>NC_141693.1:788596627-790043962 GCF_964263255.1 Lissotriton vulgaris
TATTTTGTATTTTTTTTGGTTATTTTTATGGGGAGAAACAAAAAAACAGGGAATTGAAAATGGCTCAACAGGAGCAAAAAAAAATCAGGAAAAAATTAGGGTTTTTTGGGGCAATTGTGGTTGTCACCAGCAAGGAGGATGAGCTTTAGGCTCTGCTCACCATAGGAGATGGTCTTACCACAAAAAATACAGGTGACCCTAAATTCTCCAAATCGTGGTTGAATGCCTTGTCTCTGGTCCCGATGGAGTGGGTTGTTTTCGTTTGGAGGTGCTGGGTGTAGATTGGGGAGGGTTGCTGGCCAGTTCTCTCATTTCTGCGGCAGCATAGTTGTTAGGGTGCTTGCGCTGCATGTGCCTTATCATGGTATTGTTCCCAAATGAATATTTTTTATTTGGGTTACCCCTTGAGAGTTCCATGTCACAGATAAGGCAAGTCACCTTTGCCACATTCACTTTCTTTTTTCCCTCAGGGATGGAAAAAAATCCCATACAATGTGTGGCTTGGGTTGGTGTGGGTATTGTGTTCTTCCAGCCACCTCCTCCTCGTCCCCTCCTCCTCTTCCTCCTCCTCCTCTTCTTCTTGACCACCAATGTGATGTTGTGGTGGTCCTCTTGGTGGTGGTGGTGGTGGTGGTGGTGCAGATGCTCCAGCTGATGCTGCAACTGTAGCCATTTCAAAGTACAAAATATACCTAAAAGATTGCAAAACAGGTCTTCCTCAGTCAAAGGACAAAGTCAGATTAAGAAAAAAAGGTGGGGTCTTTCATCATTTGGAAGGAAAAAAATGTCCTGAACCAATGAGAAGTGTTATTTTCAGTTCACAAGACTAGGGATTTCATCATTATGAAACCTAAACTGTTCTGCACCAATTAAAAGTGTTATTTTCAGGTCACATGACCCGACGCACTTACGCGACGCGCCCGCGGGCGCGCCCGTAGGCGCGCCCCGGGTCGCGTCGATTACGCCCGTCGGATGTTTACGTTGCGCGATCGTATTCGCTCGAGTGCTTCCAGGTGCGCTTACGCTGTGCGTATCACGTGGACGCGGCTACGTGATACGTCACAATGTTGTTTTCATTCGCGGCAATAGCGCTAATGGGATGCTCTCTGGAGCGCCAAAAGACTACGCTTTCTGGGGCGCACACCGGGGCGCGCCCCGGGAGCGCTCCAGGGCAAAAAAATATATATATATACATTAAAAACATTTTTTAAATACAAATATAATATAGGATTCATTCATTTGCAAAAATATTACATTTCATAGCTATAGACATTTGCTATTAACAAAATTTTGAAATTTACTGAAAAAAACATAGGCTTGGGGCCTTATATATAGTTAGGAATTAGCATTTAAAAAACCTATGAAATTCACTGAAAAAACCATAGGTTTTACACCAGTTATAGTTACATCACTGATGACACCATCCTTGTGACAGACTGACAGACCTCCTTTGGGTGTAATGTAACCCTTGAAACACATATTAGGAAAATAGGAACTAACATTTTCAAAAAAATTGAGATACCCATACCAGTTACAACAACAAATGCAGTAATTCCACCATCTATATACACATCCTCTCATTCAGCAACAGTTCTATATAGTCACTCATACATATACTCACTCATCATATGTAGTGATACACATATACATCCTGTTACACACCGACAGTCATCCAAAAGTTACTCACACACATACTCACACATGCAAATAAACTATTGAACATCCATTTATTTGAATATACAGCTATACACACCCTACCACCTTACTTCTAAGGAAACTTACACATACTTACTCTCTTAAACAATCACTTATAGAAACACATACTTATTTAAACAGGAACTCTTTCAATCTCTCACTCTCACATATACTCACTTATAAACATTAATACTCACATATACTAGATTAAAACATATGTAGTTACTGATAAAGACACTAGTGAGACAGTCATTCACTCACTAACACACACATATACACCAACATCCACCCATACAGTACTGCACATAAGCTGTCTTCAAAAGACATAGAAACAGTGAGTCAATCATTGATGCATCTATGTGTTAAGTAACACCCCCACCAAACCATACAGACCCTCATACTGATACTAAAAAAACATTTAATAACCCATATACACACACATGTAGCTACTCACCAACCCATGCAGCCACTTATACACAAAGTGAAACACTGATACAAACATTTAAATATTTAAACAATACTCGCTAACAATAAGCCAGTTAACCAATCAATTTTTTTTAAATAAAACATCCATTAACACCCTTATTTAAACATTTATTCGTCCATCGACCTTTACAAATACATACATAAAACATATTGACTTTTCAGAAAGACACACATTCACTGGATGGTGTCATCAGTGATGTCATGAGTGATGTCACTGACCATGTCATGAGTGATGTAATATGTGACGTCATCAGCAGTGCATTGCAGGCGTGCAAGTTATAGTGAGTCCAACTAACTATAACGTGGGAATTTCAATGGTAAAATTTCCAGCTAACTATAACTGGTGTGAAACCTATGGTTTTTTCAGTGAATATAATAGGTTTTTTAAATGCTAATTCCTAACTATAACTGGTGTGAAACCTATGTTTTTTTCAGTGAATATATATATATATATATATATATATATATATATATATATATATATATATATATATATATATATATATATATATATATATATATATATATATATATATATATATATATATTAAACTTCCCTGTTACAAATATGGCTATAACACAGATGCATCCGTGGTAAAGGCATATCTGTTGTTAAGAAATTCGTTGTTGATGACTTTCGTTGTAATGGCATTTTGGATGTAAAAACAGCATTGTAAAGCTATTTGTTGTAATGGCATTCGTTGTTCTGACATACATCCTCTTTCTTAGTTTACCTTGTGTTCACCATGCCCTCTTTCTCTCTCTCCCGCAAACACTGTACTTTTTTCACCACGGCACTGTCTGTTTTTCTTTGTTGTATTTATCTTTTTGACACACTTCCTCAGAAAAAGGTAATTACATTGGGCAGATATGTGACCATCACTCTCTCTACTCTGCAGAGAGGTCTTGGATAGCAAGGACATGAAATCAGTGTATCTTTAACTTGGCTGCTAGGCGTTTTCCCCCCCTTGTGCTGGAAATTGCCATTTTGCTGGTGTCATGACGAGCTCAGCTCGTCATCAGCACAGCTCAACTGTGCATCATGACGAGCTGAGCTCGTCATGAGCATCGAAAGGGTTATAACCCAGTAATGTGTACTGCGAGAAGCCTGCACTGCGTTCACAGCTACTACACTCATTCACAGCACATCATGTGGATTTGTCAACATCCTACAGTCACCCAGGAACTTACAAGTAACTCACTTCACAGATTTCGGTATGCAAGACTCAAATGTTGCATGGCTAAAACTATGGAAATGCATCAATTGTAAATAGCAAATCCTGTTAGGTAAAGCAAGATGAAGTAAAGGATTTGAAACGTGAAAGCGACTTCATTGTTGACATGGACTACTTGAAGGTTTTAAAGTGCTTTGAAATCTGTTAGGTGCATCAGCTTAACGATGCACTTCACTCCAGCAGGGAGACAGGCAGTAATCCAAACAGCCGCCTGCTCCCAGAGTCCAGCCACGGCCTGTGGAGGGAGTTTCGGTGGGACGGAGAGGCAGGGTGGGGGTGCGGCTGAAAACCGGAGTATGGATGATTAAAGGTAAGTAAACAATTTAATAAATAAAACGAATTTCGTAGCACGCCCTGCAATGCAAAATGTGATGAAGGGCGCACTACGAAATTCGTTTTATTTATTAAATTGTTTACTCACCTTTAATTATCCATACTCCGGTTTTTAGCACCCCCCACCCCGCCTCTCCGCCCCACCGAAACTCCCTCCAAGGGCCGTGGCTGCCAGAGTCACATTGTACCCCTCAAGTGGCCTCTGTCAAAGCTGGTGTGTAAGCAGGAGTGGGGCTCCCGTTACAGAGGGATCCTTTGTCGCTCGCACCCAGAGAAAGCTTCCTTTCACCCTAGTGCTTAAAAAAGGTCGGGAAGCCTTTCTCTTAAAGTGCACTGCAACAGCGACCAAGTGCAAGCGGAAAGAATAGGGTGTGCGCATGCAGGAACACATCTTACTGGGGTCATAAGGTCTGGGTATGATGTGCTAATGCATGTAAAGACAGAAATGCATACATGGTCATTTGTGCATGCTCATGTATGCATGCATTAGCAAAGTAATAGCAATGAGGAAGCAACAGATACACCCAAACTGACAGCAGCAGGAGGCAAAAGAGAATATTCTTTCGAGACAGACTAAATGTGATTGACAAGGTTTCAAGCCAATGACTGAAAGAGGCTGGTCAATAAAACAGTTGTTGACAGGGGAAGATCCAAAAGTTACTGTATTAATGCTGCAAGCAATAGGTCTGCTCAAACAGCTGTGCTATCAAACCTAAAACCTAAAACTAATTCCAGAGTTGTGCACTGCTTTAATTTGTCAGCACATTTGTGAACTGGGTAAACAAAACCTCCAAAGTACTTATCCCTGGAAAATTATTTTTCATTGACTTAATTCACATTTTCTGCATGTATATCTAAATTATCATCGTGATTTGCACAATGTGTTCCTTTTGGGGAACAACAAATTACTTTTAAGGACCTTCATATAACTGCCTTTAGAACCCTGATTCATGTCCTGCTAATATTTGTGAAGGAAAACACCCTGGAAACTGGGAAATTTAGGCTGTTTTTTCATGTGGTAAAATCGCCTTTGCATGTTATCCTGATTTCTGAGATACGAGATTAGGATAGAGTTGTAGTTTCGACCTGGGGGATACACCAAACCTTGTCCTTTCAGTAACTGCGGAGGGCAAAATTAACCCAAAACCCTGCTGCACTTGGAATGATCTTCTAAGTAACTTAAAGCAGCAGCACGGATGTCAAATCAGTTGCCAAGGTGGACACATCACCTATGTGATAACACCAGCGACCAATATATGTTACTTACTTACATCAAATGAAATATATTTTGGACAGCACACAGTATTTATTCATGCTTGCATGGTACTTTCTTTCTAGGTGTGCCCGGTACAGGTAAGAGCGGTTGGGCGGGTCAAAGGGGGGGATGTGGGAAGTGGATAGACGATGGGAAGAAACATTCAATGTACAAAAGAATTAGAGTAAAAACACGATGAACAATCTTGAGTGTTATGTTCTTCTTTTACTCCCGAGCGGTTGCCCTGCCAACACATGTTTCATCTGGGGAAGTCCCCAAGACTTCTTCAGGGGTGAAAGGATATGCAATAAAACATTGCCTGAGCCAAAATGAACCCGCAAGGGTCACATGATTCTGTGCAAGGAGACCCGGGTGGTCAGGTGAGCATGGAGGATCACATTGCAGGCTGTGGGTTTGCAATGGTGTTTACTGTGTAGCGTGCTGTTGCTGATGTACAGATCTATATCCAAGAAGATATGTGTGCTGCTGTGATGGTGTGTGAACTGGACCTTCAATGTGTTTGAGTTCATATACTTGTAGAACTCTTGCAGTTTTTCCTCTGTCCCTCACCACAGCAGAAGGCAGTCGTCAATGTACCGCCCCCAGTAAACTTTGTGTTGTTTGTAGATGTCACCACTCGGTGCCAAACCCATTGTGCTTCGAAAAAACGCATAAAATGTTGGCGACTGATGGTGAGAATTTTGAGCCCATCCCACCCCTTGAGTTTGTTTATACCACTGGCCCTCAAAAAGGAAGCAGTTGTTATTCAGAATGATCTCCATCATAGATAAGAGCATTCTAGTGTGCTCCCATTGGGTGGCCTGTCTCTTGCTTAAGTGCCACTCCATGGCCCACAAGCCAAACACAGGTTTAAAGTTTGTGTAAAGGGACACGACGTCTAAGGTTGCTAGAATGATGTCCTCCTGCCATGTGAGATCTGACAAAAGGCTAAGGATATGTATCATGTCCCTGATGTAGGAAGGTATATTGTGTACTATGGGTTGAAGAAACATGTCTACATATTATAAGCAGATATATATACCTGACTCGCCGATTTGGTGAGAATCTCCAGGAATCCTCGCTGAGCTGCATTCTCGTTGCACATAGATGTGCAAACAGCCCAGCGCTGCCTTTTTCCCACATTGCCTGAACTACTTCACCCTTGCTGTCCTGACTTTGGTATAACTATGCTCCACCCTGATGACCCTTGAGCCAGCCACACTCCTCACCCAAAGACCCATGAGTTGTTTTTCTTTATTCAACGGCCGGTAATGGAGTCCTACTTTTTGACTTTATTAAGTCCCCTTTTCTTTATCCCCATTCCCTCCCCTTCACCATCAATTACTCTCATGCCCTTTACAAGCCCATTTATTGGCCTCATCTCATGGTCCCCACTCTAGATCACTTGTGACTTAATAACCCTCACCTCTTCACCAGAGCCGGGACGGAAGTATAACTGGTTTTGAGGTGAGGTGAGTTGCCTCTCCTGTATTCACTCGCTATGATCTCCATACCGTGTAGCAGTGCAATTAATGCATTTAACTCTTTCCCACAGCAAAACCCTTACATTGGCTTCACCTCTCGGCCTAAACTCTGGGCCCCCCAAACATTCGCATTATACCTATTTCCTTCTATCAGCTGGGACGGAAGTACAACCGGCAGAGAGGTGAGATACCTCTCCTCACTTCACATGTTCCCTGCCTACAGACAGCAATGCTTACAGCCTCCTAATCCCTGTCTTCATGATTTATATCATTTCCCTCCGAATCAAGATCTACTTTGGCATTGCCTTATAGGTAGGATGCATTTTCCATGCTTGGTAAACTTCACGGTTAGATTTGGAATGATACTTTATCTAAGTATGCCGGGTGTGTTCCCCAGCATGCTTTGGACCCACCCTGTAATTAAGTCCCACACCACGTTTCTGTCACTGTGCTCATCTACGCTTTCCTTTTCCCTTCCATGCATATCTTCCATGGATACCTTCCCTTGAGTCATCTTTGACAGAACTCTCTCCCTTCTTTTTTTGCGTTTCTCTCTCTTCCTCACATCACCCTTTTTCCCTCGCTGCATTCTCTCTCTAATCTAATTTTCTCCTCATCCCTATCTTGTATACCCACACACCTCTGATGTCACTGTTGACATGCTTTGCACAAGAATCATGTCACTTCTGTTCATCTACACATCTGTGACCTACCACTGGGGTCCAACACTGGACACATACATGTGGAGCTTCCGACACACACAGGTTGATATGTCACTAAGGGTGCTCATCTGACCACCCCGGTCGTCTTGCACAGAATCATATGACCCTTGGGGTTCATTTTTGGCTCAGACAATGTTTTATTGTATATCCTTTCAGCCCTGGAAAAGTCTTGGGGTTCTTCCCCAGATGAAACACATGTTGGCTCGGCAACCGTTCGGGAGTAAAAGAACTGACACTCAAGATTGTTCATCGTGTTTTTATTATAATTCTTTTGTACATTGAATGTTTCATCCGAGATTCGTAAGATAAGGAGTACTCACTCTGCACTTGACTCTGACATGTGCACCGGCTTGTGGCAATTTTGTGTGACATTTGGCCTATAATTTAGGGGATTCAGGGTGGTTCCCCCTCCTGTCAGCACCGTCGCACACACATCTAAACCCAAGAACACGCACACCCGTTGTAGGTGCCAGCTCCGACCTTTTTGGGACTCCTTGCAAATTTTCGTAATGCGCAGTCACTGGTTTGCACATCAGTTGCTGCTCAAAACTAAGGCAGTCTCATTAAGAGATTGCTATGCAAAAAAGAGCATCAGCTTCCTTAAGTGTGCTTTTTACGTCAGGCCCAAAAAAACAAAATCCACATATGAGCTCCACTCCACCACTCAGCCTGCACATTACAAAAAATGACAGTATACTGTGTACTAGCATAGCTCCCAATTGGTGCATTAAAAGTCAATATACACTTTACAATTGAAAGTGTGAGGTATATTAGTTAAGCATGGGGGAATTTTGCGAATTTGGCGTTCGCGAATTGGAGGAATTTGCGAACTCGCAATCCGCAAAATCCGCGAATTCTCACGAATTTGCTGATTTTTTTGTTTTTATAGTGTTCGCAAGGGTTTCTGCCAGTTCACGAGGATTTTGTATCAGTTCGCAAATGCGAACTTACTTGTCGGCATGCAACGGTCGCGACTATGTTGTTTCTACGTCTGGTTCATCATCACAGGTTCACAGCACCCTCTGTTTCAACACTGCCACCCTCTGTTTCACCCATGCCACCCTCTGGTACATCAATGCCACCCTCTGGTTCATCATCATCACTGCAGATTATGGGGGGAAAAACCAAGCACACCTGCCCTGCTTCAACTGATATGAATTAAATTGGGGTTGATTTATTAATGTGTCACTGTTTTAAAATTCCAGTCTGGCACCTGCTTCCTTATCTGTAATTTGCTTTCTGTTGCAGTGCAATTTTTTTTTCCAGGACCTTTGTGGCCTACTTGTAGCTATTCTATGATCCGGCTGTGAGGGTCAGAGCAGGGTCATACAATTGTTGCAACTAGCAACTGAACTCTGGAGGGGCCCCAGTCAGGAAGCACTACAGGGAATGGTTACTAATGATGAATTTGAACCTTTGCACCTGCTGAGTGGTTTCAGTTTACCAAAACTCGTTTTTCTGCGGAACAGCAAATGTAATGCCCCAAACAAACTTACTTGTGAAAGTTGAATTCTAATCCAAAAGTGATCCAAAGAAAGTCAAAAGGCCTCAAATCCAAAAAAGGGCAGGCAAATGTCAACCTGAGGAGTTATTCTGATAAAAATCATCATTTTCAGAAGGTCTATGCTGCTTGCTAGTGGATTTCTTGTGCAGAATTGCAAATTTTGTAATTTCGCTAGTGCGAGATTGTTGCTGCCCGCCGCACCTACATGTTCGCAATTGCGAACTTACGCCACACGCCGCAAAATTGTATCACCAAGAAAAAAAAATCCGCTGCGTGGGAATTTGCGGATTTTTGGTAAAGTCGCGAGCGTTCGCGGATCGCAAATTTACCGAAAATCCGCAAAATCCGCGAGCGGAACGGATTTTCCGCCCATGCTTAATATTAGTACTCCTGTGTAACAGTTTGATCATCCTTGGTTCGCCTCATTTATAGGTAAATTTAACTTAATTTAACATTGTGTTTATAGTTTTACTAACATTTCATAGCATCAATTGGTAGAAGCTGAATAAGTTTGATAACTTGCTTGTGCAGGTTTTATTGACAACAAAATCATTGGCTGACTTCTGGTTTGCTCTTACTTTGTGGCTTCTGTGACCGATTTGTTCAGTCATAAACCTTCAGGTGGGCAGCTGGTTGCACGCGGAAGGAGATTTTAGGGCATGCCACATCCCAAGACTGACATGATCACATACCAATGGAAATGCAATTCAAGCTTTTGTCAAGCAGTTTTATTGGGTGTGCTGATTAATCAAAGATGAATGGCAGGGGTTGTTCCTTTGGCGCGGGTGAGAGGAAGCGAGTCCAGCTGATGTTAACAGTGGTTGACGTTTTACTCCAACCTAACCTTCGGGTTGTTCAAGAAGTCTGACACCTTGATGAGCCCATCAGGACCAATTCTGTGGGAAAAATGAACAGACACACTTTAATGGCGCAAGTTTAATTAAACACAATGCACAACTGGAACAAGCTTTCAAGACCCCGTGCCTCAACCTAGGCTCCCCTATGTTCCTGAATCTCTAGCCATTTCTTTCCCATCTTCTTTTTCATCTTGGCCCTATGTGACACGTTTCTACTTTTATTCCACTGATGCCCTGTTAAAATAACCTTTAGTGCTGCTATTTTATGGACTTATTTGTCCATTTTCACATTTAACTTCGTTTTTCTCATACATTTTCATAATCTCATATATTTTTGTAAATGCATTATACTGAGTTGTAACAAATCAGTACATTAACTCCATCTGGCAAGATGTTACTAGCAATCGCATGCTAATGAATACAGGGTTGAGGGTGACCACGAAAAATGTGATTCTCTGTTATTTTGATAAATAGACACATTCGGAACCTTCATATCTTTTCGAAATTACATTTCTCATGATCATACATAATGTAGCAATATTTGCTTCATTTCAGAGTGTTCTTTTAAACAAAGTTAAATAATTCCTGGGCATGCTTCCTCTCCTTTGCGAGATGAAATATCTACTTTCCATATGGGGATGAGAGTAAATGTCAAATAAGTATTATGTTCATAGACCAGTAGATTATCTTGTACTCATGTTTAGAAGAAAGGCTGAACAAATAGCGCCTTCGCGCTTACATTTGATAACATTCTGAGCACTGGACTAGACCCCAGTTGAATAAATTATCATCCTCATATTTTAACATGGTTATTGGTTTTGTCAATGTTGAAAGGTAGAGCATGTCACATAGTGTTCAGGTCCTCATTACAAGTGGCCCAGTGATAGTTGAACATGGTAAATAATGATACAGTGGTGCAATGAGAATGTAATGTTTTAATATTTTTTTAAATGCAAATACACCAATGTATAATTTTTGTATACTTTGATAGTTCTTATACAAATGACCAAATAAAGTTACATGATGATGATGATACAGTGGTGCTTGGTATTTATTGGGTGGGATAAATAGCACATATTATTTTTCCCTTAAAATAGGGCTTAACATTCAGATTTGGTGCTTACTTGGTGCTTACTTCGCTTAAAGCCACGTGGCCCTGTTATTACTGGGCATCTTTCTCCCAATACATTCTGACAGGTTTAACATGTAAAACTCATAAATCCACTGTGTGTGGTAACAAGAACTACCACACATATCAGTAATTATCAACCAATTTGTAATGAGGGCATAAGCGAGAAAAAGAAACAACATCCTCACCGCATCCTGAACACCTCTCACTGCATGTACTCTAACCCAAAAACATGGCAAATGATTAAGAAATTCTAATTGGGATATTTCTCTTTCATAGCAGTCCAATTGTCCAAACTCTCTCTAAGTCGCATAAAAGTCAATCACCCAGCATGGGACAACGAGGGAGCTCACACCATCCAGAGCTGAAATTTCAAATTTTCAAACATCGGAAAGCGGCTGATAGACACCCTTATAATACTACAAAGCTGCTGTGTTAAAATGCAAGCCAACCTGTCTTGGAAATTTAAGGGTTAAATCTAAAATGTAATAAGATATCTGTATCTTGACGGATACAATGTTCAGTTGCATAATGATCAGATTTCTTTGCTAATTTATAACTTTAGTACCAAAGTGATAGGATTTCTTTATAAAAAATGCTGTTAAAATTGCAAGCTGGAGTCAACCCCAGTTTGCTTGTATAGAACCGGCCGCAATGTTAAGTTAAGATATGTTATATTATGTCATGTGTTTTAGTAGAGCACAACTCACCCAGGAGGGTATCCTAGCACTGAAAGCAGGAGTAACATAGGCTTAGCCGGGACTAGGCTTGTTAAAGAGCCATGCTTGGAGATTCTTGGTGGAATTCAAGGACTGAGAAGGTGGCTCTGATGTGCAGAGTCAGGTCACTCCAGTCTTTGGGAGCGAGGTAGGAGATGGCATGACTGCCGGATCAGGTATTGTGTATCCGGGTGTTATGTTAGAGCAGGAGTCCGGCTGAGTCGAGGTGTCTGGTAGGTTTGTGGAAGTTAATGTGATTCTTGAGGTATGTAGGGCAGATGCTGTGCAATCCTTTGTATGTGTACCTGAGGAGTTTAAAGAGTGCCCATTTGTGGATAAGACGTCTCTAAGGTGCGGAGTGATGTGGATACAAGTGTGTTTGAGTGTCAGTTTGGCAGCAGAGTTCCGTATGGTCTGAAATCTTCTGGTAAGTTGTGCATTGATTCTTATGTCAGTGGGGGTCGGCACATATCACTGTTGGGGGGGGTGAGGGCAGGAGGGGGTAATGCAGGGGAAGTGGGTGTAAACAAAAAAAAAGAAATTAGCTTACCTTCTTGTAGCTTCCTAGCTTTATAGTCCTTTGCTCTGGCCGGAACAGGAAGCACACCCAGGCCCCCAATCAGCCCATCACAACACTGCAGTACAGTGTTGTGACTGGTCTGAACACCGTGGTTCAGGGCCCAGACACTGACTGAGAACCTTGGCATGTTCTTCACACAGGCTGTAATGCAGCCTGCTGCAGTGTTGGTTCAAGGCCTACAGGCCCGGGCAAATAAAGACACCAACACTGGGGTATGCATTGTTGGCGTTCGCCCCCCACTAGCGTGTTATGGCCCTGCCTCCTATATTTATATCCAAAACCCATATCACCACGTGGGACAAAGCGCATTCCCTTGGGAAATGGGCGTGTATGAATAACACCCCTGAGATCCCAATGGCTGGTGGAACACTACATTCCTCACTAACTTTAACAAAACAGAACATAAACATGAATAACAGAAATGTTCTTTGACCATAGCAGAGGGTTATTACATGTGTTTAGCAAATAATGTTCATACAGTTACCACTCCGTAGATCATTAGCCCTCGGGTGGCTCCTTGACATCATGAATTCTGCTAAGTGGGATGACAGAGCGGGATTGTTCCTCAGACCATACCTGGAGTAGTCACTATGGCCTGAGAAAGATGGTAATCCGTATTCAGAGTCCCCTCTGTCCTGTGACACCAAGTGAGGGGCACTGATTGACCTGGACTCAGCATTGTTCATTGGAGGTCTTCCACTCAGGTCACCTGGAAAAGAGGTCAGCCACTCCGGGTGGTTGTCAGTGTCACTGTCTACCAAGTTGTCACCATGATGAGATAGTTCAACCCAGGGACCATTGACCTTTTTAAAGAATAAGACGTTTTGAATCACCTCCTCTTCACCTCTACGAACTTTAATCATTGTCCCTCGTCTTTTCACAACTTTCCACCGTTTGGGCTCAAAAGGCAGGCGAAACCTGCTGCCCAGGTAGAAATCCTTTAAGTATATTTGATCTCCTTCACAGATGGCAGAAGGGATTGCGTTTTGTCTGGCTCTGGATGGGTCATTCATATGTTTCCTCCGGGAGAGCCCGGCTGCATCATCAATGGGCTCCTGAGTACAGGAGGGATGATGAGGGATAGTGTCACATACTACTCTTTGCATGCTGGCATGCCCTGGTGCTCTGTCAGTGGTGGCGTGAGGGGTCATGCGGTAATCTCATAGGAAACTGTAGGTGGCTCTCTCTATTGACGACTCGTCAGCATGTGTGATGCAGATTACCTTGTTCAAAGTTTTCATGACATGTTCTGCTTCCCTGTTTGCCTGGGGCCATTGGGGGCGGTTACTTTGCGGTGTTTGATGACCCATGAGTTTAGATAGTCTGCAAACAGTTGCCTGTGGAACGGGGGGCTGTTGTCTGTCTTCACTAATTTAAAGATGCTGTGGGTGGCAATGATCTTTTCCACCTTGGTGATGGCTTCTGCATCCTTCTGTGTTCCTACGACCTCCACCTCTTGATAAGTTGTCTGGTCATCAATGACAACTAGAGCATAGCTTCCATCTGGGAGGTGACCAAAATCCATGCTGACTTGTTCTCATGGATGTTCAGGGTTATCTTCAGTGACTACAGGGGATGGTCGATCAGGGGCGCCATTTACTTGGCACCAATGGCATAGTTGGATTGCGCTCTCGAACATCTCATCCATTCCTGGAAAACACACTTTAGAGTGAAGTCTGCTCTTCGTCTTGACTATCCCTTGATGTCTCCGGTGGGCCAGCTGCAGGGCCTGAGCTGTGAGGCTCGATGCGATGACCAATCTGGGTCCTATTAACTGGACCCAATGTTATCTGTTGATAGTTCTTGTTTCACCTTAAGTAGTGACTCTAGGACTTTTCTTGCCTGTGGGGTCTTCTTTGTTAAGCTTTCTGCGATCGGTCACCAGTGATTGGATTGGATGACAGCAATAGCTAACTGCAGGCTTTCATCTTCTTTGGTGGCTTTGATCAGTAACTCTAGACCCATTGGGAGGGGGCAAGATCTCTCTGTGACTAGCCTAGCATAGTCTTCAGTGGCTTCCACGTCTTCTTGTTCTTTTGGAGTAGCATTCCTGGGATGTTTGGGAGATAGTCAGCTGGATTAGAATATCCTAGGCAATAATCAACTCAACAATCATAATCCTGGAGTTGTAGGAGCCACTTTTCAATGCAGGGAGGTGGCTTGGATGAAGAGCTGTGAAAGAGTGGTATCAAGAGTTTGTGTTCAGTCGAGACAACAAACGGACAGCCCTACACATAAATGTGAAAATGCTTGCACGCCCGGTGAATTGTGATGGGCTCTATCTCGATTTGAGAATATATCTGCTCCATTCCTGTCAGAGAGCGGCTGGCATAGGCCATCAGGACCCAGCTCTTGTCAGGGTGCTGCTGCATCAAGACTGCCCCCAGGCCATAAGGACTTGCGTCAACTGCTACATTTGTGGGTCTCCCTGGGTCAAAGTATGAAAAGACGGTTTTGGAAGAGAGTGCCTCTTTTATCCTTTGTTAAGCTTATTCCTGTTCAGTGCCCAACGGGCAGGGTGCTGAAGACTGTGAGTTCTCAAAGTGGTTGAGTCAGATTTGTCAGGTCTGGTATAAAGGGTCCACAGAAGTTGACCAAACTCAGGAAGCACCTCACCTTGTTGATGTTGTTCAATGCTGGGGCTTCCTGGATGTCTTGCACCTTTTCTGGGTCGGGGGCAATGCCCTCACCCGAGAACATATATCTGAAGAAACTGATCCTTTTCTTGAGGAACTCACATTTCTTCCTGTGAAGAGTTAGGCCAGCGTCTTGGAGGTGTTGGAGTACACCCCACAGGTGGTTATGGTGTGCTTTGAGTGACTTGGCATATACAAGGATATTTTCACTCACATTATGGACCCCTGGTAGCCCACTGAGCACATCCCTGATTGTATTTTTGGAAAACCTCTGCTGCGCTTAAGATACCAAAGATTAGGCACCGGTACTGCCGTAGACCGATGTGGGTCGAGAAAGTTGTGATGTACCGTGACTCGGGGTGAAGCAGCAGTTGGTGGTCCCCCGACTTGAGGTCTACCATCGGGAACCAATTGGCTCCGTTCAACTCACAAAGGATGTTGTTGATGGTAGGAGTGAGGTAGCGTTCACTCTTGATGGCGGCATTTGGGAGCCTCATGGCTACACAAATTCTGACCTGGCCCAGTTGTTTTGGCTCCTTTGCCAACACTATTGGGGATACTCATGGGGTGAGCCCCGTGACTTTTTCAATGACTCCTTTGTTTTCTAGTTTTTCGAATTTCTCTTCCATTTTGCGCCTCTGTGTCTCAAAGCTACTGGTTGAATGGAGTGGTCGATATTCAGTTTGATTTCGTTGGTTTTGAGGCGTCCTATGCCTTGGGAGGTCTTTTTGAACTTGTCCAGTATGGTTGCAATTGCTTTCTCCTGTATGGCGATCGCAAAGGATATTAGCTTCAGTGTCTTTGCTGTAGCTATGCTCAGGAGGATCCCTTGACTATCTTTAGCTACATAGACTGCGGTGTCTGACTCTTGTTTGTCATGTGATATCATGGACATAAAACATTCCAGGAGGGGAATCGGGGTCTTTTGACCACATATACAAACACACAAATCTGTGCTGTCTTTAACGGTAACGGAGGTATGGGTTCAGGTTGTGGTAGGTTTGCACACGTATGAGTTTGATTGAGGAGCCTGAGTCTATGGTGGCAGTTATGCTTTGGCCATGGACTTTGATTTGGCACTTAGGAAGTTGGCGGCGATTGCTAGACTGTTTCCAAAGGCAGCTGCACTTTCGTAGTGGTGGGCCGCAAGTAGAAACCGCAGCCGGCTTGCATGGGGTGCCCTATGTCGAGGCTGGTATTGGTGCATGTGTAGCTCCCACTGGTCTGGTCTGGGTGCGTGGCAGGCGACCTCCATCTTCACCAGTGCAGTGTTTATTCGAGGCCTTTAAGGCCGGGCAAATAAAGACACCAACACTGAGGTATGCGTTATTGGAGTTCGATCGCAACTAGCGCGTCACTGCCCTGCCTCCTTTATTTATATCCAAGGCCACGTCACCCCATGGGACAAACCACATTCCCTTGGGACAAAGGTGTGTATGAATAACACCCCCGAGATCCCAAGGGCTGATGGAACACTATACCTGGATGGAGAACATAAAAGTGCATATGAATGTTGGGCTGGCCTATTACGGCCGGACAAACATTCATGCGCACTTACAGTGTGCTCACCACTCCCCCTGTTCCTGTCGTGAGAGCAGCCCGCAAAGCTGCCAGACATCTGGACATAGTAAAATGATAATAACGCAAGTTATTGTCATTTTTTTCCCTTAACTTCAGTGCTAAAAAGAAGTGAGGCAAGGCTCCTCCACCTTAGCGGAGGAGCCGCCACTGTGTTATGTAAAATGCATTGCCATAATCCAGAGTCCTGGTGATAAGAGGGGTGAAAAGTTAGGAGGTAAGTGAAAGCAAAAAGAATGGGAGGAGAAAGGCACAGAAGGCGGCAAAAAAAGCACTAAAAGCAGAAAAGAACAAAAGGGAATGAATAAGAAAAGGCACAAAAAGTGTTTAAAAAGAAGGGTGAGAAAGCACATAATGCAGTAACAAAATGATACAGAATGAAAAAGAATGAGTGTGAAATAGCAGAAAAAAAGCAGAATGAAAAGGGTGAGAAAGCACAAAAGTGGGAAAGAATGAAAGAGAATGAGAGAAAAAAGGCACCAAAAGCAGTGGAGAAGGGTTGAGAAAGAAAGAAACGCGTAGAGAATGAAAGAGAATACATAATAAAAGGCACAAAAAAGCAGCACAGAAAGTGTGATAAAGCACAGAAAGACATGAAAGAAAAGCAAAAAAAGCATTAAAGAATGAATGAGAATGAGTGCGACAATCACAGAAGGAGCAAAAAGGAACAGCAAAAAGTCAAAGTAAAATGTCAAAGAATTTTAGAGAAGGAATATGAAAGGTACAGAAAGTGTCAGACAGGAGCCCAGAAAGAGTAGAAGGTCGTGGAAAAGTTAGGGAGGCGGTTGAGGAGAGGGGTCTTTTGGCAGTGCTCTATGCCCGAAAAGGGTTGTCTTTGCTGGAGGACTGAGTACAGATAACAAGCGTAGGCGCAACCCAGCGGCCAGGCCTAAGCCTGCTTACATGTTCAATAGGCTTCTATCCAGACCCATAACACTTGAGTAGGGGGGAACATCATTAGTGCCAGGAACAAAAGGGTTTCTTGCTCACACACACCTGCTGTGGACAGCTTAGCAGCAAGACAGTATAACTGGGAGTACTGCGATATTAAGCGATATTATGCCCTGGTTAGTGGCTTCAATGAACATTTATGTAGAAAGGTAGAATCGACGTTTTCGGGGGCCAGTCTTTGGGTTTCTGCAGGTTTCTCAAGAAGAAACCTGTGGTGTTAGCGTTCTAGACGCTACCGGCTTGCGTGTGACGTAACACGTGCCGGCAGAGAACGCGGGTCTGCGCATGCGCGAACGGTGGTTCGCGCGAGTCAGAGCCCGGCAGAGCGCGAACCACACCAGACGCCCTGCGCTCTTCCCAAAACATTAATTGTAGTTAATAAAGTACAATTCCCCTCTACATCAGCCTCGGTGTGGTTATTTGGGAGGAAGCTGTGAACCTCTACAAAACTCCCTGTAGACCTGCAAAAGTAAAAGGCGCATAAACAAGTGCCTGATAAACAAATCAGGCAGATTTTCCGCAGCTGAGGATTCTAAACATATCTTTCAGCCAGGCAGCGAGCTGTGCCAAACCCAGCCAGCTTCGAGTCTGAGATTAGTAGCCCTGTAGGCACCAGCAATGAATTGTCCTTTGCTAAGGGACTGTCCCAGAATGTGCTGCTGAGAAGGACACTTATCTTCAACCTGTGGCCTTTCTTGTAGATAAAGACCTGGTGTGTAGGCCCACAATCAAAAGTAGTTGCAGGATATGATGCTAGGATGAGGGCTTGGGATCTAATTTCCATTTTTTAGGGCAGGCGGCCAAGCTGCTGGCACTTGAGAGGAACTGCCCTCCCACAGGCAGCTTGTCTACTAAATACATGTTGGCTCCAGGAAATGCCATCTTTTTCGCTGAAACTTCTCCCACAGTAATGGTAAAAAGAAACAATGCTGGCTGGCCTTCTTTGGCCGCCAGTCTAAATTTCCTTTTACTTCGTTCTCTAAAGACAAATACCCGAGGCAGGCGTGTGTTTTTGTTGGGGGGGGGGGAGGGAGGGGGTGTGGGGTGGAGACAATGTCCTTAATAAGTTGAGAGTTTTCTACCAGTGCATGAGGGACCTTTTTTTTTACTTTTGCCACAGTACCACCGCACTTTGCTTGGCAATCCTGGACAGGAAAAAAAGGGCTAGCATGGTGTCAGCAGGCTATCTCTGAATAGGGTGAGCCTTTCAATAACACATCAGTCCATGGATATGTGGAAGCATGGGGGTTTCCTGCAAGCATGGAAGGCTTGACTGTCAAGCCTGTATGGCTTTTGCTGGCAGCAAGTTATTATTATAGACCTACAAATAAGACCTATATCGGTTAAGCTAGATAGTAGGAGATAGAGAGGAATTTATTGTTGAGTAAATGACAAGGAGATGTCTAACGTGGCAAGAAAACACAGTTTTTGCCAGACAACAGTAGAAATGCCACTGACCAGCAAAAGTTGTAGGGAGAAAGGGAAATATATAGGCACATTATTACAAGGAATACCGCGGGAGAAAAGAGTAGTGTGTTCGACACAATCAAATGATTAAATTAAGATACTCACAGTATGCAACTCAATACAAAAAGAAAAAATGGTAAGAGATGTCGCTATTAAAATGCAGCAAACAAGCTACTGCAAAATATAATTTACTGTTAAAGATTGCAAGCGAACTAGTAAAATATAAAACAGACTTGCAAGAAGTATGAGAAAGAAGAATAAAGGAGGTACTCATCCGTGGATTAGTCTTGGAAAAACACAAAAAAGTCTTCAAGGAAAGTACTGTGAGTCAAACAGGCTGCCTATAAAACTACAGAAGGAATATCAAAGCACGTGCACAATAAGGACTGGGAAGCAGTTGCTTATCGCAAACTAGATCCTCCAAGAACTTTCCCACTGATAGCCTCCAACAAGCACTTTGGTCACTCCCGGCCCTCCTACCAATGAACACCAACACAGTTGAGGACACTGTCAGTGCTACACCAAAGACCATATCAGACCTTCGTGATCGACTCTCATTAATATCCGAAGCTAAAATTTTGAAGCACAATGTATTTTCTCATACTATTCAAATTCCGAGCAAATTTGCACTCTAATTTACCTTGTACACAGCTGTTAGGTAAAGCTCTTAAGTAAAAGGATTTATTGGGTGCTTCTTTAAGCAATTGTGTATTTTATTTTAAAAAATCACAATCCACATGAGTATTTCATTTTCATGAAGCTTGATTCTTTCTTGATATCTGTTCGAGGTGTTCATCTTAATATTCACATGCTTGACGTAGGGTCAGGTTTAACCGCATATGATATATGCTAGTTCAGTTTTGGCAAATGTGTATATCCTTGTTTTCTTTTGTCATGATTATGCCTCAGTGCATTTGGAGTATGCAAAGACAGAAAACCCCAAAACTCACATGAAAACACAAACTCAAATCAGCTTTCTCCAGTTTTCACCAAGAAGTCTCTATGTTAGTTTTTCTAGTCAATGCGTTTCCTCCATTTTGACAGTCTTTGGTGTAAAATGCATTCCTTATGTGACATATAGATCCCTTACCTTTTAGAGGCCGTTTGTGCCTGGGTCTCAGAAAAAGCTTTCAATAACTGTTTTGCTATATATTTGGTCGCACAAGCAGTTGCCCCTCATTGCAACTCAATTTGGAGTTAGGTCTTGTTAGCATGTGGCATATTATCAGCTGCTGCCATAGGTGAGAAGTGCTAGAGTGTGAACCCTAAAATCCTCAGTATTGGCAAAAATCACCCGTAACATTATGAGTAAAACATGTTTTTCGAGACATACTTTACATTGTATCCTAATAGAACACAGGATAGTATGATCACCTGAATGCATCGTATACATCAAATTTAAAAGGTTGATTAAAAAAAAAGCAAATATTGCTCCATTTGAGAAAACCTGGGAAGATTTAACACCATTTAAAAGGGCTGATTTACATTGGAAACATGCTGCAGTAAACACTGCAGTATGACTGATGACTACAAACAGTTTACACAATTTTTAGGTCTCGTCTAGCGACGCAGCGCATGTGCTGCGCGCCTTGGTGAGATCTATTGTTATGAGTTTTGCGTCCGAAGGGGGACAGGAGATGTGCACGTGTATGGGTCATGTGTACGCGTGCACATCTCCTGTCCCGTACGGGTCATGTGTACGCGTGCACATCTCCTGTCCCTCCCTGTCTCCTGCTCACTGTGCCTGCTTGGACAGGAGATGTGCATGAGGAGACAGCTTGTTGTTTCCAGGCTCAGCTGCAATTTTGGAGACTGTTGAGAAGTAAACAGGCCAGTCTCTGTATGTTTACTGATGGTGTCTTCCAACCCATGGGACCCGGTGCAGCTGTCGGCCGCTGAATTAATGCTGACCCAGTGTATCAGCTCAGGAGTCCTGAGTCAAGTGAGCAACTGCCCCGATAACCGACCTTCGTCCAGTCAGTGCAATTTAACATACAGAATGAAATTAGGGAATCCTCATCAACCCAGAGGATGAGCTGCGCCTAACATCCGATGGTGCTTTCTTTGGATTTGCAGAACAAGGTTCTATTCCCAGCGTCGTTCAAAATCCTGTGATTCTGGGCAAATCACTTAATCTCTCAGTGCGGAAATCAACATGAGTCTGACCTTGTGGAAAGTGTTCACGTAAATCGCCACAATGCTTTTTGGTTGAGTTGGTGCCATCTAAAACTTCAAAAAGTGAAAAAAACCTAAATATTGTTTTTCGACAGCTCCTTTACAGTTCTATTCGGTGCACTACTGTTTGCAAATCAATTGTTAACATTTATTTTCCTGATTTATGTCACTAACTGGCAGCCTGCATTGCCCCCTCATCTTACATGCTGCATGCTTTCAACCAAATTTTTACATTTTTGTGTTTTTATTTACTCATTCTATGGATAGCACAAACATCGGAAGTTGTATGTCGTCAAAGTCAAATTGCTTAATGCATGTATCGTTAATGGTAGCTTAGAAAAAGGAAACATTTCTTCTCGAGGTATGGCTTTCCCCTGCACAGAAAGGATGTGGATTTTTATTAAAGATCTATATGTCCCAGTGACAACATGCTTAAGGAAGCATTGTCAAAGCCAATAGGCCTTGTCTATGGGTACTATTGGTTCTGCAAAGGCTTCAAGCTATGCTGAACAGCATAACCGATGCTGTGCCGCATGGCTTGTAAAAAAGAAGACAGATGTTATATTTTATTGTGAAGCAGGCAGTAATGTCATTATTCTGGAAAGCAGTTCATATTACAGGCAATATTAAATAATGCGTCTGTAAGTAACAGAATTAAGGGTAGGAACTGAAGGAAGGACCGCCCTCATCGCTGCCACCGATGACATCCGAACCCTGATGGATAACGGAGAAACAGCGGCCCTCATCCTCCTAGACCTCTCCGCGGCCTTCGACACCGTCTGCCACTGCACCCTAGTGCAGCGCCTCTACAACGTCGGAATCCAGGAGAAGGCACTGGAATGGATCATCTCCTTCCTCGACGGTAGAACCCAGAGAGTCCGACTACCACCGTACAAATCAAAGGCCACCGAAGTCATCTGCGGCGTACCCCAAGGATCTTCGCTGAGCCCTACCCTCTTCAACGTCTACATGAGCCCCCTCGCGGCCATCGCACGCCAACACAACCTGAACATCATCTCCTACGCCGACAATACCCAGCTGATCCTCTCCCTTACCAACGACCCCGCCACCGCCAGAGCCAACCTTCAAGAAGGAATGAAAGAAGTAGCCGAGTGGATGTCGACCAGCCGCCTGAAGCTGAACTCGGACAAGACGGAAGTCCTCATCCTGGGATCCTCGCCCTCCGCCTGGGACGACTCCTGGTGGCCCCCCGCCCTGGGAACTGCACCCAAACCGACAGACCACGCACGCAACCTGGGCTTCATCCTGGACTCCTCCCTCTCCATGACCAAGCAAGTCAACGCAGTCTCCTCGTCGTGCTTCAACATCCTGCGCATGCTACGGAAGATCTTCCGGTGGATCCCCACCGAGACCAGGAAGACTGTCACCCAGGCCCTCGTCACCAGCCGACTGGACTATGGCAACGCCCTCTACGCCGGAACCACCACCAAGCTCCAGAAGAGACTCCAACGGATCCAGAACGCCTCAGCCAGACTCATCCTCGACATCCCACGACACAGCCACATCTCCGGACACCTAAGAGACCTGCACTGGCTCCCGGTCAACAAGAGAATCACCTTCCGTCTCCTCACCCACGCACACAAAGCCCTACACGATCAAGGCCCGAGCTACCTCAACAACCGCATCAACTTCTACGCTCCCAAACGACACCTCCGATCAGCCAGTCACGCCCTCGCCGCCGTCCCCCGCATCCGAAGAACGACAACAGGAGGAAGGTCCTTCTCCTACCTGGCCGCCAAGACCTGGAACTCCCTCCCGACCGACCTGCGCCTGACCCAAGACCACCTCGCCTTCAGGAAGAAGCTCAAGACCTGGCTGTTCGGGCAGTAGCAGCACCCCCCCCCCCCCCCAGCGCCTTGAGACCCTCCGGGTAAGTAGAGCGCTCTATAAATGTCTATGATTGATTGATTGATTGATCTGATGTCATATAAATAACGGTGAGAAAATGTTTTACTCACTTTATAGAGATTGTTTATACAGTGCACATCACAAAAGGCTTTATACATTGGTGTTTAAAAAGTGTCATTATTAGCAAATGAGGCAGTATTCATAGTGGCCTACTGTGAAAAGATTAAAGGCTGAGTCAGCCGTGCAGTGAGGCGAGCCTGTATCAGGCAGGTTACATACAGATATCTTTCAGCGCATGAATCACTGCTTAATGTTGCTAGTTTTAGAAGGTAGCTGAAGGACATAATGTTCCCAAGTCGCTCAGAGCATTAAACAAGCATTTATAATGCAATAGGTCTCGACTTGACGCGAGTTTGCGCTATTGGCATTGCAAATAACAATGCCTTTTATTTTTGTTTTCTTTTTAAAAACATAAATAAAAGCATTGTAATTTACAATGCCAATCACTTAAACTCGTGTAACTGCGAGACCTATTGCATTGCAAGTGCTTATAGTTTGTCTATTGCTTAACCAAGTAGTTGAGCTGGTAGATCGAGGGACACAAATGTTTTTGTCGGTGTTGCAGACTCTGTGAGAAAAAATGTGACCCTGGTTGACAACCGATCTGTATCTGCCTCCAAGTACTAGAAGATCAAAATAATGTCTTTACAGTATCTGCAGGCTCAAAACGCCTACCTTGAAACAGGGTATTCGTTGCTAAATAAAATGTGATGTGTTTTTAATTTGCTATTTCACAAAATGTATTTACATGATATTGCCAAAGTCTATCCTGCTCTGGTGCTGCATTTTGTGAACCAGTGTAAGCATAGTTCATTTTGAAACAGAATGCTGCTGAGTTATCTAATCTTAATGGGGATTCTAAGGTTTGGGAAAATACATATGATTTTATTGTTACTTTCCTAGAGGATTAGGTTGTTTGTTGTCTTACATTTTGTATGGATACTGTGATGATGTTAAATAATCTACAATACATAGAATAATGATTTACAGGCCTACTGCAAGTGGGAACGTGAGGAGTTTTGAGTGATTGAGGAACTGTGGTCCTGATTTGCCCTTTTTTCCTCTTTTAGCACCCCATTTTTCGTCTAGATACTCTAGATGGGTCCACTGGGCTCCTGTGAAAGGTATAATTTCAATGAGATTGGTAAATCTTGTTACTATCTGGGCAGATCTAATTTAGGAGGGCACTTGTAATGAGGCCTTAGGGAAGTCTGGAGAAGTAGGCTTCTCCAAATAAACGCCTAACATTATCTCACTGTGCCTCAGACAATTCCTGAAGAAACTTAAAACTCTCCTCAGGCAATTTTATGTGCTATGACTCGAGTCTTTTCCATTAATAAATAAATAAATACATGAATAAATAAATATATATTACTAAGAGCTGGATGTACTAAGTAGTTTTGTTGTCACAAATTCAGAAAACCACAGGGTCTGAGATCGCAAAAAAGGCTTTTTGCAGTGTACCTTCCCCTCCTCTCTGATTCTCTTGATGCTAACTGTTGTAACTATGTACCCTGTAACTCCCTGTTTCAGCTGATGTAGATACCTACAGCAGAGCCTGAGAAACCTTGGCTGATGCTCGGTGTAGCTGTCCTTTGCAGCTATAGAGGAGTTTGGCCCTGGATCTCCCCATCGGCCATCTTCTACCCAGCCCGACATCTGACATTGTTTTCCTCGTCTCCCCGTTCGGTCCCCTTCCCTCCCCCTCCTCCCTCCTCTGTGATTGTCTGGATTCTAACTGATGTATCTATGTATCCTGTAACTCACTGATTCAACTGATGTAGATACCTACTGCGGAGCCTGAGTAACCTTGGCCGATGCCCGGTGGAGCTGTCCTATGCAGCTATAGAGGAGTCTGGCCACTTGGCCGTCACCTGCCCAGCCTGACATCTGACATTTCCTCCTCGTCTCCCCGTTCGTGTCTCCTTCCCTCCCCCTCCTCCTCCCTCTGTTTCTTTGATTAAAACTGTTGTAACTATGTAACCGGTAACTCGCTGATCCAACTGATATGACTATGTACCCTGTTATGTTAACCCTTTGTTAAAGCGCAAACAGCTGCCCCAGCAACGGAGCGTCCCGGCGCTGACCTAACCAGTACCTGAGGAGTGGGTGGGATAGCCAACAAAAGACTAGATGACAGAAAAGAGATGGGTTTTGAGTTCCTTTCGGAAGGCAGTCAGATTGGTTAGGGTGCGAATGTGTAGAGGCAGGGAGTTCCAAAGTCTTGCCCCATAGACTTTGAAGGAGCGTCCGCCCATTCTACAAAGCTTGGTTCGGGGGACCGTCACGAGGTGTTGTCCTAGTGAGCGCAAGGTGCGCTGGGGGGTGTAGGGTACAAGGAGCGGACGTAGAAGTTCAGGGCAGTCTGAATTAAGAATTTTGAATGCCATGGTAAGGGTTTTGAAGTGAATTCGGGATTCAATAGGCAGCCAGTGCAGGTTACGAATGGTGGCTCTTGCAGAGCACCTGCGTGGGAGACCAACCACAGCTCTGGCAGCCGAGTTTTGAATGCGCTGCAGTCTTGCTAGTTCTGCTTTGTTTGCCCCCAAGAATAGAACATTGGCATAGTCCAGCCGGGCAAGGATCATGGATTGGATGATAAGTTGGCGGGTTCTGGAGTCAAAGAAGCCGAGTATCGGGCTAAGGCTCCTCATTAGCCCCAAGCACGTAGCTGCCACTTTCTTTGTGTGAGACTGAAAGTTGAGTGAGGAGTCAAGCCAGACACCTAGGTTCTTGACAACATTTTTTGGCACGGGGGTGGGGCCAAGCAGAGAGGGCCACCAATGATCGCTCCAGTGGCTGGGGTTTTTGCCAAGGAGAAGCACCTCCGTTTTCCCGGCGTTTAGCTGCAGGCAGTTGCGTGTCATCCACTGTGCAACTGCCGCCAGACCATCCCTGAATTTAGTAGCCGAGGATGATGGGCCTTCAGAGAGTGTGATGACCAGCTGTGTGTCGTCGGCGTACGACACCAGCGTAAGGTCCCACTCTTTTGCCACTACAGCGAGAGGCTGGACGTACAGATTAAAAAGGGATGGGCTTAACGCCGATCCCTGGGGGACTCCCTGCTCGATGGAATGGGGTTGGGAGATGTAAGGTGGGGCTGAAACTCGAAAGGACCTGTCCTTTAAAAAGGACCGGAACCATTCAAGGGCTAGTCCACCGATCCCTATGGCCTCGAGTCGTTTCAACAGGATATTGTGTGAGACCGTGTCGAAGGCCGCGCTGAGATCCAGCAGGATCAGCGCGGCACTTTGACCAGCGTCCAGGACACCTCGAAGGTGTTCGGTGGTGGTTAGCAGGGCCGACTCGGTGCTGTGTCCTGGCCTGAAGCCGTTTTGGGAGGGGTCCAGGACGTGGTTTTGCAGCATGTGATGGGATAGCACTTTGTTTACGTGGGCTTCAGCCAGCTTAGACGTCCAGGGGAGCAGCGAGATGGGTCGGAAATTTTCTGGCTTAGTGGGATCTAATGTGGGTTTTTTAATAATAGGCGAAACCCATGCAGATTTCCAACAGGTGGGGACCACAGCTGAGGAGAAAGAAAGGTTGAGTAGGCTGGCAAGCGAGGGAAGGAAGAAATCAAGTGAGTCCAGGAATTTAGTTGGTCTCATGGGGTCTGTGGGGAACCAGACTTAACCTGTCTACACAGTTTAGCAAGGTCGTCAAGGGATATGTCGGGTATTCTTGACAGTTCCGACGTATCAGCCGCTGAGTTGGGAGTGTTGATGGGTGCAGGGTCATCTTGCGGGAAGGAAGTATAGATCTTCCTCACTTTTTCAATGAAAAAGGTGGCAAGGTCTTCACACTGTTTCGAGGAGGTAATGCAGGATCCTGGGTTGGAGACTTTGTGGAGGCTTTGAACTAAATTGAAAATAGTTTTGGTAGGGTTGGAGCTTAGTTCAATTTCCTTTGCGTAAAAGGAGGCTCGAGTGGTACGAATCGCCTTGTGATACGTGCGTAGTTTAGATAAGTAGAGAACTTTGTCACTATCTAAGTAGTTTTTCCTCCATCCGCGTTCGGCTTTCTTGCATTCCTTCCGCAAGGCTTTGAGCGTTTCATTGTACCATGGGTTTGTGGGGAAATGCGGGTTTTGGTCCATTTAGCCGGAATTAGGACATCAAGCCCTGTAACGATCCAGTCGTGAAAAGCGGCATAGGCTGTATTGATATCTTTGTTCTCGTCAGGGGGGTGGAATTCTCCTAGGTTTTTGATGAGGTCTTCGGAGGAGAGTTTGTGCCATGGTCGTTTGTGGCTGGGGTTGGCCGCAGCTTTGGCAGGCGTTTTTTTTGCCGTGATGATAAGTTTGACAAGAAAATGGTCGGTCCAACCCATGAGTTCAGGGGGATCAGCCGTAGCTTCCAACATATTGGTAAAGATGGGGTCTAATATGTGGCCAGCAGTGTGGGTGGGGGAGTGGACCAGGGAGTTTAACTGCAACCTGTAACTCCCTAATCCTTATGTAAAGCGCTTTGATACCTCCGGGTCTAGCCAGCGCTATATAAAACTTTGCAAAAGTGACAAAGTTGAATGAGGCCATGGATTTCTAGAATGTTGTTGAGATGGGAGACTGTGGGGTAAGCGGTATTGTTTCAGTGGATGTTAAAGTCTCCAAGGAAGATGTTTTTCAAGTTGGAGAGAGCAGATTGAGAAAGAAGGTCAGTTCGTTTCTCAGCAATGAAGCAATGAAGCAAGGAATTGGATCACCCAGAGGGTGGTAGATGTTATGTAGTCGAATTGGGGGGGGGGGGGACCCTGGATAGAGAGATCGGCGCCAAGATATTCAAAGGTTAAGTGTTCAGAGTTTTTAATACAGGAGAGTTGCAGTTTATTTTTGTAAATAAAAGCTAGGCCACCTCCAATTCTGTTTTGTCTGTCATTCCAAATGATGGAGTAGCCCGGGGGTTAGTAGGTCAAGGATGGCCGTTGAGTGGGCGTTAGGCCAGGTTTCTGTAAGGAAGGCAATGTCGATGGATTCACTAAGGAGGGTGTTGGATATTTCAGTTGTGTGTCGGACAGGCGAGCAGCAGTTTAAAAGCATGCCGGAGATGGGCGTAGGGTTGGCTTTGGCGGTAGTGCACGAGTGTATGGTGGTAAGTTGGGTTGGGGATCTGGGTGAGATGGGAGAGGAGTGTGTTCTGCACGTTTCCAGGTTCACAGGGATGCTGGCGATAAGGGTGGTCTGATCAGGGGTCATGGGTTTGTGAAGGTAAGAGTTGCATAGGTCCGTAGTGGCCGAGGGGGAGAGACCGTTCCTAGTACGATGCGGCCTGAGGATCTGTTTTTGAGGGGAATAGTATTCCCGAGGTTATGGTGGGAGGGGTGAGTGAGGCATGGCAGGTGGAGCCATAATGATTGGGGAGGACCTTGTTGTTCAGACTCTTCTCTGAGTCTCATAATTTCAGTCTGAACAGTAGAGAGATTCAGTTTCATGTTGGAAAGTGTTAGAGCGTTATGGTTGAGAGTTGGCTTGTGCGGTGAGAAGGGGGTGGGGCATGGGGGTTCAATGTTAGCCGGAGACGAGAGTCTGAAGAAGGGAAGAGGGGAGATGTAGCTTGATAGGGTCGGGGGTAGCTAGTGCGGTTGGAGGCTGAGGAGGGGGGATCACTAGTGCTGGTAGGTTGTGAGGCCGAGGGGGCAGATATGTTGGAGAGAGGGGAGGGCGGCAATGAGGGGGTGGAGCTAGAGCTGTTGGACGCTGTGTTGGGGGTCACTAATGTTGGTAGGGCATGGGGCCGGGGGGGGAGATGTATTCGAGATAGGGGAGGGGGAAGGTAATGTTATGGTGAGGGGCAGTAGTGTGATTCTGTGTTGGAGGTATAGGTGTAATGGGGGGAGGGGTGGGCAGCACAGGGTGAGGGGTCCCAGACTTAAATTCCTCTGCGTGCGTGGGATGAGTGTAGTTCGTTGTGGGTGTTGTGTGTTTCGGGAGGGGGGGGGTGGACGTTCAGTGGGAAGGTGTCCAGTAGATGTGGAGAGGCCTACGGCAGCAAGGAAGGTTTGGGATTGTCGGTTGGTAGGTGAGGTGGGGATTTGGGTGGTGGGAAGTGCAGTACAGGTGACTAGGGGGTGTGGGCTCTGGGCTAGTGGGAGGGGGGACGTTATTTGGGTGACAGATGTAGGTGCAGAAGGTTTTGGAGTGTCGAGGAAGGTTTGGGGATGTCGGTTTGTAGATGAGGTGGGGATTTGGGTGGTGGGACGCGCAGTACGGGTGACTGGGGGTGTGGGCTCTGGGCTAATGGGAGGGGGGATGTTATGTGGGTGACAGATGTAGGTGCGGAGGGTTTGGGGATGTCGAGGAAGGTCTGGGGATGTCTGTTTGTCGATGAGGTGGGGATTTGGGTGGTGGGACGAGCAGTTAGGGTGACTAAGGGTTGTGGGCTCTGGGCTAGTGGGAGGGGGATGTTAAGTGGGTGACAGACGTAGGTAAAGGAGGAGGATTGGGGGCAGGTTTGGATAGAAGGTCTGTCACGGAGCTGTAGAGGTGGTCAAAGGTGTTGAGGTGGTGATCGGGTGCTTGGATGAGAATGTTGCCAAATTTGAAGATGGAGATGACAATTTCTCCACAAAAAGCAGGGGAAGGGTAGGTAGAAAGTTTGAAACCATATGGGATATTGCCGGATTTAGAGATGGTGAGATAGATCAGGAAGATGTTTTTCCATTTGGAGGGGCATTTGGAGCAGAAAATAAGGTTGGTTATTGTAGGTGAGTTAAGGCTAAGGTAGGAGTCAACTATGAGTGTTTCGGGGAGTTGAGTCAGTAGTTTATGGTTATAGATTTTCTTGGCATGTTTGAACAGATTGGATGGGTATAGGATGTTCCAGGAATTAGGACCATGTCTTGAGAGTGCGGGGTCAGGGGTAATGGGGCCAGGGGAGGGGGTTGTTAGATGGCAATCAGAGAGGAATAGGGAGAAAGAGAGGGGAGGGGGTGGGACCAAAGAGGTGAGAGGTAGGAGGCATTTGCGAGAGGAGGTCAGGGGGATGATGGGCAGTAGGGGGTGGGACAACAGAGGTGGGAGGAAGTAGGCGTTTGAGAGAGGAGGTCAGGGGGAATTTGGTGGGAGTGGAAGGAAATCGGAGATAAGATATGAGGTATGAGTGGGGGGTGAGGGGATTGAGGAGGGGCGAGAGGGGAGGGAAGAAGTCAGTGATATGAGACAGGGTAGTAGTGGGGGGTGAGGCGGTTTATGAGTGAGTAGAGGGCAGCGGTTTAAAGTAGTGGGGAGAGTAGAGGAGGTGAGACAATAGACCCGAGGGGTGAGTAAGGAAGGAGTAGGACAGAATAGTAAGTGGGGGGGGGGGAGAATAAGGTAGAGGAAGTACAGCCATAGAGCACCAAAATAAGTTAAGTAAAATCTAAATAACCACAGTAACCGTGAGGGAGCTGCAGCAAATCTAAACCACTAGGGTGTCAACAGAATTAGACAGATTAGAATACAGCAGGGTCAAGCTAGGTAGTGATAGCGTAACAATGATAATAATGGAGCATCAAAATTCTACTGAAATTAAACAAGGGATCAATACTTATAAAGATAGCATAATTAGGTTGGTAGCACGCCAGATTAGTCACAGTATAAACATAACAGACATGATGGCGAGATATCAGCACTCAGTTAAACAGGGGAGCAATAATTATAGAGATGACAAAATTGTAGTGGGAGTAGGCCAGATTACTAATAATAACATAATAGAAATGATCACAAGACATCAACATTCAATATAAAATTCAAAAATGACAACAGAAAAATATAATAACACATCACAATACATAAAAGACACTAATTATAGAAATAATAGGGGTGTATGTCAGCCTAGCAAACTTTGTGAAAAAGTTACAGTCCGGGTAGAGAGTTTTATGGGAGTGAGGCTCGGGAGGACATGAGGATAAGTAACCACTCTCCCTGTTCTCATGAGGGGAGGGAAACTCGTAGGCCATCTTGGGAGCGAGAAATGGAGGTGTGTTGCCATCTTGTTATAAGGCATAAGTGAGGCGGTAAATTGAAACGTCGGCAACACCACGGGATAGAGAGGTGGCTCACCGCTAAGAAAGATGCGATCCTCATTTGGAGACCGACTCACTATAAGAATGACTCATTATTAATGGTCTCCTTCGATTTGCCCAAACCGCAGGAGAATGGAATGAAAAATGAAAAAGGGGGGTGGTCTCCTTCTGTTTGTCCAGACCCCAGCAGTATTAAAATGATGTGGGCTGCTGGGTGGTGGAGGCGGGCGCCAACTCATCTCGGTCGGGGGCTGATTCCGTTTGTACAACAACGTTAAACCTGGCTCAAAGAGGCAGACAAGGAGTGTTTTGAGGGGGGGGGGGGGGGGGGGTTAGAGCATGAATGAGGACCCAGGGTCTGGCTCGAAGTCAGGGTCTCGAGGCGGAGTTCAGAGCCGTTATGAGAATCGCAGACCACCCCGGGGCTTAGGGGAAGGTCAAGAGACAGCTGTTTCCAACTTGCGGCGGGCGCTCGGATCTTGTGTCTGCCATCCAGGATGTGCGTAGGTGTGAGGGGGGGCTGCACCGAGCAAAAGCCAGAGAATCAGGCGCTTCTTACTGTCTGCGTCAGTGGGCCCATTGCAAGTGGGGGGCGGCTGTGCAGGCAGGGCGACGGGAGGCGGCACTTCGGGTCAAGGGCCTCGGTCTAAGGTAAATTTTCATCATTGATCAGGATGTGGGGGGTGCGCCGGCGGGCCACTGATGGAGCCGTGTCCTTTGACGATCCACGCCAGCAGGGGCAGAACTGCACGTCACAAATACGTAATATATATGTGCACTTACCACAACATACTTTGTGTGTTCTAACATTATTAACGTGTGGTGTTGCACTTAAATTCAGTATTGCAGTGCATTCACTGTAGGACTAAAGAAAATCATACACACTTTGTGCCTTAACCTTATTAAAATGAAATGTACTATTTAGGATTGGATAAGACCATCCTCATTCTATTAAAATGTATTTACTTCAGAAATGAGAAAGATTATGTAATGCTGTACTAGTGATAAAGAGACTGAGAAGAGGGCCTTGACAAAGAACATGGAGGGACAGAACATCAACTGACAGTCCCTATTCAGTAATGTGTTGAGGAGTTGCAGGTACCCATGGCCGATTTCGTTCACATAACTGGTCTGGGATCATCTGCATATTTTGCAGCATACAACCTGAGAATGGAAAGGACAATGAAGCCTCTGATGGTGTGAACAAGGGGTGTCACCCAGAATATTCATGTGGTATTAACTGGTGTTCTCACAGGTAGATGTTGACCACTTTTCCTTTGGACTTTGAGTGCTAGAGACCTCTATGCTTTCCCTTTGATTCTTTGCTGAGTGTGGCTTAGGCTAACACTCTTGACTGAGCTTCTGCAATGTTGACACCTTCCCACGTTTTTATATTTTCCCCAGCTTTTTGATACCCCTTTTGATTTATTTACCATTGATGGTTTAGACTCTAATTAAAATGATTTTAGACATTACTCATGTTCAAAAGAGAGAATCGGAGACTCTTCTCTGATCTCCAGATTCTACTGTTAAATTTCTGTACTGTTGTGGCCGAACTTCTTGTTTGTCTCATGCTGATGCGCCTGAACTTCTTTAGAAGGTTTGGCTATCCCGTTGTCGTTCTGTATCTCTACAGCATGGTATAGATATTCATTTACATTATCCTGACTGTTGACTTGAAATAAAACCTTTTTACTTAACCCTGATTCCTAGTACATATTGTGTAGCCAAATGGGTTACACTGTTAGTTAGATGTGTTTGACTCATGCTAACTCTCTCCACCTCTCAGTCTATAAAAAAAGGCCCATCAGAAAATCAATGGTAAGAGGCTGGTGCAGCATTGATCAACTAGTAGCTTGTTGGATGCTTTGACACTGAAGAGAATGATTTAGGGTGTCCAATTCAGAAATTGCCCATACCCAGTACATACCCATAAAACCCATGGTTCGTTCAGAGGATTGATGGAGTTCCAGCAGCTTTGGAGCGAGTTGTAACATTGGAGATGTAAGTATATATATATATTTGCTCATTGTAATTGCTTATGCTTCGTTTGCGGTATTTTGCAGTAATTTTGTGGCGTTCTACTGAGATGTTTTAAGTTGTGGGAATTTGGCAAATAATGCAGAGAAGTTGAAGAAGTTTTCGGGTATGACATGGCCTAGGATCCTGGGGTGGTACTATAAAATTTAGAATACACTATATTGTATTGGTCTGCTGTGTTGTGGTGCTAGTTGTCAACAACATAATTGGGACACAATTGGAATTCTATATGTCCATTTAGAATTCACCACCCAATGCAAATCCTAGTACCTCTGGAGGTGAAATAATAATTAATACAGCTGTAGAGCAATCTGGTCTTAGCACCCAAGAACTAGATGATTGGTTTAAAGGTATAGACATCCCAAGTGAAGGTTCAGGTTCGGGAACAAGTGGAAATACTATTGAAACCCCAGTGAGGGACAATACAGTAGATGTGGCTAATTTAAAACTAGAATTGAAAGAAATTATACTTGGAAATCTTTACATGTCCCAATTGGATGCCTACCAAGACAATGAGCTCTTGTTCATGTGTAAAGATATTTACCAGACGTGCTGGACAGGCTCATGAAAAGTTGGCCGAATTAGCTCGCAAATATAAAATTGATTTGAATAGATCCAAAGCCTTAAGAGAAGTTGCAGTTTAAGTTTTAATGACAGTGATCCCACTAACACGAGAACATCAGGAATGGAAATACAGATCAGGGAATTAAGTGGCTATATTTTTAATGCCCAAGATAAATGTTCCTCCAAGTGCTAATTGAGGTCCCTGGAGGACAGGAATATGTTTGGGTTCACCAAATTCAGGCACGTCCATTTAGAATTCGCCAACCAATGCAAATCCTAGTACCTCTAGAGGTGAAATAATAATTAATACACCTGTAGAGCAACCTGGTCTTAGAGCCTAAAAATTAGATGATTGGTTTAAAGGTATAGACATCCCAAGTGAAGGTGAAGGTTCAGGAACAAGAAGAAAGACTATTCAAACCTCAGTGAGGGAAAAGACAGTAGATGTGGCAAATTTAAAACTAGAATTAAATTAAATGATACTTGGAAATCTTTTTATGTCCCAATTGGATACCTACCAAGACAATGAGCTCGTGTTCATGTGTAAAGATATTTGCAAGACGTGCTGGACAGGCTCATGAAGAGTTGGCCGACTTAGCTCGCAAATATAACATTGATTTGAATAGATCCAAAGCCTTAAAGAGAAGTTGTAATTTAAGTTTTTATGACAGAAATCTTACTAACATGAGAACATCAGGAATGAAAATACAGATCAGGGAATTAAGTGGCTATATTCAAAAGTGGAGTGAGCTGGATAGATGAGAAGGCAGGTGGGCAAAGAAGAAAGAACCAAAAGAAGTAAGACCTCCATCTAGAGCAGATGATGAGGAGGAGGATATACAAATCCTTCTGATGAGAGAAGTGCCTTGTGGAAGATATGTCTATGTGCCGTGTAACAGAAGTGATCTTGAGTCATTCACAAACTATTTCCCAAAACTTAGTTAAACCAGTGGAATGGTACCAACAGGTTTGTGAAAATATCAAAGATCCTGTGAATAGATTTTAATACCTTGTTTGCGATTGTGGTTCCAAGTGATTTGTGGGTTGGATGCAGAATAGCTGTGGACTGGCCTGAGAAGGAACCCATGAGATATCCAATGTCAAAGGGTCCATCACAAGCGGTGATGAGGAAATATCAAAAGGTGATACATTTTTTCAAATCAAAGGAATCTCATACAGACATTGATTGGATCAAAATAGATAGAATGACCCAATAATTTAAAGAGTCAATACAATCCTATTTTGAGAGACTGCTGCAGGTGTTTAAGCAGTATAGTGGGGCAAAGACTATTGAGATAAAAAATATGGAACATTTCATGTTCAGGTTTGTGCATGGATTGAGATCTGAAAATATCATGTTGATTCAGCAACATTTATTTTGTTGGCAGGGTAAGTCAATTGAATAAATCTTGAAGTATGCAAAATATTGTAGTGATGAATTGGAGCTGGAGCAGAAGAAATTGAAACAGAAGTTGATGGTGGCGCAGATGAATATTGCACAATTAAGTCAGAATTCTCAGTTTGTCTGGAACGTTAGTTCTATGTAGGAAGTGTACCAAAAAGGAGTTCAGACAATACAAGGTGGTAATGGGTTTCAACAACAGGGTCGAGGTTGTGGTGTTCCAATTGATCCAAGCACTGATAATGATGTGGCAACTTTGAAGAAGTCGAATCCTTGTCAAGTTTGCGGCAAGTTGGGGCATTGGAAGCGGGAATGTAATCTTAATGTTGGGAATTAGGTTCAGAATAATGGATTTATGCAACCCCCAAATAATAATCCAGTTCAGACACAACATGTACAGAGGCAAAGGACACAAAATGTTCATGTTCCTCAAGTTCAGGTATTGCAGGTTCCACAAGCCCCAATGCCACAGCTGAACGCATATACTTGCAGATTTAATCCAAATCAGGTTTCCAATCAGATTATTTGTCAACATTACCCTAGGATACATCATAATGAATGTGCCTGCGGGGAAGGAAGATTGCCCGCTTGGCACAACCTTAGAGGCAGATCAGAGTGCTCCATTTATGGATGGTAAAGTGAGTGGCCACCCCATATCGTTCTTGATTGATACTGGTGGTATGACTCTACTGTTAGAACAGCAGAGGTTCCCAACCTACCCCTCTTGGGAAAAAAAATCCAAGTTATAGGAGTTGCCAACAAGCAATTGACTAACCATGTTAGTAAAGTAGTACCTTTTAAAATAGGGTCTATGTTGGGTATGATTCAAGTCCCATAAATCTACTTGGATGCAATCTTATAGCAAGCTAAATGTTTCCATTTCCTGTGCCCCGAAAGGCATTGAGTTTCAAACTTGTGATGAAGATGTTGTCTTCAAACTTGTAAATCAGAGTTCGGATGTCAGACTGTATCCTGTTGATAAGCGATGATCTACCCCCAGAGCTGAGAGACACAGTGCTACCTGATGTCTGGAACTTTTCAGGGAAAGACATATGTCTCATTAAAAGTGTTGAACGTATCTGCATAACAGTAAAATCTAATGCTGAGTAAACAAGAATCCTGCTATTTAACCTGACCCCTGAAACCATTGCTGCGATTCATCTTGTTATTGATTAAATTATTCAACAAGGCATTTTGAAAGAGGTATTGGGGAGTCCATGTAAGTCACCCATTATGAGTTATAGAAACCCAATCGCTAGTAACGTTTAGGGCAGGACCTGAGAAACATTAATACCATTGTAGTCCCTTGTTGTCCTGTGGTACCGACTCCAGCTGTAATTTGATTTCAGATTCCATGTGAAGGTGAGTGGTTCTCTTTTTTTTCCTGGAGTTTTATATAACGCAAACTTAACCCCAAGGTATCAGGTATCAGAACACTTTAAATGACCACCAGTTGCTTACACAAGGAGACATTCCTTTTTTTGTTAGGCATGGTGAGATTAAGTGATTTTCCGAGAATCATGGGATGCTGAGTGTCATTGTCCAGACTCGAACCTGGTTCCCCAGATTTGAGATCAACCACCCTAGCAGTTAGGATACATCCTCTCTTCCCTGGCATTGACCTTTGTCAGGTATTTTTCTACTTACCGTTGCATGAGGCTAGCCAGTTCCTCTTTGCTTTTCGGCTCAATAGCCGTGTTTTGGCATAGTGCTGTATCCCTCATGGGTATACTGAGGTCCGTCCATCTTCAACCAGATCTTTGAAAAGAATCTGGAGTCCCTGGTAATTCTCTATCACTGTGTCTTGGTCCAGTACATTGGCGACCTGTTGGTGTAATCAAATACACAGGAGGCTTGTTGACAAGGTACCATTGTCCTGAAGAACCACTTAGCTGAGAAGGGACATAAAGTATCTACAGCCAAGTTGCAGTACTGTCAGAGAGAAGTTCTGTACCTCGGACAACACACTGAGAAAGGAGCAAGGAAGGTGTCACAAGAGAAGATCTCAGCGATTCTGCGAATGAATCCATAAACTTCTCAGAAAAAAGTCAGGATGTTCTTTGGAATGCTGTGCTACTCTTGATAATGGATTCCAAACTTTTCCCTATTGGCCAAGCCTTTGCAGAAGCTGACACACAAGATAGTGTCAGATCCAGCACCATGGGATGACATTTGCATGCATGCCTTCTCAGAGCTGAGAGAAAGTCTCTATTGTGCCCAGCACTGGGAAAGCCTGATAACAATTAGTGCTTCAATTTGTTTTGAAGTGAGAGGGAGGGCTGCACTCTCTCAGTGCGTACCCAGATGCACAGGAATGCCTGCAGACCCATTGTTTATTTTTAGCTACACTTGATCCAGTAGTTGCTGTGTTACCTGGCTGCCTCAAAGCTGTAGCCTTAACAGGTCAGGGCAAAGTATTGTTATGGGCCATCCTTTGAATGTTTTTGTCCCTCATTCTGTGGAAATATTGTTGACCCGCACCAGAACTCGACATCCCACCAATAGCTGTTTGACGAAGTATGAACAAGTTATACTTGCTGCTAGCAACATCATTCTCAAAAGATGTAGAACCTTAAATCCTGCTAATTTGTTGTCCATTTGTGTAAATTATGTTATTGAAGGTGAAGTTGAGCATGACTGTTTTCATGTTACTGAATTGTGCACCAAGCCAAAACCTGACATACAAAATGCGCCACTACCTGAATCAGATTATGCAATGTTTCTTGATGGCTCCTGTTTACGAGACCATGAAGGAAGACTGAGAGCTGCCTACAGTTTGTACTGCCTCAGGTGTGGACAAAAGCCTCCTGGCTTCAAGGAGTGCTTTCTGCACAAGTGGCCAAATTGATTGCTCTTACTAGAGCTTGCTGTGTTTCAGACCAGCTGAAAGTGACCATTTTTACTGATAGTATGGCTTTAGTGTGGTCCATGACTTTGGACAGTTATGGTCACAATGGGGATTTATGACCTCTTCAAGATCACTGATAATGAATGGAAAAAGTGAGCATAACTTGTTAAAGGCACTACAGATACCTGCCAGATTGCAGTTGTGAAATTTACTGCACAAAGCAAAGGGATGATTATGTAACTGTGGGCAACAGGTATGCTAATGAGATCGCCAGATGTTGTGCCTTACATACTTGTTCTTTCAATAGTGAATATCAAAATGAGGGAACAGATGAGACCAATTACAACCTTTTGCTAACCACAGCTGATACACTGGAGGAAGTTAAAAGACTTCAGGAGCAAGTGTCAGAAGCAGAACAGCAAAGTGGGTTAGAGCAGAGTGTATCAGGAGAGACGAGGATGACCTTTGGGTTTCAGGAGATGGAAGAACTGTGTTGCAGATAGCTTTTTACCCCCAATGATGAGACATTATCATGGACCTGATAGAGATGATATGGTACGCTTGTTTCGGCAGACATGGTACTCCTAGGTTCAGACTGACGGCTGAAGGGTAGTATCATATGTGTGTTGTGTGTCAGCCGATGAATGTAGGAAGAACTGCAGTAACACCAAGGGTCTGATTCTGAGTTTGGCGGTGCGGCACAGGGTCCACCCTGCCGCCGCACCGCCAAACCCGTGTACGGACCACCTGCCAGATTAGGAGTTTCCTCCTGCCTGGCAGGCGTTTTTTGGTATTCCCACAGACGTGCCTCTAAAAATAAGCACCACAATGGGAAGGCCAAAAACAGTTCATACATGGTTGTGCCACCAAACATATTGATGACTCCTGACAACCTCAACACTGATGGAACAGTGGTTCCCTGGTGGTTGCAGCAGGGCAATGGCAGTCCAATAGCCCTAATCATAATAGGGCAGTTGCGAGACCGCTGCATCCCCACGAGTCTGGTGGTCCATGGACCACCAGAATCGTGATTGAGCCCCAAATTACATAGGGATATTGGGTGATCCCTTCAACAGGATGTAATTGGACTTCATTGAGATGCCTGTGTGAAATGGGCTGAAATATGTCTTGGTGATTGTTAGCATCTTCTCACGTTGGATTGAATCTTACCCCACTAGGAGAAACAACAGTCTCACAGCAGCTAAGGTGTTGTTGAGGGAGTTAATTCTGGGATTCAGGTTCTCGACTTCTCTTGAGTCTGACAGAGGACCTCATCTTAATAGTGAGATCCTGAAGATGTTGGTTGCAGCAGTGCAAGTGGAGCAGAGGCTAAATAACAGTTACCGACCTGAGACTTCAGGTATCATGGAGCAAGCCACTGCGATGCTGAAATCCAGACTTGCTAAGATGTGTGCTTCGACATCTCTGAAAAGGCCTTATGCGTTGCCCCTTGTGTTGATGAGTTTTGCAGTTCTTCAATCAATGGGGGTGGGGAGAAGGAAATTAATGATCCAACCAGTTTCCTTTGGCTCAAATCTTTAAATCAGTGGGGGAGTGGATCACTTGTCCTGCCAACCTGGATTACTCAGGTATTCGGTACGTCCCTCAGTAAAAAACACTCATACACTTGAGATGGAATCGTGGGTAGCGGTATATCTTGATTCTCCGCTGAATTTATCGAGTGTCTGCAAAATCACAGGGTTCTTTGGTATGCAGCCTCCGCCCGGAGGTAGTCATCCAAGGTTGTGTGCAGTAGTGTCCAGTGATTAGTGAAAGTGGTGAATTTTAAAATAACTCGAAGAGCCAGAGCGTGAATTTTATTATTCTGGATTCGAGCCAGTAAAGTTGAAAATATCGTTGGTATGCGCTTCTGAGAATAATTAGGGTTCTCTTCAATACCTATTTTCGTGAGTTAAAAGGTTGACATGTTTCAGCCCTTATTCGTCAAAGTGATCGTCGGGCTTTCTTCAGGACCAGGTGAGGAGGTGAGAAGGGATCTTTTATGTCCCCTTCCTTATGAGGTCAATTTTTGTGCCTGTAGAAAAAGGGGGTGTATCAGTTTAGGGGAGGGTGTTATACGGGGCGTTTTCTATATACATTAATTCACCTATCTGCTCTGTGCTTGAGGTAAATTATTCATTAAATTCCTTAATTACCATTCATAGCTTCGCCATAATCCTGTCTTGGGTAACCACATACCCAAAATTTGCCAATTAAAAATTCACATTACTTTAAGTCACAGAATTGTCCTGTCATCAACCCTCATTCAGAAATGAAGTTTCTCATGGCTACTCACCAAAATATATTTCACGGGATTCTATTATTATACCCCTATTGGATGTTATCATTCTCCACTAAGACTTCTTTAACTCTACTTTCTGCTTTGCATCTGAGTTTTCATATTAAGTTGCATATTCTAAACATTTCTCAAAATTAGTTTCATTGCGTGCTCAAATTAAGTTTCTGTGATATTCTCCTGAAACAGTTATATGCCCCAAACATAAGGTGTGCTCTCAATCGCATGCTCGTAACATACCTCCGCACCTGTTAATACGTGCTTCCGCGGGTGCCTTGGGAGTCTGTGGGGAGGTCTTATCTAAAATTTAAGAAAATGGGAGGCAGGGATTGTTAAGGTTGAGCGGGGATAGCGGTACTTATCTGTTTTCTCCGGAGCAATTCCCGCGTTCTACCTGTAGATCCTCCTTTGCGCCTTGTGCTGACTCTGCCGTCCAGGTCCCGGTAGTGTTACCTAGTTCCCGGCACTCTTTTATTCTGTTTGTCCTTCCAAGTAGATATAGTGGAAAGACTATCATCATAGTTTTGATACATTGTGTCTGTTTACTTATCGTGAAAAATATGAACGCGTTTGTTTATTTATCGCTTATTTTTATTTTGCGAAGGGGCAATCTGTATTCTATTTCCATGGGTATTTATTGTGTGTTGGGTAATATTTTACGAAGGGGCAATCTACTTATGTGGGCATTATTTGTTGCGCTGGTTTAAATAATGAGACATTTTTTGGGACATTTATTCTTTTTGCTCTTCATAATTAATTATGGTTAACCAATGAATCAGTCTCTACTCTTTTGAGTTTCTCTTTGAGAATAGCTACTTGTAGTGGATGGATGTTAAAACAATATTGGGTATCTGTTGGTTTTTTTAAAATAGTGAGTGCTCATCATCTATTCATGCTGGCCCATGGGACGCTGTCATTTAGACCTTGTACATCCGTGCCCAGTCGATGTACCCACCTTTGTTCTTTCTCGAACAGTATGCGTTCCGCATTGTGGTCCTTGGTCTGTAATGTCTCTAGGATCAGCCACTGTAGATCATCTACTGTATGGCCTTTTTCCAAGTAATGTGTTGCCATTTTAGTTGTCTCCTTCTTACATCTAACGTTGCTGCAGTGTTCGCTGATTCTTGTTTTTGCCTTACGGCACGTCATCCCAATGTAAATTTTGCTGCAGGGACATGTAATCATATAAATTATATGACTCGTATTGCAGTTTGTGTGGCTTCGTATAGTCCATTTAAAATTTGGTAAAAGTTGTAATTCTTTTGCCGGTCTCGTAAGTGGGCAGACCGAACATGAGCCACATGGTAAGTGTCCCACAATCGGTGGTAAATTCCACAGTGTAGTTTCTCTTGGGAGGGCAGCAGGTTTTGGTCTCGTATGGACTAGTTGGTCTTTTAAATTCCCAGTTCGCTTATTAGCGAAACGTGGTTTTGGCCACGATATATTTGCAGATGTAAGTATTTGCCAATGCTTGTTTATGATTGTCTTCACTTGATTTGCTATTGGGCTATATGTGGTAACACATGTTAGGAGATCTTCTTGTGGAGGTTTTTCCGTATTCTCCAAAAGGCCCTCTCGATTCTGGTTTCTTGCTCTCTTGTTGCACTTATTGATAACTCTTTCTGGATAGTCTCGTGCTTTCAGTTTTGTACAAAGATCTTTTGCTTGTAATTTATAATCCTCCGTCTTGCTACAATTTCTACGTAACTGTAAGAATTGACTATAGGGAAGGTTTTCCCTCAATGGGCGCGGATGGTAACTGTTAAAGGACAAAAGACTGTTTTTTGAAGTTGGTTTGAAAAAAGTTATTGTGTACAGTTGATTGTTTTCTACGAATATAGTGATGTCTAGAAAGTCTATACTCTTCTTGTCAGCTGTATAGGTGAATTTCAGCCATTCATCTTGTGTATTTAGCCATGTGTGGAAATTCACGAAGCTTTCAATATCACCTTTCCAGACTAAAAGAATGTCATCAATGAAACGCTTCCAAAAATGGATTTGATGTTGAAAGGGATTTTGTTGGGCATTGATGATCTGTTTCTCCAAATTGCTCACGTAAAGTCCAGCCACACTAGGGGTGAAAGAACTGCCCATAGATGTACCATGTCGTTGTCTATACATGGTGTTCTCATATTTGAAAAAGTTTTCAGTTAGTGCTAGATTACAGCATTCCAGGACAAAGTGTAGTGGGGTTTTATAGTTCCACTCTTTTTCGAACAGTACATTCTCCAAGGTTTCCAAGGTTTTTCGTTGTGGCAAACTAGTATATAGACTTTCCACGTCCAATCCTATCAGAATCATTGTGTCTTCTGAATAGGTTACTTGGGTCAGCTGGTTAAGTAGGTCCCTCGTATCTTTTAGATACGTTGGCGTCTGTTGTACTAGTAGTTTCAAATATTCGTCTGCAAATTGGGACAGAGGTTCCAGTACAGACCCAATGCCAGAAACGATGGGTCTGCCTGGAGGAGGTTGGCGTGCTTTATGAATTTTTGGAAGAGAGTAGAAATATGGGGTTCTTGGGTCTTTTGTCGTTAGGAATTCTCCTTCCTTTTTAGAGATCCAGTTGTTAACTACAGCTTCATCAATCATGAGGGAGATGGTTCTCTGTAACCTCGGTGTTGGGTCAGTCGTTATAATCTCATAGTATCGCTGATCCGAGAGGAGGTCAAGACATTGTTTATTGTAACCGTCCTTACTCAACAGGACTATACCTTCCCCTTTGTCCGCCGGTTTGATCACAATTGTTTCGTCTTTCTTTAGTGTGTTTAGAGCTTGTCGTTCCGCTCTGGTCATATTCTGGAAGGGTTTGGTAGTTTCTTTGCTCAAGGTGTCTAATTCTTTCATAACAGCTTGTTCAAATGTACAGATTTCTATCGGTACCTGGGAATTTAGTGGGCAGAATTTGGATTTTGGACATAGTTTGGTATCTCCGTCACTTGTTTGGGGCATCTGGTTGGAGAAAAAAGCTTTGAGTTTCAGTTTACGACAAAATTCTGAAACTTCACATTTGGTTTTAAAGATGTCAACTGTTGGTGTTGGTACATATCCTAAACCTTTGTTTAGGATGTTTGTCTCTTCTTGGGGGAGTACATGATCTGTAAGGTTTACGACGAGAGAGCTGTGCTCGGTCCTGCCTTTGCTTTTGTCATGCTCCTGGTTTGATACTGGCGTGATTGGTCCGACCATGTCACTCCTCTGCGCCGTTGTCTCTGTGGTGCGCGGCCTCCCCCTAAAAAGGAATCCGTTGGTTGAAGTTCAGTCCATTTCGTGGTTGGTATTGTTGGGGATTCATCATCGGGGGGCCCGGAAAGTACGGGTTCATCCACCCTTGAAAGTGAGGGTTGAATGTCTGGAATGGGGACGGACCCATTTGGTGTTGGGGCCACATATTTCGTCCTCTTCGGTTGCCTCTGAAGCTCTGATTTCCTCTTCTGCCCATGTTGTGATACTCATCGCCACTTGAATCACTGTCTTCTCCTGATGAGTTATTATTTGAACCATAGTTTGAAGCATTATCATTTGTCCTGTAATCTTTGCTACTATAGGGGTGAATCTTTTCCAATGAAAACTTTTTCAGTTCTTTTGTTAGTTTTTGCATTTTTGATTCTGTAAGGAATTCTTCCATTTCACCCATCTCTTTGTTAATGTTTTCCAGTTTAGTCTTATAGATTCTTATGTCCACCATATTGTTGAGTTTCGTTTCAATCACCTGGATCTCAATTGTTAATTCTGCTGTTAGTCTTGTTGCTGTTTTTATGATTAGGACCAGATAGTCTTGTGTACACTTCCAGGATATTGCAGACCAGTCTTTACGGAATGCTAAATCTTTCAGAAATATTCGCGGTGAGTTAGTTTCCCAGAGTCCACGTGGCGCTGCGTTTAAATTTAAAAGACCAACTAGTCCATACGAGACCAAAACCTGCTGCCCTCCCAAGAGAAACTACACTGTGGAATTTACCACCGAATGTGGGACACTTCCCATGTGGCTCATGTTCGGTCTGCCCACTTATGAGACCGACAAAAGAATTACAACTTTTACCAAATTTTAAATAGACTATACGAAGCCACACAAACTACAATACGAGTCATTAAATTTATATGATTACATGTCCCTGCAGCAAAATTTACATTGGGATGACGTGCCGTAAGGCAAAAACAAGAATCAGCGAACACCGCAGCAACGTTAGATGTAAGAAGGAGACAACTAAAATGGCAACACATTACTTGGAAAAAGGCCATACAGTAGATGATCTACAGTGGCTGATCCTAGAGACATTACAGACCAAGGACCACAATGCGGAACGCATACTGTTCGAGAAAGAACAAAGGTGGGTACATCGACTGGGCACGGATGTACAAGGTCTAAATGACAGCGTCCCATGGGCCAGCATGAATAGATGATGAGCACTCACTGTTTTAAAAAAACCAACAGATACCCAATATTGTTTTAACATCCATACACTACAAGTAGCTATTCTCAAAGAGAAACTCCAAAGAGTAGAGACTGATTCATTGGTTAACCGTAATTAATTATGAAGAGCAAAAAGAATAAATGTCCCAAAAAATGTCTCATTATTTAACCAGCGCAACAAATAATGCCCACATAAGTAAATTGCCCCTTCGTAAAATATTACCCAACACACAATAAATACCCATGGAAATAGAATACAGATTGCCCCTTCGCAAAATAAAAAGTAGCGATAAATAAACAAATGCGTTCGTATTTTTCACGATAAGTAAACAGACACAATGTATCAAAACTATGATGATAGTCTTTCCACTATATCTACTTGGAAGGACAAACAGAATAAAAGAGTGCCGGGAACTAGGTAACACTACCAGGTCCTGGACGGCAGAGTCAGCACAAGGCGCAAAGGAGGATCTACAGGTAGAACGCGAGAATTGCTCCGGAGAAAACAGATAAGTACCGCTATCCCCGCTCAACCTTAACAATCCCTGCCTCCCATTTTCTTAAATTTTAGATAAGACCTCCCCACAGACTCCCAAGGCACCCGCGGAAGCACGTATTAACACGTACGGAGGTATGTTACGAGCATGCGATTGAGAGCACACCTTATGTTTGGGGCATATAACTGTTTCAGGAGAATATCACAGAAACTTAATTTGAGCACGCAGTGAAACTAATTTTGAGAAATGTTTAGAATATGCAACTTAATATGAAAACTCAGATGCAAAGCAGAAAGTAGAGTTAAAGAAGTCTTAGTGGAGAATGATAACATCCAATAGGGGTATAATAATAGAATCCCATGAAATATATTTTGGTGAGTAGCCATGAGAAACTTCATTTCTGAATGAGGGTTGATGACAGGACAATTCTGTGACTTAAAGTAATGTGAATTTTTAATTGGCAAATTTTGGGTATTTGGTTACCCAAGACAGGATTATGGCGAAGCTATGAATGGTAATTATGGAATTTAATGAATAATTTACCTCAAGCACAGAGCAGATAGGTGAATTAATGTATATAGAAAACGCCCTGTATAACACCCTCCCCTAAACTGATACACCCCCTTTTTCTACAGGCACAAAAATTGACCTCATAAGGAAGGGGACATAAAAGATCCCTTCTCACCTCCTCACCTGGTCCTGAAGAAAGCCCGACGATCACTTTGACGAATAAGGGCTAAAACATGTCGACCTTTTAACTCACGAAAATAGGTAGCGAAGAGAACACTAATAATTCTCAGAAACGCATACCAACGATATTTTCAACTTTACTGGCTCGATTCCAGAATAATAAAATTCACGCTCTGGCTCTTCGAGTTATTTTAAAATTCACCACTTTCACTAATCACTGGACACTACTGCACACAACCTTGGATGACTACCTCCGGGCGAAGGCTGCATACCAAAGAACCCTGTGATTATGCAGACACTCGATAAATTCAGCAGAGAATCAAGATATACCGCTACCCACGAATCCATCTCGAGTGTATGAGGGTTTTTTACTGAGGGACGTACTGAATACCTGAGTATTCCAGGTTGGCAGGACAAGTGATCCAACCCCCACTGATTTAGAGTTTTGCAGTTCTCCAGATAGGAGGACAGGATTATCTTCTGATGAGATAATCATGGGCAGAACCATGAGATTACCAGCTGGCCTGCAAATGCATTTGTGAACATTACAGATGGCATGGTTCTTGATTACTGCAAAGGACTAGCTAATGTGGTGCTTTCTGTGTGTCATCAGGTTGGAGAAACTACAGCCCCACCTCATCAAGAGCAGTTTCATGACCTCAGTCCCTGCGAGTGGGTTAAAGTGGAGAAGCGTGGCTCAGGGGTTAGAGGCGGCAGACCCGGAAGCTGAGATCGGCCCTGGACCAGGGTTCAATTCCCCGCCTCGGCGGGTCTTCGGCTCAAAAAATTCCACGGACTCGATAATTCTCACTCCGGTGCCTTCTCAACTCACGGGTTCACACTCTGCGACTCTGGGCAATAGCTTGCTTAATCTCCACAACGGCCCCTCGCGGCGGGATGCCTGGCTTTCACCTTGTGGATACCCTGCCGGGGATATCTCACAGGGGAATACCAGGACGGGTTCCCTAAGCAAGCGCCGGGAAACCCTTTGTGGGTAGCTGTGCGCTATATAAGCTCAAATACATTTACATTTACAAGCATGTGAACAAAACGTGTTTCTTGCCTAGATAACCAGAAACCTACCAGGTTATCTTTGTCACTACAAGAGTTGTGAAGTGCGGCGGTCTCCCCAACTGGGTGCATGTTGCACATACTTGCAGTGTCCCCTTGATGATGTAACAGCACCAATATGGCTGTAAATTTTGACTCGTAGGATGCAATTAGACCTGTCTGCCCTTTATTGCGCTTGTTTCTGGTTATATCCTCTTTCTGTGTTAGGTGGTAAAGATTTGTTTATTTGTGGCGTTCTTTATAACAATACAATTTGTGCCTTCCACAGCCTTTTGCATGTAGCTGTTCCAGGGTTAGCCTTTCCTTCGTATATTGCTTTGAGCATATCATTTATAGATCCTGCTGGGGCTTTAAGGATCTGGTGATACTATTTTGCCTGAGTGTCCAAACATTCATATTTTTGTTGGATATGGCCAAACTCCAGACGAATCAGACTATTGTGAGTGTATTTGATAGCCTGAAGCAACAGTTGTAACTCTGGCACTGGGATCTTTTGAGCATCACATCCATTTGTCCTAGGAAAACACTTGCTACATACCCTGCTATTGCCAATAGTTTGAGTTTTATGACCAGTACAGTGGTTGGACTACATTGTTTTCCACAGAGTCTGCATAGAGCATAAATAGTTGATTGTACTTTTGCCCTCATCTTAAGTTGTAAATCACTTTCATGTGTCACTAAGCCATGACCCGAGGTAGTTGTACATTCTTGCGGTTGCAATGGCCTGGGCACCCACTCTCTCCTCAGTAACGCCTTTCTTGTGTAATGACCAAAAACCGCCACTTTGGTCTTATTTAGGTTTGCCGCTAGGTCGTTGCTTTCATTGTATACGTTTAGAGCATCCAACTCCTTTACAGCCCTGTTTTGGTATGGACAAATATTACCAAATCGTCACGGTACTGCATTAAATGCACCTTTTGTGGCCCAAGCCTTGCCCAAGTCAGCCGTGTATACGTTGAAAATAGTTGGGGGTAAGATGCAATCCTGTTCTAGTCCTCGGTTAGTGTAGAGTTTTTGAGAGACTGTGTCCTGAGCCAATTTTACCCTTACCCACGTTCTGCTGTATATTGAGATGATGGCGTGCAAAAGGTCATTAAGGATCTTCCAGTTTTCAGCTTCTACCATATCTCATTGCGTAAGACCCCATCAAACGCAGCTGAGTAATCCACACAGCATGCAAACACCAGCATATTTCTTTTTGTGTTTGCTTGCTGTGCTACATAGGATAGAGCGGCTATATCATCAAGTGTTGAACTACCTTTGCTGAACCCGGTTTGTTAGAAGGGTAATATACCTTTTTCCTTGATCTATATGGTTAATTCTTTTAGTAGAGTGCTTGCATATGCTTCTCCTTCTATATCCAGCAGAGTGGTTAATCTATAGCTTTTTGGGTCTGTTTTCTCGCCTTTCCTGAATATTGGCTGTAACAGAGGAGCCTCATCATTAGTCCGAGACATCTGCCTGTAACTTGCATTCTGTGTACTGGGTGGATAGAGTTTCTGCCCATCACACTGACTCCTCTTTGAACATACTGACTGGGAGACCGTTGGGGCCTGGTGCCCTATCCCTTATTTTCTTTTTTCAGATTTTTCTGATCCTCTGCTTTACTTCCTTAATCCGTAGAGGACTTAGCATCACTATTTGCTCTGTCGATTGGTAGTTCACTCTTATTATCTTGCTGTATCTCACCAGGATTTGCTATATATATTTGCTGCGTGGGTTGACCATACTTCCACAGTCACAGAGTTGTGCATATCGAATTTATCATTTTCCAATTGGGAAACATATTCCCAGAATTGCTTTTGTTTATTGCTCTTATATAGCTCATAGATTTTGATCCATTCCACCTCAATGTACTTTTGTTTTAGCTTCCAAATAGGTGTTTGCACACCAGGTTAAGTTCTTTCCACACTTTCCCTGAGTCTGATGTACCTGATTTTTGGTGGATCCTTTTCGCCCGCTTTAGCTTGTGGTGCAATCCCTTAGGCTTTTGTTACATTTCAAGTTAAGCCCTGGTTTCCAGTCCCTTTTATGTGTTTTCCTCCTGCCTCCTCCAGGAGTGCAGTGTGTAAATTAATTATCCAGTCGCCCCAATTTGGGATAGTGGGCGTCAATTTTGTGATGTTTCTTCCACTTTCTTGTCCATTCTTCTACTCTCCAAGCTTTGCTGCATGGCATGCGTTATGTTGGATCCTTCTCACATGCATGTATTCCTCTGCTCCCCTGTGTGGCTGATGGTCTCAGTTTGTTCACATTGGTTGCCATGTAGCTTGTATACCACATTGAAAATTTAATTGTCACCTATTCCGATTTGGATCATTCAGAAATCTGACATGAGTTATTTGAGGTTATTGCTTTGCCTTGATTGTTTTCCACTATGGCAGCTTCTATTAGTCTGTGTCCACTTTAATTGCTTTGATGGTGAGGTCTAATTCATGTTTTATGTGTATCGAGATGCCATTGGATGGTCTTCCGTAGAGGTGCAGTTTGCTCACTGATATGTGTAAGCCTGCGAAGCCTTCCATATGTGTAGCATTGCCGCCCAAGTCTCCTACAAGCAGGGGATGTCCTCCTCCTGCTACCTTTTGATTACAGAATCACTATTTTTAGCCCTTAAGATGCTGGCAACATTCCAAGAAATGATTTTGATACTGGTCTTTTTGCCTCCTGAGATTATATTTTTTCCTTCGGTTGAGTGTCTTGTTGGAATATTGCTTGGTGGCCCCAGGTGGGCCACCTAGTGCTAGGAGTAACTTTTGTTTCTGACCCCATTTTGTAAATTGTAAAGTATGTTCCCTTCCATTGGACTTCTTCCATTCGATCACACATTACTATTCTTCTCTGGGTTGGACCCTTATTTAATCTGTAAAGTATATTCAAGTTCTTAAAGCTAGGGATTGTTTTTGCCCTTGGGGCCCCCCCTCCCCCAGAATAGGCCTTGTGTTGTCTCTCTATTGTTGTAATGTTCCTTTTGTGATCTTGTTAGCTAGGCTAGCACACGGGGCACAGGGAGGGTACTTTTCCTCCTTTATTTCTTGGACCGGTATGCTCCAGTCATCAAAGCTTCCTTTTTCCTGCAGAAACATTTTTGGGAGATTGCCATTTTTCCTTGCATCTATGTTGTATTCCTGGCTATTGTTCTTGTCTCCAGCTTCATGTTGGATACTGAGGAGATCTTTGCTTGTTATTTTTTTATAACAAGGGAATTATGTTGGAAGAGCTTCAGGATGTTTGTCCTATTGAGAGTGTCATGCCTACCCCTTGACCTGAATTGCGGACAGAATATTGGTTTATGTGATGTGCATTTATATGTGAGGTGTGCAGCCTTATTTTTGTCTGACTGTCGAAGTGTGATTCCTTGCTGGCTGCCCTCCATTGTTTGATCTTGAGGTTTCTTGCATTCTGGTTACCAATTTGTCACTGATATATGTTGTTTGAGGCTATGGGGCTCTTCCTGCTTATCTAGACGTTTTTTGGCACAAGCTGCCACTGGTATGCTAGAGACCGATTGCATGGTGTTTTGATCTGCCTGAGATTGCCCTTGTGAGTTGGACTGCCCTGGTGTGAAGTCCTGCTTCAGTGTTTCCTAGGGTAGTGAACTTCCAACTTTAATTTGTTTATTTGTCTTTTTCCCAAATATTGGATAAAAGATTTTGTTTGCTGCTTCTTCTACCTTTGATGTTTGCTCCCTTGTGTGCTGTGACAGGGCATAGGGGTGCTGTCCCCAACTTCTTGCATGGATATTTTTGTGTGTCTGTTGCCTTTTCCTTAGCCTTATTTTCGCCCTAAGTTCATTGTGGCATTTTCCGTCTGTTCCTCCCCTGCGTCTTTGGCATTTACTGTCTAGCCACGCTTGAGGTTAAGTTTACACACTAGTCACCAAAACCTGTCTTGAGCGGGGTGGATGGCGGGCTTAATGAGAGCCCTCCCCAACGGTTAGGGCAGGGTTTCTCTTTGATGTTCTGGGGAAATACTCAGTAAGCGTCTTGGTCTGCTGCTTTTGTTTGTGCTCCATTTTCTCACCTTACCTGACCTATGGGATGTACGGCACAATCATGTGCCTGGTGGGCCTAATGTTCCTGATTCCCCGCAAACTCCCATCCCCTAGGGGTGCTGGTTGTCCATCTCAGGCCCCCTATTCTTGTTTGGTTTCTTGTTTGGTACCTCCACTTGCTCCTCATCACCATTGCCGCTGACCTCCTTTGTAGGAACACCCTGTGGACAACTAAACAACCCGCCACAAAGCAAGTTCTCGGCTTCACAATATTGTACACCTGCCTTTATCTCTTCTGCCGTGGATATGCCTCTGGGTACTCTTCAGGGAGCTTATTTGGTACGCCTGAGTGACTCACTGAACCCCGGCCAGTGGCCGTAACTGTAGCTGTTAGCTAGCTGTAGAGGGCTGGCGAGAATGCTGACAGTCTACCCACTTTCCTGACGAGAAGGGTGTGTAACTGGGAGGGAGTATGTGGCTGATTGATGTTGGTATTGGTTAAAACAGGTTTAGATATTGGGACTGGTGAGGGATAGTGGTGTAGCTAGTGAAGGCTATGGTGCTGGTCCACATCATCAGTCTCTCTCGCTATTTGTGCCTTTCCCCCTGTGCCTTCCCTTTCTTCTTGTTGCATGTGAGCATGTGCAAACGCTGTGGATAATCTTCTGAGGCTCTGCCAAGGCCTCACTGTAACTCTTCACAGGTGCTGTGGGCCTCCATGGCCTCCATAGATCAACCTAGCCCTTCTCTAGGCCTTCTGGTCTTCTGGAATTGCTGCTGGAGATGTTCCCCCGTTTGAGTTGGAGTGATGGGAGGGCCCAGGCAGTACTGGAAGGTGTTGAAGTGGATTTTGACTGAAGGGCATGGGCTAGGGGGGCGGGGGCTCACGACCAGGGGGCTCAACCAAATTCAATTGCTCCACTGTCAATGCCATCCCCTGCTGCCACTGGTTTGACTCCATGCACCCTGCTCCATCTGGCCTAGGCCCAGCTGGAATCGAACAGCTAATAGCTACAGCTCTTTCTCACCTCTCTGCCAGGCAGTACCGAAATGCTCCGGCATGGTTCCAGTCCAGTACGGCCACCGCTCCCCTGCATTGCGGCCTCACCCTACTCTGCCCCTGCTCCACTAACAGTACAGCAGAGGCCAAGGGAGCAAGCCTGTGGTTGTGGCTCACATGCCACCACCATTAGACAGCTGGAGCGGAGAAGCAATAGGAGCTGTGTGCAGGAGCCGCAGGTGTTTGTAGCACTGAGAGCAGGAACAGGTGAAGGTATGCCGTCTCTGTCTGAGTCCTCCGTCCAGATATGTCTGAGTCATGTGAGCGAGCACGAGTGAATAGGTTCTCAAATCTCCCTCAGTGAAATCGCTGAGCTTCACTGTTTACTCTGCTCTCTCATCCACCCTTCTGAGGAACACACCACAAATATGCAATATATATGTGCACTTAGCACTACATATTTTGTGTGTCCTAACATTAATAATGTAAAGGGTTACACTTAAATTCAGTACTGAAGTGCATTCACTGTAGTACAAAAAAATTAATATACTCTATGTGCCTTAACCTTATTAAAATGCAATGTAGTCTTTAGAGATTGGATAAAACCATCCTCATACTATTAACTTATATTTACTTCAGGCCCAAAAAAGATTAATTTAAACGCGTGCACTAGTGTTTTCATATTCAAATTTATATTGTAGTTCTTAGTCACATTTATACTCATGTATTCAAAGTTACATTACATTTTCTTAAACTGAAACATGAATCTAGTTCTGAATTTGTGTGTTGACCCTTTTTCATTTATTTGTAGTTATATGTGCACAAAATGAAAAGTATTAATGTGCACTATTGAATAATGCTTTAAGTATTGACATGAGTAGGCCTATTTTTCTTTCTGCATAAAATACTGCTTTTCCTTTTCAAAATGTCATTTCCTTGCAGGAACATTGACATGGTTTGTTAGGCTGAGAGTTAGATGTAACACTTTACTATTGATAGAGAGCCTGGGAAGAGGACCTTGACAAAGAACATGGAGAGCCAGGGCATTCATTTACAGTTCCTATTTAGTAATTTATCAAGGAGTTGCAGGCACCCAAGGTCGATATTGTTCACAGGACTGGTCTTGGAGAATCCGCTAATGTTGCAGCTCACAGTGTGAGAATGGAAAGGACAATGGAGCCTCTGATGGTGTGAACCGAGAAGATGTGTGTGATATTAACTGGCGTACCCATAGGTTGATGTTGGCACTTTCCCCTTTGGAGTTTGAGAGGTACAGACCTCTATGTTTTCTCCTTTGATTCTTTGCTGAGTGTGGCTTTGGCTAACACTTATTTCCCTATCCCTAGACGACTTTTTAAATGTTGAAACCTTTTCAAATTTTTCTGTTTTTCAGCATTTTCCCAACTTTTTGAGACCCCTTTAGATTTAATCTCCCTTGATGGTTTAGACTCTAAATGAAATGACTTTAAGCATTAATCATGTTTAAGAGAGAGGATCAGAGACTCTTCTTTGAGCACCAGATTCTTCTGTTACTTTTCTGTATTGCTGTGACTAAACTTCTTGTTTGTCTCATGCTGACACACTTGGACTTCTTTAGGAGGTTTGGCTATCCCTGTTGGCCTGTAGCTGTACAGCATGGTATTGAGATTCATATACATTATTCTGACTATTAACTTGTAATAAAACCTTTTAACTTTATTCTCTGATTCCAAGTTCTTATTATGGGGCCAGATGAATGACACCGTTACTTAGATATGTTTGACTCCCTTCCCTCACATTTGACGAAGAAAAGACCTATTGCAGAATCAATGGGAGGAGGTTTGCCCAGTGCTGGATCAGCTTTAAACCCACAGCTAGTATCCGGCTATAGGTCAAAATATTGCATACCGAAATATTGTTTAGCATAAATATTATTTTCCTAAATATTGTTTACACTGATATTGTCCAGTTGGGTGTAATAGATTTTATTCTTTATGTTAATGTTAATGTTAATGAAATTTGTAGAGTGCACGGGTGTCTTGGCGCTGAATGGCTTATGAACCCAGATGGAGTGATATTTTAGTTAAAATTATTTAGTGCATGTTATTTCTGTCAGAAAATATTCTGACAATAGTGGTCTGGAACCACTCCTCAGTAACTCAAACCCACCCACTGAAACAATGAAAAGATTACCTTTTAGTAAAATACTGATAAATAAAGAAAATGCACTACAGTTGTGTGATGACAGTAGATAAAAAAGATGCCTTTGTCTGTACTTGATGGCATGTCTGGGGCACCGCCTTCTATTGAGTAATGTGATCCCCCACCTTACATTTTTGGATAAGGGAAATCGTGGTGTTATGAAGTAGACTCAAGAGGCAGATGAAACCCTGCCGAGGCAGCAGAGTGAAAGTGAAAGAGGCAAGGTATAGCCCCATAAAGTAGTGTGACCATCTCACTCCAGACTGTTTCCAGTCCTGGGCATTTAAACTTCAAATCATTGATTTCAGGTCTAATGATCTCAATGAAAACTAACCAAGGCTACAACACCCAGAATGAATTTGGTGGTAACAAGTAAGCCCAGGATTGAAAACAGTGTCTGTAATGATATGGAGAACAGTGCCTGGGTAGTGGTGGGGAGGTAGTTTCTGTTTCATATTTGCCTTCGGCCACCGTATTATTCTAGTGCAGTTTAAATAACGTATTGTAAATAAAATGACTATGAGTCAAAGCAGCCTTTACAACAGGATTCATGGGATCCGGTGGCTCACTATAGTAATGTTTTGTAGCTTTGATTTTTTTTCCTGTGATGGATGAACATTGTCGAGCAAGGACAAACCATTGAGTAATTGTGATCACTTTCTATGGTAGGTGTGTTGCAGAAATAACAATTGCTTGATGTCTGCTGATCAATTAGAAATAAATAATATGAAGGTCATTGACACTTTGCAAATGGATATTCCCTCTCATAGGGTCACAACAATACCACCTTTTGGAGGTTAATTGTATTACTGTTAGCACATTGCCAGGTCTGCCCCTTTGCAGATTGTTGTTAATAGCTGTTTAAAAATTCCCATTCTGCTCATTAACTACGCGAAATCGTGATTTTGTTTATAAAATGTTGATAAAATTATGGAAAAGTACAGAAATGACTTGAAATGGGCTGCCTGTATTTCACGTAAAATGTTCATGATAGGGCATACCCAGTGTAACAGAGTCACGCAAGATACTGCAATTGACTCATTCAAACCAATGTGACATTTTGTGAAGTTTTAACTTTACTAAGGCCTACTTATACCATCAATGGTGAGGAGTAACAAACTGCTGTTCTATTCGAGAGAGTAGTTCAAATAACAGAATATAAATGCTACTTACACCTCTTGTTGGATATATGATAGCATACGGTTAACTTGTGATCCTGAGACCTCTCCGTCCACATCAGCTAAAAAAGTGTAGAGAAACTGGAACGTGCTGAAGGGAATCCGAGGGGGCCCACACTCATGGTCGGAAGACAAAATTTCGCATGCAATCTTCAGAGTTTTGGCGATAGTCTGTTGAAGAAATAAATTCACAGGGCATGACGTTGCTGTACTGTTTTGTAACATTGCCTGGAACACTCAAGAGAATGTCATTGTCCACATTCAATGTTTGTGTAACAGACACACCATGAGCTATCATTCAAAGCACCTGCTAACAAAGGGGCATATTAGCAAGAACCTCGTTAAAATGATCCCCGTTTTAGAGGCAGGAAACGGCTGCTAAATCGGCGATAATGGGCTTGCCAATATGCGTTATAGAATTCCAGTGGAAGCCCAGGTTAGATGTCTTGCACATCTATCCTGGGCTTCTATTGGAATTCTATAACGCATATTAGCAAGCCTATTATCGCCATTTTAGCGGCATTTTCCTGCCGCTAAAATGCAGATAATTTTAACAATGTTCTTGCTAACATTCATCTTTTATCTGATGATGGCATAGATTTATCATGTACTGCAACACATCCGTCTACGTCCAAACGCAGAACATCTGTCAGATTTTCCCTGAGTCACAGATGTTCGTTATGTGACCCTCATGTGCTTTTTGTATCACAGAGTAACTCGTTCCAGACAAGTACTGACTAACAGATCATTCATGTATTTAATACTCTGATATAGGCACCTGGAATGTTCAGTGATAGACACACAGTAAACTGCAACCTTTCTCATTGTTAGCAGTAATAACAGGATGACCTTCCTATACAGTGTAGGAAAGTCCCCCTATATGACCATTTAACTCTACCAGCTGGGTTGGGTGGGATAGGATGACCTGATATTTCAGAGATTACATTCAGAGCTTCTTTCAATTAATTATACACTTCTGGGAAGCACAACAACACATTTAGGAAGGCCCATAGTATGCAAGGATTCAGGGGTATAATACATTCCTTGAAGAAACTTAAAATATTAACCTAAGTCTATAGTTGAAAACAAAGCATCTGCCTGTTTGCAGCAGAACACTGTAAAACATTGGGTTGTTGGTTGACTGGAGTGTGATCCCTGGTCAAGCAGCAACCACATCCTTGTCAGGGTAAAGCACAAGCAAACCCTAAATTGTCCTATGCTCAGTCCCCTGGTAGCTTGGCACAGAGCAGTCAGGCTTAACTTAGAGGCAATGTGTATGGTATTTGCGCAGAACTTCAAACCGTAGCACAGTGAAAACGCACCACAAAAGCAGTTGCCGCAGGCATGTCTCGCGGGTTGGGGGGTCACTCAGGGAGGGGGGGTTTAATTTAACAAATAAAAAAAGACTTACCATTCTGCCGGCCAGGCCCCATGTTTTCTTGGCTCCTGCTCCTTCTCTCCTACCTCCTGCAGGCACAGGAAGCAGGCAGCCAGGCCTCCTCCGGACCGTGCCCTAAGCCAATCACAACGCTGCTTGAATGAGACACGGCCCAGCCAGGGGTTTATGGGGAGGCCATGTTCTCCATTCAGCCTGCGTTGCAGACCGCATGGAGAAGATCAGAGTGTGCATGACTGGTTTGGGCAGGCCCAGAGGGCCGACTAAACAGTCATTGCATCCTCAGGAGTGAGCATACCACTCCACCCCTGCCCTGTCTGCAACCAATCATAAAATAGTAATAACTGAAAGTCATTACCATTTTATGTTTGTGCTTCTCTCACTATGGGAAAGCAGTGGGGCGACACTCCTCTGCCTTAGTAGAGGAGCCGCCCCTGCACAAAGGGATCCCACGACAGGTTAGAAAAATAGAGTAATTTTGAATAAATAAAACAAGAACAAAACAACAAAAACCAATCAATAGAATCACAGATATTACATTTTTAAGATTTTAGTAAGAATTGCACCAAAATCACAAAATGCCACATGTGGATATCTGTTTACTCCATAGCGGACATAGTCACAAATTCAAGCCTACGGCAATTGAGAACGGGCAGGCTTCAGGGACCCAATTATGTCTTCTGAACAGAGTACCTTAGATTCTGGTTTGCAGAGCGTTGCTTGGATTGGTGTCTAAGATGTGTCATGAGGCCAAAGTGATGTGTCTGCCTCGAGGTGCGGTGGGGTTGCAGTGCAAGGTCCTGCGTTGTCGTCAAAGATCCTGTTGGTGAGGGCTTGCGAATCAAAGCCCGGGTAGGGGATGCAATCAGCAGTCAGGGTGATGCGTTAGTTCCTAGGAGCTGAAAGGCTGCAATGTTGAACCTGGTGTCATTGTTGAGGCTGCAGTCGATGAGAGATGCAGGACCTTGCACCAAGGATGCATCACACAGAGGTAGATCTGATACGGGCATTAGCTGCGATGCAGGTCTTGGCAGTGGCTCCGATCCATGCAGCAGTAGTGATGCATTAGATCTGCTCGGGATTGCAAAGCAGAGGAGATACATCGGTTCTGTTGGATCCATTGAGATTGGCAAGCACCTTAGGCCACTTCCAAGGTCTGTGGTGGCACCACTTGGCAGGGAAGATTCACAGATGGCAGAGTCCAGTTACAGGTGCAAGGTGTTGGACACCTGTTGGGTCCCTGAGGCTTCAGATCAGAAGGCCAGCCAACTAGGTATTTGAGGGGTTCTGGGTTCAAGAGATGCAGGTCCAGTCAGTGTCAGCAAGGCAAGAGGGCAACAAGCAAAAAGGCAGCAGTCCTTCAGATCAGCAGTCTAGAGAGTGGTTGTCCTTTCAGCAGCATGTCAGTCTTTCTTCCTGGCAGAGTAGTCACAGGTCCAGAAGTGTACTGAAGGATTGGAGTTTGAGGTCCAATATTTATACCCAGTTCTGCTTTTCAAGTGAAGGAGAAGCTTTTAAAGGCTTCCCTTTGAGGTGCACAGATGCCCTGCCTGCCCTAGCCCTGGGCTACCTACACGGGGTGTGCAGCCCTTTGTGTGGAGGCAGGACACACCATATTCAGGTGCAAGTAGGGCTGTGCCCAGCTTCTCCCTCCCATCCTGCCAGTGATAGCTGATCCATGCACACCTAAGCTTCATATTCTGTGTGGCTGTCTAGGAGGAATACCCAAAGCCCAACTGTCAACTACGCCCAGTCACATGACCCAGAGAGAGGATGCAGCCACTTTATTGGCAAATGTAGAAAAATGCCAAATTTCTAAAAGTGTCATTTTCAATATTGTAATTTAATATCCGACTTCATCATAAGTTAGGATTTTTCATTCCAATTCCAGAGACACCGAACATGAACTAGTTTACCTGTTCCCATTTGGAAACTATAGCTTATTAAATGTAATAAGGTAACTCTAATGTTATCCTACAGGAGTGGTAGGACATCGCTGTAGTGAACAATGAATTTAAGCGTCTTTCACTACCAGGACATGTAAAACTTAGAAGTACATGTCCTACTTTTGAGATACATTGCTCCTTGCCCTCTGGGCTGTCCATGGCCTACCATAGGAGTGACTTACATGTTCTAAAAAGGAAGGGCTGGGCCTGGCAAAAGGATAGTTTTGCCAGGTTGAAATAGTAGTTTAAAACTGTACGCACAGGCTGCGATATGTGCTGCAGGCCACTAGTAGTATTTAATTTACAGGCCCTGGACACTGGTAGTGCCACTTTACTGGGGACTTACAAGTCAGTTAAATATGCCAATTGGGTATAAGCAATGTTACCATGTTTTAAGGAGTGAGCACATGCATGTTAGCAATGGTTAGCAGGAATAGAGTGCCAGTATCATAAGGCCGGTTTAACAAAAAGGGGTAACCCTGTGTCCTTCAGAACCTGGGTGTGTGTGATTAAACAAAAAGTGGTTCTGTCGGGTGGCTAGACAAATTACTTTGAGTAAAGGCTATGTTAGCTCATATATGATTGAGAAGAATGATAATCAATTACATTCAAATACACCTCTCTGAGAACAGATTTAGTTCAAGGTTTTTATGTATGAAAAAATCAACATTGTAAAACAATGGAATTACTTCATTCCAGTTCAAATTCAACAACAGTTAAAAACAAGTGAAGAGTGACTGTTGGTGAACACAGTGAATAGTGAAACAAATTAAGTGACACTTATTTACAAATCTATACAGTATTGTACATGAATAAGTAGGGAGTTTTTTTTGGGTGGGAGGAGGGTTGGTACAGAGTCTTTGGTTTTGGTGGTCAGAGTTCTGAATGGGTACTCCAAGGACACAGATGGTTACTAAGCCCGTTCCCAAAGATTTCTTGACCAATGATGTGCGTCGACGTTTCGACCCTTGGGTGCCCCAGTCGGTGGTCACGGCGGGTCATTATCAAGACAGGGGGAGTGGGGGGGACGGGGGGTCACGAGAACACAGGAGGGAATAATCACACCCTGGAGGAAAGCCTGAGGTCAATCCCTTGGAGACGGAAAAACGTTCCCGTGGTCGATCTGAGCACTGTCAGTGAATGTATGGAGTAGCTCGAAGCTACTCCATACATTCACTGACAGTGCCACCGACTGGGGCACCCAAGGGTCGAAACATCGACGCACATCATTGGTCAAGAAATCTCTGGGAACGGGCTTAGTAACCATCTGTGTCCTTGGAGTACCCATTCAGAACTCTGACCACCAAAACCAAAGACTCTGTACCAACCCTCCCCCCACCCAAAAAAACTCCCTACTTATTCATGTACAATACTGTATAGATTTGTAAATAAGTGTCACTTAATTTGTTTCACTATTCACTGTGTTCACCAACAGTCACTCTTCACTTGTTTTTAACTGTTGTTGAATTTGAACTGGAATGAAGTAATTCCATTGTTTTACAATGTTGATTTTTTCATACATAAAAACCTTGAACTAAATCTGTTCTCAGAGAGGTGTATTTGAATGTAATTGATTATCATTCTTCTCAATCATATATGAGCTAACATAGCCTTTACTCAAAGTAATTTGTCTAGCCACCCGACAGAACCACTTTTTGTTTAATCAGTATCATAAGGCCAGCAAAGAGGAGATCAGCAAAAATAGTGGGGAGTGAAGGCTAAAAGTGTGGCGGAGGACCACCCCAAGGGTGACAGTTGTGACAAAATTCAATTGGTTATCAGTGAGTGATGGGTGTATGTCGGCCACCCATTTTTGCCTTGCTGAGGAGGAGCATATTGGGGTCTCTGGTTGCACTGCTGTATATATTCTAGAAATTAACATCTTCAGTGAAAGAGATTAATTATTTTGTCTAATGGGCTAAATATCAACAAGGAAGCTAGGAAGAGTGTGCTTATTGTCTGGGGAAGTCTCCTGGATGCTGTAGTACTGGAAGACATCTAGGGGTGTATGGCTCTCCAGTTCATTTACTGCCTCTCAAGAAAAGGATAGTTTGACTATGTGTCACTTAATGTGTTCATTGGCAATGACTGAAGCTGTTGGGATGCTTTCAAGTCCAGTGTCGAAGATAGGTAGGGTAAGTGCAAATAGCAAGCTCAGTGCATATATTTTTCCAGACTTCACTCTACCCTTGAGGCTGTCCAATGCTCATATCATGAATTTTGCTGTGTCAATTACACCGGTGGAGCAGCTAGCTGGAGATTCAGTAGTAGTTATTAGACACTGTGGTCATATGGAACCAGCCTCCACTGCAGTATGTGGTTGAAATTGTGTGGGGAAGAACCAGTAGTGAATGTACTGTGCTAGTTCATTCACACAAAAAGTTTTGTGCAATTTCAGGTGCAGATAAGTCCCCCTGTTAGAATGATAACATTAGGATTTCCCATTTCAACTTTGGCTGCTTGCCAGCCCCAGCAGGTCATATTTAGAGGTGGGCAAAACTCACTCTGCGGAATTCCACGGAGTTACAGAAAAACTCGGTGAGATTCTGTGGAATTCAACCAATGGGCAGAACATATGTAGCTTGTGCTGCTTAGGCCGCACTTTAGCACCAGTAGCGCGAGTAGTGCTGAAAATCAGTGCGAACTGCACCATGAGTTGCACAAGGGCAGGCAGCCATTCAAGCAGATTTTGCTGCCACTCGAGTAGAAAATTTACTTGAGCAGCTGCAAAACCTCTTGAACCATAGTCCTCTGACTGCGACGGCTAGCAATGCTGGCGATCCCCCACGGTGGAAAATTGCACTAGAGGATGCCAAATCTCATTTGCGCTTGTCAGCTTGCATATTCTGGAACCTCACTGCAGTAAAATTCCTCTATGTGGCGATTGGCAGCATTTATCCTGAACTACATGTTAAAGGGTAAAGCGGAGGTGTCAACATTCTGCCTATTCCGCAGGCTGAACAAAACATTCCACCCACCTCGAGTCATATTCCATATTTATCTATAAAAATGGCTTTGGTGAGAGGAATAAGTATGTTATTGAATAAGTTTAGAAGTTTGTGTCAGAGTGTCATGTTGAATAGTCCCAGCCTGCCAGCGAGCAATAAAGTAGTTTAATCCATTTTTTTTGTCTTCAGTGTTCTTTATTGCTACCCCATAGCTTCACTGCATTACTACTAACTACAGCAGACCTGTCTTCAAAACATGCATCACCAAATAATTCTGTTAGTTATAGTATCAGCTCTTACTTCTAAGAAGAATAGATCCCATAGCACTTCAAATCTGACTTCGGAATTTTAGTACAAGGTCTTGTCCTAGATGTATGATAATTCCCTACTTACAATAGGCATATTTACACATTGGCCCCACCCCGGTGGTTCCTGTAACCACATAGTGACAAAGTGGCAAAATAAATCCATCCATATAATTCACACCTAATTCACCAACACTAGACACCCTTCCTAGCCTTCATCATATTCTGCACCTGCTGCATCACCAACAAAGCACTACCAACCCACACAACAGCATATCTAGAGGAGATAGACTTTATAATGCAGTGTTTTTTCAACAACATGCCTTTACCATGCATACCACGCAATGCCTTCAACATGCATGACTTTACCATGAATATGCCTTCACAATGCATGCCTTTAGGTAAGTATATTTAAGGTAAGTGAGTTATATATATCTATATATATATAGTATATATGTATACAGATTGGGCACAGACTCCAGATAGCGCGTTACTTTATTTCATTTCACAATCCATATGACGCGTTTCGGACTTGATCACATTAGGTAAATGAGTGAGATATATATATATATATATAATATATCTCCAAAGATAATGCTGAACTCCGAATACTTCATTTTATTTTATTTATTCAAAAAGTCCTAAAAAACACCCTTAGTAACCAATACCCTTACCCACCCATAAACTAGCACCCAGTACCCTAAACCCTAAGGAAGGAGTCTTTTTTTTTTTTGTGAACCTTTATTAGTAGTACAAGAATTTACAAGTATGGGCCTACAACCATCCCGGCCGGCCGCTAAGCAGAGCAAGAGTACAGCAAGCAATATGGAAAATTATAGCAGTTCGAAATCCGGGGACATAAAAATACCAGGACAGATCTTGTAATCAGATGTACAAACTTGAAATCAGGAATTGAGAGGTTCATTTTCAAATAAGGAAGTAAAAAAAGGGGTGCCGCACAGTCGTACACGGTCCTACAATACTGCGCGCAAATAAGGATATCTACAAACAGTACAGATACGAAGGAAATATCGGGGGTAAGACACACAAAGCAGGAGAAATGCAGGCACAACCCCGGCACGTAGCGAGTCTAAACCCCAACCCTCAAAACTAAACATACTGCAGGGACCATGAACGGCGACGACACTAAAAAGAGAAGAAAGACTAAAGGGCCATAGAAACAAATACCGAACAAACACCAACCCCCCACTCTGCACACCCGCAGAAGGCCATGGCCCACCCCCCAGCCGCGTGCCTGTCGCCCTATTAAAGACCCGAAATATAGAAAGAGAGAGAAAAAGAGAAAAAGTATAAGTGGAGGAGGGCCCTCGGTCTTGCCGCCCGTCCCCGCCCTTCACCCCTACACCCAGGAAAATCCCAGAAACAAAGTAGAATAGTAATAAAGCACATCAAGTCCAGGCCACAACAGCGATGAAATCCCGGTCAAACATACCCACTGCACCGCCAGTCAACAATAAGGCCAATAGACTCTGAACCACATCATCCCTGACCCTGTCTGGCTAAGGAAGGAGTCTTGATAGACAAATTTAAAATTGAGAAATATAAGGGAAAAAGAACTAGGATAGTAGTGGACACATGTCTTCCTCTCTGCTCCATAGATCTGGCTGCTATCATTCCAGCAGTTCAGAAATAACCTTAAGACTTTCTACAAGGAGCACATAAATGGTTACCCATAAGGACTTTAGCAAACTTCCCCAACATTAAAGGTTTACAACAAAAACAATCTTTATTCCCCATCTATATCTATTATAAAATGTCATGAATTCATTTCTTACTCACGCTTTGGTGGAATCCTTACTTACCTTACTCCTGTGTCATCACACTGCTGCTCTAGCTAGTATTGAGCTGTATAAATATACATAAACGATGTGCAGTACTGGGCTGTGCTGCTATACATGAATTACTATATATTGGTTACCTGGCCAAGGATTTTTTATTCATTGGTTCAGTCCTACAAATTGGTTGGAGGTAGAAACCTGTTTCAGGAGCTACCTCAAACTCCACATGAATAGACAATTGGAGTCCAAAGCCAGCTGTGATCCTGAAACCTTTATAGAGACACATATTCCATTCCTTTTGAATGAAAAAGAATATTTCAAGGTTGCTGATAGCCGTGATTTAGCTGGTGAGTGGAGTTACTAGATGAATTGGGATTGCAATATCCATGGTATTTCTGCAGATTTGTTGTCTTTAATCCTGAGACTCTGAGGAGAATGTGGAATTACCTAGGGAACGGGGCTGAAAGTACAGATTCCTCCTCTAATTTGTCACTTTCAAAGGGGCCCCCCAGAGACCCCCTAGTAACTCCTCAGTATATCTGCCTGCCTTGAGATTCCAGTGCCCCAGGTATCAGTAACTTCAGTGACTCAATTACCAAGGGAGATAACACGATCCTTATAATGAGACTCTAAATATTCTGCATTAAGGATTTAAACCGGTGCACTCCCGGTTAAGAGGCCTGATGTAGTCCATTCAGATGAAGGCAGCTTTCTGTCTATTTATTGTAAACTAAGAGCCCCATTAGGATGTCGGGCGTATCACCACCGCCATGCGGGCGGTGGCGATCCGCCCGACATCCTTCCCATCCCGCCACCCATTTCCCCCCGCCACCCATTTCGCCCCGCCATATTACTATGGTGGGGGGACCGCGGCAGACGGAAAGACAGTCCGTCGCTTTTCCGCCCGGTCAAGGAGTTGCCCGGGCGGAAAAGAGTTTCATATGGTGGTGGTGTCTGTTAGACACCGCCATCCATATTAGGGTGAAGGCGGGGACATGCCGCCATTGAAAAGCATGCCTAAATGTCTTGTGGGGGCCTGTTGCGGGACCTCAGGGACTCCAGGGGGGTGGGGGGTGCACATGGGGAGTACCTATGGTACCCCCCTGCACTTCACTGTACAACGAGACAGGCACCGCACAGTGCCTGTCTCGTTCTGCATTGAAGTGCACAATGTGCATTTTTTGCATTGCGGCGGGCGGTGCTGAAAGCACCGCCCGCCGCAATGTTAAAAATGCAGGATGCGCCTGCCAATGTGGCGGGCGCATCCTAATGGCCCTTAGGGCGGGTGGTCCAGTTTTATGTCGGGATGGCGGGCGGACAAAGTCCGCCCGACATCCTAATGGGCCCCTAAGTGTGGACTGTGCTCAGTAGACATAATCTATTCCAGTAGTGTGAGTGTTGTTATTATTATCCATCTCTGTGTTTTTGTAGGTCCCTTAACACCCAATTTCAGTCCACATATACCAAAGGTATCTGCCATTGCTGCTGCATTGTTCGACCTGCCAGAATAAGAGGCCCTGAGCACTTAAAAGATTTTGGTTCCCCCATATATATTGAATTCAAAATGCAAACAATACATAAACGTAAAATCACATTTTATTTTTCGAAATGGAACAAAAGTTACAGTATAATGGATTTTTAATTTTTTTTTGTATATTTCAACTTTATTTATAATTTCAGCTGCACCATTTACAGTTTTGCACCACATGGTTCAAAATCCGTCAATGGAAAATTTCTGTGATGCCCCCATCCCTTGATGCCCTAAGCACATGCTTATTTTGCCTAATGGTTAATCCACCCCTGACGAGTCCACATATAGTGATTGCCGGCTTAAACATGCAAGACCTGGTTAAACTGAAGTGCCAGTTTCCTGGCACCTGCCGACATCTACTCATCACTCATCACTGCTGCAATTATCACCAGAAAGAGAGCCGGCCGTCACGAACACTGTTGCATTCCAACACTTTGGATGTTAAAGTGGCGTAGCTGCCAATTGCGACTGTTAATGGCCTTCCTACTTGACCACTACTAAGTGGTTTGTGTTGCAGCCTTCAGCCAGGTCAACACGCGGTAAACCTGTAATTCCCTGCACAGTTTAGTACCCTATGGGGGTCTAAATTAGGGTGACTACCTCCCTCACAAATTATTTCGACACTCTTTCCAGTAGTAAACGTTCGTATGATAGCATAATCATTCTGGATGTTGTCTTATTTTGCTTCCATTCAGCTAATTAGACGGGTAAAGCTGAAAATCACGAGCTATGGGTGAAATATTCCAGACAGGAGACCATCCGTGAAGACCTAGGGGCAGATATACAAGGAACTGACGCATCTGCATAGATGTGTTAGTTTCCTTGCGTCAACTCCAAATGTCCTTGCACCACCATGGATGCGCTGTATTTACAATACAGTGCACTATATTGCGAGAAATTATAGATGCGTAAGAAATTCTGATGCATCTGTTGGAGGAAAGGTGATGCATTGTTGGAGTTTGTCACAAAAGTGACGCAACTCCAGCAATGCGCCAGAAAATATAGGTAGGTCCTATGTAAAATGCCCTGTATCAATCCATACACCTAGTCTGTGCAAGCGTAGGAATTTTGACGCAGTGAAGGCATAGAGTGATGCAGGGAAATCTTGTAACTTTCACTGCACCAGTTCTACGTGGCTTTTTGCATGGGAACGCCTACCCTGCATACATTATACCTCATGCAGGTATAATGTGATGCAGGGCTTTACAACGTGACACATCTCCCTAGTTGCATCACACTGTAAATGGCCCGCAAATTTTACGCAGGTGCTGCGTCACAAAAGTGAAGCAACGGCAGCGCAAAAGTGATGCAAGGGGCTTGTAAATCTGCCCCCTAGTCTAGGTGGGTAATTAACGCACATCCTATTCAGGCAATTAAACAGCATGTCTTTTTAGTATTCTCTTCTCAGAAAGCTCATATAGAGTGCCGTACTGAATCCTGAGATGATTCTGAGAAGCCATAAAAATAATACCGCACAGTATTACCACAGGATTTATTATTTAAGTGCAAGAAACGAACAATGTTATGCTGTTCGGTGTGTACCACACATTTTTCGAATGTTATGTATATAATTACTACTAGGCGTTTTCAGACTGTTAAAGGTCACAAAAAGTCGGTGATGTGATGTAGAATATCTTGATTTCCCCAAATTTGTACTGGGATTGTGGCACATGTTTCCCTATTGGATCACTTTGAATGGTTATCTCAGTACAAATAAAAAGTTTAGCTGAGAAGGTTATTCAGTAGAAAGATCAGAAAGATTTTCCTGAACCAAAACGTTTACATGAATTTTTAGTAATCAGCAATCATTACTGAATGGCTGTTCACACTATTTTAAATGTTGCTGATTGTTAATGGGTAAACCTGGAAAGATGTTCATACTTACAACTCCAAGAGAACTGCATGCTAAGGCCAGGAATTTAAGCCATTCAATTTCATCTGCCAGGCGTCCGACATTCATGATGCTGTCAAAAAGGTCCACTGGAAGACTCAGCGTCTTCCACATCTGCAGCAACTCTTCTGACACTATGGTCAATCTGCCACCCACCTGAAATAAAAATATGGAGCAAGTATTAACAATGCATATGATGAAGGATAATTAAGGAATGGAGAGTCCACTCTTCCATCCTATGTGGAAGCACCTATTGAGGTATCTTACGAGTGGTGTTTGAAACTGTTTCCAAATTGGAAATTGCCTCTGTTAAGAAAAAATCTTAAGAGCACTGTATGACCACCCGTCTTACATCTGCCCTGCAGATCTCAGTTTGGGTCCAAACAGCTCTTTCTACCTGAATCAAAATTACTTTTTATGTAGTAATTACCCCTCAAAGTCTACATGATTTTCTCCAGATAAAACCATGAGAACTTTGTGAGAGCAACAACTGAAAAGACCTGGAGTGCAAGCAAGTGCCTTCCTTGTGCTGATAGAAAGTACGAAGCAGTGCCTACACAGGAATGCAGATGATGCCTTAGGGTACAGAAAACCCTCTGTTTGTGCAGTTTGGATGAGTGGACCACAGTCCCATGCGAGTTTCCCCCAGGGGACCAAACAATCAATGCACTCATGTTGATGGCTGGGTGGAGATTTGGTGGGGTCGGAAGTTGCACACAGATCAACCTCTATTCTGGTGCTGTCTGGGAGGAATAAACAAAGGCAAACTGCCAACTATACCTAGTCAGATGACCCAGGAAAAAGCTGCAGACATCAAATGATTAGGAAAGGAAAATGCCAATTTGAGAGCTTGAGGGGGTTTCACTACCAGGACACATAAAAGTACATGACCAACTTTTTTTAATACACTGCACCCTGCTATATGGGCTGTTTAGGGCCTACCCTAAGAGAGACTTATATGTATTAAAAAGGAAGGTTTAGGTCTGGAAAAAGGTTTATTTTGCCAGGTTGAAATGGTAGTTTAAAACTACACACACAAGCTATTCTGGTAGACCTGAGGCATGTTTAAAAAGGCTACTCAATTATGTGGGTGGTACAATAAGTTGTGCAGGCCTATTAGAAGCATATAATTCACAGGCCCTTGGTATACGTAGTACCACTTTACTAAGGACATATAAGTAGAAATGTGCCAATTGGGTGTAAGCCAATTTTACCATGTTTACAAGAGAGAGCACAAGCATTTTAGCACTGGTTATCACTGGTAAAGTGCACAACGTTTTTTACAAACCAACAAAACAGGTTCAGAAAACAAGGGGGTGAAGGCACATAACTTGGGGTGACCCTCAGAGAGGGCCAGGTTCAATACAGGCACTTCGGCATTTGCCAGCGCATCTTTGTTTTCATACATTTCGGAAATGCAGCCTGCAGGATGTTGTATGATGCCAACATATCCCTCTGTGCAAAATCGAATTGATGTGGATTGAATAAAGGTTAAAATCACCCATTAGTATTATCAAGAGATTTACATACATGTTATAGGTAATACTTAAATCAACTTAAAATAATTGCATTTGACTCGGATTATATTTCTGGTTCCCCAATATCACATACATATTAAGCACAATCACAGCTTCATGGCATACCAAGTTATTATGAAATTAATATCATATACTAGCAAACACTCACTTTTAGTATTTAGTTGTTTTAACTCTTGTGAGAACTTGGTGGAAATCAAGGTGATTTGTCACCTGACAGTTGCCCAGAACCAAAGGATCTTGCATGAGTATTAATTTGTGCAAAGCTATCACTCAAGAAATTACACCGGACCAACAGGTCTCTAAACAAATACTCATATTTCCTCTAACACATTGTTAAAACATTCAGAATCCAACAATTTATTTAAACTATGTACTTTCCATATGGAGCCCCTTCAGTCGTCTAGTGCCCTTTCATTCTAGTCTATGTCACTCATACTTATGTTCCCGCTTCCCAGCTTAACTCATGAGTTTGTGCAGTGGCTATGTGTAAGTTACTTCTTACCGCAAGCCTTTGGTTAATCCACACTCCATCAATGAGGAACACCTTGATTTGGTTATAGGGTAACCCTGCATGGGTATTTACAAATATATTTTCTTTATCTCTGAGCAACTCTTCATCTGATACTAGCCTTATCCCTTGGGCTGTTAGTTTTTTGTTTACAGGAAATATGATTTTAGTTTTACAAAAAGAGTGTAAAGCTCTACTCTTGAAATGTCTTTCCCTTTTCTATTGGAGACAAATGCTACTTGCTAAATATCTTTTGAGGCAATCACTATGAGCGAGGAGCAACATTTAAACCCTTGTAGCAAATGGGATCTATTCAGGGGTCTCCATTTACTATTTTTCTGTCTGCTCTGAAGAGGTCAAAATATCTTAGCAAGCTGTTATCTTTAATCTCATCTTATTCTTACAGAAGTCACGCTTTCTTAACACTCTTCCCTTTTTTTCTATATCCCTTCTTATTGGATAGTTATTAGTCAATCCCTTAAATTCTTTTCTCTTTTACCTAGGAGATTATTTTTATTTCCACCTGTTTTGCTTTGACTTCATGATTTTTTAAGTCAAATGCTCCTACCATTCTGTTTTTATTCATGAACTCCTTATCTATTTTCAGCTACTCAAGCTTTTCCAAATTGCCCTAGTCCTGTCCTACTGTGGCAGTTTTCTTAGTAGTCTCAATATTCACAGTTTTCCCTTTGCACTTCTTTTTGTCATTTTTATGGGTATCTGCTCTCTTTTTGACAATCCTAGGATGACTCTTTGTTGGGAATTTTATTTGTCTGTTTATTGAGAGCTTATTCCTTCTTACAATCAGTACTCGTCTTTTAGAGACATAAACTGAATGATTCATGACTGACCTCCCTCGCCCCTGGAGGAGCATAATTGACTTCTGCTTGCAAGTTTTCATTTTCATACATAATAGTACATAATTGGGCTTACCAGGTCTTACCAGGGCGGATATATAGACATTCATTGATTTCAGTTTGTGCTCTATTAATCTAAATAAAATGCTGCAGAACTTTAGGATGTCATTATTCAGGACTATCTTTTCAAAAATGCCATTTTTTCCCCCATAATCCAAGCTTCCACACTTGACCACATTTATGATCCTGGGCAGATTAAACATCTTCTTAATTGATGCAGCTGTTTTAATGTATTTTGCAGTGCATGTTATTTAATACATTTAATTACAGTAAGCAGTCTGTTTATGAAGCAGCAGGTCCAAGAGGAGAGTATGCAAGACGAAGTCAGTACAATTTGTTAGAGACTGGGTTGCAGTTGTCTTTCTGCAATAAAGCTCTTGTTTGTAAAGTATATATGTATGTATATGGTATTTCAGTGGTGAAAATCTAGCCAAAAGATAATGATTTCTGTTCATGGGCAAAGGCCCACTCAAAGGCAGTGATTAATAGGAGAGGCAGCTGAGTTGTGGAAGGTTAACACAACAGAATGAAGGCAGTCACCACCTGTATGAAGGACAGCTGCCTCAAGCTCAACTCCGACAAGACCAAAGTTCTCATCCTGGACCCAACTCCCTCCACCTGGTCTGACTCCTGGTGGCCCGGAGCACTCGGAACCTGCCCCACACCCACGGACCAAGCATGAAACCTTGGCATCATACTGGACTCCTCACTCTCAATGAACTGCCAAATCAATGCAGGCTTGTCCTCTTGCTTCCACACACTCCGCCTGCTTCAGAAGAGTTTTCAAGTGGATCAACAAAAGAATCACATTCAAGCTCCTCACGTACGCCTACAAAGCCCTCCATAATGCCAGTCCTGCATACCTCAACCACTGCCTCTCATTCAACACACCCAGCAGACATCTCTGCTCCACCCAACTTTCCCTGGCCACCATCCCACAGATCTGCAAGACCTCGGCCGGAGGAAGATCCTTCTCCTACCTCACTGGGAAGACCTGGAATTCTCTGCTTCAACGTCTCAGGCAATCACAGTCTCTGCCTCAATTCAGGAAGGTCCTCAAGACCTAGCTTTTTGATTGAGCAGTAGATTACCTCCCTCCCCCCACCGCGCCTTGAGGCCCTAATGGATGAGTAGTCGCACTTTACAAGAAAGCTGATTGATTGATTGATTGGTGAATGCAATCTAATGTAGTGTTCTCTAAAGAAGTGACTTTTCAACTCTGTCATGAATTAAAACGGCGTTAGAATGGTCCGGATGGATATGGAGATAATGTTCCAGGTCCTAGGTGCATAGATGGAAAAGGCCTATTGTCTTGTTCTATGTTTTGTTACAATTCTTAGTCTGCAGTCTGATTGTGTCCTGGCTGCTGGTATGCCGTGAACGACAAGAGATGGTATGCTTGGCTGCAAGATAAGCACGGGTGTTGGTTGTGATGGCTTTGTAAATGGATGCAGCTAGTTTTGAAGATGGGGCGACTGGCAAGGCGCACCAATTCCCATCAGTGTGGGGTGATGTGTATGTTTGAATAGTCTTCTTATAAAAGATGAATGAGTAAAGTGATGTTTTATTTTTTCCTACAGTAATGATATACTAGAGGTATTGTAGATTTAACTTTATATAAATATTCTTGGACAGGAAACCGATCTTTTATACTCAGGAAAAGGGACTGCTGATATGCATTCTTTTGCAGTAACATGAACTTTAGACGTGTTTACAATTTTGTTTAAAATGTAACTGCCTCAAACAAGATTGTATGGTACTATTTGGAGATCAGGAATATTAATTCCGGAAAACAGTCAAAATATCAAATTTTAAATATCAATATGGCAAAATATTGAGGTTAAAATACGGAGTGGACATAATATCGACTTTCAAAAATATAGTGGTGCAGAATATCAAAATGCAGGTAAGAAATATAATTTGTCATAATATCGAAGTTAGTAATATCGACAGTCATAATATAGGTGTTAAAAATATTGATTTTCTTTAGTGTTTTAAGTGTTAGTATATGTGTTAAAAGTATGTATTATTTTTGTAATGCATGTTTGAATATTTTTAAAGTAATTAATTTTATGTTAATTAATTTTTGTGTAATTTAATTCGGTAGCAGGTTGTGGGTTTATAGGGGAATAGGGTGGGAAGTAATTTAATGGTGATATATTTTTAAAGAATTATTTAGAATTAATTATTTTATATGTTAATTACTTTTTGAGTAATTTAAATTGGTAGCGGGTTGTGGGTTTTATAGGGGAATAGGGTGGGAAGTAATTCAATTGTAATTAATTACTTCATTATTTTATTAATTATTAATTTTGTATTTAATAATGTATATTGTTAATTAAGTTACTTAATTTATTATTAATTAATTATAAATCAATTAATACCAATGAATAATTAATTGGCAATTATGTTAATTGTGTTATTTTGTATTACTTAGTGATTAATTATATAATAATTATTATTAACTAATTTGTAAGTATGTTAATTGTGCACTTTTTTAGGAGTGGGTTGGGGTTGAAAGGGGAGTAGGGTAGGAATTAATTTAGTTGTAATGTAATTTTTATTATTGTTTATATTATATTTAAAAGTTATTTTATTATGTTAATTGTGTGAATTAATTTAGATTTGATAGGTATTAATTTTATTGTTGATTATTTTTAGTTAATTAATTAATTGTTAATTAATTGTGTTAATTTATTAATATTTTACAATATTGTAGGTGACGTTTATAGGGGAAAATTATGGGAGGTAAATTAATTTTGATTTTTTTCTTGTTAATGTTTACTATATTGAAGGAGTGGGTATACTAAATTATTCCCCTAAGCTATCCAACACTTTCCCATCTGTAACACTTGGTGGAGTGGGAATATTAAATTATTCTCACCCGCTATCCAATACTTTCCCTACTGTTGGATTCGCTGGAGTGGAAATGGTTATTTTTACCCTCTGCTATCCAACACTTTCCCTATTTTTGCAGTCACTGGGGTGGGAATAGTAATTTTTACCCACCCGCTCTCCAACATTTTCCCTTCTGTTGCACTCACTGGATTAGGAATAGTAACTTTTACCCACCCACTATCCAACACTTTCCTTACTGTTGCACTCACTGGAGTGGGAATAGTAATTTTTACCCACCAGCTATTTAACACTGTCCCTACTGTTGCACTCACTGAAGTGGGAATAGTAATTTTTACCCACCCCCACTATCCAACACTTTCCCTACTGTTACACACGGTGGAATAGGAATAATGCATTATTCCCACCTGCTATCCAACACTTTCCCTACTGTTGGACTCACTGGAGTGGGAATAGTAATTTTTACCCACCCACTATCCAACATTTTCCCTATTGTTGCACTCACTGGAGTGGGAATAGTAATTTTTACCCACCCGCTATCAAACACTTTCCCTACTTTTGCACTCACTGGAGTGAGAATAGTAATTTTTACCCACCCACTATCCAACACTTTCCCTAGTGTTGCACTCACTGGAGTGGGAATAGTCATTTTTACTCTCCCGCTATCCAACATTTTCCCTACTATTACACTCGGTGGAGTAGGAATAGTACATTATTCCCACCTGCTATCCAACACTTTCCCTACTGTTTGACTCACTGGAGTGGGAACAATCATTTTTACCCACCCACTACCAACATTTTCCCTAGTGTGGCATTCACTGGAGTGGGAATAGTAATCTTTACCCTCCCGCTATCCAACACTTTCCCCACTGTTGCACTCCCTGGAGTGGGAATAGTAATTCTTACCCACCCACTATCCAACACTTTCCCTACTGTACCACTCGTTGTAGTGGAAATAGTAATTTTATCCTTCACACTATGCAAAGTATTTTGCATTGTTATATTTAAAGTAGTGTAAAATATTTTTTTTTGTAATATTTATTTTTATGTTTTAAGCTTATTTTTTTTAAAATATTAATATTATAGGTTTATATATATATATGTAATTATATTTTAAATTATGTTTTTTACATTTGATAAATAAAAAGATTAATTATTTTTTAATATTATTAAGTTAATATATATAATAAAAAATAAAAATGATTTTTTTTACATGACATTTATTATTGATTGATTTTAGCGTGTTTTAATTATTTTTAAGTATGTTTTATTTAATTATATTTATTACTTAATTAATTTTAAGACATTTAAAAAAGTCGATATTTTAGCAAACTATATTATTGACAATGATATTTAGGGACCTATTAGGATGCCGAGCGGACTTAGTCCACCCGCCATCCTATCGGTGATGGGGACCGCCTGACATAAGGGCAGGGGTCCCGTGGGGGAGTATTAGGATGCACCTGCCACTGTGCCGGGCGCATTCTGCATTTTTAGCATTGTGGCGGGCGGTGCTCTCAGCAACGCCCGCCACAATGCTAAAAATTAATGTACCGCATTTACAAAAAGAAAGCGGCAGGCACCGCGCGGTGCCTGCTGCTTTGTGTATGCAAATGCTGAGGGGTACCACAGGTACCCTCCGTGTGCACCCCCCACCTCTCCTTCACTCTGGGGGCCCACAGGAGGCCCCCAAAGTGAAGACCGCATGCCTTTCCGTGGCGGCATTGCCACCACGGAAAGGCATCTGAAACAGCCCATCCTAATATGGCTGGCGGTGTCTCTTAGACACCGCCACCATATTAGACCTTTTCCGCCCCGGTCGCAAGGCGACCGGGGCGGAAAAGCGGCGGACGGTCTTTCCGTCCGCCGTGGTCCCCCCGCCATACTAATATGGCGGGGGTCATTTAGGTGCTGATGGCAGGCAGATTGCCCCCGCCAGGCCGGCGATGGCTACCGGGGGCAATCAGCCCGCAATCCTAATGGGCCCCCTTAGGATTCATTATTTTTGTACTTACCTGTTTGTAGATAGTAATTCGATATTCTGTCACTCGATATTTTCTCATCGATATTTTGGCAGCTCGATATTCTGCTCCTCGATCTTCTGTCAGTGATCTAATAATACCAACCTTCAATAATACCACATCCAATTCTTTGTCTCCTGCTACATTGTCATTGTAAGTATAATATCACTACTCTTACTTACACCTCCATTATTGTATTCATAACTTATAATGTGGTGATCAGGTCAATATAGCGAATGTGGTATTATTGTCATGGGATGGTAGCTCCCGTCTTCAGGCTAAGCTCGCGAGGATTTTTAACAGTGCTCTGCTGGGAGCAGTGCTTAATTTGAGCTGCAGGCAAGGGCCACTAGCACTGATTTTTTGGGGATCAGCATATATTTTTCCTCATCAGACATTCCCCAAGAGCAAGAGAAGGAAAACACTCAAATGGGAAAGAAGGAGAAATAGAAGGACGAAAAAATCGTCACCATGGGAGAAAGGAAAAATGTGCAAGATTGAGCCAAAGAGGCAGGCAGTGTCTGGCAGTGAACTAAAGTGGCCTGAGATGGATTCAGGACTACTGAGTCTTGGTATTCAGCACGCTCACATTTAACAGCGCAGGAGTTCTGAGCACTCTTCATTTTACAATTTATACACTGGTTGGAAGCCAACAGTAATCAAAGAAAACAGGTCCCCAGGTGGTAAGGAGGCGTGTTAATCTTTCAAACAGTCAGGGACAGGTGTACTGGACTGGGAAGTCTTTATTTAGCCCCTCTTTCTGACCAAGATCATGCAGGTGCTGAAATGAAAAACCCAAGCTGGAATTTCATTTCTAAAAGGAACATTTATGGAGGTAGAATGTGAAACTCAAGTCAATAAATTGGCACTTTCACACGTGCCACTAAGAGATCAAACATTTGATCTTTAGTTAAGTGGTAGATATAAAGCGGGCCGTGGGTAACTCTGAGACTCCATGCAATGTGCTACTCTTTCTTTGACTGACCGTTCCCTAGCTGAGCTCTTTCCTCTGCCTGATTTGGACACAAGAGTTTCTGTCACTCTAGTCCTTACAATATTGAAAACAATGCAGTTCTTGGCTATACCAGTGCACCCTTTGTAGTTTCAAAATGCTGGAATGTAGCATCTGTTGTGAAGGAAGCGCAACGAAACGCGTGTGCTTCTAGGTGGGCGCAGAAACAGCTGGTTATAGAGTATGAGAAACAGCTAGTTATAGTGTATGCTCAGGGTGCAAAATGCGCAGAATTATGTAGCTCATTGACAAGGCGTCTATTTGTTGGTGAAAAAAAATACAAATACTTTTTTATGCAAGTATGAGTTGGAGAAAGTGTCACCATGATCACTTCACATCACTGTAACTGATGCCAGGTATAAAAAGAAAGTATCATGGTTTAAGTGCAGAGTTATTAACGCATTTTAGTGCTTTATGGGGAAGATTATGGACACATTATAGGTTATAGACGATAGAAACAGAGATTAAAGTATGCAGGCCCAATTGGCGCTGGAGCATAGTACAGAAATAACAAGGCGTAGATACACAAAAGTGTCAAATTAAATTCATATTCAAAAGACGTCCAAGTATCCCTCTTTCAAAATAACTTGCATAATCAAAGCATATCAAATTCTGCTTTTCTGCTGTGATGGATTTCATTAATTCTGTATACAAGTGTGGAATGATGTCGTTTTGCCTCCTAATAGACTATTTACAGCTGTCAGCCCCATTGACGGTCTCCAGTGGTTTAAGTTTCATTCTTTTGAGGTCTCTATTCTCTTCTTGAATGCTCGCTCGACATTGAGATATTGGCTCTAGGGGCCACTAGAATGTGATTGTATTTATGCATGTTTTAGCTGTGCAAAAAACAATATTAGTAAGCAACAAGTTGAATGAGACAGAATATTCTATCAAGGCTAACAGATGTGATCACAAGAATACAATGTGTGGTTGCCTCTTTTCATTTAGATTAAGAAGACGTCAAGCTTTGCAAAATGTATGATCATCAATCAACTTTGAAAGACCCCCTTTCCCGTTGCATGTCATCCATATTTAAAATACTTCTCCTCAGAAGCTTGCCTAGAGGTAAATTGAATTTCCATGCATATAGAATACTTAAGCACAATAAATATAGCCACAGTCGGATCTATATTCAATTAAAAATGTCCAGCCGGACAGAGGTCTCAATCTTTACTTTAAAAAAAAAAAATTTACACAGAAAAATGATTCCTTCTGCAGTTCACCGTAGTGGGGCACAAGACTGTACCCAAGCACATACAGATCAGTACAGTGAGCAAAGCAACAAACAAAACAGGGTATTTTAGGCAAAAGCAGCAGTTTTCTGTAATATAGCAATAACACAGAAATCTCAAAAGAACACTTTCACATATATACAATACATGACAATGTTATGTGTAAAGTGTTTAAAAGGGTCGACGGCGTTTCGGTCCCACTTTTTAAATCATGGGGACCATCATCAGGACATTAATAACATGCCTAAAGATAGATAGCCTCTATTGCCGAGGAAGGATCCTCGAGGGCTTCAGGTTGAGCCGAGTGTTTGCCTCGTTTAGGTCAAGAAATTAAAGCAGCCCACAATCGGGTGCAATTCTATACCGCGAAGAGTCGCGCGCGGATCGAGGCGCAGAGAGTTGGAAGTACCGTGTCAGTCGGTAGTGGCTTCCTGTACAATGCATACAGGCTTGTACCCCACTACGGTGAACTGCCGAAGGAATCATTTTTCTGTGTAATTTTTTTTTTTTTTTAAAGTAAAGATTGAGACCTCTGTCCGGCTGGACATGTTAAATTGAATATAGAACCGACTGTGGCTATATTTATTCTGCTTAAGTATTCTATATGCATGGGACCACTATTGTCTGTGAAATAATATGTTCCCCGAGGTCCTGTGCTGACTTGCTTGGGGTCCCCTTGTTGGTTGTTATATATATAGAGGTAAATTGAAGGCAGAAAAAATATCTTGAAACATCCATTGTCCATGGTCTTTCACAACATTTCAGGAATCCTCATCTAGTTGTCACAGTTAGGCAGGTAAACATTTATCAGTGTTACAACAAGACCCACTACCTCAGAGCCATACCATGAATGTAGTATATTTATTTATAAAAACCTTTGTATTGAATTTTTGGGTTCCAACAAATCTGCAGTAGCTAACGTAAGCACTGGTCCATTTGGAAATTTAAGGGTTAGGTTAGCATTTCTGAACATTGCCTACTCTTATTACCCTCCAAGGGCCTCATATCTTCTGATGTTTATTCAAGCATTCCCTGGTCTAATATATACCCAACTCCAGACAGGTTCTTCTACCCATTCTTTGATGCTATTCTGAAGTCAGTGGATTGTTATTGGTTAACTAGTGATGGGTAGTATACCTTTTGGCTGATAAACATCATAATCCCACTAATGTGTGGGTATATCACACGCTCTCCCATTCCCTCATTATAGGGCCATTTTGGGAAAGAGCCACTTGGTGTCTCACTAACTGTGATGGACTGGAGTAATTACTAACTAGCATCGATGTACTGGCAGACCCATGTAACTTAGAAAGTATTATCGTTACCCCCTTGCTACTAGGGCAGTTTGTAGATTGGGCTCTACCCTATTTCATTAGATGGATGGAGGCATAGTAATATCTGAGTAGGAATTTGAATTGAATTAGACAGGGATGCACTGATATTGCAAATTCACAGGGCGCCTTTGTCCCCTCCACCCAGTCTTCCTCTTCTATCGTACCTAAATCAGTTTCCCATGGGGTGGTTCATGTCTCAATGCAGTCAGATGCATGCATTATTGGTTAATGGTAAATCTATGAGATCTGCCAATGGGCTCAGTGGTATTGTTTTGCTTCAAGCAGTCTGTATTCAGGGAGCACTACCAATTTTTGTGATATGTAACTAAGGCATGTCACAATTGACGGTATCTTTAGAACGGGGCCTTATGAAGCCCACATTCTTCCAGTAGTGCCTCAAAGGATTTAAGATGACCTGCCTCCCAGACATGCCTTACTTTAGGCACCCCCAAAAAATTCAACTTTTGAGATTCCCTGGTGTGCGGTCACTTGCGAAAGTTGCTTCCTCTGACACAATAATTAACCCCCCCCCCCCACACGTTAATCCAGTGCAGTGCCTCCCTTCATGCATGTAATACTGCCTCAGTGGGTAAAAGGCGGGAGTCTGGAATCCCTGTTACACAGGAAGAGGTAATGCAGGGCCCCAAAAAGGTCCACTTCTAATCTTATCACAGGGTTTTTACTCGCCCCAAAAAGCCCGTTAATCATAACAAGTAGTTTCTGTGATACTAAATGCAAATTTCTGGCAACCGATGACAACTAATTAAAATATTTGATAAACCAAGCTAAGGTCCAGAAAAGAGCTGAAGCGTGCAAGCTGAGAAGAAATGCTGCTTATACTCCTAGCTGTATTGCAATTTGTCTACTCTTAAATGATGAATAAAAATATGATTACAAGTACGGAGATTTCAGAGCACACATATTAAAAAAAAAGTCTCACAATACTGGTAGACAGGCACTTATAATGAATAAAGTTCAGGGCTTCATTATATTTCCAAACGTTAGGATGCTTATCCTGATGTTCATGTTCAACAAATCACTTAAACTAGTCTTGTGGGAAGCACATCTGCTGCCACAGGCTAAATGTTGAAGGGGTGTGGAGTTTTCAGAGGCAAAACATGGACTGGTAGGCCACTTCAAGGACATTATGGTATTAATGAAGACAACATCAATATCCCCAAAAGGGAAGCATCATAAAAACAGAACATGAAAAACAGTTTCCCTGTAACAGCTCAGTTCTGTGCGCATATTTATGGCGTCTTGTGTGCCTCACTGCCTGACCTCGGGTAACCTTACCTTTGTATGCAAGACTTTAAGGAGCTCTGGGGTCAGCACTGCCCAATTCGAGAGACTTATTCTTTCTGGGCGTTCTTTAATTGGCAGGGGCTCCCCATTTTTCAAGGCTGTGAAGTACCTGTATGAATATAAATTGGGAACATGCTGCAGTTAGCTAATATCACATTTAAATGTGTCTTCAGTCATTAGCGTCCAACTAGAAGCGATTTGAAACAAAGAGCAAAAAGAATCACATTGTAAAGAGTTTGCAGCCATCGGTAAACGGTTAATTGCTTCAATATAATACGTTGTTTTTTAAACTGTTATATAAAGATTAAGGCCTACACGCTACATATATGTGAATAGTGGGATCATGATAATACTAGTAGGGTGGTCAATAAAGTGTGTTCTTGTTAAATGTAAGATAGGTTACTGATGAGACCTAAGCGTGTCTGAGTCTGGTGGCATAGTGGGGCCCTGTGTTTGACCTCATGGTCACAGGTTCAGATCCTGGTGAGTCCATTTAGCCTTTCATTCACCTGAGTTCGATAAAATGAGTGCCATTGAGTTGGGTAACAATCAACATCTGTTATTCAGCGCCAAGATGCCTACGGGTGGACGCAAGTTTTACAAATACCCATGTTAGGGATATGTTTGAATTAAATCTAACCATCTACTTTTGTATATGGGCAGGTCTGGATTTATGTCTTGGGCTGGAAGCTTCGGAAAACTACTCGGTATTTTCTCTCTTTTTATTTTACTGTAATATTTCGTGCTTACCTGACTTGACCTGATATAACATTTATAATTGTTAGCGAAGAACCGATAAGTTACTTAGAACTAGAAAAGTGCACCCACCGTATCAAGCAAGCACGTGCCGAGAACATAATAGGAGCAAAGAAAACAAATTGATCGCCGGTAGTGTAGGGATATGGGAAGGTTGAAGCCCTACAAACAGTTGAAAATAGTTTCTTAAGATTCCTTCTTGCTGTCCCACGGGGCATTGCAACCTACGTTTGCCATTTGGAACTGGGTCTGTCCTACTTGACAGACTTAGTTCAAATTCAACCTCTTCTCCTATGGCACCGTATTTGGTCACAAAATGAAGCTTTTTTCTGTCAAAGGTTCATACAGGACTGTATTTCCTTAGAGAATGCCCATAAGATTGGATGGATAGCCTACATCAAAACATGTCCTAATGATTTGGGTATGGCACAATATTATCATTCTCCCATCCTAATCGCTGAACTCCCCAGAAAAACGTTCAAAAAACTTTATTTGGTGCATTTAGAATCTCTGCGGCTGGCAAATGAGGTCAGCAAAACTACAGTCCAACATTTGTTATTAACTCAAACAACGTTGACTATTCAACCCTACCTAACTTTTAATTTTTCAAGCCATGAAAGACTTTTATTAACTAGGTTTAGACTGGACATTTTTCACAGTTTGGTCACTTTCCCTATAATTAACGATTGGGCAAAGTGCTTACAACCATGTCCTTGTGACGACGTCTCGGTCCAGTCTACAATCCACACAATCCTAATTTGTAAGTTTTATCGCAAACCAAGGAGACGCTCGCTTACGCCGATTAAAAAAATTATGGGTATTCGAAGGTGTCACCCCGCTTTCCTCATTCTCCAATTTGTGGACGAAGAGTGTTTTGCTAAACCCATAGCAATATTCCTGAGTTTTGTTATCAGGCATAGGCAAAATTTAGACTACATTGGGATATTTGTTTCAACACTGTCTTGTCCAATTGCCAAAGTTTTATCTGATTTTTATCTGAACATAATTAACTCCAGGATGCATATGCTGTTCCAATGCAACCAATCATCTGCCCCATGGCTGGAGAGACCTTTTTAGGCACCTCGGACTTTATGTTTTGCTGAAGTCTCGTGCCTTGGAGTTCTGTTACAAAAAATCATGTAATGTTGTAATGACTCTATTATTGACATTAGGCGAACTGATGCACCCTGTGATGTTTTAATGGAATTATTATCTAAATGCTATTTTATTATGATTGTCTATCTTTTAAATTGTATTTTTATGTAACACGATTATATACTGTGCTTTTATAGCTGTTTGATACATGCGAATAAAGCTTATTATTAATTGATTGATCGCCGGTATCAAGTTATTCTGGCTGTAAAAAAAGGAACTGCCTGCACAGCTGGGGTAATTATACGCTGTGATTGACAACAAAATAGGAAAACTTTCGAAAGGAAAAACAGCTCATCTAATCTGGAAATACAGCACTGAAATTGCACTTTATTCATTAGCTCTGCAGTAGCAATATTGCAAAAGTACATTAAGTGAGGGAGAGTAACCAACGAGCTCAGATCGATTGACGACAACAAATTAGAAAGAATTGCAGGCAAACTCAGGAAACATTTGCTCCATTATCTCTAAACATATGCTTAAAAACCATGCAGAAGGACAGTGGAGTGGAAAGGATGGGGAAGGAAAACAAGTTATTTAATTGAAAAGAATGAAGATCACAAATGAGTTCAAAAAGCACTCTAGAGAAACACAAACTCAGAATCAATCCTGGGCAGAAGCAATATAGAAACTTATTGGAACACCATATATATATATACACACACAAAGTCTAAGAACAAAAGCAAAAAGATTGAATAAACCATAAAAATAATGTTCAACACAGAAAATGTAGCAAAAGAAATAAGACTGTCATCAGCTTTAAAAGATCAGGATAGCAATAGAGCATTGCATGGTTGTGGCAATGATGTCTTTCGTACATTCTGTGGCATTTATTTTTTATTTCCTGTGTCATTTTATTCACTGAATCCGATTTAGTTGGCCCACCCACAGTAACGTTTATTGATCATATCATTTAGGTGAAATGATTTATTTGAGATGTAATCACCTTGCCTCTTTCGATATGGTCTATTGAACCTGATGGATTCAGTTCCGTGTTGGGTCTGTGCTTCTCACCAGTTAGATGGACCCCCGCCTCATGGTGGAGATCTTTCTTATTTGATCACCACACTCCCACCAATGCCTTCTATGATTGTGTATAACGGAGCATGAGTGCAGAAAGATAGGGAAGGCACCATAGCATCCGAACACTTTGAGTAACAATTTCTGTGCAGAATAGAAGCATCCTATTGCAAAAGAAATAAAAACATTCAGAACAGCTTGACTTGCTTATAACTTACTCTGCCTTGATTGGGAACCTTGTTGTTTCAGCCTTCACTTAACTGAATAATTTGCACTGGACCCAATCCAGGCTTCTGTAACGCGTATCAACCAATAACACTGGGAGTAATTTTTGCAGCGAGGGATAGCCTACTAGGGCTTAGGAAGTGATGTCCTGCTTCTTTCAGCTAGTACCACTCTCATTAGTGATACTGATTCCCTGAACTCTATTCTGATCTTCAGCTTGCTCGGTCGTTGTTGTATGCACACATTAGTTTTCGTGGTGGAAGCTGTTGTGATCCTCTCAGCCTCCTTAACCCCTCCCATGCTCATGACGAGCTCAGCTCGTCATGAGCCACGGTGGCCGTTTGCTCATGACGAGCTCAGCTCGTTATAACGCCCACAACGCTCGCATGCGGGGCTCGTCATGAGCACCGGGGCCCTGTGCGCACCCACCAGCACAGCGGGGGAATTAGCCCCACAGGCAAGGGGTTAAACATACAAAGTGTACATGTAATAGACAAGGCAGGTCAAGACACCACGTCCTCCTGAACTGATCTCACTGCATGTACCTAGCACAGGAAAATCTCTCCCAAAGGGCCACACTTCCTTGCAACTCCTCACCTCTGTGTTACCGCAAACAAATGATGGAAGGAATGCTGACAATGCAAACATTCGCCCCCAGTCAAAAGATCTGGGTTGAATCCATCTTTCTTTTGCTCACTATGCCACCCCAGTTTGGACCCAGCCATATGCAAATCAGTCTTGACCCTGTGCCTCATGGGAACAGTCCAGACCAAACTGCCAAGCCAGGTCCTCCCTGGACTGGAAACAAGCATCCTGAAACTGGTTTCAGGCTATGTCATCCTTCTTCAGCCAGGTTAGCTGGAATCCAGTGGCACAGTGAGCAAGAGACCCACGTCTGGGCATACCCATCCCACTGTGGGCGGCTGAGTCTGAAAGGTAGCAGCAGACTCTCAATGAAAACAAGACGGAACCACTTGAAGGATCAGAGCTTAAGCTGACACTGCCTGGCTCTGCTTGCTACTGATCATGTGCTCTCCCCCTTTGTACTCTGCATATCATAGGGATCTGTCTTGTAGATCACCAGGCATGCTTTGCTCCATGCCCTCCAAAGGACTAAAGAAACATCGGTCTCCTTAGTGTTCAAACAAGAACAGTAACATAGGACCAGTTTCTTTAATGACCATGAACGACATCAGAGCAGCAATTGTCAATGACAAGAGCTAAGTGAGGTTGATGGTCAGGGAATGTGATAGAATTGGAAAGGTGAAAGGGTGTTGTCTGTTTGAATGTGTGTATTTGTGTACATCTCAGACTGTACACTTGTATGTGAATGTGTGGCTTTCTGTGTGTGTCTGTTGTTGTTGGATTACATTGCTTGTGTACGACACTGTGCCTGTTTGGGTAACATTAATGATATTGGATATACATGACCCCCTTCATCTACTTGACATATGATAGAGCTCATTGTCATTTAGCTGGCCACCCCTAACCTTATGGTCCCCATCTCTGAAATAATTCTGACCACCTGTGGAATATTGTGGCCCTCTTTGGATTTACTGGGGGTGTAGGCTATGAAAGAGAGCGGTATCAATCTTGATATGAGTTTTCCCTTCGTTGCTTGGCAGAAGCAGCAAACTTTCCTCAGAGAAACATGCATGTAGTCCAGATAAAGCAACATGAAATCAATAGTACACTTAAGAAACAAACAGGGTAATATAAAGGAGCAAAGTTAGTAACAATGAAAACAAGATAACCAATACAAATAACTCAAAAATTAAGGTAATCTAATGTAGAGTTGACGATCTGTCAAAAATCTGTGAGTCTACTTTTTGAATGATTGGACGTTTTTTGTAAAATAAAAATCTATTCACTCCAAAGCCATGGGTGTGATTTTCAAAAACTACAAAGACAGGGCAGCTATATATATTACTTGTTGGACACTAAAAAAGCAAAGCCTACAAGCAGTTTGTTTGAAACATACTCTTTTAGGAAAATGTTATTCTTTAAAAGCAAAGTCATGTTTATTAACATCAGCAAATGCCATGGTTTTAAAAAGTAAGATAGAAGCAAATATTTAGAATTTTAGAACTTGTAGGTGGCATTTTATAACAGCTCGCCAGGCACACCGGATGTCCCTGAATCGTCAGGAACTGCTCCATAGACACTAGGCCTAGTGTTCCAGTGGGAGGAAGGCTTCTTCCTCGCCACAGTTAAGGTCATCACCAAAGGTCCTGTGGCTGTAGTTTTTGCTAGTTTTCTTCCAGGCTCATGGACTCCATTTCTTCTGGGGCATACTGATGCAAAGGATGAGGACTGAGGACAAGAAGTGCAAAACTAAAAGAAAACCTTTAACCTAAGTGAAATGAACAATGAAAGTTAATGCTGATGATCCGACTAAGTAAGATACACTAGATAAAATGATCCACGAAAGGAATTGAGATTTGAGCCAGATACAAGTGTAGATATTATTGCTCAGCTTTGGAGATCAGTGGAAAGTGGAAGTCAATCTACACTTTTTTGTTTTGCAAAAACACAGAAATACAAATTCAATTCACAAAGAAGACCAAAAGGGGACAAAACTGTCCCGCTCCGTGGTGTGCCTCCCCCTGACTCGCTGGTGTGAGCGTGAGCTGCAATCCGCACGCTCTGACCACCGCTCCCCGCTCGAGTCTGAAAGGTAGAGGCAAGGGAAAAATACAGCGCGCCTAACCTGGGGGACTGCGAGGACCAGAAATCCCAGCTGGGGTCAGCTGGTGCCTCTTCCCCCAGGCGACACGCCCACTGACGAAACGTTGAAAAATCGACTTGCCTCCCGCGACGCGGGACGCGCGCGGGACCAAGCGCGGGACGAAGCCCGGACAAAGGGCGGGCCGTCTAAGGCCGTCCGGGGACGACTGAGGACGGGCCGGGCCCCCCCCCTTTCATCCAGACTAGTACTACAGAGAACACCGCACTCGGTAAGTCAACTTGCAGCTTGCATCAGAGCTCACATCGGTGTTATCGTCTGAGAACCCATAACCCACAACAATCTAAAGTATATAGGTAAATAAATGGGCTTCAAAAAATTACGGTCCCGTACGATATTTATGAAAAGAATGGGGACAGAGAATGCTGTTCGGAAATCTACCGACAAGGCAATTAAACCTGGCCGGATAACGTTAACACCGGCAATTAGCACATACTTTACTACACTTACAGCTAAAGACACTCAAGAATTGAATATTTCTGCCAGAGAAACCTCTCCCAACGTTTCCGTAATCTTAAGGGAATTAGATATCACTCCAACGATACCTAACCAACAATCAAAACTGTGTCTTCTGGCCACCGATCTAAGTAGTAAATCACCTTGCACCCCAGTTGATGCACTAAATCCTCAACAAGAACAGATTACTCTAAAAACTTCTACTCCTATCAAAAATGGAGGGAGCTCAGAGCTATTTGTCAACTCAAATGTCAATAAATCAGTTCTAGGACTGCAAAACTTGGATCATGCAACAAGCCAGAACAATAAGGATAAAACATCTCTTCCAATCACCTTACTCGATTTCTCATCCGATCCTTTCAATATCAACCTCAAAACAAATAATAATATTATCAACACGACATCACCCATATCAAAAGCCCTGTTTTCACTGCAAGAGATTCTAGAATCTGTCCTCTCTTTTCTGGGAAATATTCTTGATAATTCTGATCAAACCCTGGACGTTCAAATAGGGATACTAAAACATCTAGTTAATAAGAAAAAGAAAAAAGACCTCCTCTTAGTAGAGGCAAACAATTTACCAACGAAAACAAAATCTGAGCAAAATGATATATCGAAAGAACATAATAATGAACAGAAGAAAAGTACATGCGATTTCGGTACCCAAACTTTTAAGACTCAAACACAACAAAAACAAAAGATGGAACACCCAAATGATTCAACAATATACTCCCTAAAAAAACTTTTCCAAGAAAAACATCAGCAAAAAATTAACAATGTCCCAATATTCAAAAAAAGAAGCAAAACAACTACACCGGTAAATAATTCTGTATCAGATAACCAGGAAATACACACGTCTAATATATCAGTACAAGATAACGGAATACCTACAGAAAAAAAGAATCTGGAAAGTAACATAGAAGGAAGGAAAAGAAGGAGAAAAAAACCAATAAGGAGGATTCAAAAAAATAAAGCTCACAAACTAAAATTTCGACAGTCAGCTATAAAACAAAACCTTGAAGAGGAAAAAGTTGGAAAAATAATAGCATCTGATAGTATTGCAAAATCAGCAACTAGGAAAAACCTTGAAGAGAAGTCGCCACAACTAGACCCAAGAGCGCAAGAATTTGTCTCTTTCAGACTTCTAGAGGAACCAACTCAAATTAATAATAATAATAATATCATGGAACATCTAGACAGGAACAAACAAAGAGAAAAGGAGTCCTCTCCTAAAATTATACAATTCGAAGAACTTTTTCCTAGTGACTCATCCCCACTCAACAGAAGAAGGATAATACATCTACTACACCATATTAAGCCTCTACAATCACTGAGTAGTAACGAACTTGATCTAGTAACTTTTCCCATTAAAGACAACGCTAAACTAGCAAGGGTAACATTTTGGTCGTCTGTTATCCCAGAAATCATCCTGAATGATAAGGAGATACTATACAAACAAGGCTATGATGTTGTGGAAAGAAAAGAATCAATGGTCAGTACAGTTCCAATTGGGTACGATGCCCAAATCAGTGCACTCTCCAATTCATACAGGAAACAATTTCCAAGAGATTATGTAGCGTTGGAAGACCAAGCAATCATGCACTCAGATACTTATTCTGTAGGGCAAGAAAAACTAAAAATTCTGGTGAACAAAGGTCAACGGGCCGTTTGGTATCAAGCTCCTAAGATACCTGTGAACGATAATAGCACAAAATCTTGGGCCTGGGTTTCAGAGACTCTAAATAGCAATAAACCTAAGAGATCTCAACAACAATCTGTTTAGCACCGGCATAAAAATAACCTCCTGGAACATCGCAGGTGGAATTAAGAACAAACTGTCCACGGCTACCAGAAATCGCCCAGATATCTTGATTTTACAAGAAAAATGGGCAACCGAACCTATCACTGTTCAAAACTATTATGTTTACGAAATTCCAGCAATAAACACTCATCGAGGTCATGCTAAAGGCGGTTTAGCTATTCTATTAAGTGAAGAACATCTGTGGGCCCAGGAACTATTAGATACCAACTTAGAAAATCTACAGTGCATCAAAATCTCCGCTAAAACATACAGTACAGCTCACCCTAAAACAATTCTCCTCTTTAATGTATACGCTCCTCCAGGTAAAAAGCATGATATAATATTCTTAAATATCATGGAAAGGATTGAGAGCATAACAGAAAACCATCTTCACTCATCCTTTTTAATTGTCGGCGACTTCAATAGTAAAATTTCTAACTTTGAAATTAATAAATGGGCAAAACAACACTCAGAAGAAGGTCTAGACATCATATCTCCACAATTCCCGGAGGGCATACTGACTGACAAAAGAGGGAAACTGTTATTATCAACACTGACAAACATCAATGGAGTAATATTGAATGGTAGCATGGAAGGGGATATCCCTGCAAACTATACCAGACGGGGAAATGGGACTTCATCTATAATTGATTATATAATCACAAGTAATGATTTGCTAGAAACAGTCTCATATCTGCTCAACCAGTTCTGTCAAGAAAGCGATCATACCCTAATGCACCTGACTACAGATTGGTTACCTAAATCTTCTGCAGCCTGTCACATAATATATCAAAAAAGCAATGTAGTGGTGAACAATGAAAAGAGACGCATATTCTGGAACTCTTATACCATCGACAAAATTACGTCTCTGATTGATCATTCACAACTCTTAACGAGAATATTCTCAGAAAATCCCATCGAAAACTTTGAATCCATTATAAAAGAGTTCAGATCTCTTATCCTTAATATGACAGCAAAGGATTCAGCTGGCAACAGTAAGAATAAAGATAAAAACAAGCGCACCTTTAAGAACTCTGAAGTAAAGAAAAAATTAAACAAATACATACGCGCCCAATATATGAATCCCACTCCAGAAATAAAAAAGGAGATAAATAAAACCAAAAATCAATTAAGACGCGAGAATCTGAGACAAAAAAAAACCTTACAAGATCGTAACTGGGCAGATATCCAGTTAGCGGCAAATAAGAACGACCAGCGCAAATATTGGTACCTAATAGGAAAACTTACTGGATCCAAAAAGAAATTACAATCAATACCGGTCCCTCCGGATGCCTGGGAAAGTTTTCTGACAGACCTTTACAGACCAAACTTAATAGTTCCATCGGAAAGCAGTGGGGTCTACAACAAAGAAAAAGTTAAACTTCCACTAAATAAAATCACCGCAACATCTGTCGAACTAAACATACGTAAAGCAAGATCAACAGGAGCGTCTGGCCCTGATCAGATTCCGATCAAAGCACTAAAAATCGCCCCAAAGGAATGGAGTCAGTTGCTTCATCCCCTTTTCAATTATATCTTAGATACTGGCCAAGTTCCAAAATCATGGCAGGGAAGCATAATCATCCCGATCCATAAAAAGGGAAGCAAAACCCGGGCAAGCAACTTCCGTCAAATAGCACTTATGGACTCCGTGGGCAAGGTATTTGCAGCAGAAATCTTACATCGTCTAAAAGAATGGGCCTTCACGACTGGCCAGATACCGATGTTTCAAGCAGGTTTCAGACCTAAACATTCGGTAACTGACAACATCGCAGTTATCCAAACCATCATCGACAAATATATAACACAAAAAAATCAGGTTGTATACGCTGCCTTCATAGATTATTCTACAGCATTTGACCGGGTAGACCGACCAACATTGTGGGAAAAATTGAGGAAACTTGGCATAAACGAACAACTACTACAGTCTATAATTAGCTTACACACCAATACTTGGTGTCAAGTCCAAATGGGGGGAGAAAGAGGTTACACGGAAAGAATTAAAGCTGAAAACGGACTAAAGCAAGGGTGCCTCCTAGCCCCAATATTATTCTCCCTCTACCTAAGCGACTTGTGTCATTACCTGCAATTGGGTTCCAACCTACCTCCAAAAATTGCTGATCAAAAAATAATTGCTTTACTGTATGCTGACGACATAGTGTTGTTGGATCTTACCCCCTTTGGACTACAAACGTCACTTGACATTCTGCACAAATACTCTAAAGAAAACTATCTAGTCCCAAACATTCAAAAAACAAAAGTGCTGGCCTTCTCGGGGAGGAAACAAAGCGCAAAATATACCTGGAGATTAGGAGGGGAAAAGATAGAAGAAGTTAAGGACTATCCCTACCTCGGCAGGATCCTTTCAAAAAACTTATCTAACACCACGCAACTGAACAATTTGTCAAGGAAATCAGATATACATGTTGCGGCCCTCCTGAGACTCTATAGTGCAACAGGGAATAGACATTTTTCCTCTCTGATAAACCTCTATAAAGTAAAAATATCTCCTGTACTTTCTTACGCGACGGAGTACATCCCCATAAAACAATGGGCTTTTATGGATCGAAAAGAGGGGAAGATTTTAAGAAAAATTATGAAACTGTCAGATGCAGTTCCTGTCCAAGCACTGAGACTGGAACTATCAGTGACAAGTTCCTATGCAGTAGCAATTGCAAATGTAATAAGGTGGGCTTACAACTTATTGCACGCAAAAGAGAACACACTAAGGTCACTGTTGAAAAAAGAAACCTTTGAGTCTGATGCTAAAAAGCAAGTCTTCAGAGAGAACATGGCTGAAGCATTTCGTGTAGCAAATATTACCGTTGAAATGCTGCTAAATTGGTCACCAGCACAACTAAAACTGTTCCTAAAATGCTTCACCCCAAAGCTCAGCTACGAAGTGGACTCTCAACACTGCACCAAATTACCTACCTATAAACCATTTGTTGATTCCTTAGAATTTAAACAAAGTCGGCCTTATATCGGGCTAACCTTAACACATGGTGCAAGGAGAACAATTGCTATGCTTCGACTGGGCATCCTTCCCTTACTTTCATATACCTCAAGATGGTTCCCGGGGGAATCTGCTTTATGTACATTGTGCGCTGGGGGTGATCAGACTCTGGAACATGTTTTATTTGTATGTCCGAACCAGATCGTAATTTCTGCCCGCACTAGATTTTTAGCACCAATATATTGCTCATGTAGAATCACGACAGTGAGAGAACTTATCGCTCTTTGCAAGCAACCTCCGAATGAATTTGTTTGTTTTAACTTGTATAAATTTCTAAAATCGTTTTTATCTCTGTATTGATAATATTGAATCTCTTTTTATATGTAATTTGTATAATATATTTTGTGGTCCTCTGTTGAGTACCAGTACAAATAAACTTTTTGACTTTGACTTTGAGGTGATGGTTGTGAGAAACAACCCCTCCAGATGGATGGAATTGAACTGGCCTGAGTCCCTTGGCAATCAATCTATCCCAAATCGGAAGTCAAAAAGCTAGGATTCTGGCTCGACAATAAGATGTCAATGGCAACACAAGCCAATAAACCGGCAGCAACCTGCTTCGGCACACATAGGTCCTTAATAAAGCTGCTCACATAGCTACCAGAGCCCTCACGTAGGATAGTAGTACAAGGCTTGATCATTTCCAGATGCGATTATGGGAAATCTTGTACTTGGACAGCCCCAAGTATGTCACACAAAGATTGAAAAGTCATTAAAATTGCAGCAGCGCGCATCATATTGAAAATTACCAAATTCCACTCTGTTACCACAGCCCTGGCACGCAGTCATTGACTGCCAGTGCTCAAAAGAATACACTTTAAGGCACTGTTTGTGTCCCACAGTTAGATGGATTAAAAATCTACTCACTTCATTCAACTATACCAGAACACTGCAATGTAACAGCCAGCAGTTGTTTGCAGTCCCTAGGATTATGAGGACCAGGAGAAGAGGACAGTCCCTCGCTTTCCTGGTACTCAGACTTTGGAATGCGCTCCCACAGAACCTAAGGCAAACCAAATCAGAAGTAGTATTCCGGAAACTGCTAAAAATATCTCTTTTCTCATTGTGATCTTCTCCTGAACAGTACCTCGTTGTCATAACGTTGGAGGGGGGGGGGTATTCAGGGTAGCCATTTGCTTTACAAATCCCCCATGAATATTATAGAAACAGAATTATTATACATAATTAGCCACATATATTATACTAAGTCTTGCAGATAATTTCAAAAGTATGTCAGTTTCTTTATTCTAGTGCCCTAGCTGGTGATAAATATTTCCATGTTTCTGGGTATAGCTATATAGAAGCTCTTGGAAACAGTGATCTCCAACTGGGGTTTGTAGTCCTTCCATGCTCTTGAAAGAATCAGCAGTTCAGATATAAAAATACACAACAAAAATGCCAGAAGAGGAAGGTTTTTTCTCTATACAGAAAAAAACCTGAAAACAGATTTTTCAAGAGTAAAATTAGTGATTTAACTTAATTTAAAGAAGATTAAGTCATAACAGTCTTCAAGAGCATGGCAACTAGCAAACATGTGAACTCAAAAGGTTCCTTTCTGTAGACATCCTGGACAGCCTATGTTCAGTGACATTTGCTTTCCAGAGCTGACAAATAAGTGAAGATAAAGCTAAGGAAATGTTTTGTTCTGGGGGAACTTTCGCTCTCCAGCCCAGTCACACCACTCATGGATGGAAGTGGATGTGTAAGACAAACTAAATACAGGTTAACTCTGAGAAGCTCATACAGGGCAGTAGATGCAGACTAAAGGTTTAGACTGAGCAGTTTGATAGTAGGAGAGTGGCAGCTTTATTTAAATTCATTCTTATGACATGTGAAATAAAAATCTGTAAAAAACTTGGGTTATTGATTTAGAGCAGTGGACGCCCCACTCAAGCAACAACTGCAATTCTTGTTAGGGTGAACAACAAAAGTCACTAAATTAACATGTGTTAAACCCTCTGGTAGCTTGGCACAAAAGCAGTCAGGCCTTAGGGAATATGTAAAGTGTTTAAGCAGCACTCATACAGTAATAAAGTGAAAACAAAACACAAGAAAAATCCCTAACTAATTTAGAAATAAAAGAGTGTATTTTAATAAATAAAATGATAACAGAAAGTCAAAAATCCAATTAGTAGAACAGGAGATATTACATGTTAAAGGTTTTAGTTAAAATAGCACCTAAAAGCACCAAGTGACACTCACAGTCACCTGGTTGCACTTGACCATGGGGAAAATCACAAGTTCAGGCTGACCGTGAAGGAGCAGGTTAGCCCCGCTGAAAAGTTACCACCAAAGTCTGGCGCAAAGAGTTCCGTTCATGGTGAAGGAGGCCACGAGGAGGAGGATGAGCGTCGGAGATGGGGGTCTCTGTAGTGCGTGGAGTGCGTCAGGCATCAAAGAGGGTCGTCGTTATAGTGCAAAGACTCGGTCAAGCATCACAGATGGTTGCTGTACTGCAAAGGGCAGGTCTTGTGTAGTGGCCGATACAGATAGTTGTGTGTGTCAAGAGCAGATTTCACCAGAGCTGTGCAGAGGTGGTTATCGCGGGTGCTAGAGTCTTGGCACAAATGAACCTGTTTGAGGTCACGAGCTGCCCAAACATCAGGATTTTCGGCTTTTCCCTTGGAGGAGTGCACTCTGATGAAATCCAAGGGACCACGACCTGGGAGGCACCTTTTACGGACCAGGGTCTCACTCCAAATGTGCTGTTACAGGGAAGCCTCTGAAGCTTGATGTGTCCCTGTAGCTCACATAGAAGTTCAGACAACTGATCCTTGGAGCCACTCTGGTTAGTCTGGGTTGAAGGCAAGCAGGTCCAGTCTTCCTAGTAAGACAGCAAGGCAGTCCTTCAAGCAGCAGGGCAGTCCTTCTTCTGTAACCTCCACAGGTCCAGGAGTGTCCTGATGAGTGGCTCTGGAGGTCCAATACTTATACCTAGTACCAGCCTTCAGGGCCGGACTGGCCATAGCGGGCACCGGGCAAGCCCCCGGTGCGCCGCACAGGGAGGGGGCGGATGTGGGCCCTTGGAGCCGTTTTTGTTACAGGGCCGTTTTTGCAAAATCGGCTGAAAACCGGCCATGGCAAAGAGCTCGGCGGCACATTCCCCCCCCCCGAACCTCCCCCACCCCGGGGGCCGAGCACTTTGCCAGGGCCGGTTTTGATTCTCAGTACGGCCCTGCCAGCCTTTTGTGTGGGGGGGGACTTTTTGTCCACCCCCCACATCTGGTTCTAGAAGGTTTGTCCCTTCCCCTGTTATGACTCCAAACTGTCAGTGGGTGACAAAAGGCAGGGCAGACCTAGTGTCAGATTTCTTTGTGAGGGCAGACGACAAACCCCTTTGAAATGTAAGTGGGTCTGGGTACAGTCCTTTCCCAGTCATCCTGTCAGAATGGCCCATCCTGTCCGCACCTAAGTCCCCTTTGTGTACTATCTGGAAGGAATACACAAACCCCAGCAGCAAAGTCATTCACAGTAATGTGACTCAGGAAACTGACAGAAGGCACAGTGGTTGGGCCAAGAAAAAGCACACTTTCTAAAAGTAGTATTTTAATAATTTTAATGTAAAATCCAACATTACCATTTAGGAAGATTTTAAATTACAATTCATTAGAATACCAACAGCATGTCACTATCTGGTCCCAATATAAAGTTAGCACTTACTAAATGTAATAAGTTAACTCAGTGATAAGCCTCACGACAGGGAAAAATGACTTTAGGAGTTTTTATCTGCCAGGACATGTAAAATCTAAGTACACATGTCCTACTTTTTAAATACAATGCACCCTGCCCTATGAGCCTTTAGGGCCTCATACCTTAGGGGTGACTCAGACTTATTAAAAAGGATGGTTTAGGCCTGGCTAATGGTTTATTTTACCATATCTAAATGGCAGGTTAAAACTGCCCATTCAGGCTGCAGCAGCATGTCTGAGACACGTTTTGCAAAGCTACTTTAGTGAGTGGCACAATGAGTGCTGCTGCCCACTATAGAATTTCATTTACGGGCCCTGGGTACATTTAGTACCATTTGATAGGGACTTACAAGTATATTAAACGTACCAATCGGATGTATGCCCATTGTACCATGCTTTAGGGAGAGAGCACAAACACTTTACCACCTGTCCTAATGCCAACAAACACAGGTTCAGCAACAGAAGACAGACATCTGGGAGTGGGGGAGGGGTGTGACCCTGCAAAAAGAGCCAGGTGCAAAAAAATCACATTAAAATACATTTCTGATCTCACTAGTCACTCATATGTTACATGAATTGAGTTCCTTGATTCTTCCCAGCCACATTTAGAGGAACTAGGCATTTCAACCTGCAGAAAATTACCAAAGTGTTATGTGGCTGAAGCTGTTGCCTATGTAACCTCCAGAAACATGCAAGTGTGTACAGCTTAAATTAGAGCACTATGCTGCTGGACCTTGTTATTTACTGTTAAATGCAAAATGGCAGCTAGTTTATTTAATGTTCACCTTAAGACTTGCGCATGAAAACTGCAGCAGATGTCTTAGTTTGATGTGGGCTGTGAAAGCCATGCATTAGCCCAAATGAAGCATTTTGACTTTTATGCTGCCACTGTGTGTGGACTTGTTGCAGGCATACAAAAATCCACGCAAGCCAAATAATTTAGCCAAAATGTTTCACACATGCAGCGAGTGGCTTTTTAGCAGCCCCTCACTGCCCAGAGTAAAAAAATAAAAACACCAGATTTCCAGGTCCATAAAAAAGCAAAGCAAAGCAAAAACAATGTAAGTGCTCACACTAAAATTGAGTGTCTACTGTAGATATTATTGCCATCATGGTGTCCATCTCTGGCTTAGTAGTGGACATCCATGGTCTAATTGTGCCCACCTCTCACACATCATTTGATATCCCTGGCATGATGATGGACCTTTCTGGCCTATTGAGGCCATACCTGTCAGTTTCAAATATTTTCTTTTTATTTATATATACTTAACTATTGTGCAATTATTTAGGTTTTGCAGCATTTAGGGTCCTACTGAGAAGGCATTGTAGCCAAAACAACACAACTTGCCTTACCAACGTACTTGCCTGTGAGGGGCGAAACCCTGCCATCACTTTTCTCACACCGCTGGGAACTGCTGATCCAGTCATCCTTGAGCACCAACACGAATAATAGCGCGACAACAGTATGCAGGCGTGTAGCCGTAATACTATTACCAGCATAACAGCAGCGTCATGATTGACTTTAGGGTGTCTGGGAGTCTCGGTGTTGCCGCGAGTCAGGAACAGAAGAGGATGGAAGAGGGGCGGCCGCTGGCAGGCAAGTCATATTTTCTTTTTTTTCTCCCACACCTGCTCCCACCCCACCACTTCTTTTCCCTAGCAACCACCAATGCTTTAAAGAGTTTACACTCTCTTGCAAACTTCAAAAAGATAATGTTAGTCAATCTGAACAGGGCGACACCACAGAGGCAAAGAAACAAAACCATAAAAAGAATTTTAGTGATGTGGGATGAGGTTGAAGAATTTCTCTTGGAAAGCATGTGGAAGAGAAGCAATATAGTATTTGGAAAACATTGCAGTAATAAAAATAAAGAATATAGTGCACACTTCAATCTAAGAAAAGTAAAATCAAATGTATTATTAACCACATAAAAGTGACAACAATTATATAGTGAAATTGGAGAAATATTAATAAGGAAACCATTCCTTTCACTTATTTGACATCCAATATGTTTAGTGAAAAATAAATAAAAAACAAATTAACAACAAAATAATCTGTGTGGGACAAATATTCCTTAAATGCTTACAAAGTTGTTTCAGAGGGGAAACATTAGAAAAACAAACATATTCATACATGAACTATGTTTAAGAGGTGTTAGCAGCTCTTTACAACTATTCACTACTGGGCCCAGGCCAGGCATACCCAGTATAGTCAGAGGTGTAGCAAAAAGCAGTGGTGGCTGACAGGGAAGTGGGGTGGGGGGGAGGTTGGGGAGGGGACGTTTGAAGAAAAAAGCAACAAAACCCACTTACCTTTCCGCGGCGGCTGATTCTGCATTTTCCTTCTCTTCTTGGCAAGTCTGGAACCAGGAAGTACCCGTCTCCCCTAAGCCAATCACAATGCTACAATGCAGCATTGTGACTGGTCTAAGTGACGTGCTTCGTCGCTCAGATGGGGACTGGGGACATGGGCATGTTCCCCACCAGACAATGTAATGCAGCCTGGTGGGGAACATCCTAAGTTTGCCTGACGCTTTGGCCGGGCCAGGACGGCCAGCCAAGAATTCATGCACACTTTGAGAGTGTGCATTCATCACTCCTCTCAGGCTCTAACCCCAGCCCCGCCCCTCCCTAACACAGCCCCGTAGCAAAGGAAAAGAAAATAATAACAAAGGTATTATCCTTGTATTTTTATTTTTTTCTGCTCCCAGGGTAGTGGGGCGGCTCTGCCTTAGTGGAGGAGCCGCCCTTGTAGCAAAGGTCATCAGTGGTCCTACTGCAGGCAAGGAATATTTCCCTCTTCTCCCTCGATAGACAGTAAAAAAAACAACACAAAAAGACAAGCATTATTTTGCTGAAGTGGCCCCTCACATCTCTGGGCCATGGGGCCATGGGGACACTCAACTTGCTGCACTAGTGACAGTTTCTCGAGAGAAAGCAAGGGAAAGTTAAATAATGAATTTTCCCTCCTCACATCTGTCGAGTCCCCCTCTACCCCCACCCCGCTCCACTGCGTACATGCACGAGCCGTTCTTGCACTTGTTGTCTGTGAAGACTGACTGAAGGAGTTTCTGGCTTTAGACTCTGAGACTGGCCCCCAAATACAAAAAAGCCCTAAGGCAGTCACACACTTCTTATACTCCTGTTCATATCAACTAGGATAGATGGAAAACGACCCATCCATGCTTCGGTAACGTTGGTCCTATTGGGTCTAACAACTACCAATCAACTTTAGATGCATGGGTGCACGAGGTGCCCTAGCAGGTAAGCAAGGGAAAGCGCCAGGCAGGGCTCTCGCCTTTGCTGAGTGGCAAGACTAGAGCAGGCTGCTCGAATTCCAATAGACATGACTAGTCCAACAGGAAGTTTTGCATACAAGAGAGCATGCTGCTGCTTTATATGTTCACTTCAGGAACAAACTTTGAAGGACATTTCACAAGTTCGTAGTGCACTAGCCACTAGTGCTTTGCTACAAAAGTAGTCATATTACTTTTTTCTTTGAAAGCGACCTCATTGGCCCGATAGCTTATTTGCCTACAGTAATAATATATATATAAGTATATGTACGATTTAGATACATTTGTTGTTATAGAGAGGTATTTTTGGGGTAGCAATTTTTATGGATTATGAGTTTTTTCTGTTTTCATGAACTACACAGATGTGATTTTGCTACTTTGCTTCGCGGACCTGGTGACACTAGTGAAATATAACTGCTCACTTCCATTGCTGGGCTGGGGGAAGGAGTGCACGCCTGTTGAGAAAAATGTTACTGATAGTTTCTGAAGGCTTAATATTTGTTATTAAATTACGTGGACCACACACCTAGTTTGGGTCACTACAGACGTATTTTTATTTCAAAACCCAATACATTTGATCTCTGACAGGGTAGTATTTACATTATTAAATTTTTCTTATTGACCTTTTTTTTAATAACTCCATATTGTGATCATAGTGTGATCATTTCTCCTATTAAGAGAGCCATCATTGCTTGAACGCATTCTAAAATGTATGGAAATAGTTTGGGCATTTGTATAGGATGGGTTTGTTGAAACAAATCAATCTACACGTGTGCTTACGTTTAACTAGCGCTTGGCGTTAAAGACTGAACTCTAGTGCAGCGGTCTTGAAATGGGAGCAAACCAGGTTTGGAACAAATGTGACTGTATATTGCCAACCGTGGACATGCATGGATATACTTGATTTACATTTTAAGTAGCTTACAGTTACCAACAATAAATTGCAGGCTCTCTCCCAAAAAATCCATAAAAAACAAAAAAATAACAGCAGAACAGAATGGTATTCTTACAGTTAACATATCTGCGAAAATATGAGGAAGGGGGGCCACGGATTGCTTTTTATCAGTCAGAGTTTGGCAAGAAGAATATGTGGAGGGAGAGATGTCAAAGAGGAAAAGGGAGAAAGCACGATGAGGTGAAGGGAAATAGGATTTGTTCTGAAAGGAACTAACAAGGGTGATAAAAGTGCGGCCCCCTAGAGAAGGAAGCTGGAATGTAGCGGAGGCAGTGAAAGAGGGGAGGAAAGATTAAATCAAAGCCAAGGATTTGTAGATTGTAGAGAGGTAATAATTACAAGAAGCGTGGTATAGGACTAGTTTCATCAGAGCAGAAAAACTTTGATTTTTTCCCAAAATTGAAAATCTTGGTATTTAAGGCCTTTGTAGAAAGTTCCAAATAGATGGGCTATTCATCTGAGAACGGCTAAGAAGTGACCAGAATGTATTTCAATGTGGCACTTCCCGCTCTGAATACTGCTTTGAAATGGACTTTTGTATTACCTCAGGTGATTTTTAAGTAGAAGCGACGATATGAAGGTTATTGCAGGTTGAGGCATCTGTCATGGCATTTGTTTCGTTCCCTCATACATGTTAATTCTCTAAGAATGCACCTGCCTGAGTTTGGTTTTAAAGTGGTGCCTTCAAGCATGTAAATATCACTGCGTCGCAGTGTAAAATTGTTCACTTGTTTTGAAGCCTTGACAAAATATTGAAGTTAGAAGAAAAACATTAATCTGCAAATAAGGTGCATGAAACTATGTTTAATAAAAGTCCATTAGGTACTTAAGAACTGAGGGAAACAAAAAGTGGTAGGTGGAATGCTTGGATTAATCTCATCCATTGGTAATTACCCAGGTCCGCATTCCAGTCCTTTTCTTTTTTCCACACTGCCTCCTCAGACAGGAAACAGCCACAACTAAATCAACCTTAATCGTGCTCCAATAATAACAGTTCATCCTGAGCTAGCCGGCCGCTCCCTTCAAATAGAAACACAAGCAACCTCAGGCCGATGTCAGACTAGTTAGGCGTTGTCAGTGAGGTATAGTATTGTTCTTTCATGTGACACAGTGAGCAGGAGACCCACATTTGGACATACTCATGCTCATATAAAGTGCACAAATCAGGTCAAATTACAGAGAATATAGCCATAGCCATAAGTATCCCTAAAATGGTTAATTGAAGATAGTATCTAATGGGAAAACGTTTTTTTCCCAAACTAAATAAAATGTAAATGTTTAACATGCAGCACTCAAAATAATCATTATAAGGAAGTAATTTAAAACTGTTATTGTTATAAAAAAAAAGAAGAGGAAAATCATAGAAATACAAAAATAATGCATATGCTGGAAATGCTATTATAATATGGATCACTGAAATAATATCAAATACAAAAATATAGACTTACCAAAATATCGTTGACAAAATATAGAATGCAAAAATATCGAATTCCTATCTACAGACAGGTAAGTACAAAAATATAGAATAAAAAATGTTGTTGTAAAAAATATAGAGGCCGATTACGATGGCGGACGGAAACGGGTCCGACCGCCATGGTCGCAGCAAATATACTCCAGACCGCACCGCGGATAAACCGACGGTGCGATTAGGATATTTCCGCCTCAAATCAGCCACCATAGTGCCTATTTTAAAGAAACCTGGCGCTGATCCGTCCAACTCAGCCAATTACCGCCCCATTTCCCTGCTGCCCTATTTGGGCAAGGTGCTGGAACGCCATGTCACCGCGGAACTCAGCGCCCACGTAGAGGTCAATGGGGGACTGGCCTCTCGCCAGGCTGGTTTCCGCCCCAGGCACTCGACCGAATCAGTTGTGGTTTCGGTCTTGGATAACCTCAGGAAGGGCATGGATAACAACAAACACCAGGCGCTGGTACTCCTCGATCTCTCCGCCGCCTTTGACACGGTGGACCATACCATCTTACTGTCCCGTGTCAAGGCGGCTGGAATTGAGGGTTCAGCCCTGATTTGACTCTCCTCCTTCCTGAGGGACCGCACCCAGGCGGTCCGGCTAGGAGACTTCACAACCACCCCACTCCCTGTCACCTGTGGTGTCCCCCAGGGCTCCTCTCTTTCTCCCTTACTTTTCAATCTTTATATCTTTCCTCTTATTTTCGCTCTTCAGCAGCTGAAGGTCACCGTGTACAATTATGCGGATGACCTCCAGCTCATCTTTGATCTATCCTCTTCTCCCCTCTCTGTCTCTAATTTTCAGTTCACCACGACATTCATCAGGGACTGGATGAACCACAACCATCTTAAATTGAACCCGGATAAAACCGAGTTGGTTCTCACCGGTGGTTCCTCCAGTCCCTGGAACTCTCTCTTCTGGCCCCCCACTCTTGGCCCCTCCCCCACTCCTTCAACCACGGTCAAAACACTGGGTGTTAAAATGAACAACCAGCTCACCCTCCATTCACAAATTAGCTCAGTAGTCTCCTCTTGTTTCCTCACCCTCCGAACCATCCGCACTGTCTCCCGTTTCTTTTCTCCCCAGGCACTCAAGTTGATCATGGCCGCACTGGTGATATCACGGCTGGACTATGCCAATGCCCTTTACCACGGCATCCCAGCATACAGCCTGCGGAGGCTTCAGATGGTCCAGAACCAGGCGGCCCGGTCGGTCTATGGTCTTCCACGCTATCATCACTCCACACCCCTCCTCAGGGAGCTTCACTGGCTCCCTGTTAAGGAACGTTCCCTGTTCAAGATCGGCTGCATGGTCTTCCAGGCTCGCAAAGGCACTGCCCCCGCCTTCATTTCCTCGCTAATAAAAGATTACGTCCCCACCAGAGAGCTTCGTTCTTCCTCCAAGTCTCTCCTTCAAATCCCGCGTTTCAAACGGAAAAAGTGGGGTGGATCCACCTTTTCTACCTTAGCGCTCACCTTCTGGAATTCCCTCCCCGATCACCTTCGCTCTGCCACTCATTATCTCTCTTTCCGTAAAGACCTTAAAACGTTTCTTTTCAAACAGGCCTTCCCCATGTAACCTCCCTTCTCCTCTACGACAGGTTTTTATTTCTTTGACTCAGTTGCCTAACTCTCTACTAGCGCCAAGAAACCGTTCAGTGCACGCTGCGCTCTATAAATGTTTTAAATTGGAAATTGGAAATTGGAAATTGGAATCACACACCGCCCCCGGTGGACGGATCACACCAAAGACCGCCGCACGAGGACTCTTCCACAGAAACACTTTCCGCCGCGGACGCAACGCCCGCACGATTAGGATAACCCCGCCATCCCAATTGAACTCACCACCGTCTACAGCCGCTGCGGACAAAAAACAAAGACAAACGGAGCTTGGCTGCGGAAGGACCAAACGAACATCACCCCTGCCGTCAAACCGAAACAAAAATGGTGGACGGTAGTAAATAGTAAACCAAAAAAAACGGGACACACACCCACCTGGAACACCCACCCCCAACAACTGCACGCCCCAATGCCACACACCCAGCACAAACAAGAGGATCCAAGTCTCCACACCCACAGAACACCTGACTGCAAAAAAAAAAACATTGGGACACAACCACCACACAGAGTATAAAAGGAATCCCTCTCATTACCACAATCCTTTGCATCACAGCACAGCTGCAAGAAAGAGGCACACATCACACACAACAGACACACACAAACACACATACAACCTGCACACCAACACACCCACCATACCAACCCCCACAACACCATCCCTACATACCGCACACCTGCACACCTGCACACCCCCAACACCGTGCACATCACACACCATGGCCCCCAAGAAAAACCCCAAGTTCACAGAGAGTGAGTTGAAGGTTATGGTGGATGAATTCATCCGTGTCAAACCACATCTGTTCGGTACCCTAATGCAGCAGACCACCTTGGCAACTAAAACCACTATGTGGGACAGGATAGTGACCAGAGTGAATGCTTCAGGGACTGTGCCACGCACCAAACACGATATCCAGAGGTGGTGGCACGACCTCAAGGCAAGGGTGAAAGGCATCAGGTCCAAGAACCACCTGTGGGCACACGACACTGGCGGAAGCACTCCCATGGATCAAATACCATACACCGAATGGGAGGAGAAGGTGCTAGGCACACTGCACCCTGAGAGCCTGGGAGGAATAGATGAGGGAGTGGAGGCTGGTAAGTACAAACCAATGACCACTATCACACTGTTATGTTCTGCCTTGCACAACTTCTAAGACACTTCTCCCAGGCTAAAATCCATGCATGTGGACCACACAGTCACCCAAATGTGAATCCCAGGGCTCAAATGCACCCACCATGACCAACCACAAATGTAGCCTCTTACGTTCGCAGGCTTGCATGCGGTCAATCAGCTAACACCACAACTCCCATCAGGCCCCCATGTCTACAGGGAGGGCGGGGGGTGAGAGGCCAGCACTAGAACTCCCAACATGCCCCCATGTCTACAGGGAGGGTGGGGGTGTGTGAGAGGCCAGCACTACAGCTCCCAACAGGCCCCCATGTCTACAGGGCGGGTGGGCGAGAGGCCAGCACTACAACTCCCAACAGGCCCCCATGTCTACAGGGAGAGTGGGGGTGGGTGAGAGGCCAACACTACAACTCTCAACAGGCCCCCATGTCTACAGGGAGAGTGAGGGTGGATGAGAGGCCAGAACTACAACTCCCAACAGGCCCCCATGACTACAGGGAGGGTGGGGGGTGTGAGAGGCCAGCACTACAACTCCCAACAGGCTCCCATGTCTACAGGGAGAGAGGGGGTGGGTGAGAGGCCAGCACTACAACTCCCAACAGGCCCCCATGTCTACAGGGAGGGTGAGGGTGTGTGAGAGGCCAGCATTACAACTCCCAACAGGCCCCCATGTCTACAGGAAGGGTGGGGGTGTGTGAGAGGCCAGCACTATAACTCCCAACAGGCCCCCATGTCTACAGGGAGGGTGGGGGTGGGTTAGAGGCCAGCACTACAACTCCATTTGTCGACCAACAAACAAGTACCATATGTCCACAGAAGGACCCACAAATAACAGACCCTTTCACACATGTAAGAGAAGCGTCACATCTGCACGCATCAAAGAACCAGCAAGTGGAATCTTGGACATGATGGCAGCCCACACAATCCATGTAGTAGGCAGTCTGTGCATGATGTGAGACTTGACATACCCACAACAGCAAGCACAATGTGTATCCTGACACAAGGCACATGGATGCAATGTCCAAACCCTGTCCCTAACACAAGGTAGACCATCCACATGAAAGACCAACATATGCCTCTTTTGACAATGATTGGACCAGGTTCAGTAGCAAGGTAGGTTGTTCACAACCCTGGTGAACATGGCCTAGTCCACATTGCAGAGCCACAGGAACAATGTCAAAATGACTACCAAACTACACAGAGTCCAGGGGTACCATCCAATAGCAGAACAGCACCACACATATCCAAGTATTGTCTCCCCACCTCCACACCACCATAAGGCCCAGTACTGTGTACCACACCAATGTGATGACATCAACAACCATGAAATTTAAATGTTACAACAAACCTGTCATGTCCACAGCATTGATTCTTAAATTTTTGTCCCTCAGGTGACCAAGAACTGGCAGGAGAAAGCAGCAACCACCAGCACCATTCGCCCCCCTCACAGCATGGACTCACCGGTGATGATTCCCTGGACACCTCGGGTGCAGAGGGTGATGCTGGTCTGCCTATACTCCCAGGGCCATCAGGCTCCCAGGACATCCCTGCTCCCACCACCTTGGCCAGTGGAACCACAGCAACTACTGCCATTGTGACCTGTACAGCTACCACCACCACCACCATCATTCCTGCCTGTGCTACCCTTCCTGACCCATTGGACGATGGTGGACCATCAACATCACAGGCTAGCAGGGAGAGTGGACGGGTGAGGATACAGGTGAGGCCACAGCTTTCGAACAGGAGGGCAGGTGCAAGGCGAGGTGGGGGACAAGACCCAACCAATCCTGGGACGAGATCTTGGATGCCATTTCAAGAGTGCATGCGTCATACGAGCGGTCACAGGCACAGGCGGATCTGGCACGTAAAGACTCACTTGAGACCCGCCAGCTGTTGAGGTCCATGGACAACCTTATGGGACAAATGGTGGACCTCATGGGGCAGCAAACATCTGTTTGGAGGAAGTGGTTATCCCGCAACACACCACCTCCCCCTCCTCCAAGTTGCCAGCAGGACAATACACCACCACCATCACCTGAGGCCGCTGACAGGGAGGTGTCCCCCGAACAACCTGCCCCCATAGCTGGGTCCACTCCGGTTCGGAGACGGAGGGGCAATCCAAGGTTGGATCCGGGACAGAGCAGTGGCAATGCACCAGCCACCCGCCAGAAGAAGAGGGGCATGCTCAATTTGAATAATGTGCCTTTATGACGACTTTGGAAAAAGACCTGAAAAGGTTGAAGAGATCACTCTAGGTCTAAACAAAAGGAAGACAAAAAAGTGAACATAGATTAAACATAAAAATGTAACCTACTAATAAAAGTAACAGGGAAACATAGGGGCCCATTAGGATGGTGGGCGCACTTTGTCGGCCCACAATCCCGACGTAAAACGGGACCGCCCGCCATAAGGGTGGCGGTCCAGTGGGGGCCATTAGGATGCACCCGCCACACTGGCGGGCGCATCCCGCATTTGTAATATTGTGGCGGGCTGTGCTGAAAGCACCACCGCTGCATTGCTAAAAATGCACATTGTGCACTTCAATGCACAACGTGACAGTCACTGTGCGGTGCCTGTCACATTGTACAGTGAAGTGAAGGGGGTACCACAAGACATTCCCGCATGCCTTTCCGTGGCGGGGTTGCCACCACGGAAAAGCATGTCCCCACCTTTACTCTAATATGGATGGCGGTGTCCAACAGACACCGCCACCATATGAAACTCTTTTCCGCCTGATCTACTCCTTGACCGGACGGAAAAGTGGCGGACGGTCTTTCCGTTCGCCGCGGTCCCCCTGCCATACTAATATGGCGGGGGGGAAATGGGTGGTGGGCGGAGAAGGATGTCGGGCGGATCGCCACCGCACGCATGGCGGTGGCGATCTGCCCGACATCCTAATAGGGCCCATGATGTTCAAACAGTAGCGAACTCGCCACACATCATTGATTCGGCACAATCAATCATGAGTAAGGAAGGTAAATTTGAACCTCTTTGGAAATATACAGAAGGAACTTTGGGCTATAGATTTCCTAAAGGAAATGCTAGTAACTATCTCTCATAAACTGTGTGATGCACTTGCTAAATACTTTTGGTAATAATATTGCACCTGTGCACCCAGATGTGAGATCAAAATGAAACAATAATGATCTACCAAACAAGGAACATATTCCAACATAAGTGAAGAAAATCTTCAGACTTTTGCTCTTCATAGTGTTAAAGCAGTTATCTCAGAATAGCTTCTAGGACTGGTCGTGAACAGTAAATACCTGGTTCTCTTTTAAATCTCTGTCCTTCTCCTGTATATAAAGAATTCCTCCAGTCATTCTAATCACAGAATGTCCCTGAGGATAATATTTGATTGTTTGATATAATTCTAAATTGTTAGTAGCACTTGAGAGTTGAAACATAAGTATCTCACCAAGTTAAAGAAGGAGAAATATTGAGAAAATGATTTTCCAGTGCCATAGAAGACTCTATGTATGGGGCACAGTGTCTTGAAGACAGGTCTTTGCTATACTAAGACAATGTAGGGCCTTATTATAACTTTGGTGATGTGGGAGCGGGGCTGTCATGCTGCTGCCCTGCTCCCATACCGCCAAAGCCAAAACAGTCTGCCTGACAGATTACAACTTTTTAAGTCGCTGGCTGGCAGTTATTTGGCATTCCCACAGTATTGCCTTTGAAACAGTCACGGCAATGGGATGGTCAGATCTCGCCCCCCCCCCCCCCCCACCGAGTGAGCAGACAGCAGGACTGAGCGAAGTCACACTGCACCAATACCCAGGATACTGGACTCTTTGCAGTAACCAAGGCCTGTTAAATTTCAGTCTGGACTCTAACAGGGCAGAGACCAAGCAGCTGTCGAAGGACGTCAGCACCAGAGAGAACCCACTTCCAGAGTGGCCCAGCTGTCCTGATTTCTGGTCCCTCAACCAGTTACACCAACAACTGCTAGGGTCTTTAACACACAGAGCCTAGCTGACCTATCCACTCGGCACCCAATTGCCCTGGCCCAGTTCTTGAGAAGTGGCTATGGCCCCTTGCTCCCAGGACCCTTGTGACCTGAGCCCCCCATTAGGAGCTCCCATTCTTGCCCCCAAGATCCCCTCTTTTGCCTGTTTTAGGTGGCCCTATCTCTCCACCAATGTAGTGCGTAAAGCTACCAACCTGACCAGCACCTCCGCCCCCAGACACCCCAGGGCAAGTAACGAGTAACTGTTGGTGATACTTTGGGCCTTGACTCCCTTAGACCATAAGTCCAGATAGAGGCCCCCAGATTCTGACCGTAAATAACTGTATGCAACATATGCCTTTTTTTCTCATAGAGAAGCATTGCTGCATAAAGACTTGTTTAAGTGAACATTTTGCTTACCTGTAAAAACCAATATTTAAAAAACATACTCACTTGATAAGAAAATTCTTGGTATCAAAATAACATAAAAATACGACTTATTTTTCAAAATCGGATTTATTCTTGAGTGTGTGTATGATTTATTGCTTCTATGAGTACAACAAATGCTTAACACTACCCTCTGATAAGCCTAAATTGCTCACCCACACACTATCACAAAAGAGAGCATTTAGAGGTCTGTTCCGATTTGGGAAAATGCCCTACGAATAGTCGTATGGAGCTCTTTTTCCGTACGATTGGTATGGAGAACCGTACCCGTATGTACGACCTAGTACGATGTGTACCCAAAGCATTTCTCCGTACGAATCGTACCGAAGACCATACAACTCACTGATCCGTACGAATCGCATTCGGAATGCGCAGTGCGCGGCGTCCGTAGGATCGAAGCTGTATTTTCTGACCCAGCAAGTACGAATCGTATCGACAACACTCCGTACAACTCTTTTTCTATGGGAGCTTAAAACATCCGTAAAAGCATATTTCGCCTCGAAATGCGTACGAAACGGACCCCCAGGATACGGTGCGTACACCACATGATAGCAGGAGAACGGTGCGTCGGGGTACGGTGCGTACACCTCTGGATTTCAGGGGTACGGTGCGTTTGTTCCTGTGCGTACACCCCATGAATGCTGCTGTACGGCGCGTAGGGGTACGGTTCGTGCCCCCCAAGGCCATAGGTGTACGGTACGTACACCCCGTGCGTAAACCCCATGCGTTTAGGGGTACGGTGCGTATGTGATTGTGTGGCTCTCCGTACGAATTGCCTATAGGCGACATGTTCCGTACGAATCGCGTACTCATTTCCAGGTCCGGACCGTACTTGGCGGGTCGTACGGCATGTTTACGAATCGTATGGTTCACTGTGAAGGTCTAATTCGTACAGATTTAGCCTTGTATTTTGTACGGTTCGCACCGATTCAGATGTATTTGTATTCCACGGATCGTACTACGCGATTCGGACGGATTTGTATGAATCGTATGGAATCGGCTTCGAATACGAATCATCGTACAGATTTGTTTCCCGAATAGGAATCGACCTCTTAGTTTTCTAATTTTTGCCTCTGTAAACCAATAAGAGTTGCCTGGATCCTCTGCACAGTGTCCCTCATTTTGGTACACCTTATATGGACCAAGGAATCTGGAGCATGGATCAAGTACTGTTTGATTAATGTTGATTAGTTTCCTTCTGCTGCATGCAATGTGATTGAGGTACCAATTTCTTTCTTCTTCCCTGCATATTCCTTCTTTTGTGTCTCCCCCCCCTCCGGTGTGCTTTACTCATTCTTTTTAATTTGGTCATTCTTAGCTGTCTTTCACTGGTGCGTTTTTCTTGTGTGTCTTTACTAAGTTGCCTGCTGTGTTTCCAATCTCCGGGTGCACAGGCTTGTTTAATTGATTTTAGACACTTTTGTGTGTTTGAGTGGAAGTACCAGCACCCATGTTAGAGATGCAGGGCATTTTGATGTCTGAGCAGAGCACTCTACTTTTCCTCTTTTTTGTTTGGCCTATTCTCGTATTTATTAGTTCTCTTTCTCTCTGTGTGTGCATTTTCGCTTGTGTTTGTTTCAAACTTGCTTATGTATCCTTCCTTAGTGTGCATATGTGTGTGTTTGGTTCCATGTTCGTCCATTGCTTTTGTCAACATGGAAACTCCGGCCATGCAGTGATTTTATCTGGAATAGCTTTTGATCATAATAGTCTGATGGTATCTGAAGGGCTACCTCATTTCTGCCTAGTTCAATAGCACCATGGGGTTCCTAGAATATGCATGCATTTTACAGTTTATAGCGGTGCCATCAAAGAATGGCAGCATCCATTTGCGAGAGCTATTGGCTTTGCCAATCTTTGATTGGTATGTGCCCATGCTTTTTTAAGTGACTATTAAAGTCATTTGGGGCAGTTTCACTTTGAACCAGCATAACTGTACTGGTCGGAAAGTGTGATGGTCTAACTTTTTTTGGTGCCAGGTGTTTGTGAATATTCTCCTGCGCATTGTGTTTGACCTTTCTAGTTCATTGGTTGTTTTGCTTTTTCTGATCCTCTGTGGTCCTGTTCATGCACCAACATCCAAACTGTTGGTAGAATTCAGTTTGATAATTGAGTTTGTGAGTGTGTCACTACAGGTTTATCACTGGGACTTTGGTTGGTTTTATTGAGAGATACTTATGCTCTCTGAAAGCGTGTTATCATACGTACTTGGTTTCGAGGAGACAAAAATCATCCTTCTCACCAGTTCTTAATGTGTCAAAAAATAAGTGCCATTGCTCGCATCCGGAGGACACTGCAGCTTGCACCACACATTACCCCTCCCAGCGCTGCCAATGGCAGTACCAACACAATTACTGATCATCACACTGTCACAAGTGTGACAATCCAGCCGATTCCAGGCCCCCAAAAGCTTTAAGATGGCTTGGGTGACAGTCAATTGTCATTTTTAATGGATATTGAAATAATAAACAACTGTTGTTGTTCTCATCGTTAAATTAGACAGACAGCACCACCATGCGGCAGACTGTTATAAGCTCCAGTGCTGACAATTAAATTCCGGTTCCGAGCACCTGAAACCACTGGCTCAAATTAAGCACTGCTTATCACTGATTTCTTAATCTGGCCTACATCCTTTTTAATGGAGTAGATTATAAAAGAACAAGTGGGAATAAGGAATAATACATTATGCACATCTTCACACCTGAGAACATATTCGACAGTATTTACCAAATTTACACAAGCTTAAAATGATTTCTAGAGTTGTAGAATTTTAAGAGCATTGTAAATTGCATTAACAGCCATTTTGCTGTAAGGTGTGTAAGTACCAAGGGATTACCAAAGTATATATCACCAAAATGTGTATAGTGCGGGTATTGTCTTGAGTTTCTTGGTTCATGTCTCATTGCTCCCTGAGCATCATAGTCCTAATCATAGTCTGTTACATTATTCGTTCCTTCACCCGTTCACATACTCATTCATTCGTTCAGTCATTTAACTCAAAGAAAACATGTTTCTATAACTCTGAAGGGGATGGGAGTAAACTGCAGAGGTAATGGGAGTCTCCAGTGGTCACTGTGTCAGCCTCCTTAAACAAGCATTTACAATGCAACGGTTTTGCCTTTGCCAAAGTTAGAGCTATTGGCATTGTAAATGACAACATTTTTATTTATGTGTTGGTTTTGAAAACAGATAAATAAATGGCATTGTCATTTACAAGGCCAATAGCTTAATCTCTCGCAAATGCCACAGCCACACACCCACAGAGAGCCCCCCACACAGAGCCCCCCCACACACACAGAGCCCCCCACACACGCACACCCACACAGAGCCCCCCACACACACACACCCACACAGAGCCCCCCCCCACACACCCACACAGAGCCCCCCCCACACAGAGCACACCCACACAGAGCCACCCACACAGAGCCACCCCCACACACCTACACAGAGCCCCCCACACACTGCGAGCCCCCCACACACCCACACAGGGCCCCCCCCACACACTGCGAGCCCCCCCACACACTGCGAGCCCCCCCACACACTGCGAGCCCCCCACACACACTGTGAGCCCCACACACTGAGAGCCCCACACACTGCTGCCGTTTACAAGGAGGGGCCACATGTAAAGGTCAAGTTGGACGCAAGCGGCCCCATTGGCCGTACATAGAGTATCACGGATTTAAAGTATACTCGCAGCAAGTCAGAACGGTAGCCGGGCCCTAAAGCAGCAAACCCATTACTTTCAGTTAAAAAACGGGAAGTAATTATCACCGTGACCACTTCGAAATGAAGCAGTTTTTTCCGCCATGCATCTTCATCAACAAAAACAAAAGACAATGGCACTTAACCAACAACCACCACGCTTTTAACAATTTCACTTTTCTCACAGACTTTACCTACCTCCACTAGGCTGACCTGTGCTGAAAAGGATGCAGTTTTGTTAGTAACAAGCACCCCTACATCTGATTAAACTAATATACTTGATGCTCCGCGATCAGTATTGTTGTTCAATCCACATCCTCATTAAAATAGATTAAATTTACAACGAGCATGAACTAGGTAATCAGATGTAACTAGGGCGGATGGCGTTTATGTTCAATAAACTTGTGAGACAGGGGTTGCATTGGTTTTAGATCTTAAAGTCCTTTCTTAAAATATTGACTTAAAACCAGCATCTCTATACACTTCTATTGCATTAATATGCGTGCAATATTGTAAAGGTTTTCCAATGAACCAAAACAAAGATATTTGTAAGAATCTATTCATCAGTAAAACCTCACCGTTTTCTCCTCTTTTGTCCTTGAGATCGTTTAGAGCTAGGAAGAGACTATAGTGGTGTTAGAACTGGGGGTCTCTAGTTGGCAGAGGTAGGTACCACTGTCCAAATAGGGACCCTTGCTTCTAGTCAGGGCAAGGAGGTAACCCTCTTAGATAACCCTGCTCGCCCTCTAGGTAGCTTGGCCTGAGCAGTCTAGGCTAACCAGAGGCAATGCGTTAAGTATTTGTACCAACATTCACAGTAACACAGTGAAAACACCACAAACTGATTCCACAACAGTTTAGGAAAATAAAGATATTTATTCTAAACTACACAAGACCAAAACGTCAAAAATCCAGCATACACAGTTCAAGAATATGGTTTCAAAAGAGTTCTTCAGGTTGTAATCAAAGTTCTTTACGTTGCGTTAAAATAATCCACAGATGCGTGAAAAGTTCACAGTTGCGTCACGTTTACTCACAGTACCTTTTTAGATGCAACAAAGTTCCACAAGCAGGAAGCTGGTGCGGTGGAAAACAAGCGATGCGTTACTCCTGAGACCCTGGGGAGGCGATGCGACAGCCCCGCTGCAGCAGCGGGCGTGTTGCGACGAATCCGGTCTGTATGGGGAGGAAGGCCGCTTGCGTGGATTCCGGTGCGTAGGTTCCGTAGGAAGTCTGTTCTCGCAAAGGCACGATGCGATGATCTCGTAGGGGCTGCGACGATCTCCGGGGCGACGATGCGCGGTCCAGCAGTGATCCTCTCTCTCGCAGCTCCTCGATGCGATGGTTCTGCGACGATGTTCGCAGCGACGTGATGCGGTCCGCAAGCAAGCGGTGCGGCGATCTCACCCAGCGACGACAGGCTCTGCGACGACACTCGCAGCGATGTTCGATTCTCCCGCACCGGCCTGGTGCGTCCCGCAAACGAAGGATGCGACGGCTCCGGCAGCGGCGTCAGGCGCTGCGCCGATCTCGACCTTCGTAGAGGCGGGAAACTTCTCGCACTGTCTGGGATGCGCTCCGCAAGCGAGCGATGCGACACTTTTCAGCTTCAAAAGTCTCTCAGCTTAGTTTCAAGCTTCCCAGCTCAGGTTCAACTTCCAGAGGCCCCACAACTGGATCAAGCACTCTAAGAAGGACAGAACTCTCTCAGCAGAGTTCAGGGAAACTGGGGGTGAAGTCCTTTTGTTCCTGGGACTTCAAAAACAGGGAGTCAGCTCTTCTCAGGCCCTTGGAGATTCCTTCAAGACAGGGGACACAGCTCACAGCAAAGTCCTTCCCCTCTCCTTGGCAGCAAAGCAACAGCAGGTCAGTCCAGCAGAGCAACAGCAGGACAGTCTTCCTTCTTCAGAGTCAGCTTTCTCCTTGGCAGGGGTTCTTTCTTGATTCCAGGATGATCTAATTTTCTGTTGTCAGGGGTCCTGTACTTATACCCCTAAAGTCTTTGTTCTCTCTGTGCATGTGGGTCCTGAGCACGGTCTGAACCAGTTCTGGGTGGATCCTGAGCACTTTGTTTTGCTGGCTGCATCTTTCCTTTCAGAGTGAGGGACAGGGTCCTCAGCCGCCCAGCAGGAGGTGGAGCCAGCAGTGTGGCAGGCAGGCACAGCCCTATTCAGCCCAGGTGCTAACTCCTCCCACCACTCAGGTTGCAATTGCATTCATTCAGCCTAGTGCTGACTCATCCAGCCTCTGGGGGAATTCCCCAGCCCCTGTCACTCACAAACCAGACAGTCAATACACAAACAGGCCCAGGCACACAGAAGGGTCAGACAAGAGAACAGCAACTTTCTAAAAGTGCTGTTCTCAAACACAGGATTTAAAAAACACCTTTCCTAAAAGATGTATTATTAAATTCTGAGTCCAGGGATACTAGATACTTATGTCCTATCTTGTTCCTATGGGAAGAAATGCTGTTAACCACTGTAGCCAGCATCCCCCATGTTAAACTATGGAGCAAGATAGCCTTACAATAGTGAAAAACGAAAATGGCTGTAATTCACTACCAGAGCATGTCACCTGCACTAGTACATGCTCTACCTTTCACATACACTGCACCCTGCCCAGGGGGTACCTTGGGCCTTCCATAGGGGTGACTGATGTGCACGAAAAGGGAAGGGTTAGGCCTGGTCAGTGGGGACACTGACCAGGAGGACATGGCAGTTCTAAACTGCCCATAGGCGCTGCAGTGGCAGGCCTGAGACACCATTTTTAGAGCTACTCCTGTGGGTGGCACAATCAGTGCTGCAGGCCAACTAGTAGCATTTGCCATCACCAGCCCTGGCACACCCAGTACACTTTACTAGGGACTTCATGGTGATACAAATATGCCAAACATGTATATCCAATCAGAATAACAATTTACATAGAGAGCATATGCACTTTAGCACTGATCAGCAGTGGTAAAGTGCGCAGAGTCCTATTGCCAACAGCCACGGTTCAGGAAAAATAAGGAAGGAAGAAGCAAAAAGTTTGGGGATGACCCTGCAAGAAGGGCCAGTTCCAACAAGTGGCCTCTTTTCTTCCACTAAACTAATGATTGGCCATGGATGTCTAGTAGATTTTACAGGGTTAACACTCACAAGCAGATGAAGCAATCGTAGAGACAACCCAAAGAGAATAGATTTCTAAGCCACAAATTCTACTGATGCCACGACAGGGTTCACTTGAGCTTTGGCTCGATCACAATGTTAATTTCCCTGCCCCTTGGGATTGCCCATAAAATCAAAATTAATTATTTCTACTGGCCTCACTCTGGAAAGATGTGCAAAACAAGCAACGAGGGGGGGGTGTGGTGAGGAGCTCACGCACACAAGCAACGAGGGGCGGAGGGGGGTGATGAGCGCACACACACAAGCAAAGAGGGAGGGGAGGGGGTGATAAGCTCACGCACACAAGTAACGAGGTGGGAGGGGGTGAGGAGCTCACGTACACAAGCAACCAGGGGGGAGGGGGTGAGGAGCGCACGCACATTAGCAACGAGGGGGGAGGGAGGTGAGGAGCTCACGCACACAAGTAACGAGGGGGAAGCGGGTGAGGAGCTCACGCACACAAGCAACGAGGGGGGGGTGGGAAAATCTGACATTTGCCCACTTTCCCGTCTCCACCGGTGGAGCAGTTTGCCACAATTTGGCCTTCATATGAAAAAGATGACATATTTCACACATTCTGAAAATTGTTTGCATTTCATACATCGAGCCCAAGAGAGTGGCATCATATTCGGATAATGTTTGACAGAAGCGCTTATGCTTTAGTTAATGAGGTTACATTAAATTGCACACCCACAGAACTGCACCTTCATCTTGGGTACTGTACGTCTCAAGGTTACTGGCAAGGAAACAGAGTATGATTCAAACCCTATCCAAAGGCACAGTGAGTGTGTGTGTGTGTGTGTGGGGGGGGACCATGTCGGACCTTAAACTTGCAAATCCATCCAGCTCTAGAACTCCTTAACCTTATTTAGGGCGAGAGGAATGCAATGCAGCTTGTTAGGCGGAGGAGATCATGACGTCTGAGTTCTGTACAGGATCTACCCTACAAACATCGACAATTGAATACATCTCCACGCGAAGCACCTGCATGGAAAGACTGGAGACCCAGATGTTGGAAAATGTTTGTATGCCCAACACGCAAAAAAAATAACGAAAAAAGTTACTGCTCTTTACACCCTCACATACACAAATGTACGTATTAAAGCTGGGATGGATTTTTGCCTTCGCTTTCACAAACGCACAAAACGGTCACACTTTAATTTCCCTTGCTCTCATACCACTCCTTGACTAGGTCTGCCAACGCCTACCGCCTCTTGCTCAAAGTAATTCAAGCAACTAATCTCCGACGAGCAGCTGAAAGCAGCAGATTAATGCTCAGTCTCCACACTGGATTTTGGGATTGTTATTCTAGTGAGTACTACAAACACTGCTTCATTCTCGGTCAGACTAGTCAACAGCACAAGAATTATTCAACCCCACTCCACCGCTTCTTTTAGACTACCCCTTACTTAAAGGATAAAATACTAATGATGCCGCTTCGCCTACAAGGTGCCACGCCGCAGACGGCCCTCCTCGCAGGACTGCGGCCTCCCCGGAGCCCCACAGACCCGGAAGCAGCAGGCAGGCAGAGGCTCACTGTCGGGGAGGAGGCAGAGGGTGTGGAGCACTTCACCGGCCCCAGGCCCACCTCTGGGCCGGAATCTGTCTGGCTCGGAGACCGCTGCGTCTCGCCACCCCCACAATGCCGGCGGAGCGCCCCCCGCAGCCCGAGCAGCCTCTAGCCTTGACCTGGCTAGCCCTCCCTCAAGGGTCAGAGCACAATGCTCTTTGTAACAGTAGCAATTCTTTCTTACAAATCCTCCGCCGCTTTATACTTTGTAAAGTACAACCGGTTATTCCAATAGGCAAACCTCTGCCCACTCTGAATGTGTTACCAACCTGCAGCAACACGGACGCAGTAAAAAACAAAATGTGAAAAAAAAAAAAGAAAATGCAGCTTACCTGCTAGCAAAGCCAGGAAACTGAAATCGTGCAACCCACCCCTTCAAACAACACTTTCAAAATGGCCAAAACAAACCTTTAAAAAAATAAACCACCGCCCACCGCCACAATGACGATCGCAAAGGGGCGGAACGCCCACGAATCTGCTCCGGCGAAGATTGACACATCTGTCTTTCAATGGCTAGCCTCCGTTTATGGAGCTAGCCAATGGAAGAGAGAGGCGGGACAAAGCCCCTTACTGTCAAACATAAGATTTCGCCTGCGCGAACACTGCTGCGCAGTGCTACGCCAGGCGAAACCTAAAAATTGTCTTTCATATGTTTTCCATGGTTTGTCATTGGTTGGATGGCAATCCATTAGAGACATAACATTGCGTGGCTGATTACATTTCCTCGTTTGTATTCTCATCGGGTTTTGAGTATAAAGTGTCCATTTGGTAGACTGCAGGCATGACATGACCTGTAGCTTGTACGTGGAAGCCAGTGCACGTTCTTTGATGTATTTACTTTACCATCATACCTACATTTTAATAGGTAATTTGTGTTTTTGTTGTTCATTTAGTGCCTCTTATTTGGATCCAATAGCACGTCGTAAGGATAGAGTGTTATCTATTAATCCCCCTTTAGAGTTTATTTGTTTTTATGTCATGTTATGATGACATATTGAATGTATAGCGTTTTGTTCAAATAGTTAAGATGTGTGCTTAGATAGACTGTTAAAGATGCAACAAAACGATTGTCCTTTTGTCAAAAGTATCTACAATGCAATGTTTTTCTGTGTATGTCGAAGTTCACCACTTGCAATGAAAACATCTTACAACAACACAATAGAACCGGGGGTCTAATTGCCAACAAACTACAGGTTTAGTAGAAATAACGCTCTCTGCAAAGTAGAGTGTTATCTGTGAAACTACCACAAAAGGCTAAGATACTCATAAGGTGACAAAAGAGAGACTATGCGGTGGGAATCAGCTTTTCTTGATATCCGAGTAACCATCAACTATTCCAGATGAACAGTTTTCTCATTTGGTTAAACGGTCCAAGGGGATGGTGTATGTCTTGATCAATAGAGTACACCGTCCCAACAGGTACTCAGCCGAATACCGCCCATATTGACTTTAAGCAGTCTAGCGGGAAACTGACCTGCGAATAGATAGAAGCAGTGCAAAACACAAAAAGTGTTTAAAGTGGTGAATAAAAAGGGGTGGTGTGCCTATCACAAAAAACTTTATTAAACACTGACACACCCCCTAACTAGAAACAGAACAGTGCAAAAGGCAGACAAGGGTGGCTCGATAGTCATCCTTGATTCTAGTGATTACAAGAAAGAATGCCTTAGGCAATTGGACAATTCCAAGGCATACAAAAGACTAACTGAACATCCCACTGTAAACCTACCCGGGTAGAAGCTGCATTTTGTGATTCCCAAAGTAGGATATCGCAAATAAGGATTTTCTAGTCATGATTTCCTAAGCACATGCACAAAGGCCGCAAATTGCATTATTTGCAGTGCCATGTGCGACCCTTACCCCGAGGGCATTGGAGCACTTTACACATGCACCACTTTCTTCTTTCTTTTGGTGTGATGGAGCCCTTAGGCCATAGGAACTCATGGTTTTGTATTTCCTTAATAGTGATGTCCTAATAGCGATTGCTACTCTGTAGAAATCGCTATTAGGAAATCGTAATTTTAGTACATTCCATTTTGCATTTCACAATAGTGTTTTCCTAGGATTCATTGTTTAGGAGATGAAAATAGATGTTTTGTACACGTGGGCCATAAGCTCTCAGATGAATGATGTCATTAAATGTGGATAAGGGTTTTTATCTTAAAAGAAATGGATCGGGCTGAAGAAATTATTTCTCAATTTTTTGACAATGATTACTGTACTTTTTTGTGTGGTTGTACTGTTATGGGGGATATAGTAGTGAACATTATTCCTTTCAACTCCTCTTTTTAATTTATATTATACTATATGAAGGAAAAGAACGTGAACTCACTTTTATTATTGAAGCATTCTTTCTCTTCCCCCACATGGCTTGTTTTGTTTTTATTTTTTACTGTGAATTTGTAAGCAACAAGCATAAATAGCTCATGGAATGAAATATAATAAAACTACTGATCTGTTAGCAGAAGCACTGCTTAAATTATTCAGTGTTTCTGCTCGCCCTTAACAATGTTATGATTTATAAACAAGAAGTCTAGCTTTCATAGCTCAAACGTTTACAACATTTTAATACGTATTGTGGCAAATATTCCACCTAAACTGAGTTCACAAAGAGCAGCAGGCATATTCACATATTAGGGCTGATTCACAAACTAAATTTTGTAGAACTTTTTCTAGTGTCACAAAATGCACTTCATTGTGATATTCACAAACCTATGTGAAGAGTTGACGCCTCCGACTCTCCTCTCTTTTTTTTATGTGTGGAGATCTCTGCCCCGAGAGTTGAGTCTCCGCACACATAAGTATACATTTTAGTACTAAATGTTGGAGGGACAGAGGGAAGTGGATGGAAAATGGGGATACTTTCTATTAGCAAGGGGGGAATAGGGAGGAGTAAGGGAGTTTTAGGGAGGGGTTTAGTGAGGGAGATTGCCCTAGCCCCAAAGGAGTAAGCCAATTTGAATTCACAAACTGAACCTCTAAACTTACTACAGCCAAAAAGGGACTCAAAATGGTAATACATTACTTGAGCTCAGAGCTGACATTAGTCCAGCACAACACATAACCAACCACTCGCAATGCACCTCCACCGGGGCCGCTTCTCCTCGCCTGACTCTGGGTTGTATGGGGTGGTCTTTCAGATAACAGCTTTTCTATCAAGCTATCATCTGTATCACTGTCGTCTTTCTCTGTGTTCTTTTTCTGCGCATCCCCCGTTTTAACCAACAGGGGATACAAACTGTCTCCTTCAATCGTCTGTATTCTCCATCTCTTTTCCAATGCATCTCACCTCGCGTCCTGGACTGCCCTAACTGATCTCTTCACTCTTTTCTGTCACCTGTCCCTGTTTCTATTGTGCGCCAACCTGATCCATGCATTCAATGCCTCAAACTGTGTTGACCTAGGTAAAGGTCGCAAAGAAGCCATAATCGCCTTTAACTGATACAACACTTCCAATCTGAAAGTTCGGTATCTAAGGAAAGTCAACTCCTCATTTCCATCTGTCATCTTAGCCCAATTCTCGAGCCACAATATAGTGTGCAACCCAACATTTGTAGCCATGTAATGAGCCGGTGTATCCTCGGGCGGGGCCTTTTCTCCCCCCCCCCCCCCCGGGGTTCTAACCTCTTTTCTTTTCTGAACAAATCTCATAAAACTTTAAAACATTTCATGATGAAAACCAGCACCTCTTCTCCTGCAGCGCCATTTTACTTCCTGATGACACTCCACCAATCCCAGTGCGGCTTCACTCCAACTTCCCTATCCCAGAGCGGCATCTTCTGACGTCACTCGCCTCCGCTTCGCTGCAGTTCCTCTCCTTTACAATTCATCTCTCACTCACACACACGTCCCAAACATACATTAAAATGATCACTTCCGACCAAGCAACCACTTCGCTGACTGTACGTCCACAATCTGACTGTACGTCCACAGTTGCGTAATTGTCACCGAACTGGCAACTGTCTGTCCATGAAACGACCGGACAATCACCTCAACTGATAGGTTACAAACACACAGCAACTCACGACCAGTGTCAGTTACTCACGCACTCACACATGTGTTCCCCCTATCTCGGCCCAGCCGGCGATCGATGGTACCTCACGAGCCCCTTAACAATGGTCGACAATTACTATGGGTGTTCGATACACCCGAACCACTAAAGCTACTCCTTGAGCCTAAGATTTTCCTGGGCTGCGCGTGCTCACAGCCTGATCTCCTTTCATACAACAGGCATTCCAACTCCGCAAGACATTACAACACAACACAACATATAAACACTGCAATCTAACAACATATAACCTTATTCATACTCACTCTCCCACGAACTGCTGCTTTTCGCCGCACCGTCACTCTCTGTCGGTTTCCATTGAACGCTGTCTTCCACCGACAATCCACTGGGTAATCATTTCCTAATTTCTATGGGCCTTGGGAAACTCTCATCCTAATCTGGGTCAGATCTTCCCTCACTCCAGAAAGGGAACCATTGTACACTGTTACCAACTGGGGAAGCTGGGATTTTCATCTAGATTTTGTTACCCATCTCTAGAATCCCAAACCAGGTCGACTGGACCTTTTTCCCTGTTCTAGAAGTATAAAAGGAAGATTTTTCAACAATAACTTTGAAAAGCTTTACAATCGAGTCCAAATTAAACTCAAAGGACCACTAACTATGAACTGAAATTTTGAAGATTTATTACAAAGCCAAAAATAGTTTAACATGCAAACATCACAGCAAGAGGTTCAAAAAGTAGACTGGCACTAATACAAACATAATTCTACGCAGGATTCTTAGACGACTCAGAATAGAAAGCAAAGTCAATTCAAGTAACATGCAACCAAGAACGGTCCCAGCTTGAAGTTTAGACTGTATTTACAAAAGAAAAAAAATGGTTAGTCTGTCCCTACACTATTATAAAGTGGCATCCCTACGTAACATTCCCTTCAGACCAGAGTGATGGTGTCAGCAGTGAAGACTTCCAAAGAAGTACATTCACTTTCTTTAGGAAGATAGTCTAACTATCAAGCTCGTTCTAAGATTCTCCTTCTTACACCCCACTCTGCCCTAAGTTCCCCAAACTCTCTCTACAGCTACCTACATCCCACTCAGTCAATCTCCTAACAAAATCTGCTCTCCACCCTCAGGTGCTGTCCCTAATACAAAATCCCCAAAACAGTTGACACGCCCAGAGGTACGCCCCTCTGGCAGGTACAGATCTTCGGACTTTTCCAGCATGGCACCTTTCCATCAAGCGTCTGTTGGTGTGTCCTTGGGTCTCAGGCACCTTCCTCGCTAAATGTTGCACTCCCAAATTCTTTGGCAGCTCCTCTGCCCTCGCGCCTACTATCCTAACTCCTAAACAATGGACTTTTCTACCTAACGAGCCTTGTGGCCTTGCACCTGCAAGCTAAAACACATGGGAACATCTCTGCAAACATTCGAAGTTACAATTTAATATTTGCTGAGGACAGCTTCTTTCCCGATGAGAGAAAATAATTCCTTCTCGACTAAAGCTAACAAAAGAAAATACAGTTAGGCCTCTACTGGCTTCAGCATGTCCCAGGCCCTTGCACGTTTAAATGCATTTCTAACACAATATGACATTACATTTCACCACTATAAAACATTAATTCTACTTTCAATGTAAGCAATATATTTTCATATTAAAAGCCTACGTTAATTCACTCATTAATTAGCGCATGTATTAATTCATTAAGGAACTTCATTGCTAATGCGACATTTCACATATGATTACATTTCTTCATTATGCAACACTACATTTCGATTAAGGCACTACATTAGTCTCTAATTAATAAGCACATCACCACATATTGTGCTGCTTCCCAGCCTAACGTTACATTTCTAACTTCATTAGTAAGATCCTCTAAATATGTGGGTACTGACTACTAGGGATTATGGTGCACCCCTACAATATTCAAAATAACATGGTGCTCTCTCATAGGGAATAAAAACCCGTATAAAGAGATCTCTGCATCGTTAACCACTGGAAAAAGTAAAAATGTTTATTACACTTGTAAACATATTTTTATGTGAACTATCAATGTAAATCAATTTTAAATATTTATTTTGCATGCAGAATTAAAGAAGAACAGACTAATGGACAAATATGTTTTAAAATAAACCTTTGATTAGTGTAAATATATTAGACTAAAGTAACATGAATTTTGTTTCTCATTACAATTTCATTTTACATTAATAGTTATTAAGAACCAATTCTCCGTTGCCTCTGTTGCCTCAGGGCCTTATGGTGCATTCACCCGAGTACCTGCACTGCATGGATCTGCCGTGCAGGTACTGGTTTTGACATTGCTATTGGGAACGCCAAAGAACCCACTCCTGCACGACAAACCCTTAATGAGGCCCTATATTCTTAAGTACTTAATTTAAATTAATATTATTTCTCATGGGTTTCACCTGCAGGTCCCTTTATCCATTATTTTCTAGGGGGGGGGGGGGGGGGGGGGGGGTTGCAGTACCAGGTGGTTGGCCAACAGTGGTGCTAGACTTCCTGCTTCTTGTTTTTAGTATTAACATACACTTGCTAGTTAGCCTCCAACCCCCTTGTCAGGGGATGTAGATGTGTAAGTCTACAATTTTGAACAACTTTACACTCAAATTTTGTGAATAACCAAAAGTAGTAAACTTTTTCAAAAGTGTAAGAGTAAAGTTACATTTGTAAATAATTTACAAGTGCAACTTACCTTTTGTGAATGCTCCGATGGTAAATAAGTATGTGAATAATTAAACATTTCTCCTCATGCTGAATGGACAGAACATATTTAGAATAAATGCTTGAATGTTTGTACTTTGTGAAATGTTGGTATTCAGGGATGCCTAAATGACACAATAATTTCAGCAGCACAATATGTAATGCTCTCTTGCTCGCTTGAAGATTCCGAAACTAACAGCAGCAGAGGAAATTATTCTTGAGTAGTCTTTAATTAATGTTATGTCAATTGCAGGAAGGAAAAAGGTTGCCTTCCATTCTTTATCAACTTTAAAATCGATTGTGTTTGTGTGCGGTTCACTTTAGCAATTAGCTGGTGTCTAATGGAAGCATTGTCTCGGGACTCATCGACTTGAAAACATTCATCCAGGTGCTGTAATAAAAGGCAGTCAATAAGGCATTCAAAAACATCTTTCTTGATTTATGTCATTCTGCAAAGGTACAAAAATACAGGCTTTGTAGAAAAAAAACACCTTCACTCTGTATAGTCGCTTAGGGGCAAATGTTGCACGACAGCACTGCCTCGCCATGCAACTGTTTGTATCTGCTTGTGTGTGCATGTGTCAGTTGTTTATGTCTGCTTGTGTGTGCATGCGTGAGTGTGCACACATGTATCTGGATATTTTCTGAATGCTTTTGGGGGCCTGTTAGTGCGTTTTCTGTTAGTGCATCTAAACACAACATCATATGGCCATTACAATAAAGAACACATAAGCATAAAACAAATAAGCCATTCCCATTTTCTTTGCCAGGCTTGTCAACAAGGCCAAGTAGGGCAACATTATTAGATTTGGGTAGGCAGATCAATGTCTGCTCTTGGACCTCAGTATCCTGGATTTTAAAAGTGCTTTTGACATTTGAGCAGGATGTTATGAGTATGTATTTTCCTTTACCCCACATTGTATTTATATATGATAATTAAACCTTAAATTGCAAAGAAGGGGTCTAGGAGCCAGATAAAGGTCTAGTACCTGTGAGCCTCACTATAATTGATACGTATAATCAATATTGGTACTTGTTCCTAAGTGGAGAAGTTATAAAAAAGGTTTAAGAAAGAGCGTAAAGTGGTCTATTGGAAAATATGGTTCTAGGGATTGTCTTCCTTATTTGGAAGTGTTGCCCTCACATACCCATGTGGGTGTCATGCTTCATCATTGGGCGTATTGCTCCTTGTGGGGCTGGCACTGCAATGCCCCATGGGTCCCACGAGAAGGCTGTTTGTCGGAGATCTTTTCTCGTATTAGCCTTGATTGTGCATCTGGGTGTGTGGGGTATCGTATGTAGAGTAGAGAGTGTGATCTAAAATTACCTAAAGGAAATAAAATTACATTTTATTCAGAGATTTTTCAGTAAGGTTAAAGACTAAGATGTGGTAGTGTGCACTAAGTTAAGATGCAACACTACTGAATGAGTGTGTTTGTAGTGAACTATCAAGGTTTCACTTTTCAGGTCGACATGTTTCACTCTGTGTCGGTCCAATACTGGATCCCTTGCGTTTCTTCAGGACCAAAACAATTGTGCTCCCAGACCCTGAATTAGGGTGGGTATCTAGAGATGTTGTATTCTCAATCCCTGGTTGTGATACAAAAGATCCTAGATATCTATATCATGCTCACCCCAGTAGGAATCCATAAATCAACCCCTACTCATAGGCAATAGTCTGCCTTAGGTCAAGGCAGAGAACCGCAAGATAACTATGGTTTGCTTCCATGTGCGGTCTGCAGCCCGTAGCCTACCCCTTGTCCTGCCTCCCTGTAGATGGCATCTAAGGCACATTATGGAAAGTTTTCAATAGAGCTCGTTTCAGTTTCTTATGGGCTGTAGTGTATGCTTGATTAAACCAACTGAGAGGGGGTGATGATTTAGTTGTTCTCTTACATCTCAGTCCTACATCAACTGCAGCACAAAGGGCTCTAAATGCATCTAAAATGGACTTTGGGGATTCCTCCGCTGAGGTCAATATTGAAAAGAAATTCAGGTTTCCCGTGACAAAATTAGTCACAAAGGACCCCTTATTTAATGTCTCCCATTAAATCCTTACACCTTTGTTTCATGGATTTGATAGAGGTAAGTTCTCCCGTCTCCCTTCATTTCTCCCCAGGTGCAAATCAAGAACCAGTAACAAGGGGTTATGGTCACTAATACAAGATGCCTTAACCTCATAACTCAATATGATTGCAGCTAAAACCAGGGAAAGGATAAAAAAGTCGATCTCACTGTCCTTAGAGGATCTTGTATAGGTAGGGTGTTAAGATGTTCCTAATTATGTTTACAATTTTCCATTTTCAAACCTTCTCTTAGCTAGAAGGCAGTTTTTTTTTACAAGTGATTTTATTTTTCCTAAGCATTAAATGGACTATTAAAGTCAATCTGCATGTTATAAGAATAAATCAATAACATCAAATCAACAATTGATTGCAACTAGATACTACGATATCAATGACAAAAGCCATTATGAGCATCATGGTAAAACCAAAGGTGTGGATAATGAGAGTTACAAGCCTCATCTCATGTAGGAGCCCATGGCAAGTTGATGGATCCATTGTGCTTCACCCAGGCATTTTGGCTGCTGAAATCAGACATATATTCTAGATGAAACTTCACATATAAATAAAGCATTACGAGGGGTGAAGAATTGTCAACCCCCAACTAATTCCTAATTTCTCAGGGTGCCCTAAAGTTATACCTCATAATCGCTTGTAATTTCCCTCCACTCCGAGTTATCTGTAATGGCAGGTGAGATCCTGGAGCCAATACTGGGGCACTAATAATTAGGTCATTAGTAAAAAGCATTGATTTGAGGTAAGGTATCAGAAAATCCTGATCTTCCAAATCCCTTACAGAAAATTGCCTTAATTTTAACATTCCAAAAAACTGGTGCTTAAATGATGTAGCTTTCCTTTAGTTGTGAACGTTACACTTTCTGGCTGGTTGATTTAGAAAACTTGTCGTACCAATCAAATGTAACCTAATTCTTTCAATGTATGCAAGATAAGTTTCTTGGCCATCATTAGGGCATCTTGCATCCACACCAGTGGCATAGCTGGGCAGTTTACCGCCCTGTGGGCACACTGAAAAGCACAGGGGGTTTGGGTGCTGGCGATATTTCCTAGGTTTACCTCCCCTGCGTCAAACTCATATAAGAGAGAAGGAGCTGCCACCCCCAAAACTCATGCCTCACGAGGTGGACCGTCCCACCCGAACCCCCTTGCTACACCACTGATCCATACCATTTTACGTGTTTTTGGGAGACGAGACTGGATATATCATTAGGGGCTATCTTTCTTTCTGAAGTATTTATTTCTTCTATAATCAAACCCAGTCTCGCTACAAACTTATTCCAGAAGTCTTAAGACCACAACATATGCTCATAAGTATATATTTATTCCTTGCATTTCCTGCAGAAATCAGAATTGGTTAGGTCTAAATTTTATATTTGGTACTTTGTATTCTATACATATCCTCAGGCGTTTTTGTTCAACCTGTTGAAGCCATTCGCTTCTATGGTTCACACTCAGCCTTCAGATTAAGGCAATGTCAATGACACCTTGGATCTGCACACAGGAGTATTTTTGCCTCATCGTCTGCTAGCTGTATAGCTATATCCGTCCTCCTAAACTGGAATGCATGAAGAACTATTTTACATATGCAAAGTACACTCAGCGAACAATTAGGACCTAATCTAGAGTTTGCAGACGGTTTAATGTCCATCAGGGTGGTGGAGTACTTTACTCTGCCGCCCTGATGGACATCCATTCCACCAAATTTAGAGTAGTTCATCAGCCCCATGGGCATCTCTATATAGATTGGTAGGAATCACTATCATGGTGGGCTCCTGTCAATGCTGAGAGAGTTCGACGGCCATCTGTCAAACCTTTCCAAAGTTTTACATTCTTCAAAAACTAACTCCTAAAGTGGGAGTATTTTTGAAAAATGTAAAAGTAATAATCCCCACAATATGAAAGTTTTTTTCACACGGCAGAGGCCATTTTTTCTATTTTGTGCAGCATAAAAAAGTCCATCCGACCACCCACTTTAAATTGTTAGGATGACTAACTTCAAAAGGACCATTTGTTTCTTTATTTTCACTTAACACAATTGCAATAAAAAAATAGCATTGGCACTAACTTGCCTAGGCCAGACCAATTGGCATTACAAAGCTTGTTTTAAATTGTTTTGCAGCAGGGCACAGCACTAGACATTTGTATTGCTTGGCCAGTGCTCGAGTGCGAGCGTCAAACCTATTAGCTTTGCCAATGCTTGGGTCCCGTTGAACTATGGAACTCACTTCCCCTGCCCATCAAAACCAGTCCCACACTCATCTTCCGTAAACTCTTGAAAACCTGGTTATTCAATCAATGATTCATCTGGTAGTTCTTCATCCCAGGCAGTCTGATATGTGCCGAGACACCCTCGGGTATTTGTGCGCAATAAAAATCTCAAAAACATAAACATATTGTGCAATGCATATTAAAGTAGTGTGTTTGCTGCGTTTGCTGCGTTTACCTGCCTGATATGTCTATTAGGGTTGAAGGAATTAATGATAATTCCCCACGCAATTTTTCTCTGAAACGTCAGTATGCTGCTCTTAGCACAGTTGAATCTCCATTTGGAAATGCAGACCATCATTACAAACACACCTTCACGGAGGCCTTGTCCGTCTCAATTACTTTCCACCCGATACTCCTATTCACAACTGACCTGTCATTAATGACACTGTGCAGGTACACCAGTTGAACTCAGCATGATTGACAGTAGACCTTGTTCTCTAGACATCTCATATTTTGCTTGGATCTAATATGGATTCCATTCGCATGTCATGATGAATTCCAGACCTTCCAACTCACATGGTGTCACCATATGTCATATGATATCAAATTCCTATTCATGATCACCTCCTGGTGAGGAGGCGCATCATACCGTGTGCACACAAATATCTGGAAACCCCTCCAGAGAGTAGGCTTCCAGCTAATTGCTTGTAGGCTCTGCACAGGCAATGTTCATTAGGAGATCTGAAACCTCCCTGGGACACAGGTGGTAGGCTGAGAAGCTTTAGTTTTTTTTTTAGTGTGGGAGGGGACAAGCTGGTGAGGTAAAGTGCCTCAGATTGTGCTTCTCAGAAACCATGCCCCCTTCAAGGCCCCACCCCCTCCCCACACTGTGAACATTTTTCACAAGTTGGCAGGTCAGTAATAATCGGAAATGTTAAAATATTAATGCTTTGGAAATAAACTAAACGTGTGCCTGAAAACATTTCAACACATCCAATATAAAAGGGCAAAATATAAACGGTTAAATGTTGTTGACAAGCAGGAAAAAGAAAGTAGAGCTTGGAGCATAAGGGAATTCCAATACGTTTCTGTGAAGGTTGTCTGAAACTTAATTCAGCAGAAAGTCTGTCAAGCAATGATAGCAGTTAGGAATAACACTGGCCTCTGCAAATTGGTGGAATCCATTGAACCAACATGCTTAATTGGTCTCAGAGGGGCCACGCACAGGTGGACTTTACAGGGCTCGGACTTGTGCTGCATTTTAAAAAATAAGGACGCATTTTGGAGGGGTCCTAATGGGCATGTGGGCGCAAGAATGTGTGAGACATTGAGTCGCATCTGTACTTTCGTGACCATCCGTAATTGAAATCTGAAAAATAAACAACTAAATAAATGAAGAAGGGCCAGGGCAAAATCAGAAATATTCAAAAATGTGTCAGGGCTATCTAAAACCAGCAGCTGACAACTCCAGGCAGAAGCACTTTTTTATAACTGGTCTTTGGATGCCTGGTGCAAAACATGGTAACTGATCTTTGGATGCTTGGTACATGAGACTTACTGGCCTCAGTTCTGCAAGGAAAATGAAACTGCTAAGTAAAAACGGAAGAGTCAAAACTATGTCTCACTCTTAGCAAGATCTAAAAGCCACCCTGTCCAATTCTGCCGGGGACATCATCTCCATTCATTCATGTTTTCTCTAGAGACAGACAGTATGTGGAACATGCTGGTGGGCATCCTGAGTTTAACCCCTTCGCCGTGGGGCAGATTCCGCCGCGGTGCTAGGGGAGCAGGGTTGGGCGTGGCGCTCCCATACTCAGGACGGCTCCCGGCCACCATAAATCACAGTGGGCGTGTGCTCATGATAGCCGGGAGCCGTCCGAACTCCGCCCACTGATTAATTTTCTTGCACAGGCGAGGAATTAATACCACACGCCAACTGTGACTCATGACGGCCGGGAGCCATCGTGAGCACTCAAGGAGTTCAACACAACCCTCATGCAAGGTGTCCCTGGACAGATGCATTTAATTAGACCTGGGTGTGTCATGCGACAGCTGCAGACAGCTACAGAAGGAAGGTATGGCCCTGTTGCAAGCTTGTTAGACTAGATCACCCATCAGCAGCTACATGAAACACTATTTGCCATTAGAGTAAGAGAGGTTACAGGGAGGGTGGGACCAGAATAATGTGGGCTACATCAGCAGCTAGCTGATACTATGTTACCTGAGAGCAAGGAGGGACCCAAAGATGGTGGGACCTGATAACACTGGACGATGGCTGGAAGCTGGATGGAGGGAGGTTACGTTGAGCTGTACCATCGTGTTACACAAGGGAGAATTCGAGGTTGAGGTGCCAAAAAACCTGACAAACAGCTGGTGGCACCACCACTTGGCACTGGTAAATTGTTGGATTATGCCCTCTCTGCAGGGTCAGCCCCAAACGGTTTGCCTCCTCTCCTCCTGTGTTTGGTATCAGTTTTGTTGACTTTTAGGACTATGTGCACTTTACCTCTGCTAACCAGTGCTATATACCCAACTGGCATATTTAATTTACTTATAAGTCCAAGGGTACTGCCCAAATGTGTTCACGCAGACACTCATTCCCTACATATGACATGTGTTTGTCCGAAATTGGTAGTATATTTGGAGTCGGTGACAGTTAGTTTGCAAACGGTTACAGGATGGACGATCCCTCACTCAGTTAAGGAGATACTATTGGGACTCATCACTAGACCTAAAGGGAAAAAAACATACTCAGAGATTCCTGCAATTAGGGTTAGTACTAGCCAAACAAAGGATAGAAATCAGGTGGATGAGCCAGACACCCCCCCCACACTAGAGAGCTGGGCAAATGATTTGGGCAAATGGGCATTGGCAGAGTTATTACGTATGAAAAAAATTAGGAGAGATGAAAAGCTGGAAGACGATAAAAGGGCTTGGAATGCAATTATATTAGATATCACGGCAGGAAGGATTCCAACATCACAAAGGGCGGGGGGCAGTGGTGAGCCAGGTTTAAGCAGAAGATGTAATAACACACATGAGCCACCTGGAGCTCTAAGATTAAGCAGATACATAGCATTTATGAGAAGTAGTCTGACATAGGACAACTAGGGCAAGAAGGATAGTTATTGGATGAACCGGAAGGTGGGGGGAGAGGGGGTTCTGTTTCTTGTCATGATGTTTAGTTGTATAGTAACCTAGTATTTTCCATGATCCAGTGATGTGTCTCATTAATGTATGGGTGACATTGCAAATATGCTATATCTTAGGACACAGTGTATAGGTATTACTGTTAAATGCTCCTGTGAGGTATAACTGCTGCAATGTTTTTACTGTGATTCTGAAACTTAAAAAGCTGCAATAAATATATCTAAAAAAAAAGTCCACGGGTAAAGTGGTACTACATGTACCCCAGGCCTTTAAATTCCTATTAGGCCTGCAGCGCTCATTACGTCACTTACTTAAGTAGCCCTTTAAATGTGTTGCAGGCCTACCATTGAAGTTTGTGTGCAGTTTTAAACTGGAATTTGCCCTGGCCAAATAAATCTTTTTCCTGGCCTAAACCTCCATTTTTAATACATTTAAATCTAAACGGCCCATAGGCTGGGTGCAGTGTATTTAAAAAGTTAGACATGTACTTCTAAGTTTTACATGTCTTCAGTGGCTCTGCGTCCATAAAGGGCGTTGAGGCGTTGCCCCGGCCTCAGCATGGCCACATTCTGAAGATTGCGTCCTGACTCGAAATCGGCCGGCCGGAGCCAGTCAGGATGCGTCACTGAAGGGGGTGTGCATTTACAAACAGCCCGTTACAATAGTCTATGGAGGATAAGACTAACGTACTGACCAGAGTCTTTCCGGCATTCAAGGGAATGAAAGGTAGTATTTTCTTTATCATTCGTAGTTTAAAAAGTGAGGCCAAGACTACCGAATTAGCATGCAATGAAAAGGTCAGTCTATCATCGAATATGACACCCAGATTCCTTACCTTGGTAACTGGGGTCGGAGGGGGGCCCAAAGTCTGAGGCCTCCAAGACTGTGACCAGCCGGGCGAAAGCCTGCAATTATGACCTGTTTTGTCAGAGTTCAACTTAAGGCAATTGCTGGCCATCCAGCTCTGATGGCCAGCATGCCTTCTTGAAACTCGGCTGCTACTTTGTCACCGTTGTTATTTATTGCCAGAACCAGTTGTGTATCCTTGGCATAAGATGTAAGGCCCATCCCGTGTGCTTTAATGATTCTAGCTAAGTCCGACACATAGTGGTTAAAGAGTGTCAAAGTCAGCGATGAACCTTGAGGTACCCCACACGGGAGTGCCAGTTGTGCCGAATGAAAAGTGCCCAGATTTACTGCTTGGGTGTGTGAGGTTAGAAAGGATGACAGCAAATCTTGCGCCTTGAGTTGGATGCCCAGTTTAGTGACACGGTCAATCAGGATGTTGTGATCGACCGTGTCAAAGGCGACTGAGAGGTCCAACAAAATGGAAACCGCCGTTCCACCCAGGTCCAAGATGATTTTAATATCTACCGACGCCTTTATAAGCGCGGTTTCTGTTCCAGGTCCTTTGCGAATCCCAAACTGAGTATCGTCTAGAAGGTGATGATCATCAATAAATTTTGAAAGTTGAGAGTTCATTACCTTTTCAACTTTTTTGGCTGAAAAAGGTAGACTGGCTATGGGTCTGTCATTTTTAGTGTCTTCCGGATCCAAATTTGTTTTTTTCAGCAAGGGTTTCAAAATGGTTTTCTTCCAGGAAGTAGGGTAGATACCTGAAACAAACATGCAATTAAAAATATTTGATAGGACAGATGCCACCTGATCCGCACTGGTACAAGTACAGCTGGCGGAAAGGGGTCATTGGCTGATACAGATCTGATTGCGGACATCAGGTTAAAAATCTGATCTGAAGTTGTATTGTCAAATTGTGCTAACGTATGTTCAGCTGTTTGCTCTGTAGGGGATGGATTCGAAACAATTGTCTGAGTGGAGAATTTGGAGTAGATGTTATTTACTTTTTCAAAGAAGTGTTCGGCTAAGGAGTCGCATAGTGACTGAGAGTGAACAAGAGGAGCAGCAGTGGAGGTGGTGCCTGATAATTCGGAGACTACTCGGAATAGCTATTTATTGGAGTTTTTCGCTGTCTCAATCTGTGCAACGTAATAGTTACTTTTTTCCTGAATGATTAAGAGTTTGTATTTAGCAAGAGCCTCTTTATAAAGGAGTTTTTCCTGACTAGAATACTCTTTGCACCATTGTCTTTCCCTGTTTCTACATATTTTCTTTTGGTCTTTGAGTGTTTCTGAGAACCATGGAGCCGACGGAGATAGCCTGTTTTTAGGAATGGGTTTTTTACGGCACCAACCTATTAAATGCATTATGCAACCAATTTTCATAATTCGCTGATGCTAAATTAGGATCTGAAGGGAATAAAGGTTGGTTTGAAGAAAGTTGGGGCATATTACCAACGAGTAGCAATATTTATCACTAACTAGGCTTTGCAACGATTTTTTTATCGCTAAGCATCACCGGAAATTATCGCTGAGATAACTTGCTATTAGCAACGTTTATCTCAGAAGTGATAAAAATCCTCACGCTAACTGCCAAATGAGAGATTATCGCTGGAAAACCAATGATAATCTCTCGAAGTTTGGCGTTAGCTTGATGATAGGGGCTCACAAACTTAGCCATGATACCCACCTTCGATAGGATATCATGGCTAAGTCAGGAAAATACCAGGTGTAAAAAAGCAGCGCTAACCGTGGTTAGCGCTGCTTTTTTTGTCTCTAACAGGGTTAGCGTGAAGCTTGATAATAGGAGAAATGTCGCTTAGTGACATTTCTCCTATTATTTTGCTCTGGAACGCCCACTTTGCATCTCATTAGAGATGCAAAGGGAAGCATAGTGAAAAAGGGTGCTAACATGCAAATTTGCGTGTTAGCACCCTGTTGCTGATAGGTAGATAATTTTATCTCCGCTTTCTTGGCTTTTAAAGCCAATAAAGCAGAGATAAATCCCTTGATAATATGCCCCGTTGTTCTTTAAAGAGAAGATTGTCAATGCTTTTCCAAGCCCTAAATTTGTCAGGTACGTTTGTAAGTGTATTCAGGGAAGGCTTTTTACTGATCATAAGATCAAAAATATTTACATGATGGTCAGTCCATACCACTGGAAGAATAGTTTTTAACTCTATTTCTTGTGAGTTAGAATAGAGACCATCAAGTGTGTGACCTGCTTTATGCGTAGCACTATGGACTCGCTGTGATAAGCCCATTGCTTCTAAGTCTGCAAGTAGCGTGGTAGAGTCATTGTTAGCCTGATTTTCCAAGTGGAAATTCAAGTCCCCTAAAACTGTGTTGCTGGGTTCTGCTTCTATAGATTCCACTATATGGCTAAGGGAAGAAAGGAATTCAGCTCTAGGTCCAGGTGGACGATAGAGTAGAATGCCTTTAAAGGTGTAGGAAGGAGTGAGCTGAACAGTGAAGTGGATTGCCTCACAGGTCAGTGACAAAATGGGGTCTATTTGTTAAATATCGGCCCCCTGGCCCCCCCAGGACCCTCATAATCTTTCCAATACTGAACGTTTACACTTTCCGGTGCGACTCGCTTTTGCAATGACCATCAACAAAGCACAAGGACAATCGCTGCAAGTGTGTGGAATAGATTTGGAGAATCCGTGCTTCTCACATGGACAAATGTATGTGGCCAGCCCACGCGTCGGAAAACCTTCTGATTTATTTGTGCACGCACCAGACGGAAAAACAAAACAAACCGTGTATCCACAAGCACTCGAATAAATAAACAATTAAAACAACACTTTAAAATGTTTTACATATTAAAACGAATACGTTTCAATAAAAATGACACAATGTAAATTGTATGTTATCATAACAAGTTTCCTTAAATTTCCTTTCTTCTGAGATTGCAGCAACGCGCGACGGGTAAGCTAGTTTTGTTATAAATTTGCTGCGATAAATTATCGCTAGCCCACCACCTTTTTATGTGGTCTATCTTCTCTTAAGGAGAAATGCTTGAGGAGGATTAACACACCCTCAACTAAAACCCCTATTTCCTGCAAGAATGGAGCGACACAGGAAAGGTGGACAGGGGAGTATTACAGTGCTGCTGCAGGGAGAAACCATAGAGTACCACTGTGCTGGACTGAAAAGGGGAGTGAGAGAACAGCTCTGGTTGGACTCTTGTTGTAATCTGAGTATCAAAGGTCACCTTATGGGGGACCCTTGTGACAATCAACCAAGGGCAGCATAGAGTTTGTGGCTTTAAAGAGAAACAAGTGGCAGTAACAGGAAGTATTGTGCCAAACCAGAGAAACGGGTCTCCAGAGGGGCTTACAGTTAAGAATAGCAGAGGACACTAAGCCATGTGTCAAACCTGAGCAAGGGAAGACAGGAAAGGTGCACAAGACAACATTACAGGGACCTTGGGATTAAGAGAGCACCATCTCTATGCACTGAATGCCTTCTGTAAATACACAAGCATAAGCTTTGGTCACACATGTAAACAGCACTACTAAACATGTTGCCACCGTGCTAACAATGTATTAGAATAACAGGTGAATACCACTTGCTAAGGCGGTCTGCACTGTACACGGGGTGTACGGTAGGAACCGACCATGATCAAACACCTACCATGGCCACTCACAGAAATGTACATATACACTCTGAATTGTTTTTTTTTTTTTTTAATTTTTTATTGTTGTTAGCCGGCTGACATGAAGGAAACAAAAACCAGAAGAGGGCAGAGAATACATAAATGGTTTCATACATGTACAGAGAGATATCAAAGTGTATAAATTGTAAACCGAATAATTTGATGTATGGAGACAATAAAATTCCTGTAACTATAAACATATTCTTCTTTGCAAGGAAAAAATAAACAAGAGAGAAAAAAAAAAAACAAATATGCAACGTTTAAATAAAGTTTTACTCTAGGAAGGTACCCCAGTTTCTATTAAATTTGATCAGTGAGCGTGTTCCCCTAAGATTTGCTAGGGCTAGCTCCATGGCATGTATCTCTGTTACTAGAGTCCACCACTTCCAAACCGTCGGTGGTTCCGGGTCAGTCCAGGCCCTGGCAAGGGTTAGTTTGGCACAAGAAATAAGTATGGTGGCTAAGGCTGATTGTGAGGGTGAAGAAGGGTTAAAATCTGGTAAAACCGAGGCAGCCGTAATGGTGGGTAGCGAGATGTTTTTTAATCTAAGAACATTCTGTATATCCCCCCAGAAGGTCTTAAGTTTGGGACAGGAGTACAGCATATGTACTAGATTGGCTGCATCGGTTAGGCATTTAGGGCATTTAGTACGATTACTAAAAGAGGCGTTGGAGGACCATCTAGAGATTCTTTCAGGTGTAAAATAGAGCATACAGGTCGTTCTAAATTGTTGTAACCGGAGGCTGGATGACCGTACAAGATTGTTAATGTTAGCCAGGGAGTGCTCAATCTGAATTGAAGTAATATTTAAACCTAATTGAGTGCCCCACTTCACGGCCAATTTATCGCAATCATTTGTTTTAAAGGTACTGAGTATTTGACAGGCTTCGCTAATAATTGATCTATTTTTGTTTGAGTAAAGACAGGTCCATATGTCACATTCTGTAATATTTTGAATCTTTTTATTATTAATTAAATAGTTGTGTATTTGCAGGTGTTTGTACCTTGTGGTTTCCGGTATGTCATATATCTGAGCGTGTTAAATTCTAGAAAGCCCTGTGTGCCGTACAGATCCGCCAGTACCTTAATCCCGAGAGCCGCCCAGTTATGAGTAATAGTATCAGTGAATATAGCCGGGAGACCTGGGTTGCCCCACAGAGGCAGTTTCGGGTGAAAAAAAGTTGTTTTACAAAATTTTTGTACATTGACCCAAATCCTAACCATGTCTCTGGCAGTCTTAAATCTCACCCTCTTGTAATAATTCGGGTCATTAACTCTAAGCAAAAAAAAATGTGAGTCTTGTTTTAACATAAAAAAATGATAAAAAAGAGCTCTGTCTCCGAGCAATAAGGAACGTAGGCGTGTAAAAAACGCAGACCAGTAATACAATTTGAAGTCTGGGAATTTCAGCCCTCCCTTATTTGTATTATTTTTCAACATTTTTAGTGACCTTCTAGCCTTTTTGTAGCCCCATACAAAGCTACTCAGAAGCCCATCTAGGTGCTGAAAAAATGTAATATTTAATGCAAGTGGGATAGATCGAAATAAATAGGTAAAGTTTGGTAAAACCTTCATCTTAATAAGGTTGACTCTGCTAATCAAGTTCAGGGGCAATCTATTCCATTTTTTTAGTAAGAGAGTAGTTTTTTTGGTCAACTCATTATAGTTTATATTATTAATATCTTGTAGTCTGGCCGTTAATTTAACCCCTAAGTAGGTTGCTTCTTTACAGATCTCAGGAATAACCGTAGTAGGGCAGTAGTTAGCTATAACTTGTGTCTTCTGTCGATTGAGCTTGTAACCTGACACCTTCCCGAATTTCCCAGCCTCTAAAAATATTCCTTTTCAACGCGTCAGCAATGTCGGCAGTATATATGGCAATGTCGTCCGCATAAGCTGTCATTTTCAGCTCCTGTGAGCCGGAGCTGAAAGGAACAATCAGGGCTTGCGAGGGAAGAGCATGCAAGAACGGTTCTAGTGAGAGGGCAAATAAGAGGGGTGAGAGGGGACAACCTTGACGGGTCCCACGCATAATAGGAAATTCTGATAAGGTCAGGCTCCCATAACTAATACATGCGGTTGGTTTATCATAAAGTGCTTTTATACCCTTCAAAAAGCTTCCCCCAAAACCCATTTTGGACAGCACGTTCCAGAGATAGTCCCACCCCACTCGGTCAAAAGCTTTTTCAGAGTCTAATAAGATCATGCCGAGTGGGGTGGACTCCGTCTCCGCGACATCGAACGCCGTAATGGCCATATTTACATGTGTCGTTGTATCTCTCCCGGAGATGAACCCGTGTTGTTGTGGTTTAACAATTTTAGGCATGATTGGAGCTAATCTAAGTGCCATAATTTTGGCGAATATTTTCGCATCAGTATTAATCAGGGAGATGGGTCGGTATGACCCTCTCTTCTCCTTGGGCTTACCTTTCTTTACAAAAAAGATTATTTTTGTCCTGTTCCAGGATTTGGGAGCCGTTCCGTTTAGCCCAATTGATTGCATGACTTCCAGTAGTAGCTGTTCTAATTCCGATCTGCAAGTTTTGTATAGTTCCAAGGGTATCGTATCCTCTCCTGCCGCTTTACCAGTTGATAGGGAGTTAATAGCCTGATGTAATTCTGTCAGTGATATGACGTCGGACAGTGAGCCCAAGCCTAATAGGTTCTCTGTGCTCACTGGATGTTCATCAACATATTCCTGGACTAGGTCTTGATCTATTATTATAGAGGCTTTTGTAGCGCGCTCTGTTACTAAACCAATAGTATCCTGGCGCGAGAGAGAGGGGAGACAGATCGGAGTGAATCCAGAGTCGAGAAACAGCCATTAAACAGTGATGTTAAAGAGATGGGTTTTTAGGCCCTTCCTGAACACCATGATGGATGAAGTTGTTCTCAAATGGAGAGGAAGGGTATTCCAAGCTCTCGCAGCTCTGACAGAGATGGATTGGCCACCGAGCCTGCTGTATTTAAACTTTGGTACATTCATTTGGTGAAGATTAGTTGACCTGAGAGGGCGATTAGGAACATAAAGGGAGAATCTTTTCCTTAGATAAACTGGACCAGTTTGATGGACTGCTCGGTATGCCAGAACAAGGATTTTAAATAAAATCCTCTGAGCAACTGGAAGCCAGTGAAGGGTTCTAAGAGGTTGACGAACACTAGAACTTCTGGGTATGTTAAACAAAAGCCGCACCGCGGCATTTTGAATGACTTGGAGACGATGAATCAGATAGGCCGGAAGTCCGCAGAAGAGGCCATTCGCATAATCCAATCTGGATAATATAAGAGCGTGAATGACCGTCTCCTTGGCCTCTCTCGGGAGCAAAGGAAGAAATCTGCGTAATGTTTTGAGTGTAGAAAAGCAAATCCCAGTAAGTTTTTTTAAATGATCCTCAAATCTGAGGTTGTTATTAAACCAAACTCTTACGTTTTTTGCAGGTCTACCGATGGATTTGGGGCATGGCAGATCGGTGGGCCAGAGAGAGTCGCTAAAGTTATCTGGAAAGGAGCCATACAGCAGGATTTCAGATTTGCTTTAATTACATTTAAGTTGGGCGCGGGCTAGCCAACGAAAGACCGATGATAGACAGAATTGAACTCTCGACGTGTCCAAGTTATTTTTTGGCCATGTGAACAGAAGTTGTGTGTCAGCGTAGGCCATAATTTTTGCTCCCAGCTGTTCCGCAAGATAAATGAGAGGGGTCATATATATATTAAAAAGCAGGGGGCTAAGGGTGGAGCCCTGTGGAACACCAGTTGTAAGTTTTTTGGGAGAGGAGGCAAAGGGCGGCATCCACACTTGCTGAGATCTATTATCTAAAAAAGATGTCAGCCAGTCAAGAGCAGAGCCTGTTATGCCTATGGCCGCTAATCTGGTAAGTAGAAAGGAGTGAGGAACCGTATCGAAGGCGGCAGAGAGGTCCAATAAGATCAGAGCCGCTCTGCCACCTCCGTCCAAACATTCCCGAATAGCCTCAGAAACTTCAACTAAAGCCGTCTCTGTGCTGAAGGCTGCTCTAAAGCCTGATTGCGCTGGGTGAAGAGCCTGAGAGCTTTCAACAAATTTGTCCAGCTGTGTAAAAGCAACCTTTTCGCATATTTTTGCCAGGGCCGGCAACAGTGATATGGGCCGGAAGCTAGCGGGGACCGTAGGGTCTAAGCCATTTTTTTTTTAAAGTGGTAGCAGTTTAGCCTGCTTCCAGCATGCCGGAACAGTGGCAGTGGAAAGAGAGTGGTTGATAATGTGTGTCACCTCATGGCCAACTGTATTAGCCAGGCCCGCAAGAACTCTGGCAGAGCAAGGGTCAGAGGGGGATCCTGATTGTAGGGTAGCAAGAATTTTAACAACGTCTGTTTTGTCAACTGGAGTAAAATGGACAAACTGATCCGTAAGGACAGGCATAGTGGGGGATGGAATAATCATTGAAGGTGGAAAATTATTACATACGGTGAGTAAATCGTCTTGAATTTTGGCAATTTTGTCCACGAAGAACACAGAGAGTTCTTCACACCATTTGACCGAAGAGGTTAGTAGAGGTTGAGCAGCACATGGTGAAACAAAGCTTTTAACAATAGCAAAGATTTCCCTGCTATTGTTGTTAGCCTTGGTTATTCGCCCATCGTAGTATTGACTTTTTGCCGATTTAATCGCTGCGTAATACCTCTTTTGCGCCGCCCTCAGTTCTTTCTTAGCCTCGGGGAGATAGGCTTGTCTCCAACGTCTTTCAAGTTTTTTGCAGCCTAATTTAAGATCACCGAGGGTGTGGGAAAACCAAGGTTTAGAAGGGGTAGAGCGCATTCTACAAACACGGCCTGTTTTAATTGAAGCAGCAGCTCCACATTCAATCCATGAGTTGAAAGAACTAACGGCTGACTCAATTTCAGAGGGAAGAGTAGGGCGAGAGGTATCTAGCTGGTCACATAGAATATCTATATTAATTTTCTGTGTATGAGCAGCTGAATGATTGATCTCAGCGGGGCGGGATAAGGGCCAGGTGAACCTAATCAACATATGGTCAGACCAGGTCACTATTTTGGGATGAGTCATATTTATGTCAAAGTTAGTACATACCAGGTCAAGGACATGTCCCCCTGAATGAGTGGGAGCCTTAACCCATTGTTTTAGCTGGGCCATAGCAAGAGCATCATTTAGCCGAACTGTATCAGGTAGATCTAGATTAACCACATGAATATTAAAATCCCCCAAAAGGAGATAGCTAGAGAATTTCAAGGCCCGTGGGACTATCATGTCCTCTAGTGCCCCTAGAAATTTACCTACATGGCCAGGTGGCCGGTACACCAGAGTACCCCCTAAGGTAAAATGTGCCCCAAAAGATAAAGAAAAGTGGAGCATCTCAGCATCAGCTGGGGGGCCCGGAGGATCAAGAGAGAGTGTCCATTTTTCTCTAAAAATGGCTGCTATGCCACCTCCTCTGCCTAAGGGGCGATCTTGTCTAGTGATTTTAAAACCACGTGGAATAGCAAATTCGACCGCTGGATTGCATGTTTCATTGAGCCACGTTTCTGTGACAAAGAGGAGATCAAACTCATTATCACTCAGCAATTCAAAAATGTCATCGGAGTGCTTGACCAATGATCTAGCATTGATCAAGCCAGCCCGGATACATAACGTATCGATGGGAAGCTGGATAGGACCAATTAGAGTAGGCTGAAAGCGAAATGTGCATGATTGACAAATCCGCAGAGAGTTATCAGCCAGCTCCCACCTATCCCTGCAGGGGCAGGAATTCGTACTAAGTGCCATAAGATACTCACGGGAGTAGTGAACTCTGGACCTGTCAGTAGATGGTAGAGCACCGGCAGGGGGGCTGGCGCTGGCCACGTCCGGGACACGGACGGGCACAGACGGGCCCTCCTTTGGCGCTCCTTCGGCGCGCAGACGGCGCGCCCGCTGCGCGTGGCCGCTGCACGTCCTAAAGAGCATGGCTAATTATAGACAGAAGCCCCAACCTCCGCTGGACCGCTAACTCAGGTCCGGCAGGGTCCGACCCACACTTAAGATGGCGGCCGACCTAGCCCTCCACAGCAAACGGCACGTGAAGCCGCGGTGGAACGGGGCTCAGGGGGACCACAGTCAATGAAAAGCAAGTAGCGGTAGGTTTCTAAATGAGCACACAATATTTAACACAGTGATGGTTAAAATATTTAAAAGTGTTAAAAACGAGTCAGTTCAAATGCATCAAAAGGAATAAGGTGCAAGCAGAGGAGAGCCCTCGCAATCTGCTCGCCTTTCTCAAGCGTTGTGCCGAGGTACTGCCACTGCCTCGACACAAACGCACTGCCCCACGAGCATCAGTTCTAATTATAGACAGAAGCCCCAACCTCCGCTGGACCGCTAACTCAGGTCCGGCAGGGTCCGACCCACACTTAAGATGGCGGCCGACCTAGCCCTCCACAGCAAACAGCACGTGAAGCCGCGGTGGAACGGGGCTCAGGGGGACCACAGTTAATGAATAGCAAGTAGCGGTAGGTTTCTAAATGAGCACACAATATTTAACACAGTGATGGTTAAAATATTTAAAAGTGTTAAAAACGAGTCAGTTCAAATGCATCAAAAGGAATAAGGTGCAAGCAGAGGAGAGCCCTCGCAATCTGCTCGCCTTTCTCAAGCGTTGTGCCGAGGTACTGCCACTGCCTCTACACAAACGCACTGCCCCACGAGCATCAGTTCTAATTATAGACAGAAGCCCCAACCTCCGCTGGACCGCTAACTCAGGTCCGGCAGGGTCCGACCCACACTTAAGATGGTGGCCGACCTAGCCCTCCACAGCAAACGGCACGTGAAGCCGCGGTGGAACGGGGCTCAGGGGGACCACAGTCAATGAAAAGCAAGTAGCGGTAGGTTTCTAAATGAGCACACAATATTTAACACAGTGATGGTTAAAATATTTAAAAGTGTTAAAAACGAGTCAGTTCAAATGCATCAAAAGGAATAAGGTGCAAGCAGAGGAGAGCCCTCGCAATCTGCTCGCCTTTCTCAAGCGTTGTGCCGAGGTACTGGGCTATCTGGAGTGTATAGGTTTCTATAATAATCGGCACATTGCTCAAGTATATCTTGTGGGTGATTATATAATTTGTTCCCTTGCCCCCGAATATTAGAGATTAGGGTGTCTGCTCTGTCTTCTGCAACTTTATAGGCTAAAATTTTGCCTATTTTATCCCCCCCCCCTCATATTGCGCAATTTTAAATTTATGGATCCTTGCGCTATTTCTTTAAATGAAGTTAGATTTTATGTCATTTTTAAGTGCGCTAAGTTTTAAATTGATGTCTGTAATTGCTGGGGGGTTGAGCTGTAGAGCTTTAGCCAGTAATTCTTCTTGTTTGATTATGTTTGCTAGTAGTGTAATTTTGTGTTGCCTACGTTCTGCATTTTGCCTAATCACATAGGCCTGCGTAAAACCCCTGATGCTTGCCTTGCAGGAGTCCCATACCATACAACACCCGGTTGAGTTTTTATTAATACTTATATATTCAATGATGTGGGCTTTGAGCTGCGTCACATACCTTAGGTCTGAGATTAGGTATCTGGGGAAAGAGAATGGTCTGGGAGGAGTCCTGTTGCTTAGTGTGTCAAATGTCATTATTAGTGCATTGTGGTCGGAAGTTATTCGGGGGCAAAGAGTCAAGGAGCCAGTCTGCAGTAACTTATCGCTGGCTAAAGCCATGTCTAATCTGGTGCAAATTTTATGGGGCGCTGAATAATATGTATACCCCGGTGTATTTGGAAACAGATATCTCCAGGCATCTTTAATGTTATGTGTCCGACATAAGTCCAATATAGATGTCCTAGTCTTATGCATCCTATGATGAACATGCGACTTGGTAGTGTCGATTTTATAGTCCATGATGCAGTTAAAATCCCCCATTATAATAATTTCCCCCTCCCAGTCCAAAAGTTTCATATTTAATTGGTCAAAATACATTGGTTCATCTAAATTTGAGCCATAAACCACACATAAGACATACTTGTTTGCGTAGTTGATTTGTTCGATAGCCCATCTACCGTCCTTATCGTGAGCAGTTTGCATTACTTCAACCCTAAGTCGCTTATCCTTAAGGATAGCAACTCCTCTTGTGGGACTCCCAAAAGTAGAGCAGATCAAAGTGTCATACCCCAATTGACTTAGCTATTTCCTATCTTTCCATATGATGTGGGTTTCTGATAATAAACAAAAATGGGGATTGTGTAGTTTTAGCTCTTCTGACACCAGAGATCTTTTGTTTTTACTGTTGAGACCTGCTACGTTCCTTGTTGTAAATACGTTCCAGGCTAGGCATTTTATTACGGGCATTTGAATGTTCGTGGAAATGTTGAGCCCCTCTTCAAATAGTCAAAAAATAAGTCTTGATCTCTCGAGCAACTAAAACAATCAAAAAACCATTCAAAAAGCAGTGATTTATAGTCTTTATCGTATCTTCACCATATTTACCCATGTCAGCCAGCAAACAATTTTTATTAGGTTTCCCCCCCCCCCCCAGCTCCCCTTGCTCCCAAACTGCCGAGAGGGAGTCCAACCCCCCTCCCACCCCCCTGGCTCTCACCCCAGCCGGGGAAGAACCACCCTCCAGTAACAGCTGCCGTTGGTGAGGCAGCACATGTGGTGACACACCCTGAAAGCTCCTACCCCCCCCTTTTTTAACAAACAAACATCATTGTGAATACCTAGCACAAGTGAAATGATAAATGAGAAATGAAATTCTTTCTCTTCCTTTTTCTTGTTTTCCTCTTTTTAGTTCGCCTTTGCCTCCCCCCTTCTTTGTATGTTAGTGCTCCCCAGCCTCCCTTTAATAGCTTGTTCTACGTCCTGGGACTAGTAATAGTTATTTTTTAGGACTAACTCTGGCTCTGGCTCTGGCTAGAGCTGATGCTAGAGAGATAAGCCTCTGCTTCCTTAACGTCGTTAAAGGTGTGAGTCCGCCCATTTCTCGTAACCTTAAGACGAGCAGGTTCTTGGAGGAACACCTGCCCTCCGCAGGCCTTAATGGGATCCATTAGTTTGCGGAGCTGCCACCTCCTGTCCATAGTATCCCTACTGAGATCAGATTGTGCAAAGAACAAAAACTCTCCTACAGCTATTGGTGAATTAGGGCGGGCTCTCTGCCAGACCGCTTGACGTAGAAGAAAGTTGCCGAAGTAAAGTAGAAAGGGGCGCGGAAACTGATTTTCTCTGTTCCTTTAAAACAGAGGCAGACGATGGGCCCTCTGAATTTGTGAGTCCCAGTCCCAATCTGCCAGATCAGGGAAGGCCTTCTGAAGTAACCCTACAATGTATGCCCTAGGGTCTGAGCCCTCTGATCTCTCCGGGATACCAAAAAGTCTTAGGTTGGATCGCCTTTGCCTGTTCTCCAAGTCCTCGACTTTAAGCTGTAATACCTTCACCTGATCGTCGTGCTTTTCCACTGCTCCTGCTATTTTATTGTTTGACTCCTCCACCTGTACCACCCGTTGCTGTAGTTCCATGGTTTCTTGTGATAACCCCCCAATTCTAGTGGTGAGATCGGATAGAGAGGATTGCATCTTGTTGCTGTCCTCCCTGAGTTGAAGATAGTATTCCTGTGCTTCTGCCCGTTGATTACTCAGTTGTTTGCTCAAAATTATCAGTATTTCATCCAGAGAGGAGGTATTGGCTCCCTCCCTTCTTGAGTCTTGGTTCAATAGTCCATCATCTGGTGGGTTTCCCCTGTTTTTGCTACAGCAGGTGAAGGAGAGACTGGAGCAGGACCGGGATCGGAGGGGAGCTCTGCCATAGAGGAAGAAGGGCTAGCTATTACATGGGCAGACAGTTGAGTAAGTGGATGTATAGCATTGTTTTTATATGCAGGTGTTAGCTCCAGATCATCAGGCGGGCCATTATCCTGCTTTCGAGATTGAGGTTGCAGTTCTACCATCCGGTCCGCCAGAGGTGTACTATCCGGGTCAATCAAGGTGCTCTTATCGGGGGAGATCATTATTGGTATAGAATCTGTAGGGCTCGCTCCTGATAGCCTTAGCGTCATAGTTTTTACCAGACCTTTTGCTTCGATCCACTTTCTGAGCGGGCTCTTGTCTGGAATATTCTTCCTTAGAGCAAGGTTATTGTTTGGCTTAAGCTTTAGCCGTTTAGAGATAGCACCAGCCTTATTGCTTTTCTTTGTCTTTTGTTTGCCCTTAGTTTTAGTCTTGGAAATGTTTCCCCCCATGTGATAGTTGGCGGATAATTCATCTTCAGACTCTGTTCCAGCCTCACAATCTTCGTAAGAGTCCAACTCGATGTCTGTTGAAGCCATTGTATGTACTGCGACTTCTTTTGGTGTCCCACCTTCAGTGTCCTCCGACTGAACTTCTGGTATCCCCACTAGATTGTTTAGGGTTAAGTCAGGCAGTGATTGTACAACTTCTTCATAACAGTCACCCTTGTTAATCCCTGATACCCCCAGTACCATAGGCTGTGCACACGAGGGATCAATAGAGGGTTTTTCCACGCCAGTATCAGCTTTGGCGTTAACATTAATAGCAATAATATCGGTATCTTGGCCGCTAGAAATCGTTACTGTTATTGTTTCTCCCCCCTCCTGTGCCCCGCTGGGATTTGTAATGGTTTTTTTCAGGGGTTGCGAGGCGGTCTCTTCCGCTGCCCCCCCTGTTTTAATTGTCGATTGGTGCCCCGCTTTAGCTGTCTTAGGGGTCGAGCCCTTGATTTCTGCCCCCGTTGAAAAGATAGGTGGCCTCAATACCTGTTTGGTCGCTGTAGTTGAAGTTTCCTTTCTCTTCGATAAAGCAGGACCCCCATTGTTCCCTGGTAAGATGTCATCGGTAAACGCTTCGGTAAACTCTCAATTGTTATGGATTATAATATATCAATCTCTTCAGATGACCTGGATACAACAAGGGCTGGTTCTTAGTAACCACTCGGGGATGTGTCACTAAGTGTTAAGTAGTGTGCTGAACTGGTCCATGGAGGCAGGACACTATTGATTCCAATACTGTTCTTTCATCTAACAAAGCAGTGTGTTGAGACGACTTCTAGTTTATTTTGATTGAAGCAATTTGACTAATGTGGCCTATAAAAATGATATGTGAAAAGAGAGGTCTGTAAACGGGGAGTTCTTCTCTCAATATGGTAGATCTGTAAAGTAAACGCAACTGTCAGCACAGAACACAATTTGCGTCTTGCCTCGGGGTTCTGCTTTCTCCAAAGTTAAAATGCATGCATTGTGAGTGTGGTGCACATAGGCCACTGGTTCTGATAAAGATCGGATTTCAGGTGTGCTGCACCATGCCACACTGCTCTTATCCAGTGTTTTATTTGTTCCGCACCCTGATGTAGCACAAGGAAAATACATTACCAGGAGCTAACAGTGTAGACAAAAAAATCAATTTGTTTACCCAATCCTGCATCAGTAGAGATTATCAAAATAATTTATACCAGAATGTTCATTTATTTGATGATGTCTGCTTGGGTTTTCAGACCTAGTATGAAATAATTCACCAGACGGTCCCTTTAAAGTGAAAGACAACTGTTGTATATAAATGGTAAGTCTTTGTAAGGCTTATTCCAGCAAAAAATGGTTTCTAAGACATTTTCATATTTTCTCTTCCACTTGTTTTATTGATTGTCCTCCGGCAGGAGGGAAGGGAGTATTTTCTGACGTTTGTTTTTTTAAACAATTGTTTCTAAGACTTGTTTTTATTTTATTTTCCACTTGTTTTATTGATTGTCCTCAGGCAGGAGCGAGAACCGTTTAATTTTTGTTGAGATGATAGGCATGTTGCCAGTAGTGCTGGCTACGGACCTTACTAATTGACACTGTCAGGATTTTTTGCAGACACAAGAAACCCAAATATTAAGAGTTGTGTATCTTCCTTGCTTGTCCGTATATTTGCGGGGCATTGTCCAGAAGGTTGTAACTGATCAAACAATATGGCAAGCAAGTTTCCAAGCTTTGGGGTTGATTTTATACAATACGTGGTTTCCAGTATTGTATAGGCAGCATCTGTTCTGTCAATTTTAGGCTAATTGGTATCTAAATTTATATGCCCTGCGAGTTTTCCCTCTTGCCCATATAAATCTATTGGCCAAGCTTTCCAACCTATTAAACCATTTGTTGTCAAAAATCAGAGGTATTGACCTGAATAGATACAAAAATTTAGGCAGGACCATCATTTTCAGCACGTTTGTGGTTCCAACCAATGAAAGATGTAGATTACTTATCCTTTCCAGGTCTTTTTTTACCTTAATAAGCAATGGTTCAATGTTGCGCTCTACTAAATCCTCCAGTTTTACAGTAACATCAATGCCTAGATAGGTTGCATTGCTGACCACCCTGCTATCTAGACTTGATGCAAATCTATTCAGAATGATCTGTGTTTTAGTTTTATTTAGGTTATAACCTGACATCAACCCAAACTCATGCGCTTCTGCCTCTACTCCAACCATAGCTATATCCGGATTCGGAGTCAAAATAGCCACGTAGTCAGCGTAGGCCAGAATTTTCACAGTGCATCCATTGAATGAGATGGGTTGAATAGCCTGGTTTTCCTCTAATTTACGTAGTAGTGGCTCAATATACAGAGCAAACAGTAATGGTGAAGATGGGCAGCCCTGACGAGTCCCCCGTTGTACATGTATTAAATCCGAGTGCCCTCCGTTTACTCTGATTTTGACCACTGGGTCTCTATATAAAGCTTGTATAGCGCATATATAGCCTGACCCAATACCACACCACCTCATAGTTTCCCATAGATAGTCCCAGGCGACCCTATCAAAAGCCTTCTCGGCGTCTAAAAACAATGCTGAAAAAGGGTCGCCTGTAACATCTGCCACATCGATCGTAGTGATTAGCGTCCTAATGTGCTGAGTGGTACCCTTCCCGGGTATGAAACCATGCTGTGACGGGCTCACCAAATGTTCAATACAGCCTGCTAATCTCTTTGCCAACATTTTAGAGTAGACCTTACTATCTGAGTTCATCAATGTGATGGGTCTGTAGGATCCCGGGAGGGTTGCGGGCTTCCCTTTTTTGGCAATAACAATTAAATCTGCGCCGCGCCAAGAATCTGGTGAAAGCCCTCCTTGTTGCACATGTACCATAACTTCAAACATATAAACCAACAAACAGTCACGAAATACTTTATAAAATTCGACCGGGATTTGATCAGGTCCTGATGCCTTTCCTGCTGGTAAGCTATTTAATGCATCTATAAATTCCTCCATACATAGGGTAGAATCTAACATTTCACCTTCTTCTTTTGTAACTCTTGACGCACGCACACCTCCAAGATAGTTCCTAACTTCCTCCATATCCTCAGTATTGCCCTGTGTATACAGTTTTTCATAAAATCCTCTAAAAACCTCTCTTATCTGGTCTAAGCCTGTAACAATGGTGCCCGTTGGATCTAGTATCTCTTTTATTTCAGCATCCGCCCTTTGCTGTCTAGTTTTAACCGCAAGTATGTGACCCACCTTCTCACTACATTCATATAGTTCTTCTTTCTTAGCCAAATATTTTTCAGCAGACTTTTTCGAGAGGCTTTCAACTGCGTCCGCCTTAAGTGCTACTATTGTTAGTATTATATCTTCCAAGCTGGACTTAGAACTTACTGCAGAAACTAGTTTACCTTCCTCTATGATCAATTTTTGCTGAAAAGTTTCATACCTTAACCTCTCTTTCTTACGTCTATTCAACACATAGCTTAGAGTTTCTCCTCTAATGCCTGCTTTAAAACAATCCCACGTCTGCCCTACAGAAGCTGTCCCGTGGTTAATCTCCCAAAAAATCCTGATCCACTCTTCCATATGTTTCCTATATTCAAGATCTTGGAGCAGGCTCCTCTCAAACGTCCATGTGGACCTCGTTCTCCGTGCTTGCGCAACCTTGATTGATAATGACAATGGGCTATGGTCAGATATAGTTCTTGGATATTTCTCAACCTGAGTCGCGTGAACCAAGGACCTAGAAACTAAAAAGTAATCTAGTCTTACCAACACCTGGTGAGGTGCCGAAAAAACGGTACTACCATCTAAAAATGGGTGTTGCATTATCCAGGGATCTGCCAGTAGATTATTTTTGACCATATTAGTAATGGCCCTGTGTACTTTTTTCTTCCTGCCATTATATACTGCTCCTGTGCTCATAAATGAACTGGTAGGATCATGCATGTTAAAATCGCCACAGCAAATTATAGGTTCAGGCCACTGTGCCATTTCTATATCTAAAAACTCCCAGATCTCTGAATCATCCTCGGTGGAGCCATAAATATTTATTAATGTGACATTGAGCCCTTTAACTTTTAGTTCCGTGATAACCCATCTTCCCCAGCGATCCTCTTTCTTTCTTATAACAGTCACTTCTCTACTTCTCCCCAGAATAACAACTCCCCTTGTCCTGGATCCCTGCCTGCTAGCTGCAAGTACATCAAAGCCCAGTTGATTCATTAAGTAGATCTGCTTTTCCTCTATATGTGTTTCTTGTAAACATACTAAATCTGCTTGCAGATTTCTTAAGTACGCTGCTACATTTGTCCTCTTCCTTGGATCATTCAAGCCACATATATTTAATGAAACTATCTTACATGCCATTTTGTGCTGAAAAAAGGACCAACTCTTCCTAACCCAACTAACATTACCGACTTCACGCCCCCTCCTTCACCCTTCCTCCCTCCTGCTTTACCAAAAAATTTAAACAACAATTTAAACAACAAACAAAATGCATAGTCAATGTGTGCTAATTGTCTTATCAAGATCATACGCTTCATCTGTTTTTTGCTTTCCCTTCCCCCCCGCCTCCCCTGCCTGACCCCCCCTCCCCTCCCCCTACAGGCAAATAGGTCACTCATGACCTATGTGTGGACGCTTCCTGATTGAGTTAGTCGCACCCCTCTCCCGTCTCCTATAATGTGTCTCCCCCTTTCTCAAAAAATGAAATATTTGTCCCTCAGTGCCCCTCTTTCTTCGCCCTTTCCAAGTCCTGAATAAACTCCTGCGCTTTCACCTCTGATATAAACATCCTGACCTTGCCCTTCGTAACTACTTTCAACCTGGCAGGGAATAGCAGATATGCTTCTGAACCTAGAGCCTGAAACTCCGAAATCAATCTTCTGAGTCTCCACCTCCTTTCTACTGTCACATGACAGAAATCTGGTCTCGTGAAAAATGTAACACCCTCCACCGACCTTTTGCTATCTGGTCTAGCTTTCTGGATGAGTTCCTCACGGAGTAAGAAGTTCCCAACATAGACCAAAATTGCACGGGGAAGTGGGGGTTTTGACCCTCCCTCGGCTCCGTATACCTTCCGCTGGAAAAAGGGGAATCTGTGAGCTCTTTGTACTTCTACCTCCCACTGCCACTGGGACTCAGGGAATGCCCCCCTTAATAACTTAATCACAAAACCCCTTGGGTCTTGCCCTTCCAGCCCTTCTGCCACTCCCAAAATGCGTACATTGTTTCGCCTTTGGCGATTTTCAAAATCCTCCATTTTCCATAGAATGTCATCTGCTTTCTTCTCCTGTTGTTCTTTAAATTCACTGAAGCTACGAAAGTCATCCTCCATTTTACCTGTTCTCTCCTCGACCTCAGAGACTCTCCCTGCTAAGCCTTCATATAGTTTGTTAGTTTTCCTAAGCGTCGTTTGTATTCTCCTGAAGTCCTGCCTTGTTTTTCGGCTTGTGGATCTCGCTTCAGATTGAATTTGCTTCAACATATTAAACACCTTTCCAAGCGCATCTCCCTGGTTCAAACCTGCTTCTGACTCTTCTTGATATGTCTGTGATGTAGCTGAATAGTCCCAAACCAGCTTCCTTTCAGCACCCCTTGTCGGTGACCTTTCATGCCTATGCCTCCTTGTCTTTGTCTTTTTCAATGTAGACTCCTTATCGATATCTGTTTCTGAGGCGGTAGAGGTAGAGGCTGACCATGAATCATCCTCCTCATCGTCTTCATCCTCCCTCTCTGCCTCTTCCTCATCCTCCTCCTCCTCCTCCAGCTCGGAACCCTTCCTCTCCTGCTGAGCTGGGTCGAAATCCTCATCCACTGAAAAAAAACGGTCTCCCTCCAGTGAGCATATATCCTCCTTCTCCTTCCCCTTCTCATTAGGGTGCCCAGTTGCTAACTTTCCGTGCGCCAGGCTGGCTGTGCTTCCCCCTGTAGGGTTGGGGTTGGGGGGTCTAGCCATTAGCTCCGCTTCCACCTGCATGATTGCCTGCATCATATCATTGGCTTCCTCATGGGTACTAGGTGCTACATTCTCCTTTAGTACTTCCATCTCCGCCTCTTTGTCATTATCTTTACCATTTTCTTTGCCAGATTCTTCAGCCACCTTTTTTTTGCATTCCAGCAACCCCCTCTGAGCCAGCACCCTTTCATCTTCGTTTATAGCATTAGTACTTGCGTTTCCCTCTGCCCTCTGTCCCGTAAACCCAGCTATTACCTTGCTGCTGGCGTCCTCCTCGCATCTCACCGAGGGCTCCGAAGGCTCCGTTGTAGGTTGCTTAGCAACTGCTGCCTTGGCGTCTCCCACGCTCTGAGCTCCTGCCTCAGCCGCCGCTGCTGCTGCTGCGTCCTCGAGGACGTTTCCTCGCTTTATTCCAGGATCGGGCACTTGCTCTGTAACGCTGGACGCTCCGCTGTCTGCAGAGCCAGGGCGGGTGAAAGTTTCAGGTAAGGTAGGCTGCCTGAGAGGGGTTGCTTTGGGTCTGGTTTTGGAAATCACTGCTCTCTCGTTTATTTTAGTGCGCCCGTCTCCCGGCGTTTTTTCCTTCACGTCCGATTTCTTTTTGACCGGTGGCACAGGCACTTTCCTTATTGCGCCCTGGTTTTTGGCTGGTTCCTGTGTTTTCCTCATACCAGGTGTAACCGATGCCGTGAGGTTTAAGATGTTCTGATCAGGTTCGTTATCTTCTTTGCTTTTCTTTTTGTCAATCTTAATTGGTTTTGGCGGCATATTGTCTGGAAACACGCTTCTCCAGCCTTTTAAGCCCGATGCTACAAAGGTTACTGAGTGTTTAACCAGGTTAACTTTTAAGTGCCCGAAACTCCGCTCTAGGCTCCTTGCCCACCTGCCAATTCCTGCTGCCGCCGCGCTACCAAAGTCTCTGAAGTAGCTGTTCTTTGACGGTGCTGCTCTTTGAAAAAAGAGCGATTCCAGCATCACCGTGTCACGACTTTCATCTCCAGGCACGTCTGTAATAACCTTTTTAGATTTTTCCAGATGAGGGCTAATGAGGGAGACTAGCACTCCATTACTCCAGCTTCAACAGTTTCGACAGGAGAGAGGTTTTAGTGCGACTGTTCACCTCAACCTGCCAGCGGCCATCTTGCCCCGGCTAATTGGTATCTTATGGGGGATATGTTTAACTCTGTAGTTTACAACACTATATGGGGCTTAACCAAAATACAATTTCTTCCTAAATGTAACTGCTCTTTTAAAAGCAGATTGCAAGAGAGTTTGTTTTGTACTGCGTTGGCCAGGCGCCGATCGGGGGTAGGGAGGGTAGCAGGGGAGGGGTGGGGGTGCGGTTAAATAAAAAAATGAATTCAACTTACCTGCTTGCTGCGTCCTCTTTGCCGATCCTCCTGGTCGTGTCTCTCCTCCTCCAGCCGGCAGGAACAGGAAGCAGCCTGAAACACCCAGAATTGTGAATAGTCTGAGCACCATGGCTCGGCACTCAGATGGGGCATTAGAGCCCGGGCATCTTCTCCACCCAGGCTGTAATGCAGCCTGGGTGTAGAAGAGGTAAAGTCTGCATGACTGTTATGGTCCGCCCAAGAGGACCGGCCAAACAGTCATGTGCACTTAGGTGTTCCGGCAAACCACTCCTCAGCTGCTCTGTCATCCCGCCCCGCCTTGCAAAGCTGCAATGCACAAAAAAGGAAAAAATAAAATGATAATTACTTAGTTATTTTATGTTTTCTAATACTGCTGAAAAAAACAGTATGCAACGCTCCTCTGCCTTAGCGAATGAGCCGCCACTGGTTATGAATCCTCGTGGCACCTGGAAAAGTGGAGCAAGGGAAGATTGAGCTAACCGCCGAACAACCATGTAGCCCCTGAACATTGGGTTTTGCACTTTAAGAAACAGTTTGCCACTGGTGCCCCAGATTGTGAATTGTCCCACGGTCCTCTGATTACACAAGTTGGTACTCCAGTACTGTATTTTACTAAGCAGGAAGTTGAAGCTGCTCTTAATACTGTACGTAATGGCAGGGCGCCCAGGCTTGATTGTGTTCCCGCTGACTTGTTCTTGTATAATAAGACTCTATGGGTAAAATATACTCAGACCTTAATGAATGCTATTGCAAAGGGTTCCCCAATCCCTGAGTCCTGGAAGGGTGCAGAGATTTAATCCAGTCTTTAAAAAAGGGGATAGATCGGATCCCGGTAATTACAGGCCTATTAGTTTAATTGATTGCATTCAGAAGGTGGCAGCCAGGCTTGTGCTAAGTAGAATCCAGGATTGGATTGATGAGTTTAATATCCTTTCACCTTTACAGGCCGGGTTCCGTTCTCACCAGAGCACAGTAGACCAGGTTTTCAGATTTGTTTTAATTTATTGACGTGTGGCGATTCTTAATGGAAGCAGATTATATGCCGCCTTTGTAGATTTAAAGTCGGCCTTCGACTTAGTCCCGAGAGCCAAGTTGTGGGGTGTCTTAGCAGAACAAGGAATGCCCTTGGACTTGTTGGCGTTTCTAATTAAACTTCATGAAGCAAACTTTGCCCAAGTTCGTTGGGGCCAGCAAGGCCAAGTGACAGACAGATTCCAGATCGCGTGAGGGGTTCGACAGTGGTGTGTGCTGGCACTGACTTTATTTTCTCTTTACATTAACAGGGTGATTAAGTATTATGAGGATCACCACACCGATGCTCCGAATTTAAATGGAAGGAAAATACCCCTGTTAATGTTTGCCTATGACACCCTCTTACTTTCGAAAACCCAACAAGGCCTGCAGAAGGCCATTGTGAGATTTGAGTTGTTTAACCAGGACTTTGGTCTCAAAATTAATGTAGATAAGACCAAGTTCATGGTCCTACACAAACAAAAAACAGTAAAAGGCAGAGTTACCATGAACAAAGTTATACTTGAGCAGACAAATGTTTTTTTTTTTTTTTTTTAATTTTTGAAAACCTTTATTAAAACAGAGCACACAGCTATTTAGCCTGACATCCCGGAGGCAAGGCAGCATGGGTAGCAGGAGAGCATTTAGTGCAAGAAAATTATCGCATAGTCATTGAAGGTCAATTTTATATTTAACTGAGAACTTAACATAAAGAGCGCCCGAGGGCGCGAAAAGACGGCAATAGAGTCCAGAGAGAGTCAGGGTGTCAGGGACGGGCAGGGGAGGAAGGTAGGGGAACAACCATCAAGGAGAAAATGTAGAATGGGAAGGAGGGGGGGAGACAACAGGAGTGCACAGTATATTAAGGCTCAGTTGAAGTTACAGGTCAAGGCGACAAGTGTTCATCCAGTGAGACAGGTTCAGGTGGCAAACACACGTCTCCTCTATATGCGTTCCAGGCCCCCCATACTTTATCCCAGGTGCGGGGTCTCCCTCTTGCCACGTAGACCGTTTTCTCCCTAAACATACACCAATCCATATTGGCTTTCCATTGTACCACCAGGGGGGCCGTGGACGCACCCCATTTCTGCGCTATGTCACGTTTGGCCACCATGTTCCCCAGGGTCACCCACCTAGTCTGTGCCACGTTGTGGTCAGAAGGCTCCCACACGTTAAGGAGACACCTCCGAGCTTCCGCATGGGCGATCACACCAGTGACTTCCCCCATAATACGGTGCACCCTCCTCCAGTAGGAGGCTATTGCGGGGCATTCCCAGAGGATGTGGAGGAATGTGGCGGGGGCTCCGCAGCCTCTGCGGCAGAGTCCGTCAGGCGAGTATCCCATGCGCACCAATCGGGGACCTGTCACATACACCCGGTGCAAGATCTTGAACTGCACCAGGCGGAGGCGAGAGGAGATTGCAACCTCCTTAGGGGAGGAAACTGCGCACTGCCAGTCCTCGTCATCAAGTTCTAGACCATCCGCCACCCACTGATCCCGCAAACCAAGGAGAAGATCGGTGCGCACATTTATCAGTTTCTTGTATGAAAGGGAGATCGCGCTGTCAGGCATGTGCCCATCCAATATCCTGTCCTCCAGGGGGGAACTCTCAGGAATGACGCCGTCCGGCGGTGTGGCCGAGAGCAGCGCATGCCTCAGCTGGGCGTAGCGGAAAAACTCCGCAGTGCCCAGCTGATATTCGGTTTGCAGCTGGGGGAAGGTCTTAATAGTACCTCTGGAGAGCATGTCCTCGACTCTGCTGATGCCAATGAGGTCCCACTTGTCAAAACCCTTGGTGTGCCACAGTCTGCCCAGAATATCCGAATCAAACAGAGGGGTGAATCTGGTCAGCTTACCCTGCCAGCCCTGTGCCTTGGTAACCGTCCGCCAAATGTGAACCGCCGTACGCGTAGGACCCGACATCCGTCGATCAAAAGACCTCGAATACAGGGCCCGATAATAATTGCCATCGCCCAAAAGCCATCTATCCATGGCATAGCCGGGGCTATCTGCAGGACCGTAGAACCCATGGTTGAGGGCGGCAAGTTGCGAGGACCAATAGTAGCGGCGTACATCCGGAAGAGCGATGCCGCCGTCATACCATGGGAGTGTGAGTTTGTAAATAGCAACACGAGGTCGCCCGTCCCATAGAAGGGTCCGCAGGAGACCTTCAAGCTCGCGGAAATAGCGCGCCGGAACCGGATCCTGGGCGTTCTGTAAGGCATATAAGAACCTGGGCAGGGACACCATCTTAAACAACGCCGCACGGCCAAGAAGAGAGAGCGGGAGCTTACGCCAGCTGTCCACATCACGCCGTAGACGCTGGAGAGGAGGGAGCAAATTATGGTCGTACCGCTTCCTTGGGTTGCCCGAAATGTAAATGCCCAGGTACTTGAAGCCGTGGCCGGCAATCTGGATATTACAGCCCCTGGGAAGACGTGGTGTCTCCCCCTGAAGGACGTACAGGGACGACTTGGCCCAATTTATAATCAGGCCAGAGTAGCATCCGAAAAGCCTAAGTACGTCACAGGCCACAATGAGGGACTTACAAGGGGAGGTTAAATAAAGCAGGATGTCATCAGCGTACAAGGAAACCCTGTCCTCAAAGCCAGGGGCCCAAGTAATACCGTGTAAGTCCGGATGTGAACGCAGCAGGGCTGCGAGCGGCTCAAGGGCCAGGGCAAAAAGAAGGGGCGACAGGGGGCAGCCCTGTCTGGTACCCCGATGTAGGGGGAATGACGCCGATAGTCGGCCATTGACCGTGACGTTAGCCAGCGGCTCAGCGTATAGCAGCTTCACCCAGCTTACAAAGACCGGCCCAAACCCGAGTTTGGACAACACTGCCCAGAGATACGGCCATTCGAGGGAGTCGAAGGCCATTGTGGCGTCGAGAGACGCAAGGATAGCTGGCTCCGTGTGGGCTCTAGCCATAACTCCGTGAAGGCGACGCAGGTTGAGGGCGGTATTACGATGGGGGATGAAGCCCGACTGGTCGGGGTGCACGAGGTCGCCAATGACACCTATCAGTCGATTGGCGAGTAGTTTGGCAAGGACCTTGGGTTCCACGTTAAGGAGAGAGATGGGACGGTACGATCGGCAAACATCCCGTGGCTTACCCTCCTTGTGGATGACCACGATGGTGGCCAGCCTTTGATCCAGGGGGAGATAGCCCTTTTCAAAGGACTCCAAAAACATTTTCCGCAGATGCGGGGACACCACCTCCGGCCGAATTTTGTACAGTTCGACCGGGATACCGTTAGGTCCCGAGGCCTTACGTGCGCGCAGTGACCAGATCGCCAAGGCAATCTCGTCAGCGGTAACCTCCCTGTCTAAATCCGCACTTTCTTCATCGGAAAGGCGGGGAAGTTCTATGCCAGAAAGGAAGGCCGACGAGTCCGCCTCAGAAAAGTCTGACTTAGAGTCATAGACCTCACGAAAGTAGCCAGCAAAGGACTCGACAATGGCGCTCGGGTCCGTGAGAACTACACCATCGTCCCCCAGCAATTCGGGCACCACTCGGCTGGCCATCTCCTTTCTGTCTAACCAAGCCAGTAATTTCCCGGCCTTGTCTCCCACATCATAAATACGGCCCGCTGTTCTTTAGCCAGAGTGAGTGCGGCATTAGTGGCCAGATCGTGGTACTCCGCTTGCTTCAATGAAAGGGAATGCAGGACCGAGGGGTCTGGCTCGGGACCCAGTTGGGACTCAAGTCGCAAGACCTCTTCCTCAATACTCATCAAGTCGGCATCCCTGGTCCGTCGGGCCTCCGCAATGAGCGCTTGGGCCTCGCCTCTGAGCACCGTTTTAAAGGCCTCCCACAGGCTAACGGCCGACCCGACCGAGCCCACATTTTCGGCAAAATAGAGATCAATGGCCTTGGTCAACAGGGAGCGAGTCTTGTTGTTGCGGAAGTACCACGGGTTAATCGCCGCCGGTCGCTCCGACAAGGCCACGCCAAAGTCGAAGGAGACCCACAGGGGTTAGTGGTCAGAGACACCTCGCGCTAGATAGCGGGCTTCAGAGACGGCCGACGCGTGCGATGCCAGTGTAAGAACATAGTCAATGCGGGAGAGGCTCCCATGCACGCCCGAAAGAAAGGAAAAATGGCGGTCCGTCGGGTGGAGAAGACGCCAGCCATCAACAAGGCCCATGGACTCGAGAAAGGAGGGCAGCCACATCTGCGAGCTGCGGAGGTCACGGGGTGGCTGGCGGTCGAGGGAACCAGAGCAAACCGAATTGAGGTCACCCCCCACTATTAACAGACCAACCGGCATAGACAAAATGGCACCACCAAGGTCCTGAAAAGTACTGGATTGCAGCCCCGGGGGGACATATACAGAAAGCAACGAAAGGGAACGCCCTTCCCATCTGCCCGCCACGGCGGCGTAACGCCCCCTGTCATCAATCAAGGTGACATCTATCTCTAGGGGAAGGGACGCGCGCACAAGGATACCCGCCCCCCGGGAGCCGGAAGAGAACCCCGAATGGGCCACCATTTTGTAACCTTTACGATTCAAAGCTTTACATGAATGTCCCACCAAATGTGTTTCTTGAAGGAGGACAACATCAGGCATGTGACGTTTAATCAATTGTATTACCACCCCTCTTTTAACTCGGTCACCCAACCCGTTAACATTCCAACTGAGAATTCTTAGCTTTTTACCCCCCATCACCCCGCAACCCGCCCCACCCAGTCCCAGAAGACACCGATAACATACAAAGTTCAGGAGCATAATCGACCCATTACCAGATAGAAAGATAGAAAAAACCAACAAACAAGGTAACTCGTCCCAACATACCCCCCACCCTGCACCCCTGCATCAGACTAAAAAGCCCTCCCAACCAGCAGTGTGCCTGTCGCCCCATTAACTCTCTACGAAAAGACCCCAGAGGAGTAAGGAGGCACCATGAACACGTCCCGCCACCTAAGCATGGGCGGAAAATCCATTTCGCTCGTGGATTTTGCGGATTTTCGGTAAATTCGCAATCCGCGAGATTCGCGAATCTCCCGCAAAATCTGCAAATCCGCGAGCAGCGGATTTTATGGCTTGCTCGCACTGTTCGCGTGAGTTCGCGGCTTCCCAGTACAACTTTGCGCCCCGCGAATAAGCGCTAAATTGAAGAAATACGATCTTAGCAAAACTGAAACTACTTACCAGGTTCAAAAGTTCAGGCTCATCATTAGTAGCCATTTCCCGTAGTGCTTCCTGAGGGGCCCCTCCAGAGTTCAGTTGCCAGTTGCAACTATTATGTGACCCTGCTCTGAACCTCAGAATAGTTACACATATGCCACAAAGGTCCTGAATTACAGCTAAGGGAGACAAGCAGGAGCCAGGCTGGAAGTTCAAATCCATTAATCAACCCCTAATTCATTATTGTCAGTTGGGGCAGGGCAGGTGTTGTAACTAATTTTGCAACAATGAAAGCACTTAGCAAGTGCAAAAGATCACTAATCAGGAAGCACTAAGGAAGCAGGTGCCAGCTAAAAAAATATTCTGTGACACATTAATCAGCCCCAAATTAATTCAGGTCACTTGAGGCAGGGAAGGTGTGCTTTGCTTTGCCACAATAATGTAAAACTGGACAACCAGAGGGTGCTGTGATGAAACAGAGGGTGGCATGGGTGGGCCAGAGGGTGGCATGAGTAGTCAGAGAGTGGCAGTGGTGACAGAGAGTGGCAAACACAAAAAAAAAAAAAAATCCGCAAATTCGCGAGAATTCGCGGATTTTGCGGATTGCGAGTTCGCAAATCCGCAAAATTCGCGAACGCGAGATTCGCAAAATTCGCCCATGCTTACCGCCACCCACCATGTAAGCAACAGGAGAGTCAAGTTAAGTGGCAGATACCAACTTAGGCAGTCATGTAAGGCGTGGATGTCCCAAGCCCAACGCTCAGTCTTGCCGCTCCGCACCACCAGAGGCACCTCCATCTTGATCAAACTGTTCATCTCGCCGAGGAGAAACTGTGTCCAACCATTCACTGATGTTATCGGGAAAGTCAAAGAAGAGGGCACGGCCCTTATGTTCAACACGAAGTTTAGCGGGAAACATCATAGAGTACTTGTAACCCATTTCCCTGAGTCGCCTCTTCACTCCCGCATAGCTCTGACGTTGGCGCTGTACCATCCTAGTGAAATCAGGGTAGAAGTGCACCTCCGCATTCTGGTAGTGGAGTGGCCCCTGCGATCTAGAAGCTTGGAGGATCACGTCCCGGTCTCTGAAGTTGAGGAGGCGCGCCACAATCGGTCGCGGTGCCAACCCTGTCTTTGGTGGGCCACCAGGCACTCGATGGGCTCGTTCCACCGAGAAAAAGTTACTCAGTCCAGTGGGCGCTAGATGGGTTTTGATCAATTCCTCAACAACTAGAGCCGTAGCAGCCTCCTTGGACCCCTCCGGTACGCCGACTATGCGGACGTTCTGCCGCCTGGCTCGCCCTTCAAAGTCCTCCAGCCGCCTCGAGAATAGATCTGCAGTCATCCGCAGGTTGCGGACTTCGGTCTGTAGCTCAGTCACATCAGAGGTGAGGCTGGAGGTCTTAATATCCAGCGCCTTCACACGCTCGTTGGTCTTGCCCAAGTCGGCCCTTATAAGAGTAATATCAACGGCCATTGAATTGACCTTGTGATCCAGAGTGTCGAGTCATTGTTGCATATCGGCCCGGTGACTCGTGATGGCACCCATGATGTCCCCAAGGGTAGGGTCTGACCCATCCGGCGAGCTAGTCGGAGGGGGGCCCTTAGACACGGCTCCCGATGTAGGCGGCGATTTTAGGTTCACGTAGCGCTCAATGCGATTCAGTTGTGTTTGCGACTTGCCTCAACCACCTTTGGTAGATGTCCTGTCCGGGTCGCCTCTGCCCGCCATGATAGGACCGAGGAACAAAGGCAAGGCGCCACTCAAGCCCGGGTACGCAGCGACGGACAGGCAGGGCCAAGGAGGCAAAACCCAGGGTGCAGAGACTTAGGCTGGAGACACTATCACTCCGCTAGTTGGGACAGCAGGCAGCCGCTACGCATCCTAATCATGCGAAGTGGCGAAGTCCGGAGGGACAATGGCGCCGTCTCGGCGCGGAGTTCAGCTCGACGTATCTCTGCACAGGAACCACCGATTTGGAAGCTGAAGGCAGTCCCCGCCTCAGTAGACCACCAGCAATGAGGTTCCACCGACGTGGATCAGGATATCGGGCAGGATATTTGCAGTGGGTCGGACGGTCCACGGAGCTCCGAGCTTACGCGGCCATCTTGGTTGCCCGCGAAGCTCCTCCCCCCAGACAAATGTTTTTAGGTATCTTGCCATTACATTAAGCTCTAGACTTGACTGGAACCCACATTTGGATCAGTTGCTACTTAAACACGCTCAACTGTCTTGTGCTCTGTTAAAAGAACACCGGTTATCTTATACAAAGCCGATTGCCCCGTTTTGAAAATCTATAATGCAAAAATTGCAGCCTCGTTTTGTACTGAGCTGAATTATGGGGTTTTAGCAACCTAGCAGCACTCTCGACCTCGCAAAATAAATTTATGAGGGCTATTACAGGCCTGCCCCAATCTACTCCACTTATACCGCTTTACTACGACCTGGGAAGCCAATATTTAGATGATGCGGCCTGCTTTAGACCAGTTGCTTACTTGAGGAGGCTCTGGGTCACTCCAGAGCTAACACAGTATGAGCAAGCCCTATTGGAGATTAGGGACGCAGATAGTGCAGGCAAAATTTCATGGTTGAGGCAGGTAAAGTCCACTTTGAGTGACATGGGCCTGAACAAGCTGTGGCAAAATCCAACAAATGGTACATTTCCATCTCGAAAAGAATTGAGGGGGCTATACTGGAATATGGTCACTATGAAACGCTTTTCGTCCCTGACGTGTCCCTCTCTGTCAAGAGACTTTTTAGAGACCAAACATGTACCCGACTATGAAATGTACTGGGACCTTATCACGGTTCCCAGTGATAGGAAATGGTACCACCAATTTAGGATAGGTACCCTTCCTATTAAATCATTCATTGGTGAATGGGGTACAGGTTCCTGAATGGAATGTCCGTTTTGCCCAACACAATCAGAAACTATAGCCCATATCTTTTTTATTTGCCCCGCTTAAAAGAACCTGAGGTACAAATGGCTGAAGCCCATCTGTCAGATGATGGGGACTACCTCCGGCTCTGAAGCATTAAGGATCCTAAAAATAGATGGAAATGAATTACCTATAATCGCGATCGCCAAATTTGTACACTGCATGTGGATGACCCGGGCTCATAGATTGAGCAACTAGTATTGTTGAGGGACATGATCGGTCTACCATAATGAGATTGTGTCAATTGGTTTTACTTAAAATCTGGTTCATAGTATTTCGGCCTGTCTTTTTATTGATATTTATTGTCTTTTTTTAAATGTATTTTATATTAAATTATTCTATATTTGTATGTGCGGAAGGAGTAACTAAGGATTATTTATAGGGGAATTTTGTACTTTGTATTCAATGAGGAATGAATTGTAAGGATATTACTGTTATTGTTTTAAATGTAAATGTCTTTTATGATTATGTATTTGAATAAAGACTTTGAAACTTGAAACTTGAATCCTCGTGGAATTAGGATATGACCTGTCTTGCTGGCAAGTACGGAAAAAGCTGCCTTACATTAGACTGCTGTATTTTTGAGTTGGTTGTTGGAGGTTTTGTAAATTAGACTTTAGTAATCAAGATAGTGCCCTAGGCACCAGTATGTCTTCTTGGGTTTTTCATTGTTTTGGTCCCTGGGCAGCCTTTCCATTGGGTTTCCTGTTCCCACCTCCCATAGATAATATCTATTTCCTTTTTAGTTGGTTGACTATGTGTGGCTTCCCATTTCGGATCACATTCTTTGAATGGTACTTAGCATTAGTACAAAGCAGTAGACATGTATTGCCTTGTGGTGATCCCTGATGGGGTTTTCCGGTTTCCTAATAGGTCTACTGCTAGAAAACTGAGTAGTGGTTGTAAAGTGGTCAAATATGATAATAAATATTATGTCTAGCTTTCACAACATTCGTGATAGGCAGCCCTACAGAGCCAGCCAAAGATTAATAAAGTATCATTTTCTTAAACTGTAGTTTCTTGGATTGAACTCAGGACCTGCTTTAAAGAAGGTGCTAGTGGAGGGAGGTGAAAGGAAAAACACATTTTACAAATTCAACATAATTTAAAGACTAATGATAGAAAGGCCTGTAAGCTTTATCATGGTGATGTACACATGATATGTGTCAACAGTGGAATTAAGATCCAAAGTGCTGGAGCTAGGAGGGGATTAACTGCAATAGACAGACATATGGAGTGAGTTTTCCCCTTATAGTTACATTACAATGATGCCTTTGTTTACATGCAATCTAAGCTGATTTCCATGTAATTCGTTAATAAAATTAAGTGTTATCAGCATAGAGTACTTTGTTTTATTGTAGATTGGACAGTATGCAGACAATGAGATTGTGAAAGGCTACTTTTGTTCTTCATTCTACATTGAAGAGTGTTGTACTGACTTTCATATTTATACTGTGGAAGCCATTATGAAACTTGGTGCCTGTTATGTATTTTAACTGTGGGAAAGCTGGGCTTGCAGCAGGTGCTATGCTGTTTCATTTCCCAGATAGAAATAACAGAACGCTGACGTGGTGAGGTTGTCTCAAAGTTGTTTCATGGTATGGGTGAAGAATAGACAAATATACCTGCTCGTTGTTAAAGAAGTAAAAACTGTAACTTAGGGCCAGATGTACAACTATTTTTGCATGCGCAAACAGGTTTTCGAACCTGTTTGTGCATGCAAAAACAGTATGGGGAATGCACAAACCCAATTTTGCGAGTCATAATTTTTTGGCACTCACAAAATAGGGTTTTGCGACTCGCTATTAGGAAGGGGTGTTCCCTTCCTAATAGCAAGCGCAAACCTATGTAAGAATGTTTTGTGTGCGCTATTGCAGGTGGAAAACACTCGCAAATTACCACCCTCTTCAAGAGGGTGGTAATGCGGTTGTGAAAGGAAAGGGGTCCCCAGGGGACCCCTTCCCCTTTTTAAACGCAGGGGAAAATATTTTTTAAGGGCAGGCAGTGGTCCACAGGGACGTTTAAGGAAAACGGGCTGCATTTTATTTAAAAAACTGCTTTATTTAAAAGCAGTCCCAGACATGGTGGTCTGCTGAGCCCAGCAGGGCACCATACCTGGGAGGGCCTGCCATTCCCAATGGGGTAGCAAATTGCGAGAGGCTCATTCATATTTATGATCCTCTCTATTTGCAACCCCATTGGGAATTGCTAACAGTGTGTTACACACTGTTGTACATCCAAAATAGCGCCTCAAGACTCTCAATTAGCGAGGCGCTATTTTGGCCGTTGTACATCTGGCCCTTAGTATTTCAAAGGCATATGAAATACAGAGATAAGTTGAGGCTGAATTTTTATCATCTACACCAAGGCATTATTGAGACAACGCCTTGAGATTTCTGCAGTTGTGTCCTTTCCCAAAAGACAGTCTGGTTCCTTGTTTTGGAGGGGGCACCCTCAGCCCTTTAGACATGCCATTACATGTTCAGCAGAATGCGTGCAGTGGCATTGAATGAGAAAGATTAAAAAGCTCGGGAAAGTCACTCTGCTTTACCAAGAAGAAAAATACACACAGAAAAGCAACACTGTTCATGTGGCTTCACTGGCAGACAAAGGCCCAGCAAACGGTACCCTAAGTCCTCATGTCCATGGCAGAGGCATAATGCAGGCCCCTGTGGCATAGGGAGGGGGACCCTTCTGGTGGTGCCCCATTAAGCCCATGACTAATGGATATCTGTGCGATCTGTGAGATGCCTTGGCACCTCATTACATTCTGCACGGGAGAGGGCATCATTTTGCTTTATGTGACTGCTTAAATGCATATGAATCATACCTCCATCACAGGCCTTTGTGATTGCAAATGGTCAGCAATGTTGGGCTCACATCAGACTGCTGTCCAGAAGGAGCAGCTTCTGGGACAGTACTTAGCTCCACCTCCCTCCTAGGCATAAAGGGCGCAGGGGCACAAGGGGTCAGACGGCAGGGGTCCTCACAGAGTGAGGAAGCGATATGAACCCAGGTGGAAGGTAAAACCACAGGGTTGCCATGGCACCTGCTGGATCCTGGTCTTGCGCGCCAATGCCGAATGGGGGAGCAGGTCGCACCAGGGGCAGGGAGGGACACGGGTCCCCCACAGTGGCCTGGAGGAACTCCACCCTGGCTAGGACACCCACCCTCGCAATAAAAGTACCCGAGGAATACACACGGCCCTCACCGGGCCCCACGTCATTGACTACCAGGGCCATGGATTTAGCAAGCCTCATACCATTAGCGGTCAAAGAGAGAATCTGGAGGAAATAATTCATTGACATTTTTTCCTTACTGGAGATACAGCTAGAAGGGGTAGATCTGACTACCTCTGACAAAAAAGAGGAAGATAGGAGGGAAAGAAGGAAGGAGCGCAAGCAGAGGAACTTTGATAATTGGTTAGACACATTCCAGATAATGGCGTGCATAATAGTAGAGAAGTTCCAGCCCCTTTTAACAGAAAAAACAGAGGGTCCAACAACAAAAATCACGTTCTTAGGGATTGAGTTAGACTCCGTCGCTGGGACATCCAGACTTCCTCCAGAAAAGGTAGAGGACTTCTGACAGGATATTAGGAGCCTCTGCAGGCGCGAGAAAGCTACACTGAGGGACCTCCAGCAGCTCATAGGGAAAATTAACTTCACAACCAAGGTCATCCCAGCAGGCAAGGTTTTCACCAGGCGACTGACACAGTTGACACGTGGGCTCGCCCAGAAGCACCACCATGTGAGACTCGGGCTGAGGTCAAGAGAGACCTGCTGTTGAGTGATACTTTTCTGACAGACTTTATTGGTCTGCTGATCTGGAGGGAAGGATGAGTGACTAGCAAGCAAATCGAGCTGTACACAGACGCATCAGGCAGCACTGGGTTTGGGGCGATCCTAAGGGGCAAGTGGTGAGCGGGGAAAAGGCCCAGCAGCTGGCATAGACATGGCATAGCTAGCAACATCACCTTCTTAGAGCTATTCCTGATCATAGTGGCACTGAGAATCCGGAAGACAGAATTGCACAACATGAAATTGACGCTATGGTCAGACAACAAAGGTGTAGTGCAGGCCATTAACAAGGGTTCTGCTAGGTGCCCAGACACACTGCGACTAATGCACCGACTGGTTACATTACAGCTGGAGGGCAACATAGACCTACGAGCGCAACACACATCCCAGGGGTGGAAACCGAAGTGGCTGACGCCCTATTCAGGGCCAGGATGGACAAGTACAGGGAGCCGGCTCCCGAGGCAGAGCAGTACATGACACCTTTCCCGAAACAGCTGTGGGACCTGGCAGGGTACACCTATCAGAGTTGGTCCTCCACACACTCGCCCCGGTAGCGGCCAGGAGATATAAGAAATACTTTGCAACTGTAATGAGGGTAGGGGTAAGCATGGGCGAATTTTGCGATCGCGTTTGCGAATTTTGCGGATTTGCGAACTTGCAATCCGCAAAATCCGCGAATTCTCGCGAATTTGCAGATTTTTTTTTTGTGTTCGCGCGGGTTTCTGCCAGGTCGCGAGGGTTTTTGTACAATTTTGCAAACGCGAACTTACCTGTCGGGTCGCAAGTTTTGCGAACTTGTTGTTTCTACGTGTCCAGCCTGTTTGGGACACTCTTCTTCATCACTGCCACCCTCTGTCACCATAGCTACTCTCTGGTTCACCCATGCCACCCTCTGGCTCACCCATGCCACCCTCTGTTTCATCACAGCACCCTCTGGTTGTCCAGTGTACATTATTGTGGCAAAGCAAAGCACACCTTCCCTGCCTCAAGTGACCTGAATTAATTTGGGGCTGATTAATGTGTCACACAATATTTTTTTAGCTGGCACCTGCTTCCTTAGTGCTTCCTGATTAGTGATCTTTTGCACTTGCTAAGTGCTTTCATTGTTGCAAAATTAGTTACAACACCTGCCCTGCCCCAACTGACAATAATGAATTAGGGGCTGATTAATGTGTCACTGGATTTGAACTTCCAGCCTGGCTCCTGCTTGTCTCCCTTAGCTGTAATTCAGGACCTTTGTGGCATATGTGTAACTATTCTGAGGGTCAGAGCAGGGTCACATAATAGTTGCAAGTAGGCAACTGAACTCTGGAGGGGCCCCTCAGGAAGCACTACAGGAAATGGCTACTAATGATGAGCTTGAACTTTTGAACCTGGTAAGTAGTTTCAGTTTTGCTAAGATCGTATTTCTGCAATTTAGCGCTTATTCGCGGGGCGCGAAGTTGAACTGGGAAGCCGCGAACTCACGCAAACAGTGCGAGCAAGCCATAAAATCCGCTGCTCGCGGATTTGCGGATTTTGCGGGAAATTCGCGAATCTCGCGGATTGCGAATTTACCGAAAATCCGCAAAATCCGCGAGCGGAACGGATTTTCCGCCCATACTTAGGTAGGGGGCATCCAGTCTTTGAGCAACGGGGGGACACACGCAGGGCGTCCAAGCAATTCATAAGCTGGGCATTTAAGTGCCAGAAGTCCAGGTCCTGGACACAGGCCCACTTGGCCGCGGTCGCACACTACGTAAAGTTGGAGATCGGACTAGACCCAATTGCATCACTCTACATCAATGCAGCAATGAAGGGGTGGAGACGCAAGGAGGGCGTGAGGGCCGACACCAGGCGCCCAATAGACTTCAAGAAGCTGACCCTGTTGTTAGGTGCATTGGAGGGCATAACATCAGACAACTTTGAGCTATTACTGTTCAGGGCTGCTTCTTTGGGGCATTCCGCCTCAGCGAATTAGTAGCTCCAGCAAGGGAGGGCCTGGCAGAACACTGTTTACAGGCTAGCGATGTAACTCCCAGGGCAAAGGGTGTAGAGATTTTGTTGAAACGATCAAAGACAGACCAAGCCGGCAGAGGGGCGAGAGTGAGGCTACAATGCATTGAAGACCTGCTGCACACTATGCTGCCTGCTCGCTTTCATGGCCTTGCGGCCAGTCGGCGGGGGCCCCCTGTTTAAACACAGAGACGGGTCCCAACTGAGCAAATTCCCATTTTCAGCGGTCATGCGTCTTGCGCTCAGCAAGGCAGGCCTGCCTCCGAAAGGCTTTGGTTTCCACTCATTCCGGATTGGGGCGGCCACAAATGCAGCGTAGCATAGGATGGACGAGGCAGGAATACAAGCAGCAGGGAGATGGCGGTCACAAGCATACAAAACATACGTGAGGCCACAACTACTATGACCAAAAAGACACGGCTGAGGGGGGAACTACCCTCCCCCTCTGGACAAACAGGAGTGTGACTGGTCTATTCCATTACTTTAACTGGGAGAAGACCATGCCTGGTGTGGGTAGTGGGGCACTCGTTCATAAGGCGGATGGAAGCTTGGTAGCGGCATTGGGGCCACACGCCCAAAGGACGGCCAGCGGGTGCCTGCCTTCGATGGTTTGGCCAATCGGGCATGCAATGGGAACAACTGCCTGCTACTCTCAAGGCTACTCTCACATCTGGATGCCACCCCGCATCCGTGGGGTGGCATCCAGATGTGTTGATCATACACCTGAGGGGGGAATGATTTGGCCAGACTCGGTCGAAGGGCCCTCCTCCACTGAATCCAGAAAGACCTCACAGTCGCAGCCAGGGCCTTTAGACACACAGCCATTATCTGGTCTAAGCTGATCAGCAGAAGGGAATGGCGCGGGGCAGAATCTCAAAAAGGCGCAGAGAACTCGTGGAAGAAACTGAACCTCACAGTGAGCAAATTCTGCAGAACAAATGGTCTGGGAATGATCAGACACAGGCTCATCCACATGGGGTGCCCGGAATTCTATGCCAACTATGGGGTACACCTATCCGCAGAAGGCATGAGCATGTTTTGGAGCAACCTGTGGGGCCCAAAGGTGTTGGCTGGTTGCAAGTAAGGAAGAGCAAAAGGTAGTTGGGGGGGAAGCCGCAGGGAGACTGAGGCCTCCCAGACAGCGTGGCGAAGAACAACGCTGATATCGGTTGGTACAGAGGCACACCGCGGTGTGCCAGAATAGGTCCACTCACCTTCAGATGCCTCACGGCTAGGTGAGTTGGCCTGAGGACAGGAGTGTAGGACCACCCACTCTGGGATGCCTCACGGCTGGGTAACTTGGCCTACCAAATGGGGGGGTAGCAAACGGAGACGGCGCTCACAGCCCAGCCCTCGCCTGATGGCAGGGCACAACAAAGTCGGACAAGCTAGTGAGATGTCCTAACTCCAGGACAGAAGCTACTCCCTTCCCGCGCAAACGGGGCTCAAAAAATCCAACCTACCAAAGACAACGACCCAGAAAGGCCAAGAGACAATACCAAGGAAGTTTGTTATGACATAGCATGCAAAGATGTAAAGTATATACATGTTTCCTTGTATTCCTAATAAACTGCGGCCAACAAATGACCACCATAAGACAAACGTGTATGTTGACTTTTTCTTGTCATGATGAGGAAAACAGTATGGGGTATATACGACAAACAGGAGGGAGTGGGGCAGAGTGCGGGGGTTATTGCAGAGGCTGCTCCCAAATGGGGGCTCGAGAGCCGGCACCATAACCAGCGCCAGCCCCCCCCCGGACAAACTAGTGGGGCGACTTTTGCCGCAAAAAGGACAAAGAGGCCTAAGAAGCCGCCTCCGGGCCCCTTCTTCACCCCGCGGCGGCCGCCGGAGTGGCGCTGACACCCCGGGCTAATGAGGGCCAGGGCGGGATACAAACCCCCCAAAGGAAAGGGGGCTTACCTGGAGGTGAAGGCGAGTTGGGCGGACATATAAGCTCTGCTCCCCCAGGCAAGCTCCAATCTTCACGGAGGGGGGGAGCAGCAATGACGGCGGAGCCCAATCTCGCCCCACCCACCCGCACCTAAGGAACAGCAATGTCGCAGGGCTGAGGAAAAGGCAAGGCGTGGCAAAGAACTACGCTGATATCGATCGGTTGGTATGGAGGCACACCGGAGGGCGGTGTGCCAGAATAGGTCCACTCACCTTCAGATGCCTCACGGCTGGGTGAGTTGGCCTAAGGACAGATGTGCAGGACCACCCACTCTGGAATCCCTCACAGCTGGGTAACTTCGCCCACCAAATGGCGGGGGTAGCAAACGGAGACTGCGCTCGCAGCCCAGCCCCCGCCAGATGGCAGGGCACAACAAAGTCGGACAAGGTATCGAGATGGCCTAAATCCGGGACAGAAGCTACTCTCTTCCCGCACAAACAGGGTGCAAACAATCCAACCTACCAAGAAAACGACTCAGAAGGGCCAAGAGACAATACCAAGGAAGTTTGTTATGACATAGCATGCACTGATGCAAAGTATATACATGTTTACTTGTATTCCTAATAAACTGCGGCCAACAAATGACCACCACAAGACAAACGTGTACGTTGCCTTTTTCTTGTCATGATAAGGAATACAGAATGGGTGTATATACGACATACAGGAGGGAGTGGAGCAGAGTCCGGGGGTTGAGTTTTACCAGGTGTTTTAACAAATGCTGTAGACCATTTTAGCACATGCTGTATTGCTTTTTTGACATCCAGGCCATGACTCAATATGCATGTTATTCTTTGTTTTTGTATTTTTATCAAATTTTACCTATGTTTATGGATTATTAAATTATGTGAAACATATTGGATTTAACAGTACTGTTATCGATCTTTTCATTTCAATAGGGTAGAAGTCAAACAGACTTAAAAATGCATATGGTTTGGAGTTTGACTCTGGGAACAAAATCAGCCATAACAAGGTTGACTCTACTAGGGTTCCAGGATATGTTTAGTGGGAGCTCAGCATAGAGAAGAACTGAATGTTTGAAAAATGCTTGAAAGTGGGATGTGTGGATATTTCAAAATTCCTGGATGGTGAGGCTTCATACTTAGTGACGACACGTGGACTTCAAGTTTTCATAGTCAATGGATTGTGGAATTTAGCCCCGTAAACCAGACAAAATTCTTAAGACAGATAAATGTGTGCCAATGTCTGTCTCACCCTTTTATACAAGAATGGTAAAGGGTTTGATCTCTAGAATTAAGATGAAGGTTCAAACTACTTCTGCAAAGACAGACATGATTCTGCTTCAGTGAACGTATGTTTTCCAAATGTAACTGACTTTATATAAGGTGTGGTTAAAACACACCAAATCCATCTTCAGACTAGATCTGCTGTTGCATGATGTCTCTTCAGTGGAAAATCTTACTGCAGGAAATCTTGAGAAGAGTTGCAGCCAACCCTCTCCACACTCAGGTAATAATCTCACGGAGGCATAATTGGATGGAGGGGTGGGAGCCATGGCCAGGCTGGTAACAGACAGCTGAGGTGGACAGAGGGTGTTTGAGTAAAAATGACATGGAGCAGTGGCAGCTATGGAATAATCTTCTGCATCTAGGGGCCTGGAGCAGGGAATGTGGAACTGCCGCAGAGCAGCAACAGTCTGCCAGGTGCCCATGTGCCACACTATGCCAGTAGAAATAGATGTCCACTGCTGAAAAGATATGCTAAAACTGTCCCTCTTTTTCTAAACTTTGCAAGCTTTGCTGTAGATAAGTCATTATTCCAGAAGTCCTTTTTGCTCTCTCTTTTTACCTAAAGTGTCTAGATACCTGCTCTTTCTTTTTGAAACTCAAAAAAGTATGAAAGACAACAATAACAAACAGTGAACTCCTCTATTCCCAGGGAAAATCAGTAGCCTGGTTTCTCAGCCCTGTTAGAAAATAAAGTTCAGGGAGAATAATGCAAAATTCAAACCAGATCTGCTTATTGCTGGGATGCAAGGCATTTAGTCTTGATCCCAAACTGCCACCAAATTTGTGAACACAGCTTGGCATGTTGATAGGGGAAATCAGAATATTAACCCTTTTTTCCTTTAAATGGCCTACACGCACTGTGAGAAATATAACAATGGGCTTATTACTGTGGTGGTCGGACCGCACACCAACAGGCCGAGGGGGGCGGTCTGACCACCTACAGCCCTTCGGGTTACAATCCCTGCAGTTAGACCCACAGCAGTCAGGAGGAAGACCGCTGCCTCTGACAGGAACAAGTGATCCCGATGGGGCGGTGGTCAGAATCGTAGTCCCGAATGGCAGCGGTGCCGAGGAAGGCACCGCCGTCCAGATTACTATATACGTTTCCAACAGCCTTTTCATGTGAGGAAGACCGCCGTGAAAAGACTGTTGAAAATTGAAATTGGGGGCCTCAAAAAGAGCATCCATCCATAGTGGGCCACATGTAGTGTCATCACTCCCCTGCATGCACAGTGTGACAAGCATCCCATACTGCATGGCACACAGTGCATGCAGGTGCAGGAAGTGCTCCATACCACAGCAGCCTGTGCAGCGGCCCTTTTTATTGGCTGCAGCACATGCCTCTGTGGTTTGGAGCACTTGCAGACCTCCAGCACGGCGGACATATCATAATGCGGCTGTTGGACTGCCGTATGCTTGTCGAGCGGTCTCTTGATTTGGGACACCAAATTAAAATTTGTCAAGAGGTAGGTGAAATCTAAATAGTAGAATTAAGTTTACTTCTAATGTCAATTAACCCTAAATCTGGCCACGTTTGAAACATAAGAAGCAAAGTAAAGGTGATATTAAGGGAAAACTATATTCTAGGGTTGGAAATTGCTTTCATGACCTGATAGATGTTAATGTTCTTAGAAATATGTTGAAGCATGGCCTGAAAAGTTCAAATGGTCTGACCTTTAATCTGAGAGTTCAATGTGGCACAAAGAAAACATTAATTTATGGTGGCATAGGGTGCTATTTATGTTTTCCTAATATTGGGTTTAAACAGGTGTTTTCAGAAGTCCCTAAAACAATTCCTCTCCTTTCACCTAGGCTGGACTTTAGGGTTAGAAACCTCTCCGACAGACTTTCATTGTATCCCATACTTTACTGGAGGAGTATATGGGCTACCCTGAGTTATCAGCCTACCAACAAGGTTTAGAGAAAATTCAAGCACTGGGGGCACATGTAGAATTCCATGGCCAAAGCATGTGAATGGCATATTGTCAAAGATTGGTTGTGATGGTCTACGGAGTGCCCCAGACCAGACTAGGCAGGGGTTACAAAGCAATCATCAAGACCACATATTGACAAAATAGAGACAATTTTTTTCCCACACAGCCAAGCCATGATCTGTTAACAGATGCCTTTCTTACAGTTAAGAACTCCTTTAAGCAGGAGGCATCCTGGACTAAATAGAGCCTCCCCTAGCCATGCGACTGTTCTTGTAATTCTGGTATGGAACATTGTCTCTCCAGACATTTACTGCTAAGTGGGAGTACACATCGCGGGTTAATGAGTTAAAGTGCCCATCATGTGGGGACCAAAAAGAAACTATTGAGTACATTATGTTATTCTGTCCAACCTATTTGAATTCCAGGAGGTGCTGGATATTCCCGCTCTGTTGAAATTTGGGAGTTAGGGAACATAAAATAGCAATCAGGATTCTGAGACACATTATAAGCAGATTGATAGTTTTTGCTCTCTCTCGTTATCTGATGTGGAAAGCAAGGCACAAGATCAGTACTTTCCAGGGAAACCTGAAAAGCGTTAATCTGTTTGCATGTATACTAACAGATGGAGAATAAGATGTGCAATACTTATTTGTAGAATATAGGAACCTTTTAACAGTATTTATATATCTTAACCTTTATTGCCTGATCATTCTTTTTATTGTGTATAACCTATTTATAGTTCCATGCCCAGTTTTAGGATTAGCTGGCCACACAATCAAGGAAACAGTTCAGAATGGCATTTACCGGCTATTTTATTTATTTTTTCATTTATTTTTTTATGCTTTGCTCAAAGCATTCATGTTGCTGGTGCCCACCTAAAAGCAAAGAGTTATGGGCTCTTATAAGATTCACATTATTGCACTTTTAAAGTATATGTCTTAAAATGGTTTTATTGTTGTCTTTTATCTTCTGTGCTGTTATGGCTTATAGCCGAAATAAAGTTACTCATTGATTGACTGAAAACAAGGAGTTACAATGTCTATCTCTGAATATTTAAACTCTTCACGCTTCAGAATCCTCAAACATTTTTTACAAAAATAATAATTCCAAAATGTAGTTAGCCTAAATCTTGGCCTTACAAAAACATAGTGTACAGAAATATTGAATTCATTAATCCAGCCAGGCTTACTTTCCGACAGTTTTCGGAATTACTTTTCTAACTTGAGCCCTTTCTGGGCTGGGTGTTGCTAGGGACCATAGATGTAGATCGGTTTTTGCAGGGAGGTATTATTTAAGGACAATGCTTTTGTAGTTTGGCTACGTCTGTACCAAATATACTTCTACAGTCTATGATTTTACAAACCTGTTACTACTCAATTTCTGTCTCTTCAGTGGGAAGAGAGAAAAATGACCGTACATACCACCCATCATGGGAGATTTAGTGCCTCATAACACCCCGTGTTGAGGGTCCATCACCTGCAGATTTGTTGGGCCAGGGAAGGAGACCCTTCTCCCTATTCTCTGCCATCAACTGGGTGTTCATGCACATGGTAAAGTATCTATATACAAAGCAGCAGGGCTCATGTCATTTAAATCAGTGCATTAATGAACTACTGTTTTTAGGTCTTGACTTACTGTCTGGTGGACTATTGTTTTTCCAAAACATTTGTGTGAGATATTGATAATTGATGGTTTTTTGATCATCGAGCTTCATCATTGGTCTTTTAAATTGCCTTTAATATTTTGCTTCCACCAACCACAGCATACATCATGTTACAGTTGGTCAGCCTATTTAACCCATTGGCTCCTCCTACTTTGAGTGACTGCACATTTTTCATGAGCACTTAAAAATAATTATTTTCTGTTCAGTGACAAAACTGCTTCAAAGTGTTGTTTTTAATTTAATATATTTAGCTAAATTACTGGGCATTTATTTTGCCTGAATATCGTGTGCCCAGTTAGGTGGTGATTTACCTTTCTTCACCATTTTAAGACTTGTATTTTTACAGAGGCTTTAAGTGACAATATAGTTGCCAGCGAGTTTAGTGTTTGGTTAGATTGTGATTTATGTTGGTCTTCTTTAAAAAAAAATAAGAAATAATAATAATAATAAAGAAGGGCTTAGCTACAAGGCGTGTTGACTAAAAACACCATCAGTAAAAGTCAGTGAAAGTTTTAAAAGGTAAATTTTCTTTGCAAACATATCAACATTTTTTATATTTTTGAGGCAGGTGTTTGTAATAAAAAAATTAAACAAAATGTAACCATTGCACCAGCTTGTTAAGGTCAGACTTAGGGGCTTTGTTAATGCTTGTTTTAAAAGGTTCAAAATATAACATGTAATTTGCTTGTCGTGCACTGCAGTGTTGGATGTGGAGGTGTACTGTCCATTACAGTGCTCTAAACCCAGTACACGGGAAGCAGGTGGTCAATCTTTGTACCTGCAGTATGTTCTGTCTGGGTGAGTAGGCCTTCTGAATGTGTATGTGCTCAACTAGCTGTGGCTTTTATCAATTTATTTTAACATGGACTTAGAAAGGTGCTGATGTCTGTACTACTGCGGTCAGTGGAAATATATATCTTGGTAACTGATTATCCTCTCAAGATCTTATTAGTTATTTAAAAGCTTCATTTGGGTGGCAGACATCCATATATGTAAATCGTTTCTGTTGGTTTTTGCGCCATGGTTACTTGGCAGAAAGAAGGGTATGTGCAAAACGAATGCACTGTAGTTACAGCTGTTCGTCAGGTTTGAATATAATTCAGTCTTTAGATCATTAGTCACCCGCCAGGCACGGAATCTGTTGAAATGAACAGTATAAGTATATGTTCAAGACAAAATTATCACAAATGGGAAAAACATCTATTTCTTCATTAACCTATTGAACTTCACACATGGACATCAATAATGAGATTAATTTGTTTCCTAGCACTGCATAGCTGCCAAGGTTTCAGATTGCTTATGTGTGACATTTTCATAATTTCAGTGTAATTAGGAGTGATATTCAGCGACTATGTGCGACAATGTCTCACGAGCAAAAATCAAGCAATAAAGATGAGTGAATCATATAAATATATCAGAAATTACACCCATTTGAGCAATTAGAAACACTAAGAAGATCTTAAAACTGCTGCAAAGTACCAGAAATTAAAGGGCATTAACCAACAGGACACATAGAGAGTCCTGTCCCCAAGCAGGCCACTTGTTACTAGGAGTAAGTCTCATCTTCCATTCTCACAACAATCCCTAAGTGCACATTAGTGTTATTAAAAACTTTAACTGAAAGTACAGAGAAGTACAGAAAAAGGCCACGAAGAACAGGGCAGCTCTACAGCAAACACTGGATTGTAGCCCATGTAACAGTACACAAGATTCCGAATGACATAACATTCCAGATGTAAAGCAAAATAGAAAACAAACCATAGCATTTATTTTCATGTAATTCTTCTATGGTGTATGGTGGATATGATGAAAAGAACATTTCATAATGGAAAAGGTTGAGGCTTTGTTATGTAAAAGAATAAAGCACTTTTGAATTGAATTGAATTGTAAAAGAATGTATTTCCTACTGATTATTTAACTTGCACTAGTCTTTCGTTGCAATTGTGCCCGCCGTTATTTTACATGCAGTTTAAAATGAACTCCGCCTGTACTTCACATCTGGATATTGCCATCACCGATGCCGGCCGGAAATGATGGCCAAGATGGGCGGAGACAGCGGAAGCTTCAATATTCTTCGAATTGGAACCATGCTGGGGGATCCCAGGAATGCAGACTGACCGAGGTCTGCTCTTGGCCTCGGACGGATGGTGTTCAGATGCATGGCTTTCATTTTGGAAAAAATACATCTTGTGTTGCTGCCTAGGACGCGACCACCTGCATGCCACAAAGACCACAAAGCACAGGGTTGCTCAGTGCCACCTTAGTGGCAGGCTCCGACTGAATACATTTTGCAGATGATCATGCACGTTTTCGGGCTTCACCGGAAAGGCCGACTGTGCTGTCTGTTAGCTGCAGCACATTATGGTGAACAACACTTACAACACAACTTTTACATCGCAGAGCCTTTACAACGCAACCATTACAACGCAAACTATTACAACACATTGCTCTGGGGGGCGCTCTAGGATAGGGAATAGGTTAATTTACTATCCAATAACCTTCTCTAGTGTCCACGGGGACTGGAGTTTGAATAGTAACTTAAACTATTCACTATCCAGCGCCCCAAAGCACTATGCGTTGTAATGGACTGCGTTGTAATAATTGCGTTGTAAAGGCATGCAATGTAAATGCATGCGTTGTAACGTCGTACATCCGCACATTATTGCTGTCAAGTGTCTGTAGTGAAGTCTGTATGTGACTGCAACTGCGGGTGTGTCATGTGTGTGTGGAATTTCAGGGCAAGGCAAGCTGAAGCACACCTGGAACTTTATTACCATCAACTTGAACTGAATGATTTTAATTTGTGTCTCTGACTCTAGGGCTAGGCACACGCTTGCTTGAATTTGTGGCGGCTGCCGGTGACCATGCCTGTGAGAGCAGCTCCATTTCTGACCGCTTGCATGCCGGCCACCTGGCTCTACTCTGTCTGTGCTGGCCACCTGCACAGCAGCACAGTCAGGGGTTCCAGACTCTGCAGTCTAGCCGCGAGACCACATCCTCTCCCTATCGAAAGCTGGCCACTAGTGGGAATTAGTTGAGCATTCGATGTTCTAATATGGCCCTTTTCCTGGCGATAACTTGCGTATTAGCAGAAGGCTGAGTTTTAGTGCTAGGTCCTTCAACATTTACTTTCCCCCTATAAAAATGGGTTATTTTTGACTGAGAGCCTGCACTTCGGGCTGCTTCCTCTCATTGTATATAATATCCTCCACCTCTACTGTTAGATTATCGATGTCCTGAAGAATGCAGTTTTGAACTCTTTGTCTTCTAGTGGACTTCCCTCTTTGCAACTGCTTTTCTTCTTTCACACATGTTTGCATTCTACCTCCATTTCGCTATCCTCCGAGAAGTATTTCCAGTGCATGCGATTGGAGTGGAGTTAGTCTCCTATGCTGATGACACCCAGCTGCTGATCTCCCTCTCCCAGGCGCCTTCGGCTGTGGCCTCCAACTTTAAGGCATGCATGCAGGAGCTGGCCTCCTGGATGAATAAGAACTGCCTAAAGCTGAACGGAGGCAAGACCGAGGTACTGGTGGTGGGTGGAGACAGACTCAGCTGGACGGATGACTGGTGGCCACAATGCTTAGGCCCTACTCCTACTCCTTGTAAGGAGGCAAATAATCTAGGTTTATGGATAGACCCCGCCCTCTCCTATGGAGTGCATATCCAGCGTCTTGTGGGAAAGTGCTTCGGTGTTTTAAAAACACTAAATACAACTTTGGATCTGCTTCCACTAGAAGCAAGACGGACAATGACCCAGGCTCTTATTACGTCCCGTTTGGATTACGGGAATGTTTTATACCTGGGTGCATCTGAAAAGAGTTGGAGGCGCTTGCAGGTCCTACAGAATGCAGCAGCAAGGCTTGTCTTGAGACTCCCCAGAAGAGCAGCATCTAGGCCTGCACTGGCGGCACTTCATTGGCTTCCTGTTAAGAAGAGGGTCCTGTTTAAATCCCTCCTAATATGCCATCGCATTCTCTGGCACAAGGCTCCTTCCTACCTGGGAGACTTGGTCACCAGGTATGTGCCAGGTAGGGATCTACGCTCAGGAGGGACCGGGCAGCTTGAAATCCCTCGGATTAAGAAAGCCAGAATGGGTGGCCGCTCTTTTAGACTCATAGTCGCACAAAGCTGGAACAAACTCCCAATGGGTCTCAGACTTGAAAGGTCAGAGGCCAAGTTTAGGAGTCTCCTTAAAACTTATTTGTTCTCCATTTAGGGGCACTATCAGGTGGGGGGTTGGCTATGCTATTTCTGGTGGGCCTGTTTTCCCACAGCGCGGGGACACGCCAGGAAGGCGTAACCATGCGTTTTACAAGCTACCTTATTATTATTATTATTATTATTATTATTAAGCAGCTTACCTACAGTAACTAGGATTTTTCCAGAGTGCCAACCCTCCAGGGGTGGCCCTGTCCTGTCTCTGGCCATCACTGACAGGTGAGGACAGGCCTTCCCTTGGCCCGGGCAGTAGGGATAAACAAAGCACTTTGTAGCGCTGTAAATGTGTTACCCACACTCCTGGCGTTACCCTCCCCAGAGGGATTGCGGGCTTGGCAGACCCCTTCAACAAATGCCACAGACAGCGGGGATAAACAGTGCGCTATATAGTGCTCTCGATGTGGGACCCCCCCCCCCCCTGTTGGCGCCCTCTCGAGAGAGATTGTGGGCTTTGCAGTTCCCCTCAATCAAATGTCTTGGCCGTACTAGCTTTAAAGGTGCTGTTTGTGAACAGAAGTTGTCTTTTTCATTTTTGGATGGGTGTATATTTAGCACGCTTCTCCCTAAGCTCCTCCGTCCCCCTCCCTAAACCCCTCCTTCTTCCTCCGTAATACGTCCTTTAATAAAGTAGATATTCTCTATTTTACAGCCAATTCCCCATGTCCCTCTAACATATTCCATACAATACGCACACTTACTCAGCGTGGAAAATCTATAGAGGGAAAACGTATTCAACTCTGCTCATCTGTTTTTGTTTTTCTTTCTTACTTTCACAAATACTACTTGCTGCGCTAAACATTTGCATATTTGGGAAGCATTTTTGACATAAGCATCTGGTCCTATTGCTTTGAAATGATTTACGATAAGTATAGATCGTATGGGTTCCTCTGCTATTAATCACTATGCAGCGTGACAAGATAAACTGCAAGTGGATGCACTACAAATATAAGAACTATTTTAGAAAAGCAGATTTGTGAAGCATAAAGTCTTATCCTGGCCCATTTTCCACTCTGTCCATTACAAATCAAGAGGGTGGTGCTTATCACCAAACTGAACTGATATTGCTACTAATGTTTGCTCTAGAAGTGTATGAGGTGCTAATGAAAGGATTGAGGGCCATATGTAGGTAGCCCATTTGTGATCGCCAATGCTGAAATTCGAAGAATTTCAGCATTTGTGATCGCAATTAGGGCAGTGTGTTATGTAGCACACAAAAACCCACATGCAAACTAAGGAATCGCAAAATTTGCGATTCCTTAAATGCAATGTAGGAAGCACCCAAGTTGTGCGAATTGTGGCTTAAGGAATCGCAAAATACCACCAACTTCAGGTTGGTGGTAAATTGCGATTTCTTTGAAAAATTCACTTTTTGGCATTTTTCAAAGTGCCTTGTGGGTCACATACATGCCCTCAGGGCATGTATGCGGGCCACATGTGCACACATGTTAATTTCAGGAGTGCAACAGGATGTCCTATTGACACCCTTGCAACCCTGAAATTACCTTCTCAAATTGCGATTCTCTAATTGAGAATCGCAAATTGAGAATGTCTTCCAATTCATTCCTATTGGTCTTCTAGCCCATAGGAATGAATGAGAAGGTATTCCTTATTTGGAAATCTCTATTTGCGATTCGCAAGTAAGTAATAATTGGGATTCGCAAAAAAAATTGCTATTTCTACCTACATTTCGTTTTGCGATTTTCTAATTGCGATTCCCAGAAAATCGCAATTTGAGAATCGCAAAACAAAAATTACCTACATATGCCCCTGAGTCTTCAGTGTTTTTGCAAAACACTATATACTTGCGTATACTAATATCATAGAAATACCAACTAGCCGTGCCTTCCAAATATTGGATCTCAGAAGAAAGAAATTACTTCTTTCCACAGTACTGGAATGAAGCTTTCCAATCTTGAAGCATAAGTCGATGACTAATGTGATGCAAGCAAGTAGCTTGAGGTCATGTTTCTAGTAAAGCTTTGTCAGTTATGGCCAAAACCTACCTATAGATATAGATGAATATGAGATGGCATTTACAGCATATCTGATTGGAAGCAAAGTCAAAGTGCGAAGGTCCATACAACCCCAATTTAAACTTAGATAAAAGCATTGCCTCTAATGGCTCCATCTCAATGCACTAACCTCGGACTTCCTCCTGGTTTGCGATTTGCTGCTGGGCTGGTGGAACCATCAAAATAGTGGTAAGGGACCACTATGCGGAAACCCAATTCTTCCAGGTTCACCATGAGCCTGAGGTATCTCTGCCACTCATATATTGCCATTCAGGCAGAACCGGTCAAGGATAATTCTACGGATTCTGCAGTAGCTAGAGTAATAAAAGGTGTGAATTTTGTCTGGCAGTGTGACCAGCCTAGTCCATGGGGAAACCCTTGGTCTATCAAAAAAAGGTCCAATCAGCTTTCATGGGGGCCTCCCGGTTCAGGGGTATACACACATCCAGTGGAAGGTGATCACTTGTGGTACCAATGGCCACAGTGTTCATGGGTGACCTAGGCTCTTGTCTCACACCCTGGGACTCAGAGATTTAAATCGGTTTTCTAGAGGTATGTTGTGCATATGCAGCCAGTCACCTAGTAATATCTGTCAGTCCCCAGGGTCTAGGCAGTGGGGGCACTGGAGACTACCCCCCAGATCTGTGGTGAACCTGTGTTAAGTATTATCTACTAATGTGATACATGAGAAGTGTAGGCACTACAGGGTGCACTTTTAACATTCCCTGAAATGTGTCTAAAGATTCATAACTTCTTAGGATACAATATGCCGGCAGTGCCCTTATATTAGTGCTGAATCTAGTGTTTTTGCGTGCAAGCATTACTCCACTTTTTCTCTGACTAGCACAGCACTATACGGGTACGGGTAAGTAGTGCGCTCTATAAATGTCGTTGATTGATTGATTGAGCACTGATCAATTATCCCTCAAAGGATTTATACGTACTTTAGATTAAAGGTGTAGGAAACTTCGGCTTTGGATGCACAACTGATAATTGCTTCCCTGAAGTTATGATTCACTGTGTACTGTGCACTGCTTGATTTATCTCACTAGGTAGGTGAATGTCGCCTGACAGTGATTTACCATTATGATGTAATTGGGAGATGTTTATAGGTATACGAGAGAAACACATCAAGTTCTCTAAATAGGCAGAGTATTTTCCCTCAAAAATAGTGAATACACATGTAGAGTCTATTTGGGAACGTGTACCTCATTGGTGGTTTATATTTCCTTTCTTAGGCTCTCAGTGGCCAATGAAATTCACACACACTTTGTCAGTTTTGCTGCTAGCACAGTATCCCCCACAATTTTCCAAAGGAAAATTTGAGGTGGTCAAACCCCAGAAAATAAATGTGCCAAAAATGCCAGGAAAGTTCGAGAGCATGAGGATTTTTGGTGCGGTAAGCACTGAATTCGGCATGGTATTCCCCTTTTTGCGAGGGTGAACTCAGATTACGCAATAATTATTGCAGCTGTTAAATTCCAATTACCAGGGTTCAGAGTTCGGCAGATGCGATAATTATCACATCTGGAGCCTCAGTGATCTAAGGATTTTCACTGCATTTGAGCTTATATAAAAAACTGAATTAATTGAGAAGTAAGCAAAGCATAGCTGTGAGATATGTTTCATCATACCAAGGTAAACAATGAAATTAATGTGGAAGATGTGTACCTAATTCAGATGATACGCATGGGCATGTATTTGGGTTTTTAATATGTCTTAGGTTGCTTATGGGATTAAATATAAAACGTAAATGTAACCTGATGGTCACTGCTTTGAATCTCAGTTTGGTGGCTCAGCCTTTCGTCTATCCGAGGTTGATACATTGAGTATTGTAGAATTTGGAAATAAGTATTTAATAAGCTAGTGAGTCTTCTATTGTGCACACTACAAAAACACACAAGTTATCTTATGTGTAAATACTCGTGTTAAATTGTACATAAATGTTCACACAAATGTTCACATATTCTGTCCACCTCTATGGATTATTAAGGAATGTATGCATGGCAGAAGAGTTGGAATATCAGTTTATGAGACCAACCTAATATCATTGTACACATTTTACCAAAAGGTGTCTCATTGTCTTCATCACTGCTGTATTATGTGACATCAGGAAGCTTGTGTCCCTCAGATGAAGGGCTAGGCAAACAGTGCCTCCAATTCTAAAACCTAATACTCTCTAAAATCAATACATATTTTTTCATGCTCGTTTTTTTTATTAACAGCAACTGTTTCTCTCTAGCATTTCCTTATTAAGCTGCAGGCTACGAGACTGCTTTCAGAGTAAGATTGGCTGCCATAACCAACCTTGCACACATGAAACCATTCTACTCATGGTCTCTTGCCTTGTGTGGCTGGTTCGGGCTTTTTCCCAGGCCTAATTTGGTTTCCAGTCAGGCCCTGGAAATACTGATGATGGGTAATGCAATGACTGCTTCTTTACCTGTGTGATGGAGTTTTGTCTTTGTTGGGCAGGAGTAGCTACCAATTGCTTTTGGTTTTTAAGAAGAGGCGCAGGACGAGAGTCTGCAATTTTAACATGCGATAGCAGGTGCATTTGACATATCGTCTTCCTTTCCAGTAGTTTCCTCAATAAGCACATTATGGCAGATGTTGTCAGCAGCAGTCATATACTTTTGTGGCGATCTTTGAAAGTGTTTTTACAAATGTTACAAAAGCATTCAAAGATGGCCGCCATGTATGTGTGTCTATCCACGGTGGCCATATTTAAATGCACTAATATATGAATGCATTCAAGAAAGCTGTGTTAGATGTGCACACATCCACAGTGGCCATCTTTGAATGGATTTGTAATATTTGAACAAACCCATTCAGCAACTCAACGATGGCTACAATGGATGTGCGTGTAACCGCAGTGGCCGATTCTGAATAGGTATGTTAAAACAATATGGAGCCATTTCTTCGTGCCCACCCAACATGCATACTTATGGCAACCACTCTGAATTAGTTAAAAATGCATTTAGGATGGGGAATTGCCTTTAAAAAGTGAGAAAGGAGAAGCGGATGAGTGCAACAAGCGGGAAGGGTCAGGGTAGCAATGAACCAGTTGGTGGAGGAGAAGCAACATGGAGATCAAGGGGACAAGGGCAAAGTCAAGCAGTATGCAGCACACTGGGGAGAGCACAAGAAAACACTTGCACTCCCATGGAGGGCATAGAAGAAACAAATAGTTCCCTGCATGCAAGCGACTTTTTTAGTGGAAAGATACAAGTCACCAAATCAGAACATTGGGTGATAAGTGGGACAACTGAGATAGAAAACAAAACCAACCAATTATGAGCAAGTGGCTGACCCAAAGGGCTGACTCAAAGCTCAGTCTATGTATATTGAAAACATGGGCCTGGACGCGACTTAAAAAGGGCCAAGTAGAACCTTTTGCCACCATCCTAGATTAATCTGCCCAATGTTCAAAAAGAGTATAGGGCTGAAATACCTTTGCTTACAGAGTGGTGTGAGGACTGATACTGACCGTATGGGAGAAAGAGCGACCACCCCACCGGGCTTTGTTGATTTTTGTTGTGGTCGCTAGATGCAATGATCCGGAGCGAAGGGCTCTGGAGGGGACATAGGGCACAACTAAGGGGAACAGGATGTCAGGGCCAGTTTGATGGAAAGATTTGTGCACAATGCACATGGCCTTAAACTGTGCTCTTGCGGCAACTGGAAGCCAGTGAAGGTCTTTTAAGGCATATTTGACTGACTGCCAACGAGGGATGTTGTACAGTAGCCGAGCGGCACAGTTTTGTGTGACCTGAAGCCTATGGGTCACTGCTGCCAGGACTCCTAGATATAAAGCATTTCCATAATCCAGGCGAGAGAGGATCAGGGCCTGAACCATGACCCTCCTCGCCTGGAGAGGAAGCAGGGGGAGCACTTTGCGGAGCATCTTCATAAGCCCTACACAGGTAGCAGCTGTTTTGGTGGCTTGGACCGAGAAGTCGAGCGCTTTATCGAGCCAGATACCAAGGCTCTTTATCCGAGGTTTGGGGGGGGGGGGGGACACCAAGGCAGGTTGGCCAAATGGAGGCCAAAGGGGTCAGCGGAGAGTTGCCCTAGAAGCATAATCTCTGTCTTCTCTCCGTTAAGTTTGAGACAGAAGAGTTGCATCCACTTAGCAACAGCCTCCAGACAGGGACCTAAGGTGTTGGATGATCCTTCCGGGTGGTCAAGAGAGACCACCAGTTGGGTATCATCCGCGTAGGTGACAATACGCACACCGAAGGGTTGGACTATCCCTGCTAGAGGTTGCATGTAAACGTTAAAGAGCGTGGGGCTCAGGGAGGAGCCCTGAGGCACCCCGCAGCTAAGAGGATGTTTGGGGGAGACTACCTCATCCTCAAACAGCTGGAAGAAACGCTCATCCAGGAAGGAGGACAGCCACTCCAGTGCCGCGCCAGATACACCCAAACCCATTAGACGATGTAATAAAGTGGTATGGTTAACTGTGTCGAACGCGGCACTGAGATCGAGTAAGATGATGGCTGCCTTTCCTTCTCGGTCCAGCACGGCTCGGGTTTCCTACGTCACCGCTATAAGGGCAGTTTTGGTTCCGTGCTGGGGGCGGAACCCTGTCTGAGAGGCAGATAGCAGACCACCTGATTCCAAGTAGTCTACTAAGATGGTGTTAACGTGCCTCTCAAGCAGTTTACTCATCCAGGGGAGTAAGGAGATTGGGCGAAAGTTGGCCAAGTTGTTCTGGTCCAAAGAGGGCTTTTTTAATAGGGCCTTGACCATCCCACACTTCCAAGGGGCAGGGACAGAGTTAGTAGTGATGGAAACATTGAGAACATCCAGGATGACCGGGCGGATAACATCCAGGGCCTTAATAAGAATCCGCGGAGGTGCTGGGTCATTATACATATATAGGTTAAAATAGTACATCTTAAATATTTTAATATGTAACAATAATATAATATAAATTGAATAATTGTAAGTAATATATACTACTATATATAAATATATACTTATAGAAACAAACACATGTAAATATATACAAAGTCCCTCTCCAAAAAAAGAAAGCATCCACATTCCCGAAATGGCTCTTTCAATCCTTTTATTTTTCAATTTAATCCACCACTACAGCCTCCTAACGCATACTGGTCTGATAAGACCTTGTTCACAGGTAGCTGCAATTGTGCTCCAATGACACTGCAAACCAGTTCCCAATTTAAACGATTTATGCCTCCTAGTGGCCACATTCGTGGGTCATAGAAGTGCATGCTGCAATTTCTGGTGAATTCAATGTACAGCTCAAATGGACAATCAGATCCCTTGTCAAATGCAGCCAAGCCAATGTCAATATTTAAGATAGCAGACCAATTAACATTCCAAAAGTCAGTCATGTGTGTACATGGTGTATGGATCCATGCCGCGGTGATTCACGGCATCGCCGCTGCCCAAATGTTGTTAACGATGTCTCTCAAAATTGGCCTGAATGGCAGTCATGGCCCTCTTGATGGTGGTGCGGACTAACGGCAGGGCCACGCTGTTCAACATGACTAAAGTCCCTCTCCTAAGAAAAAAAGCATCCGCACTCCTGAAATGGCTCTAGCAATCCTTTCATTTTTCAATTAAATCAGCCACTGCAGTCTCCTGATGCGTTTCAGTCTGATAAGACATTGTTCACAGTATCAACAATTGTGCTTCAATGACACCACAAACCAGTTCCCAATTTAAATGATTCATGCCCCCCACCCTTGTGGGTCGTAGAAGTGCATGCTCAAACTTGATTCAAAATAAATATATATATATGTTTGTATATGTGTGTATGTACATATATATAACACTATTATTAAAATTATATTTTACCTTATAATAATTGTTTTTTTAAATGTACTATAAAAAGCATATATATATACTGACGAAGGCGTACCGCCAAAACGCGTCTTGTTTTTCATTTCTTGTGTGCAAAATAAATCCGATCCGGATTTAAACCCCTCATGAATGCAAATCCTTTTTCTGTGGAGCTCAGTATATATATATATATATATATATATATATATATATATATATATATATAGATATATATATATATATATATATATATATATATATATATATATATATATATATATATATGGAAAATCTGGCATGAACAATGCAGGATTGACGGAGCTGGAAGTTGTGGGGAATGGGCTAAAACTTTACTCCATTGAGTAAACACCAACTGAGATTTAAAAACGAGCCCCCAGGTGTAACACCATTTTAAGTGAAGCGGGCACTGAGAGAAGCGTTAGGCTGAAACCCATCTGCCCAGCGTTTCACCTATTTAGCAGGACTTGTGACCAGAGTCTGAATTGCAATACATTTTCAACTTCAGCCACCGAGCATGTGTCGGACCTATTCTTGTAGTGGGAATGGTTTGGATGTTTGAGTGGTTATACGCGCTGTTTACCGGCACGCCCTTTCGGTCTGGAGCTAGGCGCTTTCCTTGTACAGTGTGATTTGGTGTTGGAAACACAGCGCGTTGCCCCCCCCCCCTGGATGGTCCAGGATACTCACTGTAGTTTGAGGCCGCATGGGGAGAAAGGAAGCAGCTGCATGCTGCTTGAGGTGGCCCGAGTTGGATGTGCCATCTTTGCTCCCTGCCTGGATTGCCAGAGAAAAGGTGTTTTTTGTAGCCAGCAAAAGTCTGGGACACCCATGGTGTATGAACTTGCAGATCACTGTATCAGCACTCACAACGGGAAACATGGAAAATATGGCATGAACCAATGAAGGATTGACAGAGCTGGAAGTCGTGGAGAATGGGCTAAAACTTTACTCCAACGAGTGAACACCGACTGAGATTTAAAAACGAGCCCCCAGGTGTAACATCATTGAAGAGGAAAGCCGTCAGGCTGAAACCCGTCTGCCCAGTGTTTCACCTATTTAGCAGGACTTGTGACCAGAGCCTGAATTGCAATACATTTTCAACTTCAACCACCGAGCATGTGTCAGACCAATTCTTGTAGTGTGAATAGTTTGGATGTTTGAGCGGTTACAAGCACTGTTTACTGGCACGCCCTTTCGGTCTGGAGCTTTGTGCTTTGCTTGTACAGTGTGGTTTGGTGTTGGAAGCACAGGGTGTTGCCCCCCTGGATGGTCAAAGATACTCACTGTAGTTCGAGGCCGCATGGGGTGAAAGGAAGCAGCTGCATGCTGCTTGAGGTGGCCCGAGTTGGATGTGCCATCTTTGCTCCCTGCCTGGATTGCCAGAGAAAAAGTATTTTTTGTAGCCAGCAAAAGTCTGGGACACCACATGGTCTATGAACTTGCAGATCACTGTATTAGCACTCACAACGGGAAACATGTAAAATCTGGCATGAACCAATGAAGGATTGACAGAGCTGGAAGTCGTGGAGGATGGGCTAAAACTTTACTCCAATGAGTGAACACCGACTGAGATTTAAAAATGAGCCCCCAGGTGTAACATCATTGAAAAGGAAAGCCGTCAGGCTGAAACACGTCTGCCCAGCATTTCACCTATTTAGCAGGACTTGTGACCAGAGCCTGAATTGCAATACATTTTCAACTTCAGCCTCCGAGCATGTGTCGGACCCATTCTTGTAGTGGGACTGGTTTGGATATATATTACCACCAGCACTCATGGGAAAGAATAACCGTTTAATGGATTATTCATGCACTAAATCAAAACAGACGTGTTTCAGGAAGTTGCCTTTTTCTGCGCAATTCTGCAAGGTGCCTTTTTTGATGTTGGCGGCAGTCATTTTCATCACTTTTTTTAATATCCAATTTGCTTACGTCATTGACAACAGTTAAAAAGGACTTCATCTTCAAAATCAAAAATCAGCGCCATCTTGTGACATGCAAATTGATATATGTTACAATACATTAAACAGAATATTTTCTTTTCATATTCAATTTTGTAACTCAAACTTCGCAGTTTTTCCTCTATTCTTCTCACACATTTTATTGAGTTCTCAATTATAACGAGCCCCCTCTTTTTTTTAGACTTAATCCTTTCTCCTCAACATTGGAGAATAATGGGAAGCTCTGCCTGCCTCTTCAGATCACACCATGGATGGGTAATCGTTCAATTAATTTTATATTAAACATTTTCAAACGCCTGCTTCCCCAATCTATAAGGGGTCTCTCACTTGTGTCAATATGTCGCCCTGTATGGGCATTTCATACTATTTTTCCCTATAACATTACTTAAGTAATTTACATGTTTAGTCCTTGTTTGAGTTTTATAAGTGGACCCCCAGCTCCTCACTACTGTTCAGACCCATAAGAGTTTTATTTTGTAGGTTTATTATCTATCTAGATTCTAGTCTCCTTAGCTTCAAATCTCTATTACCACTTATCTCTTGGGGTACATGATCTAAACAAAAGAATTTTAACAAATTCCTGTTACTCTGATGGTGAGACTCGAAATGTCTAGCTACAGTATAGGTGACATCTATATTACTAATTGACCTCATATGCTCCAAATTCTGCTGTTTGGTCAGATTAATTGTTCTTCCTATATATTTCAGTTTACACTGGCAAATTAGGCTGTAGACAGTGTATGAGGTCTGACAATTCAGACATTTCTTTGTCGATTTCTGTTCCTTTAAAACTGGTACACCATCAGTGAATACCTTGCCGCTATGCACACAGACCTTGCATTTGCCACATGGAAAAAAGCCTTTCAAATATCTGTGACCCCTTTCTGATGTTCCCTTGCCAGATATCTTTCAAATATTCTGTCTCTAATAGATTTTCTAAATGCTGGGAAAGAGTGTGCATATAAATCCTTCCCAATGATCACATCAGATTTCAGGATCCTCCAATTTCTCAGCATAATTCTCTTAACACTATTTGCCGCATTAAAAAAAATTGTGATCATCCTGAAATTGTTTTGTTTCTTCCTATCTGCTTCTAGTCTCATCTTTTAATAGATATTCTCTTTTTTCTCTTATGCTTTGTGCAGTGCTGTTACAAGTATTTGCTTGCAGTAACCTCTTTTCTTAAATCTTTTTGCACTTTCATCTGCGGCTTTGATAAAATCAGATTTTCTCAAGCAATTTTGCTTGATGTCCATGAGCTCACAATAGGGGATGCTAATAATTAGTTTGCCAGGGTGGCTACTTCTTGCATTTAATACTGAGTTCCCAGCTGTCGGTTTTCTGTATAGGGATGTACAGATCTTATTATCACTAATAAACACTTCAAGATCAAGAAAATTCACTTTCTCAGTGCTGATTTCACTTGTGAATTTAAAATTAATTTTATTTTGATTTGGAAAGGTAATATATTGTCTCTCTGATTCTTCTGTGCCTCTCCATATAATAAACCGATCATCTATGTACTTCCTCCAACTTACTATTCTTTCTATCGAATTGTCTTGGGCCCCCGACCATGCCACCCGCTTCTCCCTTAGCCCTCGAACAGGTTCGCGTTACTGGGGGCGAAGCAGGTGCCCATGGCGGACCCTCGAATCTGCTTGTACATTTGTTACTAAAACGTTAAGATGTTATTATTTAGACAAAAGTCCACGAATTCCAACAGCATTATGTTATGTTCCATACATTTCAATGGGCGCCCCCTGAGAAAGTATCTTACTGCTTCCAGTCCATCTTTATGGGCTATGCTGGTATATAAATTCGCTACGACCAATGCAATCATGAAAAAATCAGGTTCCCAAACTGTTCCCTCAATTTGTTTTATCAAGTCCTTGGTGTCTTTTGTATATGACGTCAATTCAGATACACAGGGGAATATAAAAAATAGTCCACATAGATCGACATATTCTCCGTCAGTCTGGACCTTAGGTAAATGATAAAACGTTGGCAATCTTGGATGTGAGGTTGCAAAAAAATTGTTATTCCTCTATCGATAGATCCCTCTCTGATGCCACTTCTGGATTAGAATCTGTCCGTCTCTTATGATGTTGACATATTCATTCTTTGTGCTCATTCTCCACTCTTATCAATATTGTCCCGAATATCCTCCACTTGTGGCATATCGTTTGGTTGCAACTTATCCAATAGTGCTAGAGTATACAAATCATCCCCGTTAGAATCTCCTTGTGTGTCAAATCATGTCTCTGTATTTTCTTCCTCTGTTTTGCCGATCCTTTAAGTTTAAAGAATGTGTAAAGTTTAAATTTTCTTGAAAATTTGAACAGGTCAATTCTTGTTTGTGTATATTCAAAGCCAGTCGCTGGGCAGAAGTTAAGTCCTAGCTCCAATACCAATTCCTTAGATTTTGTTATTTGTTTTGTTGTTAGGTTTATAATTGATAGGCCGTTTTTATTTCTTCTTCATTCCCCTCTTGTTCCTTAGGGTTCAATTTGAGATGTTTCTGGCGTTGCTTCCACCCTCCCCTTCTCGGTTTTCATTTTCTCTATACTCTGAGGGTTTGCCTTTCCCACCACAAAGCTAGGTCTGTTGAATAAGACAGTATTGCTTGTGAAAAGGAGTCTGTATACGTGGAGCTTGTCCTCCTACTGCTCCCTCCTCTTTAGACTGTTCTGTATCAGTTACTTCTCAGAGGTCTCTCTCTCTGTTCGACTGCAGTACAGCTCTTATTGTTCCTCAGTTCTCCTCGTGGGGCAGCATACTTTCTTGCAAACATGAGTTCTCTCCCTTGATCATAGTCTTTAGTGTCTCGTTCAAATTTCTCATCTTACGTTGTTTTACTTTCATCTCATAACTTGTGAACCGTTTTTTCATGTGTTCCCTCAACTCCTCTGATTTGGTATTTTCCAGATGTGCAGCAATATCTTTTTCCAATTCATCAATTTCCTTCAAGACCTTTTTACGGTCACTCCTGGTAAATTTCACAAGGATTAGTAACTAATAAATTCATAGTGTTTTCCGCCTATTCTTCCAGTAATTTCGGGTCTGGATTTTCGTATGCTGGAACAGTATATATTCCTAATCCTCTGGACACTCTATTGATCTCTATATAGTGCTCTATCTCAGTGGCTTCCCACCATTTTCTCGTTTCCCTTTCATACAGTCTCTCAAGTTTACTTTATTTACTCTTCAGGTCTTCATTACTGCTACTAGGGGTTCTGCTGTTATCACCTGTGTGCGCTGTTTGTTTTCTCTTAAAAATGTCCGAGGCTGCTTCCTGGCATGCCGCCTCACTAAACATTTTGTCTCTTTCAGATTTCGCCGTGCACTATTTTCCCTCGCTCTGCCGCATAATGATCACAATATCATAGTTGAGTTTATCTTACCAGTGAGAGGATTCCGGTCGGGATTGTTTTCAACCGACTCCATATTTCACAGAACTCTCAACCGGTCTAGATGTTCTTGATTCTCCGCGATGGTGCCGATGCTCCTAGTTACTGCCACCACTGCTTCCACACTCATGAGCGGGTGCCAGGTCCTGCGAGGGAGTGCTCACACTTATATTCAGCTCATAAGAAATTACTACTAGCACTCACAGGCAAGAATAACCTTTTAATAGATTATTCATGCACTAAATCAAAATGGAAGCGCTTGGGCAAGGTGCCTTTTTCGATGCGTTTCAGCAAGGTGCAATGTTGGCGGTAAAATGTTCATTTTGACAGGGTGAAATGGCAGCTTACACCTGCAATACAGGCTGCAGTGGCAGGCCTGAGACATGTTTTGAAAGGCTACTTTAGGGGGTGGCACAATGATTGCTGTAGGCTCCTCATTTATTTTACAGGCCCTGGGTACATGTACCATTTACTAGGGACTTACTATTACATTAAATGTGCCAGGATACCACAGTGGTTGCACATTGGTCAGGGAGCTGCAATAGTGGGCTTTCCACCGCCCCTTTCATGCCTGTGAGCCTGCCATGAAAAGGGTGTTGGAGAGGCAACGAATGGGGCCCCAACAGGTCCCCCTGCTGCTCCTGGTCCTAGGGGTGCATTCAGGGGGGCACCTGTTGTCCCCCCTTGGATCTGCACCCCATGTTCCTGCACAGTGTTGCTTGCATGTCACAGCATGCAGGAATCTGCAGTCGGCTCTCTCATGACGGCGGTCTGCATTTTAGGCTCTCCCATGAGCCTAACGGACCGCCGCCATCAGACCGCTGCTGCACCGCCCACCCGTCATGGATTACAATCGTAATCTGTCAGGTGCGCGCACTATGGCCTTGGCGGTCCTCCAGCAGACGGCATAGTGGCCGACTTGATCTTTTGCTAGTACGTGAATATGGACAAAAGGTTATTTTCTTTAGCTTTATGCAACTCTGAAAAAAATTTGTAGAAACAATTGTTCCTGGTATTGTCCATTGTAATTTCAAATATTATTTTGTGAACCACTTGAACTTTCACATCAAGTGACTATGCTTCAGGAATATCTTTCACAATATTGTTTAACATTTTGGGAATTGTTCTAATTGATTATTCTGTATATTTATTAGTTCCAACAGTGGGCGGGTTTTCATACTGCTATCAAAACAGGTCCCAGTTTTACTGGGCGGAAAAACACTTGGTAAAATAGCATGCAGGTCTGCGACTGCTGGCAGAGGCACAGCCCGGTCACAACCTAACCCCCATAACAACATAAGAGGATCATGGACCACATCCCAGTCTCGAGAATACCGGCCTGCTCCCCGACATCTTTCCAGTTCCCGTCCATGTTGCCCCGGGCTTCCATTTATCGCATTCTCAGGTCTCTGCAGCTGGCAAATGGGAGGTGAAAACTTCTCAGAATCAGAGATAATTATGTGCGAAAAGGACCTGATTTTTCTTGGGTGTGCATTAATCCCGTTCTGGTGACTGAGGCTCGTAATTACACATTGAAGCACTATAATTACTTGCCAGAATTAATTAGTCTGGGCCCGCAGTTTTGCTACCCTTGCCCTTGCAACTTGTATTTGAGCGTATATGTTCACAGTCCACTCCCCAATAGCATACAGGGATAGCATACAAGGAAAATGGCTTTCAGTTGGATGAATTTTTGTGTTTTTAAATAAAAATGTAAACATTTGTCGAAGAAAAAAAATAATGCAGGATTAGAATCCTTACACAAAGCTTCATGTGAGATTTGGGGTAATAGACTGGTGTTTAGTGAGTTAGAGGTGCTAAGGCGATTTAGTGTAAATTTTGTAAATTTCGGTGAAAAGTCTTAAAATGTAATGGAATTTCGCGAGGTTTGTGGTTGTTTTTAAATTGAAAGAGCAAATGTCCACAAAAATATGTTTTGGCAGAATTAAATACGTATATTCTATCCCAGCAAAACAAATGGAGCATCCTTAGGAATTTGTTTTTTATGTATTATTCTTAAAAGTAAATCTAGGATCTAAAAATTTGAAACATGATTTTGGTTGCAAAAACGTGAGGCTCTTTATATAAATATGAACGGTAAAGAATACAAAATGTCACATCTTGATGACATTTTTAAATGCTTAATTTTGTCTAATGGCGCTGTTGGAACTATATGTTCACCCCTGCTGTCACTAATCAGAAGTAAACTGCATAGTACAAAACTTTTCATAAAAAATGTAGACCTACTGAGATGACCACTGGAGCAGATCTGATGGCTGAGTTTTGATTGCAGCTTTTGTAAACTGTTTCAGTACTTCTGGCAGTTCCGGTGGAATCGACATTTGCTTATCCGACATTTTGATTTTGAAAAGCCCTGTGAAATAATGCAGAGGTAAATAGTAAATCAGATTTGCAACCTCTAATGTAATATATAGGCTTTTGTTACAAGGGAGTTGACTCGCATGACTCTTAGCGCCCATGCTGAAAAAAAGGTTCTAAAGTACCACATTTACACTGGGAATATGTTTTGGTGACATACATTTGAAGACGACTCTTCCGGTTATTTTAACCTTTGTAACTGGACAATATAATTTGGTCATTAGATATGCATGGCTATGACTTGTCACTCTTTTTTGCCATACTTCAAGCGTGTGAGCCTCGATGTACACTGCACAATGTTTGGAACACTAACTGCCTCAACCTCAAGACAGAAGTTGTCACCTTCGGGAAAGAAACCTCATTATGGGACTCCACCTGGTGACCTGCTGATCCCTGAGCAACACCCAACCCTACTACCTATGCAAGGAACCTAGCAATTGTAGTCAACAACCAGTTAGCTATGACACACCAAGTGAAGTCTGTCTCTGCTTCGTGTTTCCACACACTCAAGATGCTCAAGAAGACCTTCAAGTGACTTCCCTTTAAAACCCACAGAACTGCCACCCAGGCCCTCATCACAAGGGAGTTGGCTAACAGCAACACTCTCTATGTATGAATCAACACACAACTGACCAGAGGATTTCCGATCATACAGACTTCAGCATCCAGATTTAAAAAAAGACTCTACCCCTGCAGCCACATTACCCCGTACCTTCAAGACCTCTACTGGCTCCCTATACACACGTGCACACTCTTCAAACTGCTCACACACATACAAAGCCCTACCCAACACCTTTGCACATCAAGACTTCTACCCACACACATCTCTATGCGCACAACCAGATAAGGCAGCCAGGTCTTCTCCTACTGTGCTCCCAAAGCCTGCAGTGACCTACATCTGCACATCTGAGCAGCCACCTCCCCAGTTCTTGAATTTCACAAGAAACTGAAGATATGGCTCTTCATCTAGTGTTGGCCCTGGCTCCGTCCATGCTTGCCCTGATTTTCGATGACAGGATCCATAGGCGGTGGAATGACAAAGAAACAGCTGATAGACAGTGGTAAGAGAGCTAATCACCTGTGGGCTAATATATGATCTGATTAACATTGCCTTAGGCCATGAGAAGAGAAAGACTAAAAGCCACTGGTTTAAAGTAGGTTTGTTGTAAATATTTTTTTTTTCAGAATTTAGGGCTTTAATTCCCCTTTTTTGTACATACAACATTTGCTAAGTAATTATTGAAAAGTGAATCGATTTGACTAAGTCTGGGGTGGCAAGTTTATTTCTGGTGTTGTAAGACTCAGGAAAAAGTTATTTAGTTACTAGGGGTCCCACTTAATGAGTTGTTAATCACTCAACTCTCACCACCATTAATGAAAAGTGATTGGATATGACTAGGTCTGGGGTTGCAAGCTTTCTTTCTGGTGTTGTAATACTCAGGAAAAAGTTTTTTACTTACTAGGGGGTCCCACTTAATGAGTTGTTATTCAGCCAACGCCCACCAAAAACTCATCAGAAAAACGAGGAAAAAAGCGATTGAAGACAGAATGTCCCTTCATGCACACAACAGCACAGAACTCTTCAACATCATCAAGGAGTTCGCTCAACTCACCAGCGAGTCCACCGACATCCCTCCCTCACAAGACCTCTGTGACAAACTCAGCACCTTTTTCCACCACAAAATCAAGAGCATCTACAACAACTTCGACGAAGACAACCAATACACTGAATCCTAACAAACCTCCCAGACTCCCGTTAGCCAGCGATTGACAAATGGACAGCCCTCACTACAGACACACTGAAGACGATGAAGTCAATCCACTCCGGGGCCCGAAGAACCCCTGCCCCCACCACATTTTTGACAAAGCCGCTGACACCATTGCACCCATGCTCTGCCACACCATCAACCGCTCCCTGGTAACCGCCTTGTTCCCTGGCGTTTGGAAACAAGCTGAGATCAACCCCCTCCTGTAGAAACACTCGGCGGACCCCACCGACCTCAAAAACTACAGACCCATCTCCCTGCTCCCGTTCCCAGCGAAAGTCATCGAGAAAGCCATCAACAGCCAACTCGCCACATTCATCAAAGAGCACAACATTCTCGAATCCTCCCACTCCGGCTTCAGAAAAAACCACAGTATGGAAAACGCCCTCCTCGCAGCAACTGACGACATCCGTACCTTACTGGACAAAGAAGAAACAGCAGCCCTCATCCTCCTAGACCTCTCAGCTGCGTTCAACACAGTCTCTTACCGCACCCTAATACGCAGACTCCACGACGCAGGGATCCAAGACAAGGCCCTCGACTGGATCCGCTCCTTCCTCTCCGGCAGAACGCAGTGGGTCAAGCTCCCCCTTTCCTCTCAGATCCTACACCTACCACCTGTGGAGTCCCCCAGGGGTCCTCCCTCAGCCCTACGCTCTTCAACGTCTACATGGCTCCGCTCGCCCCCATCATCAGAACCTATGGAGTCAACATTGTGTCTTACGCAGACGACACCCAACTCATTCTCTCCCTATCTAACAAACCCAATACCGCCAGACACAACTTTCGAGAAGGCATGGAAGCTGTCGCCAAATGGATGAAAAACAGCTGCGTACAACTAAACACCAACAAAACGGAAGTACTCATCATGGACCCAGACGCCTGGAACGACACCTGGCGGCCCCCCGCCCTCGATGCCCGTGAATCTCAAATTACGATTCGCAGTTAAGGAATACCTCTCCATTCATTCCTATGGGCCTAGAGGCCCATATGAATGAATGGGAAGATATTCTCAATTTGCGATTAGCGCATTTAAGGAATTGCTAAATTTGCGATTCCTTAAATGCAATTGCAAAATAAGGAATCGCAAATTTTGCGATTCCTTATTTTGCACGCAGATTTGCCTCATACATACCACAAAGCAAAATTGTGATCGCAATTTTGCTTGATAAATATGGCCCATAGTGCTTAGAAGTAGTAAATGATGATGTCAGTGCTAGAGATTGCATAGCAATGTTGAAGTCTTGTTTGCTGTTTACATTGCTGTTGAAGGTGCTTGCTGCCTTAATGTTTATCTTCATTGTGATTACAGCTCACATTGTATGTGCTATAGTATGTTTTAAGTTTAAAAAAGACATATTTTAAAAACTTGTATTAAGTTTTCCAGTGATCCCTGAGTGTTACTCATTTATGAAAGAAAATTTGGTGTTCCACTAACTGCCCCTGTCATGTCTCAATGACCAATCATTACCTGACATATCTTATGCAAACCTTGCTCAGTGGGTTGTTTATGTGTTGCAGTCCAGACTGGCTACTGAGGAATTAGAAAGCCCAACCTAGTGACAGTAGAAATGTCTAGAGAATATATCAGGCTGACACAAAGCCCACTCTAAGCTCAATTTAAGTTGACAAAAGCTACAGCTGTGTGTAGGCGATACCGAAAAAGGTCTACATATGTCATGGGCTTAATTTACATTCCATTAGTTGTAGTAGGAGAATGAAGTCCTTAGAAGACAGCAAGTGTGAATGCATCCCTTAGTGGTTAACTGATGAGTTCTGCCCTATTGCATTCCTAAATGGGGTCACAAAGATCCCTTTACAAAATCGTTTACCTCGTTTTCACACAGTCATAGTTTTCTAAGCTTTTTTGATCTAGCCTCTTTAGAAAAAAAATAGAAACATAAAGGGGCTTATTTACAAGGCTCTAGTGCCGCTGGCGTGCATTTTGCTGCCCTATATTTACAAGGACAGGAAAAGCCACACAGGGTGGCTTTTCCTGCCCTTGTAAATACGGCCCCTTTACACGCAGCACTTTGCATGAAAGGGGCGTTCCATGGGTGTTGCTGTGGGTGTTCCCACAAAACACCATGGAACCTGACACATTTCCAGATTTATGAGAAATCGTAAACCTAGAAATGCGACTGAATGCTACGACTCCCCAGGGGGGCTTAGTGAGGCACAGTGAGAAGAAATGTATTAATTTCTCCTCATTTTTTCATCTTTCTATGCGTTCTGCATTCTGCAGCACACATTAAACGAGGAAATCATCTCTGTTGATCGTTTTTGTGCAGAAAGGTGTCCCTTCCTGCATATAAACAATCATTTAAAGAAAATAAATACATTTTTCAAGTTCTATGTGTGCTAATGCAGCACACAAAGAAGTTGAAAAACGTAATTTCAGATTGTTTATGTGCAGGAAGGGACACCTCCATACACATAAACAATCATCCCGTGATGCAGGCTTCCTTGCACCATGGTGCATGCATGCCGTCATCAGCTCATGTCAGCCATTTGTGGACCATCGCTGGGAAAAGCGCAAAGATGCGACATATTATTGTAAATATGCTGCATCCCTGTGCTTTGAAAGTGCTATAAAGTGGCGTAGCCAAAGGGCTTGCGTTGCTGCGCTGCAGCACTTTCTTCTAAATGAGGTCCAAAGTATTCTAGAAAATGCTAATTCTGGAGGTAAAAATAAGTTTGTAATCAAAAGTAAAATTTCACACAGAAAGCACTGATCACACATACACTTTGTGCTAGCTAGTGGAGCTAACATAATTCTGCGGCACAGCCTTTTCATGCCAATGAACTTAATTTGTAGCCTCATTACTTCCAGTTTGGGAATATTAATTTGCTGAACTAAAAGATGCAGGGCAACATATTCATTTCATAGAATACATGATTTCAGAGGATTGAGCGTTTTCCTTAGCAATTGATGTCTGGTTTCTGCTGCTCAAATGGTTTTATAATTTAGCATATCTATCAAATTGGGGCACTATAATTGCAAAATACAGTTAATTATGATTCTATCCCACTTACACTTCCAATTATATTCAGATTTAAGATTTTAATTGTTAAAATTAAGTTGTTTTTAAATATTACCATTTTTCCTTAGAAATTAAATGTTCTGTACATGTTATGTTTTACAATTTAATTGCTCCTGAAAATAGTTGTCAAACTCCTGAATTCCCCAAAATGCAGCACCTGAACACAATTATGTGTGCAGTTTATTATTGTCTAATTTAAAATATTTGCAATAGTGCTACATATGAAAGAAAATAAGGACCCTGAAAAGAATGAGGATAACTTAATTATAAGTGAGAAGCCATGTGTGAGCGATTGGTGCTCATCAGGAAAACAGAACTGAAAATGTTGCCAGCCAAGAAATTTCTGAATTTTAATTTTCTATGTGTTGTCTCGGACTGACAACAATGAAGACACCACTATCCCTCATTAGCCTTTGTTGTATCCTTTATGTGCACTATCGCTGCCAGCAGAGAAAACTATGGCCAATTGTACTTAAACTATTTGTAACCAGTACTCATAGGTCGGTTCATAAAATAAGAATTCAGAGTGAGACGGATTCCAACCAATTTAATTTAATTTAATTTAATTTAAAATTATTTATAAAGCGCACGTTTACCAGCGGTTTCATGGCGCTGCAACTAACAGATATCTGGGCGAGAGAAGCTGGAGCTGAGTTAAAAGGAAACAAGATTGCTAATGAACTAATTAAAAGATTTAGTGAACAAATGAGCTTTGAGCTGTTTCCGGAATTGCGGATAAAAAGTTAAGGCTCTAAGCTCAAGAGGCAGGGAGTTACAGAAGAGTGGAGCAAGGGTCGCAAATTTCGATCCTCCCCATTTCTTCCTCCGGAACCGCGGGACTGTGAAAAGGGATTGAGTGGATGAACGCAGTTCCCTGGAGGGAACGTAGGGGATGATCTCAGATGAGATAAAAGCCGGTGCCGTGCCCAGTCGTGCTTGGAAGGTGATGGAAGCAAGCTTAAACTGGACACGCGCGCAGACAGGGAGCCAATGTAGGGACTTGAGGAGGGGAGTGATGTGGTGAGACTTTGGTAGTTTGAACACCAGGCGCGCCGCCTGGTTTTGGATCTGCTGCAGATGCCTTAAGCTATATGCAGGTATACCTGCATATAGGGCGTTGCCGTAATCCAGGCGGGACATGACCATTGCCAGGGTGATCAGTTTCAGAGCGTCAAAAGAAAAAACGGGACACCTTGCGTATAGTGCGCAGTGAAAGAAAGGAAGAAGAAACCACAGAACTAACCTGGGAGTGAAGGGTGAGTTGAGAATTGAGATTAATGCCTAATGTTTTTACTGAGGTAGAGGGGACAGGTGGAGGGCCTAGGGAAGGGGGCCAGAACAAGAAAGACCAGGGGCTGGATGAACCACCCGTCAACACCAGCTCAGTCTTGTCTGGGTTGAGTTTCAGATGGTTGTGGTTCATCCAGTCCCGGATATGAATCATGATAGATTGGAAGTTAAGAACAGAGGCAGGGGAAGAAGACAGATTAAAGACAAGTTGGAGGTCATCCGCATAATTAAATACGATGACCTCCATTTGCTGCAGTGAGAAAATAAGAGGGGCGATGTAAAGATTAAACAAAAGAGGTGAAAGGGAGGAGCCTTGGGGGACCCCGCACTGAACTTTCCGAAAGTCCGCAGTAAAATCACCCAGGCGAACTGCCTGGGTGCGGTCCCTCAGTAAGGAGGATAACCATACCAGCGCGGTGCCCCCGATCCCCGCCGCCCTGACACGGGAAAGCAAGATGGTATGATCAACCGTGTCAAAAGCGGCTGAGAGATCGAGGAGAACCAAGGCCTGGGTCTGGTTAGTGTCCATTGCCTCCCTGAGGTTGTCGAGAACCGAAAGGACTACGGACTCCGTAGAGTGTGCGGGCGGAACCCGGCCTGGCGGGGGGCAAGAGCCCCGTACTTCTCCACAAAAGAGCTCAGAGCGCAGGTGACATGGCACTCGAGCACTTTCGCCAGGAAAGGCAGGAGAGAGATGGGGCGAAAATTGGCGGGGACTGAGGGGTCTGCGCCCGGCTTTTTCAGAATGGGAACAATGACTGCTGTTTTGATTGGATTAGGTACCACCCCCTGGGAGAGAGAGCTATTGAGGAGGTGAAGGGGGGGGTCTGGACAGGTAGTAAAGATGTGACGGAGAATGTGGGCAGGGCAGGGATCTAACGGGGAGCCGGATTTGACAAGGGGAATTATGGAAGTCAGGGATTCCTTGGTAAAGGAAGGGAGGGTAGTGAGTTGTCCCTTGGGGGGAGGACACTGGGGATCCACAAAATTAGGAGAGGGGGGAGGGATGTTGGCTTTAATGGTGGCTATTTTCTGAATGAAGAAATTGTTTAGGGAGTGACAGAGTTCCTGGGAAGGGGTGGGCTTCAGAGTGGTTCTGTCGGAGAATGCCAGGTTGTGCACAATCGAGAAGATTTCTCTCGATTGGTTCTCAGCTGCGAGGATTTTTGAAGAAAAATAGGTTGTTTTAGCCGCCAAGATATCCTTTTTATATTGAGTCAGGATGTTAATGAACTCCAATCGCAGTGAGGGGCAGTAGTTTCTCCTCCAGGCCCGCTCCGCTCGACGTACCGCTAGTTTGGTGGCCTTAAGATCTTCATTAAACCACAGGTTGGCGTCCTTCTCCCGCTTTGAGGTGACCCGTTTCAGAGGGGCAATAGAGTCGCTGCCTGAGGAGAGCCACTGTTCAATGGCCGTGACCTGGGAAAGGGTGGATAGACCTTGTAGGGAGGGGTAGGAGGTGGTGAGTAGGGTGGATACATTTTCAGGGTCTACTCGCCCCCAAGCGCGGACCCAGATGTTCTTAGGAAGTGGGGGCTTGACCGGAGGGTGTGTGGGAAGGGCAAATGAAATCAAATGATGGTCTGACCATGTACAAGGTGAGATGGATAGGGACTCTACGGGACAGTTCAAGGTCCAAATCTGGTCTAGGATATGACCCTTGACATGGGTAGGAGAGTGAATGTGAGATATAAAGTTGAGAGATTGAAGGGTGTCTGAAAATTCTTTTGAGGATGGGCATTCTGCGGGGTCTGAGGGACAAAAATTAAAATCACCCAAGAGCAAAATGGAGGAGTTGTTAACTGTGATCGTGGCCAAAACTTCCAGAAAATCGGGGAGAAACAATAAAGGGGATTGAGGGGGACGATAGGTAAGTATGCAAGTGAGGGGGGTGTAATAGAAGTGGTACGGATAGCCAGGTACTCCGTAGTGGCAATTTCTGGCAGAGAAAGAGTTTGAAAGGGGAGGTCAGTTCGGGCGATGACCGCAACGCCGCCCCCAGCTCTACCATTATGGCGATCCGGCAATATTATTTAATATTCAGGAGGTCGATCAGATTAGGTCGATCAGAAATTGTTACTCACTTTGGATGGCCATAATCACTGGAATGGAAGCCTACATGGGTCAGTGAACCAGTGCGTCTGTGATTGACTTTATTATTATTATTATATTTAAATGTATATGGCGCAACAGCTACCCAGAGGTTTCTTGGCACCTTACGGACACAAGCTAAACAACAGAGCAACAAGAGAGACAAAACTATATATTAAATAACCAAGTTTTGATTCTTTTCCTAAATTTGATAGAGTTTTTTTCCAAGTGAAGTGAAAGAGGCATTGAATTCCACAGAGCAGGAGCAAGCAAAGAGAAAGAGCGGCCACCTATAAGGGTCAAATGGAATCTAGGGGTCCTAAATTTGGCTTGCTTCGAGGATCTAAGGGCGCGAGTTGGCTTGTATTTGTAATGTAATGTAATGTAATGTAAACAGGTATTTGTAGAGCACAAACTGTCGCTCCGGAAGGAGCATCCTGGCGCTAGAAAGGTAGCTTCCATGGAATATCCAGAGGAGTGCTAGATGGCAGCAAACGCATATGAGTCTGGAAGGTTATATATCCAGGTTTTAAGTTTCTTTCTGAAGGCCGCTGTGGTGTGTTGCATTCTAAGGTCATTTGGCATGTCATTCCAAGCTTTAGGGGCAAGGACGCCAATTGATTTACCTCCTTTCATTTTCAGATGAAATTTGGGAACTTTAGCAAGATTGAGCCCCGCTGATCTCAAAACTCTAGTTGGATTGTAGCGAGATAGTCTTTTCGACAGATACTTGGGTCCAATATCGTTTAAGGCTCTGTAGGCAGTTACTAAGATCTTAAAGAGAATTCTTTTATGCATCTGAAGCCAATGCAAAGTTCTAAGGGCTGCCGATGCAGAAGATCTCCTAGGAAGTTTTAACACTAACCGTGCTGCCGCATGTTGGACTTTGCAGCTTCTTTAATGTTTGTTTCTTTATTCCGGCCATTAGGCCATTGCAGTAATCTAGGCGGGAAAGTAGGAGTGACGCTGCCACAGACTTTCTCGCTTCAATAGGAAGAAAGTCAAAAAATTTCTTCAGGGATATTATCATATTGAAGCAGCTGCCTGCTAGGTTTCTCACATGATGATCAAAAGAGAGGGAAGAGTCAAAGAGAATACCAAGGTTTCTAGCTGACTCAACCACGTCAGGAGGTGGAGAGGTGCTTTCGGGCCACAATTTACTGGGGCAGAAACTATTATTTTTCCCCATAGGCAGAAATTCAGTTTTATTTGAATTGCATTTAAGGTGGTTGATTGTCATCCACAGAAAGACCTCCGTTAAGCAATTTTGAAAGTTTGCCTCTGATCTGGTGGTGGTTTTATCCATGGATAGAATGAGTTGCGTATCGTCAGCATATGAAGTATCGCATATGTCAAACGATTCAATGAGAGTGATGAGGGGAGCCATATAAATATTAAAAAGAGGAGGGCTCAAAATCGATCCCTGGGGGACCCCTGCATTTATTTGTTTTTCTTTTCAAAGAAAAGGTCCTAAAGATACCTTCTGTGTTCTATCTGTAAGGAAGGAAACAATCCAGTCAAGAGCTATATCCGTTACACCATTCCCTCTCAGTCTATTCATGAGGATGTTATGAGATATGGTGTCGAACGCTGCCAACAGATCGAGCAAAAGCAAGACAGCGTTTTTTCCTTCATCTTGGATAGATTTTATGATGTCAGCTACTTCCATTAGGGCAGTTTCTGTAGAATGCTTACTACGGAAACCTGATTGTTGTTGATGCAGAAGGTCATGTCTTCCATGAAATTCGAGAGTTCTTTGTGGACCATTGATTCCATTATTTTCCCAAGAACTGGCAAAAGGGAAATAGGACGCAGGTTGGAAAATACTGAAGAGTCTTTATTTAGTTTTTTCATTAGGGGTTTCACTGTGGCCTTTTTCCAGTCTCTTGGCATGGTTCCTTTCCCAATAGAGCCATTAACTATGCTGTTAATAATGGGATTGACTATATCCACTACTTGGTGGAGAATGAACGGCGGACATGAGTCCAGAGGTGACCCTTATTTACAAGACATTATGGCATCCCTAGATTGAGCTAAGGTGACAGGTGTGAAAGTGCTAAAAGCACTAAGTGAACTAGGGTGCTCAGATAATGATGGGTCGTGCCGGCATTGATTTTGTACATGTAACACAGGGCTTTAAATTTAGATCGATTATCAATTCTTAGCCAGTGTAGGTCCCGGAGTGACTTCGAAATGGAGGCTGTTCAAGGTAGCTGACATTGGAGTCTAGCTGCCGAATTTTGGACCACCTGTAGCCTACGGATTACATCCTTGTTTGCCCCTAAGTACTGGATATTTCCGTAGTCTAATCTTGAGATGATCAGGGTCTGGACAACCGTTTTCTGTGTAGTAGAAGGCAGCATCCATAAGATCTTTTTTAACCATTTTAAAATGGTAAAATATATTGACGCAACCTTAATTGCTTGTTGACACATAGTCAACTGATCATCTATTATAATACCCAAGTTACGGACAGATTGAGAAGGTGTGGGAGGGGAAGTCATTTGGTGAGGCCAATGTTGCGGGCCTCAAAGATCTTTATTGCCGCCCAAAATCAAGAGTTCCGTTTTTCCTCCATTCAATTTAAGTTTGTTTGCGTGCATCCATCCCGCAATATTTTGTTAGCCTATTTTAAGGGATGGTGATTTAGCGGTGCTATTAGTCGAAAGAGAGAAAATAAGCTGGGTATCGTCTGCATAAGAAAATATCGTAAGTTAGCTTACTCTGCTATGTCAGCTAGGGGCCTAATATAAACATTAAAAAGTGAAGGACTTAAAATCTATCCCTGAGGAACTCCATAAGAAGAGACGTGTGATCTGGAGTTGGATGTTGAAGAGAACACTTGAATGTGCGATTAGTTAAAAAGCATGCAAGCCATTTCAGCGCAAAGCCGTCAATACCCTTAGAATTAAGAGTTTGAATAAGAGTCTCATGTGATATAGTGTCAAAAGCGGCACCCAAATCTAACAAGATGAGTGCCACTGTATCGCCTCCATCCAGTTGCCGGCGAATGGTTTCCGTATTTCCCAGAAGTGTCGATTCCGTCTAGAATCTGGATCTGAAACCCGATTGAGACGAATGCAGGATATTTCGGGAGTTCACCAATTGGGTCAGTTGGCAGTTAACATGTTTTCCTAAAATTTTTGAGAAGGCAGGGAGCAGCGAAACTGGGCAGAAATTAGAAGGAACCTCTGGGTCAGCATTTGCTTTCTTCAACAAAGGAAGGATCATCGCATGTTTGCAATTGGCAGGTATTATTGCCTCAGCAAGTTAGGCATTGAGAAGGTCCATAATCCATTTCAGGATCAGAGGGTCCAGTTTCTTTTCAATTGAAATTGGAAAAAGGTCCTTAGGAGAGCCTGATTTCATACTATTCAGGGTATCGTTAAATGACGTTATGTCAAAAGGTAGCCATCTATACAGTGTATTCTTTGTAACATGCGGTAATTCTGAGGGAGGGGTAAAATTTGTTAGCGGACTATTTGACAGCGGACATTGTAGTCCATTAGTATCGAATTCTGAATACATTTTCTCTATTTTCTCATTAAAAAACACTGCTAGATTTTCACATTGTGTTTCCGTTAGATTAGGCGGTTTTGGTTGGTGTGTAGCGCCTGACAATTCTTGCACAATTTAAAAAAGTGTTTTCTAATTGTTTTGGGACAATATGATATAGTTCTTTATATATTCTGCACATGCTGCTTGACATAGTGCCTGGTAGCTTTGATGGCTTGTTTATAGTTTTGTTTTTCAGTTGGGGCATAGTGTTTCCTCCATTGCCTCTCTAGAATTTTACATTTTGTTTTTTCTAGTTTAAGTTTGTCTGAAAACCATGGAGCAGGAGGCCGGTGGCTGTTAATTTTGTTCTTAGTTAAAGGAAGACGCGTGTCTAACGACAGACTTAGCCAGCTATGGATGGAGTCCGCCTCTGTGGTGCTGACTAGCTTTATATCTGGTCTGGAGTGCCAAAGATGAGTATTAAGTCGATCAATTTTCAGTTTTTTCCAGTTTCTCATTCCAATAGCAGCATCCTTGGCGGTCATGGGCTCCTGTCCCAATACCTGATTAATCTTTAAATAAGATTTACTTTTTTTTGCTTAAAGCAGTACAATTTCCTTAAAGTAAGCAAGCTACTTAAAAAAATGCGTCAAGTTTAAAAGAAAGATGGCAGTGTTCGGTGGACCAATATCTACCCCCACTGAAAGTTTTACCCCCATTTTCAGAAAGGAGGGTTTTAAAGGGGTCCTCCATCCCTTCTGCGAATCAGTTACCGCTCCAACTTGGAGGTCTGTAGTTTTTCAGTGGTATGAGACTGGAAGTCTAGTCATAAACTATGGATACATATGTTACTGAATCACAGATTGTAAGGAATACCCAAAATCAACCCTCTCCAAATAGTGATTCAGTAATTATTCTTGACCCAAATTTAACAGTTGGTAAAAGTTCTGACTCCTAAAATGAGTTTCTTACTCTGCAAATAACTTTTTGTGGTCACAAACACCAAATTAGAGTGTTTACACCCACAGAAAAGCGTATTATACAGGGTTGTGGAATTTAATATCTACTTGTCCATAGGGCAGGCTGTTTAATAATTCTACTTGTCCTGTAACAAAATCTACTTGTCCCCTTTGTGCCATGTAATGCGGCAACAAATTACGCAGCAATCTCATTATATAAGAGTTCTGATATAGCCTCTCTGATTATGCCAGGGTTCTTACCATAATAGTGTTTGAATACTAGCAATTCCCTTATGCTGCAATGCTTTCTGTAGGTCTACATACTGGGGATGAAGGTAGTCGTATGCAAATGTTCCAGGGTTGGAATGCCCTTTTTAGTCTGTGCAAACCTACTAACGTGCATGTTTTAAGGGTTTTCAACAATTCTTCTCTAATCATTTCCCATACTGAGAACGGTTGGAAATGTACTACTGACAGTGGCCGACTTATAACTTCTTCCAGGGTTGGAAAAAAAAGTGGTTGGAGGAAAAGTGGACTTGAAAACATTCAGATTTTCACATGAGCAAATCTACACCTGCACATTTGCTCATTTGCTCATGCTAAAATGCAGTTCACAAATATTTTCTGGGAGTATTCTTTCTTGGCCCACTTCTGTAAATGCACTTTTGAGACTTTCTTTAATAATTGGGCCTCTAATTAGGCCTGGCGTTAACCATGACCTTTTGTTTTGTTTTTATTCTGTCTCTTCCCGTCCCTGTAAGTACAGTATTTTGCTCTTTTAGAAGGAGCATATTGGCACACAAAGTCGTTTTGTTCAGTGCCCAGAACCGCTGTGGCAATGTGTGCTGAGAGCAACATTTTTTTGTTTTGCTTTTGCCAATGCTTGTTAGAATGGTGAGGACCCAGCAGCTCCCACATGGTTAAGGTTTTACAAAAACCATGCCTTAACAAGTCACGCCTTGACAAAACCAAAAGGCTGACAACCAATTTCAGACCCACTAGCTTTGCCAATGCTTGTTTATTTTTATTTTCCTTATTCATATTTAAACTGGGTACACTGATTTTACATTCTGAATATTTTTGGGAAATACTAACATACATCAACATGTTCCTAAATGATGCTGCATAGATACGGTACCTAAAATTTTACAGTAGTTTAGCTAAATGTTTTCTTTTCTTACGTGCATTTTTTTGTGAACCTTTTATTCTGAAAGCAAAGAATCATCACTCTTGCGTTGAAGCGTCTGCAAATGTTTGCATATATTCAGAGAGCATTCTGGGTGCATTATACAGATCCTCATTTTACTAAACTTTGAACATGTGTGTACACTTTTATACTGGAACCACCGTCAGTAGTGCAGGCTCAGCTTAAAACATTTACTTTTAGTGCTCACCCTAATAATAAAGGCTTTGCGTTAATGAACCATATATACAAGTTTGAACAGAATTAACACACATATTACCTTAATTGTAGAGAATGCCCTTCCCTGATCCACTATGTGGTGCTGAAAACTGGCAGGCCAAAGGGTTTGTGCTGCAGGGGGTTGGGCCTACTTGTCCCAAGGACAAAATACACATTAAAACTTGTTGCCCTTGACCCCAAACAATATGCCGCGGGCGTCGGGCTTAAGGATTACCACATCCCTGCAGTATATCTGACACTCGCTGCACATTGTAGTCTACATATTGTGATGTGACACTCTCCATCTTCAACCACTAAGAAGTAACTAAGCAGTGATCACCAGAAATGCAAGATTCCTCTCCAAAATCCTTTTCTTTGCTTGGCCACCAATTCCACATCTCTGATAATCTATAATGCCCTCACATTCTTTCTTGCCACAGTGGAGGTAGGTATGAAGAGTATGGAGGCACCCCAATTCTCTTAATTGGATACCAAGCCTTTTCTTAACTCCTTCAGCGCGGCTCAGATTCCTGCGCTGTGCTGAACGTTCTAATGAGCCAACGGGCTCATGACGGAACGGTTCCGTCATGAGCACGGGCCAACCGACGCTCATGACGGAACCGTTCCGTCAATAGCATCGAAGGGGTTAAAGTCTTATGAAGTTGTTTGCCTTTTCTACTGAACTAGGACAAGTTTCATTCAAGTCAATACCAAAGGACAAAGCTGCTCTCTAGAGTCTGATGTTACTCATATCAAGTGGAACAAGCCCAAATGTATCTCATATATCTGACCCACATATAACCGAAGAGATACCATTACGTAAAATACTTCAATAGGTGCCACTTTTCATTTCATGTTTTTGGGATCTTAGCCTTGTGGACCACATATATGAGGTGTCCCTCCAAATTAAATCTAATCTACTACTCATACTAAAGTATATGTAAGAAATTACTACTTTCCAGTATGTCTAGCCTAGCGTGGAGACATATTTTGAAATATACATATATACTAAGCTTATGAGTTTAGGCTTGTCAAATTTTGTTTTTGATGTAGTTTTCCAAACATTCTCATTTAAGTCATCCAACTATATTTGTCGGATTTTGGAAGACCTTTTGAGTGTCTATTGTCAGTCTAATGCAGTATGTTCAGTTTTTACCTTTGTTTTGCTGCCACATCAGTAACAAACAAATCAAAGAGTTGAAGTAGAGATGTAGCCCTTCTTTAGTTGATTATGGGTTGGGATCCATAAACTTTTAATTTCATGTATATTATTTTCACCCCTCCATATGATGTTGCTAAATTGTACAACAGAGTTTACGTAATATGAGTCAAAATTGTAGCGGTGTGTGAACTTTTAGAAAGAGTGCAAAATGTGTAATACTTTTCCTTAGATTTCAATGATATAATTTAATAGGTTTGTTAATGTTTATAATACCTGATTTGAAGGTAATTTTTACAAAAGTAGACTATACCATAAAAAAATATTTTATGATTTTCCTTTGGTTTAATATGAATAATTTCTTGCATTTTTCATGATCCCACTTACATTTTTTGAGGTGGTAGATACTTGATTAGGGCCTGATTAAGAGTGGGTCAGTGTATTCCAACCCATGCGTAAACCCCTGCTTATGTGCAAGTCTGAATTATGATGTGGAAGGTATTTAACATATGTACTAATTATTGGATGCGTTAAATCCCTCAGTCTTTGTGACATTTCATCAGGCAAACCTTCTGAAATTTAACAGGGGGGATTGTATACTGTATGTACCATTCCATGTAAACACAAACATTTGCATGTTATTCCCAGAAACTCACAATGAGTGCTTATTATCACACCTAATAATTAATGGATGGCGTGGCATCGTTATTTATCATGTGCTATTAATAGTGCATTGTAGGAAAGTGCCCCTTTTAGCATGATTGCCCCCCACTTTTTGCCAAACTGTTGATGTACTTTGACTGAGTGTGCCCTGGGGTCCTGCCAACCAGGTATACATGGCTTCTGTTCTTTCCCCAACAGTAATTTTGCGAAAACCCAATTGGCAACTATCTGGCCACATTCAAATTGCTTGTAAAAGGTACCATGGGTACCAAGGGCACTGTGACCAGGGAAGGCTACTAAGGGCTGCAGCACTTATGTTGCCACTCTTAGAGGTCCTGTGCCTTCACACACACACACACACACACACTAAAATTACAGGCTGCGTGTTATGGTGCAGAACAAAGGGAAGAGTCGACGTGTCACACATCCCTGTGTGCCATACCTACACGCCACTGCCCTGGCATAGGTAAGCCAACCCTCTAGCTGGGTGCACTATACCATTGGTGAGGGTACAGGTGCATGAGCTCTGTACCCCTACAGTCTCTAAGCCAATTCTTAGACATTGTAAGTGCAGTAATGCCATAAGGAGTATATGGTGCTAAGGAGTTTGTCATTACAAACTCTACAGCACCATAATGGCTTTACTGGGAACTTTGGTATCAAACTTCTCAGCACATTAAACCCACACTGATGCCTGTGTGGGATATTAGGAAAAATTCACTCAGAGAAACGAGCTTGTCCTGTCTGAGTGGCTGCTCACCAGTTGCCACCATCACACATGTTTCTGGACCCCTGGGTCGAGAGCCTGCCGCTCTCGGGTCCTGAAACAAAGCACGTCCTGGGACAAGGTGCCAAGCCTCCTACCCCAGGATGGGCAGAGTCCACGAAGGAGAAGCATCAAAGGCTTACCACCTTTGTGAGCTACCCTAGTCATTTGCTGCTCCCAGCAACTAGCCCCCAGTGGTTCTGACCCACACTTTGGCTGAGAGAATTGGCTGGAAAACCAAGTTAGGAGGAGAGATGGGCCCACCTTTGGCAAGTGTGGGAGGCGAAATGAAGCACAACTCTCAGTTCCTGCCATCTTGCAGATGGGGGGCCCAGCAAATCAGAATGAAGCTTATGCCCCCTGCCACTGGAGGGGGCATAATAAGGTGTGTACCCATCCCAAGTAAGGGACCTATTGGTCCTTACCTGTACTTACCTGTAACACCCATACATTTAGTATTTTGGGGCAACCCTGAACGTTGCCTCCTCAGACAAGAAGAGAAGAAGAAGGATTGAAGAAACTGTGCTAAAAACAGAAGAGGAGGACACCATCTGACTTGGCCCCAGCCCTACTGGCCTGTCCCAACCTCAAACCTGCTCCAGCAAAATCTTTGTGTTATGTAGCCAGTAGCCCCCAAGAACCCGGAGGACCTGCCCTGCCTTCCCAAACCAGACTGTGTCCCCTGTGAGCACCGGATTTGCTCACCAACAGACTCTCGTTCCGGCCAAATCCTCGAGTTTGCACCACTGTGCACCCGACGCCCACGGCCCATCTGCTAGCGAAGGGACACTTCATCTTATGGCCTAGAGGATTACAGGGAACATTGGAGAATCCCGGACTTCTCAAACATGTTCAATTTCTCCTTACCAAAGCATGGGCAGATGGAACTGTCAAGAGGTATCGGTCGGCAGTGACATGATGGTTTTGTTGGTGTTTGCACAGGAACATTGATTTTGTGGCGTCAGATGCTGTCAGTATTTTAAACTTTCTCGCCAGTATGTCTGGACAAGGGTTGGCTTACAGGTCAGTGACTACCTTTCGTTCTGCAATATCAACAGGGCATATTCAAATTGACGGTCATCCCATGGGTGAACATACATTAGTGAGGAAATTACTTAGGGGCATTCGATTTCTTTCGTCACCAGAACCCAGATATTGGGTTGTGAACAAAGTTTGGAATTTTTTCCTTACTTGGCAAATCAATAAGCATCTATCCAGAAAAGAGTTATAGGCAAAACTGGCAATGTTACTGTGCCTAGCTTCTTGCAGACGAGTCTCAGATGTCAGAGCATTGGATGTAACAGTTAGTAAGTTTAGCCAGTATTGGGTTATGTTTAATATTTAGAGATGAACAAAACAGAAGAACAAAATGTAATTCAAGGATAGTGTTATATCAGACTTTTAGAAACTCACCAAAGTTGTGTGTAGGATAAGGTTATTAAAGGTTATGAGAGCATGTCTGCAGTGCTTCATCTGACGGGTGAGAGCTGCTGTTAATCTCTTTGCTAAACTCCATAAAGCAGGATTAACTCCAGCTATAGCCAGGTGGCTGTGTTGGTTTATGAAGGATGCGGGTATTGATACAGGAGTTTTCGGGGCACATTTAGTAAGAGGGGCTATGGCCTATTAAGCTTTTTCATTAGAATCTAGTCTGAAAGATATATTAAATGCAGCTGATTGATCTTTCAATTCTACTTGTAAAAGGTTTTTATTTTATTCCAGTGAATGATATTGCTGCATTAGTGGTGAATAAGCTTTAAACTAGGATAATCCTCACCTTCGGTCCTTACATATGAATGAAAAATGCCTTAGCTAACGTATCAGAAAGTTGCAATTCTATTAAGGACACTGAAGTGAGGACTATCCCTCCCTATAACTGTCATCGATCTACTCAGCCATTAAGTTAAACGTAATGGGTACAGTTCTGAGTTGTCAATAAGTATTGTAAATATTTATTTTTGTCACTTCTACTCTGTTTGACTAATAGAGAACTGTTCATGCTACCATGCTTTTAAAAAAAATAAGGGTATTGATAAGGGGTTGTACCCAAATAGTGTCCCTGGGACCTGGGTGATCAATGTAATGAAAAGAAGGGGTCCCAGTACTCAAGGATCAAATTTACAAGACAAACAATATAAATAAATCAATCAAGAAACAAATCTGTCCACATTGTTTTAATCACAATGTGAATGTTTATAATAAATATATAAATTATCTCAACACGTAAACACAGTTTACGTAGTGCCCCAGATATAGTGGAAGGAGGAGGGGAGTGATCCTGTGAGGAAGTGGTGGAGGAAAGGAGGAAGTTTTGTAGTGACAATTAAATCAGTAAATATACAGCATTTGTACATGCTACACAGTATGTGTAGGAATGTTTGACCACAAGGTTCAATGTATTATTCACACATAACAGCATACTCCACAGAATTCAAATAATGAAGGCGTTTAGGGCGTGGAGTTGAGTTCTACGGGTAGTTGTCGACGTTTCCTTACAAATCGTTAGATCTAATCAACTGGAGCAGTACAGCTTCATTCTTAGTTTATATTTTTTCATCCATTTAGTCAACTAGACTTTTGTGATGCATGACTATATACTGCCCCAAGTGTATGGCACATTAGTGAGTGTGTTCCCTACCATCATAGGTTAGTAATGATGTGCTTTCCATTTGGAATAATACAGGGATTCATTCCCCAATATTAATTCATATAATTTATATATTTATATTAAACAGGTGTGTCCCCACCCCTGTCCTGATGAAGACCCCACCGCAAGGATAGCAATTCTACCTGCATATTAGTGGGTCGAAACGTCGACAACTACCCGTAGAACTCAACTCCACGCCCTAAACGCCTTCATTATTTGAATTCTGTGGAGTATGCTGTTATGTGTGGATAATAAATTGAACCTTGTGGTCCAACATTCCTACACATACTGTGTAGCATGTACAAATGCTGTATATTTACTGATTTAATTGTCACTACAAAACTTCCTCCTTTCCTCCACCACTTCCTCACAGGATCACTCCCCTCCTCCTTCCACTATATCTGGGGCACTACGCAAACTGTGTTTACGTGTTGAGATAATTTATATATTCATTATAAACATTCACATTGTGATTAAAACAATGTGGACAGATTTGTTTCTTGATTGATTTATTTATATTGTTTGTCTTGTAAATTTGATTCTTTACAAAAAAATAAAACAGCTTGCTAATTAAAATTAAGTTTATTGAATGTTTTAATCTGCTCTTGTAGTAAGTTATATCTATATTGTTTTTTCTTAGGATCTGATTTGTCTAAGCAGGAGTAAATTGAGGAAATGGAGTGTAATCTGTCACAAGAAGAAGAAGGAACTTTAATGGACTTGATGTTGATTGGTTGGACTGTTATTCTTTTTTTTCTTAGTGATTCATGGGAATTATGGTGTCAAATAGTGATTCGGACTGTTAAGAAATGGTAATTTGCTTTGTAGATATACCCTTAGTGTCTTTGTCCAAGCGTAGGTTTATTGTTCATGGGGACCTCTCAAGGTGTTTGGTGGCTTTATGGTGTGTTGAATTCCAGACGATGCAGATAAAGTTTAATATAATTTGTTGTTTGATGAGCAGCCAGGTTAATTTTGAACACTAGGTGGATGTGAGATGGTGTGTTTTTAAGACCAATGCTTTATTTTGCTGGGTCTGGTTTCAACCAGAGTCTTTACTAGGGTCTTGAGGAAAAGAGATCATTAATAGGATAGTCCAGAAAGGGCCTGAAATTGAAGGAGTATCCATTAGTATATACCGAGTATGGTGCAGATTTAAAGATGATGTAAAGAGGGATGATGTGCGTTTTTTAGCTACTGCTTTGGGGTAAAGGATAACGGAGAGGTCGGCATCAAGGACAACTCTCAGAATACTTGTTGTTTTAAAACTCTCACATTATAGGTGGTTCATATTACTTTAATACTTTATTCATTATTATTTTTTAAAGTTTTAAGAGTCAGTTTACTTAGATTGATAGAGACCATTGCCAATACAATTTTTAAACAACTGGAAGGTCAAATGATCAAACAATTTAATATTATTTTTAAGAGACTTGATAGACTGGAAACCCTCGTGAAAAACGATGAAGCTAAGAGGAGAGGTATGGTCTGCCTAGACCAAATTAGAGGCGAACGCCTGTTAAAAGACTTAGAGTCTATCACTAGCACTCTATCTAGCGGAGGTCCCACCATAAACTGTAATCCAGCTATAGCTAAAGGGGCTAAAGGGGCACCTAACGCTAGTACCCCCTCTATACCTACTCTACCGCCGGTGGAAGTAAATATAAGGCAAAACCATTCTGCCTCAACTCCGCCATCCATTCCTTTGCCACCCTCCGGTCTACCTAGCACCACAAAACCCACCAATAACACCCAGAAGAGTAATCCCCCCAGAGGCATAACCAAGCAGAAGGTATCTCCCAACCTTGGCCAGCACAGGGGACAACCGGATGACAACAGGCCGATAAAACATCAAGGTCCTGCTTTACATCTTCCTCCTGAGGCTTGCCCTTACGTCTTGGTTTTGGCTGGTATACCACCGCTTAGGGAGGGTCAAGGAGAATCCTGGGTCCAGTTACATAACAAATGCATTGACTGGTTAACTAAACATAAGGGGGTCGGCTATGACATATCCAATGAAATTCTTTCTACACGCCGGGTGACCTGGGTTGGACCTCTGTTCAAAAATATTAACGGAGACTGTATTACAATCAACTTTAGGAACCCGGGCACAGTAACATTTTTATTAAACAAGAATTACACCCAGCACGGCCCAACTACTGTGGTGACCCCCTTACCTCTGAGTTACTTTTACAGACCCCCACATAGAATGTTGCAACCACCCCCCTTGTTTCCGTTACATAATAGATTCTCTGCACTTTCTGACCAGGGCACTTTGGACTAACTGCCAGCCATCCAGGAAGATCCAGCTGCAGTGGTGCCCGATGCTGAACTTTCGCAGAGAGTAGAGTCTGAGGTGTTTTTGATACCATCCAACTTTCCCCTGCCTCCCAACGTACAATGTGATCCATTGGCCAACCCTACAGCCATTGCCCAGGTGTCTGCCCAGGATGTTTGTCCACTGCCCAACGAGGATTTGTCTATTATAAGCTGGAACATTGCTGGGCTGAAGGCAAAAATGGAAATTAAAGCCTGGAAAGATTGGGTAAACCGCTATGATGTCCTAATGTTTCAAGAAACTTGGTGCACAACCCATTTGTTACTTGAAGGGTATAGTTGTCACAATAGGATTGTACCGGCCCCTCCCTCAGGCCGCCCTAGTGGGGGATTATCGATTTGGGTAAAGATAACCGCAGAGGTAAAAACAGAAGTATTACAAATTAATGACCCAAGTTTCATGGCACTGATATACACAAGAAGGGTAAAACTATGTCTAATTAATTTCTACAACAATGATTTTACATCCCACCCTAATTGTAATTTCTTAATCTTGTTTAATTTTATTGATGAAATAGTGGAGGGACGGAAATATGGGAAGTTTGATGGCATTTGTCTAGGAGGGGATTTCAATGCACACATTCATTCAAGAAATCCCCCTTGTAAGAGAGGTGTAGAACTATCCGATCTCCTTGCAACCAGAGAACTCGTAAACTCTATGGAGTTTGCCGGTACAGGTACAAGCACTGCCCCGGTCCCCACTTACATCGGTCATGGGAGCGCAACAACGATCGATTATATATTTGTTTCTCCCTCCCTTGCTGATGTTTTATTAAAGGCTGAGGTAGTGTGTAACGTATACAGTGATCACTACCCAATTGTGATTTACCTGAAATCATTAGGGGGAAAAATATCACATAGTGTAATTGGGGCAACAAACCTGGAAGCCTCGACGGATAGATTAAGGGTTGTTTGGAGGGGGGTAGACAACAAGGGTGTTTTGGCCAGTGTGATTTAGAAACATCCTGTATTGATCTCGGACTATCTTGCTATTGATAGCTGCGGGGGCAACATCATTAAATCATTCTGTGAACTTTGCTCCGCATTAAAAAGCGAGATCTCTAAACCAGCATCTAGGAAAACTGAGGAAGCCCCAAGATGGTTTGATGCCTCTTGCTCAAAAGCAAACCGGGACTTAAGGGCGACTCTCATGGCCAAACCGCTGGATATTTCCCGGGTAAGGTTCTTGAGAGCAAGGTACAAATCCACCTTATGCACTAGATCCAATGAATTAGTCAAAGATCACTGGGAATCCCTTGTATGTACGGCTGCCCTAAAGGACACCCCAGGGTTTTGGAGGGAGATAAAGAACCTAAGATCCCTTGGTTCAAACGTAACACAAAATAGCTGCAACATCATAGGGCCTGTGTGGGTTGACCACTTCTCGAAGATCTATGCTGTATCTGGCAACCCCGCAGTAACCCTTCCCCCTCCAACTCCTTTGAATATTACATTGCTTGAGGTAGAGGATGCCATCGTAGAAAGTGCCGGTAATAAAGCCCCTGGCCCTGATGGCCTTTCTATTGACCAACTAAAATGTGAAATTAATTTTTGGGCCCCGTTGCTGTGTAATGTTTTTAACAACCTAACATATGAATCTTTCCCTGAAACATGGTCCAGCAGTACTATTGTACCCATTTTCAAAAAAGGCGACAGGCTGGATCCTGGGTGCTACCGCCCAATATCATTAATTGATAACACCCTGAAAGTCTTAGGTAGGGTAATTTTTAAAAGAATTAGAACTTGGGCTGAGGAAAGTACCATTCTACACCCGAGCCAGCTGGGTTTCCGTAGTAATGTGGGCACAGTAGAACAATGTCTGAACCTGAATGTAATAATGGCTAAATATACCATCGCTAAAAAATCCCCCTTACATTTTGGTTTCATGGATTTGAGTTCTGCCTTTGATTTTGTAAATCGCTCCCGTTTATGGTCCGTCCTACTTAATTATGGTTTAGATGATTATTTAGTTTACTTTTTATCTTACCTCCATAGCGACCTAAGAGCCCGTGTGCGTATTAACCACACTGGCGAAGTTTCCAGTGATATTTTAATCGGCAGGGGGGTCAGACAGGGTTGTGTTCTGGCCCCTCTGCTTTTTATCTTATACATTAATGAGCTGAGTAGTTCCCTGAGTACCCTAACAAAAGATGTACCGTATGTAAATGGCACTCCCATACCCACCCTTCTTTACGCAGACGATGCGGTCCTAATGGGCCGCACCCCAAAGGCACTGCGTATCTTAATTTCAGGTTTTGTTAGTTTTATGGCTGACTTAGGTTTAACCACAAATTTTAAAAAATCCTTTTTAATGTCCTGTGGTCCAAAAAAGTATAAAATTATTGAGATTATGTCAGGGGAAAACGTTTTAAAAAGCACCTGCACTTTTCCATACTTGGGGCTGTTGTTCTCTAACACTGGTTCTTGGCAACCACATGTTTCCTATGCGAGGATTAAATTAGGTAAAGCGATCAATTCAATAATCTCTCTGCGCCAGTAGCGGTCGGCAGTAGGTGTTTCTATAGGGCGGTGACGTGGGCAGGAGGAGGGGCAGGGTGGGGGGACATAATGTATGGATTACGGAGTTTTACAGGTAAGTAAACATTTAAATACATAAAACGAATTTCGTTGCGCGCACTGCATCACATTTGGTGATGCAGTGTGCGCAACGAAATTCGTTTTATGTATTTAAATGTTTACTTACCTGTAAAACTCCATAATCCATACATTATTTCCCCCACCCTGCCCCTCCTCCTGCCCACGTCACCGCCCTATAGAAACACCTACTGCCGACCGCTACTGCTCTGCGCCAACCTAATCATGCAGATGTGATCACGCCTTTACTAAAGATCTATCAAACCCAATGCATTCCTACAGGTACCTATGGTGCAGAGGTATGGGGACATACAAATTGTCTCCATATCCAGACAGAAGAAAATAGATTCTGTCGGAAGGTGCTGGGTGGAGGTATCTGTGCCTCAAACGATATATGCCACAGTGAATTAAATATCCCTTATAAAGAGGACTTTGTCAGATCAAGGCCGCCCCTTTTCTGGTTAAAGATATGGCTGAACCCTGCAGCCACATTGACACGTGACATAATTTCAGACTGTTTAAAATGTGACAAGGCACATTGTATACCATGGTTGAAAGCCGTGAATGAATGTCTAATAAGTGTAGGGCAAGGACACCTGTTTACATCTCCCAATCTCCAAGACCACTCACATAAGTTTCTGATTCAAAGGGCTCTGTATAATCTCTACAGAAAAGAGCGGGAAAGGAATAATTTCCCAAAGTGTACAGTCGCAAAGTATATGGGCCATTTGGAGCCCCGTGCTAGTTACCCTGCCCCGGTCCAGAAATATCTACGTTTAAATCTTGGTAGATGGAACAGGAGTTTACTGTTCCGTTTTCGGGACGGGAGCATTGTAAATCTGCTAAACTTCCCTTAGGGTTATAATAAACATTTGGAAACCTTAGGTTGTCCGTGTAACCCGATCAAGAAACAAAGTCTCATGCACTTTATGTTCTTTTGTGATTTTTATAAATTGTTTACTGTCCATTAATTAATGCCATACTGTTGGAAACATGACCTGTTAGATTTCAAGATAGCGTTGAGGAATTTATTAATGTTAGGATCAGATGAAATAATATTTAGAGTGAGTTGTTTCCTCAAAGCTGCAGTTCGCTTGCGAGCTACTTTGCACATTGACTGATAAAATTTGCACATCGCACTTTGCACTTTGTATCGTTTACCAATTTGCACATTTGTAATTTGCACATACATTTGTCCTGATTTTATTTTTGTTTTTGTCCTACATTCCATAGTTGTCGCTATTTTTAAATGAACTAAAAAAAATTTTAAATTACATATATTGTCCTCTTTTTATGTACCTGCATTGTTGTAGAACTCGATAGACTACATTTTGGTTGTTTATTCCTGTATTGTATTTTTTGCCATTGTATTTTGTTATGCACTTTTATGGATGTGTTATTCCGAATAAAGATCTTTGACTGACTGACTGACATTATTTTGGCTTTAAACATGTTCCATGCTTTTTGATAGGTTGATTTTTCTGCCTTTACAAATTCCATTGCTTTTGTTGGTGAACAGTGGGCATTTGTCCTGCTTTGTGCCTGTTTTGTTACCACCCTGGTGACTGCCGTAGCAACATGTATCCTTTCACTAGTGGCCATATGTTTTCTTTTAGTGCATTACTTTTTCTTTACTCCGTTTCCTCGCCACGTGTGGGTGCATGGCGCTGCCTCCAGAGCCAGTTCCATTGTTTGTCCGACTCTGCTCTTGCCAAACCCTTGCCTCTGGACTACCCACTGTCTCACCGTCTCACACAAATTAAAGCACCCAAGCTATGCGCCTAGGACTCAAGTGCCACAGCTTCGGAGGTCTTGGTTTACCACATGACATCTAGCAGGTTCGTGAAAAACTTAAACGTAAGGTACTTAATTGTACAGAGCTGAAAGATGCCTGCCAACTACAGCTGTGGTGTGTTACATAATGTGTCATAACTAAGGACTGCGGTGGCCACTCTGCAAGAAACATCACATGTGTAAAAGTAACGCATGACACCATTCCCATTGAGGCTGTATTGTACTCGGATGTATGGAAAATGCCAGTCAACCTCTTTACATCAAATAAAAATAAAAAGATATACATGTCCAGCAGTACCCATGTTTACATTTTAAGTAAACTGCATGGTCTGAGAAGGAACCTAAAGCCACTGAAATATCTGTGTCGACCTATGAAACCTGTTGTTCCAAATAATAACACTGCACCGCAAACTTTCAATTTGGGGCAGTCCTGCAAAAGGTGGGGCACAGATGGCCCTTGCGTGTAAAGACATTGAATATGCTATTTTTGCTTGATTTCCTCCTACCTCAAATAGCCCTGCCCTCACCCCCTTCCCCGGGGGCAGCTAGTTTGTTCTCTTCTCCTACCATGGACATCTTCTTGTAAAACAGTTACACCTGCTGTTACCTAGTGAGGCCTAGGGCCCGATTACGATGGCGTTGAGACCGCCACCAACAGCCTGTCCCGCGCCATTGGAACAGGGATCTCTGTCCGCCATATTATAATGGCTTCTGAAGGGGTGGTGGTCAGAAACTCTGACCGTCATGGTCCCAACAGGTGGTCTGTCTCCGACCACCTGTCAGACCTCCTTGTATTCCCTGACTGATGGCGGTGCCTGAAAGGCACTGCCCTAGGGATAACAATATCCCTTTCCACTGGTCAACCTGCACCAAAACGGCAGGTGGAAACATAGAGGGACCCCCTACCCCCCTGGGCCAAGGACTTAGGCTCTAGGGGGCACCTATGGTGGCCTCCTACATATCCCTACATCATGTGGTAGGCAAAGCATGATGCCCTCCACGTAGTGCAGGGATATGTCTGGGGTGTCTGTTTGGTCTTGCGGCGGGTGCTGCAGAGTGCAGCACCCACTCAATACAAAACATGGGCAATGCGACTGCCATGGTGGCGGTCGCATGGTAATTTACCCTGTGGGACCGCCGCCTTGTAGGCGGGCGGTCCCAAATACAATACGATGGCAGACGGAATGTAGTCCATCTGTCATCGTAATGACCCCCCTAGTAAAAGCATGGGTGGGACCCAGTGGGACTAACCCATTCACTCCACACACACACACCGGTGTTGGGGGGGGGGGGGGGGATGCAACACATTTTAATCTCTTCCATGTAAAAGGAAGTGCAATAGCGTGCACACTGAGATAGATGAAAATGCAGAAAAGTGCTGTGAATTTTACTAATGCAATTATCAGAATATGCCAGCCATGACAGATAGAAGCAGTGGCATAGCTAGCCCTGTGGGTGCCCGTGGCACTATCTGCTTTTGTAGGACTATGGCTGCCGCAATGAAGAGTGTGGGGGTGCTGGCGAGCATTTTCTTCCTTTGTTGCCCCGCAGCAAACACATTGAGGAGGGTGGGGCTTGCTGTTGCAACTCTGAGATAGGTGATATCGGGGAGGCCGCCACCCCAACAACTCATGCTACCAGGGGCGGACCGCTCCCTCCACCCCCTCTAGCTATGCCACGGGATAGAAACACATTTAACATAGGTGTGTGTTTTTGGGAAGCTTTTCATCACCAACTAGTTATGAGGATATGGCGCATCCAGCCCAGGTGGGTTAGTATCCTACAAAACGTGGACATTTAAAAAAAAATATATTAACCAAATACTTTTGTGTAAAAGAACGAGGGCGAGGGTGCATGGAAGTACAACAATTGTTGATATTAAGGCGAAGCCTTTGAAGATATGTGCAAAGTGTCAATTTCCCAGGCCCCCACCTTTGAAACGAACAACACCGGGATAAAATGAAATAGTGAAAAATCAGCAACAGTTGGTATCACCTCGTCGCTCCTACAAGAAATCTAAACAAAACACATAGAACAGCAAACCAAACGGACATTTTTAACTTTTAAGTTATCTTACCTGAAGTAAAAAGAGGCCGAAATGTTAGCTGTAGCTAGTTCCAGTTCCAGTGCTTTACAGGTATTTATTTCTTTGCCTCTGGCTGACATTGTATGCATCTCTTGAGGGACAGGGACAGGGACAGGGATTTTGTCACAGGTTGCAACTGTATTAATCGCCTCTTTTTCCTATCCCCTTTCCAAATCTATGGGAGCCCTCCGCCTCCCTTCTACAGTAAGGTCCGAGTTAGTGTTTGCTTCGCTATTAGTCTTAAACAGTGCTTCATTAGATGGAGCAGTGCTGTCAATATTCAAAATTGGAGGGCGAAGTACCTGTTTGTTGATCCCAGCTAGTGATTTCACTGTGGCACCTGTTGGAAGTGCAGGGGTCATCATCGTAGCAGTCATCGTTATCGTTGCAGCAGAGGCCGTTGGAGCCACAGTTGTGACCCGAGCCGGCGATGTTACAGCTTGTTCAGTTACCGTTGGCTTGTTAGCCCGAGTGGACCTGGGCGCATTTTTTGGAGCCATCCCTTCTGCTTTCGAAGAATTCAGCAGGCACTTCTCCCCTCCGATTTTCAACGTCTGCAGTGCTTGTCCGCGTCAAAACCGCAGACCCGTCCAGCCGTATGCCGATCCCAGGCGCAGGGTGGATCGCTGCACCAATCGGCGTATTAGCCAGAGCATCCAATGCCCTCCAAAGAAACTGCCCCGAGCAGCAAAACAGCAAAAGGCTCACACCGCAAAGAGCACCGATCACCGCTCACAAGCAGGCTGCGGACTACCGCGTCCGTCGCTGAGAGTACGCTGGTCTGTAGGTACCCCTCTTGAATCCAGTGAAGTAAAGTTTTCGGCAGTATCAGCGAAGCATGGGTGTCCTTTTAGATTAGAGACGCATAAGGACCAGTTTTGTTTTTGAGTGACCTCATAAAGCAGAGAAAGACGGGTGGACCAGCGGGAGCCCCGGTGTCAGCTGTGCTCTAAGGCGTCCTCACTCCGCCATCTTGGACCGCCTCTCCTCCTATTTGTAAGAGTCCTTCACTGGGGAAGACGACTCTAGCTTAATAACTGTGACTGCACCACCTTCTTTAGTGGAGGCTGATGATCAAGATGCTGATGGTGAGGGCGAAGGTGAAAGAGACGGCTCCTCTGAGGAATATGAAGAGACAGAGGAGGGAGATGAGTACGGGATAGGGGCTAGAGCCATGGCAGACACAACCAAATTTATGGCAGATAGAAGAGGTAAAGCTAAACTAAAAAAGAAATCCAAAAGCAAGAAAGGGAAAAAAGCACCAGCAGAATGCTTAACTTTAATAAATACTGTTCCAACCACGAAAAAAAATCTCAACTTGGATAAAAGTCCTCTTAGGAAATGGATCCAGGCTAAGGGACTAGTGAAGAATATGACTCTTCGACTGTCAGGCTCCACCCTAGCTACTAATGAATTTCAGGAAAACTGTGCGGGGCTCTACCCATCCCCCCCAGCTCCCCCAGCTCTTCCAACTCCAGTCTTGGATGTAGATCGAGTTCTACTCCCCGGTCCTACATGTCAGACAACTAATTCTATACTGAAAACCCCCACTATGAGGCTTGAAGTATCTGACAATGATCCCGGTTTACCAACATGTATGCCTGCTGACAAATCGGACTCCCTTTGTAACACCTCACCAGATGGCTTTGAGAAACGGGGCCCAGATCTATCTCCTTTTGAGGTTATCCTACACACTCTAACTAGCCATTGCGCTGATGCTCAAGAGCATTTTCTACAACTATGGGGGGACAATACCAAGCTCCAGAGCTCATTGACAGAAATGACTTCTAAGTTAGGTGGGATGTCACGGGAAATTGAGGACCTTCAGCAGAGTTTTGTTGGTATCGAAGAGAGCTCAGCTCACACTGAGTCTTCTTTGAATGATCACGAGAGCCAGATACTTGCCCTTCAGCTGAAAGTCGAGGATTTAGAGAACCGCCAACACCAATCAAATCTGAGACTCTTTGGTATTCCGGAGGGTGTTGAGGAGTCAGACTCAAGGGCATATTTGGTGAAATTATTAAACAAAGCTTTACCTGAATTAGCTGATTGGGATTGGGACTCTCAGATTCAGAGAGCTCATCCACTTCCCCCATTTCAAAAGAACAGAGATAGCAAATACCCCAGGCCTTTTATCATTTGCTTTGGGAATTTTCTCTTGAGGCAGGCAGTAGCTCTAAAAGCACGTCCCAACTCTCCTATCAAGTTTGAAAATATGTCTTTATTTGTTCGCTCAGATCTGAGCAAACCCACTATGGATAGGAGATGGAGATTAACAAAATTTATAGACCGTTTCAAAGCTATTGGGGGACAAGTTTTTTTGCAGGAGCCTGTCAGTCTAAAAGTTATTAAAGGTGCCCATACCTACTACTTCTCGGATGAGAAGGAGGTGGAGAATATGCTATCTAAGATCAGCTAAAATTTTGAGCTGAAGCTTAAATGATCAATATATTCCTCTTTTTTCTAATTCTCAGCCCTCGGGGGGATCATAAAAAAATAGCCTCTTTTTCCTCCTTTTCTTTCCCTTTTTTTCTTCTCTGTACTAAATACTTAAAAATACTAAATAATTTTTTTTTTTTTAAAAAGAGGAAAAGAATAAAGAAAGGCAGGCGGGTCCGGGAGTCCTAGGGCTGCTTAGGTCTGAGCTGCCCATTCAACGGAGGGGGCTCCCTCTTGTTCTGGGTTGAGGGAGAGTGGGGTGGGGGTTGGGCCCAGGTTCTCAGAGGGGTTTCGTTGGGGATGGGGTTAAAATATATAAAAAGTCAGCACCTTGTGATAAAGGCTTTAGTTTGAAAGGAATGCATTACTGGGTTTTTTTTCATTATTTTTGTCTTTTTGGTCAATAATACACAGTATGGCGAAACTGGTTTAAACTACCAATTGAAATGCATATATTAAAATGTCTAGCGTGGAACGTAGGTGGCCTAAATAGTAAGAATAAAAGAGAACTTATCTCTGAAGAATTAAGGCTATATAACCCTCAACTAATTTTTCTCTCTGAAACAAATATCTCTTACAGGGATAGAAAGTTACTCAACCAATTGGCCTATGAGGGGTTAGTCTGCTCATCTCAACAGATTTCTTTCAGGGTAGTTGCTATATTAAAGGATAAAAAGTCCAGATTTGAAATGATTAAAACTGGCACTGAAAAATTGGGATGGTGGGTGATTGCCCAAGTTGGGATTGGCAATTATAAATATGTACTATGTGGAATTTATGGCTCTAATACGGATGAAGCTTTTGTCTTTGATGAATTGAATCTGGAACTATTGGGCTGGGAGTGGGAACTTATTATGATGGGAGATTTTAATTGCACTATGGATTATCAGCAAGATACAACAAGACTGGGTACATTTCAGCGTATGCACAAAGTCAGGGCTGCTATTCTAGATATCAGCCGGGTACATAATGCCAAAGATGTATGGCGCTCTCTTCACCCCGACATACCTGGTTATACGTTTTATTCGGCCCCTCAGAAACTTTGCTCGCGCATTAATATGGCATGGGCAACGGACCAAATAATACAGAATAGCCTTATGGAAATCTGCCCTCGAGTGTCTTCGGATCATAACCCTATTTTATTGACATATAATTATTCTGAAGGACAAACTGCTCCAAGATTGTTCTCCTTCCCCCGTTATTTACTGACCGATATAGCTTACATCTCTCAGCTCAAGGTGCATTTATGTGAATTTATTAAAATAAATCTCAACACAGCCTCTCATATCTGTGTTTGGGAAACATGTAAGGTCAGCATCAGAGGACATGCGCAACAATATATTCTTAAACAGAATTCTGAACGCCGTAAGGCTAATAACAAATTAATAGCAGATATTATGGAACAGGAAATCTTACTGGTTGAGGCGCTCCGCTCATGTTCCACCAACATTGTAGAAATAGAACTAAAATTGGTATCATTAAAGTCTAATCTTAAAACAACTTTTATTGAAAAATGTTGTGCTAAAATGCACAAGACCAAAATTCAGTACTACGAAGGAGGGGACAAAATTGGCAAGCTATTGGCTTATAAAGTGGCGGACGACAAAGCTAACACCCGTATTAAGTATATACAAGATGTGAACCAAATTATTTATAACCAGCCTGCGCATAGTCTGACCCAAGTCACAGAATATTATAGCACCCTTTATACCCCGGAGAAGCTGCCCCATACATCTGATATTACAGATTATCTGGAAAACAATTTTAAGGAAAAATTTAATCTACCTGGTTTAGAACACCTTACTGATGATATTACCGAGCTAGAACTAAGGCAGGCTATTGTATCTCTACCAATGGGGAAAGCTTCAGGGGAAGACTCAATCCCGGTGGAATTATATAAAATTTGCTTTGAGGAAATAATCCATCTTTTTTTTTTAGTAATACAATATATTGGGGTAACTGGGAAAGCCCCGAATTCTTGGAATACAACGAAAATAATCTTCTTCCTAAAAAAGGACAATCCGGCTGAATAATGTGGGTCATACAGGCCAATTTCTTTGATTAATTCAGATGCCAAGGCTTTCGCCAAGGTTCTGGCAAATAGACTAGCACTGATTATCCCTCAAATTGTTAGTGAGCAACAACATGGATTCGTCTTGGGCAGGGACACCATGACTCATATTAATACAGCCATTACAGCCTTTGATATAGCAGAGAAAGAAGCCTCCCCAATCGGTATGATTCTATTAGATGCCGAAAAGGCTTTTGACCGAGTGGGGGGGGGGGACTATCTATGGACGGTGCTGTCTTTCATTGGCTTTAGGGGTAAAGTGATCAGCTGGATTCGGGCTTTATATGATCAGCCTACGGCTAAAATTAGTTATTCAGGGATGCTATCCCCTGCCTTTTTGATTGCACGGGGCACTCGACAGGGGTGCCCACTTTCACCCCTGCTCTTTGCCCTATCTATGGAGCCATTTCTTTTGGCACTCCTGGCCCAGCCTAAGATAACCCCATTCTACTCAGGATCTCACTATCTGAAAATTACCGCTTTCGCGGATGATATTGCAATATACTCTCCTAATGTTATAACAGCACTAGAAGGCATAATGATTGAAGCGGGAAAATTTGGTAATATCTCCGGCTATAAATTAAATGTGAATAAAACTCAGATAGCGATCAGCCATAAACCTCTGGGTGTAACTACAGGGATAATAAGAGCTGCTAACTACTTAGGGGGGAAAATTTCATCTAAAATCTGTGACATATTTCCCATCAACTATGATGTGCTAGTAAAAACAACTAAACTGCTTCTAAAAAAGTGGCATAAATTACCATTAAACATCATAAGCAGAATAAATCTAATTAAGATGAAAATTATACCAACATTTTTATCTCTTTCACTCTATTCCGCTGGCACTCAACAATGTCTTTTTTAAAAAGCTAGATGGAATTTTTTGCAGCTTTATATGGGGGTTACCGGAAAGCAAGTAAAAGCATATTTTCATTAAAAGGATCTATTGATATGGGAGGACTTAACTTCCCAGACTTTAAACTCTACTTCTGTGCTACTTTTATTGGACGCCTCCGCTCCTTGCTTAATCCTGATTTAAAAAACTTGTTTTTTCATACCATTATGCTTAACTTAGATGCAAGAATGTTCCTGCTTAGATTGAACGACCCAAACTTCTACAAAAGAGTTAAATTTAAGACAGCTCGGGACACTGCCAAGATCTGGTGCAGCATTTTGGCTTTCTGCAAGACCTCCTTTTTTCACTCAAAACTACGACTTTGGGATAACCCAGGACGTCCGGGGATATTTAATGATAGACGGGCTAGTGCTTGGGCAACTCATGGTATTGCAACCTTGGGGGACCTATATGGTACTAACGGATTTTTAGACTTCGAGACACTAAAAAATGTGTATCATTTTACGGAGTCTATGAGGTTTAAATATATACAATTACATGACTTTTTGATACGTCAGATGAAAATTTTAACTATCTCAGACTCTGATATTTGGGAGTGCCTCTGTTCATTTAGAACTAAATCAATAATAAGCACCGGTTATAGCTGCTTAATCTCTTATGTAAAACAGGATTGTTCCAAATTAGTGGAGAAATGGAGCTCTAAATTGGGATTGACGATCTATCCAGAGCAGATTGCTCAGTCTCTCTCAAAAATTAATAATTTGGTTCAATCCGCCAGTTTACGACTGCTACAATTTAAAACCTCCTGTTTGCTATACCATACCCCGGAAGTGATTCTTAAATGGTCTTCAAATGCACTATATACCGAACGCACCAAATGCCCTAAATGTGATACTGTGGGCGTTAATATAGAACACATGTTATTTTCTTGCCCACTATTGAACCGACTTCGGGCTTAATTTGGATAAAGCTCTGAAATTAAAACTTGTAAAGCCACCATTACTCACAGCTTCTACTGTACTTTTAGATATACATGACACTACCTTACTGCAACAGGCTTTAGTCACCATTCTTTTATCTTGTGCTAAACTTACGATAGCTAGGGCATGGATATCGCCACAGCCGCCACATATTATGCAGTGGTGGTCGTTGGTTAACAAAATTTATAGTATGGAATCGGGGATTGCCCGAACTAGAGGTATCAGGTCTTTGATAAAATTTGAGAAAATGTGGGGCAACTTTATTTAAAACTTTAGTGAAAGGGATTTTTTTTTCAAGATGGTATGAAATTTCTGTTTAGTACTTTATGTTTTCTATTTTTCATTTTGTACTCTTGCCATTCTGTATATATTCATATACGCAATGCTGGTATATCTGTAATGTTTCTTTGCTTGGTTTTCACCTTGTGCCAACAATAAAAAAATATTAAAAAAAAGTAAAAAGAGGCCGAATTTCATGGAAAAGTCTAGGTTTTTTAGTTTAATAAAAAACAATCTCTTGGCCTTTCCACAACTGCAAACATAAATATTTAGATTTGTTTCTCTGACAAAAGTGGCAAAGGCGGGAGTAGTGTATGTTAACAGATTACTGAAGATGTGAAGCTAAAAAAACATATAATCAATACTGAAAGCCTTATCCGTTAGCATCGACATTAATAAACAAATATATATTTGAGGGACAATTGCAATTGGACACAGAATCCTACATTCTAAAAGACAAATTGACGAAACAAACGCACTCTCCCCTAGACAGATACTGGATGCAACAAATCATTTGTACTATAAAGTAGCGACTTTAACAACAGAAAATACCTATTTATTATTTGTTTGCCAAATAACTCTACGCCTTCTATTTAGGAACAGGAGGACACAGGGATGAAAGTTGCACAATTTGTAATACTGTGGGGCCCTAGGCTCCCATGTATACATAATCAGGACATGAACACAGTATCATATTGGGTAGAACTGGCCCACGGCATGTGCTTTTCTTAGCAGGGTCACATGTCCTGTGACACTTGTGTTGGATGGGTGTGGGGTAGGGTGTAAGCCAGCCCTCATGGAGGGGCTGGTACAATTGAAAGAATAGAACAGTGACCAGAAGGTCACTACATCCTTCCCATACTGTATTCACACTGGACCAACCTGTGGGAGAGAATAAAACAAGAAAAGAAACTTCCTCTGAGTCCATTCAGCTGCTTGCAGAATTCGATTATGGTACAACTGCAGCTAGGATCACCAGTTCTGCCTGTCACAATTGAGTGGTGCCCTGCGGGTCCAGCCCTCCTTGGACTCAAGGCGTGGAAGTTGACACCAAAGTCTCTATATGTAAAATTACCTGTGACGATGCAGATGGAGTGATGGTGAATCTGGTAGATGTTACACTTTCACAACTCAGTCTTGGTTGTTGTTGTTTCATTGCAGAAGCAGCAATGCTTCTAGCTACAGAATGGTGGAGTAGCAACAAACATCCCTCTCTCACCAGTATGCCCCCTCCCGGGTGTTCCCCTCTCACATGATGTCCCTGAGGTCCACCTCACTAGGCTTCCAATGGACTGGGTGTACTTCACCGTATCACTCCACTGCCACCCTCTTGGTTCATGGAGGAAGCACTACGAGTCCCACCTTCAAGCCCCTCATTCCACCCGGAGGGTAGTTAATTCTTGGTAGGATTACTCCTGCCACCTAGATTTTGGTGCACCAGCCTTAATAGGATGGTCTTTGGGAGAACCAGCTTACGACACAAAATCTTCGTCTTCCTGGGACCTGCTGAGGGGCAGCTGGACTCCTCTCACGTGGTGTGACCTGCTCTCACCGACCATCCCAGAGGCCTTTGCCCCTGGGTCACCACAGTCTGGTGTGGAGTGGTTGGATCCTCTTCTAGAGCCCATTTCCGAGGTTACTCAGGATGTCTGAGCAGTCTCATCATCCAGTCTCCTGTGCGGCCCCAAAGGTGGATGTCCCAAATGGTCCAGCTTGCTCCCCTCTGCAGTTTGCTTGGTGTTACAAAGACTCCTGGACAGCTAACTTCTCATGGTGCCACAGATGTTACCAAGGTACTGTGGTCCATTCACGATGTTCTTACACTCAGTCCACCTCTATCTTGCGGTGTGCGATGTCTGATCACACACTCTTCACTTCTCTCTTCTTCTCAGATCTTCTTCTGCGATGGCCACATGCCATGTGATTTACTCTTCCTTCTTCTTTCACTTCGCCAAGCAGGTCTAGTTCCATTTGGTCTTGCTCTTCTTCTCTGACCAAGCCTTTCCATGTGACGTGCACTTCACACGGGTCTCCTTGGCCCTGTCTTACCCCTAGGACATTGCATTCACTTCATTCAGTGACCAGACCTGTCATCGCAACCTTCTTCCTTTCACTACCTCTTGAAGGCTGTCATACTTTGACTTCTGGTCAATCTTGTCAGACCTTTCCTCGGTCATCTTCACTGACCTCTCCTTGGTCCTCTTCACTGATCTCTTCTCGGTCATATTTACAGACCTCTCCACTGTCATCTTCACTGACCTCTCACAGGCCTCCTCTGACCTTTCTCAGGTCATCGCTTCTCTGACCTCTCTCAAGTCACCTCTTCTCTGACCTCTGACAAGTCGTCTTTGCTGAACTGCAGGTCACCTTCTCTCTCTGACATCTGGCAGGTCATTTTCTCTCTCTCTTTTTCCTGATCCCTGATACAGTCAGTGTCTCAGGTACAAACTTCTGCTCACTTCTTTCCTTGTGCTCCCTGTCTTTCATCTGGGGGTACTCCTGCTTCGGGCGTCTTGCGTCCTCACTTCTACTTGCAGTGGCCTCCTTTTGCCACTGGGCATGCATGCTGCACACTTTCTTCAGTCCTTCTGGGACTTGCTGCATGGGACTCCTGCCCTGTACCACACCTGCCGTCCCAGTGTAGTATTTTATATGAAAAACGGGGTTGACCCTGTGTCCCTCAGAACCAGGGTAATCAATGGTTAAATATAAAGTGGTTCTGTCGGGTGACAACACAAATGATTTGCAAATGCTATTCCATGCAATTTACCAACAGGAAAAGAAACCTCCCTCTGACAACGGCAAAATGAAAAACAGGTTCTTACAATGAAAGACCTATATATGACTTGTTGGAGGTGGGTGGATGTTATTTTTTTTTTGTATCAGCATGTTGGTTGCATTTCCAATGTGTGCCTTGCAGGGGTGGGCTGCGCGATTTCACTTTCCAAGAGCCAGCAGGTGCGCGGCATATTTCTATCCCATTCCCGCCCCCCCTCCCGCTGTCCGTGAGCCCGTTCCCACCCCCCCTCCCGCTGTCCGTGTGCCCGTTAACCCGCCCCCCCCTCCCGCGGTCCGTGTGCCCGTTAACCCGCCCCCTCCCGCTGACCGTGTGCCCGTTAACCCGCCCCCCCTCCCGCTGTCCGCTTGCCCGTTAACCCGCCCCCCCTCCAGCTGTCCGTGAGCCCGTCCCCCCTCCGGCTGTCCGTGAGCCCGTCCCGTCATTCAGGCATCTGAATGAAATTGTGGCTGGATCAAGCTATGTTTACCAGCAGTGTGCACTTTGAAGAAACTGATACATTTCAAGTGAACTTGCTTCATTGTATTAATGTGGAATTTGGCAGTAGTTACTTTAAAGAGACTGGCAGTGTTTAATTGAAAGGAACTCATAGCAGCGCATCGTTTTGCAACATGTACTAATCGGGAAGGGAGTTGACATCCCTGATTTACATCGAATCTGGGAAGTGAATGGGCAGGAGGTTACAGCACTACTAAAGCACAAGACTAGTGAGTTGCGTGCTATACCTGTGCCATGTGTCTCTATTTTAACTTTCTGTGCCTCTCCAGGGTGGAGCGCGCCCTATTCCAGAGTGGAGCGCGTCCCCTCACTGTTGGTGCAGCTTTTGAATGTGCTGCAAGGCTGCCATGCATTGCGGACTGTGTGTTCATTTACCATTATCCGATGCGGCATTGGAAACTGCCATCGTGGGCTGCTGTTCGTCATATAAGGCCACGGGCGATGAGTCCCTGATTTGCCATCATCGTTATCTGGTCAAGACACACATGCAGGAGCATGCACAGGTGAAGCGTGGCCCTTCTTTGTGACGTCGGCGCCAAAGACTGGAATATGCACTTGCTTGTAAATGCCTTAACCTCAATTGGTTTGTTGTTGCTTCAAAATGTTGGGTTCTTTGTAGGTGTATGTCTTCACCCTAGGATTTGACTCTCAGACTGTGGGTGGTGGTATCACAAAGTTCAAAAGTTTTTATTATGTTTTGGCTCTCAATGAGGGCCACATAAAATAAGTACACGATATACAGATTTTACATACCAGAAAACGAAAAGAGAAAATAATACCATGCAGACGAGCATAAGAAGGTAACAAATCCAGTCATTAGTTGAGTAATCCTCAACATCTACCCATGTATTATTAATAAATATCTAAAAAGCTTTTAAAAAAATTTAAAATTCTGTAGCAAAACATTTCATTTGGCGGATAATAAAGAGCATGGAAAAAAGTATTTACATTTAAAATTCCTAGTTGTAGACAAATTGGTTTTAACCATTTGAGGCGAAATGGGCGTAGTACATTACACACAAACAAGACATGGTTACGATCCTGTACAGCATTATGACAGAAATTACACATAGGAGATACACCGTACCACTTTGCAAGGAGGGAATTTAGTGGGAGCAGATCTTTTTTTTTTTTTTAAAGATTTTTATTGCATCACCAATATAAATGTACAGACAAGATATTCAGCAAAATTAGTATGACATGGACCAGTTCAATTGATGACATTCGTGTTTCGTCCTGGGGGCTTCCCCCGCTAGTGATGCGGGTAGCTTCATCTCCGTCTCGGTCTCGTACTTCTTACATTGTCTGACCGCTTCATTTTGCACATAACCCTGGAATGCTTTTGTGGTTTACGCCCCTCCCCCTCCCCAAATTTCGGTACCCCAACATCCCTCCAAACCAGCTTCCTACCCTCCCTCCCCCGTGGTCGCGCTGCGCTTGAGTAACCATGTATCAGTGCCTGGTGTGTTGCAGGAGGAAGCAAACAATCGCTAAGGTGTGTTCTCCTGTATAGTGTTAGGGTCTGCTCCGGCTAGTTCGCTCTCGCCTTCCTGCCCCTCATCGTCCACATCCCTGAGCGCCTGCACCATCACCTCCCATGCTGTCGCCCTTTCTAGTGCTTTCTCGTCATTCGACCTCCAGGCCATCTGGTATCGTAGGGTACTATCACACGCGGCCCATCTCAGACACTCCCCATACCATCTTTTATACGTGGGCCCCACTCTGGACTTCCTATTTCGTGTGATCTCCCGCTTGGCCAAGATAAGCCCTAAGTCTATAAATTTACTCGACATCGTATTTCTAGGTGTGTGCGGGAACCAGTGAAGGATGCCAACTGCTTTAGTATACTGGATATCCCGGTCCGTCGCACCGTTAAGGGCCCGCCCAACTTCCTGCCAATAATCGCCTAAAGAAGGGCAATCCCACAGCATATGACACAGATCCGCCCCCGCTGTATTACATCTGGGGCAAGCAGCGTCGGTCGCCCCAAAGTACTGTTGGATTTTCCCGGGCGTGAGGTATGCCCTGTGGATAACATAAAAGTGGATCAATTGGAACCTGGCATTCCTCGAGCTCTTCCGCGCCCTCCTCAGCAGTTGGCCCCAGGTCGTGTCTGGTATCTCCACCTGGAGGTCCAGCTCCCACTTGGCCTTCAGGGCTGCCAAAGGTTGCAAGGCCTCCCGCTGCATCCTCGAGTACAGGCATGTGACGGCCTTAAAGGTTCCCGCCGCCATCATGGCGTACTGGCAGGCCATCGAGGTACCTGGTTCCTGCAGCCCTTCCCCCCAGTGGGCTCGCATGGCGCCTGTGACTGCCGCGTGCAGCAGATAGTCACCCCTCGGTAGGTCAAATCTCTCTTGCAGGTCCCGAAACGGCAGCAACACCCCATCTTCGTAGAGGTCACCCAGCACGTGTACTCCCGCCTCCTCCCACCCTAGCAAGCGTGACCAGTCACCTCCATGTGGGAGGGCAGTGACCATCCCCAGCGGTATTTCGGGGGCGTACATAAGGCGGACACCCGCCCGCTTACGGGCCCGGTCCCAACATAGACGGAAAGACTGCTCCTCGACCGTCAGGTCTCCCACTCGGAGTTTCTGGTGCAGCGTGATATAAGCCAGAACGTGTCGCGGGGTGCCTCCGACTCTCGCGTCCTCGGGACCTCTATATACTCTCGCCACCTCCTGAGTAAAAGTCTGCAGCTGGGCAGCGAGGTAAAATCCTTCGAAGTCCGGCACTGCCATACCTCCCTCATCTTTGGGGCGTAACAGCGTGTCGAGCGCTATGCGTCTCCTACCCGTGCCCCACAGGAACGCTATGATCAGTGACCTCAGGCGTTTGAAAACCGAACTCGGGATCCATACCGGCAGTGTCCTAAAATAGTACAAAAGCCTGGGCAGGGCTATCATTTTAAGCAGGGAAATTCTACCAGCCAGAGAGAGCGGTAGAGTCGCCCAGAAGTCCATAGATCCACGCAGGGCATTAATACAGTGAGTTACGTTGCCATCCAGCAGGTCGGACGGGGTGTGGTAAACATAGACCCCTAGATAATGGAGGCAGCGCGGCTCCCACCGGAGTTCCTGAGCAGTGAGTGGGCACGGCTCCCCCGGCCTCAGGGGAAACAGACAGGATTTAGGCCAGTTGACCTTCAGGCCCGATAACCTACCGAACTGCTCCAGTAGCCTCCGCGCCCCCTGAAGTTCGGCGCCGGCATTGGCCAAAAACATCAACAAGTCATCCGCATAAAGGGAGATGAGGTGCGGCCTCCCCCTAAAAGGCAAACCTGCGTAGTGGCGGCCCAGTCTGGCTACCGCAGCGAAGGGTTCCATTGCTAACGCAAACAGTAGCGGGGATAGGGAACAACCCTGTCTAGTTCCACGCCTGATCGGGTATTGTCTCGAGATCAGCGCACCCACCCGGACCCTCGCTACCGCCTCAGTATAGAGGACCTTGGTCCACTGTATATATCCGTCTCCCAACCCGAAGCGACGCATCACCTCATACAGGTATCCCCATTCGAGGCTGTCAAATGCCTTCTCAATGTCGATGGACAGGACAAATGGGGAGACGGTGTCTGGCCAGTCCACACCCATCAGTCTCGTGAGTCTGCGGATGTTATGAGTGGTGTTGCGTGTCGGTATGAAACCGCACTGGTCACCATGAACCAGGCTCGTCATGTGCACTAGCAATCTGTTGGCCAGAATTTTACTGAGGATTTTATAATCCGTCGTCAACATAGATAACGGACGGTACGAGGACAGCGCCGTACCCTCTCTGCCCTGCTTCAAGAGTGGGATCATAAGGGCCTCGCACATAGAGCCCGGGAGTCGGCCCTTCTCCTGCGCCTCATTGTATACCTCGCGCAGCCGCGGAGCAAGATGTTCTAGGTATTTGCCATAAAATTCGATCGGTAGACCGTCAAGGCCCGGGGTCTTGTTTCTAGCCATCTGTTTTACAGCGCAACCTATTTCTCCGAGGGAGATGGGCCGCCCTAACTCTTCTGCCTCCGAGTCCTCCACGCGCGGCAACTCTAGCCCGTCCAAGAACTCCTCAAGCTCCTCCGTCCCTCCCGTATCACCACTCAGATAGAGCCCTTCATAATAGGCTCGGAACTTGTTCAGGATCCCGGGTTGGGAGTGGCAAGGCTCCTCCCCTGGCTCCTGGATCCTCATGATCGGCCCTCCCCCCCGGATAGGGTTAGCAAGCCAAGCCAACATCGCCCCCGCCTTATCACCTTCCGCATGCGCCCTCGTCACGTACGCCTTGTGGTCGAAGCTACGCAGCCGCTCTAGCTCTACCGCCAGCCCCTCCCGCGCCCCACTAAGCCCCTCCTGCAGTTCTGGGTGATTCGGGCGCCTCTTCTCAAGATCCCTCAGCCGTGTCTCAGCCTTATCTAAGTCATCCAACAAAGTCTTCCGTGCCCCTGCCGTGTGCCCAATACAGTGTCCCCGCACCACCACCTTGAAAGCATCCCATTCAACCGCCCTCGTGGAAGCCGAGCCACTGTTCTCCTCAAAATACCTCTCGATACGTTCACTCAGGGCCTCCCTGAACAACAAGTCGTCCAGGGTGTCAGGTTGCAGGCGCCATGTTGGCACGCAGTTAACAGTCACCATCCATTCCAGAGACATCAACAAGGGGTTGTGGTCCGATATTGTCCTTGCCAAGTATTCCGCCCCTCCCACCGCAGGGAGCACACATTCCGAACAAAGAAACGCATCCAGCCTCACATGTAAATCATGCAGGTGCGAGTGAAAGGAGTAGTCCCTAGTGGTGGGGTGCAACGCCCTCCATGCATCCGTGAGGGCCCAGCTCTCCTGCCATTCTAATCTACGCTTGGCGATCCTATGTGCTGGGGACGCGCGTAGCGGGGGATGGGACCTATCTAGTAGCACATCCTCAACCGAGTTGAAGTCCCCCCCCAGGAGGACCGGTCCTGCCAAGTAACCCGCCAATTTGCCCGAGACATTAGACAAGAAAGCGGGCAGGTCTACATTAGGAGCATACACATTGCAGAGCGATATCATCCTGCCTCTCAGCCTTCCTTCCACCGCCACATATCTGCCCTCTGGGTCTATCGACGACTTCGAAACTTAGAAGGGGACCCCCGCCCGTATCCAAATCAATGTCCCCCTCGCAAATGCCGAAAATGTCGTGTAGAATAACTGCCCCCTCCAGCGCCTTTGTAGAGCCGCCCCTTCCTGCTTATTTAGGTGCGTCTCCTGCAGGAACGCTATGTGAACCCCCCTACGCTTGAGGTACGCCTGAACCTTATGTCTGCGCGTCATGGACTGCATGCCCCGCACATTCCAGGTCACACATTTCAACGCTCCAGTACTAGCCATTCCCCCCTACACAACCGGACCATATAGCAAAGAACAGTGTTCGCCTAAGTCTCGCGACCACGGGCCCTCCCCCCCACCCTCTCCAAACAGGAAGCCAAACCCCTCCAACAACTACAACCCCTTGAGCAACCCCAACTGCTCGCAACTCCCACCCCCCCAGGACAGGCCCCCCCGCAACTGGAAGTACCCCCATCCAAACCAACACTCCCGACCACCCCTCAAGGAAAGGTGGTAATATTCGCAGTCCCCACTGCGATGACCTTAGGGGCCAGTAAGGCGCGGCTTAATGCTATAAGACCTCCAACAAATCAGCCCCACGCGCTCCACCCCACAATCCCCACATTACAGATCCCCAAAACCTCAGTCAATATCATTCCACTGCTGTGGGTCCATCGCCCCGGTGTCCAACCAGCGAGTCCATTCCGCCAAACCAGTTCAACACGCCTCCAGTATCTCTCCCGAGGTCTGCGGCGTCACAATAGGGCCCCGGGCTCCACCAAATTCCGATAGACCTGTCTCTGAGCCCGTTCCCGGGGCCTCCGAATCCGTGCCCTTCCCAGACTGAGTCCTGGCGGCTCTAGATAAGTCCACCACCGCCTGTAGGGCCGCCTGCCTCTCCGCCTCCGTCTGCGACATCGAGGGTTTCCCGGTCCTCCTGCGATTCTTTCTGATCCGTTGGGACTGCCTGATCGGCTTTTCCACCTTGGCCTCTTCCTCCCTGGCCTTAGCACCGTCCGTTCCTGCCTTATAAGTGTCCCACCAGTCCCATGCATCCGCGGAAGTCGTGAAGAATAAAGACTTTTCGTCCACCACCACTCTTAGCTTGGCAGGAAACAACAGGGAGTACTTGATGCCTTCCTGGCGGAGCTCTCGCTTGAGGGACAAGAAGTTTGCCCGAAGTCGCTGAGTCTCAAACGTGTAGTCCGGGAACATGGTGACTCTGTTGTTTTCCACTTGAAAGGGCCCTGCCTCTCTCGCCCTCTGTAAAAGCCAGTCTCTGTCCCGGTAATGGAGCAACTTGAACACCACCGGGCGAGGAGGAAGGCCCAAGGCAGGCGGACGCGCCGGAACTCTATGTGCCCGCTCCAGGGAGAAGAAGGGGGACAGACCTTCAGGTGCCACCTCCGTCCGCAGCCAGTTATCCAAGTAGCCCACCATGTCGTCGCCTTCAATTTTCTCCGGCAGGCCCACTAGGCGTACGTTGTTGCGCCTGTTCCTGTTTTCTGCATCCTCGGCCCTCCTTTCCAGTACCTTCAGACGGTCCATCACGTCGGCCATCTGGGCCTTCACCGTTGCCTGGGCCGGGGCTAAGTCCTTAACCGTGGTCTCCACGGATTTCACCCTGTCCTTAAGTTTATCGTGGTCGGCCTTCAGGAGGCCCAAGCCCGTTGCCACCTGAGCTATATCTTGCTGCAGGGCATCCTTTGTGGTGGCGATGGCTTCCAGGATACGATCCTGCATCCGCTGTAACGCCGCTTGGTCTCTCTCCGCTCCTTCCGCCGCCTCAGTGTCGGTCGCGCCATCTCCCTTCCCCTTCGGCTTCCCCATCTGGGCCGGGATGGGCGGTGATCCTCAAATGTGTTCCTGGTCGCCCTCCGAGCGTCGCCGGGCACCGTCCTCCGGCCGGGTTCTCAGGCCCAGAAATGTCACCAAGAGGCAGGAAGCACCGAGCGGTCGTGGCCCGGCCAGCGCCAGTTGCGCCTGAGATCCGGGGTCCTCGTCTCCGAGTCACTGTCGCACCGTTGTCGCCCCAATCAGGAGACGGTCCTCAACCACCGCCCAAGGGCGCGCCCAAAGTTCTTCCAGCACCTGGGGAGAGGCGCGACGCGGCCGCCAGCACCTCTAGCGTGTCCGGGAGCGGTCTTCAGTGGGTCTCCGGGCAGATGTCTCCGTCACAAGCAATCTCATGCCATCGCCGCCATTTTGGGGTCCGCGACTTCTCGGCCGAGTTCAGCTTTCAAAGTTAAGATACTGCTGCGGGAAGGCTCGGTGTCGTCCTCCGCGGGTCCCGGACCCTCCGCAGTACCGTCCAGTACCGGATAATGTCCTTTATCTCGGGGTTCGAATGAATTTTCAGGATATTTTCCGGGATCGGGCACGGAGCTCCGAGCTCACGCTGCCTACCTCCTCGGCATCCAAGCCACGCCCCTCCTGGGAGCAGATCTTGTCTTAAGAGGAACCATAACCTACGGACCCTGTGAGGAATATTCCAAGTAAGATATTGTTGGGGTTGCTTTAATAGATATGTATTTAACAGAGATTGGCTTTCTCTTTTCCTTGATTGGGCAAGCATATCCAGTTTATAACACAGTTCCCAGGATGCACTTTTTAGTTTCACCTTGAGCTCAACAGGATCAAGTAAAAACAAGGTGTTTGCATCCAGCTCTAACAAACTTACTGCTTTTCTAAAGTTTTTTACTAATAAAGAGAACTCATTGAGGTCACCCAAGAGTTCTCTTTTAATAGCTTCACGAAGGGAACCAGTTTTACCTCTAACCAGACAGGCTACCCATCTTACGAGGGCAATCAACCCCTGAACCCAACCGCTTCTCAGTCCGAATTCCAGCCTGCATGAGGTACCAGAGCAGGCTGTATTAAGAGAAGAAATTTTCCTTAGAACCTTTCCTTCTATTTTTTGCACAAATCCCCAGTGTTTTAAATCCACTAATTCAATTCCATAAAGGAGAGTAGCAGGTATCTTTGCTTTAAATACATCTAGGAATAGTGTAAAGTGTCTCTTCCCTGTAGCATTATATAAGGAACACAATCCCATGCCATGTGCTAGCGCTTTACGAGAGTTGTGCTCTATATGGGTGGTCTCACTTATATTTGCAGCAATTATTTTTCCTAAGAAGGTGTAGGTTTTGACCACCTCTAATTTCTGTCCACCTAATATCCAATTATAATTTTCAGACCTGCATTTTTTCTTGCCGAATATACACATAATTTTGCTTTTTGAGGCATTGATCTTCATATAATGTGCTTCTGCGAATATATTTAATGCATGCAGGCGGTTAGACAGGCCCTTCGGGGTTAGATCTAAAACAAGTATATCGTCCGCATACATTAGGACAGATATGGGTAATCCTCCAATTTTTGGGGCTAATCCCCCACCAGTTGCTATGCAGGAGGGTAGGTCTGCCGTATATAGGGAAAACAATATAGGGGCCAATATGCACCCTTGTTTTAATCCATTCGGGGAAGGGATAGATTGAGAAAGACCCCTTTCCCCACCTAGTAGCATCTTACACCATGTGTTGGAGTGAAGAGATTTTACCAATTCTAGTAACTGTACTGGCATGCCCATTGTAGCAAGCTTTTTCCATAGCGTTGGACGATCTACCTTGTCAAACGCTGTGGAGAAGTCAATAAATGCTACATATATACCACCACCTCGGACGAGGACATATTTGTCTACAAGCACCTGTAAGGAAGTCAAATTATCAAGAGTACCGTGCTCTTTACGAAACCCTGTTTGCTGCATAGGTAAAATATCATTTGATTCTATCCATTTCATGATTAACAATAAAATACATTTAGGGAAAATTTTCCCTATTGAATCCAGAAGAGCTATTAAACGATAATTCTTAGGATTATCCCACTCTCCCTTTTTAAATATGGGAATCAAGATACTTCCCCTCCAAGAATTGGGAACTAATCTAGAAGTGAAGCATGCATGAAACACTGGAAGTAATATCTTACTCCAGGAAGTGACATCCTGCTTGATTATAGACATGGGCAATTCATCCGGGCCCATAGCTCCGGAAGAGCGCATACTCTTTATCACGGATGCTATGGATTTCTCAGTAGGGAGTTCTATGTTATACTCTTCATTCAGGGTTAGCTCCAAATTATTATCCTCCACTCCATTGGAAGCATATAGACTAGATATAAATGTTATCCAGACTTCTTCTGTAATAGAGACTGGAATGGGAGAGGTTCTCACTCCACATCCCTTCCCTATTATAGACCAGAAATCTCTAGATTTGTTATAGGCCGAGGCCTCTCTTAACCTTATCCAGAGAGAGTCTTCTTTTTCTTTTTTTATTTTATTTTTTAGTCTATGCCTCCTTCTTTTTAGTAAGGCTAACTTACGCTCATTTTCCCTGGATCTATTAAGGTACTGTTGCCTAACAAGTTTATTTATTTCCTTATTTAAGGATACTAATATAGGTGGAGGGCGTAGGGGATTCTTAAGATTTCTGTTTTTCCTTGCTATCCTTGTAAGTTTCTGCAAGAGCATTTCAAAGTTAAAAAAATCTGTTCCGTGCCATTCGTCTAGTTCTAATAGAGTTTGGGCAAGAATGCTTTGAACATCCCTTGCAGTGCTAGAATCCCAGAAGCATCTCCCACCCTTACGATTAATAGAGATTCCTGTAACAGCTAGAGACCAGGACGCAGTCACAGGAGGTCGTAGTGAAATTATTATATTAACCATTTTATGATCACTCAAGGTAGAATGAGAGATCACTATGTCCTGAATGAACGAGAACGTCTCATAGTCTGTGATTACATAATCTGTGGGTGGTGGTAGTCTTTTGAGGTGTAGGGGGTGGGGAGTGGAAGATGGTTGCGGGTAGCCTTGTCACGGTTATTTTATTCTGTTGCTGAGCGGGAGCAAGACACTTGTTGCCACAGATGTCCTTCTTGCTTCTTTTAACTTTACTTCTGAAGTCAGTCACCTCTGAAGCTCTGTATTGTCATTCCTCGCACAGATTCTCCTAGTACCTTCACTCCTACTGCTTTTACGAATCCAAGTAGGTATCCTGTCTTACAGTTACAGATGCTCACCACCGCAATCTGAAAAGTGGATGCCCCGGTAACTAGACTAGTTAAGGGATTATACTGATGTACTTCATAAATACGCATTGTTGTTTGGGGGGTAAACATGTGTGCACAATCTTTTGTGCTCGTGTTATTTTCACCTACTTTGTTTTAATTGTTCTCATGTGTATGGAAAACAACGGCAAACGAAGCAAAGGACCCCTCTGTGGATTCAGAACGTGATGACTCGTTGGAGTGTAGTTTTCCATGCTTCTGTGGTTTTTAGGCCTTGCCTACATACAGCTTTATCTGCTTGTTGTTGATTGCCTGCAGTGAACAATGTAATACAGCAAATGGGTTTTGGCTCAGCCCCTTTCATTTCCTATCATTGATTTTCTCCCAATACTTGTAACTTAACAAGCATTTCGGTCTCTCCATATTTTGATTGGTTAGCATGTGAACTCCATTGCTTTCAGAACATGTAGCAGCGCATGTGAGGTCTACTTTATCTCGTTTAAATGTTGCATGGAAGTCGGATCTGTTCTGAAAGTGGACCAGTTAAATACCACACAGTTGAGGAAAGGGTTTGTGTGACTATGTGCTCCTCATCAGGCATGCAACTGGACCCACGCTTTGGGGGAGGAGAGGGAGTGAGGGGCGGGGGTGTGAGGGTTGTCTCCAAAGCCATGTCTAATAACATTGGTAAACAGGGCTTACAACCAGAAATATGCTGCTTTGAGGAAGGCGCAATATAGTCGAAATCTTTTTATTCCTCCAAACTTTTCAAACTTCGCATGTCTGCTGCACTGCACAGCACACATTCCAATGTGGGAAACGTTTTAAATCAGTCTAAGCATTGTTACAGACAATATTTTCTTTGTCGATTTTTCAAGCTTGGGGCCAGAAGGAATTAATAAAAACAATGATTTTAGCTACATTATTGTAGCTCCTCCCATCTGTCTGAAAAGCACCTTCTACATCCCTCAGGGTTGGAATATTGAAGATGCATTTATGTAGGAGATAAGAGAACCCCTTAACGCACATTTAAAGGATATTGCAAGAGTTTTGTTACAATATATTGGAATGAGGCCAAAAGGCAACTTCTTATTCAGAACGTCAAAGGACTTACAATACCCTGGCTGAGCTTGCTTCCCTGCCCCCTGGCTGTGCTTGCTTCCCTGCCCCCTGGCTGTGCTTGCTTCCCTGCCCCCTGGCTGTGCTTGCTTCCTGCCCCCTGGCTGTGCTTGCTCCCCCGCCCCCTGGTTCTTCTACCCCTGGCTGTGCTTGCTTCCCTACCCCCTGGCTGTGCTTGCTTCCCTGCCCCCTCGCTGTGCTCCCCTGCCCCCTCGCTGTGCTCCCCTGCCCCCTCGTTGTGCTTCCCTGCCCCCTCGCTGTGCTTGCTCTCCTGAATGTGTGTGTGGCTCTGTGTGTGTGTGGGGGGCTCTGGGTGTGTGTGTGTGTGTGTGGCTCTGGGTGTGTGTGTGGCTCTGGGTGTGTGGTGGAGCTATGGGTGTGTGTGTGGCTCTGTGTGTGTGTGGCTCTGGGTGTGTGTGTGTGTGTATGGCTCTGGGTGTGTGTGTGTGTGTGTGTGTGTGTGTATGTGTGGCTCTGGGTGTGTGTGTGTGTGGCTTTGGGTGTGTGTGTGTGTGTGTGTGTGTGTGTGTGTGGCTCTGGGTGTGTGTGTGTGTGGCTCTGGGTGTGTGTGTGTGTGTGTGTGTGGCTGGCTCTGGGTGTGTGTGTGGCTGGCTCTGGGTGGGTATGTGTGGCTCTGGGTGGGTGTGTGTGTGTGTGGTAGTAATTGCTGTCTGCTGAGCTCGTCCGTAGGGTACAATGGGTCTCACATTGCGAGAGATTAAGCTAATGGCAATGTAAATGACAAAACCTACACATAAATACAAATTTTGTCATTTACAATGCCAATAGCTCTAACTTTTCCAAAGGCGAAACCATTGCATTGTAAATGCTGGTTAGGTTTCGCCTCGCCGAAAGCTGCTCAGCAGACTTTCGCGTAGGGCGAAATCTTTTGAGTTACAGTATGGATGTTTGTCCCGCCTCTGTCTTCCATTGGCTAGCTCCGTAAATGGAGGCTAGCCATTGGAAGAGAGAGGCGTCCGTCATTCTGCAAGGCGACTCGTGGGCGTTCCTGAGATTTTTTCTCATCCAGACCCTTTTAGTACGTCATTGCGGCGGTGGGCGGGTGTTATTTATTTTTTTTTTGGACGCCATGTTTTGATCATTTGCCTCCGGAAGATGTCCAGGTGAGTGCTGTTTTCTTGTTCTTTTTGTTTCAGCCGGATTTACTGTCCATTTGGGCTCTGTTGCAGTGATGATGCCGCCTCAGTCACCACTCTTCCCTCACTAGGCAGAACGCCTCTCTACATTCTCTCACAAGCCGGCACCCCCCTTCCTCAGCTATTTCCCTCACTGAGGGCTGCCGGGGCCGGCATATGCAGTGCAGTGTCTGGAGCGTCCTTAGTAGGTACTCTCACACTGTGGGCAGAGTCTCTCCCTGGCACCGTAACAGCCAGTACTCTCCTCCCGTCCTGCTGCTTCACCGACTTAGAGCTGGGCCACCCTGCCCAACCCGGTCACACTATCCCTTATCCAAAATTCTTTTGGGCACACCGGGGGCATGCAACAGGCTGATAGGCAGCAAACTTTCTCTCCGCCCTCATTTGTCACGTTGGCTGGCCATTCGCTGTCCTCTCTGCCGGTGTCACTTCGCAGCAGCTTTCATGGCATGGCCGCTCCTCCATAGTATTCTCTTGGATTCTGCTGTTTTCCTCACACCACAGGATGGCACTTCGCAGTACAGCACAGCTCGCACTCATGTTGGGGCCTCTGCAGGCCTTCGCTAGGGCCTCTTGCCCTCACAGTTCTTTCTGGTAACGGGAGCATCCATACCCACACAGGCACATCAGGTGCAGGGTGGGCTTCTGATCACCTCCTCCTCCCCATGGGCTCCTCACATGCTCTGCAGGCAGTCAGGTCCTTCCTATGCCTGCTAGCAGGAGGTGCCCTCGATACGGGCTGCTCTCTCCCCCATCCACCACCATCTACCCATGTGGGTCCAACCCGCTCATCACCAGTGTAATACTGTGGGGCCCTAGGCCCCCATGTATAGATAATCACGACACAGACACATTATCATACTGGGTAGAACTAGCCCAGGGCAAGTGCACCCATCACCTTTTATTAACAGGGTCACATGTCCTGTGGCGCCTGTGTTGGATGGGTGTGGGGGGTGTAAGCCAGCCCTCAGGGAGTGGCTAGTACAATTGAAAGACTAGAACAGTGACCAGCAGGTCACTACACAATTCACGTCCACTGGAATAATATGGTGTAAGCCTTGCCAGGTGCATAAAGGCGCTAAAAAATGCATCTACCAACATCTCTAGACAGAATTCTAAATATATTCAAATGAGCCATTGCATACTGTTTATCCAGAGGCCGTGATGGCACAAAATACAAGCAAACTGTGTGAATAAAGGGGTAAAACAAATAGCTGCATTTTATTTCTGGGAGCCGGGGCTACGGCCTGGGGTAAGTGTCAATCAAGAGTAGAGTTTTGTCTTTTAGGCCAGGTGCACTCCGAGGTGCCAGCTTGTATTATTATTTCGAATAATTGCAGAGCGTCGCCCACTCTTATACATACGTTGCATAAACTTTTTTCGCAGGCCCACGTTGGATTTGACATCCAGCACAGACAGAGTTGGTGACAAGTGAGCGGCAGGGACACTGCCCAAATGTGGCACTCTCAGAAAACAGCAAAATAAATAAATATTGCAATGTAACGGAGGGATGCGAAGGAGAGAATTAAACAAAAAATTTCAACTAAGAAGCAATAGTTAAACCTTTTAACATTTCTTCTTTCATATCGACTTTAAAAAAAGAAAAAAATTGTACTAATATTTGAATATGTTAAGAGTGTATGTGCATGCCAGTGGGGGGTAATGTACTGCATTGCTAAATACCTATAAGGTCCCAAAGGCGAGACCTATTGGCTAGGCCAATGCTTGTTGTCATTGGGGTATATGAGCTGGTGGCCTTAATATGGTCCATCTCCTTAGACGGCATGGGCATAATATTTACTACCTTTACTTTGTCAGGTTTTGGTGAGTGCAATTTCAGCATGTTGTCCTTTAGTGTTTGGACTCTCTTCCCGCTTGATGATGCCATGATTTTTTCACTTGAGCAGAGACTAATGAGCACAGATAGCCCTTTTCCAGGGCTGGATCTACCCCTGCTTCTTTCACCCTTTGGGGTATTAAAGCTCATGAAGTTATTTCTATTCAAGGTTTTGTCCTTAATGCTTTCTCTTTTTGTGGTCAGTAGCAGGTCGGTTCTACCCTTGGAGGGTTCACTCTTCTGATTAGAAACCGCTCATTTTTCTCCTTCGTTTGGCGAGTTTTGTGTTGATGTTGTGCTGAATTTCAACATTTCCACATATTCTTTGGGTGAATATGGCTCTGTAGCCGCGGGGATCTGCTCAGCTGCTCACTGCCTGCTTCATTCTCTGCTCCCCTTTGCAGTCTTTGACTAGGGGAATGGGCCAGAGATGGTGCTTTATCATATTTTGCAATTTTAGTCTTAATAAGGCAATTAGATCAGTTAAAGGTCATGTGGAAGTGTTGAAAGGTATAGGGAGAGCAGTGATCCTTGCTGAGCTCTGTGGCTGCTACTGGGGTGCTTTGAAATGTAATGTCCAAGCTCAATGCATGGTTCTCAGTTTGATAGAAAATCACATATCTAATGCATAGGCTGTTACATAAACTCCACTATCATTGTCTCTGTGAGCCATGATCAGTTGTATTAAAGTGGCCGGTAAGATCAATAGGGTTAGAGTTGCAGTTGCCTTTATTATGTATGTTTTCAGATGCTTAGGTTTGCTGTTTCTGTGCAGTGATTTGGTCTTAATCCTGAGTGGTAGTCTGATAGTAAGTGATGTGATTCAAGAAAGATCTAACTGAAAATGTGATGAATTTCGCAGTTTAACTTGACTCAAAGGAAATATTTTGCCTATATGTTGATACTCTGAAGATAAAGGAGTAATTTCTCAGTTGTCTGGTACACTGGTAATTTATACCAGAACTCACAAGCCTAACCTTCAACCCACCTCTAGAGTTCAGAAGAGCATATAGCCAGTTCTACTTGGAAATACTCTGTTCTCTGGCCAGTCGAAGCCCCCTTTTTGCACTACATGCATAGTGATTCTATCAGCAAGAAAAGGTAACAGACCTTTTGTCTTTAAGAATCACAAGACATACGTCTCGGCTGGCTTCTTGCTAGAGACAGACTTGAAACTGTTCTAGACCGTTCGACTTCCTACTTCACAAATGGAAATTCAATATGATCCCTTAGAATTTGCTACCATGCTAATCATAGGGCAAACAGGGAATTATTTGATTTAGAATTAGAGGCCTTCATAGAAACTGTAAAGTTATCAACAATAGCCAGTTCTCATCTGCCACGGTATGATGAGGGAGTGAAAACTGGGCAATCTCATGATGCTTGCTATATTGAGGCCAATGATCACTCTCTATCCTTGGAATGAAAAACACTGGACTCGGCTCCCAGTAGATGGGGTGAATAATTAATGACTAGGGATAACCAGATGCAGAGAGACTGAGACAAAGTAAGGTCCTCTGATACAGTACATAGACGTAGATTTAGTTAAGAATTGGACCAAAGATCCCTCCATGATTCAACTTCATAGCTATAGCCTCTCAGACAATTGTGAGTATCCCTTAATCAATACTGTAAGATCATCATGATAGACTTTCAATTACCTTGAATCACACACCTTCGGGAGGCCAGCTAATGGTTCTCCTTACAATATCTAGTATGAAAAAAAAGTAACAGTTGCTAATGTTTTACTGATTTCCTATATTCCTCATAATTGCATTTTTGTTATCCTCTATTTTCTGGAGGAATATGTGAGGAGGGTGCTAAAATGACCGGAGATGGGCTCTCCCAGTCGAATTCTGCAGTATTGGTCCAATCCTAGCAGATAAATTGCTGACTATCTTGGTAGAAGCTACTAACAGAGGGAGTGTACTTGAATCCATGAGAATAACAAGGATTTTAATGGTGCTTAGAACCAACATGAGATGTCAAACTTTAACGTTACATCACACAGTCTATGTTAAATATTTAGTTAACTACTCGAGGGAGGGCTATAAATGTTATATTGCTTTTACTCCATTAAGATGAGCGTGGTTTCATGCCCAAAAGAAGCATAGAGCTAATATTAAGGAAATCGCGTAGGTTATCGGTGTGGTGTTGAACAGGGGGGAGGGATATACTTTAACATTTTTTGGTGCAGAAAATGTTTATGGCCGTGGGGTTATACTTAATACAGATACTGAAGAGGATGAATTGTCAACAATGCTGATGATGGTTATCGGGTGCATGGAGGGAGAGTGGTGATAATCCTTTATGTAGCTCTGAAATAGGATAAGAGCGGAAGAGCTACGATAACAATAGAGAAACTGAACAACATTTTCCAGAACAATTAAAGATAAGGAATGGGATAAGGACTGTGTTCAGATTTAAACAAATCAAATAGTTACAAGGAACCTATTTAACGCCACTGAACTTAATTATGATTTATCTGGAACCATCCTCAGTACGACTTCATAATGTGATGTGAAGTTTACAAGTGTATGATTTTTTTCAGTTTGCTAGAAATAGTCACTGAAACACGAACAAAATTGTGTACACATTTGCAAGATATGGGGCAATATTGGCTAGAAGATACATAGGTATTCTTTGAATGAGATCATTGGCACCTCAACTTTGCAACTGGGCATGGAGCATAGCATACTGGCAGTGGCAGAGGAGAGCAATGAAACTTATGAGGAGGGATTATCTGAATGTAGTGCTTAATTTGAGCCGGTGGTTTCTGGTGCTCCACACCAGCACCCAGTTGTCAGAACGTGCACTTATGACAGCTGTCACATGGTGGCGCTGTTTGTGTAACTTAAAGATGAGCAGAGAAACAGTTGTTTGTTAATTAAAAAAAATACAAAAACAACTAATACCTGCCACCCAAGCCATTCTTCAAGCATTGGCAGCCTAGATCCATCTTAATTGTCACATTTCAGTGTGATTGCCTCCTGATGAGGGCCCGGCCCTCCTTTGTTTACAAATTAAGCACTGCCTAACTGACTAGGTAGCAATGATTCAAAAAGTATCCAACCCTCCAGGTTCTAGGCCTCTTTGAGAATAGATTAGAAATACCAGAGAGGATCTTACATAGTAGGTGGTAGTCACAGCAAATGATGATCAGCACTGACTTGAATCAGTGGATAGTAAAGCCACAAAACAATGTGTGTGGGGTGTGCTTTCTCCTAAATTGTATTTACAAACAGCTGACTGGGACATTTTTTAAATGTGGATTCCTCTGTAAACTTGTCCTAGTCATTGATGAATCCTGAAGCACATCATAGTGCAGTGTTCCCCAGTGTTTGTATGTATGCATGTATTGATATTCCAAAGCAACATATATGTTAGGAGATGGATATGGTATTTGTGTGATGTATATGGGGAGGACAATGAGTTAAGCTGAGTACATTAAATTTAGCAACGAAGTGGGTGGACTACTGGTACTCAACATGAAGTATTATTAATTTGCACACAACTCCAACATGCGACTTGTAAATTCTCAATGGAAAGATTGGTGGCACGATCAACTATGGGAAGTCCAAGCCTATATTTCCTCTGACACGAATACCTTTGTGCTGCCTCCCATAAAGGTCATAATTCAAACCTCTGTCTCCCGCAGACCTCACTGATATCCTTAAATCCCTCAAAGACATCTTTCTATGTCCCTCATCAAGGCACTGGCTATCTTATCCCTACTCATCTCCCACTCCTTGCTGGTCTGTACCTTCTTCAAACTAGCTAAATTATCTACAAAACTATCATGATCAGTGTGACAAGCTCACAACCTTTAGGACATCTAAGCACAACTCTCGACAGAACCTTGTCAGACTGGAGAATAAAATATACAGAAAAGAAAATGAAGGCAATTGGCCTTTTCCATCTATGCACTTGCGATCTGAAAAACATCTCTTCATCCATCAGTACAGCCACAACTCTGCTCCAGTTGAGGAGAAAAGTGAAGAAACACCTCTTAAAGTCAGCCACGGCCCGTGGAGGGAGTTTCGGTGGGGCGGAGAGGCGGGCGGGGGTGGGGCAGGGTGGGGGGTGCTAAAAACCAGAGTATGAATAATTGAAGGTAAGTAAACAATTTAATTAATAAAACGAATTTCGTAGCGCGTCCTGCATCGCAAAATGTTATGCAGGGCGCGCTGCGAAATTCGTTTTATTTATTAAATTGTTTACTTACCTTCAATTATCCATACTCTGGTTTTTAGCACCCCCCACCCTGCCCCTCCCCCGCCCCGCCTCTCCGCCCCACCGAAACTCCCTCCATGGGCCGTGGCTGCTTAAAGTAACACTAAACCTTGATGCAGTAGCAGTCCACTTCTGCCCGCGAACCCAGCAACCCTTTTAATCACTCCACTGTATCTTTGCCTTTGACTGTACATCACACTCTGCCTTTTAGATAGGTGTGCACTACACAAATACGCACATGTATATAAATACAACCATATACAATCAGGGGGTCATTACGTGATCCCTACATAATCCGAATCAAACTTACATTTTCATACCCAGTTGGACTAAAATCATTGGCAACAATTGTAAATGATAACAATAAGAATGGATTACAATTAAGAAGTCCACTGGCAGAATATGATCAAATCTGAAAAACAACTAAGGACAGAAACAGCTCATTGTGGATGGAAGGAATCTCCATTTGTTGGTTCCTTGTGTGTTTCTCAATTCATTACAATCTTGTCACGTGCCACGAACGCAATTTTTGAAATATGACAGAATACTTAATGCAGTCAAGGACACTTGGGACACACTGACTCACTGGCTTAGTTATCTAACACTGTAAAACACAAAACGAATGACATTGAGGGGGTAAAGCTAATGTCACGCTTCCAAAGCCTTACAAATGCCCTCGGTGAGGTACCACTGATGGTCAAAGACAAACAGCGAAATTATTAAGATTTTATAAAAAAATATACAACCTATTGGAAAAAAGTGAAAAACTAACATAGGGACAAGTATTTAGCTTTAATTGATTTCTCTAATGGAACATCAGTGGTTAATAAAAGGAGATATCACTGGTAGAAAAATTATGCAACAATTGTGTATATTTTATAGTAGAATTGCCGAGCATACAGATGAGTTACCATCATGAGGCACCATCAGTCCTTTTTAGTGGTGATCTCAGTGGTAAGAAATAGTAAATTATCCTATTGATAGTTAAATGGCACTTGATATTTGAAGGTTGTCACAGAGTGCACATTCTTTATGGAGTAGACTGGATACAATCTGGAAGACTGATGCTTAGGGGACTATCATCTTAGAATTCAGGGGCATATTAGCAGGTAAGGCCATATTTATCGCTAATGACATGCAAAGTGGGCGTACCCAACCTGTTAGTGACTGAAAGCAGTCGCTAACATCGCTATCGCCTATCCTCAATGCAGGTGTAGCGATTACAAAATTTGCGCTAAGCGAGAATATCGCTGAAAATTAACGCCTGCTCAGACCACTTCTTAATCTGTATATCCAATGGGAGGTGGATATTCAGGTTAAGACCCTATTGGTGTTAATGCCTGAATATCACTGGATTTCCAGCGATATTCACACATTAAGCCACTATCGCCGGATATTTTATCGCATTTGAGATAAACGTTGCTAATAGCACGTTATCTCTGCCATAAAAGAGCAGTTTTTTTACTCTTTTGACAAAGAAGGTGTGGTCATGGTTCATCCCTCAGGTCAGAAGTCACTGTGTACACACAGAAGAGTTGGATGACAGAATAATTCAACTCTGCAGGAGATGGGCAGACTAGAAGAGGTTCCCAATACCAGGTACTAGTCCTACTGCCAGGAGCACAAGAGTAAGGATTGACTGCCGCCTGCGAGAGATAAGTTAAGGTCCTCACCAAACAAAAGCTAATCAACTAGTATTACTGTGTATTCATATTGACTTGGAAGCTGGTTTCCTAAGAACAAGATGAAATCTCATTGTCGCTGAACCTGCTGGATTGTGGAAAAGCATGGTGATGGGGAAATCAGGCAGATGGAGTTGAGGGTGGTGGATATTCTCATAATTATTGATGAGTATTACGCTCCTGGGTGGTTACCAAAGTAGAGAGGGAGGCAGAGGTAGAGGCTAGGTTTATCCTCCCGTCAGTTACGTAGTTAGACAAAAATCGATTATATCGAAGAAAATCTGCCCTGAGGGAATTAGATGGGATACAGCAAGAATTAATTGTAATCCCTTGTCTAGAAAAAATATTTTTTTTCTAGAGACCCCCTGACCCACCAGGGTTGCCCCTAGGTGGCATTCTTCATCATTGGGGTTCCTCTCAATCCTCTACCGATTGAGGCGTGCTGCGACTTGGGAATTATGTAGGAGCACTTTTTATTGTAAACTATGTGTACTGCATTGATGTAGAGTGGAAAGGGAAAGAAAATCTAAAAATACCTGACTAGTTGGCCACTCTTTTATTCCCACCCGAGTTGGTATGGTTAAAAACCAGGGGTCGTTTACTGAGAAGAAACCTGACCTTAATGAGTCTGGTTGTCTCAGTAATGTGTGTTTGTCAACATGTTTTGAGACTGTTGCTGCTTAACAGTTGGGTAGCGTACTCGATCTGTAGGAAAAAAGAAGAAGCCCCTGCCACTTACTTCGTCAAAGCCGCCTCTGCTTCGGTAACCTAAATCTCTCCCTGGAGGCCGCATACTAACTGGTGCATGGGCTGTTTCCATTTATCAAGCCCTTTGCTAACCATGTGGCGAGAAAAAAAACGCCCTGTCATTCTGTTTCATAGTACTAGACTACTCGGTTAGTTCAAAATGGCCGCTGTTGCCGGAGAAGTGGCAGCGCCATGAATTCCCACCCTGAAATTTTATTTCATTACTGGAAATGGCCCCTAGGTGGCATGATTCATCATTGGGGTTCCTCTCAATCCTCTACCGATTGAGGCGTGCTGCGACTTGGGAATTATGTAGGAGCACTTTTTATTGTAAACTATGTGTACTGCAGTGATGTAGAGTGGAAAGGGAAAGAAAATCTAAAAATACCTGACTAGTTGGCCACTCTTTTATTCTCACCCGAGTTGGTATGGTGTAAAACCAGGGGTCGTTTACTGAGAAGAAACCTGACCTTAATGAGTCTGGTGGCCTCAGTAATGTGTATTTGTCAACATGTTTTGAGTCTGTTGCTGCTTAACAGTTGGGTAGCGTACTCGATCTGTAGGAAAAAAGAAGAAGCCCCTGCCACTTACTTCGTCAAAGCCGCCTCTGCTTCGGTAACCTAAATCTCTCCCTGGAGGCTGCAAACTAACTGGTGCATGGGCAGTTTCCATTTATCAAGCCCTTTGCTAACCATGCGACGAGAAAAAAACGCCCTGTCATTCTGTTTCATAGTACTAGACTACTCGGTTAGTTCAAAATGGCCGCTGTTGCCGGAGAAGTGGCAGCGCCATGAATTCCCACCCTGAATTTTTTTTTCATTACTGGAAATGTATGAGGAAAGGAGTTGATATTAAAATGTTTCACCTAATGATGCATACAAATACATTGGGAAATACAGCGGTATAATATTTCGCTGTTTCCCTGCCTAGAAAGCAAGTCCTACTCGGGTGTGGTTAGATGTAATGGCTACTACCCAGGTGTGATATTACTTCAACCAGTCTACTCACTTATAATGTAGAGCGGATGCTTTCCCTGTATGATAGTTTTATTCTTATTTTTGCATGTACCTGTGGACAAAGCAGTCAGTATTTTACTATACACATTTCAACTAATGTGCTTCGTTGGTTCTTTTCAACCGCTGATAAGTCCCATTATCTGACAGAAGTTTATCTGAAGGATCTCTCAATGTTGCATTCCTGTTGAATAGTAACACACCCTTATCACTCTCAGATGTACCATTGTTAGACAGATGTATATTAGAAGAATCTCTCAATGATACATTTCCGGTGTTATATTGTGTTTCTAGTCATGTGCAAGCAGGGGTTCACTGTTTTAAAGTGTCTAGTCTCTATAACACAATATTTTGGTGTCGGACTTTTTCATGCTTATTGCTAGATGGGTCTCAAACTGGTATGTCCTCTTGATATCTTGTACTCCAAAATACCAGGGTGTATTACTTAGTTATAGAGACTCCTAAAGATGTTACTTCTAGTCTCAATGTTGTACATTTTCAACGTAGGAGGCCTCACAGGATATTGTAATTATGTCCCACAGTGTCAGTGTGGAGTTTGTACACCTACCTCTGCTCTTTTTCCAGAAGTCTGTGTTCCAGATTATCACACATGTCGAACAACAGCTACCATGTTATGATAACCTTGACGGCTTCTGCACTCACTGTGCAGACTAGGGGCACGATGTAAGTCTAGAGATGTTGAAAACAAACCTTTTCTCATGTGTAGACCTTCATGAAGTCTAACTTACAAAAACAGCTATATGCAGTGTCGTGTTCAAAAGCGTCAAAAGGCAAAATGGCGTTTAAACTTCTAATAAGCCATGCTAACATAACATGCGTGCAAAGCAGGCCTTAGGCCACACTACAACCTGCCTTGATCGGAGAACGCACAATAAAGGGGGCAAGATTCATAGAACGCAGAGTTCAAGTTCGAATGAGACAGAACCAAGTTTAGAAATGTTGTCAAACTCGATAATTGGGAGTAAAAATCCGAATCAAAAAGTAAACAATTTAGTAAAAACAGTTATGAGTGGCAACGGTGTGAACAAGACCTAAAAAAAAATGTAGAAAATATTTAATACATCATTGAAAATAATTCATGAGTTCAGTACTAGTTAATAAAGCAGAAAAAAATCTCACTTTAATCCAACTGCGTATAGGCACTATGTCGCAACCGCCTCCAACAGGAAGTTGTTGTTATCATCCGTGAACATTTCAGCCATCCAATTCAGCAAAGGAAATGAACATACATGTTCATCAATAGCCAGAGCCTCTAGCACTATCAGAGGACAACTAAGGCTTTCCTCAAGTGCGCCAGAAAGTCATGGGCTGCAGTCCATATGTTCCAATTGCCCAGGACCCCATGAGCCGCTGCGCAGGCCATAATCCCAAAACCAGAACAATCTATTTCATGAGCAACTAAGGGACTCAATAGCAGATTAAAATCCGGGTCAGGAGACACCGTATTGCAGAGACACAAATCCAGGGCCCATTCAAATCCACAATCCAGACAATAGAAAATAGGCTGCATGCAAGTAAAGTAAGAGAACCGGAAAGCTAAACCATACGCTGCACTCAGTCACCTGAGGTAGCGATCCATAGTATTCAAGCATCCGGTTACAAAGCTGGAGCAGCCGTGGCAGATTGTTGTGGGGGCACAGAATATGCTTCCATTTTGGAGTAAGCAAATTAACAGCAGTATGCCTGCTCCTAAAGTGAGAATTAACGGGAACCACCAAAGACACTCGAAAAAGTCATATGGAAAAATGCTGGTATCACACCAAATATAGCTTGGAATAAGGTCACAAGGCCAGAACTTACTTTAAAAAGTGTGCCAGGCCCGTCTTAGACGAGGCATTAAAGATTGTGTGAATCAAAGCCCCAAAATGCAGTGGCAGGTCTGTATTTAATAAGGCATGCACCTCAGTACGAGTGTTCGCAACGTGAAGGACATATGTTTCACACGCAGATGTAAGGGCGATTTCCTCCTGGGGCAAAAGAGCTCTTCTTTGACTCATCCTGTTGAACTCTGCTTTCAAGGTCGGAATAGAAGGCCAGATGGAAACATCAAGCCTCCCGTGTGGATGAAGAAACAGGACATTTTTACAGCAAACTACACTTTGGGAAACAGTATCGATGTACGGAATTCTCGCAAACATACCACAGCAATCTTCATTATTTAATAACAAATGACTACCGCTTGCTAACAACGTGAAAGTCGGTGTAATAGCCGGGGTGGGGGTGCATTTCAAAACACACGCAAGATTTGGTGCCATGACATTACATGAACCGTGCAATTGCGTGATCTGGTGTGGATGTGCAGTCTTAACCTTTCAAATAAACTTCCTTTCCTTCCCCCAAGCACCTATATGTAAATGGGAGATTCCAGACTTCATGAAGATAAGCACCACCTAAAGGTTCAAATCTACCTATGGCCTAGGGTTTCATGCATGATTCAAATTTGAACAGAGGGAAAGGCAGAGCTATTAACCCATGGATAAACCAAACTGCTGAATTTGTTTCGGCCACAGAAAATGGTAATGGTTCTAACTTTTCAATATGAAAGAGTGAAAAAGTGGCATCCTTCATTGACATAAATTGTTGTTTAACAGTCAAATTAAAGGGCAGAAATAACAAAGTTGTGTTCATGTAATCCCAAGGCACCTTCCCAGTTTTTAACTTTTGAAGAGTCCGAACAAACTGCATAATAGAACGCAATTGATTTTTTTCATGGTACAAACTGCAACATCTTCCTGTACAATATCAACAACAGATGAAACAATATTATCTAACGTGTAAATACGGGAAGAAAGGGTGTTACTGCTATTATCTACAACGGCAAGCACCTTATCTAAATTGGCCTGATCGATAGCTCTGAGCCTAGAAGCAGCTTCAATTTGGGACAGTTTCCAAGCATATATCCATCTTTTCGATCTGCCTGCTGCAGGACCTTTTAAAAAATCATTCAAATCAACGGCGTCAGTCAGTTTAGACAAATGTAATTTAACTGACGCTAAGGTAGAGTGTTTGAGCCAACTCTGTCACAACTTGCCGACAGAATAGGTGGTGACTGAATGTTGACTCTCAAATCGGGGATATACTCTAACCTCTGTATAGCCAGGGGTCATACCCAGAAAACGGTGATGGGAGGAATCTCCACTTTTTGCCATAGCAACCAGCCTTCGGGATTAATGCTGGAAATATTAAAAGAGGAATTTCACAACAGGCCTTGTAAATCAGTAAGGGACGTACTGGTGTAATTATTCCAATGGGGATATTCACCCAAATCAGGAAATGAAGGAGCATTCAATTGTTTAGAAGTAGCCAATCCAAAGCAGGTGCTTTGTGAAATAGAAGAATTCAGAAACAACATATGGTCTGGGATGAGGCATGCACGATGCAAAGCCTCGGTGCCTTGCACTTGCCAACCCCAAACAGATTTAAGATCTACGGTATCGTTTCACAGTTCATAGCCCCCAACAGCCAACTGGTCAATAAAGGACTTCGAATACAGTAATTTTGTGTGGGTAAGACTAACCTTGGAAGAGGACTTCACAGTCATCTTAAAATAAAATGCATCAGGGTTTGATTGATCAAAATCAGTAAAATAAGAAAAGAGTTTTAGAGCTGCCTTCAACATGTGTGGGACAATGTTCCCACTGTGTGTAGTTTACCACATTTCTAAACGTATTTGCTTTACGCAGAAAGGGATTTCCAAAATGCTGGTAACAGAATAAATCGCCATAGTTAGCAGAATCTAGATACAAATCTTCAGCATCAAAGGCAGCATAATATTTCAAATAAAAAAATAAAGCCTCTAAAGTTCCCAATCATCAGAGCGAATATTTTGTTTAACCACATCCCCCACAGAAACACAAAGTACATTGTGAGCCCATGAATCGGGAACTTCACAGCATCCCATACAATCCCATCTAAAATGGGCCAAGCAGTTATTTTCACAAATGTCTGATCCCTCTTCATGATGTGCAAAGAGGAGTGGGGAGCCAAAGTTCCATCAATTAGTCTAATTGTAGTTTTTCATGAACGTAGTGTCCACTTTACAAATCGAAAAAAAGACACCACAAATCCCATGCACATTAATAAAAAAATTGGAAAAATCACCCGCCAAATGCAAGTCCAAGGGGGACTCAAAAAATGTTTTTTAAACCAGGTAGCAAAAGTCGAAAGTTTTGACGGGAACTTTGATGTGGTAGAGCCAGAGTCAATGAAAAACATGATTGATTGGCCACACGGGTCTCTAAATCAGGCATAGACAAGTCAGCGGGGTAAGTAGAGTATCATTAAGAGGATCACCAGCAGGTGGATTCAATAAAGGATTCAGAACTGTATTCATCTTAATGGCAACATCAGGCCTGATGACAGGATCCGGGGACAAAACAGAGTGTCGCACCATTGCTGGATACAAAACCGCAGGTGCCATACTAAGAAGTATCGGCCACCCTGTGTAGTTTGGCATTGTCAATGGAGATGTACCTGTTGCCTTTTCGCCCAGGGAGAGGAGGTAAAAGGACTGTTCTTGTACCCTGCACGCCAAGCACGGGAACTGGAGCTCGATAGGAGGGACCGAATTCCTTCTTGTTCTCGATCTTCTCTCGGACCAGTTCTCCAACTCGGGGTAGCCAGCCGACTACCGGAATCTGCAACTCAGCATCAGATGTAGAGGGCAAATGTTCCTTTGCAAGACTGTCTCTGGTCTTTTGTAGGTTCTGTAAAACATTAGAATGTTCATCTACGTCAAAGGATGCGGTGGCAGTCACCGCAAAGTCTAGATCCTCAAGGTTCGGAACAAACATTTTGATGCCAAAGAGCATTTTGTATGGGGTTCGCCCACCCAGAGACCTTCTAGTGAGATTATTTAGTGCACGCTTTACGCTGTTGAGGTGGGTTAGCCAGTTTCGACCAGTACCTAATACCTTAGCTGTCCAGGATTGCTTCAAGTCACGGATCATTCGCTCCACAACACTATTGCCCTCAGGCCGGTATTGAGACGAAAATTTGACCTGGACCCCCAAAGAACTCATGGCATCCTTGTTTGCCTTAGAGGTAAATGCTGGACCCTGGTCTGAATGGAAGGTACCACACGCAAAAATTCCCACAAATCCCTTATGACAGTTCTGGAATCAGCACTCCATTGTGGCCACAACCACACAAAGTGTGTGCACGAATCAACTGCTACTAAGATGTACTTATACGCAGTATCAGGTAAAAAAGGACCGTAGTGATCTAAATAAACTCACTCAAAAGGTTTATTAGATATGTACAACTGAGTTTGGGGCGGGCGTGCAGCAGTAGAAGGTTTATTGCCGGCATGCGATGAGATCTTCCCAGCGTGGGCTGCTTAAATCAAAGTCTGTCTGCGGTCCGCGTTGGGTATCAAACTGTAGCCAACGTCGTTAATTCTCACATAAGGAACTTTATTCAGGACTTAAACGATAAGAGTATTTAGAAGGGAAACCTCTAGGGTAATTACCTCCCTTCTCTGTCGCGGCAATAGCTGCCAAGATGTCATCATCAATCTTGCTTTTGGAACGTGTAACTGCTGCTATTGAGTATGCTGCAACTGCGGTCTTAGCGGCTTCATCCGCAAGACAATTGCCAACAGCGTGAACTCCAGCACGCTGGTGACCCAGAATATGAATTTCAAAAACAAGTGGCAGCCGTTCTTTAAGCTCAGCTACTCGAACGCAGATCATTTTATGTTTTGTTGTGCGACCCTTGGATCACGATAATCATTTTGAGTCCAAAAGGGTAGATAGGCATTGTATGATTGAACACAGTAGTAAGAATCACTTACGATAAGAGTAGTCACACTGGGATCGGCGTACTCCAATGCAAGCATCAGAGCACGAAGCTCTGCCAATTGGGCGGTACAGTACCCTAATGTCTGTGTATGCACGACACCTGACTTGAATTCACCATCCACCATAGTACCAAACACAATTGCGCAGGCCAAAGAATATGCGTGCTTTGAGCCCGTAGCTGCTTGCGCACTTCCGTCAATGTAAATGATTCAACGAAAATCCTCAAGTGGGCGCATGGTCAGAGGAGCAGGATGAACAAATTCATACTGCTAGAACTCCTGAGTCTGCAGAGAGGAATCAAAAATGAACGTGACATCCGGAGATGTCAAGGACGTGGCCCATTGTATCCACCGTGGCTGCAAAGCTTTTGAATTTGGTACACTGGCTATCGTCACTCCCTCCAAGACAGGATACGGAGTAACAACCAAAATGCATTTTCCCTGCGACAGTGCACGTACTTTTAGAATCGCCATTTTCACTGCTGTCAAAACTTTTTCCACAGTGGAAAACCGCAACTCAGCCGTAGTGTACAAGTGTGACTTGTAAGCGATAGGGATTGTATCACCATCATTAAAAGTGAGGTACGTGAAACCCACTGCCCCTGGCACGATTCTTATCAACAGGTTGGTGTGGTTATCATGAGTCAACAAGAATTTAGATTATAGAAGATCAGCCTGCAAAGATTGCAAGATGGCTGAATGTTCAGGCAGCCAGCACGGTTTGGAGAAAGTAGGTTGTATCAAAGCGTAAAGAGGCTTGATACTCTGGGCAAATTTGGAAATGTAGGTACGCCCAAAATTCAAAAAGCCTAGTAAAGATTGGAGTTTTTTCAGTGTTGTGGGCACACGCAAAAGTGCACTTTTCTCCAGGAAGTGAGGAGCCAAACCTTGACCTTTGTTGAGCTTGTAGCCCAGGAACTACACTGTGTACTCTGCATTGTGTGATTTTGCAAAGTTAAATTTATAGCCAAAATCCGCAAAACAGTAAATTATGCGGTCAACACGGCACAGATGCGCCCATAGTTCGTCGTCTGTGAGATAGATGTCATCCAAATGTGCACATGCATCTGCATCGAGCCCCTCCAAGAGCGAGACTACGCGGGCGGCAAAGACGCCAGGACTGGTCTTAAAGCCCATTGCCAAACGACAAAATTGGCGCTGTTTGCCCCCACTGGTAAAATCTGTCCATTGACTACTAATTGGGGACGGATTGTGGGCAAAAAAAACATTGGATATGTCAAGTGTGGTTTTGAACCTTTTACGCACAAGACTATCCACAAGAGCTAACTGTGTGTATTCTGTACCGCACACGTACGACAATGGGAGTTTAAGTGGCTGTAATCCAATACCAAATGGTACGAGCCATCTGGCTTGGTCACAGTAAAAAAAAGGGTTATTCATCGGAGACACAGACATTTCAATTACACCTTGATATTCCAATTGTTCAAGAATTTCCACAACCGAAGCTTTTGCTTCCTGCCGCATGGGGTATTGGGGTTGAGGCTGTGGCATTGACTGCATATGAATCTCATGTCAGGGGGAAATTTATCCCATCTATAGTGAGTACGGTACAAAGCAGACGCAAGCGCCTTAGCCCAATCTTCTGTAAAATGCAGAGCCTGCTCATTCGGCACTGTGTGCGTGAAACTAGGGAGAATTACCTCCTCCCCTTGTGGAGCAGCTAAGACAAAGGGTGGGGGCCAGTCGACCTCTGCCAACAAAATATCATAGGTAGAAGTTACATTTTCCCAAAAAAAAACTTTTATGGTATGTTCTATGTCACCTTCAATCACAAGGACAATTTCATAAAGTCTTTCAGGGGAAGCCACTCTAATGTCAGCTGTCTCAACCACAATAAAGGTGTCAGTCGCTGTCACCTTCAGTAGTGGATGCAACGCCTCTCGAACTATGGTAATCTCAGCCGCGCTGTCCAACAGTGTCAGCGTCCATATCAGATTCCGAAGCTGCGTTCTCACTATCTGTGACATATCTCGCTGTTACTGCAGCAACTTTCTTCTTCTGAAACTGGGGCCTTTGACGCGGTGACTCTTCCTGCTTGCCTTTTCCGTCAGCCTTGCGAGGCTGCTCACGGCTCTGTTGGGCACCTTGTCCTCTGCCACCACCTCCTCCACCGGTGGGTGAGACCAATGTTTCCTGCAAAGAGCGAGGAGAACGTTGTTCAGGAACCTGAAATCTATTAGGTGACTTAATCGTAGTGCGCTCACCCAACTCATATGTATGCTCAGTAGAGGCAGGTGTAGGTGAAGCAGGACGGGACCCCTGTTTCTGTTGCTGTTTGCCCTGTTTTTTGTTCTTACTCCAATTTTGTCTCAGAACTTTCTGGCGGTCATCTTTATCAGATGACGCTTGCTGAGTTTTCTGCTGTGTTTGTTTTTTAGCAAAAGGCTTAACACCGAAACTATTACAGCCAATGGTCTTATAAGCCTCCGTAATAATTTTTAGTAACTGACGGGGTTTCCCGGCTCGGGAGCAACGCGCAAAGCATTAGACACCTGGAAACACTGCATCCCCCTTAGCATTTGCAAGGACGAGATTGCAAACCATGTCAAACGCTCCCACAAGTCGCATTCCCAACTCGACAGCCGCCTCCGGTCCGTGTTCGAATGTGTTTAATAACGGAAGGCAGGACAGCCATTGACGGGGTGCCGAATCACCTAGTATAGACTGCTTCAAAAATCACCCCCATGTGGTACAGTCATTTATGTCCGGCACTAAGTCTTTCTGCAAACTAATAGTAAGGATCCTGTGTTTTTCCACAGGAGTGTTATTTGGAAATACTGCCTCCAGTTGGTCAAATTTCTCGGCAAGCCAGAAAGGCATTTCATCCTTATCCTGAGGACGCTTGCCCATAACCGCATTAACCATAACGAGACTAAGTTTCAGCCCGTTCGGCCCAACTGGATGCGCCTCACCACCTGGGGCCCCACCCGGGAAGTTGCGGGAAATGTAATGAACCAGACCCCTTATTACTGACACTGCAGAAGCATAAAGGGGCCTCAATTTAATAGCTGTACAATGCGCCGCATTAGGGTGCGGGGTATAACCAGCTAAAACAGGCCATGAAGTGCTTGCAACTGATAACGGTCCCATTCTGACCGCCGTCAAACAGTGGGGAAGGGTGCCATTAAACCAAACGGCATGCTGCCAAGCAGAAATCGGAACTTCCTGTGTCCTATAAGGAGCGCACTCAACAGGCAGGGCAGACGGAATGTACAAAGGAAACACCTGAGTACCAGCATCAACCGCAGGAAATGTGACCCATGAGTAGAACAGCTCAAATAGGTATGCTGCGTCAGCTGATACAACAAAAACCACTGCCATGCCTTCAAAAGAGACGTTGAAATCCTGCAAATGATTGCGCACAGATGCGTCTGTGTACTGGGATATCAACCGCAGCCATATTGACACAGTGAAAGATAAGTACAATGCAATATAAAAAGCACACCTGGGTAGTAATTCAATAAAAACTGTTTTGAAATATCAAGCTTGAACAGACCTATGTAACTATAGGTAGGTTTATCCGTCACCACTGTCAACGGGAAACAATAGTGAGGGAGTTGTGGACTGATATAAGCACTACTCTAGAGTCTCACAATAAGACCATTACGTTAGGTGCTCCATGTTCGAAGAATCCTGCTCATACACAGAACTGTGCGTAGAGACCCAGGACATCAGTGAATTGTGGTGTACCATATACTCACCTCAGTACCTAGAAAAACCCCAACCAGCTAGCATCAGTGTCACATTATTTCTTCATCCTGTAGCAAAGTAACCAATGATTAGACAACTTAGAACATGCGACGTAGGACAAACTCAGGAATGGTGGGAAGTGAGCACACTCTTTCGTTATACTCTCATACCAGTCCACAACAGGAGTAAATTAGAGACACATGTAAGGCTAAAATATTTATTTTAACAACGTGTTCTCAGGTGCAGTATCTTAGCCAACATAAGCAGACATATGATTAGAAATAATATGGTCAGCATTATTACAATTCCATAAAAAACAAAAGGAGAAATCATATTAGAATGATGGTGAAAACAGGTCCTATAGCGCCTAGTTTTAACACCCTCGCTATATAGGAACTATGTTTATAAACTAAAGGTCTCTTAGGCTTGTTTGGGGGACCCCATTACCTTTCCGCTCAGTAAGAGTAAATCACATCAGGATCAGCAAAAGCTCTCTGCATTCCTGGAAACTGAAAATCTTCCAAGTGTGTGAAATCATGGCAACTGTGCAATAATAAGAGTGCCAGAATCTCAGTTGGCTCACAGCTGCCAAATTGTTGTGTCTAAAAAGAGTTACTCGATCATGTTGAACAACAGCTACAATGTTATGATATTGACAGCTTCTCACTGTGCAGACTAGGGGCACGATGTAAGTCTAGAGATGTTGAAAATAAACCTTTTCTCATGTGTAGACCTTCACGAAGCCTAACTTACAAAAACAGCTATATGCAGTGTCTTGTGCAAAATGGCGTTTTAACTTCTAATAAGCCATGCTAACATAACATGCGTGCAAAGCAGGCCTTAGGCCACACTACACCACCTTATCCAGAGCACCCTTTCTTCTATCGACCACCATAATTCCGACAACAGCCATATGCATACTGGAATTCAGCACAACAAACTGAATACCCAGGATCATCAACTCCTTTTTTAGGGAGAGGCAAAGGAGCACAAAGAGAACGGATGAAGAAAGGACAACAAGTGCAGTGGTCCAACACACTAGAACTCACAAGGATGACAACAAGGAGCATGGACCCGCAGAAAGACCTGGGAACCAGCAACTGCCCAGCCTAGGAGTCAATTTGACAGACAAGACTCTAGCATCAACCCGACTCAAAGTGCTGGAAAAAGGCCTAGGATTTGTCACTACACATAGTCTGGATAAATTCAAATTAAGCTGTGAGATCAACGAATTCATTCACAGAATTAAACTACAGGTATTTTTTGCCAACAAACCAGCAATTGAAACCAGTGACAGGGACACAGGACTACACCTCAAATTGAATTTCACTCAAACATCGGCCATATTACCCGTGGAAATTCTAGCTTTTGAAAAAGCGATTATGAAAGAAATAGGGGAAATTGATCCGATGACCATCAAAATCTTCCATAATACAAGCAAAGAAAAACAGTCGGCCATCAAACTACTGGCTAACGACAAGGATGTAGTAGTGAAATCAGCAGACAGAGGGGGTCACCACTGCCCTACAAACTACGGAAGCCTATCGCTGCGAGTGCATGTGACTACTGGAAGGCAAGAAGAATTACCAAAGCATCAGAGACGATCCCACTGAACGCCTATAGATACGGATCACAAGTATGGTGGAGGAGGCAAAACTTCATGATTGGATCACTTAGAAAGAAGGGGATTTCCTGATTAACTCGGTGACACCCTATTTCTACACAGTACCTAAAATACACAAATCTTTGGAAAACTCACCAGGACGATCCGATTGTATCCGGTATAGGTTCGATACTGTAACCTCTTTCAAAATGTACTGACTCCTTTTTCCGTCCTCTAAGACAAGGTACAGACACATACCTACCCACTAAGGCATTCCTGTGTCTTCTCAAGCACCTACACTTCAACCCTGTCACCAGCATCCTCATAGGGTAGGACGTTGAAAGTTTTTACACAAGCCTCCCACACAAGGAGACTTTAGAACTCATCGAAGAAATCCTGTATGAAGGGAACTGGACCTACCACACATCTAGACACCGAAGGCATTATTTATGAAGGCCTTGCGTCAGTTTTGCGCCGCCGGTACGTCACTTTTTGTGACGCACCAGTGGTGTAAAAAATGCGCCTCGTTGCGCCATATTTAAAAAGTGACGCATCTAGGTCGATGCGTCACTTTTTAAACCCCTGCGCCACATTATACCTGCGTCAGGTATAATGTATGCAGAGGGGGCGTTCCCGTGCAAAAAGCCTCGTAATAGTAACGCAGTGAAATCTATGAGATTTCACTGCGTCACTTTTAGGATGCTGTTGCGTCAAAATCTTGCACCTGCCTCACAGCAGGCGTAAGACTGACGCAAGCCCTTTCACATGGACGCATTGCTGGAGTTGCGTCACTTTTGTGACACACTCCAGCAATGCGTCACTTTTGCGCTTACAGATACGTCAGAAATACTGACGTATCTGTAACTCCTTGTGACATGATGCGTCATACATTAAATATGACGCATCAGGAATGTCGTAAGGAGTGCGCAGTGAAAAGTGACGCATCGCTGTTTTCACGCAGCGATGCGTCACTTTTCATAAATGAGGCCCCTGGTGTTAGAATGCGTCAAATGGGCTCTAACAGAGAATTGATTTTGCTTCAAAGATACCTTGTTCTACCAACAACATGCAGCTAGTATGGGCAGTACTTTCACCCCTAGAGTGGGGGGATTATATGTACACCATCTAGAGAAACATAAAATCCTGGCAGAAACCAACCCTTATCGCCAACATATCACACTTTGAAAAAGGTACATAGATGACATTCTGCTGATTTGGGAGGGAGACAAGTCCAGAGGAGACGAGTTCAAAACCTGGCTGAATCTCCAGGACATGTCGGTTAAATTTACCCATACTATGAGCAGATCCAAACTGGTATTCCTGGACCTCAACATTATCGCAGCTGAAGGCACCCTAAAAACAACAACACATGAGAAACCCACTGCAAAGAACTTCTTATTGCTATAGGATAGCTTTCACCCCAGAAATTTAAAAGACAATCTCCCCTTCGGCCAGTTCCTTAGAATAAGGAGGAACTGCACAGAGGTCAATGATTTCAGAACACAAGCCAAACGGACAGACAAACTTCTGGCAAGAAACCACCCCAAAAATTGGTGACTAAAGCAAAGAAAAGAGCAGTGAGTCATCACAGAGATTCTCTGCTGGAAACACACCAAAAACAGAAAACTGTTGAAGACAAGAGACCAATCTGCATAGCTACCTTTAACATAGCCTCTGATCGAGTCACCAAAATCAATAGAAAACATTGGCGTATTTTGAACAGTGGGCAACTTAACATCCCAAAACCAATGTTCTCCTTCAGAAGGGAGAGGAATGTGAGAGACATTTTGGTACATACATGTCCAAAATCAGGAACCAACAGAGAAGGGAACCAAACTATGCTAGGTACACCACCTACGGGTCATTATCCCTGCGAGAACTGCAGTGTTTGCCATCTTACTACCGCCACAAAAAATGTGTCCTTCAATAATGGAATGAATTAAGAGTTGCGAAAGCGAACAAACATTAACATAGCAGGAGTGGTACATCTCATCACTTGCCCCTGCAACCTACATTATGTGGGTATGACCATGAGAAAAGTAAGCGCCAGAGTGTGCGAACACCCCAGTAACGTCTGGTGTCAGCGCATCACCACAAAAATGTCCTCACATTACAAGGAACAGAAACACACACCCAATGATTTGACGTGGGGTGTCCTTGTACACCGGTGTTATAGTGATACAAATTTGGAACACAGACTTTAGGAAAAAGAGTAGCGGTGGGTGTACCAAACTCCACACTGACACTGTGGGACTTAATGAAAATATCCCGTGGGGCCTCTTACGTTGAAAATGTACAACATTGAGACTAGTGGTGACATCTTTAAAAGTCTCTATAACTAAGTTTAGCACCCTGTTTTTTTAGAGTACACGATCACACGAGGACAAAACAGATCAAGACCCATCTAACAATAACCATGAAAAAGTCCCACACCAAAATATTGTGTCATATTTACTAGACACTTTAAAACAGCGACCCCCTGCTTACACATGATTAGCAACACGGGATAACACCGAGAATGAATCATTGAGAGATTCTTCTTATATACATCTGTCTAACAATGGTACATCTGAGCATGATAAGGGTGCATTACTATTCACCGGGAATGCATCAATGAGAGATCCTTCAGAGAAACATCTGTCCGATAAAGGGACATCTCAGCAGTTGAAAAGAACCCACAAAGCAGCCATTAGTTGAAATGTGTATATTAAAATACTGACCATTGTGTCCACAGATATATGCATGCAGAAATAAAAATAATGCTATCATACATGCAAAGCATCCGCTCTACATTATATGCGAGATGCCTGGTTTAAGTAATATCATACTTGGGTAGTAGCCATTACATCTAACCACCCCTGAGTAGGACTTGCTTTCTGGGCAGGGAAACAGAAAAATGCTATACCTGTGCATTTCCCAATGTATTTGTATGCATATTGCTTGATTCTATTCTGCATTACGTGAAACATTTTAATATTAACTTGTTTCCTCATACATTTACAGTAACTAAAAATGTTTTCAAGATGGGAATTCTCCAAACATGGTGCTGCCACTAATCCGGCAACAGCGGCCATTTTGAAATAACCGAGCGGTCTAGTACTACGAAGCAGAAAGACAGGGCGTTTTTATCCTGCCACATGGTTAGGAAAGGGCTTTATAAATAGAAACTGCCCATGCACCAGTTAGTATGCGGTCTCCAGGGAGAGAAGTAGGTTACTGAACCAGAGGCTGCTTTGACGAAGTAAGTGGCGGGGGGCTTCTTCTTTTTTCCTACAGATGGGGAGTATGCTACCCACCTGTTAAGCAGCAACAGGAGTACATGATAAAAAGACCTCCCCCCCTTTTTTTAGAGTGTGACTACAAGCCCTTCTACCCCTGGCTTTGACCATGATGCAATAATTTAGTATCTACAGAAGTACGTCACATGGATTATCTCTTCTATGTTTTATGTTGTACTGTCACGTGGTGTCTTGTTTCACGAGTGCTATTTTACGAGTGGTGTCACCCATTACAGTGTGTGGCATGTTCATGACACACTATATGAGCACATAGGATAGACCATATGAGCACCCACAATATACTGGTGTGATATGTTGATAGTTCCATGCACAATCATGCTAATGCAACCTGCCAGCACAGCTGACAGGTCACTGATATTAATATATCTTTTTGCTTTCTAATTACAGACACAGATTAATCACTAGAACCGTATGTATACAGTGTGAATTAGGTTTGCATGTTTTGTGTCCTCCTTACTAGAGGATTCACTAGGAGTGGTACACACTGGGCTGGACTCCGTGGATTCCTGATGAAGAGCTATTAGGGGAACAGCTCGAAACATGTTGACAAAAGCACATTACTGAGACACCCAGTCTCATTAGGGTCAGGTTTCTTCTCAGTAAACGACCCTTGATTTTTAACCATACCCACTAGGGGGGGGGGGAATAAAAGAGTGGCCAACTAGTTAGGTATTTTTAGATTTTCCTTCCCTTTCCACTCCACATCACTGCACTGCACATAGTCTACAATTAAAAGTGGTCCTACGTAATTCGCAAGTCGCAGCATGCCTCAATCTATAGAGGATTGAGAGGAACCCCAATGATGAACCATGCCACCTAGGGGTAACACTGGTGGGTGAAGGGTCTCTAGAAAAAAGTATTTTTTCTAGACAACGGATTACAACAAATTCTTGCTGTATCCTACATATTTCCCTAAGGGCAGGTTTTCTTTGATGTACTCGATTTCTGTCTAATTGAGTATTACTCTCCCCCTGTTGCCAGCAGTAGTTGAACTATTGTCATTGTTTAACAACTACTTTCAAAAATTAAGTGACCATTTAAAATAGATAGGGGATGGTGGAACTCATTTTTCAGATCGTTTGCATTTGGTCATCTTCACAACACTACTTACTGTTGCGGCTTGCTCCTTCCACTATCCTTATAAACTGGTGCTAAGGCTAACGTTGTTGCTACATGCAAAACGTACTTACTCCCTCCTTCTACATATTTACACAAAATTCGCTGTCGTGGTGGATAGGCGCAAGCCCTTAGAGATTACAGCTCCACCCAGAGAAAGTTTGCTCACCACTGTCTTTTCACCCTTTCCCACTTACTTATACCCAGTCCATGCTCTGAGAACCTCGCCTTACAAACCAACCATACTGCATACTAAAACACATGGTCAGAAAATATTTGCTCTCTCATCAATCAAAAGGTCTGCCAGGATCTCGCGGTGTGTATCTTTTCATCCCATCACATCTAGTCCCCTGTATGTGGAAGCTAACTTTCTGTGCATATCGGCAATGCCACTAGACAGACCTGAAGACATTTTAATGCGACCCACCACAAACTCATGGGATAATATTTCCATGCAAACTGTACTCTTTCAACATAAATGATCTAACCCATTATGTAAAATGAAGAAAAAAAACTTGGTCTTATGTCCTTTCTACACACACAATGTCCAGATGTAGTGTTCATCCAAGAAGCACATCTCCTCCACTCAGAGAGTGAAAAAGTCAGTAGAGACTGGGTAGACTGAGAGTACCTCTCTTGTAAGAGTTCCTAACATAGCAATGCCATCTGATTCTATTAGTCCAACAGCAAGGGAGAGTTTGTAATTTTGGTCAGAAAAGGTTCGGGTTCACAAAACATTAGTTGACCCAGATGGTCATTACATACTTCTTCGGACCAGCATTCAGGTCGTATCATTGATTCCTGGTTCTGTATATGCCCTGACTATGGGCAAAGGACTATTTTCCAGAGCATTGGACCACATCCTTCTTTCCCTACCTGGAAATAAGGTGCTTCTCTGAGGCAATTGGAACCCAGTATTACAAAAAATAATGGCTATATCGGACCATCATGTACTCTATAACAGAAAAGACTGGCATGTCATTACTTATTTAATATCTGGTCATTCACTGAACATATCATTGGCAACTAACTCGCCCCTTCCCCTGTGTTTATACATTCACTTCATGCACACATGGCACCTGTAGTAGGACTGATTATTACCTTGCAATGCTTGCCCTTCTTCCATATGTAGAGGAAGTGGATATTGCCCCGAATGGCACTTCTGATCATAATGTGGTATAGCTTTGCCTGGCAATAGGTATGATCATGATGTGTTATAGCTTTGCCTGGCTATAGGTATCCTAGAACCCCCAATAGGCCAATACCATTTTAATGCCACTTGGTTTAGGACTAAGGATGATAAAAGTACAAGTATTATATTCTTCTCTTATTTGTCGTGGGAAGGCACTATCAGAAGGGAAATAATAAAGGACTTGGCCCTTATGAAAAAAGACAAGCATACGAGGTTTATCAAGCCTTAGAAAAACAATAGGCCCTTCTCACCAAGGGGCACATGCATCAAAGTTTTTTGCGAGCGCAAATGGTGCGATTCGCAAAAATCAGCCATTTGCAAACGCAAAAGGCCATTTTTCTGTGCATGAAAGTGTTGGGCACACGCAATTTAGGTAATCCCAATTTTGTACGATTTCCTAAACTGCAATTGAATTTAAGGAATCGCAATTTGTGATTCTTTAAATGCAATGCAAGAAGCACTTTGAAATAGCGATTTCGCTATTTGGGGCCCCAAATTATCGAGCAATTAAATTGGTCCGTAATTTGCAAAAACGTTGAAAAATGCACTAAAGTGCATTTTTCAAAGTTTCAGGTTACACACACACATGCCCTTGGGGTATGTGTGTGCGCAACATGGGTGCACACCACAATTTCTGAGGTGCAACAGGGTGTCCTTTTGACACCCTTTGAAATTGCATGCACAATTTGCGAGTACTAATTGGTATTTGCAAATTGCGCATGCAATTTCCTATTCATTCCAATGGGCCTGTAGGCCCCTAGGAATGAATGGGAAGCCATTCCTTAATTGCTACTCGCAAATTGTGAGTCGCAATTAAGGAATTTTTATAGCGATTCCTACATGCATGGGCTTTTGCGAGTCCTTAATTGCGATTCCTTAATAATCGCAATTAAGGACTCGCAAAATCATACCTTGGTGCATGTGCCCCCAAGTGCCCCCAAGTGTTGTACAAAAATACTTTCTCAAGATATGCTATGAGAATGAGAATTGATACAGAGGAAATGTGAACTTAAGGGGCTCCAGTCTGCCAAAGCAGAAAAATCTTCCTTTACTTTCAAGCAGAGGCCTTACGAAAGGGGAGAGAAGGCAGGGCATCTATTGTCTTATCAATAGCAGCAGCAAGAAGCTTCTGTTACAATCATAGTAATTAGAAACCACTCAGGGGATAACTGACACCACCCAACGACACATTATTAGCTTTCTGTTTGTTTAATGAAAAATTGTACACATCAGACTGTCCTACCTCCACACAAGTGAAAGAGGAATGTCTTTGCAGCCCACCCATGCTACAAAACTCTTCCCAGAGATGGCAGACCAGCTCATGGAGGATTATACTGAAGAAAAGCTGGGACAGGCCAAAGATGAACTACCTACATCTGAGGCCCCTGGGATACGGCTACCCAACTGAACTTTATTAAATTTTAAAAACAAATTTGGTTCTCCCCTATGCAAACTTTTCAATGACATTCAGGATGGCTACTGCATCTCTCATTGAAGCTAACAAAGCAAAAATATAATTTTTACTTAAACCCTAAAAAGAGCAGCTAAGTTGCGTGAGCTACTGGCCGATTTCTTTAATCAATGTGGATCTAAAGATACTTGCTAAGTTGTTAGCCAACAGACTAAAAAAGACTGTTACAATCACTGATATAGGTTTCATTCCTCATTCATCATAGGCCTCTCACTTATGGACTTTGGCACATGTTCTGTGGCAAACCCTGGATGAGATGGACAAGGTGATAGTGGTCTCTCTAGACACGAGAAGGCCATTGACTGGGTGGAGTGGGGATAGGTATTTAGATTATTGGACTCCATGCAAGCCCAATATGCATGGCCCACATGCAGGTATGACGCCACTGTCCTCCACACACTGAACACTGGACGATCCAGCAAACACCGGTACCACTACACTTTACGGTAGGATCATTCTCCTGTGCCAGCTAAGGTAATAGGAAAAGTCCATTCCCTACATATGGTTATGAATTGTTTCTTCTGGCAAATATAAATAATCAACAGGAGAGAAAGGGTCAATAGGCCACTCTTATACCCCTTTTGAAATACTGAATCCAAATCAACAGAAGAGTGACTAAAAACGAAAAAACACACATAAGAAGGTGGAGGTAAAGACATTTAATTACTGCCACCAAAACATGAGTTCAAGAAAAAGAAAGAGCATTAAGGTGGGTTTTGCAGACGCAGTGCAGAAAAAGAACCCTCAGGCACCAACTGAAAGTCGGTTGCCAGTCGTCTTCATTGGGTTCTTGTTATGAATACGTGAAGTAGTACCCAACAGTGGTGAAAAGTGAGTTAAAAGGAGTGTGGACTGCTCCCCAAACTAGAATGATTCATTTAATAAAGGGGTAGTTCTAACTCCATTAAAAACATAAGTGAGAGGCGGACATAAAGATGGTTGTGTTAATTTGAACCAAAAAGTTCTATACATAAAAATACAAAGGTCGACATGTTTCTGCTATGGTGAGCCACTAGTCAGCTCAGAATTCGTCAGGACCATCCAAATCCTCACCTCGTGGGTAGCGCACGCTAAGGCGCCAAATCCAACTGGGGCGGGAAGGACATAAAGATTACAAACTTTAGAACTCCGCAATGTAAAGTACAAAAAGTGTCTGTTCAGTAATCTTAAATAGAACAACTTTCACATCACATTATTTACTTTGAAAACTATCCACTTCTTTGCCAAGAATGTATTCACTTACTGTGCAAAGCAGTTTAATTTTATGCTGATTCATTTTATGAAAATGCAGGAATTTAGGCCCAGATGTAGGTAATAGCAAATTACCGAATGGTAAATACAGGAATTTACTGATTCGGTATTCACTATTTGGTAATTGCTATGTAGGTAAAATATTCGGTAAAAATACAGAATCGGTAAGATTCGGTAATTACCGATTCGGTAATTACCGAATCTGTATTTGCCATTGATTCCTATGGGCCTTGAAGCCCATAGGATTCCATAGCAAATACCGATTCGGTAATTACCGAATTGGTAATTTTACCAATTTTACAAGGGGGACAGGGTGTCACTTTGACACCCTGTTTCACCCCTGTTTCTGGCTTGTGTGCCATGTTACACACATAGATGCCCTTAGGGCATGTCTGTGTGCCACATGGCACAGGTGTATATGCACAGATGTGCATGTACACTGGAATTAGTTATTTACCATGGAATAGTATTCCATGGTAAATAACGATTCGGTAAGGGCCTGTGGCACTGATTTCAGTGCCACCTACATATGGATTTACAGAATCGGTAAATTTACCGATTCGGTACTTTACCGATTCTGTAAATTTACCGAATCGGTAAATATACCGATTCTGTAAATATGAGGCCCCCTACATGTCAAATCCCAAATACCGGTCTGTAACGCCCGAAATCGGCCGTTACCGACCGGTATTTGGCGACCTACATCTGGCCCTTAGATATTCCATTCTAGTGTCTATGTCTAATGAACCTATGTCTCGCTTGACTGCACATCACCGTTTCTGTGGCAGGAGATGTAGGTCTTGAAGACTGTGATGGAAATAAAACTACTGCCTTCTTTTGATAATGTTGCTAGCTCCTGGCGTTGAAAATGGCCCCAAACTTTTTTAACTTATAAAGGTAGACAAGTTTTTCGCTTTACAAAGAGAGGCACAAAATACATGGCTAGCATTCATCCTTTAGTGGGCTGGGAGGACGTTTGGGTCTCAACTCATTAATTGATATCTCAAGACTTATGATAAAAAGAGTGATAGAATCCCCACTTCTGGGAGTGACAGTGAGAGCAGAATAGTGATGTCACTAAAGATATATCCACTTGTAGGATAAATGTAGACTCAGCAGAATGATCAGCACTGTGTGAATATTTGTGTGGACCTTATCCATAAAAATCCAAAATGAATCCTGGCACCAACAAAGCCTTTGGAACTTCTTTAGAAAATATGCCTTGCTTTCTAAGATATAAACTGACACAGGTGCACATGGCTGGACTGAAAACCAAGATCAGCCCTGGTAAAAACGTTTAAACCAGCTCCGCTCTGCAGGAGGCCACAACTAGAATGGAGTTATTGTGGCATTCATGGTCGAGTCTTGGCACCCATCTAGGTATGAGAGAAGCCACCGGGACTACAGCCCACATAGAAAACTTCAAAGTGGTAGAATGGCCACTTTGAGAATTAAATTTTGTGCCACATACACCTGGGAAACTTGCAGAAGAGAAAGTGGTTGCGATGTTGGAACTCAATAAACTATCTGCCTCTAGTCACAAAACATATGCTGGTTTGCATTATTGATCAGTGATGCAATAGGTGTATGCTTACCTTGAAAAGGGTTCTGATTCAGATGACGACTTTCAGTTGGCAAGGTCTATCAGGAGACCATTCCTTTGTGACTGCAGGAAGAGGAAGTAGATGCTTGGGTCAGACTATGTCAATATATTACATGAAACCAGGATCCTAACATGAAAAGGACAAGCAGAGGGAGGTGGCTAAAAGAAACGTTTTAAAAACCGTTAAAGTGAACAATATGAGCCATTGTGTCTTTACATATGTAAATGAATGAACCCCCATCGAGATAGCCAAAAGATGTCTAAACCATGACCTTTAAAAAAAGATGTGTCAACATCAATTTGTTCACTACTCTCCACTGTCTCCACTATCGCCACTACTACAGATTGACAATCCACACTACATACAATCAATTAAGGTGCTACCACCTAGACCCTTTTTTCCTCAGTGAAACTTGGATTTCTATGTGGCAGGGATTGATACATCTTCAACGGTAGTGGCTCTGTAAAGCAACAAGGCATTTAGGACTTTTTCAAGCATCCTTTTTAAATATCTTTTTGGTGATTTTCATGGGGATTGGGGGTTCCCTTGCTCCTGTTAAACCACTTACCCATGGATTCACAATCACAACAAAACGTGGGCCAGCAGTGGGCAAGTAATTATCTACAAAAGCAAATTATTTTGCCCAGTACCTGAACTCCTATCTTCCCCTTGCACAGCTTCCCTGTCCCTTCTCACCAGCACAACATCTTTTGTCTGTTCTACCACCCCATTGACAAAGATTCCATATTATTTAATCTTATTTTAATATCTCCGATTTAATTCAGAATACACAGCAACACCCACTGATCACCCCTAAGTCCTTTAGTACTTTGACTTAGCCCTGGTTCTGGCTAATGGTGAAGGCATTTACTCTACATTTGAGGACATCACTGACAAATAAGGGGCACATTCTGTCCCCTGGATACACCATAATTGCTAGTAATTGAAGAACATATTCATGAAGTATCTCTAGGAAGACTCGCATTCCCTTGCTAAGTGTCTCATACCTATTATCCCATTACAGTAAGATGACAGAATGCACAGCTGTACACTTATGTCAGCATCTGATCCATGTTAATCGTGTTTTATTGCAATAATAGCTCATCAAGTGAACGTTTCATACCAGTTAAAATAGGTGTACTAAAAATGTAGGCCAAATGTTATAACACTAAGCTGTTGTCTAAAAAACTGTCCCAACAATTTTATTTTGAGGATGTGAATCTGTGATGACAACTGCCCTCTGTCCATTGTCTGCTGATGTAAGACAGCATTGAATAATTTCTATATTGTCTACCACTATACCGATACACTGTACCACACATCAATAGTTTTATTCAGTTCTCAAAATAACAATGCCCCTGCTCAATTTAGAGTTGTTTTATGGCCTAATAGCGCATTTCTGAGTGCTATACCAGTTGGTAAAGGCCCTGAACCTGAGTTATAGGCTGAAGCCACAGGCGAATATACAACCAGTATAGCCTGAGGTAGAAGGGCTATAAGGCTCTTGGAGTATTCCACCCACTGATAGTAGAATGTTATAAATTAAAAAGAGAGCAGCAGAAAGGAAAACTTTGGAGTGTTGTAGCAGAAGGCTTATATCAGCCATTATTAGCCACGAGCAAGACTATTGTCTTCAATGGAGCTCCCTACACCTCAATATTCTAATTCTACCTTTATTTATCACATGTCCATGCCTAGGAAAAATGTCTTGCCAACATGAGATGGTAGGAAACCAAGGATCTTCCTTTGGGCTTACAGTACATATTCACCATCTATTAGCAAATAGGAATACAATCAAGAGTGAAAGAAGCACCAAGTATGTATGGATGATTAAGTTCCAAGAGATCCGAAATTAGTCAGTGCATTAGCTTGCTGTATGTAGCTAATTATGTTTCTTGACTTTGAGGAACCCTTGGCCCATGTCTGGCTCACTTTTTTGATTTCTGACACCGTATCCACTTACTAATATTGGTTACATACTTACTCTTAATCCTGATGGTATTCCTTGGTTTCACACAATTGGAATGAAACACATGTTGGCAAGATGTTTTTACTTTGGCACGGGCAAGTGCAATAAAGGCCCATGATAAGTCCTGTGGTGATTAATTCTGTTATGGACAAACAACACGCAAATTGCGAAGATATTCCTTTCTGGAGTGCCCGGAAGACTGGCCAATTTGAAGCTATGTTTCCCCTTATGTGACCACAAGGAAAGCACATAATTCTTACTATGTGTTTGCCAAATGGTCTGGTTCCCACTAATGCAGACTGCAATACCTGGGGGACTATATTTGCATCGGTTTACACTCTTTGTCATGGTTCTCCCTCGATGGCCGTTCTCCTGGACGTGCTCAAACAGATACAGAATGAGCATGGTGCAGGTCCTGCCTTCCATTTGATGATGAAACTAGTTGGAAATGTTCCTGTCATCTCTGAAATGATTCATTCTAATGTTAAAGGTGAAGCAGCATCCTTGGCCAAACGCCGGGGTGTCTGTAGCCGACTGCAAACAAGTGTTGTCGCTTATTATTGCAGATGTATATACGTCTTTAGGGTTTTACAGTTTGGGGAACAGACCATCAGTCCCCTCTTGGTAAGCCTAGTTCCGATAAGGATGCCAGACTGATCCATGAGTTTCCTAAGAAACAATGGGACATAACTAAACAACAAAAGCCTGGACAGCGCAGAGGTACTCAGCCCCTTGAATATTTTGAAAGGCAGCGCGATATTCGGGATCGCACAACAAAAAATACCTCCTGATACGTATCAAATCCCTGACACTCGTTCTCCTCATTCCTTTCAGGAATCTTCGTAACATCAGTATGATAGAGGTTGACAATCAGATTGCAGACCACCAGAATACGTTCCATCAAAAAGGGAGCCACAACACTCATCTGACATGAAGATAAAGAAAGATAATAGACCTCCTCCATATAAAGCCTCTTTTCAGAAAGGAAACCTGCAGCATTGACAGTTAAATATGCCACAGATGGTGTGAACCCTGCTCCTGAACAGGAGAGGTTGGAGGCTCTCCTCAACAGTGCGGCAGAGGTCACCATAGTACAGCAGAATCTCTACTCGTGACTCGTGCAGATCCGGTTGCTCCCCTCTGTTCTCCTGCTGGGTATCGTAGCGCCTCTCCCACGCTGCTTTTAATATCTGCATTCTTCAGCTGAATCTACCATAGCGCCGCATTGTGCATCTGACTCGCTCTGTCCTCAGCGCTGCTTTGCTGCTTTGCTGCTTTGGGATTGCTGCTCTGTGTTTGCTCTGTGCCTAATTTTCATAGCGCCGCCTGTCATTCTCATTGTGCTGTGCTCATAGCGCTACTCTATGTTAGCCATTTCCCTTCTAAAATAGATATTTTGATCATTGCACCCCACTGCTCGCCCCAACTTCTCCCTGCGTTAAGTGTTTGCTGTTGTTGCAGCCATTTGCTTCCCTGTGACGTCCTAGCCCGTCCCTCCAATCACGCTCCCGCCTCCCAGCTGAGCCTGCCTCGCCCCTCCCCTTCGACTATCCACTTATGACAGTGGCTTTTGCGCGCAGCGTCCACGCGCAGCGTTCTCGCCCCATTCGCGCCGAAGGTGCGCCAAAGGTAAGCCCGTCTACGCCCGTCCGCGCCTGGACCGCGCCCAGCGCCAGACCCCCTGCCCCTCGCGTTTCCCAGCCCTCCCGCATTGCCTACGATGCCGCCGCCCTCCTAGCCCTTAACCCCGGTCGCGCCCCCAACTGCGTCCAAGCCGCTCCAGGTCACACCCATGGACCTTTCTCTTGCTACTCCTGCAAATTCAGCAGCACCGACAACATCTCCGCTACGATCACACCACAGACTCTCGACCCCAACCACCTACAATGCATCCTTCTCAACACCCGATCGGTCCACAGACACGCCATCGACCTATGGAATCTACTAGACACCATCTCACCAGACGTCGCCTTCCTAACAGAAACATGGATGAACGCTTCCTCCGCCCCAGACATCACCATTGCCATCCCTGAAGATTATAAGATCACACGCAAGGACCGTACCAGCCACACAGGAGGAGGAATCGCTATCGTCCATAAGAAATCCATCCGCATCTCAACCAGCTCTGACGCCAACCTCGCCAACTCTGAACACCTTCACTTCCAGATCCACATCGACCCCAAGACCACACTCAGAGGCACCCTCCTCTACAGGCCACCAGGACCCCGCGCAAAATTCAGTGAAGACATCACGGACTTCATCACTCCACACGCGCTCCCCTCCAAAGATTACATCCTTCTGGGAGACCTCAACTTTCACCTTGAAAAGAACAACGACCGCAACACCACCACCCTCTTGGACAACCTCGCCAACCTCGGTCTTAAACAACTGGTCACCTCCCCCACCCACATCGCAGGTCACACACTCGACCCCATCTTCACCTCCAGCAACCATGTCTCATTCAGCCACACTACGGATCTCCTCTGGACTGACCACAGCTGCGTTCACTTCACCTACAACAAGCCGAAACCCAACAACCACCCCCAACCAACTCTGCAAAGGAACTGGAACAAAATCACCATCGACCAGATCTCCTCATCGCTCCTTCTAAACCCCCCAGCCCACTCTTCTAACCCAGACCAAGCCGCCGCGAACCTCACCCTATGGCTATCCAACACCGCCGACATCCTAGCACCACTGAAAAAACGTCAAAGCAAACCTGGCAGCAAGAAGGCCTCATGGTTCAACGATGATCTTAAGAAGTCCAAGAAACTCTGCCGCTCTCTTGAGAAGGCCTGGAAAAAAGACCCAACCACTAGCACCAAGGACGCCTTCAAAAACGCCACCCGCAAACACCACCAACTAATCCGAAAAGCCAAGAAAACAGCATTCAAGGATCGACTAGACAACAACGCCCACAACAGCAAGGAACTTTACAACATCGTCAAGGAATTCACCAACCCCTCGACCAACTCCAACGACATCACCCCCTCTCAAGCCCTCTGCGACTCCCTTTCTTTATTCTTCCACAACAAAATCGCAGACATCCACAACAGCTTCGACAACCAACTCGGAGACCAACCCACCCAACCTTATGCTGGACATTCTCCCCCCTTGAACACCCTCAACGAATGGAACCCTATCTCCACTGACGACACCATCCGCCTGATGAACTCCATCCACTCAGGATCCCCCACAGACCCATGTCCTCACCACATCTTCAACAAAGCTGACTCCGTCATAGCACCGCACCTCCGAGACGTCATCAACTGCTCCCTCAACTCCGCCACCTTCCCGGAGAGCTGGAAACACGCTGAACTCACCGCCCTTCTGAAAAAACCCACAGCGGACCCCAACAAACTCAAAAATTACCGCCCCATATCGCTCCTTCCTTTCCCGGCCAAAGTCATCGAGAAAGCTGTCAACAACCAACTCGCCGCTTTCCTCGAAGCCAACAAATCCCTCGACTCCTCACAATCTGGCTTCCGAGCAAAACACAGCACGGAGACCGCCCTCATCGCAGCAACAGACGAAATTCGAACTCTACTAGACAATGGAGACACAGTCGCCCTCATCCTCCTCGATCTCTCTGCAGCCTTCGACACAGTCTGCCACAGCACCCTTTTACAACGCCTCAAAAACATCGGAATACAAGGAAAAGCACTTGAATGGATCACCTCGTTCCTCACCGGAAGAACGCAGAGAGTCCGCCTTCCACCATTCAAGTCCGAGGCCACTGAAGTCATCTGTGGTGTACCACAAGGATCATCACTCAGTCCCACCCTCTTCAACGTATACATGAGCCCCCTTGCGGCCATCGCTCGCCAACACAATCTCAACATCATCTCTTACGCGGACGACACTCAACTGATCCTTTCTCTCACCAATGACCCCAGCACCGCCAAAACTAACCTACATGAAGGAATGAAAGAAGTTGCCGAATGGATGAAACACAGCCGTCTGAAACTGAACTCAGATAAAACAGAAGTCCTTATCTTAGGTACCTCCCCCTCTGCCTGGGATGACTCTTGGTGGCCGGAAGCCCTTGGAAAAGCACCCATCCTGACAGACCACGCTCGGAACCTAGGCGTCATCCTGGATTCTTCACTCTCAATGAACAGACAAGTCAGCGCCGTATCCTCATCCTGCTTCAACATTCTTCGCATGCTCAAAAAAACATTTCGCTGGATCCCCACCGAAACCAGAAAAACAGTCACCCATGCTCTGGTCACGAGCCGACTGGATTACGGAAACACCCTCTACGCAGGTACTACCGCTAAAATCCAGAAGAAACTCCAACGAATCCAAAACGCCTCAGCCAGGATCATACTAGACATCCCGCGAAACGAACACATCTCTGGCCACCTGAAAGACCTCCACTGGCTGCCCGTCGATAAGAGGATCACTTTCCGACTGCTGACCCACGCACACAAATCACTCTACGACATCGGACCAGAATGCCTCAACTCTCGACTATCCTTCTACACCCCCTCCCGCCAACTTCGCTCTTCCAGCCAAGCCCTCGCCACTGTACCCCGCATCAACAAGACCACTATGGGAGGAAGATCCTTCTCTTACCTTGCAGCTAAAACATGGAACTCACTCCCCACTTACCTCCGCCTTACCCAGAACCACCTAGCATTCAGAAAGCAACTTAAAACGTGGATATTTGACAAGTAATCCTCCTCCCTTCCCTAAGCGCCTTGAAACCCTCTGGGTATGTAGTGCGCTATATAAATTCTTTGACTTGACTTGACTCGTTTATGTGGCCAGAGAAATTGACATATTTATTACAATTGAAACTGCAGACACCTGCGTGGCCCCTAAAGACAGATTATATCGCTTAGATATTAAAATTGAAGGTGAAATGAAACAAACCATTAAAGCAATCTTCTGGGATGATTTAACTACGTCTTATGACATTCTCTGGTCGACTGGCCCCCACCATTTGTTCTTGCATGTCCTCAGGTTGTGGATATTACTATCCCTTCTTTCTGACAGCATGTCCCTGATGAAGCCAAACAGGCTTATGCCTCCGAATGAACCTTTGCTTTAGCCTCTGCACTTTATTGTAAGCATACAGGTCAGGATAAGGATTCACCTTACAGCGTTATTCTTATAAGGTCTATCCCTCAAATACACCCATAGTATCAATCAAACTGTATGCTAAAACACCTATTAAAGACATTCTTTCTCAACTAGAGTACCAGACATTTGAATAGTCACACTCACACTTTTGCCATACAAAATGCCCATAGTACGGCACTGATTAATAATATTGTCTGTTGAAAATATAAAACCGCCATGGATCTCTTCAATGTTTTTTTTCAGTCACAATTTATCCCCAGAGAGCCATGACTAGTTCGTATTTAGAGCAATAGGTTTTCAAATGTGATACAACCAACTCCCTATAGGGTATAAAAATAACCCAGGCATTTTTATGGTGCAAATTATGTTGATTCTTCATTAGATAGACCCAAATGCTTTGTCATATGTTGATGATATCTACCTGACTGATGACGAATTGAACCCACACCTGTCAAGATTAGCTCGCAATATTTTGTGATTTGCTGAACCTTCTTATACATTTAACTTTAGAAAGTCTTATATTGCTCCTCTCCATGCCCTTTTTGTTAGGATATGTTCTGACGAATGAGGGAAAGAGCCTTGTCCCTCATTTTCTAGAGAAATGTGCTCGGTTACAACCTCATGGCACACATAAAGAATTGCAGTGTCCGCTGGGATTTTTTCATTTTGGCAAGACGTGCACATCTGATTATGCCCAACGTATGAAACCCCCTTATGCTTCCATACACTCTGATATTCCCACCTCCACTTGGATCCCAGAACACACTGCTACACTCAGATCTTTATAGCCTGACTTGCTTGAATCATGCAACTTACACACCTGTGCTAATACTACCAATGTGGTCATCCGGATTTTTCCGGGTGCAATTGGATTTACTTATGTCACCTTTAATGAAGGTGAAACAGTCCCTTACAAATTGCATTTGTATTCACCTGCGGAACTGCGTTTTGCTTCGACTGAAGAAATTCTTGCTGCTGTGTAGATGTCCATTCTAAAGGAATGGCAACTTGCTTTAAGCAAACGCAATACTGTCGTTTTTCCTTTGCCTGCCTTGGAGGCTGTCACAAAAGCCAGCGTACCAAATTCAAAAGCCCTCCACCCTCGCCTCGTTGGCTACAATAGGCCACGTCCTTAACAAACATTGATGTAGATTTTGTCTTTGGCCCTTCTTTGCAAACTCAAGATTTGTTGCAGTATGAACATGTTTATCCTTTGCCTGCTTCAATTCTGCCTCCTGACCCATATGTGTCCATCATTTATACTGATGGATCTGTGCAACCGGCTATATGTTCTAAGCAGCAATATTCTGCTGCATGAACCATCATCCTAAGCAATGTCTCCAATGGCATTTTTCATCCTCAAATTACTTACACACAATCTCTAGGAGACTGTACTGTGCAGTTGACTGAATTGAAAGCTTTACTACTCTCACTCTCACATGGAAATGCAGATCCTCTATTCACCATACTTATAGTGTGTGATTTGTATAATTGCATGCAAGCTTTGAACAATAATCTTCATTTTTGGAAACAAGGTTCCTCTCAGATTCACAGACACCAACTGTCACAGCCCTGAAAGGACCACCAGCATCACTGAACTCTCTTCAATAATTGTAGACACGAGGCTGGTTCTCCATGTTCAGTGCCACACTAGTAGGGAATACTTTGCATGTAATGGGTAACCTTATATGACCTATGACTTGTGGTTAATTTTTCCTGAAGGGGTAACATGAAATGATCATGTCCTAATTAAATAATAATTTTGAGAACATTTTCTGTTGGTTTGTAATGATTTTGATTTGGTTGCAAGCAAAATCAATGCATATTAAATTAACATTTTTATTAATGTTTGCTATGGCTCAGATTCATCAGTATTATGTGACAGTCAGATACTTAGTAAATTTAGGTTACTTGTTGAGATGGGTAGGTACCCACCTGTAGTAATAATCACAATTCATGTCAAGGTGAACCACTAAAATCACTAAATAAACCTGAGCTCAACACCCTGGTATCTATGGGACGGAGAAGACTGGCTTAATTTAGATGCAATTTGTAAAAGTATTTATGCAGTACTAAAACAGTATTGAAGCTGAAATGCAAAACAATACCAATCCCAAAACGAATGAGAAAATTAGTGTAAAATGTAATTACAAAAATAACTTGATATGAATGTTTAAAGTTTTAAGCATAAAAGCAAAAAGTGCAAATCATAGTCAATGGTAGAACATGATCAAGGCGCACTGATTGTCAATGGAAAAACAGTGCCCAGGTGCAATTGAATGCTGATCACGATGGTGAGTGGGTCGGATACCCTAACCAGGTTTGCCCTGGTCAAAGATTTTAGCTTCTGACTTTATTCCTTTAAGTCCCAATCCACAACTGGAGTACATTTCTAAAGCCTCATACGACCACTGGAGAGGCACTTAGAGACTCACAAGATGAACGGCACAGCCCCGTTTTTGGGATTCCAGTTCCAGTGCAGTTGCCTTAGGTCAACTGGACTATGCAAGGCTTTTGAACCTTGGTGAGTCCCTGTAGCTTAAACAGAAGGTCCGCGTTATGATGCCTGGAGTCCATTTATTTTTCCTGGCTATAAGAGGGAAAGCAGGCTTTTCTCTGGTCTCAGATAGTACGTTCTGTCCTCTTCTTATCTTCCACAGGTCCAGGAGTGTTCAGATTTGGAAACATTGAGGTGCCACATTTATGCTTTGCAGGAGCTAGTGGGTTTAAATGACCCCCGGGATGCTCCAACCAATTAGGTAAAGGTTCCAGGGGATAAGTCTCCCCATTCTGGGTATTTTTAGGAATGGCCAAAGTCTTCTGCCACACTAAAAGTGGGCTGTTGGGGAAAGGTGTGTGTGTGGAGGTGGGCTACGTAATCCTAGTGTCCTCCCAATTCTAACACTAAAATCCAAATTCCTGCTGTCCTAGTACCGCCTAACAAACTCAGGGACTAACATGTGGTAGAGAAAGCTGAGCTTTCAGCAACCAGACTATGGATGTACACAATTGTTTTGGCATTTTGTTTTCCTCCTTTAAAGTGCACCCCAAATGTCAGATGAAAGACATCAGAAGCCCTTTCAATCAGGTCTTGACATTCCAGCAGGATCTGATATTGTGATGTCAACAAGAGGTCCACTGTGATGGAGCCCGTCTGGTGGGGAGACAAAAGAAGGGTGCAGGCTTGGATGTCAGCTACATCTGTTTGTGACAGGGTAGGCCTCTTTGAAGTAAGTCAAGTCCTTTGGTCCAGCCCACAGGCCCTGCTGTCAATGGCAAAACAACATCTCTCCACACCTAATGCCTTTTGTCCATGTCCTGGAAGCAATCTCATACCTCATTCATGTCTACTGAAATGATCATTACTGGTTGGCACAAGTGAGAGCGCAAAATGCATTTTTAGCTTCCTGTATCTACAGGGAAGGCAAGGGAGACTTTCTAAAAGTCCCCTTTCCAAAATAATTATCACAGTTCTGAAAACACCCGGTAATTGGGCCTGTAATAAATAATTCAAAAATACTAAAAATTAAATATGTAGGTGTTTCTTAGTCCGAGATAACATTTATTAAACTTTATATTGTATCCAATGTTTTCTTTTGCAACATACAATCCTACTAAAGTGAACATAACTTTGAGTTGCTAGTCACTGAAAGGCCGCGTTTAACATTAGACTTTTTACACATCCTACTTTTCAGTACCATGCACACTGCCTTATGGGCAATAAGGCTTACTTAGGGGTGTCTTATTACTACTTAGACAGAAGATTTAGGTCTATTAAAAATGATTTTTTTTTGGCTTGTTTAATTTGCATTTAAACACTGCACAGCCTGGTCACCATGGGAGGCTTGGAGACAAGCTTTACAGTGCCACTGCGGCCGATTGCACAATGAGTGCTGCAGTTCACTGGTAGCATTCACCTTCAGGACCTGGCTAAACCTTGTTACGTTATATTGAGGACTTATAGGTAAGCTAAATATGTCAACCAGAAGTATACACATTTTTCCATGTCGAAAGGAGGAGCACAGGCACTTTACCTCAGGTTAGCAAGGGTAAAATGTACATAGTTCAGTTCTATAGCCAGCAAACCTAGACTTCAGCCAAAAGGCAAAATAAATTGCGGCCACCCTACAGAAATGGCAAATTTCCAACTTTTAGACCAGTCACTTGCGTAGTAGAACTGATTTTCTCATTAACTCATGCAAGCATATCTTCTCATATTGTAGCTTGATATTTGACAAGGTGGTCACAAGGACAGTTCTCACCTATACAGGGGAACCAGTGCATAAAAAAGCATAGGTTTTAGTCCCTCTTGGAGGACCTTTTAAGTTACAAGGATCACAGTTCCAGGCAGAGGAGTGCCCTTCTCAGGATCTTTAAACATTGACTCCACAATGGGTGCACTCACCATTGCTGCCCTAACAAAATGTAAGGGGGCATTAGGTTTCAATTTCGAGCAGATCAGCAGAAAATAAAATGCAAGCTCAGGTTAGCTTTTTATAAAATGTTAGATACTTACTATTTATTAACATCTATAATACTCTCCTGCTCTAATATGTTAATTATATTTACTAAAATTTCCCACCTCGTTTATGGTCTGTATTAGTCACAAATAAAGACTTGAAAAATATTTATTTATGGTTGTTTTTGACTTCCTACATCAAAGCAGGGTCTCACAAATGTAATTTACCTTTCATCATCTCCAGGAGGTCTGGGATAGTGTCCATTCTGGGCCATCTTGTGAACAATGACGACGAATTGTTGATGAGAGCCCTATTTTTTGCAGGCTGGCAAGCAGGTTAGGCACTTGGATTTGAGACCCAGGGAAAAGCTAACCTGGAGCATTGAAATCGTATTAACTATAAATAATTTAAAGTGTATTATTGAGATTTATTTTAGCACAAACACATGGGGCCTCATTTATGAAAAGTGACGCATCACTGCGTGAAAACAGCGATGCGTCACTTTTCATTGCGCCCTCCTTGCGACACCAATGATACATCATATTTACAGCATGACGCATCATTGCGCAAGGAGTTACAGATACGTCAGTATTTCTGACGTATATGTATGGCGCAAAAGTGATGGATTGCTGGAGTGTGTGACAAAGTGACGCAACTCCAGCAATGTGTCCTTTCACATGGGGCAAGCCCCATGTGAAAGGGCCTGCGTCAGTCCTACGCCTGCTGTGAGGCAGGCGTAAGATATTGACTCATTTGCATCCTAGAAGTTGTGCAGTGATTCACTGTGTCACTTCTACGACCCTTTCTTGCGTCAATACGCCCCCTTGCATACATTATACCTGGCATAGATATAATGTGGCGCAGGGGTTTATAAATTGACGCATCTACCTAGATGCCTCACTTTGTAAATATGATTCAGAAAAGGGGGTGGTGGTGATGAACAGAGTGTCTGAATTAAGCAGACCACTCTTACCCAGTCCAAAGATCAGGGCTTGATCCATCGCCGTTTTTCAGCTCACTGCACCATCCCAGCTCAGAACTTGGCTATATGCAAATTAGTCTGACCCTGGCCCAGTGCATCATGGGAACAGGGCAGACCAAACTACCAAGCCAATTCTTATACTCCGAAGGAAACAAGCTACCGGGGACCGGTTTCTGGCATTTCAGACGTCTTCGGCCCGGCTTGCTTGAATCCTGATGGTGCAATGAGCTAGGGACTCACATCTGAGTATACCCTTCCACGCTTATGGTGGACAAAAATGATTCAAAAAAGGGGGTGGTGATGAACAGAGTGTCTGAATTAAGCAGACCACTCTTACCCAGTCCAAAGATCAGGGCTTGATCCATCACCATTTTTCAGCTCACTGTACCATCCCAGCTCAGAACTTGGCTATATGCAAATTAGTCTGACCCTGGCCCAGTGCATCATGGGAACAGGGCAGACCAAACTACCAAGCCAATTCTTATACTTGGAATAACGGTGAATAACGGGAATAACGGTGATGGATCAAGCCCTGATCTTTGGACTGGGTAAGAGTGGTCTGCTTAATTCAGACACTCTGTTCATCACCACCCCCTTTTCTGAATCGTTTTTGGCCACTATAGGTGTGGCAGGGTATACTCAGACATGAGTCCCTTTCTCACTGCACCATCAGGATTCAAGCAAGCCGGGCCGAAGACGGCTGAAATGCCAGAAACCGGTCCCCGGTAGCTTGTCTCCTTTCTGGTGAAGAATTGGCTTGGTAGTTTAGTCTGCCCTGTTCCCCTGATGCACTGGGCCAGGGACAGACTGATTTGCATATAGCCAGGTTCTGAGCTGGGATGGTGCAGTGAGATAAATAACGGTGATGGATCAAGCCCTGATCTTTGGACTGGGTAAGAGTGGTCTGCTTAATTCAGACACTCTGTTCATCACCACCCCCTTTTCTGAATCACTTTGTAAATATGGCGCAACAAGGCACATTTTTTACACCACTGGTGCTTCACAAAAAGTGACGCACCAGCGGCGTAAAGGGACCACAGTCTCATAAATGAGGCCCATGCTTTCCAAAAAGTGGAGCACACTGATTTGCAAATATTTCCTCTTTGAGAAATTAAAAACTGTTCAAACTGATTTCAGCTGTAACATTGCCCCAACTTGCACATTCTAAAATTGAATACCATGATTTTTTTTCTGATATTATTAGATTGTTCCAATAGCTTCTAATCAATGTACTCAATTGTTGCCATGTTGTTAAAACATTAGTTTGGATCAATTCATTTTTACTTTCCATCTCAGTAAGGGACCTCGATAAGGGACATTAATTGTCCTCAATCAGTGCCCCGCAGAGAAGGCCCCAGCTCCAGATGGAGTGAACTTAGACCTTTTTAAAGACAATTCTGATCTTTGGCTCCAATTTTAGCCAATGTCTTTAAAGCTTATATTAAAGGGGTCCCAATTTTGTCTTGGAAAGAAGCTGAGGTTGTCCATGTTTTTAAGAAAGGGACAGACACTCACCTTGCTGCTATCATTATATTTGCCTCTTAGATAGCTTTCTCAAAGATTTGGGTGGAATGATCGCCACTAGGCTCAAAGGGCTGCACGAGGAAAATCCGGCTCTTTTTAAAGGCAGTTTGAGTTTCGCCCCGGGTTGGGCACAGTGGAATAATGCCTGAAGCTTCAGCTGGTCATAAGCAAGTATGTCAAGGCAAATCAGCGGGTCGATTCACCTAGCATTCATGGACCTCATCCAAGTTGTGGGGCATTATGGATATGATCGCTATATATATCTGGCTATAATTGGTGTATTGCAGAGGATGCATTGGGACTGTCTGATTAGGGTGAGGTATGGTCCTGAGGGTCAATTTTCCCCTGCTATCAAATCTTTGCAGGGAGTTAGGCAGGGGTGTGTGATTATTTTTAATCTATATTAATGAGCTAGAGTTGCACTTTAGTAAAGCTGGGAAGGATATGCCTATGGTGAAATCTAGTGCCCTCCCTGTTTTACTGTATGCCGATGATGCAATTTTGATTTCCAGAACTGCTAACAGATTGCAACTCCTTTTAGATACTTTTAATTATGTTATGGGGGAGCTCGGCCTTCAAGTCAATCAAAGCAAACTTTTGCTATGTGCATTGGCCCCAAAAAACACTAAGACCAGATTATATTTCTTGGGAGGGGCTGAAATTTGTAGGGTGAAAACCTTTAGCTATCTTGGTATCCCCGTAGACCAAAATGTGCTTTAGCACACTCTTTTTAACAGCGGGATAATGAAATGCCAAAGAGTTGCAACGTCAGTCTTTACTTTTGCATGCAAACTAGGTCACAAGCCAGACAAATGTTGACAAATTGAATTGGGTAGTAGCATTTTTTACAATTCGAATAAAACATCGCTGGGATTTGAATTTTATCTAACATCATTTTTTAATTAAAATAGTAGACTTTATATGACTAGGTTTCATTTTAGCACCTTACATTTACTGATGTCCTTTCTTAGGTATGTTGACTGGAACGGCATTATGCCAAGTTGCCCTTGTGTTAATATCTCAACCAAAGCACCATGCACTTTATTCTTTTCTGACACTCATACTCTCTTCCCCGGAAGCATTTTCTGACCCCAATTCTGAGCAGATCTAAGATATGGTTTCACTGAGAGGATTTTATTTTTATGCAACAAACTGTGTAGTTTGGAACTCTATGTTGCATTGGTTAATGTTGTGCGTTATGCGCTGAGAATACAAAATATATATGGGTCTGTACAATGCAGTTGGTTGATTGTATTTGGCTGCCCTTGTATAGGGGCGTGGTTTTTATGTCTTTGTTTTTTAATCTTCGTAAGTTAACACTTATTGTTATTTGTTTTAACTTGTCCTTTTATGGTCCTCTGTAAGCCGAATAAAGCTTATTTGACTGACTGACTGACTGATGAGTAAAGAATAATGAAAATAAAAGAGGAAATAGGTCAGAGGGACTCTCATAATACAGTTCCCTAGATCTGCAAAGAAAGATAAGTGCTTTCTAGGTGTTCTGAGCAGCCTACTAGGAACAACTTAAACCTGCAGTTGTTTTTAGCATTGTCCCAAGCAGCCGACAAGTATTATACAATAAGCAACGTGGTTCCTGTGCACACGAAAATTATCATGGAGTTCTCAGGTGAGAACCAAAATAATAAGCCTTGGAGAAATCCACTACCCGGATGCTGAGATCCTTGCTGCACGTACCTGTGCCTATCTCCATTTCAGCACGCATACGAGGACTAGACCCGTCCTGAGAAGTGCATGTTACTATTATTTGCCCTATTTCTTTCCTTACCGAGAAAACGTCCCTCATCATTTTCCATTTACCTGCTCCCTTAGATGCTCGGCGCGCCACTGACACGAGGCCGCCTTTCATGCACAGCCCTGATGAGTCATTACCCGTACACGGTGTGACGAAACACGTGTCGGCTTTTGCTCTTGTTTGTACTGATTTATACGGAACTATTAAATTTCTTTCATTCTACATCGATGTTTTATGAATAACATTTCTCCAAAGGCTTATTATTTTGGTTCTCACCTGAGAACTCCATGATAATTTTCATGTGCACAGGAACCACGTTGCTTTTCATTTGACAAGGGATACTTATCTCTGTCTACGCAGGGGTTGTTTTCTCTGTTGGTTTTGTTCCCCTGACCTGTTCGCACCGAACATAAGAGTACCTCATCACCCCTACATACTGGGAACTTGCTGAGCGTCATCTTTCCTGACACCCTTCAAAACCTCTCTCTCACTTTCAAGTATTATACAATAAGGACTGCCAAGTATCCTCCTTATAAAAAAAAATGGTGGACTTGTCAGCGATAAGATCTTTTGCTTCCTGATCAGTTAATGTAAAAAGCAAATACTAAACTACTTAGGAACAAGGAAGCGTGTTCCACTGGTGAGATGGTAACATGCACTGCTGTCAGGACAAAATGTGGACTTAAATGAAACCTTCAAAAAATGATTGAAACATCCACACTTTACAAAGTGTGGGAGCAGAGTAAGCAAACCTGTCCTTTTCCAGTGGGTTTAAGGCAGGTTTTCCCCTAAAGAGAATTTAAGACAAAAAAGTGCTAGTGATGCATTTTACTGAACACATTTTCTAATGCATTGGCTAAAAGAAGTGGAATTTGGAGGTACTTATGAAACGTCTGAGACAGGCACAAGAGACTGAATAGATTATTATGTATGTGCTTAAAAGTGCCACCAAAGATGCAATATCTTCCTGATATTGTGATCCCCAGTGAGTAAATGTATGTACAGATTCCTAAGCTATGTTCATGCATACATTCCATATTAGTGCATATGTTAAGTCCCCTTGTCGTAGGATTCCATATTGGTTATCACACGTGTTGTAAAAAAAATGGTCAAACTAGTGCTGGAATCTTTGCTGGCAACCATGCAGTGTGGCATCACAGGTAGTAATTTACAAAGAGGTCTTGGACACAGTACTGCACCTATTGCTACAGAGGGAGTCTATTGTATGTGGTGCAGTGATCAAGAGAAATAAGACCTCATCATTTCTCAATAGTGAATAAGATTCCCAGAAACATTGTTCCAGAAAATTATCAGCACACAGTAATTCATTAAATCCGGTCTACAAAAAATATTATTAGACATATGTGATCGAATTTTAAAAGATCTGTTATACTTTATTCTTTAAGTCTTCACATGGTAGCCAACACGTTTCGTCCTTTTATAGGACTTCTTCAGGGGTAGCCAATGCGTTTCGTCCTTTTATAGGACTTCTTCAGGGCTCAAGCTAGTATTGTCCATATATGCTGGTAGTTGTGCTCCAAAATTTAAGGGCGAAGATTTGTGTTCTGTATCAGAGGTAGAGCATTTCAAGAGGTCATTGCAAGTACTAGTATTTATGCTTCAAAATTTGAAGGGCAAAAAGTCTTATTCTGCATCAAAGATTAAACATTTTTAATGGTCCGGTCATTCCAAGGTAAAAAAAATCCAAATCAAAATTTTCATGCCAAAGCCAGCCTCCGCATCTAAAACCTGATTTTGATACCATCAATAGAGAAGAGTCGTAGGAGGGCGGCTTGACGCTTTGACCACATCTAAATAGATGTGGAGGCTGTCTAAGGCCTCAAAAGTTTGATTTGAAAAAAGATGTACCTTGCAATGACCGGACCATTAAAAAGTTTCAATCTTGAGCCCTGAAGAAGTCCTATAAAAGGACGAAACACGTTGGATACCTTGTGAAGACTTAAAGAATAAAGAATAAAGGATCTTTTATGTCTAATAATATTTTTTCTTGTAGACCTGATTTAATGAATTAGTGTGTGCTGATCATTTTCTAGAAAAATTTTCACTGGCCATATACTTCTTAGCTACTTGTTCAACCATATTCATCATAAAATTTCACTTTTACAACTTCCTGTTTTCATGTTTTCAGATTACCCGGGTGACCAATCCTTTCTGATTCTAAACACACCGAGAAACTTGTGGCTTTGACAATGAGTGTAACAGGCTACTCAAGGAGTGACTCTTACTATATTCTACAGCTAAGTCAGTGATGTCTTTCTCCTTAAGGCCTGCTCTGTATGCATTTCAAAGTGTATTTGGGGGTTTCATTAACGACCACCAGCAAAACGTCCCAGGTCAAGTTGTCATCCTGATGAAGTTTTGCTTACCAATGGCATCTTACTCTTTAAATGTCTGTCATCAACGCATCTTCCTCAATGCCAGCTGAAACTTTTCACTGGCTTCCTGTTCATTACTAGCAGATGAAGTGTCCTGGGGAAAATAAAGAATACAATTGCATCTTCTTGACCACAAATATAGATTCTCTGCTAAAACCCAGAATATTTTCGAGCGTTCCAATCAGTTGCTCGCTTGGCAAACTACTTGTCTATCTGCACTGCAGGGCTCCCCGTATCTACTGAAGGATTATTTGCTAGTGCTGACAACGGAAGCAGATGCTATTTCCTGTTGCCTACTGCCTGGCACATTTTGTGCCACGTCGGTTGGCACTACCATTGTGTAGGACATCAGGAGAAACAAAATAATCTCACTGCATGTGGCGCAAGCAATAAGAACAAAAAGTCCAGAAAAGAGCCCCATCCTGAGGTGATAGCATCCATCACTGATGCTTCCTTCAATTAAAATGAACTATTTCTCTGTAGAGTGATCCTCGGCGGCTCAAAGGAGATTTCTTCCAGCTGCGCTGTTTCCCTAACCAAATTCTAATACAATGCTGGTGTAAAGATACTGCCATAGCCTTGGGATGCTTTTTGCTTTCCAGTCTGGCAGATAACCACATGAGGAAGCACAAACTTCTCCTTGGTTAACTTCAGTTACCTGTGCATGGTGGGTGGATTCTTGATGACATGAGAGATCTTCCATCAGTGCTTCGGCTTATGGTACTGGCCTGCATGTATGTACATCGAAGTACTTTCAGCTGTGACTGACTTCCAAACATAAAGAAAGAGTGAATGTAAGGACCATGTCAACCAGTTTTAGGGTATAATATTAACAGATGGCAGTCTATTGTGGCACCAAGTGTGGACAGACAGTGTGGTGAGGGATGTGACAATTTGTCCCTCCCCGTAGGGTGGCATCAATCCTTGAATCAGGCCTTGGACCACAGCACACCTGCCTTCTGATTCAAATGCTGGGGGATCCCACTGAGACCTGGGGGCTCACCTAGGAAGGGTATCCTTAGCTGTAATTTCAGCTAGTCTTGAGAACTTAAATGTCTTGGTGTTGATGACTCACTGAATACCAACCAGTGCCCTTCCAAAAGCAGGTGGTGAAAAAATAATACTGTTAAAATGTACCCACACAGTTTGGAGCAAAGTCCTAATAGTATTGGGACTGGCAGATGAGAGGGGCCTGAAACTTATGCCTGGACTGGAAAAAGGACAACTGAAATGGTAGAAGAGAGTTAACTGGATACTCTGCCGCCAAACATTCAGCTAATCTGTATTTCTTTGATAACTTGTACAGTCAAGTTATTATTATACTGCTACTGAATGTTTCTGTGAAAGTCTCCCTCAACCACTGCTCTGCAAAGGATAAAACCAGGATTTGCCGCCAAAAAATGTAATCGATGAATAAATGAACTAGAAATACGGAGGAGTCACTTCAGCAGACATCATCACATGGCTTGACCTTCATCTGGACTGCAAAGCATATTCTTAAGCATCCATTTAACTGTGAATCCTATATTTAGGCAATGTTTGTTTGGTTGTAATTATTGTACACTAGAAAATGCGCCAATTCCACTGTATTGTTAAGTATACTTTCTGGTAAGAAGCTTGTGGATTGGTTCTTCTCTTGATTTGTCTGAACATCAGCTACCTATTAATGCAGCTTCTGTGAACTATATTATAGTGTTTCTTGGACGGAAGACGTCACTTGTTCACCTGCAGTAGCTGAATAGATTAGCAATAAAAACATTGCTTACTCAGGGTACGGACAAATCTTCATTCTTTGATTTTCTTCTGAAGAGATCTTATTGTACATCAGAGGATATTCCATAAACCTTCTTTGGCAACACCAAATGCTCTGCACGTACTGATCGCTCTAACAGAGAGCAACGGAGGTAGGGCAGTGTCACAAGTCGTCTTGCTGTGCTGCCCTATGCCAATGTGAAAGGGCAGAAATGCCGCGTATTTATGAAATAAGGTGCATTCCTATCCTTTCCCTCTGCGATGGCGCACAATTTGCTTCCTAGCACCAACATTGGCAACTTGCATCATGGTGCAAGGGTTTCTGCGTTGCATGCAGGATTGTTTTTGTGCAGGAAGGGGCACCTTCCTGCATTGAAAAAATCTTGAGAGGTGTTTTCTTATGGAAAGAGGAAAAAACGAGGAGAAATAAAAATATTTTTCCTCGTTACGCTTGCTGTGGGGAGGTGTAAGGTTTTGGCGTTGCCTCCGGTTTATGTGATTAAGTAAATCTGGAGCAGCGTCAAAATCTGTGGGAGTTGTGTGAGAACCCCCCCTTGTAACATCCATGGAAAGCCTCCCTGGCGCAGAGTAAGGCTGCGCAGCGACTTGCTCTGCCTTGCCTTACTCCATATCTATGAGGCCACGAAAAGCCATGTAGAGTGGCTTTGCGTCGCCTCATGGATATGATTGAGAGGTTTGTGCTGGCGGAGCATTAAAAAAAGACACACACACTCGTGGCACAAGCCTCTCATAAATAGGCTCCAAATTATATTGCGAATAACACCCAAAAGTGAAGAAAATAGGTGCTAGAGAAATAAACCAAACAAGTGGGCTATTTAGTGTTCCTAAAAGAAAAAGAAGCTATTCATTGAGCCTAGGTATTTCCGAGGGGCCAGTTACCAAAGGCAGTATGGCCAGATGGACTACCACTCTGTGGTCAAATTCAATTGGCCTGGTGTTTTGGAACAAACAGTTGCCAAGTGCGAGATCACTGAGCCCATTTCACCAGGAGCAGAAATGCACCCACTGAAGTCGCATGCATGCCCCCTAATGACATGGGCTGCAAGTAGCGGCATAGCCAGACTTACACCCAATCAAATGGATCGCTCGGCTCCCTCCTAGTAGGCCCATTTCCTTCCCTGCCCCCGACACATCCCCAACTTCCTGCATTTTCCCCCATGACTCACAATTGCAAACCCCGCTTCTATTGACTAACCACTGACCGATTACCATCTGCTTCAAGCAGGTGATAAACGCGCTCTGAAAATTCTCTTGAAAAAGGATACAGTATGTCCAGATCCACATGGTAATTACCCATTCCTGGGACTGCAACTCGTAACTTTACAGCGAAGGGGTGCAATTAGTACCCAGAATTTCGGCACCCCTCCACCATGCAACTCATATTAAGGTCCAGAATGCATGCTGAAGGAGAACCCCAGAACAGAAGTACCTTCTGAAAGTACCTTTCAGAAGGTACTTGAGTACCTTCTGAAAGTGTGTGCATATGCATTCATAAATAGGTAATATTGAAGAAATTTTTCTTATGTAATGTACTTTTCTCACTGATGGGTATGTAATCATCACCTTCGCTTACTACCACTAAACGGAAGGGCTTTCTTTCCAGTCATCGTTGATCAATAACTGCTTAATTGTTGAGCTACCTCATTCATATTGTAAAAAGAAATCCTAAAAACATACTGAATATGCCAATATTAAACACAACCCTCCCTCTCAATTCCATATCTAGGATCAGGCCAGGAATGTTCCCTGGTTTATACACAGTAGAGTGGTCTTTCGCCGAGTTGTTTTTTGCCTCTCATCTCTTTGATCACTAATAGGTAATCGAACATTTTATCTCTATTTACCGTGTGAAATAGGCCAACCGTGCAAGTATGGACTGGTAAAATACTGTACGATCTTCATCAAATGTTTTTAGGGATGCATTAATATGAATGGCATAACATTTTCACTTACCAAACCAAACTCCGTTTCATAGACCCATTCAGTCATTACACAGATGCCTACTAAAAGGAAAGGACCTGTAAGAAAGCATGACTTTTTGTACATTTATAATGTATTTGTTATAGCTGTTATAACAGATAATGTGTAAATGTAGCGTTGAGGTTCCTCAAAATAAAACTCAAATCACACGTTTGATGTTTGTTGGTTATTTCTTATTGGAATGCGTTATTTTTGGAGCATTAAAGGGGAAAACCAGTGAAATATAGGAACTCCTTTCCTCTCCTAACTCCTCTATAAACCTCTCTCACAATGTCTACCTAGGATTTCCTTTTAAAAGTTTTCTGAGGTTTCAGGAAGGCGAAACTAATGATTCAAGCCTTAAAGGAGACACGTTTGTCATAAGGTTGTCATTCTTTGGACACGTTATGATCTGGGTGAAGGTGGCCTTCTCTTCATATATAGGACAAGAAGCACTGTGATCCTATACTGGCTATGGCGAATCCCTTCCTATCAAGCCCTGCCTCCCCCTAATGCCAAGCAGCGTGTGTCTATAGGGTGGAAGGCAGCTTGGCTGCTAGTAGGCCGGCTAAACTGGGAAAAATATGGTTGGTTTCCTCTCAGGTGGACCTACCCACTTTGAAAATAGTGAAACTGGACAATCACATCGATCGTAATGTTCCCTTTGATTTTAGGAGTCATGCCCTTTAAATGTGAAATTTCAGAAAATGTAAAGTCATAAAGACTACAATTTCGCACACGATGAAGACATAATGTGAACATTATGCGACCATTGTTTTCTTGGACATTGCAGCCACAGGAATATTCAAAACATACATATATCCTTCCGTATTCCTTTTTATGAAATAATTTGACAGATAAAAAATGAAATTAAAAATACGTGTGCACAAGGAAATAGGGTGAGAATAACTAAGGGTAGAGGGGAGATGGGGAAGATTTTTTAAGCATGTACGTACTTGAAAAAAACTACCCTTTGTGGTTAGATGTATCTTGGTTGAGTTGGCATTGGACGGCCACCATTTCCTGGTTTCCACTTCTAAAGTTTGCTGATCCAGCTATCTATAGGGAATATTGAAAATGGTTTCCGTCATTACTATGTGGCCCTAGTTATGCCTCCTGATAAAATTAGATCAATACTATAGTTCTGTATGTGATAGAGGTGTTCAGTCGATCTGAACAGTCCCATTGTGACTGTGCATGGCCATGTTTGCCTGACTTCTTTGGGGGAAAAAAACCTCCTGCCACTTCGTTGGCTCATCAAACACAGCGTCAAAGTTAAAAGACCTGCAACACAACTGCTTTTCTAACGTAATTTTGGAAAGTTTTCTACTAACCTGAATTAGAGTGTCTGCATGAACTGTCACGCCTCCTGCTGCCAGGCTCTCGAAGCTGTTACTAAGCAAGAGTGAGGAAGGCCCTTTTGGTTGGATTTCTTCTTGCTCACAACAGCTGACCTGGTATCCAAGTAACCAGGTGATGTCACAACAGAAGATCCAATGATGTTATTTCCCTCACTTCACTTTAGTCTAGAGCTCATAGGCAACACATAGACATGAAGTCAGCACTGTGGATTTTCCTTTGTCTTGCCATAATAGGGTTCCTGCTCACATATCTACCCTTGTTTCCATCCCCCACCACCACCACCAGCACCACAACCTGACAGCATATGGCCCACAGGCAGGTTGAAAATTATGCACAATTGTGACCTCAGAGGTGCAAATATTTTGTTGAGTGCATATTTCCAGTTGGTATAGGCTGACTGGTGGCTCTTGGTATGAAAAGGGCTGTTTCGTTGGCCCATCTGTTTTCTTAATTTGTTCGAGTTTACTTTATGTACATGTGTTTATTGCATTTGCTGGTCAGTTAGGTGACAGTATAGTTAAAGTTAGGAACATAAAATGGTGGTCATATCACTAGGTAGACGCTATTGTGTGGCTTCTTGCGTATGGATAATGTAACTCCTAATCTAATGGACATGTCAGCTGGGGTGGAATGGGGTTGACATATGGAATGTGCTATATCTCAGGTGTACAATGTTTTTGTACCTGAGTGCGCGTCAAGTTCAAGAACTTCATAGTATTCTGATGGATGGCTGAGGGGCAGGCAGTACTTGTGGGTTTCAGCCATGACTGTCTGGACAGAAACAGATGTATTGAGGCCCCCACTTTGAGCTATAGGAAGCAGGCTTCCTGCCGTGGGCCATGCTTTATGACCCATTTATGAATGAGACTTAACCTTCCGTCCATAGACCACTAGCAGTGACACTTGTACATCAAGGGAACAGGTGAAAGCCTGCTCTTCTTTGCCGTGAAGAATCGAGTATTTTATACTACATAGACTCAATGGCAACGGGGAATATCCTTTACCACAAAACTTTTACAACGCGGTACCATTACCACGCAGGTCTTACAAGGGCGCTCTAGGATAGGGAATAGTTTTAATTTACTATCCAACACTTTCCCTACTATCCACGGGGACTGGAGTTGGAATAGTAAATTAAACTATTCACTATCCAGCGCCCCCCAACGCAAGTCGTTGTAACGACTTGCGTTGTAAAACCTTCGTCGTAACGGTACGTGTTGTAAAAGCGCGCGTTGTACCATACATCCGAGCCAACGGGTGTTATAGCTCATGCTGTTAGACATACAGACCACAAGAAATTCATTTAATTGTAAAGTTCCAGGAATAGTTAGTAGAGCTATTCAAATGTATCTATTAGGTTCCTAACTTTAAATCTGTTCCAATGATGCTTTATTGTCTAAATATGTTTTCTAAAGATATTCAGAGTAAGATGAGTCAGAAAGTTCCAGTATGGGGGCGCCATTACTACACTCTACAGGTCAGAAACTTTGCCACAAGCTGAAAATGCAGGCCTAGCATCATGTGCTTGTTACAGTTCCAAATCATAACCTTTAAACGTCCGAGCCCTCCTTTACAGTCCCAGCGATGCTGTCCTGTCTAAAGCACTTCATCATCATATCAGACCACTAAACTCTCCATATTGTTTTCTGATATAAAAACTGTAGGCATACAGTTGTGATAAATATTCCACTTGTTTATTTAGTGAAATCCTACCTTTCTGTTCATTCACTAAGTCCAGTTCACCTTTCGATATGTTTTTGATCTTTATTTACATGGGTTCCTCCTCCAGGTCTTGGAGATACTTACAAACAAATTTAATGGAGTTCGTCGGATGGACATAGATGGATAAACATTTCTAGCTCATTTCGAATCTCTGAGCCACTTGCTGGATCTCACTAGGCAGATTTTCGAAACTATTTTTCAATAACTCATACATTTCTGTTCGACAATGGGAAGCAAAAAGGGTGTCACCCACTAAAGGGAACCATGCCAGCCTGCCACACCTGTTGCATACCATTAATTGTATCCTTCATTTGACTCAAACACCATATAGTGCAATCCTTCTGTTAACCATTAACATGTTCCAACTCCTGGCCAATGGGGAAGATGAATCTGAGCCAGCTGCAGTTGAAGTCAACAAGAATGGGAAACAGGCCCGTTCAATATATGTGAAAAGTAATAAAAACTGCCGGGGGATCAAACCAAGTGTAGGAGAGTAGGATCTGCTTCTTATAGTTACCCTCATTTTTCCCTGATGGTTCACTGTTTTCAACTTCGTTTGGCTGGAATACTGCTATTCAGGACCCCAGCCTAGCTGCTTTCTCTTACAAACTAATTGCATGTACTTTAGGTATACTCCAGATTAGATTAATTCCCCAGTATATGGTATACTATGTAACTAGGGTATAGGTACTCCAGGGGCCTCCCAGGGACTGCAGCATGTATTATGCCACCACTGAGAGGCCACTCAAATTGACACCACAGGTCTGCTACTGCAACCTGTGTAAGGTGGTGCATGCCCCCCTTACTTAGATATAGGTTCACTATATCTACCTTATCACTGCACATATAAACCTATCAGTCACCCCTATGGCAGGCCTTATCAATCCTGAAGGCAGGGAGCTGGGTTTTATGTGAGAGGGTGCCCATGCATTAGCAGGGCCCCTATGCAGCTTTCGGAATCTATTCTCTGTGATGCAGCCGTACAATATACTCTTAAGTGCATTATAACCTCGTGGTAAATGCTAACTTTAAAATGGCTGCACAGAAACCTGTCGTGTTTGGTGTCAAACACTTTGGAATCATACCTCCACACCAGTAAGTGGTGTGGGAGGTATGATTCCACCTTCCTAAAGGGAGAAATATGACTACACCGGTACCCCCGGTACCAGCTTTCTCGACCCTGGCATCACAAGATGGATGCTGCCAGCCACAGACACGAGTCTGCCCTCCTGCTGCTGGATGAAACTCCGGCGAGAGTGCTTTGATGTCTGCACTGGGGGCACATTTAGTGTCCCTGTGCATAGTCCAGCTCAAACCGGTTGCAGGGGCTACCAGCCCCTGCTCTGGTGCGAAACTGGACAAAGGATATGGGGCTAGCCACCCCTGTGTCCTAACCCTCCCATAGGTGGGTCCCCAGAGTTTGTCCCACCCCTTCCTTGGGTATAAAGTAGGAACCCCTGGCTACAGGACTTTAGATTTTAACTGGACGAAACACTGCTACAGAAACCAAATACTTTGATGATCTACACTGCGCTAGATGACTGAAGAATCTTTCTTGGAGTAAAGGAGTTACTCCCCTGCTAAGCAGGCACCAAAGACACATCTGACCGGTTTGCAACTCCGAAGCTCCTGAGGACTCCGAAGACTTGTGCAATACAGAGGTGGGTTTCCAAGTGTCCCCGAAGTCGACTAGTGTGCTCAGCAAACCTGAGACCTGTATCCCTCGTGGGGACCATGCAACCTTGAAACCCTGGGCACCGAGTCCATTTGCAGAAGCATCTGCTTTCCGGCAACTACTGAAACTGTGCTTTGGGCTACTTGTAGTCCAGACTCCGAGCAGTGATTCCACTGAAGATTACCAGCCTACACTCCACGAGAGTTCCGTGGGCTGGTATTTTCTATTTTGTGATTCCACTCGAGGTCCCATTGTGATCCCTGATCCATTGGCCTGTGGGTCCCTGTGAAGGCAACTTTAACTCTCTGTGGGCTTACCTGGTTTCTCCAGATGTGCCCTGACTCTCCGCTTGGGAAGTCCCCAGGACCTTGCTGGTCATCACCAAAGCATATTTTCTCTGACTGCGTGGTTTGCAGTTGCCAAGGCTTGTTAGTGTTCAATCCGGACATTGACGCCCCAGCACTCGACATCCTTCGTGGGACAGCTCACCTGCGGACTTTGGTCATCCTCAACGTCTCCTGGTCCCTGTGGTAGCAGAGTCAATCTTCACCTCTTCTCACCTGAAGCCCCCGACATCAGTGGGCATTCGTCTACCGAGCCCCTGGCCATTGGCAAGTGACCCAGACTCGGTCCCCTCTGCTTTCAGGTTTTTCTCAGCTTCGATCCAGGCTTGGATCACATCGGACACTTTTCCTTTCCTCAGCAGCAGCACTTTGCAGCATCACGCCATTGAAAACGACGAAGATTCCAGACACCATTTGACACCTATGCACCCGGCTTCCCTGAGTTAGGTAACATTAGTACTCAGGTGCTCAAATGGGTGCTGGCCTTAGAACCTTCTAAGTTTGAAACGGTTTGCTTAAAGTTCTCTCCTAAGTGTCCTTAATCTTTAAAATTCAAACCACAACTTTCCCATAGGATTGTACGGAGCTCACGGCTGTGTTCTCACACTGCACACATCCCCCTGGGGTCCCCTTGGGGTCCCCGCGATTCTACGTGCTGTAGGCCCTGTGTCTAGACAAGTCATGGTTGTTCTACCACTTTCTTAGTATATGGTTTGATCTCCCCCTGGGGCCCACTGTATATTGTGCTATTTACTGTTGTTCTAGTGATTTAACATTGTGTGCTTAGTTCTCTAATCTCATAAAGAGGTTAGTAGAGAGTGTTTAGTAATAAATGCATATTATATATATATTTACTGAAAAAACCATAGGTTTCAGGCCTTATATAGTTAGGAATTAGCATTTAAAAAACCTTTAAAATTCACTCAAAAAACTATAGGTTTTAGGGGTGTTAGGGTTAGCTGGACATTTCACTCATACAAAACCATTGAAATTGCTCCTATATAGTTAGTTGTACTAACTATGTGTCGCGCACCCGCAATCCACTGCTGATGATGTCACATATTACATCATTCATGACATGGTCAGTGACATCACTGATGACATCTCAAATGACATCACTATGTTTTTTTCAGTGAATTTCAAAGTTTTTTTAAATGCTAATTCCTAAATATATAAGGCATGAAACCTATGGTTTTTTCAGTGAATTTGCAAGGTTTTTTAAATGCTAATTCCTAACTGTATAAGGCTTGAAACCTATGTTTTTTTCAGTGAATTTCAAAGGTTTTTTTAATGCTAATTCCTAACTATATAAGACCTGAAAGCCCATCAGGAATCTCCAGTATGCGCCAGGGGACTGCATTGCAGAGAGGTGTAATGAAGCCATGCCCCTTTTTACACCTCTTTGCCACGCAGCCCCCGTGCATGTTTGAAGAGGGGGAACTAATTCACCTTGCATACTGGGGGCACCTGGGAGCCAACTGACCCACCTGGAACCTCCAGTATGCTATGTTATGTTAAAAATTTGTTATAGCGCAAAGCAGCAGCCCCAGCAACGAGACGTCCCGGCGCTGAACCATGAAAGATACCTGAGGGGGGAGAGTGAAACAACAGGAAGATTAGATCAGGGAAAACAGATAGGTTTTGATTGCCTTGCGAAAGGCCGTCAGGTTTGTCATGGAGCGAATGTGAAGTGGCAGGGAGTTCCAAAGTTTCGCCCCCAAAACCTTGAAAGAGCGGCCACCCATTCTGCTGAGCCTGGTTCGAGGGACAACCACAAGGTGCTGTCCTAAGGAGCGTAGGGCGCGCTGGGAAATGTAGGGTACCAGGAGTGGGCGTAGGAGTCCAGGACATTTTGATCTGATAATTTTAAAGGCAGTGGTGAGAGTCTTGAATTGAACTCGAGACTCAATACGCAGCCAGTGTAGCTTCTGGATGGTAGCTCTAGCAGAGCACCTGCGAGGAAGGCCCACCACAGCCCTTGCTGCTGAGTTTTGTATCCGTTGCAGCCGTGCCATCTCTGCTTTATTGACGCCTAAGAATAGAACATTGGCATAATCCAATCGAGCCAGGATGATTGATTGAACTATCAGTTGGCGCGTTTTGGGGTCGAAGAAGCCAAGTGTCAGATTTAGGCTCCTCAGCAGACCCACACAAGTAGCTGCCACTTTCTTTGTGTGGGTCTGAAAATTAAGGGAGGAGTCCAGCCAGACACCCAGATTCTTCACCACAGTTTTGGGCGAAGGAATGGGGCCAAGCAAGGACGGCCACCAATGTTCGCTCCAGTAGCAGGGTTTTTTTCCAAGGAGCAGCACCTCTGTTTTCCCAGCGTTCAGTTATAGGCAGTTACGCGTCATCCATTGCGCAACTGCCGCTAGGCCATCCCTAAATTTTGCAGCTGAAATTGAGGGGCCCTCAGTCAGAGTGATGACCAGCTGCGTGTCGTCAGCGTACGACACCAGCGTAAGGTCCCACTCTTTTGCCACTTCTGCGAGAGGCTGGACGTAGAGATTAAAAAGGGATGGGCTAAGCGCCGATCCCTGAGGAACTCCTTGTTCGATGGAATGGGGCTGAGAAATATATGGGGGGATGAAACCCGGAAGGATCTATCCTTCAGGTATGCGCCAGGGGGCTGCATTGCAGAGGTGTAATGAGGCTATACCCCTTGTTACACCTCTCCGCAACGCATCCCCCTGGCACATTTGCAGAGGGGGAACTAATTCCCCTTGCATACTGGGGGTCCCTAGGGGCCAACTAGCCCATCAGGAGCCTCCAGTATGCACCAGGGGGCTGCATTGCAGAGAGGTGTAATGAGGCCACACCCTTTTTTACACCTCTCTACAACGCAGTCCCCGTGCATGTTTGAAGAGGGGGAACTAATTCCCCTTGCATACTAGGGGTCCCTGGGGGCCAACTAGCCCACCTGAAACCTCCAATATGCGCCAGGGGGCTGAATTGCACAGAGGTGTAATGAGGCTATGCCCCTTTTTACACCTCTCTGCAACGAAGACCACTGGCGCGTTTGCAGAGGGGGGACTAATTCCCCTTGCATACTGGGGGTCCCTGGGTCATATCTGTCCAAACGCCGATATTCCGAACGATTGAAAATGACTTTTCTTGAGAAACATTTGGATTTGGATTATCATGTCCTATACTTTGGAATTTTTGAAAGACTGACTTTGAGGATGCTATAAATTACTCAAGTCTGCCCGAATTGTGTGGGTAAAATTGATACCTAGTCACTTTGAATAAGAATGTACTTACGTCTCGTCGAGCATTTGGAAGAAATATCTAGTTATATGACAACAGGATACCGACATAACTTGAAGGAAATAAGAACGCCCTGAAGAAGTTCTGTTATACAGAACGAAACGAATATACACCAAGATTCAGCGCTTCAATAGGGACTCTAAGTGATATGATTTGATTGGACTTTTTGTGCAAGTGGTGCTGTGCCAAACTTTGGAATATTCTCCACTACTCTCTATGACTTACTCTCTACTACTCCACTATTCTCTAATACTCACTCTCTACTACTCATTCTCTACTACTCTATTACTCTCTACTACTCTCTCTCTACTACTCACTACCTACTACTCACTATCTACTACTCTATACTACTCACTCTCTACTACTCTCTACTCTCTACTACTCACTCTCTACTACTCTCTCTCTACTACTCACTCTTTACTACTCACTCTCTACTACTCTCTACTACTCACTCTCTACTTCTCACTCTCTACTACTCTCTACAACTCACTCTCTACTACTCTCTCTCTACTACTCTCTACTACTCACTCTCTACTACTCACTCTACTACTCACTCTCTACTACTCTCTACTACTCACTCTCCGCTACTCTCTCTCTCTACTACTCTCTACTACTCACTCTCTACTATTCTCTCTCTCTGCTACTCACTCTCTACTACTCACTCTCTACTACTCACTCTCTACTACTCTCTACTACTCACTCTTTACTACTCTCTACTACTCACTCTCTACTGCTCCCTACTACTCACTCTACTACTTACTCTCTACTCACTCTCTACTACTTACTCTCTACTACTCACTCTCTACTACTCTCTACTACTCACTCTACTATTCACTCTACTACTCTTTACTACTCACTCTCTGCTACTCTCTCTACTGCTCTCTACTACTCTCAACTACCCACTCTCAACTCTCTATTACTCACTTTCTACTCTCTACCTCTCTCTACTTCTCTCTCTACTAGTCTCTACCTCTCTACCTCTACCTCTCTACCTCTACTTCTCTACCTCTACCTCTCTACCTCTCTCTACACACACACATATACACATATATATGCATATATATGCATATGCATTTATATATATATGTATGTATATATATATATATACATACATATATAAACATATATAATCTGCATATCATTATAAATGCAAATATAAATGCATGCATACATATACATATACGCATACATATGCATGTTATTTACATGAAAGTTTTAAAAACACTAATAAAAGCAAAGCTAAAAAGCCACCTCATTACAAACAGAATGGCTTTAACTTAAACGAGGGCGAGATCTATTGCATTTTCAATGCTTGTTTACTTTGGTTCCATCAAGAAGGCATTCAGATGTGTCACACATTTGCCATAAATTCTGAATGTTAGCACTCTAGTTGCTCATTAGATCACTGTAGTACAGCTACTGCTCACCAGGGAAGTCTGCTGCTGGTATTCAAAGTGCGTGTTTCAGTCTGCATGTCAGAATTATTTTAATGAAATGAAATTGAACAGGATTTGAGAAGTCACTCAAAATGTGCCCTAAATTTTCTTTCTGCAGCACTAATCATACTTTCACTGGCAAAATGAACCCCCTCATTTTGTTCCTTTTTAAATTAAATGTTTTCAGACTTACCACTTCATTCCAATCAAGATGGCTTCTGGTGTGCCATACTTATGTCATAAGTAAGACTGTTGGCGCTCTACTTGTTCTTTAGAACACTCTGGGACATAACATTCTGTCATTGGGCTATACTTGGGCTACATCTGGGTGATATTTGGGCTACATTTGGGCTCTTTTGTCTCTGGTGGCCATCTTGGGAGACTGCATGTCAGCATTTTTTAATGAAATAGGATAGGATTTGAAAAGTCACTCAAAATGTGCCCTAATTTTTCTTTCTGCAGCACTAATCATACTTTCTATGGCAAAATATACCCCTCATTTTGTTCCTTTTTAAATTAAATGTTTTAAGAGTTACCACTTTATGCCTTACCTTTGTAATAAGTAGGACTGTTAGTGCTCTAGTTGTTCTTTAGAACACTCTAGGAGGCTGCAGTAGAACACAAAGGAATCAGCTGACAGTCTCTGTCCTTGTCGGATGTACATGTTTTACTGAGAATGTCAGACTTCATTCTCACATGACTGAGAAAGATAATGTGAATTTACAGAAAATATGCTTTCAGTTTAGCTTATAGATCCCCTTCCAAACCTCTGTGGGAAAAGCATGAGATAATAGTTTTCTTTCAAACATGATTCATGATATCCCAGCAGAAGGCTTTTTCAAATGGTAAAATCACCTTATAACATACCACAATTCCTAAAATGAGTATGGTACCATCAACAAATGATTTATAATGTAACTAAAGTCCTAAAACCCTCTATTAACTACAATGCTTTTTAATGAGGTGCTATCATGTATATTGGTCCCAAGATGGCTGCCAACACTTCTTGGATGAAGTGCTGACAGCCAATCAGATCTCACGATGAGATGTGTGGGTAGGCTCCGCACAGATATATATGTGTTTTTGAAGTTAATTTTCATAAAAACCACTGTAGCATGTTTCATCAAACATAGCAAAGGCACATCTGCGTACCAGTCCCTACAATTTTGCCAAGTTTGGTGTAATTCCATTCAGCGGTTCGGGCTGTAGACTTGTCAGACCGTCCTATGGAAATTAACATGGGGAAAACACGTTTTGGGACCCCCCTTTTTTCTCAGCCACCCACTTCACGAATCCCCCCGTAACTTTCAGGGAAGGAGCGCAGCGGAGCTGGACAAAATTTTAGAAAATTACAAGCAAATTCCTCCACCGGTGCCAAAGTTATTCCCAATAGAATGTTGCGGATTTCCTATGGTAGCTAGGTCCTAACTATATATACTTACTACCTACTGGCGGTCGCCAGTAGGTAGTTATAGTTAGGATTTTTTTCAATGCAAAATCTCAACATTCTATTGTGCATAACTTTGGCGTCGGTTGATGAATCTGCCTGAAAATGTCCTCAAATTTGCCTCGCGGAGCTCCGGTCCTTCCCTGAAAGTTTGGGGGGATTCGTCAAGCGGGGGCCGAGATAAAAGGGGGGTCCCAAAACGTGTTTTCCCCATGTTAATTTCCATAGGGCGGTCAAACTCACTTTTAGCCTGAACGGCTGAATGGATTTGCACCAAACTTGGCAAAATTGTAGGTACTGGTAGCCCGATGTGCCTTTGCTATGTCTCAAGATATGTGCTCCAGTGGTTTTTGCGAAAATTAACTTTGAAAAAATATATATTGGGCTACATTGGGCTATATATATGTTAGAGCCCAAATGTAGCCCAATGTAGCCCAAAGATGGCCACCAGAGACAAAAGAGCCCAAATGTAGCCCAAATATCAGCCAGATGTAGCCCAACTATAGCCCAATGACAGAATGTCCCAGAGTGTTCTAAAGAACAATTAGAGCGCTAACAGTCTTATTTATGACAAAAGTATGGCACACCTGAAGTCATCTTGATTGGAATAAAGTGGTAACACGTAATACATTTAATTTGAAAAGGAACAAAATGAGGGGTTTCATTTTGCCATAGAAATTCTTTATATATATATATATATATATATATATTTATAGTTAGGAATAAGCATTTAAAAAACCTATTAAATTCACTGAAAAAAACATAGGTTTCACACCAGTTATAGTTAGGTGGAAATTTTACTCGCATAAAACCATTCAAATTCCCACGTTATAGTTAGTTGGACTCACTATAACTTGCGCGTGCAATGCACTGCTGATGACGTCACATATTACATCACTCATGACATGGTCAGTGACATCACTCATGACATCACTGATGACATCTCAAATGACATCACTCATGACATCATCCAGTGAATGTGTATCTTTCTGAAAATTAAATATTTTTTATAGATGTATATCTAAAGGTTGATGGAAGAATAAATGGGTAAATAAATGTCTGAATGGATGTGTTTTTGTGTAAAATTGATTGGTTAACTGACTTATTAAATGTATCTTAGTGAATACATATATTAGCGAGTAATATTTAAATATCTGTTTCTGTGTCTCACTTTGTGTATAAGTGGCTGCATGGGTTGGTGAGTAGCTACATGAGTGTGTATATGGGTTATTAGTTGTTTTTTTAGTATCAGTATCAGTGTCTGTATGGTTCGGTGGGGGATATTACTTAGAGCACAGATGCATGAATGAGTGACTCACTATTTGTATGTATTTTGAAGACAGCATGTGTGCAAGACTGTATGGGTGGATGATTGTGTGTATGGGTGAGTTAGTGAGTATGTGTTTTTATAATTGATTTTTTAAGAGAGTAAATAGGTTTCCGTTTCTGTAGAAGTATGTGTAGTGGTGTGTATATAGCATTATAATCAAGTAAATTGTTTATTTGCATGTGTGAATTTGTGTGAGTAACTATATGGATGAGTATTAGTGTGTAACAGGATGTATAGGTGTATGAGTACATATGATGAGTAAGTACATGCATGAGTGACTATATAGAACTGTTGGTGAATGAGTGGATGTGTATGTAGATTTTGGAATTACCTAATACGTTGTTGTAATTGGTATTGGTTTCTCCTTTTTTAAGAAAATGTTAGTTTCTATTTTTGAATGTGTGTGTCAAAGGTTATTTTATGCTGATAGGAGGTCTGCCACTTTGTCACAAGGATGTTGTCATCAGTGATGTCATTTGAGATGTCATCAGTGATGTCATGAGTGATGTCACTGACCATGTCATGAGTGATGTAATATGTGACGCGATCAGCAGTGCATTGCACGCGCAAGTTATAGTGAGTCCAACTAACTATAACGTGGGAATTTCAATGGTTTTATGCGAGTAAAATTTCCACCTAACTATAACTGGTGTGAAACCTATGGTTTTTTCAGTGAATATTATATATAATATATATTATATATTATATATAATATATACCTTGTGTGGTTCTCCTTTCATTGGACATTCAGGAGGTTATAGACAGGTAAAACAAGCTGCTTTCTTTAAAGATTATCTTTAACCTAATCATCAATAGGGGTTATTTGGAATGGTACAATGTGCCCACTATAACTAGTGTTCAACATATACCAGCCCAACTTCTCACACCAAGGAAGAGTAAAGAATGGATACAAGACACATAGCAAGTTATTGAAGGCAGGAGGGCAGCAAAGAAGAAACTCATAGATGCCAAATCTGGGAGGCTGCAGGAGAAGTGCAAGGACCAGTACATAGAGCAAACAGAGCAGTCAAACAAATGACAAGATTAGAGACGCAGGCTTACATGGATAACTTTGCCAGCCAAACATAGGAATTGAAGAGAACGTGGAAAGACCTTCAAAATCACAATCATGAATATAGTCAATGGTAAAGCTCATGCAACATACAACCACCCTAACATGGACAATCAAGTTAGACTATTCACAACAGTGAAAGAGTAGGAAGCACTCTCTGCTAAGCACTCCAAAGAAGTCTTGAACAGACCAGTGTCAACAAGCAAAGTGGATATCCAAGAACCAGAGGTAGACTTAGATGTGAACACAGCCCCACCAGAGAAATAAGGAATTGTCACTGTCATCTGTTCTCTCAAGCCGGAGTGGTTTCTTTATACGGGCCTGAGGGTGGTGAGCTCCACACCCAGAGGCAGCATGTCACAAGTGTTCTTCCTAGGCTAATGGGCTGTGAATCATGAAATACAATCTGCCCGACAACCCGGGAGGATAAGGACCGAAGAGACCGAGGATCCCCATACCTTTAGGACAGTAGGCTGAGCAGCGCCGGGAGAGCATCGCATGGAGCCAGGGGATGTCCCGCTGCTGGTGCTGCTGTGCAGTGAGTGCGACTGGACGGCCCTGGGGCTTGTAAAAATGAGCTCTTTGGCACCTCACGAGCAATCACAACCCCACTGGTGTCCAAGATTGTTCTTTAAACGGGCCAGTTTCGAAAAAGTGGTGTTCTCGTACAGTTTATGTGCTTAGGGGTACAGTTACTGCTTCTACTGCACAAAGCACCTGGAAACATTTCAGGTTATGGTCGCACTACACATGGCTACTGACATGCTATTGGTCACTTGTTTAGTGCTTTCTTTGCGATGAGGTTTTATTAAATAACTGATCCCTTTGCCTTCTCCTGTGTCACACTGGCTGGTAGACTGTCTACTTGTGTGTGTGTGTGCGCACACACCACAGTGCTCTTGTTCTCTAGACATGAGTCTGTGCACAGTATCTAGGTGTGTGTGTGCACATGCCGCAGGGCTCTTGTGCTGTAGATATGAGGCAGTGCAGAGTGTCTATGTGTGTCTGTGTGGGTATTTGCTCCGAGCATGAAGCGGAGCAGTGTGTCTATGTGTTTCTGTGTGTGTGTCAAGTCAAGTCAAAGAATTTATATAGCGCACTGCATACCCAGAGGGTCTCAAGGCGCTTAGGAAGGGGAGGAGGATTATTTGTCAAATATCCACGTTTTAAGTTGCTTTCTGAATGCTGGGTGGTTCTGGGTAAGGCGAAGGTAAGTAGGGAGTGAGTTCCATGTTTTAGCGGCCAGGTATGAGAAGGATCTGCCTCCCATGGTGGTCTTGTTGATGCGAGGTACAGTGGCGAGGGCTTGGCTGGAAGAACGTAGTTGGCGGGAGGGGGTGTAGAAGGACAGTCGTGAGTTGAGGCATTCTGGTCCGATGTCGTAGAGTGATTTGTGTGCGTGGGTTAGCAGTCGGAAAGTGATTCTCTTATTTACGGGTAGCCAGTGGAGGTCTTTCAGATGACCAGAGATGTGTTTGTTGCGCGGGATGTCTAATATGATCCTGGCTGAGGCGTTTTGGATTCGTTGGAGTTTCTTCTGGAGTTTAGCGGTGGTACCTGCGTAGAGGGTGTTTCCGTAGTCCAGTCGGCTCGTTACCAGAGCATGGGTGACTGTTTTCCTGGTTTCGGTGGGGATCCAGCGAAATGTTTTTTTGAGCATGCGAAGAATGTTGAAGCAGGATGAGGATACAGCGCTGACTTGTCTGTTCATTGAGAGTGAAGAATCCAGGATGACGCCTACGTTCCGTGCGTGGTCTGTCGGGATGGGTGCTTTTCCAAGGGCTTCCGGCCACCAAGAGTCGTCCCATGCAGAGGGGGATGTACCTAATATGAGGACTTCTGTTTTATCAGAGTTCAGTTTCAGACGGCTGAGTTTCATCCATTCGGCAACTTCTTTCATTCCTTCGTGTAGGTTAGTTTTGGCGGCGCTGTGGTCATTGGTGAGAGAGAGGATTAGTTGAGTGTCATCCGCGTAAGAGATGATGTTGAGGTTGTGTTGGCGGGCGATGGTCGCGAGGGGGCTCATGTATACGTTGAAGAGGGTGGGGCTGAGTGAGGATCCTTGTGGTACGCCACAGATGACTTCAGTGGCCTCGGACTTGAATGGTGGAAGGCGGACTCTCTGGGTTCTTCCGGTGAGGAACGAGGTGATCCATTCAAGTGCTTTTCCTTGTATTCCGATGTTACTGAGGCGTTGTAAAAGGGTGCTGTGGCAGACTGTGTCGAATGCTGCAGAGAGGTCGAGGAGGATGAGGGCGACTGTGTCTCCATTGTCCAGTAGAGTTCGAATGTCGTCTGTTGCTGCGATGAGAGCGGTCTCAGTGCTGTGTTTTGCTCGGAAGCCAGATTGTGAGGAGTCGAGGGATTTGTTGGCTTCGAGGAAAGCGGCGAGCTGGTTGTTGACAGCTTTCTCGATTACTTTGGCCGGGAATGGAAGGAGCGAGATGGGGCGGTAATTTTTGAGTTCGGTGGGGTCCGCTGTGGGTTTTTTCAGAAGGGCGGTGAGTTCAGCGTGTTTCCAGCTTTCCGGGAAGGTTGCGGAGTTGAAGGAGCAGTTGATGACGTCTCGGAGGTGCGGTGCTATGACGGAGTCTGCTTTGTTGAAGATGTGGTGAGGACATGGGTCTGTGGGGGATCCTGAGTGGATGGAGTTCATCAGGCGGATGGTGTCCTCAGTGGAGATTGGGTTCCAGTCGTTAAGGGTGTTCACGGGGGGAGAATGTTCAGCATATGGTTGGGTGGGTTGGTCTCCGGGTTGGTTGTCGAAGCTGTTGTGGATGTCTGCAATCTTGTTGTGGAAGAATGAGGCTAGGGAGTCGCAGAGGGCTTGAGAGGGGGTGATGTCGTTGGAGTTGGCCGAGGGATTGGAAAATTCCTTGACGATGTTGAAAAGTTCCTTGCTGTTGTGGGTGTTGTTGTCAAGTCGATCCTTGAATGCTGCTTTCTTGGCCTTTCGGATTAGTTGGTGGTGTGTGCGGGTGGCGTTTTTGAAGGCGTCCTTGGTGCTAGTGGTTGGGTCTTTTTTCCAGGCCTTTTCAAGGGAGCGGCAGAGTTTCTTGGACTTCTTAAGATCATCATTGAACCATGAGGCCTTCTTGTTGCCAGGTTTGCTTTGACGTTTTTTCAGTGGTGCTAAGGTGTCGGCGGTGTTGGATAACCATAGGGTGAAGTTGGCGGCGGCTTGGTCTGGGTTAGAAGAGTGGGCTGGGGTGTTTAGAAGGAGCGATGAGGAGATCTGGTCGATGGTGATTTTGTTCCAGTTTCTTTGCAGAGTTGGTAGGAGGTGGTAGATGGGTTTTGGTTTGTTGTAGGTGAAGTGAACGCAGCTGTGGTCAGTCCAGAGGAGATCCGTAGTGTGGCTGAAGGAGATATGTTTGCTGAGGTGAAGATAGGGTCGAGTGTGTGACCTGCGATGTGGGTGGGGGAAGTGACCAGTTGTTTAAGTCCGAGGTTGGCGAGGTTGTCCAAGAGGGTGGTGGTGTTGCGGTCGTTGATCTTTTCAAGGTGAAAGTTGAGGTCTCCCAGAAGGATGTAGTCTTTGGAGGGGATCGCGTGTGGAGTGATGAAGTCCATGATGTCTTCACTGAATTTTGCGCGGGGTCCTGGTGGTCTGTAGAGGAGGGTGCCTCTGAGTGTGGTCTTGGGGTCGATGTGGATCTGGAAGTGAAGGTGTTCGGAGTTGGCGAGGTTGGCGTCAGAGCTGGTTGAGATGCGGATTGATTTCTTATGGACGATAGCGATTCCTCCTCCTGTGTGGCCGGTACGGTCCTTGCGTATGATATTATAATCTTCAGGGATGGCAATGGTGATGTCAGGGGCGGAGGAGGCGTTCATCCATGTTTCTGTTAGGAAGGCGACGTCTGGAGAGATGGTGTCTAGTAGATTCCATAGGTCAATGGCGTGTCTGTGGACCGAGCGGGTGTTGAGAAGGATGCATTGTAGGTGGTTGGGGTCGGGAATCTGTGGTGTGGTCGTAGCGGAGATGTTGTCGGTGCCGCTGAATTTGCAGGAGTAGCAGGAGAAAGGTCCATGGGAGTGTCCAGGAGCGGCTTGGACGCAGTTGGGGGCGCGACCGGGGTTAAGGGCTAGGATGGTGGCGGCATCGTAGGTAATGCAGGAGGGCTGGGCAGCGCGAGGGGCAGGGGGACTGGCGCTGGGCGCGGTCCAGGCACGGACGGGCGTAGACGGGCTTACCTTTGGCGCACCTTCGGCGCGGATTGGGCGCGGTCGCTGCGCGAAAACGCAGCGCGCTGGAACTCCTGTCATATATGGATAGTGGAGGGGGAGGGGCGAGGGCGTCTCAGCTGGGAGGCGGGGCGGGCTCACGAGGACGCAGACCAACAACAACACAATAAACAAAATGGCAGCGTGGGGGAGGGCAGAGCACAGCGCTGGGGGTAAACGCGCACTTAAGGCTCAAGTGATAGCAGCGGAGGCAGGGCTAAGCAGCGCTCAGCGCAATATCGTCAAACAAGCACACTTGACTGAATGTAAACACAAGTGAGGCGAAGCAGCGGTCAATGCGCGACAGTGCAAGTGAAGGAATACTCAGCAATACGATTCAATTATGTCTGGAGCGAGGCGAAGCAGCGCCTATTACAGAGTAAAAACGAAGCTTGAAAGCAGCACAGATGCAGCACAACGATACCAGGTCTCCAGGGAGGCTGGGGAGCGACCTCACAGCAAGCAGCGCTGAGGGGATCACAGCGCTTCCAGGTATGGGAGCGCTGTAAATACCAAGTGGGAGGGCGTCTCAGCTGGGAGGCGGGGCGGGCTCACGAGGACGCAGACCAACAACAACACAATAAACAAAATGGCAGCGTGGGGGAGGGCAGAGCACAGCGCTGGGGGTAAACGCGCACTTAAGGCTCAAGTGATAGCAGCGGAGGCAGGGCTAAGCAGCGCTCAGCGCAATATCGTCAAACAAGCACACTTGACTGAATGTAAACACAAGTGAGGCGAAGCAGCGGTCAATGCGCGACAGTGCAAGTGAAGGAATACTCAGCAATACGATTCAATTATGTCTGGAGCGAGGCGAAGCAGCGCCTATTACAGAGTAAAAACGAAGCTTGAAAGCAGCACAGATGCAGCACAACGATACCAGGTCTCCAGGGAGGCTGGGGAGCGACCTCACAGCAAGCAGCGCTGAGGGGATCACAGCGCTTCCAGGTATGGGAGCGCTGTAAATACCAAGTGGGAGGGCGTCTCAGCTGGGATGCGGGGCGGGCTCACGAGGACGCAGACTAAACAACAACACAATAAACAAAATGGCAGCGTGGGGGAGGGCAGAGCACAGCGCTGGGGGTAAACGCGCACTTAAGGCTCAAGTGATAGCAGCGGAGGCAGGGCTAAGCAGCGCTCAGCGCAATATCGTCAAACAAGCACACTTGACTGAATGTAAACACAAGTGAGGCGAAGCAGCGGTCAATGCGCGACAGTGCAAGTGAAGGAATACTCAGCAATACGATTCAATTATGTCTGGAGCGAGGCGAAGCAGCGCCTATTACAGAGTAAAAACGAAGCTTGAAAGCAGCACAGATGCAGCACAACGATACCAGGTCTCCAGGGAGGCTGGGGAGCGACCTCACAGCAAGCAGCGCTGAGGGGATCACAGCGCTTCCAGGTATGGGAGCGCTGTAAATACCAAGTGGGAGGGCGTCTCAGCTGGGAGGCGGGGCGGGCTCACGAGGACGCAGACTAAACAACAACACAATAAACAAAATGGCAGCGTGGGGAGGGCAGAGCACAGCGCTGGGGGTAAACGCGCACTTAAGGCTCAAGTGATAGCAGCGGAGGCAGGGCTAAGCAGCGCTCAGCGCAATATCGTCAAACAAGCACACTTGACTGAATGTAAACACAAGTGAGGCGAAGCAGCGGTCAATGCGCGACAGTGCAAGTGAAGGAATACTCAGCAATACGATTCAATTATGTCTGGAGCGAGGCGAAGCAGCGCCTATTACAGAGTAAAAACGAAGCTTGAAAGCAGCACAGATGCAGCACAACGATACCAGGTCTCCAGGGAGGCTGGGGAGCGACCTCACAGCAAGCAGCGCTGAGGGGATCACAGCGCTTCCAGGTATGGGAGCGCTGTAAATACCAAGTGGGAGGGCGTCTCAGCTGGGAGGCGGGGCGGGCTCACGAGGACGCAGACCAACAACAACACAATAAACAAAATGGCAGCGTGGGGGAGGGCAGAGCACAGCGCTGGGGGTAAACGCGCACTTAAGGCTCAAGTGATAGCAGCGGAGGCAGGGCTAAGCAGCGCTCAGCGCAATATCGTCAAACAAGCACACTTGACTGAATGTAAACACAAGTGAGGCGAAGCAGCGGTCAATGCGCGACAGTGCAAGTGAAGGAATACTCAGCAATACGATTCAATTATGTCTGGAGCGAGGCGAAGCAGCGCCTATTACAGAGTAAAAACGAAGCTTGAAAGCAGCACAGATGCAGCACAACGATACCAGAGTGTCTGCGTGTGTGTTTGTGTGTGCGCGCACATGCCACATAGCTCTTGTGTGAGACATCTTGCTGCCACTGCAGTAACAAGCATTTGCAATGCAAATAGGTTTCGCATTTGTGCCAGTTAGAGTTATTGCATTTGTGAATGGCAATGTATTTACTTTTGTGTATTGGAGTGGATGTATGTGTAGTGGAATTATGTTGGTTGGATTGGATTTGTTAAGGCTGGAATTGTGTGTGGTGTACAGTGGATTTGTGTTGCCGAATTATGTGGCATGGTGTGCAGTGGAAATATGTGGATAGTAATTATGTGGCACTGAGTATACTGGAATAATGTGGATAGTGATTGAATGTTATAGACTGTAATTATGTGGAATGGCATCTTTTGGTGTTGAGTGGTATGTTGTGGAGTTTAATTATGTGGTGTGCTGTTGAATTTTGCAGCATGATGTGGAATTCTGTGATGTGTATTAGATGTATGTGGTGGGTTGTGTAATTGTGTTGGTGATTTGTAATATATGGTTTGTTGTCGGATTGTGTGGTATGGAATGGAAAAATGTAGAGTTGCTAAGACTGGTCCAAATATCAAAATGAATACAGCAGAATCAACCCCTAGTGATATTTGTGTTCGTGAAATGATGAGGTACAGCATGGATCCTTATAAAATGGTAGCCCATAAGTACTTGTGGTCCCTGTTCTACTGTGACTTCAAAAGCTAAAACTCAGGGGGGCATCCCATAGCTTAGAAGGGTAGAGGGCAGGTTATGGGGAGAAGGCTCTGCCCAGAGAGGATTCTTTAACTGCAGCCCGAGACCAGTTCTGGCTGTATGTGAGGAAGGCAGGACAGGTGTGGGTGCTGCAGTGAGATGAAAGGTGTGGGCTGGACGCTTAATTTGTTAGTTAAGCAAGTGGTTTTGAATGTTGTATGCACATCCAAGAACAGCTCCTAAAAGTACATGGTCTCACTTGTTAAGAGCGTGTCACTTGTTAAGAGCGTGTTAATGGCCGAAGGGTCCTGTAGTGTAAAAATATTTTAACCTGAGTTGCCAGAGGCTGGGTCTTGAAGGGCATGCCTTTAATGGCAACCTCAACTGCTAATGTAAATCCCACTATTTACTTTTGGAAGTACAATGAATTTGTTTTTCCCTAGGATGTATGTGGGTTGGCACAGCCCCGCCAAGTAGGAGAATGGCTGCAGCTCTTAAAGTCATAGCCAGGGCAGTGATGCTATCCTGCCACTTGTTTAACAAGCCCATAGAAAATGCCTGCAGCCACAGAGAGATTAGTAAACAAGCACAGCACAAGTGCTGTGCAAACTAAACATAAATCTACTCATAGCGCAAGCGCTGTACTTGTTTACCTTTTCTCTCCGGGGGCTGCATAATTTCAAGCCTGCTTGTTCATATGAAGTATCTTCATTGAAAATCCTGGTGAAAAAATAATATTTTTTTTTTTTGGGCGTGTCTGCGGCGCTGAGCGGAATGGCTGCCTCGTAAGGGAGCTCCGTGCGCCGGGATCCTACACCGGACAAGTTCCATCCTTCCCCCGCTGAAAACTGGCTGATACCGTGCCCAGGAGGCCTGGGAGAGCAAAGGAACAGAGAGAGCTGTTCTGTAACGTAGAGGCGCTGCGCCTTCACTCATCAATCCGAAAATCCTGAGCGGGTGCGGGAGGACCAAGATGACGGCGCCGCGCTCAGGACAGTGAGAGCGCCATCTGAGCCTGCCTTGGTGAGGCTGATTGCATGGCGGACGCGGGCCGGACAGCGCGAGGTGAGGCTGTGGACCCGATCTGCCCAGTGGAGGCTTGCTTGTGTGGAGTGCGACTGTGGAACGCTGGCTGGTGGGACTAGTGCTACGGAGCCAGGAGAGAGCCAGTGGGAGTCCCGACCTGGGTTGGCCGCGGTGCATCTGGCGGTGGACGGAGGGGGCTGCTGTGGGAGGCAACGTCAGAGGCCCGCTCCTTTCTGGCCCTGGTAACGTGGAGAGGAGCGCGGAGCGATCTGGCTGAACAGAACAGAAGGGACCGGTGAGTGGGGCGCTGGTCTGGGCTGGGCCTGCGGGGGCCGGTGGCGTGGGGCTCGCGGGGCCATACTGCCTGCATAGGCGGCGGCACCTGGCGGATCCCGCGCGGCGGGCCTGGACTGGCGACACACATGGCGCCTGAAGGGGTTCTGCATTGCTTGCGGATACTGCAGAGCTCCGCCGGATGGTCGCACTGCTGTATCCCTGACTCGACCCTGGTCCGAGATTGGCGGGTGACCACGGGTGTGAGCTCGGCGGGGACGGCGGGTGGTGGGGAGCCTGGATGGTGCGGTGGGTGACCACTGCTGGTGGATAGCACGACAGCTGGGCGGTGACTGGTGTCCCCCACCCCCCTTGCTTTCACACCGTGCTACAAAGACACGAGACTGGCTGCATTGACTATCGGGCCTTGGGGGCGCAGTGAAGAGCGAGAGACGAGGCGAGTCGTGTGGGCTCGGAGGAGGACTGAGAGCTGCCGCATTTACCAGTCCACACACCTAACAGGGCCTGTGAAGGTATAGAAAGTTCCGGACTGTTTGCGCGGACCACGTGGCGACATGGGCAAGTCCGAGCCCAGGCAAGCTAAATTGACCTTTGAAAATAAAAGGAACACACGAGCGGTGAATGATCTGCAGGAGCAGGGTGGTTCTGGAGGTGCAAAGTTCATGCCAGATGAAACGGAGGATGACACCCGCACGATACTCCTGGAGTTGCGAGCGGGAATGAAATCCATAGACAGTAAGATCGACGCACTGGCGACCGGCCTTGACAAAGTAAAGAAAAAGGTTGACAAACACGAGAAACGACTAGACGTACTGGAGAACAGGGTGTCCGATGGGCACGACACGCAGGCAGAGACCCGCACGCAGCTCCTCCAGATGGAGAAAGTACTGGAAGCGATAAGTGCGAAAAACGAGGATTTAGAAGCGCGGTCTAGGCGCAATAATGTGAGAATTCTTGGTCTGTCGGAGACAACACCCATTTCCAAGATGGAGCCCTTCATTGATGGCATGCTTCGTGAGCTTTTCGGCACTGCCCTATCCAGTGTGATGATTGTGGAGAGGGCTCACAGGTCCCTGGGGCCCAGACCAAAACCAGGTGCGCCCCCGAGGCCAATCATTGCCAGGCTCCTTAATTATGCAGATCGAGACTCCATTCTGAGGGAGGCAAGGGCAAAAGAACCGGTGGTGTATAAGGGCGATACCCTGTCCTTCTTCCCGGACTACACTCCAATGGTTCAAGCAGCGCGCTGAGAATTCTTCCCAGTGAAGAAACTTCTACGGGAGGCAAAAGTGCCGTATGCTATGCTCTTTCCTGCAAAACTGAAAATATCTCATGAAGAGCAGTCACACTTCTTTACGGACGCCAAATCTGCATTAAAATTCACAAAACACATATGTAAGAACAAGCCAAAGGAACACCGGCCCCCTGCGGAGCAGACGGCTTCTGGATTAGATGAAGCACACTGATAGACTGCTGATTATTGTACTATGGGACTAATTCATGATAAAACTACGGGCCTCTCGCTTCGAACAGCTGGAGTGAACCGCATCTGATCAAACTGATTTGTTAAATTGGGGTGGGCAGAAGTTATTGTTCTCTTGTTTGGTGCTCTCTCGGGGACCCGGGGCGGGGTGGCGCTTTGTATACTGTGGACGATCCTAAAGTGATTCAGCGGTACTATGATGGACACAGTCCCGGCGGCCGCACTACGGTGCGTGTACAAGCTGCTGTGCTTCTTCCCCCATCGGGTAATACCCACATGGTTGTTGTCAAAAGGGAGTGGGGGGGCTAGTCTCGACCTGATTGAGAGGTTGGTGTGGGTGGCGGGAGGAGAATGGCTGGTTCTTTATGGTTTTTATATATGTTGTTTTTTTTCTGAATATCGAGATCGATCACGAAAGCGTAGAACTGTATTTGTCATGCATGCTAGTGGTTTTGCTCTGTGACTGCTCGGGCGATGACCTGGGGGGCTCCCTGACGCGTACTGCTCTTTCTGTGATAAGAAACACGTAATGGCTGACAACTCTGTGATGCTAACTTGGAATGTTCGAGGCCTAAACTCTCCTAAAAAGGGAAGGCAGGTGGCTGCATACCTGAACCGACACGGTGTACAAATTGCGCTGTTGCAGGAGACACATTTGGCTCTGCACGTGGTATGTGGGGCACTGCGCAGGTGGGCAGGTTTTCAACATGCGGCCTCTTATTCTTCCTATGAGAGAGGAGTGCTAATCCTGGTGAAGAGAGGGGTCGATTTTCAAATGCTACACACGTATGGGAATGATGAGGGGAGATGCGTGATGGTGTGTGGGAAGTTGTATGGCACGTTGGTAATCATCGTGAATATGTATGGCCCCATAGTAGATGACCCGCTGTGTGTTACTCGCATCTGTGCTCAACTGAGGAACTGGCTTGCTGCGCCTGTTATATGGGGGGGGCGATCTGAATACATATTTAGACGTGCGGTTGGATAAGTCTAACCCGGAAACGCACCGCACCCCCCTAGTAGCAGCGAGTGTGTTACGAGCAATGGAGGAGTTTGGTCTGCAGGAAGTATGGAGAGTGCGTAATCCAGAGAGGAAAGAGGGTACACATGCGTACACATGCGACACCTGTGCACGGAAGTTGGTCGAGACTTGACTACTGGCTGGTTGGCGATGAACTTATGGATTGGGTGGTGGAGATGGGTCCACTTGCCCGCACGCTGTCAGACCACAACCCAGTACGCTCACTATTGAGAAGCCCTAATGAGGTGCGACGCCCCTTCACATGGCGCTTCACTGAGCCGCTTCTAGACTCTATTTATAATAAAGCTATACACAATGCTATAGAGCAATATTTCAAGTTAAATGAGGGCACAGTGGATCAGGAGGCGACGCTATGGGAGGCCTTTAAGGTCACCATTCAGAGGGAAGTGTATTAGCACAGCAGCTGGTATTATTAGGGATATCAGAACACAGCTACAACGCCTTGAATCTGAAATGCAGGAGCTTGAGCGAGATTATGCAGCCAGGCCTATGCTATCCACACTGGCTAAATTGCATGTACTGATGGTAGAATACGAAACACAGGCGGAGGCGGAGATTAAATACATTTATCGTAGACATAGGGCCCGCAGATATGGGGAGGCAGGCAGGCCAGGACGGACGCTTGCGTTTAAAATAAGAACAAGACTAGAGCAGCAACAGGTGGACAGGATAGTGGATGACGCGGGAGCCGAGCATTACACTCCAGAAGCTATAACGGAACAATTCCGTAAATTCTATGCGGATTTATATGACACGCAGAGTACTCTTACCACCGGGGACTTTGATGACGACGTCGCATGCGCTTGGCTGACGGACGCGCAGCGTCAGTATTTATGTCTCCCAATAGATGAGCAAGATGTCAAATTGGCCATAGCGGCACTAGCTAATGGAAAAGCACCGGGTCCGGATGGACTGCCGGTTGAGTTTTACAGGAAATATGCTGATCTCCTCGCACATCGTCTGCTGGCAGTATATGCGGAAGCGCATGAAACGGGAATACTCCCCCCGACATTGCGAGAGGCCCTCATAGTCACACTGTTGAAAAAAGATAAGCCCCCGGAGCGCTGCGACTCCTATCGTCCGCTGTCTCTGATCAATATTGATGCCAAAATCCTAGCCAAAATCATAGCCACTAGGCTGCAGCCCCTGATGCATGGACTGGTTCTGCCGGATCAGTCAGGTTCCATACCGGAGCGGTCTACCTCGCATAACCTGCGCACACTCTTTTCCATGTTTCATGTATTGGAGCCGAGTCTGGAGGCTGCGGCAGTACTATTAGAAGCCGCCAAAGCGTTCAACTCCGTGGAATGGCTATACATGCACGGAGTGTTGCGTCGTATGGGATTTCCCCCATTATTCCTTCAATGGATAACAGTGCTATACACAGCGCCATCGGCGAGAGTGAGGGTCGGAAGGTTGACTTCGGACTCGTTACGTATCAAAAGAGGGACCCGGCAAGGGTGTCCCCTCTCGCCCATGTTATTTGCGATTATTTTGGAACCATTGGCTTGCGTGAATCGCCAACGACATAAGGAGACTGCGTTGAACTTTAACAACCGCCCAGTTTCTATTTCAATGTACACAGACGACATGGTACTGTTCGTACGAAAACCGTCCTGGTACTTGGTACAACTACTGCGGGAATATGTGCGGTTTGGCCGCATCTTGGGCCTACAGATAAATTGGGAAAAGTCGATTGTGATCCCGCTGACGGAAAGAACCATGCGCCCTGACCTTGAATTTCCACTAGTGTGGACGACGGACCCTGTTAAATACCTGGGAGTGTGGGTGCACCGTGACCCAACGATCGTGATACGAGAGAATTGCAGTCAAGCTATTTCTAATCTGGAAACAATGGTCGAGACCTGGCTGCAGCTGCCGCTCTCATTTGCGGATCACATCGCTTTGGTCAAAATGGTGGTGCTGCCTCGATTTCTCTACCTGTTCATGAACGTACCCATAGTGCTGAATCTGGCATTTTTCAAGACGATTCGTGGGCATCTACTTTGGTTGGTGTGGGGAGGTAAGACGGCAAGAGTGCAGTGGTCGGTTCTTACCAAGGGGTATGCGCGTGGCGGATTCGCAGCCCCAGACTTTTATGCCTACTATTTAAGTGCCCAGGCTCAATATTTATACTACTGGTATCGGCCGCATGCCTACACGCCACATGTCGCGGTGGTGAAGGGGGATGCTGCCCCGATTCCCTTGCACAGCATTGTAACACATAGCTCGCGCAATACTCCGAAATCGGAAATAAATGCGATCAACGCTACAATATCGGCATGGCATCGCATAGGGAAACTGGCGCAGAAGCTGCCGCTATATGCACCAGATCTGCGCCTGGAATGTCATGCACATCTGTTGGTTACGCATGAGGCCCCGTCTCTGAGGTTGTTGAAGGAGGTGGGCATTACTCGTATGCGAGATGTGTATCCAAACGGCACGTTTCTTGACCGGGACGACTTGAGTCACATCGAGAACCAGTCACTCTTATTCCGCTTTGTGATTCATCGGTTGCGGGGGGCGGCCCAGGAAAATTACACCACCTTCCCTGATGAGCCTCCGGGACTGGCATCTTTGCAGTCTGTTCTAACTGCACCTAATAACAAGAAACTGATTTCTAAGATATACACACTTATCAAATATGAAACAGTGTTGGGTGTGGACAAAAGCTTGGTCAAATGGAATACTTGTCTGGGGGCTGACATATCTGAAGATGACTGGAAGCATATATGTGGTTTGACTGGGACCCTCTGCATGAATGGTAACCTTAAAATCATTCATTTTAAATATATACACCAAGTATATTACACTCCGGTACGGCTGCATGCCTATGGCTTGCGCGACACGGCGGAATGTTACAGATGTGGGCGGGATGGGGCAGACTTTCTCCACTTGGCGTGGAACTGCCAGCCGGTGGCTGCTTTCTGGAGTGAGGTGGTGAGTGCAGTGCGTGAGATGGCTAAGGTGGACCTCCTATGTACACCCTTGGTGTATCTGCTCTGCTGCGTGCCACATATCAGAGGGACAACCGGTAAATTTGTACGATTGGCGTTACCATTGGCTACAAGAAGGGTAGCGATTACATGGGGTAGGGGTAGGCGACCCGTCCTAAAGGCCTGGCTAACTGATTTGGTGTATTGTCGAGATAGCCTACGCATATACGCGGAGGAGATGCCCTTGCCCTCTAGACCGAGAGACATCTGGGAGCCACTACGATTATATCTGCTAGTGCACACTTAGCAGGGGTCTGCTTGAGTTGAGTCGGGGAGAGGACAGCCCTGCTGTGGGTTCGCGTCTTGGGGGCCTGACAACAGGAATGGAAAGTGTGATGTCGGAGCACACTGTTACCTGAGCGCAAAGTGATTGATCTCTGGAATAACAACTGCACTGTGATCGAATTTGTTTTTCTTTATGTATAATTTCCTTTTTTCTGTTATTCATTTATGGTCATGTTCATAGGGGGCATTTATTTCCTTGTCAGTTGCTAATTCCTTATCATATAGTGTTATGCGTCTGCCTGGGCTACTGCAGGGTCGTCATCGGACTATTGAGCCTATTTGCATGTATTTCCTTTACCTATACGATGCGACAGTAACTGTGGACACAGCTGTGAACTCTGTATTGTGGTCTAATGGGGCGCATTGGATATGGATGCTGTTTTTTTTTCTTTTATGTGATGTCATTGTTATTATTTGTAAAAATAAAAGAAAATATTAAAAAAATATATACTTTTTTTTGCCTGGCTACTGAAATCCCAAAAGTTATAAAATAGTTAACACTGGTGTAAAACAAATATATATGCTAATAAATTGCGGCAGACATCTACGTGTAGTTGGCCCCATTTATTTGTGTATGCCTGTCTAGGGATGTGCTCAGAGTGAAATGCTACTGCAGGGTTTTCCGCCCACTGAGATTGCATGGGAACGTAAGCTGGTGAAGCCCTGTGAAACCAGCTGTGCACCTTACTATAGGTATTATTATTACATAGAAGCCATTCTTTCAGAGGGGGGGGGTGTAGTGTCATGCGGGACACGTTCGAGTGCCTGGCAGGAAGCTGTACTCCTAGCCACTCCCTTGAGGGCTGGACATACTGCACCCCCACACCCAATAAAAGGGCCCAGGTCCGCCTGCTCGTGGCCAGTTACCACTCTACATTCACCTGGTGTTTGTGTCTATTTATTCTGCAATGTGGGCCTGAGGCCCAACATTACACTGGCGATGAGGCGGGTAGTTGACCCCGCGTGCCTGCAGCTCAGCACTTCCTCATCACTCATGGGAGAAGGAAAAGGAACGTGTCTGAGAGTTTCGATTCAGAAAAGGGGGTGGTGATGGACAGAGTATCTGAATTAAGCAGAACACTCCTACCCAGGCAAGAGATCAGGGCTTGATCCATCACCGTTTTTTAACTCACTGCACCATCCCAGCTCAGAACCTGGCTACATGCAAATTAGTCTGTCCCTGGCCCAGTGCATCATGGGAACAGGGCAGACCAAACTACCAAGCCAATTCTTTTACTGGAAAGGAAACAAGCTTCCGGGGACCGGTTTCTGGCCTGGCTTGCTTGAATCCTGATGGTGCAGTGAGCAAGGGACTCATGTCTGAGCATACCCTTCCACGCTTATGGTGGACAAAACGATTCAGAAAAGGGGGTGGTGATGGACAGAGTATCTAAATTAGGCAGAACACTCCTACCCAGTCAACAGAGGTGGCACCCCCACGGCGATGTCCACGGACACCTGCGACTGCAGTGTTGCTCTGGCGCGACACCACTTCCCGCAGTCCCAGGGCAGCATCCGAATCTAGTTGCCCCCCCCCTCGCTGTCAGAGGCGGAGGAGGGTGAACAGGTGACCCCAGAGTAAGCGTGGCATCTACCCAGCAGCAGTGAGTAGCCCTCCCGGTCGGTTGGCGAGTCTCTCACTGAAGAAGCGCCTGGTGACCGCACCAACAAGGACCCGAAGGCTGAGGATCCAGCGACGATGCCCAAAATTGAAGGTACCCAAGCGGCAAGCCAGAGCCCGAGTCCGCTCCTGCAAGCAAACCCAATTCCAGCACAGCAAGAGGCCCACAGCATAGCAGGCAGCTCACGGCGGTAAGACAGCCTACAATCTAAAGTCAGTCCCGGCAGACAAACCCCTGTGACCCCATCGCGACACAGCACCTGCCGTGCCCCATGGCCCACTCGCACCCACCTGCTACGATTCTACATCCCTGTGGATCGGGGCTCAAACGGCTCTGTATGTCGCCTCGATGAAACCGGGGGAAGGCATGGTGAATGGATGCACACGACTGCCGAAAATACAGTGTGGCCCACAGTGAGGGGAAACAACTGCCACAGCCGGGAGAGAGCCGCCGTTGCTGTGCCACCAGTGGCTTGTCACGATGCTCTGTGAGGCCTACGGTAATAGGACTGCTGCCTGAGACCGCAACCAGCGATGCACACTGTCTCTGCCAAAGACTGTTGTGGCCTATGGAGAGAGGCTGACAGCACCACCTGGTGGCCGCATGGCGACACTGCACCTGCAGCCCCAGCCCGGTTGTCACTACAGAAAGACAACTGCCTCGTGAAACGAGCTCTAGCCAACGCCACAAGGTGAGGAGGCACATGACGAAAACGCCCCATAGCCTGCAACAAACTGGCCAAGCGACCACAATCCTATAGAGACTGCTGTGGCAGCTGGTCACCTACCTGCACCACATCACACAGCCCGGTACAGGCACATTCCAGGCCCATTACTTCAGACACGGCACTGCCATCTAGTGGGTGTGAGAGGCACCACACTCTCCTGCAGCTACACTGAGCAGGCTCAGACAGGAGCTCCCAGCCTAAGTCTCCACACAAAAGGAAATAGCCACACACACCAGAGCATCAGTTTCTAGCCTCTCACACGACCACGCACATCCTGTGGTGGCCAGCTGAGAGCATCAAACCTGCACCTGCCTGCACTGCACTACACCATCAGGAACCCTGCAAGGCCCTGATGAGTATCAAGGAAGAGGAAGATGTTAAGCCAAGACAGAGCAGTGTGGGGGACGGTGATGCACAGCACAGGAACGTGCCAAGAAGCAAAAGACAGCGATGCCCAACAAAGTAGCAAGCCCCAAGAGAAGCACACAAAAGCGGAGTGCGTGGCGCGCCACCCAACAGGTTGCCCAGACCGTCGAAAGGAAAAGACTGTTGCACCTCACTGATTGCTCCCAGGCAAGCGCCGACCAAGCTCAAACAGCCACACCAAAGACGCTGTGACACAAACCCCTCGAGCAAGAGTGGACGGCCGCCAGAACAGCAACGTCTCGGGTCCCTGTTCCCACCAACAGCTCAAGAGAGATTTGTGCAGGGCATGCACCACATGTGGCTGCCCGACGCCACCGCCAGAGGAGAGATCGCATCACTCGCACCTCCTGGTACACAGAAATAATCGCAAGCTGCACCACAGGCATACCACTTGCCAGAAGGAAGCGCTCTAGGAGAAGAAGGCGTGCACTAGGTCAGATGCGCGCAGAAGGCAGCGCCAGTGAACCTGACGAATGGGCGAGTGCCCAGGAGACATAGACATCTCCACAAAGAAGCATTGCTGATCGCAGGTAGGAGAGCATCCACATCTCCACTGCCCCAGCGAAGCCCTGCAGAGGCCGAAGGCAACACAGAGTGTCCTCCCTCGCCCTGCTTCAGGACGGAGTCAGCAGTGACCAGCGACAGGCAAGAGAGGAGGTGCACACTCCATGTGGCAGGCCAAAACAGCAGCAGGTACTCCTACAACTGGCAACAGGTGCCCGGACGTCATTTCGCCCAACATGCAAGTAGCACGTCATCCTAACTACCAGTCCAGACAAGAATGCCAAAACAAAGGCAGAAGCTGGCACCACATTAGCACCACCTTGAGGTCCAGGCACAACACCCTTGAAGAAAGAAAAGAGTGACAGCCCTGTCACCCCAAAGACCAGATGAACGCAGGTGGGCCGAACAGACCAACAAAGGGAGAAGACCGAGGACTTGTACAGCAAGCTAAGAGCACACCCTGACACACCAGACAGCCACCAATGAGGACCCACTGCCCGGGAGACAGCACCAAGGGAGAACCAAGAGTAAGCCTCAGCAAGCGCAAACCAAGTTTCATCCTAACCCTTCCCCAGGTGAGCGTCAAATCAGCGTCCCTGGATACAGCCTCAAGGGAGAACCAAGAGTAAGCCACAGCAAGCGCAAACCGAGTCTCATCTCAACGCTTCCCCAGGTGAGCGTCAATCGGCGTCCCTGGATACAGCCTCAAGAGAGAACCAAGAGTAAACCGCAGCAAACACAGACTGAGTCTCATCCCAATGCTTCCCCAGGTGAACGTCAACCTGCGACCCTGAATACAGCCTCACAGGAGAACTGAACATAAGCTGCAGCAAGCACAAACTGTGTATCATCCCAGCGCTTTCCCTGGCGACCGTCCACCCCAAAGTGTCAGCAGTCTAAGTCAAACTGCATCCCTGCTCCTGACTACAGATGCCATGGGTGAAGATCAGCACCGAGTGTCTTTCCTCACACTGCCTCAAGACGGAGTCGGCAGTGGCCACAAACCAGGCAAGAGAGGATTCACACACTCTACGTGTCACTTCACCACTGAACATCAACCTCAGCAAGGTGGAGGCACAGGCTTGCCAAGTCCCTCCTGACATCCAACTCTCCCAGTAGGTCACCACAACCTGTCATCCCGAGTCACCCCATGGCTGGCAACCGCCATCACGCCAGCCATCAGCACATGCATCAAACACCATTCCCAGAGTATCGATGGCACACCCCTAAACCACGTTAGCGAGAGCAAGCATCGGCCAAGACATTTCCATCCTAGAGGGTTGTACGTACAATCAAGTAACGGCTCCTCGGTGGTCCTGCAGCTCCCCCCAGTTGGCCTATAAGCGGCCCCAGCGTAGCCTTCCTGCAGTCCCGCAGCAACCCCGGCAACAGGCCTCTCCAGGCAGGAGAGTGTCAAGAGGCTTTGCCCCACTTACGGGTCATCGGTTGCATCCACAAGGGTCCACCGAGACAAGTCATCAAGCACCACCTCCACAAACCGTCACCATGAACTCCATCCATGCTCATGACACATCCCATTGAAAGAACTGTTTGAATTCACCACAGACCATCACCGACGTCAACAAAAGGGAAACCATGCAAGGCATGTCATCACAAGTGAACTGACGCTATGCAGCGGACGTCTCCAAACCAGCGGTTGTGTCCTGAACTCTTCAGGTTAAACTACGAGTGCCAAACGAGAAGGGCCTTCTGCAGGCAGAGTCATCAGCCCATGTCTGACGTCTTCCTGCCAGCTGTCTCAGAAGACTGATGGACCCTGTGGTGTTTTCGTTAATTGTTTTTGTCCCAAACAGGTTGGACTAACATTTTGTTTGTTCTTAAATGAAGTTGGGAAGGAAGGACACTTTCTAGTTTCTGGCAGGAAGCTGTACTCCCAGCCACTCTCTTGAGGGCTGGAGACACTGCACCCCCACACCCGTCCATCACGGGTGTCACGAGTGACGTGGCCCCGCCAATAAAAGGGCCCGGGTGCACGTGCTCATGGCCAGTTACCACTCTACATTCACCTGGTGTTTGTGTCTATTTATTCTGCAATGTGGGCCAGAGGCCCAACATTACAGGGGGCAATTAAGGAAGAGAAGGACTGTACTCTTATGAAAGGAAGATGGCGAAGATAAAGACAGAATGGGGTTCTATATGAGCCAACAGTGAGGAGAGAGCAGCTTTCCCCCCGCTAATATGTTTGAGACACCTTTATTGGCGCCTAAAATTAAGCCAGCATTTGTAAATGCACTGATTTAAAGAACGTGATGCAGGCCTACAAGCGAAGCATCCTCTCCAGACTTTATGAAGTGGACGTAGTCGGAGGAATTGAAGTAATCTTGGTGTTTCTGACTAATTTGTAAATTGCTCTCTGCTGGCTGCTACAGTGAGGGTCTGCCGAACCAGTGTTTCACTGCTGGCTGCTGCTGTCTCCTGAGCCCCAGCTGCCTCCTTTGTGATCCTCCGACCTCGGCTGCACCACCAGTACATGCCATCCACAACAACGCCAGAGCTCACTAAAAATGCCCGCACACAAAGCTGGAATGAAACTCATATCAAAGCGTGCTGGGAAAGCACTTGGCATGATGGGATATGAAGTCCCTGTAGCTCGTGCTATTCATGCACATGGTGCAGTCTAAAGGAAAGAGAACTACATGTCCCAGAATTCTTGGAAACAGTATTTTATTTCTGTGATGGGTAAAAGACGAGGAGTGCAGGGAGAGGAGCACAACTGGGAGATCAGTATGAACTATATGGAATACACAAACAACGATGCAGGGATAGGTGGGGGTGAGCATGTAGCACATGGGAGGAGGTGGCAGGAGGGGTGAGGGATGTGAGAGCAGGAAACAAAGAAAAATAAAGTCCCCCAAATATGTGTAATGATATAGTAGTTGATCCCTGCTGCTGTTGGAGGAAATCAAAGAGAAAAGGGGGGACAAGATAGGCAGGATTGACCACTAGCAGGCAAGTTTTTTTTTAAAGGACTCTGAGTCAAACACATGGCAGTGGGTGGGCTCTAAGTCCACAAATAAGTGTATATATATATATATATATATATATATATATATATATATATATATATATATATATATATATTAAGTCTTGCCAAACTCATACGATACGAAGAAGGCGCTGACACCATGAATCTGAATCCAAACTCGATTTATTCGATCAGTGTCTGCTTAGACGCGTTTCGGCGTTGCCGCCTTGTTCACTACATCTGCACTTACATTGAGTCCATACATATATACAAAGGAGCCATGGGCGTGTCTATCAATTAACATACAGGTTAACTCCAGATGTTGCCATGGTTACATTGTGGCAAAACCTTGTATGTAGAAAGAGTCTTTTCTCAGTTTTTACACTTTTTGCGAGCATTATATCAGAAATATTTTTCAAACAAATTTTAAATTTCTAGATTCACCAAAACATGTGTTTAAAATAATATTCGCAACCTTTTCATCATGTAGCATGTTCATATTCACAGCTGACAACAAAGGTAACTTAAAAAATATTTACTGCATTTTCCGTGAAAAACTTATAAGTTAGCACACTTTGCTGCTGTTTCCCCGTGTTCCTGCCATGGATGTACCTAATATAAGGTCCTTTCCTAGTAGGCCATCTGGTTTGCCTGTACACCATTCTCTCACATGCGTCCCAAACATGTCGGCGTACATGTTTGGAGATAGACCAGGTCAGTTTCAGTGAGCCGCGTTAAGCCGCAGACCAAAGGTGCCTCTATGTAAGTACTATTGCGCGTCTGACAATTCGTGTGTTTGAATGCCTAGCGATGCTGCTCGTGATCTCTCGCGGTTAAGGTTACTATAATGCTGCCCAAGTGGGCTTAACGGCTCGCCTAGTATTACGTGGCAGTTGCCAACATTAACGTAGGTCACTGGACATTTTATGAATCTCTACCTTATACCAACCATGCCATATCATGGAGTTAGGTGTATGGTATTGCGCGTGTGCCTATTTAGACCAACCATCCAAATAGTACTTCTCTGAGTAGAGTGAGTGGTTATGGGGATGCGCAACGCAAAAGTGTCTAAATGTGCTATAGGGTATAAAAAAGGTGATAAGTGCTGTGTATTCAGACATAGTCCTATGTCTGAGATGTGCTCTTATGTGCCCATGTGTAACCCGTGAAGCGTGTAGTAGATGAACTGCAGATGTTAATCAAATGGTACTCGGGGGAAAGGAATGCATATTAGATGTGTTGAAATCTACTCGTTATAAGTGGACACTTAAGGCTTCGTCCGCATTCAGGCCGAATGGGATCTTAGAGTTCAACAGTATAATGTACCTTGACTCTAGGCGGCGCAACGCCAATGGGCGATTGCCTCCCCTCATGTTTTTAGGAATGCTATCAATTACAAAATATTGAATATTTTTAGCATTACCATTGTGGGTTTCATGTATGTGTCTGGCTACGGGGTACGTAGGATCATTATTGGAGATTGCTCGCAAATGCTGTAAGATCCGTACGTGTGCTGGATGAATGGTGAAGCCTACATATTTCTTACCGCAGGAGCATGCTAGCACATATACTGCGAAGTCAGTCTTGCATGTGAATGCGTCCCTCAAAACATAAGGTTTAATCCTGAAAGGGACTTGAACTTTAGTGGTGTTCACACCGTAGGTGCAGGCTTTACATTTTGAACACTTTTTGAAGCCCCTTTGGGAATCTAACCAATTTTTGGTCTTTTTGAGTGCTGGCGCATTGCAGACCAGTTCTTCCCTCATAGGTTTTGCCTTTTTGAATGTTATTAAAGGACTGTTGCCCACTGATTCACCTATGCTTGTGTCTCCCCGAACTAGGGGCCAGTGTCTTCTCAGGATTTTGCGTAGGTTACTATGGTATCTGTTGTAACCAGTTATTAATCTGGGAGGGTCTTTACTGTTGGGATCTGTTGTTATTTCTGTTGTTGTCTCTGGGAAAATTAGATCTTTCCTATTTTTTCCTCTGCATTTTTCTTCTGCCCTTTTGCAAGTGCTGCTAGTGTACCCTCTCTTCCTGAGTCTTTCAAACAACTCTTGTTTGGCATTGGAGAGCCCTTCATTAGTACTACAATTTCGTGTCATTCTAAGGCACTCAGCATAGGGAATCAACTGTTTTAGTGGTGTGGGGTGGAAACTGTGCGCATGTAGAAGGGCATTTCCTGCGGTAGGCTTTCTATATGTACGTGTCTGTATTTTGTTGTCTTGTACATACAATTCTAAGTCAAGGAATTGGATATTGACAGCGTTAGTGTTACATGTAAACTTTAGGTTCAATACATTTTCATTCAGAGCCAATGCAAATCTTTCTGCTTCTTCAACACTACCTTGCCATAAGATAAAAATGTCATCAATGTACCTCTTGTACATCACCACATTGTTTAGCATAGTGTCTCTATGCTGGACTTTCAGGACCTGCTCCTCCCACCAGCCCATGTGTAGATTCGCATAGCTGGGGGAGAAGCAAGTACCCATGGCTGATCCCTGGAGCTGTTTATAATGAAGTCTATCAAAGATAAAGATGTTATTTGTCAGACACCACTCAGCCATTTCCAATAACATTTGTGTGTGGTGATATAGTTCAATGGGTCTGTTTCCAAGGTAGTGTTTCATGGCATTGAGGCCGTCTCGGTGTCTGATACTGGTGTAAAGTGATTGGACATCTAGTGTCATGAACCTATAGTTGTAATGCCAGTCAATATCAAAGATTTTTGCCAGAAAATCACTTGTGTCTCTGATGTAGGCAGGGAGTTTTTTGACTTCTGGTTGAAGGAAAGAGTCAATGAAGATGCTCGTTTTTTCAAACAAACTGCCAATCGCTGATATTATCGGCCTCCCAGGTGGTGTTTTTTCGTTTTTGTGAACCTTGGGTATTAAGTACAGTTGAGGTGTAATCGGATAGTCATTTTTTAGGTAATTGAACTCGTCCTTACTGATGAGGCCCATTCCCTTCCATCTATACAACTCATTATGAAACTTTTCCTGGACGCCTACATTGTGAGTAGGGCTCACCCTTATATAGCAATCCTTGTCTTGAAGTTGAGTCAGGGCTTCCTGGTTGTACATTTGGAGGGGCCACAGAACCACGTTGCCCCCCTTGTCTGACCATCTGACTACCACATCTGATCTAGATTTGATCTTTGTCATTAGGTTGTTGTATTTCCTTCTGTGGTCTTGATTTTCTTGCCAATATTCTTTTGTGCTTTGCAGGGACAGATTTTTTAGGTCTTTAATGACGTTGTCTGAAAATAAATCAAGATTGTCTTTACCCATTATTGGCATGAATTGGGACTTGGGTTTAAAGTTAGTTTTGACTGAGGCGCAGATGTTAATTTCTGATGAGGAAGCTGCACCACTGGGTGTTATTCCTTCGCCTATATTTTCTTGTTCCAGATCTATTAGATCCCGCAGAACCTCCATATTAGCCACTGACAGTTGCTGAGCATGATCACCCATCTGTGTTGTTGAGATCGGTCGTTTTTTAGCGTTTATGAAATACATTTGCAATTTTAGTTTTAGTATAAATATATATAAATATATATATATTCACTAAAAAAACATAGGTTTCACACCAGTTATAGTTAGCTGAACAGTTTACTCATACAAAACCATTGAAATTTCAACGTTATAGTTATTTGGACTCACTATAACTCGTGCGCCCGCAATCCACTGCTGATGATGTCACATATTACATCATTCATGACATGGTCAGTGACATCACTGATGACATCACTGATGACATTGTAAATTACATCACTGATGGCGCACCGGTACGCTCTTCCAAGAGCGCACCGGGAGCGCTATTTCTGCGTCCGTTTAAAAAAATATGTATGAAAAGTAAATAATTTATTTATTTTATTTATTATTGAAATGTATAAAGCGCATACGTTTGCCCGTGGGCGTCTTGGCGCTTAGATTACTCTTAGGATCTCTGTAAGTGGCTGCACAGTGGTAGATGGGACTCGCTACTGGTTAAACAACCACGTCTTCAGCAGCTTCCTGAACTGGAGCAGGGAATGACAAGATCTGATTGTGAACGGAAACGAGTTCCAAAGTCTGGCTGCTGTCACTGTGAAGCGCTTGTCTCCCCAAGTGACTGTCCTGGTGCGGGGTACTGCCAAAAGGTGTTGTGACATAGATCTCAGTTGTCTGGATGGACAGTAGGTAGTGAGCTGTTCTCGCAGGAACATTGGGCCTTGGTTGTGAATGGCCTTGAAAGTCAAACAGAGGGATTTAAATTTGATACGGTTCCGGATTGTTAACCAGTGATAGTTTCTGATGGTGTGACTGATAGATTTAAATTTCGGGGTCCTAGATAGTACTCTTGCTGCCGCATTTTGAATCAATTGCAGCTTGGAGAGTACCCGGTTTTGTGCATTAGCAAATAGGCCGTTGCAGTAGTCTAAAGTGGAGAGCACGAGGGTGCTCACCACAGTTTTTCCAGCACTTTCAGAAAGGAGTGGAATAATTTTGCGGATAAGCCTGAGTTTTTGGTGGGCATTTGCCGCCGTTTGGTTGGCATGTGCCATAAAGTTGAGCTTCTCGTCAAAGACTATTCCCAGGTTTCTGCCCTGGCTACTGGTACTGGTACGGCTCCTAAGGATGAGGGCCACCAGTCTGCTGACCATGGGGGGGAGATCTTTCCGAAGACAACCACCTCCGTCTTCTCGGAGTTCAGCCTCAGGCAGTTGGTGTGCATCCAGTCTTTGATTGCTGACATGCCTTCCTGGAAGCGTGCTGCCACCTGATCTCCATTATTGTTTATGGCAAGCACTAGCTGGGTGTCATCAGCGTAGGAAGTAAGGATCATCTGGTATGATTTAATTACCCTAGCTAAGTCCGACACATATATGTTAAATAGTGTCGGACTTAGAGATGAGCCTTGAGGGACACCACATGGTAAGGTAAGTTCGGTGATTTGAAATCTCCCAGCGTCACTGCTTGTGTACGGCTAGACAGGAATGAGGCCAGCAGGTCTTTGGCTTTGGCGGCAATGCCCATATTTCCGACACGGTCAATCAAGACAGAATGATTGACCGTGTCGAAGGCCGCTGAAAGGCCCAACATTATGAGGACAGCAGTCCCTCCAAGGTCTCTAATGGTTCTGATGTCATCGGCCGCCTTAATAAGGGCAGTCTCGGTTCCGTGGAGTTTCCGGAAACCGAACTGCGTGTCATCAAGCAGGTTGTTTTTCTCGAGATATTCAGACAGCTGACCATTTATTGCCTTCTCGACCACTTTGGCTAGGAAAGGCAGACTGGCAATGGGTCTATAGTTCTTCAACTGCTCTTTCTCTAAACCTGTTTTTTTTAGCAGTGGTTTTATAAGAGTGTTTTTTAGGGCATTTGGATGAATCCCTGACCTGATTATCGTATTACAGACCATCATAATAGCTGGGCTGATGGTATCAATAATAGGTAAGTAGACCTTGGGTGGGCAGGGGTCCAAGGCGGATCCTGTTTTTATTGATTGCATGATGTTACTGGTTTGTTCCCCCTCAAGATCCTCAAACTGAGTAAGCGAACAGGAGGAAGGACAGGTATGCGTGGTAGTTGAAACTGGTAGGTCGCTCGTCGAGAACTCCAAGTAGATGTCGGAGAAAAATAAGTTTGCCAGCGAGTTACAGAGAGCCTGCGATGGAATAGGTGCTGTGTCGGCGGGCTTCCCGGCCAGTTGTTTCACTACCTCGAATAGCTGTTTGCAGGAGTTTTTGGCACTATCAATTTGATCTCCAAAAAACTTTTTCTTGGCCTCTAGAATCATTTTTTTGTAAATGAGCTGCGTCTCCTTGTAGCGGAGCTTGCAAGCTTGATCGTAGGACTTTCTCCAGTATCTTTGTTGTTTTCTGGATTCTTGTTTTTGCTTCCTAAGTTCTTCTGTGAACCATGGAGCCGAAGGCAGCTTTCTATTTCTAGAGAAGATCTTAGAGGGAACCGAGAGGTCCATGGCGTTTCCTATCCAGTCAGAGAATTGTTTTACGGCATCATTGGGCTCCAGGGGTATGATAGGGCAGGTTTTGATCAGGAGGTCTGTAAGAGCTTCATTATCGATATCTTTCCATACTTTGAAGGGCTCGTGATTTAAATGAGCTTGTCTGGTTAGGGGGGGTCCTGTAATGGGAAGGGTGCAGAGTATGGCATGATGATCGGACCATGTGAGGGGAAGGATGTCATGGACTGTTATCCCTACAATGTTGGAAAAAATGCCATCCAAAGTATGGCCAGCCTCATGAGTAGGGGCATTAACCAGTTGATGCAGCCCTAGGCTGTCTAGGTCATCCCTTAGAGATTGGGAGTCTGTATCCTCCGATTTCTCTAAGTGGAAGTTCACATCCCCTAGAACCATCGTGGAGTCCTCTGTCACCAAAGACTCAATCAGTGAATTAAGGTTGGCCAGAAAGGCAGCACGCGGGCCGGGTGGTCTATATATGAGTATTCCTTTTAAAGTAAATGGAGGAGTTACCTTAATGTCAAATTGAAGGGCTTCACAGCAATTGGATGCTATCGGAAAGGTTCTAACAGAAAAGTTATCGCGAAGAATAATTGCTAAACCTCCTCCTATTTTTCTCTGTCTATCTAGTCGATGTATCGTGTAACCCTGCGGTACCGCGATCACTATATCTGGGCCTGAATCAGCGTCCATCCAGGTTTCCGTTATAAATAACACATCTATATTTTTATCTAGGATCAAATCTTGAATCTCCTGACAATGTTTTCCAAGAGACCTAGCGTTAATTAGTGCAGTTGTAATTAACTTGGCTTTTGTTTTGGTATTGGGTATGGCCCCTATTTTGCTGGTGGGAAAAAGTAAAGGTAAGGTGCAGTGCGGGCAGTTGGATGTTACCTTCGTATCGATGTATTTAGGGTCAAATATGGGGCAGGCGTAGGTTTGTGCAGGTCTTAGCTGTAAAAGGTCATCAGCCGAGTAGCGTAGCAGCGTACTTGTATCTGATGGACCAGGGATTGTGGCCCTGGGCCCGGTCCTGGCGTGGACGGGCGCAGACGGGCTTGCCTTTGGCGCGCCTTTGGCGCGCCACCGGCGCGCCCGCTGCGCCCGCCCGCTGCGCCCGACCACTGCACCGTCGGGGATTCGTGCACATTTTATAGTAGAGAGGAGAGGAGGGTGGGAGGCAGCGGCGACTAGCGCGTTACCCCTTCCTCACCCAAAATGGCGTCCACCCACGGTCCTAACAGCATCCAAATCGGCTGTACAGGGTGTGAATGCGGGTCAGGCAATGTCTGTCAGTCCAAGTAGGTGTTGTCTTAAAAAACACGATCTATAAGCACACAAATGACAATTTAAAAAGAGCGTGTGCAAATTGCTCCAAATGAAGGCGAAATACAATTTTAAAAAGGTGCAATGAACAATATAGTGCTGCGAGTCAGATACAGCCCCCGGCTTCCGCCTCAGGGGTGGTTTCACATGTAATCTGTGTGACTCTGCACAGGAGCGATTTAAATAGTGCGGGGAATGAGATTTTGGTATCAATTTATAATCAATTTAATAGTTTATCTCATTCGTAATTTTTGGACCGCTCGTATCTGTCATTGAGTAAAAGACCACCCCCACACAGGTTTAGTTCCGCCCCATTAAATGACGCCACTCTGAAGGACCACTTACAACTGATAAAGTTTAAGTATTTTTATATAAAATCAAAATTGAATGCAATTTACAATCCTCTCCGGATAAATCTCAAAGTATACAAAGAATACAAAATCAATTCCAATCTCAGCAATTTAAAGCTTCGATGTAGAGTGGTTCCTTTGCGTCATCTACAGAAAGAGAAAATAATCAAGTTAAATCTGTCCCTACTCTATACTAGGTGACATCCCTACTTCGCAAGTTTCTTCCCTAAAAAGGTGTCAGCAGTTTGACTTCCAAAGAAGTTCAAACTCTCTTAACCTCTAAAGGTAACTTAAGTTTAAGAAGCAGTACCCTCTCTGCCTACCCATCCGCTCTTCTAAGGGTCCTCGGCCTACTGCTCCCTTGCGCTCTGATCTCTCTCAGCGCATCTGCTCAAGGCATCTACCCTTGCCTCGCTCTGAGCAATTCCCCTCGCTGTTCCTAATCTCCAATTGCTATCTTCTCCCCGGGGTGCTGTCCCTAAAATACACAATCACAGTGTGGGTGGAACGCCCCTTGACGCCCACCACGGACTTTCCCCGATGATGTCAGTTTCTGGCTCTTTCCATTGCTTCATCTCTTCGCGTCGTCCGTTAGGTTGACCCTTCTCCTTAGATGTCATCTTCATCTTCTCATTGGCGACTTTTAGTTGACACTTTCATCCAAAATCAGATAACCTTAAACAAGACCTTAACATTACTACTCTTCCCTGACCTTACGAGATCCTGTGAATGGTCATTCAAAAACAAAGCTCAAATTCCAATCGCCTCCTCTCATGTTTAGGCAATAAACTTCGTTCGACATTTGTCACCTTAAATCTAACAAACGCTAGACTCTTCGGCTCGCACCTTCATGTGAAGACTGTTCACGACTCCTGTGAGCCCACTAAATTACATACATTGGACTACACTCTTGCGAACCCTTGGTTAGTCAAGTTACAATCACAAATGACCTAACTCTTCCAGCATTCCTACAAACTTCTTCTACACAGTATAACCTTTAACATACATTTATATGTGAACGCTTTTAGCAATTACGTTTCTTCTAAACGAATACGATTTTACATAGAATATAAAGTTCACACAGAATATAATTTCATACATAGAATATAAACCCTATACATGGAACATAACTTTATTCTCATTGATTACATCGTTATGTGTATGCTCCTTGCACATTTCTCCATGTTACATTTCTCGCCGTTTCTGCATTTAAAGTTACACACGTATTTGAATTCTACTCTGCACGTTCTACTGTTCGTAGGCATTTCTACATTGGCCCACTACGTATACGGCCTTCTAAATCTAATACATTCTAAAGTGAATACAGTTATACATTTCCTATACCATGATATCATTTTAATTGACTTTATGCTATAGTCATCAACTTCACATTACGACATGTATTTCATTCCTACGTTTATAACATATACGTCTAAATATGGTTACGATATACTTTATATTCAAATTTCGCTCTCTCAGTTCCCCCCTTTGATGACTTTTAGGAGTCATCACTAAAAGCAATTTGAATACAACCCTTTATACAGAACTAGTTACATCATTTCCTCTTTTCATCATTTCAAGTGCTCTCAAACTTTTATACTGTTGATCTTGCAAAACAGCTAATCTCCTTTCTTGCTCTTTCATCGATCTTTGTAACCTGTTCGTCCTATACCATTTATATAGTTTCACAAATCCTAACAATGAGATTATACAAATTAATACTATTAATACAGGTTTTACTATATACCATATAATACTTTTGCCAAGATTAGCAAACCAACTCCCAACTTTTCCTACTCCATTACCTACTTTTTCCCAAACATTTATTTTTGTCAAATCTTCAATTTCTTTATGAATCTGTGTAATGTTTCTTATAACCTTCTCAAGTGGTTTTGAATTATCAGGAATATAAGTACAACATTCCTGAACCTTCAAAGCCTTGCAAACTCCGCCTTCTTTTGCTAATATCACATCAAGAGCAAGTCGATTCTGAAGAACCATTGCTCTGATCGATTGCATCTCACCTTCTATTAGCATTAATGACCTTGCAGTACTTGCAGATAATCTATCTACGACTGTAGCTAGTCTCCTGATCTTAACATCGTTAAGTATTAAACCCAACATAGGAAACATCGCTCCAAATACGTCTCCTACTACTTCTGCTTCTCCTACTTCCCTTTCCATTCTTGTCGAAGCCTTTCTTTCTATTATCGCTAAATCCTTTGCATGATATATTTTGGGGAAGACAATTGCCAAGTAACACGAACCATACCAATTGTCAGGCAGTTTTACATAGGCACTTCTCCCACATACAAAATATACATTAGGAATAGCCTGCATCCCTTTCATAAAATCTTTCGTGTAGTACTCTAATTTAAAAGAGTGCTCGCAACTAACTTCACCTACGAATTCACTCTCATAATAGGTCTTGCTTCGTGTTAAACATAACTTTCCTTTCTGAGTTCTATCCAGTGCTATTGGACCATTGCTCCCTTTCTTTTTATGTGCCTTCTCTTCCTCGGTCCATTCAGTTTTCCACTGTCCTGACATTTTTAAAATTTTCTGCCTTCTGTATCGGTCATCTACTTGTCCTATAAACTTCTTTTCTACCTCTGACACCTTGCAAGTCAGATTATTTCTGCGTGCGTATGATGTATCTAACGTATCCCAAGGAAGAAAGAATTTGGCTAGTCTATCCTCCTTTTTGTAATAGTCCCACTTATTCATTTGCTTATAATTCGGGACTTCAGGCAGTACCGAATCATAATTCGAAAAGTAGTACTCGAATCCTTCTCTTCCATAAAATATACTAAGCAGTAAGCTACATGTTATCCCATAAGTCAATGGGAGATGATGATATTGAATGCCCTCATCTACAGAAGCCGGCAATTGCATACAAACGTAGCAATCTTTGGCCTCCATGGGATCAATATATTCATATAATAGTTTTGCATATGCGTTTGACCTAAAGTTTCCCTGTGACTCATCTACATGTAATCTACGAGTTTCATCCGCTAGTAACGCCTTTTCACGTATAACATTGCTCTCCTCCTTCTTTCCCACAAGAGCAGGTTTCAAAGTCGTTACAAATTTTACATTTGCTATTTCTTTATCGTTTTCATGTCCTATTATGTATGATATAGTCACTACTGTAATTATGAGAAATATCACTATCGCTATAAGTGTACCTACTATACATTTGGCTTTTCGGTTTGGGTTGCCGTTCTCCATGTCGTCAAAACAGCGTGACTCTTTCTTTTGCGAAAAAGTTTATCAGTTCAGTCCTTTGTTTGCTTTGTTTTCTTCTCAGTTTGTAAAGTGCTCTTTTATCAACAAAGTCTCTTTTCGCAACAGTGTCTCTTTATTTTTAACAACAGACAACCCTAACCCTTCTCCGTCCTCTAAATGTAATCCCTAATTTTATTCTTCTTTCCACTCGGCGCTAGGTTATCTTCTTCTTTATAACTTATATACAAAAGTCTTTATGCATCAACAATTATTCTTGCACCTGCAGCTCTTGCAACAAGTTCCAATAATTCAAAACGAATGACTTTGTCTTCTTCCTCTGATATTTGCTGACCAAAAGTTGGAAATTGTAATCTGTTCAACACTAAATCCTTAATCCGACTCAAGTATGGGGGTATGGGAAGTGTGAAAGTCAGTAACCCCTCAGTCTCGAGTCCAGGCGTCAACATCCATATCTCCACTGCCACAAATGGATCGAGATCGATTACTTTCACACTCTTCACTCTCCCAGATTTCTGTCCCCAAGACATCTGCTAGATAAGTCCACTCTGGGGTGGCGTACCTTCTGCAGGGCACACGTACCCTTCTCGACCTTCGTGGACTCTCAGTTCCTGAGTCAGTCGTTTCTTCCTCCTGATCCGATTCTTCAGCGATCGGGACAAGAGTTCTTTCTTGCTTTTCTTCCGAGCTTGGCCTTTTCTTTCTCTCCGGCCAACTGGCTTCTTCACTCCTTGTTCTTCTGCTCCTTGTTCTTAGACCAGTCTCTTGGTCACTCTCAGCTTGTTCGGTATCCGATTCAGTTTCCCAGTTACTCTCTTCTCCTGAGGCGACTTCGGTCTCGCTAGTGTCTTGACCTTCGTCGACTTGTTCTAGCACAGTTTCAGCCTCTTCGATCACCTCCACAGCTTGGCATTCCCCCTCTGTGGCTTCTCCGTTTTCCGCTGGATTCTCATTCGAGAGAGGAGCTGTTTCTTCTAGAGGTGTTGGCACTCTTCGGGTGTGTGAGGCATGTATCCAGTTTGGCAGGCCTCCACACTTCACCGCTGTGTTCGTGACAAGTATGACTTGAAACGGTCCTCGCCAGCGCACGTCTAAGCAGTTCTTCCTGACATGCTTTTTCACCAGGACCCAGTCTCCAGGACTCAGGTCATGGCACAGGTCTTGTGCTGATGGAACCTCTGCAGCCTGGACCTGGAGGGACACAGAATTAATGGCATCAGATAGTCCCTTGCAGTAGTCCAAAATCAAGTCGTCTGTGATGTTTACTAGCGCTGCAGTCGGAACCGATGGCAATCTCATAGCTCTCCCCATTAGCACTTCATGTGGAGAGAGGCCTGTTTTCCTATCAGGTGTGCTACGTATGCTCATAAGAACCACTGGAAGTGCGTCTGGCCAACTCAGGGATGTCGATGAACAAACTTTAGCCAGTCTGGACTTGATTGTACTGTTGATTTGTTCTACAATCCCTGAAGCTTCTGGTCGATAGCTGCAGTGTAGCTTCTGATCAATATTCAAAGCTGAGCACAACATCTTCACTATTTCGCTATTGAAATGAGTTCCTCTGTCCGATTCCAAAGAGGATGGCACCCCAAACCTCGGTATTAACTCTCTAAGTAACAGTTTTGCTACTGTAAGTGTATCGCATCTACGTGTAGGGTAAGCCTCAACCCATCTAGAAAATATGCAGACAATCACTAAAACGTATCTGAGTCTGTTACATGGAGGCATTTCTATAAAATCAAGCTGCATTCTATTGAAAGGCCCCCCAGACCTTCCTATGTGACTCAATGTAACTGGTGTTCTCTTTCCCACGTTTAGTTGCTGACAAATCGCACATCGTTGACATACAGCTTCTGCCGCTACTCTAAACTTAGGATTAAACCACGTTTGTCTGAATACTCTCACCATGGCATCTCTCCCTATGTGTGCTGATCCATGTAATTTCCTTGCCATTGGACTAACAAGCTCATTTGGTAATACTGCTCTCCCATCGGCAGAAACCCAAAAATTCATTTCGCTTTTCTCACAACCCGCTGTTTCCCAGCCCTTTTTCTCCACATCTGGTGCACTCTCCTGAAGGCTCCTTAATTCGTCCCACGTATCCACTGTGTCTAACAACATGGTCAATTCAGTTCTTTCCTGTACTCCCCCCACTTTCACATCAGTGTGAGAATATCCTTGCTCTGCGCAATAACGCGCTACCTTATCAGCATAGCGATTGCCCTGCGACACAAAGTCTACGTTCTTCGTGTGCGCGGCACATTTGACAACGGCTATGGCTGACGGACCTTGCAATGCTTCTAACAGTAATCTCACGAATTCTCCATTCCTAATGGGAGAACCCGAGGAGGTCATGTAACCTCTTTGAGACCATAACTGCCCATAATCGTGAACTACCCCGAAACCATACTGGCTATCGGTGTATATGGTGACTCGAAGTTTGTCGCCTGCTAAGCAAGCACGAGTCAAAGCCACAATTTCTGCTACCTGTGCGGAGTGTACTCCTTCCAGGCAAGCGGCTTCTATAACTCTGGTAATCGTGCAAACTGCATAAGCTGCTCTCAGCTGACCGATATCGTCTCTTACGCATGAACCATCAACAAAGAAAATCTCGTCAGGGTCAGTCAATGGCTCATCTACGATATCGGGTCTCGGTTTGATGCATAGTTCAGTCACATCGAGGCAGTCATGATCTGTACAATTTTCATCTTCCACTTCATTCGGAAGTGGCATCAAAGTTGCAGGATTCAAGACAGAGCATCTTTTTAGGGTCACATTCTCGGCAGCCAGTATGACTTGCTCGTAGCGTGTGAGCCTGCTATTCGTCAGATGCTGAGTCTTAGTCCTGGTCATTAACAATTCCACAGAATGCGGTACGTACACCACTATCTGATGTCCCATGACCACGCTTTCAGATCTTTCAATGCTGACACCCGTTGCAGCTACGGATTTGAGACATCCGGGCAACGCTGCGGCTACTGGATCTAATGTAGCCGAAAAATACGCCACTGGCCTACGCGCATCTCCGTGGATCTGAGCTAAAACTGCTAAAGCGCATCCCTCTCTTTCGCAGCAGTAAAGCAAAAATGGTTTTGTATAGTCAGGCATTCCTAAAGCCGGGGCACGACACAAGTCCTCCCTCAGCTGCAAAAACGCCATCAAACAGTCTTTGTCCCATGGTACCGGATCACTCACTCCTTTGTGCGTCAGTTGTAATAACGGTTTTGCCTTCAGTGAGAAGTTGGCTATCCACTGTCGACAATAACCGACCATACCTAGAAACATCCTGACCTCTCTTTGTGTTGTAGGCGCGTTCATTTTCATAATCGCCTCTATTCTGTCTGGAGACACCTTCCGTTTCCCCTTTTCAATCCTATGGCCCAAGTATTGCACTTCAGTCTTACAATATTGCAATTTACTTGGAGACACCTTGTGCCCATTCTCGGCCAAGTGATTTAACAAGGTTATGGTGTCCTCTCTGCAAGCTTCCTCTGTCTCTGACGCAACTAGGAGGTCGTCTATGTACTGGACTAGAACTGAGTTCTTGGGCAGCACTAGACTTTCAAGATTTCTCTTTAAAAGCTGGTTAAAAATCGATGGGCTTTCTGTATACCCCTGAGGGATACGACACCATGTTAAAACGCGATCTTCCAGCTTAAAAGCGAAAAGATACTGGCTCTCTTCATCTAAAGGAATCGAAAAGAAAGCCTGGCACAAATCTATCACGGTAAACCATTCAGCTTGGAACGGTATCTGAAATAATATCACTGATGGATTCGGTACCACTGGACAACATGAGACAACAATATTATTAATCTTTCGAAGATCCTGCACTATTCGGTATTTTCCACTAGGTTTCTGTAAACCCATAATCGGTGAGTTACATGGACTACCCACGATCTCCTTCAGTATTCCCTGTTTAATCATGGATTCGATCACAGGCTTTATTCCTGCAATCGTCTCTGGTGTCAACTTGTACTGTGGTGTCCTTGGGTACTCAGCATTGAGTCTTACCAAGATCTTTACTGGTTCGACTCCTTTGATCAAGCCTATTTCTTCTCCAGTAAAATCCCACACCTCAGCTGACACTTTCTCCCTCAAGTCTTGTGGAAGCTCCTCCACTGTTAAGGTAGGATATAATTCCACACATTCCTGCGAGTTCACAACCTTGAAATCGGCATCTTCATCGTTAGTCTGTACTTCTACTCCTTCAGGTGTGCAATGTATTGTGCAATTCAGTTTACACAACAGATCTCTTCCTAACAAGCACACCGGACTAGAATCACAGATTACAAACTGATGTTCGTCACTGTAATTCCCTATCTTTACTGACACTGGTTCCGTCAGAGGATTCGTCATCCTCTTATTTGCGACTCCTACCACCTGAATCATTTCTCCTGATATTGGCAGACCTGGGACTACCGCTGATCTCAACGTGGATCGAGTGGCTCCCGTATCCACCAAAAAGGTTGTAGGACATCCAGCTACTTCAGCTTCTACATATGGTCCTCTCTGATCTACTTCCAGGGCTGCTCCTAAAGTACAATCTTCTTCCCTATTCACTCGTTGCCCTGTAAGAGGATCAACGTAGTAGCATTCCTCTCCTCCTACGAATAATGGCATTTGTCTATAGGTTTTCCCTCCATTCGCAATTCGAGGCGGTTGAGGAAACGGGGCTCGAGGAGTCTGAGTCCCCCCTTTGATAAACTTTCCCTTCGGGACTGTTGCTCCCTTAACCACGTTGTTCTGAACCTCCTCCTCTTCTTGTTCTAATTCCCCTGTCTCAACATTGTAAGGACACTCGCGTCTCCAATGTCCCACCTCGTTACACTGATGACACCTGGTTGTCCTTTTCAGTGTCGCGATATCCATTCTCGGTCTCGGTCTTTCTTCCTCTTCTCTGGTCTGATTATTCTGTTTCTTCGCTTGCGCTCCTGTTCCCTGCTGTCGCTGTCCACCCTTTCCAGCTGCTTGCATCTGTACCAGCATTAACTTTTCCTTGAGCTTCTTTGCCTTCGAGTCTATCTCATCGCTACAGTATCTAGCATACCTCAGAATTTCGTCTAAAGGTTTGTTCTGCCAACAGATCAAGTGCTGCTGAATCATTAGGCTTATGTCTGGTCTCAGTCCGAGAACAAATTTTGACACAAACTGTCCTATGTCCTTAGGATCCATTACGTCTAATCCACTGTACTGTTTAAATGCTTTCAGTAACCTCTCATAGAACTCGTGAACTGTCTCTTTAGGCTCCTGAGTTGTTCGATCTATCTTAACCCAGTCTATGTCTTGCACCGGCACTTTCTCCTTCAGCCATGTTATTACCCTTTCGTATTTTTCCATGACTCTGTCTGATGGACCACCTGTCTGTGTGTCTCTCTGAGGCTCACAAGTGGGCCACTCAATACTAAGTTTGCATGCCGTCCACAAGTCTCCGGGTACTACGATATCGAACAATGTGTTCAAATCGATCCAGAGAACCTTAGAGATCTTCACGAACCTCTCTACCTGCTTGTACCACTCTACGGGATTTTCTCTAAGTTTCGGGAAGGAATTAGTGAATGCCGCTAAATCCCCCCTACTCCATGGTACATGCACGTAGTTTCCGTTCGCGATTTCTCGCAAAGGGAAAGCTTCCATTCGCATCAGGTCTGTATTCTGAGACTTCACAAGTGTACTCCGTCTGACAGATCCCTTCTTGGACCATCTTTCCTCCCATCTATCCAGATCTCTCCATATTCTAATACACATGACCAATTCCCTTATGTGTACTCTCAGTCCAATCGTTCTTCGTTCATCCAAATCTAGGTCTGTGCAATTTAGCCTATGATTGGGCTGCAAAGCTTTAGTTCGTGATATGTCTATCATGTACTTGTCAGCCAGTTCAGATAACTTTTCATGAGCTGCTCTTGCCTTTCGAGTAACATCCTTGGATAAAAACAGTATCTCATCTGGAGCGTACAGCTCTAACCTCTCGATTGTCACTGTGCCGTCAATTATTTCATCTAAGTCTGATTTTAAACTCATTACATCTATGCGTCTTGCTTTTATTTCGGCTTTCAGTACGTCTGTCCTAGGTTGTTCTCTTACATCCCTCTCTCCTCCACTATGCGCCCTACGCCTGAGCACAGGTGAGTTATGAGGAATTTTTCTTCCATCTCTTTGTTCCCACCTCTCTAAATCCCAAGCCTTTCCATCTTCCCTTGGGGTGTGGTGGAACAATACTCCATCCTTCAATCCTACATTCCGTCTTTTCGGTTCGATTTCTCCAGCCACAAGATAAGATCCTCCGTGCTGTTCTAAACCACTGTAACTCGCTTGCTGTCTGGTATCACTTAACAGACGATAAGGTCCTTCATGGCTCTCCATGCTCCCGCGATCTCTTTCGTGATCACCGGATGTATGGCGAGACGTTTCGCGACTCCCTAAATTCTCATGACTTCGTCCACTATCACCGGATGCATGTCGAGACGCTTCGCGGCTCTCCATGTTTCCGTGATTCCAATGTTGAACATTTTCATCCGGAGTATGGTGTGTGCATCTGAAAGTGTTTCGGTATTCCTGCGTCCTTCGTTCTCCCTCACTAAAGGTGACGCGAGGCACTTCGCCACACCCTGCACTCCTGTCATCGCACATTTGCCTATTGCCACTAATAGTAGGACAATTATCTCTTCTGCTTCCTTGCCTCCCTCTCTCCCACTCTGGGCTGCTTTCGCCAGCTCCACAATGAGAGAGGACCTTGTTATCCTGGTCTCTCCATTCAGCTCCTGTTTCTAAACTTTTATTCCTAGCCTCCTCAGCAGTGTCCCATTCTTTCAGATATTCCCTTAATTCCTTATAGGATTTCGGTTTTGGTCCCCTCAAATCCATCGATCCTCTTTGACCCTCTTGTTCTATCCAGGGACCCGTTGCAGAATCTAATGGGGTACTCCGACTCACTGGTGCTAATCTCTGTCTTTGAGGATTCATCGTGGTATTCCTATTCTCCATCTCTGCCCTTTCCCTGTCCCATCGTGCCTGTTCCTCCTGCTGGACCCCCTCTGGGTTGTAGATTGACACAATAGGGCCTATGGTAACAGGTACTTGTAAAGCGTCTGGCATTTGGTACGACCTCGCACATTGCGTCTCTGGCACCTTCTGGACCACGAATCTTCCCACTACTCTCTGTTCGGAACTAGCTTGGGGTATTTCCTCACTCTTGTTGGAGTCCCACTCTGTTACTGGGATCGATTTATATTCTCCCCATCTAGCTCCGTCCCCTTGCTGTAATATGGGACTTGCAGATTCACCGCTGTACGGAGGCGGTCTCTCTGTTAACAGTCTCTCTAACAGTTCTTCTTCCGTTTCGCTATCCTCGTCTTCCTCTTCTAGGGGTTTCTTTTCTCCCGTAGCTTCTATCATGGTGAACAGTTTGTCTGCTTCTATCTTTTGCACTCTCCACTTCTTAGCTTCCTCATCCCATTTAGCATCCTGTAATGCCTTTACTGATCGTCTCACTCTTTCTTGACGCCTCTTTACGCCTTTTGCGTGTGCTGCTTTAAACCATGCACTAAGAGCTTCGAATTGTGTCGGCCTCGGTAGAGGTCTTGTTGCAAGCATTACCGCTTTCAATTGGTTCAACACGTCTAGCTTAAACGTTCCGAATCTCGGAAACGTCAATTCCTTTTCTCCTTCTGTTAGCCTATTCCACTCGGAAATCCATAATATCGAGTGTAAGCCTACATTTACTGCCATATGATACGCTGGTGTGCCTTCTGGTGGAGCTTCTTCTCCAGCATATAAGTTTCTTCTATTCTTCCTAAAGATCTTTCTTAAACCCTTAAAGCACTTCATTTTTGATGATCTACGATTTTCCTCTTATTAATTCTCTTCCTTATTTACGTCCTGATGACAACCACCAATCCCGGTGCGACTCTCGCTAGTCAGCCTATCCCAACGCTGTTCTACGCCGACTGACCAATCTCAGCGCGACTCTATGCTGACGTCACTTGTTCCCTCTGCAGCAATTTCCTTCGTTTCTCAACTCGTCTCGCGATCTCACATGCGTTTCATTCATACGCCGAAAAATGACTACTTCCGTCCAAGCGATCACTTTTCTCTGACTGTACGGCCACAGTCTAACTGTAATTGTCACCTCAACTGGCGAGACGTCTTTCCTCGTACGGTCAGACGTTCACCTCAACTGATAGGTTACTTACACACAGTAAACGTACGACCAGCATGCGTTTACTCATACACTCACTCAAACGCTCCCCCTATCATCGGTCTGTGGGCGATCAATGGTACCTCATGACCCCCATTAAATGGTAGACAAATTACTCTGGGTGTTCGATACACCCGAACCACTTAAGCCCTCTGGACATAAGATTTTATCCGGTTGCGCGCGCTCACAACCTTCCCTCAATCACACTACAGGCATTCAACTCCGCTTGACATTACAACACAGGAACAACATAAAACACCGCAATCTTACAACGCATGACCCTTATACTCACTCTCGACCGATTCTGCTGCTTTTCTCTCGACGCACCGTCAGCACCTTCTTCGGCAGGGATTCTTCTTCTGGTCGTTGATGACTAGGGACCTTGGGGTAAACTAAACCTGGCCTAGGTTGTCTTCCTCAAGAAGATAACCATCATTACTCTGCTACCAACTGCGGGGAATGAGATTTTGGTATCAATTTATAATCAATTTAATAGTTTATCTCATTCGTAATTTTTGGACCGCTCGTATCTGTCATTGAGTAAAAGACCACCCCCACACAGGTTTAGTTCCGCCCCATTAAATGACGCCACTCTGAAGGACCACTTACAACTGATAAAGTTTAAGTATTTTTATATAAAATCAAAATTGAATGCAATTTACAATCCTCTCCGGATAAATCTCAAAGTATACAAAGAATACAAAATCAATTCCAATCTCAGCAATTTAAAGCTTCGATGTAGAGTGGTTCCTTTGCGTCATCTACAGAAAGAGAAAATAATCAAGTTAAATCTGTCCCTACTCTATACTAGGTGACATCCCTACTTCGCAAGTTTCTTCCCTAAAAAGGTGTCAGCAGTTTGACTTCCAAAGAAGTTCAAACTCTCTTAACCTCTAAAGGTAACTTAAGTTTAAGAAGCAGTACCCTCTCTGCCTACCCATCCGCTCTTCTAAGGGTCCTCGGCCTACTGCTCCCTTGCGCTCTGATCTCTCTCAGCGCATCTGCTCAAGGCATCTACCCTTGCCTCGCTCTGAGCAATTCCCCTCGCTGTTCCTAATCTCCAATTGCTATCTTCTCCCCGGGGTGCTGTCCCTAAAATACACAATCACAGTGTGGGTGGAACGCCCCTTGACGCCCACCACGGACTTTCCCCGATGATGTCAGTTTCTGGCTCTTTCCATTGCTTCATCTCTTCGCGTCGTCCGTTAGGTTGACCCTTCTCCTTAGATGTCATCTTCATCTTCTCATTGGCGACTTTTAGTTGACACTTTCATCCAAAATCAGATAACCTTAAACAAGACCTTAACATTACTACTCTTCCCTGACCTTACGAGATCCTGTGAATGGTCATTCAAAAACAAAGCTCAAATTCCAATCGCCTCCTCTCATGTTTAGGCAATAAACTTCGTTCGACATTTGTCACCTTAAATCTAACAAACGCTAGACTCTTCGGCTCGCACCTTCATGTGAAGACTGTTCACGACTCCTGTGAGCCCACTAAATTACATACATTGGACTACACTCTTGCGAACCCTTGGTTAGTCAAGTTACAATCACAAATGACCTAACTCTTCCAGCATTCCTACAAACTTCTTCTACACAGTATAACCTTTAACATACATTTATATGTGAACGCTTTTAGCAATTACGTTTCTTCTAAACGAATACGATTTTACATAGAATATAAAGTTCACACAGAATATAATTTCATACATAGAATATAAACCCTATACATGGAACATAACTTTATTCTCATTGATTACATCGTTATGTGTATGCTCCTTGCACATTTCTCCATGTTACATTTCTCGCCGTTTCTGCATTTAAAGTTACACACGTATTTGAATTCTACTCTGCACGTTCTACTGTTCGTAGGCATTTCTACATTGGCCCACTACGTATACGGCCTTCTAAATCTAATACATTCTAAAGTGAATACAGTTATACATTTCCTATACCATGATATCATTTTAATTGACTTTATGCTATAGTCATCAACTTCACATTACGACATGTATTTCATTCCTACGTTTATAACATATACGTCTAAATATGGTTACGATATACTTTATATTCAAATTTCGCTCTCTCAATAGTGAGGGAGGGCGGGAGGCAGCGGCGACTAGCGTTGTTACCCCTTCCTCACCCAAAATGGCGTCCACCCACGGTCCCAACAGCGTCCAAATCGGCTGTACAGGGTGTGAATGCCGGTCAGGCAATGTCTGTCAGTCCAGGAAGGTGTTGTCTTAAAAAACACGATCTATAAGCACACAAATGTCAATTTAAAAAGAGCGTGTGCAAATTGCTCCAAATGAAGGCGAAATACAATTTTAAAAAGGTGCAATGAACAATATAGTGCTGCGAGTCAGATACAGCCCCCGGCTTCCGCCTCAGGGGTGGTTTCACATGTAATAACGCAAGACATTTAGTACCATACTTATTAAAGCAATATTTATAATTTACGAAATGAAAATGAATTTTCATTTCCGTAACGCTATCAAAACGTCACTCTTGCGCGCCGCGTAAGCGCCCCCAGAAGCGCCTACGTTCGTGCCGCGTAAGCGACCCCGGAAGCGCATACGTTTGCGCCGTGTAAGCGCTCCGGTGTGCGCAGCGTAAGCGCGCGAAGTCATGTGACCTTAAAATAACTCTTTTCATTGCTTGCTAACAGTTTTTTTTACAAAGAATGAAATCTCCAAACATTTCCTTCACTTCTTCTTTCACTTTTGTTATGCAAGACCTGCCTTTTTGCTCTCGGTTCTTTCTTGAATATCTTGGATTATCATGGCTGCCAGACCACCCAGCAGTGAAGATGACACCAATGAATTTATTGATGAAGAGGTTCCTCAACCAAAAGTAAAAGAACATTTTATTTGGAAGTTTTTTTCAATTCCTGATGACCATAAGAAGGTAAATGCTCCAAAAGTGGAGTGCAGGATCTGTCACACAGTCCTGTCACTGGGTGACCCCACAAAGAAATATTCATTTGGGAACTCCACTATGATTCGCCATGTGGAGAGGAGGCACCGCCAGAATTTTGCCCGGGAGAGTGTCAGGGCTCTGACACAAGAGGTTCCCAGTGATGGGGCCTCTACATCAACCGGAGGACCAACAACATATGTGAGGGGGAGACCACAAGAGCTGGTTCCGAATATTCAGCCTGCTTTTAACATAGGCGTCCTTAAATGCAGAGACTGTGATCAGCTACTTTGCTATGGAGAACAAAGTGTTCTGCTCATGGTTCGAGCATTGGAGAACCATCGCTGCCGTTCCCAGCGCTAAATTTTATTTTTGTTTTTGCTCCTGTTGAGCAGTTTCCCATTCCCTGTTTTTGTTCCTGTTCTGAAAAAAGAAAAAGAAGAAAAAAAAAGTTCTTTTCAGAACTAACTCCAATTCTCATCAAAGAGCTATGTTCTTAAAAAAATTAAAAAGAGTAAGTGAAGTGGAGTGCATTGATAAAGGAGAGGAAAATGAGTAAGAAAGCACAGAAAGGGACGAGAGGAGAAGGGAAGTGAAGTAGGGGGAGTGAAAAAAGGTGAGTGTGGGGAAGGAGAGTGAGGAGAAGGAGAGTGAACATGGGGAATGTGGATATGCGAAGAAAATGTAGTAAAGGAACAGGGGTGTGGAAGGGTAAGAAAATAGTAATGATGTTTTGGAAAGAGTGGAGACACAGACCGGAAAAAGACAAGTAAGTGTGAGACCAGGTAAGTAAGGCAGTGACGAAACAGAGAAAGTGAAAGAAAAAATAAGAGTAAAAGACTGAAGGCCTCATTTATGAGGCCATGCGTCACTTTTACGCCTCCGGTACGTCACTTTTTGTGACACACCAGTGCTGTAAAAAAAGCACCTTAATGAGTCATATTTACAAAGTGACGCATCTAGGTAGATGCGTCACTATGTAAACCCCTGTGCCACATTATACCTACGTCAGGTATAATATATATAAAAGGGTTGTATTGACGCAACAAAAGGTCGTAGAGGTGACGCAGTGAAATCTAAGAGATATCACTGCGTCACTTTTATGACGCTGTTGCGTCCAAATCTTGCGCCTGTATCACAGCAGACCTAAGACTGATGCAGGCCCTTTCACATGGGCCTAGTCCCATGTGAAAGGATGCATTGCTGGAGCTGCATCATTTTTGTGACACACTCCAGCAATGCATCACTTTTGCGCTTACAGATACGTCTGAAATACTGACGTATCTGTAAGTACTTGCGACATAATGCGTAGAAGATTGAAGGCCATGCATCACTTTTACGCCACTGGTACGTCACTTTTTGTGACGCACCAGTGCTGTAAAAAATGCACCTTATTGAGTCATATTTACAAAGTGACGCATCTAGGTAGATGCGTCACTTTGTAAACCCCTGCGCCACATTATACCTACGTCAGGTGTAATGTATACTAAAGGGGTGTATTGACACAAGAAAGGGTCGTAGAGATGACGCAGTGAAATCTAAGAGATATCACTGCGTCACTTTTATGACGCTGTTGCGTCCAAATCTTGCGCCTGTATCACAACAGGCGTAAGACTGATGCAGGCCCTGAGTAGAAGACTGAAGACCTCATTTATGAGGCCATGCGTCACTTTTACGCCACCAGTGCGTCACTTTTTGTGACGCACCAGTGGTGTAAAAATGCACCTTGTTGAGTCATATTTACAAAGTGACGCATCTAGGTAGATGCGTCACTTTGTAAACCCCTGCGCCACATTATACCTACGTCAGGTGTAATGTATACAAAAGGGGTGTATTGACATAAGAAAGGGTCGTAGAGGTGACGCAGTGAAATCTAAGAGATATCACTGCGTCACTTTTATAACGCTGCTACGTCCAAATCTGGCGCCTGCTTAACAGCAGCTGTAAGGCTGATGCAGGCCCTTTCACATGGGACTGGCCCCATATGAAAGGATGCATTACTGGAGTTGCATCATTTTTGTGACACACTCCAACAATGCATCACTTTCCTCTAAACACTCAATATTTTTTTTTCCCTTTTTTTTACACTGTTTTTCCCCGTGATGCACTCAAGGTGCGCGTACCGGAGAGCGTACCGGGGAGCGCCGGCAGCGCTTACCCCGCGAATTAAAAAAAATATATATATTTTTTTAGCCCTTCAAGGTCCTTCTAGACTTTCCTCAGACAACCTAGGGGGTCAGGGGGTGTCTACTCTAACCCCTATTAATTAAATCCCCCTTTCTTTTTTCACCTCTTGTGTCTCGATTCTCCCGAGACACAAGATGGCGGACTCTCCGGACTGTTTAGAATGTTGACAGACACCCGACAGCCAATCAGCTATCCGCTTGCGCACTCCCATAGCGCAAATAGTAATGATGTTTTGGAAAGAGTGGAGACACAGACCGGAAAAAGACAAGTAAGTGTGAGACCAGGTAAGTAAGGCAGTGACGAAACAGAGAAAGTGAAAGAAAAAATAAGAGTAAAAGACTGAAGGCCTCATTTATGAGGCCATGCGTCACTTTTACGCCTCCGGTACGTCACTTTTTGTGACACACCAGTGCTGTAAAAAAAGCACCTTAATGAGTCATATTTACAAAGTGACGCATCTAGGTAGATGCGTCACTATGTAAACCCCTGTGCCACATTATACCTACGTCAGGTATAATATATATAAAAGGGTTGTATTGACGCAACAAAAGGTCGTAGAGGTGACGCAGTGAAATCTAAGAGATATCACTGTGTCACTTTTATGACGCTGTTGCGTCCAAATCTTGCGCCTGTATCACAGCAGACCTAAGACTGATGCAGGCCCTTTCACATGGGCCTAGTCCCATGTGAAAGGATGCATTGCTGGAGCTGCATCATTTTTGTGACACGCTCCAGCAATGCATCACTTTTGCGCTTACAGATACGTCTGAAATACTGACGTATCTGTAAGTACTTGCGACATAATGCGTAGAAGATTGAAGGCCATGCATCACTTTTACGCCACTGGTACGTCACTTTTTGTGACGCACCAGTGCTGTAAAAAATGCACCTTATTGAGTCATATTTACAAAGTGACGCATCTAGGTAGATGCGTCACTTTGTAAACCCCTGCGCCACATTATACCTACGTCAGGTGTAATGTATACAAAAGGGGTGTATTGACACAAGAAAGGGTCGTAGGACTGGCCCCATGTGAAAGGATGCATTACTGGAGTTGCATCATTTTTGTGACACACTCCAACAATGCATCACTTTCCTCTAAACACTCAACATTTTTTTTTCCCTTTTTTTTACACTGTTTTTCCCCGTGATGCACTCAAGGTGCGCGTACCGGAGAGCGTACCGGGGAGCGCCGGCAGCGCTTACCCCGCGAATTTAAAAAAAATAAACATTTTTTTTAGCCCTTCAAGGTCCTTCTAGACTTTCCTCAGACAACCTAGGGGGTCAGGGGGTGTCTACTCTAACCCCTATTAATTAAATCCCCCTTTCTTTTTTCACCTCTTGTGTCTCGATTCTCCCGAGACACAAGATGGCGGACTCTCCGGACTGTTTAGAATGTTGACAGACACCCGACAGCCAATCAGCTATCCGCTTGCGCACTCCCATAGCGCGCCGGGTGCGCTCCCCGGTACGCGCACCGGAGAGCGCCTGCAGCGCGCCTATAGATATATATGTGTTTTTGAAGTTAATTTTCATAAAAACCACTGGAGCAATTTTCACCAAACATAGCAAAGGCACTTCTGCGTACCAGTCCCTACAATTTTGCCAAGTTTGGCGTAATTCCGTTCAGTGGTTCGGGCTGTAGACTTTTCAGACCGTCCTATGGAAATTAACATGGAGAAAACACGTTTTGGGACCCCCTTTTTTCTCAGCCCCCACTTCACGAATCCCCCCAAAACATTCAGGGAAGGAGCAGAGCGCACCGAGACCATTTTAACGAAATTAACAGGCAGATCCCTCAATCGGCGCCAAAGTTATTCCCAATAGAATGTTCGGAACTTCCTATGGTAGCCAATCCTAACTATAACTACCTACTGGCGACCGCCAGTAGGTAATATATATATATAATATATATATATATTTATATATATTATATATATATATATTAATTATTATATATTTATATATATATATATATATATATATATATATATATATATATATATATACACACTAAAGTATATACAAGAGGTCTCAAATGCTCGAACTAAAAATAGAGCTTGTATTTGTTAATGAATGGTCCAACTTAACATTTCAACCTTCCAGCATTGACAAAGAGTACCTGCGACTCTAGAAATAGCAAAGGAATCACAGAGCAATAAAACTGCGAGTCTATGTTAGCAAGCTGCCAATCAGGGAAAGTAGCGTGTTGCACAATCCAGCAGGATAACAACCTTCTTGGACATTCACTGCCCATTTATGTAACAAACTCCCTCTTACCTGCACTGAGAGTTCTGGCTCCAACCAAGTGACATTTCCAACCGCGGAGTGACCTGTTGCAAGCATTGTGGCTGACTGTGGCACAACCCTAAGGCCCTTTCAGAAGCGTCAAACCGTAGGGAAATCTAACACCTTCTAGAGTGTCCAATCCAACTGTAGTCATTAAGAGAACAATACTTGAACAAGCCATTCTCGTAACAAGCCACAAGAACATGGACCACTTACCTACGGCCCTCAGTATGACCACATGCCATGCTAGCTTAAAAAAAAATCTCAAAGCTCTTCTCTTAGTAAAACACTTAGGTTCAATCTTTTTCTACAACTCACTCTTCAATGTCCGCTTTAAGTTTTTTTCCCACTTTTGTATTTGCAATGTACTCCTGTGTTGGTTGTTACTCATTGAACTCTTAACTTTTAGCCATTTCTGCGTTATATAAAAATCACAAACTAATAGACATTGTTGAGGTATTAAGTGGTTGAGTTACAGAGTGGGATGATGAATAATCCACGGTAAACTGATCTACTGGCGTGCTTTTCACTTAAGTACAATAAATGAATACGATGTAAAACAAAGCAAACCGCCGAACATTTCAGGTGAAAACATGGGGTACAGTGATAGTGATAGTGTAGCAAGGAGAGAAATAGTGTGCCTACATGACCAGTTTGGTTGCTGAGTACACCAGTCTTCCACTAGGAAAACAATGATGACTTTTTTCACTCTGTCTTCAACTCTTTCCCTCTCTCGCACTTTCATTCTACTCGCCCATCCTCGCTGAGACGTACGATTTCCCTGTGTTCCTCTCTACTTCTGTAGCTATCTCCGATTCCAGGCCCTCTTCTCTCTCTCAGTAATTCTCTCCCCTCTTCCGCTTTCCCTCTGCTTTCTCCTTCTCTCCCTCATACACACACACACACACTGCGCTCTCTTTCTTACTGTCTCTCTGCCTACCACTCTCTCGTGCTCCCTCCCTGCACCCCCACCCCTTCTAGTTGATGAGTTAGAATATGCATGGCACCTTTGTTACACAACTGCTTGAAGAGGAGGGCTTTCAAACCTTTTCGGAGGGAAACAGTGTGAGCAGGCCATTCTCATTCGCTCACAGTGCAACTTTGTAAATATTTTCTCCCTATGGTCCCACCTACCCGGGCCTGGGCAGCTGCCATTGGTCCCTCTGTTACATGCGTGGATGCTCTCAGAATAGAGGTGTTTTTATTAAAAGACCACCAAAGACTTCATAATATGCAAAGTAGTATCAGCCTATGTCACACGTTACAGGCTTAAACTCAGTTGTGCCCTAATGATGTAATAACTACAATTGCTTTATTAACCTTCTTGCCTTCTCAAATTCGCTTTAAAATGCACCATTTGCCCACTCCTTGTTTCAGAATATTCACCAGTGAAAACGCCCCCAACCCTCCTTATGACGGTCGGGCCTGCTCGCTCTGCTCGCTCATCACAGGGAACTCATCAGACCATTTACACCCCACCACTTTCAAATGTCACCAGCTGCCACTGCTCTCAAGATTGGAAAAGCTCCTGGCCAAGACAACCTGAATGCAAAAATGTTCAATGAAGACACTCATACATCAACTTAGATACTCCAACCACTGTTTACATCAATTTGGGAGGCAAAGAAAGGACCAGATGACTGAAACCAAGGCATCATAGTCAACATTCTAAAGAAGGGAGTTTCAGCAAACTGTAACAATTGACATGGAGTCACAATTCTGTCATTCATGATAAAACTCTTGGCGAAAATCATTTCTGATTCTGTGGAGAAGCAGTAAAGAAAATAATAGGCTGGTTTCAGCAAAAGCAGAGGGTGTGTTGATCAGATCCTTACTCTACACAACATCATAGAGCAGTGCATGGAGTGACAGAAACAACTATGAATCAACGTCATTGATTTGGAGAAAGCCTTTGACAGTACCCACTGTGACACAGCACTGTGTACGTACTGAGGGCCTATGGCCTACCGCAGCAGATAGTTCTCCTTATTAAGAGTTTCTATGGTAAATGTATCTGCAAGTTGGGAAATAGTGAGTATAGTTTCGAAGTCAAGACCAGTGTGAGACAGGAATGTGTGATGTCAGTGTTGCTCTTCAACCTAGTTGACTGGGAGATGCAATGTAGAATAGAAGACCATGTCAGAGGCATAAGATGGACCTTAAACTCTACACTGGGTACCTTGGCTATGCCGAACCTTGCTCTCACACACACACTGGCATATGCCAGGAACGATTTATTTTTTTAAAATCTTTGCACAGCAAGTGGGCCTGAAGATTAACATGAGGTTCATATGTTAAATTTCCTTCTGAAACTGCGGAGTGGCAAAATGACATAACCTCTGTCATTTTGGGTCCGTTTTATTTAGAGAAATTACGACAATGACACCAAGTATGATGTTGCAATTAACCTTTCGCCCAATCCTAATCTTGACATCTGCATTGCAGGACACCTTTACCGCATGAGTTACAGGTGTGACAAGCCTGGGCATTTGGCAAATGACAAGAATTGCCCTGCGTTAAAAGTAGTATGTTTAAAATGTTAAAAAAACTTCTGCTAATGTGAAGTGCATTGAAACAAAGGATGTTGAAGAAGATTTTGTTGGGCAAATTGTTGTTTAAGTTGATAGTGCTGAGGTTAAGTGTAAAACATGTCCTGTTGATACCATCTTAGTGAAAGGAGAGTCCACTAAGGTTCTTTTTGATTCGGGTGCTAAAATTATGGTTACTTCAAAGCTATTTTTTCAAAATAAGCTTGCAAGCAAGATTTCCGTACACAAACCTGATTTGAATCATTTAGCTTATGGTGGGGAACCAATATGTTTGCAAGGTTATTTTTTAGTTTTAATTGAGTAGAAACAGCTTTATGCATCTGGGAAAATATATTGCTCTGAAAAAGGAGACAGTATAATAAGTTGGTTTCACCAAGGTGACTTGTGTGTTATGCTTGACCCAAGTAGTGTTACTCCCATCCTGTTGAAGGATACGGTGAACATGATTCAAGGGGGCACACCCCTCAGTACTGACGTTAAGTGTCAAATCAAAGAGAAATTTCCCAATGTTTTTAGAGAAAAGCTTGGGCATCTTCAGGGTTTTTCAGCACAAAATACGTTTGTGTGCTGGGGCTCAACCTTCAAGCTGCAAATAGCTTATGCTGACGATACCCAGCTCCTATTTACCTGGAAGTCTCTGACTTGTCGACTGAAACTGCCCAGAAATGTCTTACGTCTGTGTTTCAGTGGCTTGCACCTGCCCAACTGAAGTGCAATGAGGACAAGTCAGAGGTCCTTATGTATGGTCAGTTCCCGCCTGCCTATAGAGAATCGCTAATTTCTCCCAACCCATTTCTGTGGGCAACCCAGCTAAGAACTTGGGGGTATGGTTCGGAGAAGATCTTCGGTGTCTGTGAAAATTAAGAAACTCACCGGAGTGTGCTGCGGCACTCTCAAATCACTAAGACGATTTCTTCCCCTGCTTCCCAGGCCAGCTAAGGAAATTGTCTCCCGGGCACTTATTCTTTCTCGCATTGACTATGCCAATGCCCTGTGCATTGGCATCCCGGGTTATCTGGTAAAAAAACGGCAGACTATACAGAATGCCTCGGCTAGACTTCTGTTTAACATCTCCAGAAGAACAAGCATAAGGCAGCACCTTTGAGATCAACACTGGCTTCCTGTGGCCCAGAGAGTGCAATTCAAAGTCCTCACCCTGGCCCACAGAGCCCTGCATGGACTTGGACCAATGTACCTCAGGAAGCGTTTTGCTTTCTATGCTCCTAGTAGGTCTCTGCACTCAGCCACCCAACGTCGGATGGTGATTCCCAGATTCCGTAAGATGCGACTTGGAGGTCATTCCCTCTCCGTGAAAACAGCCACAGCATGGAACTCTCTGCCTTTGGAACTCCGTTCTACTCAGGAATTTAGGTTGTTTAAAAAACAACTTAAAACCTTCCTCTTTAACCAGCTGGCTTAAACCCCTGCCCGTCAGGCCACGGTAACTTTACGCGCCAGGATACTCATGAGTAATTGTGCACGATATAAAAATCCCTATAACATAACATAACAAAGGGAGAAGTGTACCTTTGGTCATTAGGGATGAAATGAAAAAAGAAACAGAGAAACTTAAGAAAGGGAGAATAATTGAAGAGGTTGAAGGTACTGAGTGGTTGGCCCCAGTTGCCGCTGCTCGTAAGTCCAGTGGAAGTCTTTGTCTTTGCGTAGACTTGAGGCAGCTTAACAAGAATGTTATTGTGGATCGATATCCCCTTCCCAATATTTCAGAGTTATTGGTGTTGATTGGTGGGGCTAAGGTGTTCAGCACCATTGACCTGGCTTCGGCTTACCACCAGATAGAATTGAAGGAGTCTTCAAGAGACTACATGGCCTTCATTACACTGTTTGGCACATTCAGGTTGGTGAGGATGCCATTTGGCGTCGTGTCAGCGGCATCTGTTTTCTAGATTCTTAAGGGTTGTGAAGGGGTTTATGTATACCAAGATGACATCCTTGTGTTTGTTAAGGATGAAGAAGAACATGGCTGTCGTCATGGTATGGTACTAGAAAGGTTTGACAATGCAAATTTAATTATTAAAGCTGAGAAGTGTCAAAAAGCCACTACCACCATCAACTATTTGGGTCACGCCATGTCTGGGGATGGGTTCATGCCTAAGTCGGATTTGGTAGATACCATCCCTCCCATGTGTGCCACTACGTTCAGAGAAGAGTTGATGACATTTTTTGGCATGATTGAGTACTACAACCAGTGCTTAATATGAGCCCGTGGTTTCCATTGCTCAGCACCAGCACTTAATCATCAACACCAGCGCTTCTTATGAGCACTAGTTAAGGACACATTCATTTTCGGGGCGATTAAGTGATTTGCCCAGAAACACAGGATGTTGAGCAGACACCAAGACTCGAAACTGGTTCCCCAGCTTCGAGGTCTGCAGCTCTGGCCATTACGTTGCATCCTCTCACCCCTCTCACCACTTTAATGTTTAGTAGTTGGTCACATTAGGGCAGCGCAAACAAGAGAAATGTGCTGGTGCAAGTTGCCTCCTGATGGGAGCCTTAGCACTAATTGTTTTTAAAAATTAACCACTTGCCAAAACCTTATACCTGCAGCTCACATAGAAAGAAGAGAATGCCTCTCACAATTTATTTTGCTGGAAGGTGCCACTTCCTGCACAAAATATATCCTGCCAGCAAGCAGACACCCTTGCACCATGGTGCAGGGATGCCTACATTGGGGCTAGACAGAAAATTGTGTGCCAGTACAGGAGGTAAGGACAGGAATACACCGTATTTCAGAAATGCAGTGCATTCCTCCCCTCTCACATTGGCGTAGGGCAATGCGGCAAGAAGACTTGCGGCTCTGCCTTGGGAAAATTCCCTTATAAATGAGACTCAACTTTTACCATTTCAAATGTGTCCTCTAACGTTCTGCAGTCTCTCTACCTCCATTCACTGAATGCTTCTTCCAACAGTAGCGGAAAGAATTGTGGTATTCAAGTGACATCTTTGTAATTTGGATAAGGTATACATTCTTGGACCACAGTCCCCCAGCTAGACATACCAGGGTCCATATGGTCAGTCCACTATGACCTGCTACTTGTGCATCAATATCTTTTCAGTTTTTCAATGTGACCTGTCGTTTAGTAAACAAAGATGAGATGCATGACAATAGCTTGTGATGTGTGAGCATCTCAATGCGGAGCCTGTTCGATGCGGTCGACTTCTCGATCCTCCCGTCTTCATATGCCAAGAAGTTTCAAAAAATGCCTGCTCGCTGTGTCTCTTTAGAATAAACCATTGAAGCGGTTACTTTTATGCTACACCGTATTTTGAACCTTCAAGTGAATATAGGATATTGCTACATACGTGCACACTTCTTCGCAATTTGATTCTTCGAGACCGGGACCGCTGGTTTCCCTTGTCTTCCTACCCAGATATGCTGTACTAGGATACTGTTTGCCCAGAAAGTTTTAAAATTGGAATTATTCTATTCATTTTGAAAGTCTTGAAGAACCTGCATGGCCATAATAAACTAAATGACTGGCGCCCTGATGAAGGAGTTCCCCACTGTGGCATTTCCGAAACGCGCGTCGGCGCTTTTTTCTGTCTGTTTGATGAGAGTCTGAGTGTCTTTTTTCCTCAGTTGTTGGTACTTAGATGAATGTGTTGCTGTATGAGTATGACTGTGATTTTTTGCTTGGATGAATGAGTCTGCAGAAATGTTTTTAATGTTCCTTTAAGTTCTGGGATCACGCTATATTAACTTATATGTTGTGTGATTCACTGAAATAAGGAATTTTTTATAAATGAAAATGAAAATAAAATAATTTAAAAGATTATCAGCTTCTCTATGGGCAATTGTTTTGGGAACCTCCCTTTCATGTTGCTGCTTAATTTGACTCCCCTGGTGGGTTGTTCCCCTCCTGCATCCTTCTCTTAGGTTCTGGTTCAGGGTCCTGTTACATTCAAAAAAGTACTTATTTTGGTAAATAGATCCTGTAGACGTTGGTATTCTCAAGTTGGTATTTATTAGGTAAAATAGGTAAAAGGAAGGTAATGAGGAGTAAGGAAGGAGGCCCCACCGGGAGCAGCATCCAGCTGCTCAGCCCACTCAATCAAACTGACCACACATTCAAACCATGCACACAGGAACATTCCAATGACATCACACACACAGAGGCTGAGCAGCAGGGAAAGAGATGAACAGGACATAACACATCTCCCTCTTTTAAACAATGAAAACAAAAGAGAGAGGATGTAACTAAATACAGTAAGTCCTGACGATGACAAAAACAGGATTTCAAATAACAGTCAACATAGGAAATGAATAACTGTAAGTAATGTCATGAAATGAACAGTCAACATATAAAATGAATAACTGTAAATAATATCATGAAATAGCAATGAATCATCATGAAAGATACATAGAGAGGAAAAATATCTTTTCGCACAAAACCAGGAATAATATCTTCTCGCACCAAACGGAGAGAGAAATCACATACAACCATCCCCCATCTCAAAGAAAAACCCAAAATATTACTAAAAGCCATGCAAGGGAATCAAACTAAACAAAATAGCGTCCCAATGGAGTAACAATTTAGGACGTAGAAGTTACCACACTGTCCAAAACACCTAAATAAAGTATAAAGAACAGAACGCATAACAACTAGTGCAAGGGTACATGGCTACCAAACGACTCTCAATAACTGAACACCTCTAGTAAAATAGAGCACTTGCGTGGTTCAGGTAAAAAAAAAACAAGAAAAAAAAACAAAACTGAGGACTCATCCTCATGTGATTTGATAAACAAATGGAGCACCTCAAACCATGAACACTAATGTGGCTCCGCAACTAATCCAAAATACACACTGGCATTGAACTCCTCAAAGTTCAACTAAATACAAGGATTGAACTCCTCAAAGTTCAAGAAAATACCCTCAACATTGAACTCCTCAAAGTCCAAAAAAAAAACTAAAACTGAACTCCTCAAAGTTCAAGAAAATACACCATTGAACTCCTCAAAGTTCAAACCATAAATGTAGACTCTTCGCAGTAAAATGTGAACACCTCTATTTAAAATAGAGCACTATTAAATCAGTGGTTCATCAATAAATATCAAAAACTTAATGAACACCTCAAATTAATTGAGCACCACAAGTGGTTCATTTATATCAATAAATTCAAAGTTTGTCAAAACTCAGCATAGTAAACCTGACCTTAAAATCAACCATTAAAGCAAACACTATAAATAAATTAATTCATAAATTTCAGCATAAAACAGTTCCAAGTAGTGTAAGAAATTAAGTAAATCACTCAGAACGCAAATAAACCAATACCTTAATATCAGTACATAACAGTTCCATAAATCACTTAAAACACATGTACATAAATATATATATAAATAGTGATTGATGGAAAATAAGAAACTAAAATAATAAAAGTAGTCACCGTTGTCATATCAGATGTTGTGAATTGCGAGACCTGAATAGAAAAACAGTACCTTGTCTCTTGACATATAAATGAAAGCATCTCAGGGACTTGCAGGGTTTAAAAACAACATAGCGTGCCAGTCGCTGTGACACGATGACGAAAGCGATGGCAGAAACCCACAAAAGCAAAGCATTAAGGCAGAAACGCTGTAAAAATGAAAACGTTTGATCCACGAGCAGCTCAGCGCATTAAGAACTTATCAATGTCCTTCACATCAGGAAGCGCTTGGTTAAGGAGGACAGCACGCAACAAACATCACGCTGTCAGTTACTTCTTCGCCCGATGGCTCACAGAGAAAATGCGTTTCAAACAAGGCGGTGACTCATCAGCGGTGACTCATCGGCTGACGTCAGGAGCAGAGCGCGAGGAGAGCTGCACATCGCCAACTCCTCGGAACCCTCAGAAGACGTCATCATAAGGGCTGAAGCAGGGAAAGGACAAGGATGGCTGCAAACAAACCGACAACTCAACCGTCATCCCAAACAGGACGGTGAGTGTCAGAGTTTTACTTGAAATGCTCCGTTAAATTGAACGCGCTGGCAGCTGTTAAGTTGATAGCGCTGGCAGTCAATTACCTCTTGATAGCGCTGGCAGTCAATTACCTCCTAAAACATTGCTCAAATTGACTTCTAATTATCAAGAAAAACGGAAGCCTCAGATCGCAGTGCTTGCAGATAATGAATTGAACAGGCAGTTATATTTCCATGAACGCAGCGCTCATTTGTTTCACAGCTGCAATTTACTTTTAAATATCTTCACAGGTTATAGATCAAATGAAAGCAGCCGCCTCAATTAAAGTGCTTAAAAGTTCACATTTTTGCCCTTGGATTATAAATAGTCATTTAAGGTTGGGCTCTGAAATGCTTGAGGAAATATAATTAAGTTTTCCACCGTTTTCCTCTGAGAACAGACATAACTTGCAATTTTGACGCTCTTGCCAATAACTCTGCCAATTTAAAATTCAATAAACTCCATAAAGACCAACGCTTGAAACATACCTCAGTAGATGTTTCCTGTAGGCTGTCAGATGTGACATGACACCGGTGGGGCATCAAAAGCGTTGATAGTCTTCTTTTAAAAGCTTTACTTTCTATCTTTGTAGTTTCATTTTTTAAATCCAGTTCCTGCACACGCAGTTCTTTCCGTCTCGTCGCCATTGTTACATTCAAAAAAGTACTTATTTTGGTAAATAGATCCTGTAGACGTTGGTATTCTCAAGTTGGTATTTATTAGGTAAAATAGGTAAAAGGAAGGTAATGAGGAGTAAGGAAGGAGGCCCCACCGGGAGCAGCATCCAGCTGCTCAGCCCACTCAATCAAACTGACCACACATTCAAACCATGCACACAGGAACATTCCAATGACATCACACACACAGAGGCTGAGCAGCAGGGAAAGAGATGAACAGGACATAACAGGTCCCTCTTTTGTTTTTGTATAGTGTGAGCATGCTAGACCTCCCATGAATTTGGTTCCCATGGGGGTCTTTTTGGCTTCCTTGGCTCTTTCTCCCACCTAGATAAATTTGACTACCAGTTCAGCTTTCGGGGTGCAGTAGATAAGGATTGCATCAGGTCACTTAGGAGTTGGATCACATTACATTTTTATGAGGTTCACCCCACCAATCTGTTCAGCTGCATCTATGGCTAACTGCTTCTTCTAAGACTATTTGCCCTTCTATGGACCCTCTAGTAATTTTATCATGATAACTCCTGAATATTTTATTGGTTCCACCAAACATCACAGCATTTTGTTTCCTTGGAGGCTCATTGCACGATGCGAAGGGTGTAAAATGTTGAGCATTTGAGATTATTTTATTATTTTTAAACAAAGATGCGTTTTCTAAAAAAGCCAGCTCCCTCAAGTAAATTACCCAGGATAGTTAGAGGTCAGCTATGTTCAGTAAAATGTTTTAGCGAATAGAAATTATGCTTATCTTGTGATGATGTTCGCCAGATAAAAAGTTCTGTTTGTCTGGGGCTCATCTGTTGTTTATTGACTTAAATAACTATGGCAAATTGGACAGTTAATAAAGAGTACCTCTCTGTAATAACACTATTTCAGATTATATGCCCTGTATGCTGGACAGGCAGCTATTATGCAGGAATTAATTTGTGATCCCTAACTGACTATGTTTCAATGTGCCTTCTAGGAAATCCCTGATGAATCTTTCCTAGCGTTTTCGGGATCTAACACGAATCGGAGGCATGGGACATCCTTCCTACTAGCTTCAATCAGATGGGCCACTTCCAAATGCTGTCATGAAATTTGTTTGTCTCGGATACCCTATCTGTTGCAGCTTTGCCAGAAATGGCATCACTCTATCCAATCTGTTTGACTTTTCTTAAAGATCTTTGCATTGGTTTTGATCAGCGCTAGAGGCTTGTAGGGTTCACACTCCTCCAGGCCTTTTCCTAGTTTGAGAATATGTGAGAAGTCAGCTTCACACACGGAGTGTGCAGGTCCTTGACCCTGCACAAAATAATACAATCATTTCATAAAGCAACTTAACTCTTCATCTAAAGCCTGCAATGTACATTTCTTGATAGAATGTGTGGAAACTCCCCCTCTTTGCTTTGTCATCACCAGTCACTGGTCGTCTTGTTGTTCGCAATGAATGGATTATTAATTTGAGCTTTTACCTCAAGGACAGTAACTTACTTACCTGCTTTATTACCGTTCTCTAATGTATTGTATGCCCCTCCTTAGGACGAGCTCTGCGCTACTTAAGCAATCCATGTATGGACTGAAAAAAGGCTGAGAGGAGCAGTATAACCCATGGCATTTGGCTCCCTGGGTCTGCACAGAGCAGATCGCAATTCTGAGTTGTACTCTTCAAGGAATCAGTATTCCATAAAGAAATCAACCTTGAAAAACTATTTGGCACTGCATTACTCCTCATTAAATGGGGTTCATCTCATAACAGGCAGAGTTAGGGGCAATTGTTCCAGCCGAATGCATTAATTCCAATCACCCGATATCTCCACAACTAACTTCGCCTAACTCATAATAGGGTTCTTAGTTGCTATCTCCTCTTGGTTATGAGCTGCCTCCTAACCAAAGTATGTTCCACTTTGTTTGTTCTTTCTAGAACTACTCATTTTTTGTCCGAAAGGTCTCTTTTACGTTCGTCTACCATTCAGCGCTGACTGACATAGTTGAACATGCCCTTCTCTGTCACCAACAAACGCCTCTCGAAGTTTTACCAGAGATGTGTTCTGGGCCATGAATAATGAAAACAATCCTTTACTTCCTCTTAGAGACTTGTGCTCGAATTAGGGTGACCAACTGGCATAGGTGCAAATTCAGGACGGTGAGTGTAAAAATTCAGGACAAAGGGTCAAAATTCAGGACAAAAATTCAGGACAAAAGGTCAAAATTCAGGACAAAAGGTAAGTTTTGCAGATACGTCAGAGGTGGTCGCACAATAGTATATATGTAAGTAAATAGACAACCATCTAAGTACAAGTCAAAATAGGTTTATATTAGGTTGAGACAATTGTGCACTTCACGGTTTTTCAGTATGGCTGCAGCTTGCTGCCTTAGACAATTCAAAATTCGCATCTCGCTCCAGCAGGTACATTATTCACCAGACAATGGTGAACCACACCTGAATATAAATGAATCCGCTTTTATTGTTGATTGAAAACTACTGGATATATAAGGAACTTTGCAGTGCCAGCCCCCAGTAACAAAACCGCTCCCCCCCCCCTTTCCAGCCTCCCAGGGAAACACCCGATGCCCGGTCCGGCCAGTCCTGCCTTGCTATCACCCTTCAATGGTGCCCCTCTTCTTCACTTAGACCGTCTCTCATGTGTATTTAATTTCTCTTATAGTGTTAGTCCTCCCAATTATGTAGGGCAGGGTGTCGGAGTGCGTTACATCACACGCATTATATAGAGACAATGACTCATATTAACGTGAAAGTCAATGTATAGGAAATGCTACTTAAGATAATAGGTGCCACAAGGTGCAATCATTCTTTTATCTATTATTCAGTCTGTCACCATTCATTCTGTCCTGTCATCTATGTGCCCATTTATATTCAAACATATCCAACCATTTGCAAACCGATCCACCATATATCTTTCCATCCATCATTACACTCATCCATCCCTCCATCCACCCTTTCAGTCATCCATCCATTATTCATCTACCCACCCTTTCACCCCATCCATCCGTACAGTCATCCATCCACTCTTTCACCCATCCATCTATTCACTCATCCATCCAGCCATTTACCCTTTCACCCATCCAGCCATTCATTCATTCACTTACTCATCCATCCACCCAGTCACTTATCCTTCCACCCATTCACCCTTTCAGTCATTCATCCTCCCTTTCTCTCTCCATCCCCCTTTCACTTATCCATCCATCCATCCATCCATCATCCACCCATCCATCTACTCATACATTAATTTATTCCATCCATTGATCCTATTACTCATCCATCCTTTCACTCATCCATCCATCCGTTCTCTCATCCATCCAGCCTTTCACTTCTTCACTCATCTATTCATCCTTTTGTCCATCTACCCCTTTCACTCACCCATCCATACATTCACCCTTTCAATTATCAATTCAATCCATCCATCCTTTCACTCATCTACCAACCCATTCACTCGCCCATCATCTAAGCTTTCCCTCATCCATCCATCCATCCTTTCATACACCCATCCACCCTTTTACCCATCCATCTACCCTTCCACCCATACATCCATCTATTTACCTTTTCCCTCATCCATACTTCCACTCATCCATCCATCTATCCTTTCTTTTATCTATCCATTCACCCTTTCATTCATCCATTCAACCTTTCAGTCATCCATCCAGCCATTCACACATTCCTTCACTTATTTACTCACCCACCTTTTCACATTATGAGCTGAGCCTTTGTCTACAGAGTTGCAGACAGAAGAGGCCCCTCAATAACTTCACCTTGCTGTAACTCCTAAAGCAAGGGGTGGGGGAAAGTTCACTGTGCCCCTGCACATAGGCAGTCTGAAAACGTAGAAGTCATGATTCATGTATGATGCACAGTGCCAGGATGTGAGGTGACTGTGACATGGTGTTGTTTCCAGGGCTTTATGTGGTGTAAAAAAAAATGGGGGGTCTCTTCAAAGGGTGTGTTCGATGTAATTAAGGGCGTAGTTTAAAACACCTAGGCTAAAAATCAGCGCTAGCGTAGTGTTCCGCCCGACTGGTATTATGTTGTTTATGTCTTTGCCTATATATATATATATATATATATATATATATATATATATATATATATATATATATATATATATATATATATATATATATATATATATATATATATATATATATATATATATATATATATATATATATATATATATATATATATATATATATATATATATATATATATATATATATATATATATATATATAATACTGCAAGTATCATTACATTGGATATAATATTGAAAATACTTCAGTTAAAAAATGATGAGACAGTGAAAGAACGATAACCCGTTCTTTTTAACTTATTTTACAGGCTTCTTTATATAGAATGTTTTCTCACGTTGCTAAAGTTGCAGCATTAGCGTTTTGCCTTTTATTTTACAGAATGCCCTGCTGTACACTGAGGCAGAAGGAGGCGGCCACGTGATTTACCAGCCCAGACTGCCCCATTGACATTCTGTATGTGGCAATCAGCCCCATACAGAATGACAATGGGCGGGGAGGGGCTGCTCTTTTGCTCAAGGAGGAGCGCGAGGCGCCTCATCAGGAAGGTGAGGCCTCTTGCAGGGGAGCAGTGCTGCTCCCTGCGATGGGCAAAATTACGGACAAAAGGCATCCGTAAAAGGTTTTCTCACGGACAACGGACGTGAGGTCCAAATTACTGACTGTCCGTGAAATTTACGGACGGTTGGTCATCCTAGCTCGAATGCAACATCCTGCAGCAGATCGCAGTGCAGTCTTCATTTATGCAGCCGCCTTTGACTGCCTTGCAAGCCGCTCACTCTCCATGTGTGCATGGTCACATATCATAGCGAGAAATCTCCTGCAACCATATTCGAAAGCTCACCTTATATTGGTGTGTTCACAATTCAAGTGTAGGTCCTATCAACGAGATTAGAAGGTGAAGTCCATTTCATCGGAGTACATGCCCCTGCACGTCTGCCAGCCTATGATTGCTAATAGGGTTTTTATCATTCAACACACTTCTTCCCAATCAAAGTAGCACAGCGTGAGTCGCTGTAGTCCGACACCAGGTTAAGATTTGCAAAAATACATACCCCCTCTCACTGTAACTAAGGCATAGATGCATCAAGCGATATAGCGATCGCAATAGCTGCGAAACAGCGATTGCGATTGCAATTCCCACTTCCGCAATGCATCAAGTACAAAAGCAGCAAAACAAAGAATCGTAAAACCATTTGGAAACCCCCATTGTGATTCCTTAACAGATATTACCCCCACATTTAGCGAAATCAATATCGAATTTGCAGCCAAATAGCGAATTCGCAAATAAATCGCTATTTCCATTCACCAATGATCGCAAATAGTGAAAATACCATAAATCGCTAAATACGAGTCGCAATTTAAGGAGAAGCAAAACGGAAGTCCATTTGGGGAAAAAAAATTGCAAACAAGAAACAGGTGTTGGGTAAATCAAACACACTTAAGGAGACTCAGTAGGAGCATGAGGAAAGTCACAATGGCAGGTCTCTACATCGTGGCAAGGCGGCTTTGACTACAGGCTGCAGCCCAGAACCGACGCAGGATCCAGGAGCAGATCTTCCGGCTGTGGATTACACTCCTGGGACAGACTGAAGAGGAGATCTACTCCAAATACAGGCTCAATGGAGCAATGATTAAGAAGCTCATCAGAGACCTTGACCCTTTAATGCAGCACCCATCACGGAGGACCAATGCCGTGCCCACCCATGTCCAGTACCTGTGCTGCCTGCACCTCCTGGCCGCCAGCAGCTTCCAGGGGATAGTCGCATATGCAGGTGGTATATCCCAGAGTACACTGTCACGCTGCCTACAGAGTTTCCTGGATGCCATGCTGAGCCGGATACATCACTTCATCACCTTCCCAACAACCCAACAAGACTTAATGCAAACAAAACTGGACTTCTATCACACCGCCCATTTCCCCCATGTAATTGGCTGCATCGACTGCACCCACATTCACATCTATCCACCCGCAGAGACCGAATACATGTACCGGAACCGCAAGGCATACCACTCCCTCAACATTACATGGTATGCAAGGCGAAGACCATCATGACAGACATTGTGGCACAATACCCAGGGAGCACGCATGATTCGTTTATTTTCCGGCACAGCGGCATACACACACGCTTGGCCAGGGGTGAATTAGGCGAGGGACATCTCCTAGGTAAGTACACATGCTCACATACAGTATATTAAGACCATGTTGCCACGCATAACAGACACTGACCCTCTGCTCCTCCCTTCAGGTGACAGCGCCTACGGCCTCCGTGAATACCTCCTCACTCCATACCTCAACCCTGCAACACCAAAGGAACGGAGGTACAATGCTGCGCACATACACACCAGAAATGTGATAGAGCGGACATTTGGCATGTTAAAGAGTAGATTCCGCATCCTCCATAAGACTGGCGGGCCCTCAAATACCGGCCTGAGATCTGCTGCTGCATCGTGGCCGTGTGCGCCATACTTCACAATATGGCCACCAAGCGAAGGTTACCTGTTGAGGTCTCTGGTAGTGAGTCGGAGGGGGTCAAGCTGCCACCTGCACATGTGCATCATGCACACGGGGAGAATCCTGCTGAAGGTCACAGGCGCCGCTCCAACATCTCACAGAACTATTTCTAGTGCACCCATACCCCTCACACATCACTGCACTCATGCAAGCCTCATCAATGATTGACATGAGGAAGATTTGTTTTCTAAATAAAGCTCTTGTTTAATTCACAAGCTCTCGATGTGCTTTCATCAGCAAAAAAAAGTGCTACTTTATTCATACATCCAAGCGCATGTAACCTGAGCTGGAGTGCATGGTTACCTCACCACTGCACTGCCAGAAATGTCGAGTAACTAGTGCCTCCTGCCGGACGCACCCTGTCGCCTCTCCCCCTCCACGTTAGGCTGGTTTTGTCATGATGCAGTGTTGGCCCGGGAACTGCGCCGCCTTTCTGTTTGCACCGGCAGAGACATGCTGCTGAGGCTAGATGTCCCTTCGCTGGCATCATCCCCGCCCCCTTGCATTGCCATGGTCGGCCGCCTGTTGGTGCTCCACAGCATTGGTGACTTGCTCCAGGGCCCTTGCAACGTCAGCACAGTATTGGACCATCTGGATCTGCATGGCCAATGATCTGCGTGAGAGCTGTGAAGTGGCGTTCCCAATCAGGTGAATGGAATGTGTGTGGGCTGATAGCACTGTGAGCAGCTGCCTGTGGCGTCTGCGGGTGTTATCCTGCTGCGCCACCATCAGCTGGTTGCTCTCCCTCACTGCTGTGGTCAGTTCCTGCACACTCTCAGTGAGGAGACTAATGTTGCGTACAGTTTTATATAGCTGCAGCTGCATTGCTGCCATGTGCTGCGCCTGTTTACGGTGCACAGCAAGCATCCGAGCCTCAATGCTCAGGCCCAAATTGTGTGCCTGTTGCTCCATGTCTGCTGTGGTGGGCACGGAGCGTTGCTGCCTTAGCTGCTGCTGGCGTGGGCCCGCACACTTGCTGGGCATCATGTCTGCCTCCTGGGTGGGGGTGGGATCTGCTCCATTGCCATGCGTGCCGAGTGGTGAGGTTGTGCTCCACCTGTAGCTGCAGGGGTGTCCCTGTGTCTTGGTGCAGGTGCAGGTGCTGGCTGGCTCTCCTCCTCCGTCTCTTCAGGTGTCTCCGCAATGTGGAGAATCTAACTGTCAGACGTGTCAGCATCTGCAGCACCTGTGATGTGGATGAGTGCATGATTAATGATATGATTCAGGCACCTGGGATGTAGCAACATGCATGCAGGCTCGCTATTGCTTGATGTCTGCATTCCCTGACTGGCTTCAGGGGTCTGTGTTACTTGACTATTCTAACTGTGTGTGGCTATTAGGGCACATTGACACACCACAGGTTCCACAATGCATTTGGGAGGAGCAGGGACTGGGTTACTGGAGTTACAAGGATTGCACTGGGGGCATGGGCATTGTTAGGGTACGGGGTCGCAGTAGCATGGCTCTTACCTTGAGATTGGTGTGTGGCGTGGGAGGTGTCCAGTTCAGTGATGCCCATGCAGGCTGCAGGGTTGATGGTGTCCTCCACTAGGTCCTCCATGGGTGTGTTCTCAGGGACTGTGGAGTGTCCTCCTCCCGTAGCCAGTCTCTCTCCAGTCTCTCTGTGATGAGCTCCTTGGGACGGCCTCTGAGGTCATACCACCTCTTTTTTAGGTCATCGACAAGTGCAAGACTCCCACTGCATTCACCTTAGCCTTGATGCGCACCCAGATGCGCCTCTTAGTAGCCTCGGGCACCTTCCGGGACAGCTTCCCAAACAGTTGGTCGTGGTCCCTGCTGACTCCTTCTATCAGGTACTCCAGTTCTTTTTCACTGAATTTTATTTTGCGCTGCCTGGATTTTTCAGTTTGTCCTGCAGCTTCCTGGGACATTGTGGTGTTTTTTTCAATCCTGTATCGGCACTGCAGGGTGTGTCTCTTGGAGCTCAGTGCTCTGCCTCCTCCTGTATCCAGCTCTGTGATTCAAATGATGCATGGAGCAGGCTACTTCCTGGTAGTGATGTCATCATTGTGCTCAAAATGCGACTTCACATTTCTGCGATCTCGTAATCTGTGAGATCGCTAATTGCAATTTTGGTAATTGCGAAATCGCAATTAGGGGGTTGGAAACAGCTAACTCTGCGAATTTGTAGGGATTTCTGTGGATTCGCATTTGGCGATTTGCGGGTGGTTGCGATATGCAGATATTTAGCTATATTTATGATGCATCTCATTCTGCGATTTCTAAATAGCCATTCTTTTTTTTTCGCTATTTGGGATTCGCAGAATGGATGCTTGATGCATCTAGGGGTAAGCCCATGAAGTTGATGAGGGGTGGTCCTGGAATGGGTTAGGTGCATATATGGAATGGATTTGCATTTTCCTCCTCGTACTTGTAAAATGTTACAATGTATGTCAGCTTCTTGAATCTCTCTTATACTTAACCGGATTCACATGCATGTATATATTACTTATAAATATAAACATAAAACGAATTTTCCTCCGCCCAGCCAACTCAAAGCCAGCAATAATCTCTATGGACACAAAGCAGAGCCACTACACTTTTTCATCTAAGTTAAAGAAAAATAATGGACTCATCGCTACCTCCATCAGATGCCCTATCATCACTCTTGAGGCCCACAATTACTTTAAGCTACTTCGCTGTGGAAACTTAAGCTTCAGAGTGGGTTGAAAGCCGGCCTACCTCATGAATAGTAATGGAAAGGTTAAAGATGACAACTTATCTCAATAGTAGTCCATTAAAACGTGCATTAGCCCAAAGGGAGATAGGCATTAGCAGGCTCCCATGTCTATGATTCCCTTTCAATAAAGTAAACATGTTTTTAAAGACAACCCAATCTATTAAAATGAAACAGGGCTGCATTTAAAAAATGCTGTGGACCACTGCCTACTCCCCATCAAACTTTTTTTATAACTCTCGAAGGAGAAATGGTAATATAATAATAGGACCACTTAGCAAATGGATTACCACTCCAGCTTGTGATGACCGGTTAAAGTTCTGTTTTGCAAACAGATTTCACATAACATTGATCTATATGGTAATGATTCGATATTTTGAAGGGACACCTACGACATGCCTCTTCCAGCTACTGAAATGGTATCCATTTGAAATTATATTTTTGGAGTAAAGTCCTTTTCTGACTCCTAAAATGAGAATGGTACACATCAAATGTCGAATTGGAACATTCGTGGCCATTTGAATGCTTCATACATCTTGCTCTATATCGTTTTCTACCTCTCCTCCAGGATGCTGATATTGACAGAAGTCCCAGAAAGGATTGCTTCAATGTCTGCAGTTACCACTGTGCATGATGCATGAGCTATCACAGTAATATGTTCTTTGTAACACCATTCATGTAGATGGGGATTTATTAAATAGGATTACTTTTACTTATAAAGTGCACTTCTACAGAAAATTGTCTCTAGGCGCCTGTGCGCGAGATAAAAAGCTTAACTCCCGATTAAATGGATTGTCTCATGGCTAAAGAGGTAGTTTATTGGCCATAAAGAGCATTCAAAATGAAGGAAGAGAATTTTATTGAATTTGTCTCCTTAAACAGCTGTAATTCACTCTACTGTCCATGTAGCTTTATGCCAATATTATGTGTTTCATAAAATGACACATTTCACTACATTTTGTCTAATCCTCTTCGATCACATAAATATTTATCTGTGATCATTTCTATAAGAAGCTAGTCTTATTTAAATGGTCCTAGCAACAAGTTGTTTTAAGACTGTAGCAGTATTATGTTGTTGAGGAAAGGAATTGCGCACGAAATGCGTCATACACAAGGACCCCTGGGGCCTCATTTATGAGGCCTTGCGTCAGTTTTGCGCTGCGGATGCGTCCCTTTTTGTGACGCATCTGCAGCGTAAAACATGCGCCTTGTTGCGCCATATTTAAAAAGTGACGCATCTACGTAGATGCGTCACTTTTTAAACCCCTGCGCCACATTATACCTGCGTCAGGTATAATGTATGCAGAGGGGGCGTTCCCACGCAAAAAGCCTCGTAATAGTGACGCAGTGAAATCTATGAGATTTCACTGCGTCACTTTTAGGATGCGGTTGCGTCAAAATCTTGCGCCTGCCTCACAGCAGGCGTAAGACTGACGCAAGCCCTTTCACATGGGGCTTTCCCCATGTGAAAGGACGCATTGCTGGAGATGCGTCACTTTTGTGACACACTCCAGCAATGCGTCACTTTTGCGCCATACAGATACGTCAGAAATACTGACGTATCTGTAACTCCTTGCGACATGATGCGTCATACATTAAATATGACGCATCATTGGTGTCGCAAGGAGTGCGCAGTGAAAAGTGACGCATCGCTGTTTTCACGTAGCGATGCGTCACTTTTCATAAATGAGGCCCCCGGCCTTTTTGTGCCACATAGATACCAGAAGGAAGAGTTATTGGGGATGAATTTGCCAGGTGGGCGATCTGATTGTATTTTGCTGAATTGTGAATGATATTTTGATCACTCTCGCTGTATAGTCCGTAACTTCTCTCCTTGTTTGTCTGGCCTGGACAACATATCTATGCAGACTAGGATTGGTGAGCAGGCTGAGCTTAAAGTTAAATCTTTGAGCTGTTTTTTAATTAATGCTCGGTTTCTCGTTAAACACAAGTTGTAATTTTATGAGTTTTTAAGAGTCCTATCTTACATATATAGTATTTTTAACTGAAACATGGCTGCAGGAAACCTCTAACCCAGATCTGGTTTTAGCACTACCTTCAGGCTATGTCATTAGCAGACACGACAGGCATGCCACACGTGGCGGTGGCCTTGTAATAGTCTTCCATGATTCACTGAACTTAACATAGTTAACTGTGAAGCTGTTTCTTTTAGATGTAAGGTTACAGACAATTACACTGCTTTTGGATTTTTGATGTATAGGCCCCCTGGACCGAAGGCTACACGTTTAGACGATTTTTGGAATCATAGTGATGTTAGTGTTCAGTTCTTGAATTTCACCATTTTAGGGCATTTTTTGACCTTCATTTAGAAGATTCAAAAGACCATGATGCAGCCCTGTTAGTTTAATCACCATGGTGCTTCAAGTTCGAAAAAAAAGTAAATCTTGCTACAAATATTGGCGGTCATACTTTAGATGGCATATTTTCAAACAATCCACACCTTTTCTGTGATGGTGTAATGCCTTTGATCTGGTCTAATCATGTGGCAGTCCACTTTAGTCTTAATATACAGACACCATCTTGAAACTCTAAAAGAGTAGCAGAAAGTAAAACTATTCAAATACGGAAGAAAATAGATAAAACTATTCTGGCAAAGAGCTTTGAGCTGACGAAACCTGATCTAGGGAGTGACTAATGTAGCGGCTACAAGATAACATGTAAATGTACATGCATTTATATAGCGCAAATCGCCCACATCGCAGGCATCTATGCGCTTGCTTAGGGAACCCGTCCTGGTATTCCCCTGTGAGACACCCCGGCAGGGTATCCACAAGGTGAAAGCCAGGCATCCCACTGCGAGGGGCCGTTGTGGAGATTAAGCAAGCTATTTCCCAGAGTCGCAGAGTGTGAACCCGTGAGTTGAGTAGGCACCGGAGCGAGAATTATCGAGTCCGTGGAATTATTGAGCCCAACCCCCGTCGAGGTGGGGAATTGAACCCTGGTCCAGGGCCGATCTCAGCTTCCGGGTCTGCCGCCTCTAACCCCTGAGCCACACTTCTCCACACTTCTCAACATGAGTGGCTGAGTGCAGAAACTCTGACACAAGCCCCTATAGAAATAATTAAATCCTACACAAAACGTCCATCTGCCCCCTAGTTCTCTCCAGCACTTTTAACTATGAGACAAAAATGCAGTAGGTTAAAGAAAGTTAGGAGATGGGATTATAGTGGGATAGGTAGAAGCCAATATAGGAAAGTCATTAGCGAATACAGAAAACAGTTGCGGATGTAAAGACCAAATATTATTCGACAAAATTGACTTTGCCATCAAACTCCTCAAAGGAACTTTTTAATGTAGCTCAATCTCTTTCAAGATCAATTGTCTCATTTAGTCACCACTCTAATCAGGAATTATGTGATAAGCTGGTAGCCTTGTTTAAACGTAAGGCTGGACGATGTACAGACAATTTGACTCTGACTGTTCTTTGGTAACTACTTCTCCTCACTCTTCAATTTTGGGCCTCAGGGAATCAGTGTTAAATGATTTTCCACTGCTAACCATAGATCAGATAACTAACCTTATTGGGCAGGTAAAGTCCAGAGCACCTTTAGATCCATTTCCTCCTAAAACAGTACAAAAGTGTACAGTTAATCTTGTGCCAGTTTTCACTATCTTGCTGAATGTCATAATAACAGCAGGTGTCTTTCTTTCTGAGTGGAAAAATATTTTATTCTACCTTTTTTTAAATCCCTCGTTGGATTCCACCGAAGATAAACATTTCTGCCAAATTTCATGGCATCCTTTTTCAGCCATGCTCGTTGAATGGTATATGAGCTTATAGGGTTACTTGGAAGCAAATTATGTTCTGGACAATGCACAATATGGTTTCAGATCTGGTTGTAGCACTGATACAGTTTTAATTTCTGTCTCAGAAGAGATCAGAACTATCAAAGACCCCTGTGGAAGAGCGGCGATGGTTCTTTTACATTTCTCTACCCCTTTTGACGCAGTTTGTCATACCGTTCTGTTGTTCACATCTGAACATCTAACAGAAATTTTGATTGGGAACTCAGCACATGATCTCATTGGCTCCTTTTTTAAGTAATAGAGCAGACATGGGTCTTTGGCGATTTTTATTCTGAAACCCTTTTCTCTCCCCTGTGGGGTACCCCAGGGGTCATTGCTTAGCCCCACGCTCTTCGACATTTATGTAGCACCATTGGTAAAGATGATTCACTCTTATGGTTTTGCTACAGTAGCATATGCCCATGATTGTGGTATCAGTCCCTGGCAATGTGGAAGAGGTGGCAGACAGATTTAATAAGTATTTGAATTCTATTGTCAATTGGATGACTACGAATTGTTTAAAACTAAATTCCGATAAAAAGAAGGTTCTCATTTTCAGAAAAGAGTCAACTTTTTGGGGTCACTCTTGGTGGCCACACATCCTGGGTTCTACCCCAGAGCCTGTGACTAGGGTAAGAAACCTCAGGGTCATATTTGATGTGGACCTTATCTTCAAGGAGCAAATTAACAAAGTGGTGACCTTGTGCTTGCTTTTACTCAGATCATTGCGGAAGGTGTTGCCTTTTATCCCTTTTCATCTCCAAAGAACTATAGTCATCACTCTTGTCCTTGCCAGAAGTGACTGTTGCAATGCCCTGAATATGGGCATGTGGGAGTCTGCTTTAAGAAACCTACAAATGCTGCAGATTGCAGCTGTTTGCATTTTGATGAATCTTCTTAACTCATGTCATTGTCAAATTCTCTAAAAGAACTTCATTGGCTTCTTGTGAAGAACATGGTGGCTTTTAAAGCACTTTCCATAGCTCAGAAGTCACTGTATGGGACCAGACAAAAATAGCCCTGTGGGGGTGGGGGGGCGGGGGGGTTGGGGTTTGGGGGGGGGGATTAGGTGGTATCAACCTAACCGAAATTTCAGATCTACTGCATCTTGTTCAGCACTGGTCCTCAGGATATATAGAGCCTCATCGGGTGGCTGTAGCTATGTGCATAACAAATGTCAGTTGTGGAACAAAATGCCATTGTACCTTAAAACACAATTGAATCTTACGTTTTTGGAAACAGCTGAAATCTTGGCTGTTTCCTTTATCCTTATTTTCTTAATGGGTTGTGCCCTTAGTTGTTTGTCCTAGATCACTGTTTTGATTCCTAGCACCAAGACACCAGTGGGTATTTACGCGCTATAGAAATTACAATTACAATTGTGCTTCAGGAAATAAATTGCATCTGTATTTCAATCTGAAACAATAATGGTAGAAAATCTTACTTTCTTTATACCTTTTCATAGATTGTGCCACTGGTTAGTTCTCTTGGTCCCAAAATGAGAATGAATCTTCTCTTTGAAAAGTCAAAAACATTACTGTAATGAGCCACCTGCTTCTGTTTTCAATGTTGGTTCTTGAGTCATGGGTTCCTTGTCTCTGTATTCCTCTTGCAGATGTTCCAGTTGATAAGCTGAACTCCATGCAGTCTCTCATCTGTGTGAACCTGAAGTCAAACCCACTCAATGCGGAGAGCCAAAACCTTTCGAAACCAGCCATCAAATTTGAACTGCTCACATCTGCGCAAGAAGTGAACACTGGGATTGAGGCATAGATGGAATTGACTGATTGTCTGATGTGGCAGTGTGTAATGAGATCTCTCGGGAGGCAAAATGGACACGTGTGCCCACACATGGGCAAATTAGTGTTTTTCATTGTATGGGATTGGGCTGGAATTTTGTGATCAGTTAGAGAACGGGGAATAGCTGTGGTCAAATCTTCTTTTTATTGGAATAATGATGTGCTTCAGAATAGACTGCAAGGAACGGCCCAGCAAGGTGAAGACGGTGCAGAAACAAGATACTGGACAAGGGGTTGGTATGCACAATAGCATAAGAATACAATTTGCAAAAGAGCTAAGGATATTTATTTGAACAATAAATTAATGCTGTTGGTGCATGAGTTATTTGATATTGACACACCAGTTATGTGATATACCTGCTCATTAAATGATCATAATATAAACGTAAATGCTGGCATTCATAAAACATTAGGATAACAAATTCATATACTGTGCAAAATGTTTGAATTTACCAACTCAGGTAATACATTGTCCCTCCATCGACATGAGCCATAGGCTGCGCGATCTTTCTTGTTTACACTGATGTACCCTCTTGGCATAATGTGTCTGTCCTGCGGCATTTGGTAATCGCAGAGCCAGCCATGAGGTTGATTTTACATAATTGATTATGTTACCTGCATTTTTTCTCTGTGATGCATGACAAAATAAAGATTGTTTGCAGGAATAAAATGTATTGTTATGGGTCTTCCTACTCAAATCAGGGATGGGGCCATTTCAACTTATGCCTCCCACACATTCTATTCTACTGTCAGATCTTTTCTGCTTATGGAAATGTAGCAGTGAGAGAAAAACACTGCACATTCTTTTCAAAGAGGTAAACTAGAATATTGCATGAAATTTTAGTTTTTTATTGTAATGCTACTTGCATTCCTGTACCAGAATCATGTAACACATGACATGAATAACTTCAAAATAGTAATTTTCTGGTAAAGCCATGTTGGTAGAGGCTTGATTGTGTTGGAGCAATGGTGTTGATCCATGCCATCAGATACTGCTGTGTAGTTCCCACAAATCCACAGTATCTACACGTTTTCTGGACAACATAAACTTTGGGTGAGGTTCCTAGACTGGTTCCGAGCACCCTAGCAGGACATGTTGGCCGAGAGATCAGCTAGATCACATTGCCACCATAAGACCCCCTAACCCTTGTCTGGGAGCGAATGGTTTCTGGCAATCAATGAATATGACAACCCTGACCCCTCAGGGATTATGGTAACAGATCAGAACCTCTCACTCAGTCACTCGTGCTCATTTTTTCTCAGAAAAATATACACTGAGACATTTTTTATACGTTTATTGAACCAACGTTGTTCTTGTGTAAAATACATGTGCTGCGATAATCAGTTGACAGAAGCAGATGAAAGTGATTACAAGCATCAGAAGAGTATATAGTAGATATAAGTCTAACATGGTACTAAAACAGTGTATATTTGCAGGCATATAAAACCAGATAGTAATCAGGAGTACTCCTACTATGCAAAACCTAAGCTGTGTGTACCTAGAGTGTGTGTAGATGAGTATCCAAGAATCCCCTCAAGGGACGATCCAAACCCATTACCTGGCGGAAGAGAATATAGGACCCAGCCTTGGTCACAAACTCAACATCCCTCAAGGAGATGTCACACCGTTGCATGGTGTAGTCTCAAAATGCAGAGACCCTCGGTGTCAGCTGAAAAGCATTCTCTACTAAACCTATGATGTGCTGATTATTTGTAATGAAAAGCATCCTTGTGCATGTAGATTAGCAATGGTATGGGTGTTTAGATAGCCCTATCACCCCTTGGATGAAGATCGAATGACATTTGTACATTCATGCGTAAAGGCTTTGTACTTTGTGTTGAAAGCATCATGATAATGTTATGCAATGCCAGATGTGTAAACAGAAGTAGTTTCAGAGAAACTAATCCAACATTGTCACACACACGAATATGTGCAAAAGGTCACAGCAGTAATATTTTTTTTTTGTCCTCATATAACCTGCATACTGTTGTATAAGCATCCTCTCGATGACAGCAATCCGAATGCTTATATATTAGAGGGTCTGATCTCAGCTGATGTTCTATGGGACCAGGCCCACATGGCACATCGTAGACTGACCGAAAGGTGTAATCATTGGACAGTTCTACCCACCATTCGAATGACTCCTAATCTAATAATCTCCAAAAGAGGCCACGCTCACTTCTATTACTAAGGCAATTAACAATTTGATCTAACTCTTTAAAATATCTAACTGAATTCCACCATCCCCTCCAAGGTGGAGGGTCTACCTGACACCATTTTTTGCAAATTTCTCTTCTTGCTAAGAGAATCAGATAAAACACCAGTTTATCCTTTTCAGCAGTGATGTCCCTCTCCCCCTCTGAAGGCTGTACTATACCAAAAAAATGTAAAACGAGGTTTACCTCTATATCTTTACCCAGTATTTCTGCCAGAGTCTTACCCACATTCTTCCAGTAATCCTTCAATACTGGGCAGGTGAAAAACATGTGGATATCATCTGCCTCTTGGGTATGGCATCTTGTACAACTGGCATCTCCTTCTCCCCTCATTTTGGATATCTTGAGTGGAGACCAATTTAGCCTACAAATGGTAAAAAGGTGGTTCTTTCTTAAGGCAGCGGATTTAATCAAAGGGTATAATTTATCTAAAGATACATGCCATAAGGTTTGCAGCTCTTTGTCTGGCAAACTTTTATCCCAAACCATATGGGGGGAGCCAGTTTCCTGTCCGCTGCCTCATGTAGATAGTTGTACCAGAGAGCAATCTCCTTCTTTCGTGGATTTGGATCTTGGAGATCATCCTCCATTGCTCAGTCTCCAGGAAATGTCCAGTGTTGGATTTCACACCAGGTCGACATTTGATAATATTTAAATCTGGAGAGCCTGTTCTTTGTTAAATTACTCCATGTATCCCAAGAAAGACAGCTGTTTCCTTCAACTATGTCAGCCCATCTCTTCACCCCCGCCTCTTTCAAAGGTTGAGATGAAGCGTTGTTTCGGCATTCCAGGGTTCCTGGGGAATCCCACACTAGGGCCCACTCACTATAGTAGGGGATACCTAAAGTACTACAGTAGTCGAACCATAATTTAACAGCAGCCTGTAAGACCTTCAGACTGACTTTAAAAAAAAATTAGGGGCGCCAAACTTGTACTTAAAACCCTCAACTGGACTCTTTTGCAATATACCTTGAACATGTGACCCATCTGGTGATCATCTGGCCTATATAGGAGCATCCTACTATTTTGCAGTTGATATGCCCAACAGTTTAATTGTAGGTCTGGTCGGCTCAGGCCACCGTATACCAACTTTCGTCTGAGCTTTTTCCATGATAGTCTGATCCCCTTACCAGCCCAAATAAAAGTGGAGATATTTTTCTGAATTTTATTTAGAAGAATTTTTTCAAAAGTCAGGGGAATATTAATAAAAACATAAGTGAACTTCGGCAATACACACATTTTAACTATGTTTACTCTGTCATACTGTGTAAGTGGACGATTCCGCTATCTCTTCAAAAGTGTTTCAATCTCCTTGGAGACTCGGGCTATGTTTATTTTGGGGAGTTCAGTCAGCTCTTGTGTGATGGTGATTCCCAAATACCTTCACTCCTTTGAAACCCTAAAACCCTGCACTTCTGAGTTTCATGACATAATCTCAGTCTTACTGCTAATAATCTTATAGCCTCACATTTTTCCGAAGACCTGATTTTCCCTGAATAAACTTGGTAAAGCTTGGTTAACGTTAGACGTAAAGAGTATTAAGTCGTCCATATACAGAGCAAGCTTCCTTGAGAAATCATTCATTAAAAATGGATGTATTTCTTTATTTAGCCTTAAATTTTGAGCAAACGGCTCAATACATAGATCAAAGAGAGTAGGAGACAACTGACAGCCCTGTCTGGATCCTCGCCCTATTGCTACCCGAGCTGAAAGGTTGCCATTGACCAGTGGCGTCACTAGGGGGGTTTGGGGGGTGCGAACCGCACCGGGTGACACCCTCACATGGGGTGACACCATCTGGTTACGCTGCGCATGTAACACAGTGACAGCTCTGCAGCCTTGCCTCTGCCCTGCTTGTATAAAGTATTCCTGGGCTCGGCCTAATTTTTTGACAGTGATCTGTGTCAGTAGAGGCCTTGCCCAATTGCTGTTTTCGCTTTGCAGGACGTTACGTAATCTTACGCTGCCGCTTCCTGCGGTGGCGGGAGTGAGGCTACAGGTTTGGAACTGGAAGCCTGGCTGGGCAATTGCAACTGTGAAGGCCGCGGTGATAGAATCAACGCGACCGCGGCTGGAGCTTAGGCACACGCTACAGTACTGCAGCTGAGCCTTGAATGCAGCGGGCTGGGGGAGTCCAGTAGATAGTTGAGGCCTGAAGGACTCACTATGTAAGCGTGGGGCGGCCCGGCCTTAAACCGCATTTCCCGTCTGCCGTTCACCCCCTGTGGCTACTGCAGGTAAAATGTGCGTTATGTAGCGCGGCTCGCTGTAACACACTTTATTTAAATCATGCGACGTTAGCAATGGCTCTTGTGCATGCGTGTGTGCGCGCCTCGCACCCTTGTCCCCGGAATAAATAAGCAGACCGGGGCTCTCTGACACGACGCCTGTAAGTCCACTCAAGTTTTTTGGCTCATTAAGGCAACTCACCTGGGCCGCTGGCTACATCGGTGCCCCGCCGGCTACACCGGTGCTTGGAACGTAGCAGCGCGCTGACTGGGCCGTGGACCTCTTCTGCTTTGGGTAAGAGTTTGTTGGAGCCTCGCACATGATTGTTAGGGCGGCCAAGTCGTGAAGGGCACTACGTTATTGCCCTTCCATTTGTGGTGCTTTGCAGCAAACGTACGATTTTTTCATTGCTCATATAGGTGTTATTTATGATATTTGTGTTTCCCTCGTCTTCATTGATTTTGCTTGTGAAAGGTGTCACTCCTATTTGTGGTAATGTCACTCATAAGTACACTAAAAATATGAAAATTTCACACGTAGCAAACTAAAACCTTGGCAGCTATGCTTTGCTTTATCATCAGGAGGAACCCTGGGTGGAGAAGGCGACGAGGAAAGGGTTAAAAGACCAGCAGGCGGGGAGGGTGTTTCAGACGGAGGGGGAGGGATGGTGCAGGCGGAGGGGGAGGGATGGTGCAGGCGGAGGGGGAGGGATGGTGCAGGCGGAGGGGGAGGGATGGTGCAGGCAGAGAGGGAGATGGTGCAGGCAGAGGGTGAGATGTTGCAGGCGGAGGGGAGATGGTGCAGGAAGAGGGTCAGATGGTGCAGGCAGAGGGAGAGATGATGCAGGCAGGGGGTGAGATGGTGCAGGCGCAGGGGAGATGGTGCCGACAGAGGAAGAGATGGTGCAGGTGGAGGGGAGATGGTGCAGGCAGAGGGTGAGATGGTGCAGGCAGTGGGGAGATGGTGCAGGCAGGGGGGGAGATGGTTCAGGCAGAGGGGAGATGGTGCAGGCAGAGGAGAGATGGTGCAGACAGAGGGATGAGATGGTGCAGGCAGAGGGGAGAGATGGTGCGGACAGAGGGAGAGATGGTGCAGGCAGGGGGTGAGATGGTGCAGGCAGGGGGTGAGATGGTGCAGGCAGAGGGGAGATTGTGCAGCAAGAGGGTGAGATGGAGCAGGCAGCAGGCAGGGGGTGATTTGGTGCAGGCGGAGGGAAGATGGTGCAGACAGAGGGGAGAGATGGTGCAGGCAGAGATGGTGCAGACAGAGGTAGAGATGGTGCAGGCAGGGGGTGAGATGGTGTAGGCAGAGGAAGAGATGGTGCAGACATAGGAAGAGATGGTGCAGACAGAGGAAGAGATGGTGCTGGCAGAGGGGAGATGGTGCAGGCAGAGGGGGAGAAGGTGCAGGCAGAGTGGGAGATGGTGCAGGCAGAGGGGAGAGATGGTGCAGGCAGAGGGGAGAGATGGTGCAGGCAGAGGGGAGATGGTGCAGGCAGAGGGGAGAGATGGTGCAGGCAGAGGGGAGAGATGGTGCGGACAGAGGGGAGATGGTCCATCCGGTAAGTTGTGAGGGGGTGACACCATGAGTTACCCGCACCGGGTGACACCAACCCTAGTGACGCCACTGCCATTGACTAATATTTAGGCTCGTGGTTCGCTATATATTTTCCCCAGCAAATCTCTAAAGGTCCAGTCAAACCCTTCTGATCTTCATGTATTATTGCCCAAGCGAATTTACTTAACCGAGCGTTCATAATTCTGGTGAAGGTTTTGTAATTGCAGTACAAAAAAGGTATTGGGCGATAAGATTGACATTGTGTGGGGTCTTTACCCGTTTTTTTAAATCAGGGTGATAACTGCCTCTTTCCAAGTATCTGGTAATGGGGAACGCCCTCTCAAAATGTTGTTAAACAAGTTTAACCATATAGGTATAACTTCATCTATTAGTATCAAATAGATCTCATTGGGAATCAGATCTGGACCTGTAGCTTTGCCTTTCTTGATTTTCTTAAGAGCTTCCACAATTTCACTCCCTGTTATATCTTGGTTAAGTGATGTCAAATTTCCAGGGCTCAACTTAGGCAGCTGTTTTTGAGCAAGCCATTGATCTACGGCTGGTTTATCTATCTTTAAATCATCTTATACAAGTCCTGAAAAAATTTACAAAACTCCCTCTCAATCTCACCCTTATTATCAGAACACTGAGCAGAAGGTTCGTCACCATTTTCTAATCTGATCTTTCTAATAAAATTTTGGGACCTATCCATTCTACTAGCTTCCACTTCTGCAACATGATTCCTTCCAATGTCAGCCTATATTCACGTTGCGGATCCTCAACTTTACCCATCAGTTTATCCTTTTCCTCCCCCTGGGCTTGACCGAACTTTAAACTTGCTTCAGACTTTCTCAAACGCTCCTCCAAAGAGGCTATATTTTCCTTCTCTGATCTAACCCAACCTGCATCCGCCCCTTCAGCATCCCTCTCAACCATGCTTTAAAAGAGTCCGAAACCAAATGAATGGGCGCAGACTCTAGGTTTTGGCTAAAAAAGGCTGCAGCCTCTAGTTTAATTTTCTCCATAACTCCAGTTTGTGAGAGAAGTCTTCTATTTAATGTCAACCTCTTAACTGATGGAATGGAGGGAAACTCCATACTTAGTTCTATTGCTCCATGATCTGATATGTGAAAGGCAAATACTCGATTTTCTTTACCTTATCTACTTCAAGACGATCCATGAAAATATAATCGATCCTGAAGTAGTGACCGTTCTTTTTGCTAAAAAAGGAGTAGTCCTTTACGTCTCCCATTTTCTTTCGCCATACATCACATAAATTCAAATTATCTAACAAAGCAAAAAGACAAGCTCTAACTCAGGAGTATTGATTTGGGTGCGGGGTGAAGATCTATCCAGCTCATTATTCATTAATAAATTAAAATCCCCACCGATTATCAGTGGGGCCTCATACTTAAGCAGAGCGGAACATAGATTGTTCAAGAAAATAACCAGCAGTAATGTTTTGTGAAAAAGAAGGGCAATGTAAGAAATGAGCAGCTTCGCTACACGAGGCTAACTCAGGTACATAATAGTACAACTCTGATCATTAATCCAATGAAACAGGAAAAGGTAAATGGTATTTAAATTCTCCAGTTTGCTGTAGTTTAGTTGTGATTAACATCCCATCAGCAGCTTGGAGGATCTTTTAAGGAGTCCTGTTGAAAGGACCTCCACAATTATTAGTCAATTTGGCAAACCTGCCAGATAAAACAAGCATGGGTAGCTAAGACACAGAGATTTCGAGCTAGGTGGGTGGCATCCCTAGATTTGTGGGGGTATGAGATTGCTCATTCAGTTCTGAGTGGCCTGGTGATACCACATTCACAAATACTTACTGTAGGAACACTAGAAAGCGCATCTTCTAAAACCTCTGGGCTCTAGAGAAGAGGCTGCATCCCTGTGGCCTCTCCCTCCAAAATCTACCATCTGAAGGCCCTTACATAGTGACCTGCTGTGGTCTTTTCACTCACATTTACCATCTGTCAGAGAAAGTTGTGTATGTGCATGGAGGAGTCCACATAATCAGGGGAAACTTTTGTTTTTTCACCCAATACTTCCTGGTCAGCATGGTTCTTCCTAATTCTGGGGACTAAGGGCCAAATGTAGAAAAGCTTTATCAGGTCACAAACTGCTGATTCGCAGACTCGGGCTATATTGCAAACGCAAAAAGGCATTTCCAAATGCACAAAGAACAATTTGCGATTCAGTAACCTGTTACCAAATTGCAATTTGGTTTTGTGAATTGGTATTTGAAAGGGGCATGTTTAAGGTATCCTTTCCAAATACCGGTTCGCATTGGTATGTAAGAATGTTTTGTAACAGAAATGCAGTTACAAAACTTTCAGAATTTACGGCCAACTCAAAGTTGGTAACCCATTTGCAATTGTGAAGGGGTCCGCAATGGACCCCTTACCCTTTGAGAAGGCTTCTAAAAATAATTGTTAAGAGCAGGCAGGGGTCCAAGTGACCACTGCCTACACTTAGAAAATGAAACTTAAAAATGTCAATGTTTTCTTTACACATGCATCCCATTTCCCTGTAAATAAAACAGGCTGCCTAAAAAAAAAAAAAGATTGCTTGGTTTAAAAACATACACAAACATGTTGGTCTGCTGACCCCAGCAGGCCACCATCCCTCTGATAGCAGTGAATCGTAGTGGGTCACAAATTGAGGCCTACCTTTTTATTATTCATGAGGTAGGTCTATTTGTAACCCACTAGGAATAGCTATTTAAGGAATAGGGGCTAATAACCCCTTTTTTGCATTAGTATTAGCGATTACCAAATGGCGAATCGCAAAAAATCGAAATTTGGTAATCACTATTACTATTGTTTGTGAATTTAGCCCTGAAGCTCATAGCGTCCGTAAACTCATGGGGTGATACAATCCATAATCATTCATTCCATCCTCAGTATATCCCCATACGGTTTATGACCAGTTCATAATCTGGCCCTAAGTGTCATAGATGCGTCACTGGGTAAGTGAATTTCTGTATCCTAAATTCTTCACTAGGCAGTTGGGAAATCTGGAGCCATCCTCCTCAACAATCTGGTGGATGGTTCTTGTTATGCAGCATGAGAGGTAAAGAGAAAACTTATTTTACAGTGTCTAAATTTCAAATTCTAAACTATTGAAGAAAGAACTCAGGTCGACAGCTAAATTCAGATTTGCATGTTTATTTCAAATTCTGAAACAGATTAATATTCACCCAGTTTTAGCATTATGGTGTAAAAATACAGTGTAAACAGGATGAAGCCAAATCTCTGGAACCGGTTCACTCTACATAACAAAAAGAACTCAACAAACTCTATCACCACAATATATTTTATAAGGAAACAAAAGGGCACATTGGATTGCATCAGACTTCTATGCATTAGCCCTATACGTCCCTATCTGACCCTATACTAACTTAAAGTAAAAAATCCTAACCTAAAAAAAGTTTCAGCATAGATGTGAAAAAGAAACGATGTCAGCTGTTGGAGCCCTCCTAAAAAGTACTCCATCCTGGGTCATGTAGCATGAAGCCACAAAGCCAAAGATGAGGTCTGTATCTCAAGGCATCCTAAAGCAGAAGTGTCAGCTGTCCCTAACTACATTACAACAGAAGCAATTGCCGAATTAAGGCACCTCCCATAGTGTTACTGGTATTTTTCCATTATATTAGCATCCTTCTGCTTCCATTCTCCACCCACATGTTTGCACGATGGGCTACTTTGTATGTCCTTGGTACCCTCTCCTTCTACCACAAGAATTCATCCCCCATCCATTATCTCATTTCTTCTTCTCAGGCCTCTCTATCTACTATGAACAATAACTCTTTCTCTAAACTAATGAAGCCTTGCCCACCTGCAGTGGGAACACAAGATACATGCAACATTCCACAGTGCAAGCAAAATGCGAAATCCATGTTATCTGGAAAATAAATTGGTAATGCATTTCAGGCCTACAGTTAAGCTAAAAGCCCAACACATAGTTTACATTATGTGCACCCTTCTACAAGCAAATAAGCCATATTTTTATTATATACCCCAACAGTTATAAATGTCAACCCTTAAAATAATAGCGGCATGAGTAAAAGGCTAGTCAAGTTAGCAATCACATTTACTTTGTTATCTCTTAACACATAAGAGACACATAATCATGAGGATTACTTAAACATCTTGTATTCCTCCTTCTTTTCATACATTAGTCACACAGAATATATGCAAGTGCAGACTAACCATGATTATAACGCACTCCTACTATAAATCAGAAAAGGGGTCCCACACTTCTCTTCTCTAATCCCCCTCTAATGGCATATCTAGCCATCACTAAATCTTATCTTCTTATCAGGTGATCTTTCCAGATAGACAGATCTAAACCATTGTGGTTGCAATTCTCTTTCTTTTGAACCATTTTCAAACGTTTAGATCCTGATAGTACTCATCCTGTACCCTTTCTAATTGTATCTCTCCTGATTTCTGATTATTTCCTTTCCTTTCATGATACTTCTTTTACCCTTTGACAACACCTATCAGGGTAAGTGCACAAATGGCATTTATAAAACAAAGATTTCAGGACAGAACCAACTATACCAATTCTCAGGTTTGCAAACCATCTGCCTATAGCACTAAGGGCCAGATGTACGACCCACCAATTTGTGACTCGCAAATTGAGTGCATTTGTGACTCGCAAATTGGGATGTACAACAGTGTCTCAGACACTGTTTGCGTTTCCTAATGCGGTCGCTAATTGCATACCTCATTATTATTAATGATGCAAAAAAGAAAATTTGAGGGACAGAATGCAGAACAATGTCATACATTCACCCCAGTACAGAGATCTGGGCCTAAATCTATCGTTTTTTTGCTCACCATGTTATTCCAGTTTGGACCCAGCCACATGCAAATCAGTCTTGACCCTGCGTCCAATGGGAACAGTCCAGCCCGAACTGCCAGGCCAGGTCGTCCCCGGACTAGAAGCAAGCATCCTAGGACCGGTTTCAGGCTTTCAGCCCTCATCAGCCAGGATAGATTGACTCCAGTGGCATGGAGAGCACAGGACCCACGTCTGGGCATACCTGTTCCACTCGCAGTGACAAATGCAAAAAAGAACAATTGATAGACAGAATGCAGAACAATGTCATACATTCACCCTGTATAGAGATCTGAGCCTAAATCCGTTTTTTTGCTCACCATGCCATTCCAGTTTTGAACCAGCCATATGCAAATCAGTCTTGACCCTGCGTCCAAAGGAAAAGTTCAGCCCCAGAGGATGGATTTAACCCAGATCTCTTGACTAGGGGTGAATGTATGATTTATTCAGCATTCCGTCCATCATTTGTTTGCGTAGCACTCATTAATATTAATGAGGCAGTCGCAATTTGTGACCCCATTAGGAATGGCTAGCACTCACTGGGATTGTGGCCTGCTGGGGTCAGCAGAGCACCATATCTGTGACTGCTTTTTTTTTTATAAAGTAGTTTTTTTTTTAAATACTGCCCGTGTTCCTTAAAGAAAAACAGGATCCTTTAAATAAAAAGAAAAGTGAAACTTTTCAATTTCATTTTTTGGGATGGGGCCTGCTGGGGTCAGCAGAACACCATGTCTGTAACTGCTTTTTTTAATAAAGGAGGTTTTTTTTTTAAATGCAGCCCGTTTTCCTTAAAGGAAAAAGGGATGCATTTAAAAAAAAGAAAAGTGAAACTTTTCAGTTCATTTTTTAAGGGCAGGCAGTGGTCCCTTAAAAAATATTTTTAGACCCATTCACGAAGGGGTTTGCTAATGGTTTACCACCTACTTGGAGTAGGTGGTAAATGGAGAGTATTTTGTGACTGCAATTGGGGTCGCAAAACATTTATACATACAAATACAAGTCGCTATTAGGAAGGGGTGCCCTTGGCACGCCCCTTCCTAATAGCGAGTCGCAAACCTCTTTTTGCGAATAGGTAAAATGTAACCAATTTGCAAAAAAAGGTTTGTACATGACCATGCCCTAAATTGCGGTCGCAAATGGACTGGTTGCCCGTTTGCAACCATAACTTAGTCGTACATCTGGCCCTAAATCCATTTCCAACTGACTCCCAAACCCCTTCAGCTGAGAATCCACTCAAAAATCTATGAATGTCAGTAATGTTGTCTATATATTTTTATAAGTCCGTACTCTTATCAGGGATATAAGTGCAATACTGCTGAACTTTCAGCATCCCGCAGACTCCACCTTCCTTAGCGAGCAGGGCGTCTAAAGCAAGACTGTTCTGCAAAACCATTGATCTAATAGCAACCATTTCACTATTCAAAAGCCGCACAGATCCAGCAGTACTAGTAGACAACATAGCAACCACAGTAGACAGTTTTTTAATCTTGATGTCGTTCATTGTCACACCAACACCGGATAATATAGAACTAAATATGTCTCCCACAATTTCTCCTTGCTAGATTTGGGGGGGTCTCTAGTTGGCAGAGGAAGGTACCTTAGACCAAATTGGGACCCTTGCATCTAGTCAGGCAGTACACTCCTAAAATGACCCCTGCTCACCCCCTTGGTAGCTTGGCACAAGCAGGCAGGCTTATCTCAGAGGCAGTGCGTAAAGCATTTGTGAACACATACAGTAACCCAGTCACAACACTACAGATAGACACCACACAAGTTGTAGTATAAAAATACGTATTTTTATACACTTAACAGAAGATCACAATTAACAAAAATCCACAATACTGTACTTTAAAAATGGTAGAAATAGCTTAGTTCTCTTTAGATGTAAGATGCAACACTTTAAGTTCAATGTACCTTTGGATGCATAAAGCTATACAACAAAAGTGTTGCAGGGAAGGTGATGCGTTGGTTTCTTACACGCAAGAACAGTGATGCGTCGGGTCCCTACTGCTGTGTAGGGGATGCATCGATTCTTCTTAGTGTGGGGAGGTGATGCGTCGGTTTCTTACTGCGGTTCCGTGGCGATGCGACCAGCACCGCCGTGATGCAATGAAGATCCGGTGCAATGAAACAAAAATGGCGTCTTCTCCTTGATGCGACACGATGCGTGCATGCCGGAAGGCCGTGCGGTGAATCAACGACTCTTCTGAGCCGTGACAGGCCCTGCGACACGCTTCTCCGGTGATGCGACTTCATCTGATGCGACGGCGACACTCCTCTCCGGTGATGCGAGATGCTTCGGTGACGCAAAACAACAGCGACGACACCCTTCTTCAGTGATGCGAGGACAGCGGCTGTGGTGGCGACATGCTTCGCTCATGATGCGACAGCATTTTATGCGACGGTGACACTCTTCTCCGGTGAAGCGAGGCGCTTCTGTGAAGCGACAGCGGCAGTGGCAACACCCTTCTCCAGTGATGCGACGACAGCGGCTGCGGTGGCGACACGCTCCTTCTTCGTGCCTTGCGCTTCCAGCTCCTTGCGACACGCAGTCCCTCAGAAGGCCCAACACAACATTAGGCACTTTCAAAGAACTCTTGGGGAGCTGGTTGGTGAAGTCTGTTGTCCCTGAGACTTCAGCAGGAGGCACGCTCTATCTCAAGCCCTTGGAGATCCTTAACAAGTGGATTTGAAAGTAGCACAAAGTCCTTTCTCCTTTCTTTGGCAGTCAAGAAACCACTGCAGGCCAATCCCCCAAACAGCACTTAGCTTAGGGATAGTCTCTTCCTCAGTTCCTCTCCTCAGCAAAGGTACTTCTTGTTTCCCAAAGTGATCTAAAGTTCTGGGGTTTGGGCCCCTTCTTTTTTACAAATTTTCCCATTGTTCTCTGAAGGCAGAGAGGCCTTTGCCTAGTCCAAATCAGTTCTGGTCAGTCCTGGAGCACTTTGTTGACAAGACTCCTTCTTTCCTTTCACAGTGTAGGCCAGGCACATCAGACGCACCACAGGAACTGGAGCCAGCATTGTGGAGGGAAAGCACAGCCCTCTTCAGGTCCCAGGTGCAACTCCTCCCTCACATCTACATGCAGATCACTCTATTCAGCCCTGTGCTGACTCACCCTGTCTCCTGGAAGCCCCCAGCTCCCGTCACTCAAACTCCAGACAAGGAATACACAACCTAGCAGAGGCAGGCTTGGATAAGGAAATACCTACTTTCAAACACACAATTTTAAAACCAACTTCACTAAAAGATGTATTTTATTATCCTGAGTTCAGGCATACTAAACTCGAATTTCTACCTAGTTCCCTGAGTCAGTTAGGATTAAGATGTAATAATCAAACTGCCCATTCTGGCCTACGGGAAACAGGTAGCTTTGCAATAATGAAAAACGAAAATGGCTGCAATTCACTATTAGGATATGCCCCACACATCAGGGCTTGTCCTACCTTTTACCTACAATGCACCCTGCCCTTGGGCCTGCCATAGGGGTGACTAATATGCAGAAAAGGGAAGGTTTAGGGACTGGCAAGTGGGTGCACTTGCCCAGTCAACATGGCAATACAAAGTCTGCAAACCTTTACAGGCTGCTTCAGTGGGTGGCACAACCAGTGCTGCAAGCCCACCAGCAGCATGGGATTTACAAGTCCTGTACACACTCAGTGCACTGTACTAGGATCTGACACGTAAACCAAACCAGCCAGTCATGGAATCACTAATCCATACATCAATTTACCATAGGGAGCACTTGTACTGTGGCACTGAATAGCAGTAGCACAGTGCCCAAAGCATCTATAACCAGCAAAAACACATGAGGGAACATCAAAAAATGGAACGGAGGCCCACGCCTACAGTGCCAGGTATAACATTCCTGCACTCAAACCCCATTCTCCTTCCAAACAGGATGATCAAAATTGTCTACATGATAAATATTTGGAAACTCCACACCCAGATAACAAGTATCATATAATTTAGTAGATAACTTAAAAGGGAACATTCCTCCCAAAGGCAAAATAAATCCAAGGAATCACTGGATCTCTTCCTTCCACAAACAACTTCCAAGATCCACAGACTTCAAAGGTGCGATCACATTTACTCTTCCATACAAATATGGATTTGTAGTCACTTGAGTCGTGGTATACACACAATCTCCCCCTATTTTGCCAAACTAATGCCAAATGCTCCAGTGTTTCCTGCAGTCTGATGAACCCTTCCTGCACACAACATCCAGTCTCAGCTTCAGCTATCACAGCCCTAAATCTATCTTCTAAATGATACATGAATTTCTTCTCAATTCCTGTAAGTGCACATGTTAAGTTATGTCAGTGTGCATAACCAGTATCTATTGTTTGGGATTAATCTAAATATTTACCAGTGGAAAAATGCGGCTTTTGATTAGGTAGGTAAAGAGTCTGAACTCATTTGTTTCTTTTCACCATTGCTTTATTATTCCTTCTTTACACACTTATATGATGCCAGGATGGATGAGCTCGCTTCTGTTGTCCTTTCTTTTCAGCTCTTCAGGTTCTCCTTCATTGGACCGGCTTCCCGGTGGTGCCCCTCGGAAGAAGATGGGACTATCGTTTAAGTATATCACCCTCTTTTCTTTTCTCTCATTCAGCGAATATTAGGGTCTGGAAGCGAGAGGGTTTAAGTAGTGCCCACACCTGACCACCACCACTGTTCACTGAAATCACTCAAAGTGAGTAAATAAAAAAAAAGAAAACAAAAACCCTTCTTGACGATTCTCTTGTCCTTGCTGTCTTCCGCCTCCCACCCCAGACTCCTTTTAGTTGACCTTTAGTTCAAGTAAGAACGTAACCCACCACACACCTGTGATAGCCACGTCCCTCCTGGGATGTGACAGGTTGCTGCTCTCTCTTGCGTCCTCTTCTCGTCAGCTTCTCGCTCCGGGGGTCACTGCAGCAGAGCAGATGGTCTTCCGCTGGTTGAGAGTCAGTTACCAGGTCCTTCTCGCTCTTCTCCTCCTCCTCTCGGCGTCTTGACTCGGGACCTCCTTCAACAGCCAGGATACGCAGCAGAGTTTCCACTTCCGGGTTTCTTCTTAAAGGGCCCGTGTTCTCTCCTACAGGTTCTGATAGAGGGTCTACGTAATCCGTTCTGGTCTACGACAGGGCAGTCTCGCCCCGCAGATTGTAACTCTAGTGGGTGTCAGCGTGTGGTAAAGGACTCTTGGACTGCAAGGGAGAAATGAAAGGAGGTATTGGCTCATTTTCCTCTCCTTCCTTTTCTATTCCATCAAGTCAAAGAGGCACCTCATGAAAACCAGCAACATTAGTCGTTTTAGCATTTGCATGCTTATTCAAGTGCTTAACCAAAGGCACCTCAGAAAGGACCAGATCATAATTTGAAAAATAATACTCCAAATGTCCCTTGTTATAAAATGTACTAAGAAGCAAACTACAACTAATGCCATATGTTAAAGGAAGGTGATAAGTGATGCCCTCAGCTGCTGAAGCAGGTGATTGCATGCAAACATAACAATCCCTCGCCTCCACAGTGTCCACATACTCATACAATAGCTTAGCATAGGAGTTTGAGGTAAAATGCCCCCTAAGTAAATCGGTATCTAAGTGTTGCTCTCCTAACCTTGCTAAGTCCCCCTTTGACTTAGGTAAGGGTGTCTGTGCAGGTATACGTATCTCCTCTATGCTACCAGCAGACCCTCAAACATAAAACGACAACTAACACTATTAAACCTATTGCTATAAATGTTATGGAAGCACACATTATGCATCTGCACCTACTACTAGAATAATTAGTTTCCATTCTACTTTAGAAGCAGACCAAGGGCCTGAGCCACAAAGGTAAAGTTAGACAAAAGTCTAACTTTAGTACTTTCAGTATTCACAAAGGGCATTTACTACTCGTACATTCCCTTTCTGAATACTGAAAGTCAAATTTTACGACTTTCAGTATTCACAAAGGTCATTTACGAGTAGTGAATGTTATTTGTGAATACCAAAAGTCATAAAGTTAGACTTTCAACTCACTTTACCTTTGTGAATCGGGCCCCAAGTTTTGCAGAGAAATAGCAGCTACAGAATTTTCTCTCATCCTACACCTATGAAAAGTGCAAAACAGTCTCTTGGTCAGAGTTTAACTTATTTACATGAATATACAATCTTTGTGAGACATCCTAAGCCATACTCCATGTTCTTATAACTTGCCACACTCTAAACTCGAGCCTCTGTGTTCTTCTTCGAGCACCTTATGCAAGAGTTCATAGAATGTCATTCAACATTTCTTATAAGTTCTGATCCTAATTGTTGTATGAGCAACTGTAACAAATCTGATCTCAATTCCGCAATCTCCTCAGGTGGTTGTTCTGGATTCTGATGAGGAAAAACAGTATCATTCAGCATAAAGTTTCACAAGCCACTCAGCTTCTGTGAATAGGGGACAGCAAACAAAAGAAGAACATTTAAATCAGTCCCTAAATCAGTCCCTGAAATCCTCAGCAAAACATCTATTATCAGCACTGAAGTTCCATTGCTCGCCCTCGTCGGCATTTCTAGCTAGGTATGTCCACTCAGGAGAAGCATAACTCTGACTAGGCACCCTCAGTCTTTTGGATCTATTTAAACTGGATCTTCATCTTCACTCTGTTCTGACTCCGATGTTTCACCTATGGGTGCAAGCTCTCCTTCAGAGGACAATGTCAAACTTCTCCTAAGTGACCTCTTTGGCCAGCTTTCTTCCACTTCCACTCACGAGCCCACAACATTACCTTCTTTATCGGAGGCAAGTTTGTCTCGTTCATCACTTCACCCTCAGCTTAATCTGAGCCAGCTTCTTTCTCTTGCTCTACTGGTCCTCCTTCGATGTGTTCCAGTGCTATTTAGACTTGAGAGTGTCCCCTTACTACTTGACTGTCCTTCTACTGTCGCCTCTCAGCCACAGCTCTTCTGGAAGAGGAGCTGCTTTCATCAAGGGGACCCAGGACTCTGTGGGTGTGAGAGGTGTGCACCCAGTTTGGTAGGTCGCTGCACTTTACAGCAATAGTTGTAAATAAAATCACCTGGAACGGGCCATGTTAACGGGGTTCAAGACAGCTCTTCCTCACATGTTTCTTGATGGTCACCCAGTACCGGGGTTTGAGGTTGTGACACTGCTCCTGTTGTGGAGGTGTAGTTGCTGCTTCGACCTGGTGAGACACAGAACGAAATACATCAGCTAGCCCCTTGCAGTAGTCGAGCACCATATTCACAAGTACATTGGCAGGCATAGCAGGCAACTTCATGTGGCGCAAGTCCAGTCCCTACACCTGGTAAGGTGTAGGTACAAAGGCTTATCAACACAAGAGGTAAAGCATCAGGCCATTTTAGAGATGTCGAGGTAAATACTTTAGCCAACCTGGATTTCAAGGTACCATTATCTGCTCCATGATATCGGATGCCTCCGGACAATAATTTTAATGTAGTCTCTCTTCCACTTGCAAAGCTGCACATAACAATTTTATGATCTCATTATTAAAATGAGATCCTTAGTCTGATTTCAAAGTAGTTGGAAATCCGAATCTTGGCATAAGTTCCAGCAACAGTGTTTTGGCCGCAGTGAGCTTGTCATACCTTATAGAAGTATAAGATTCTATACACCAAACAAATATGCACACCACCACCAGAATATACCTCAGTCCATTACAAAAAGCATCTCAACAAAGTCCAACAGCATCTTATTAAACGGTCCTCCTGATCTTCCAATATACCTACATTCATCTGTTAACAGGTCACACACCAGTGACACAGTGCCTCAGTAATCACTTGAAATTTGGGGTTAAACCACGTCTGCCTAAACACCCTCACCAGTGCATCCCTTCACACATGAGTTGGTCCATGAATATGCATTGCCATCGGATGTAACAAACTATTGGCCTCCTGTCATCAGAAACCCAAATATCATACTCCCTCTTTACACATCTTACCTTTATCCAGCTCCATTGTTCTTCCTCGGCTACATCCTCCTGCTATCTCTTCACCTCATCTCAAGTATCAGCAACTGTCATCAACATGTTGAGATCGGTCTCACCGTTCTGTTCATTGGCATACTCTCCATTGAAACTGCAATCATTCAGAGCACAATAATGTGCAACTTTTTCAGAGTATCCATTTCCAAAAGTGACATAATCATTTGCCTTACAATGAGCAGGACACTTAGTAATTGCTACCTCCTATGGTAACTGTAAAGCCTCCAATAGTTTTCTCACAACCTCCCCATTACAAATGGATGATCCGGACGGGGTCATGAAACCTCTCTGAGACCATAGCTACTCCAAGTCATGCACCACCCCATAGCCATACTGACTGTCAGTGAAAGTTGGTCTGAGTCACCCCATTTGCGTGTCAGGGCAATCAATTTGGCCACTTGTCTGGAGAATACTGCTTGGAGATAAGCAGCTTCTACCACACCTGAGGCAGTACAGAAAACATAGGTAGCCCTCAGATTCCCTTCATGATCCCTTAAACATGAGCCATCTGCAAACAGGATTTGGTCAGACTCGGGTAATGGCTCATTAACAATATCAGGACTTGGTTTGGTGCATAGTTCAGTGACAGCAAGGCAGTCACGCTCTCTCTGTCTCTTTCCCATCACAATCAGGCAATGGTAATAAAATGATAGGGTTTAGAATAGAAGAGTACTTCAAAGTGACATTCTGTGCTGCCAGGATGACTTGTTCATAACGTGCAAATCTATTGTTCGTCATATGCTGAGTTAGTGTTCGTGTTAGCAAATTTTCCACTGAGTGCAGAACTTAAACAGTAAGCAAATGATGCATCACAATGCCTTTTCATCTCTCTAGGCTGACACCTGTTGCAGCAACAGATTTGAGACATCTGGGCACTGAAGACATTCTGGATCTAGAGTAACTGAGAAGTATGTGACTGGTCTACAGGCACCTCCGTGGTTCTGTGTCAACTTTGAGAGAGTATAGCCCTCCCTTCCATGGCAAAAGAGAGAAAATGCTTTGTTGTAATCAGGCATTCCCAGCACTGGAGCATAGCAGAGGCTCCCTCTCAACTCCAGGAATGCATTCAAGCAACCATTGTCCCAATGCACCCGATCAGACACATCCTGTGTGTCCACATCTGGAGAGGTTTGGCCACTATGGAAAAACTGGGCATCCACTGTCAACAGTAGCCCACCATTCCCAAAAACATCCTGACTTCCTTCTGTGTACACAGCTGATTCATTTGCATGATCAGCAATATTCTCTCCTGCAACACTTTTCTGACACCTTTTGGAATTTGATGTCCCAAATATAGGACATAAGTCAGACAGTACTGCAACTTACTCGGGGACACCTTATGTCCATTCAAAGCCAGATAGTTTCATAAAGCAATGATATCAATCCTGCAAGCATCCTGAGTATTCAAGGCAACCAAGAGGTCATCTATATACTACACCATGACTGAATTACAGAGCATGATCACAGACTTGAGGTTTTTCTTCAAAAATCCGGTTAAAAATAGAAGGGCTCATTGACGATCTCATTATGAGAAAAAGCATCTTTCCTGGTGGGGGAGAATGGAATCTATTAAAATGACTATTGCACCTAAAATATTCTATTCCCTTGCAATGATCCCAACTCAATTTCCACTCAAATTTTATAAAGATGTTGACAAACTTTTATCAAAATTTTTATGGAATAACAAGCCTCCCCGTATAGCTTATAAAAAATTAAAAATTCCCAAAAGTAATATTGGTTTTGCCCTACCTGACTTTCTTCTATATCATAAGGCATTTATCCTTAAACAGAGTTCGTTATGGTTTAATATATCTCCTATGCTTACTCCCCCTATTTGGTATCATATAGAGACTTCCCTTGTTAAACCTTTTCCTTTATTATCCCTATTAACCATGTCTCCCGTATCTAAAATTGTACACTCGTCCTCCATAATTAAATCATCAAGATTAATTTTTAACGATTTGGACTCCAATTTTGAATCCCCTCTACTTTCAACGGTACATTTGTCCTTATGGCATAGTGCCTTGTTAAAATTAAATAAGAATATTTCGTTTTGGTCTTCATGGATTGCTAAAGGTATTTTTTATCTTGGAGATGTTTTCATGGATGAAGCGTTTATTCCATTTACTCAACTCCAATCAAAATTTAATCTGCCTTTAACTGATTTGTCTAAATATCAATTCCTTTGTAATTCTATTTTAGATTCTTTCCCACATGGCATTCCTTCTAAAATGACAGCTGATTTTATGCTATATGTTAATACTGTGTCTTTATCCCCTAAAGCGGTGTCTGTATTTTATAAGAAGCTCACTGTATCCTTAGGTTCCAATATTGATGCAATCTCTACCTTTTGGAACAATGAACTATCTTTATCTTTGCCAAGTGGTTCCTGGTCATTAATATGGACTCTTTCTATTTCTGGTTGCTTACCAGTGTCAATTTATCAAACTAATGCTTATATTTTATTTAATTCCTTATGGACACCACTGCGTTTATTTAAAGCTCATTTATTACCATCTAATGTATGCTGGCATTGCAATTTGCAGCCTGGTTCCTTACGTCATATGTTATTTGAATGTCCGCTTATTTTGAAATTTTGGTCTGAAGTATGGACTGTAATACAGAAAATTCTACCTATTTCAGATTCACCCTCTTATACTTTAATCATATGCAAATCTGTTGTGTTGAGTGTACCCCTTGAAGATAATGAAGCTAAACTATTTAACTTTTTGGTATCGGCTGCATTGAAATCCATCACATTTTGTTGGAAGGCTGTTACTTCCCTTTCAGTCCATGCTTGGTGGTCTTGGATTATCTTTACAAGAAGAGGTGCTCAATTGTCACTACAAGGTGTTCATCATAATTCTTCTACTTTTCAATCTTTCTGGTCTCCTATAGATTCATATGTACAGTTATAACTATTGTTGTTCTTCCTTACTACTGTAATGTATTGGTAACTCTACTTGTATAAGTATTTATGCTATGAATTGTATATTTCCCTTCCCCTTTCCCTGCGCCCTTCCCCTCCTTTTTTCTCCTTAGAATGTCTAATTTTTTCTTGCGATGTATTTTATTGATGACTGTTTATTTTATGATTAGTCTTTTTCGCTTCTTTGTATTTTAATGAAATCCTTCTTCACTTTTTTGTATGTATTTATGTGCTTCATCATTCTTAAAATTTCAATAAAATCTTACTGAACTAAAAAAAAAAAAAAAAAAAATAGAAGGGCTTCCCATATACCCTTCTGGGACATGACACCACAACAAAATACAATCCCCGAGCCAGAGGTGAACAAACACCAGCTGCTTTCATGCAAGGAGACCATGAAAAGGGCTGTCAAAGATAAATAACAGTGAACCATTCTGCCTCACATTGAATATGAAACAGTGTTACAGATGGATTTGGTAACATGGGGCAACACGGGAACTACCACATTATTTATTTTGTTTTCCCCTTCTCTGATACCGTCATAATGACTGATCCGTGCCATTGTCATGGAAACCCTCAAGCATGGGATACCTGCCTCTCTATTACTCAAGGACTTACAAGACTGGACAATGTTGAACAACCTGCTCTGCCTCAATCAAACTGGGTTCAGAACACAAACGGGCACCATAGACAATCTGGTGGCCATAAGGATGCTTGCCTTCCAACAAATCCAGAAAAAGGAGCAGCTGTTTTGTTGCTTAATTGACTGCAGTAAAGCTTTTGACCGCATCAACGGTCACCTACTGTGGACCAAACTTACAGCTTGGAAAATCCCAGAACCCTTATTACAATGCATCATAATGCTCGATTCCAATACATGGTCAAAAATGAAACTAGAAGGACGTATGAAAGCTTCAGATAAAATCAACACGGAACAAGGTGTGAAACAGGGGTGCGTTTTAGCACCAACTCTTTTTAATCTGTATATATGTGATTTGGTTCCAGCATAAAATAAAGTTAATAGTCATGCTCCTAAACTGGGGAATCAACTCATCTCTTCTCTGCTGTATGCGGACGACGTTGTCTTGCTCAGCCAGACACCAGTGGGGCTTCAACGATTGTTGGATGCCCTAGTCACGCACAGTCAGGCAAATGATATGCAGATCAACAATGAAAAAACAAGCATAGGTACTTTTGGTTGGAAAAGAGAAAACAATACCACGGGCACCTTGACAACAATCAACTGACCATCGCGAACCAATATAAATATTTGGGCTGCTGGCTGGATAACAAAGGAGGTCATTTACTACACATGAACTTACTAAAACCAAAATTAGCCTTGCTGCAAGGTGCTTTTCGGACAATATCCAAGGGCACAAATAACTTCTCCTTCGAGGCACTGTTGCGAATTGTCTCTGCTAAACTGCTGCCAACACTGTCATATGGCTCAGAGGCTTATCCTGGAAAAATGGGGTCTTTTTTGAACAGGGCACAGAGTGCAGTGTTCAGGTCTTTATTTCAACTGCCAGGTAACACCTTGCCAGTGCAAATTAGGTTGGAATTCACATTACAGGATCAAATGCTTGTACAAATGGCCAGCATAATAAAATACCTGCACTCTAGAAGATCTGCTGTACATGGATCATTAAAGCATCTCATCTGGCTTGAAGTTGCGGGTTTCGACAGCACAAAACACTCAAATATCTGGGCGCAAACCATAGATGTAGCCCTGGTTCAGACTCAATAAAGGGAGCTACGGCACTTGAAATGACCTCATTTACAGTTTAAAACATTCCTGAATAGAAATGTAAAAATGATTATCATGGAAATCGGATCAAAGCGCATTTGCTAAAAGAAAACAGGCCTACCTGGTCCTCGATAGCTACAACGGACAAGGACGCAACCATGTATTAATGAACCTTTCTCTATCATAAAAATAAATTCCCCGAGATACGGATGGGAACGTTTGCATCTATAGATCTATCTCCACCATGGGAGGACAAATCAGACTCAACAATTTGTCGGTTGTCCAACCTATTTCAGGAGTTTGCCTTGTATAAGACCCATACTACTGGCTGAGCGCAGAAGATTTCTCAGGCTCATATGGATCAAGGAGGGGACACGGACATTACCATCTGCTGTTAGTTTTCTTCTGAAGAATGAGCAGCCACAAGTGATCACAAAACTAGTATAAATTTTAGGATGAGTGGAGAGGCAACTAAAAATCAACTCTGAATCCCAAAACGTAGCAGTGGAGGTTCTCTGAATATTTGTACTTTTAATCAATTAATCTCCAATACTTTGACAGTATTGTTTCTCTTTTAAACCAAAGCTATTTTTTATTAAGTTATCAATTTTTCATTGAAACATATTGTAACAGTTTTTACTAGTGAGTATTGATGCTGAATTATGTATTGCTTGTTAAATTATGGAGACCTTTGAGAAATTGTGATAACAACCATCACACTAAGGTTATTTGTAAATTTTAGGCACTTTGATAGATTTTACTGTCTAAATGCAGTATTTTTTTAATCGAAAAAATACTGCTGAAATGGAACATTACTATAGGAGACAATCTGCAAAGCTTGTAATGGCATCAGAGGCCACGGCAAGTGTCAAGTGTCCCTAACTACGTTACCACATAATATTACAGATACTTTTGCATTATCCCAGCATCCACCTTCTTCCATTCTCCACCCACATGTTCACATTTTGGGGTATTTTATATGTCCTTTGTGCCATCTCCTTCTCCCACGAGAACTCGCCCACCTTCCTTTATTGCATATTTTCTTCTCAGGCCTCTTTATCTACTAGGAACAATAACTCTTTCTCTCAACTAATGAACCCTTGTCCACCTGTAGTGGGAACACAAGATACATGCAACATTCCACAGTGCAAGCAAACTGTGAATTCAATGTTAGCTGAAAAATAAATTAGAAATGCAATTCATGCCTACGGTTAGGCTTAATTAACAAAGCGCTGGTTGCATTATGTGCACCCTTCTACAAGCAAATAAGCCATATTTTCAATATGCACCTCAGCTGTTATGAATGTCAACCCTTAAAACAATGGTGTCATGAGTGAAAAAGGTTGTGAGAAGTTGGCCTGATATGTGATGTCCACTATTCTAGTGGGCACCCTGCATCAGTCCAAACAGCCCTTATGGTGATGGTTGTAAAGTCAACCTTATAGACCAGCTTTCCTAGTGGTAGCATGGACAAAGCAGTCTTAGGCTAATACTTCAGAGCGCATGTGAAGCCAATTGTTTTACCAATAATAACTCCTTGAATACCAAATGAAAGGTCACCACACAAGGTATATATCAAATATATATGTATTTATTACTAACACAACCCCCCTGCACTCTTTATGAGGTCAGAGTTCGAGATACAGCACAAGTGACTCAATAAGCATACTATAAGTTGCACAAATACAATTCTGCCCTAGGGGCCTCACGAACCATATACTAAGTAAGTGGTATAAGAAACACTTCAGAACAGGTGAATAGGCCTAGGGCCTAGGGAATCGCTGGGACTACACTGAACAACCACAGGTTAGGAAGTAGCAGTCTCACAGGATGCGTGTGCAGTGTCTAAACACACACGCGGGTTCTCATAGACTTTTAATGGGAAGGTAAAGTTAACAAAGTAGTTGATTTCGGACACTTCCGGGTGGACTACGGGAAAACCCAGCTAAAGTAGGACACTTGGATAGTTATTACCCACGGAAGCACCAGAGTACTCGAGTTACCTCATCCAGGGAAGCCGGGTGCATAGGTGTTCTTTCATGTCGGGTTTCGTCGTCGAATCCTATAGAGAACTGCACAAAGATGCTGCAGGCGACCTTGAGGAAGATGTCCAGTTGGATCCAAGGGTGGATCAAAGCAGTGAAGAACCTGAAAGCAGAGGGGATAGAGTCTGCGTCACTAGCCAGTGACCAGGAAGGAACCAGGCGATGTTGAGCTGCAAGCAGATGAAGAAGTGAAGCTTGTATCTGCAGCCAGGTGGACCAGGAGGCGTAGACGATGACCAAGAGCTGGATACAGACTGTCCCATAAAGGATCTCACTGTTGGCAGTGTCGGCTTCCAGATTAGAGTCAACCAGCCTTGGGAAAGGCAACCCACGCACGAAGGGAAAATCGGCTTCTGTTCAGACCAGCAAGGTCTGGGGACTTTCCCCTTTACAGGAAAGCAGGAGCAAGTGCAGAGCAACCAGGCAAGTGGTGTTGTTTTGTAAAGATGTCTTCAGGAGGGCTACTAGCCAGCGAGCTAGCAACCGCAAAGATGCGTCAAGGAGAAATGCAAGAGCAGGCCCCATACGGCACTCATGGAGTGTGGAGGGCTGAGCTTCGGTGCACTTACGGCTCAGGTTTGGGGCTTCTCAAGTCCCAATGCACAATTTCGAGGACGCCTCAAAAGCTGCACAGTTAGCAAAAAGCAGGTACTGCAGGTAGTACGGTCCCACATCTCTCGTGTCCGCCACGAGTCTCAACTTTGCTGTGGATGTGGGTCGGGGTCAGAGAAGTCTGAAAGTCCAGAGGCTGTGTCGCTAAGTCTTCAGGTTCCGGCGGGAGTGTCGACAAAGCAAACTGGCAAGTCACTGATGGTGCCTGTTTGCACAGGGTGGTCACTCCTTGACCACAAGGGAGATTCTTCAGTCTTCTAATTGCAGTAGAATGTCGAAGTTCCCGAGTTTTGTTTCAGAGTTTCAGTTCAGGATAATCCAAAGTCTCTAGACTCAGCTCCTAGCTTTATACCAATCTAAGGGGCTGGATTACCTGTTAGGTCCCTCCTATGGGTGGAACCTGGGAAGGGGGTGGTTACACCCCTTTCCCTTTGTCCAGTTTCGCGCCAGAGCTGGGGCTGAAGTGCCCCAGCATCTGGTTTGAACCGGGCTATGCATGGAGCACCTTGTGTGCCCCAGGCAGTGTCTCATTACATTCAACCCGCCCTGCCCCAATACACTATAGCCTGTCTGGGGAGGTGCTAGCACCTCCCAAGGCAGGAAGCCTATTGTCCAGGCCTCCCTCGCTGGTAGGGCTCCCACCTGCAGGAGGTCAGACTTGTGTCTGTGGCAGCAGCATCCATTTTGTGATGCTGAGGCTCTGTTTAACTTTAACCGGGTAAAGCTACAACTACATGTCTTCTCCCTCTAGAAGGGTGGAATGCTACCCCCGTCGCCAGAACTGGCGAGGGGGTAGTATTCCAAAGCATATGACACCTTACACGACATGTTTTGATAAAACCAAACCAAAGTTAGCATTAACCGCGAGGATTATAATGCACTTAAGAGTATATGGTATGGCTTTATTATAGAACAACTATAAGGACATGGTTCCGTAAGCTGCAGACAGGCTTAGCTCATGCTAGAGCACCATCTCACATAAAACCAAGCACTCTGCCTTCAGGATTGTCAAGGCCTGCCATAGGAGTGGCTTATAGGTATATATGTGTCTATATGTAATGGTAGGTATAGGGATACTATACCTAAGCAAGGGGTGATTACACGACCTTGCCCCAGTTGAGTGATCAGCCAGTTGTGTCAATGTGGATGGCCAGCCAGGGGTGGCATAATACATGCTGCAGCCCCAGGTAGGCCTTGGATGCACCTATGCCCTGGGTGCCTATGGTACACTAAACAGGGGCTCATAAGGTGACCCAATATCCAATTGGAGATGTACCTAAAGTACATGGAGTCCATTTTACAGTGAGAGCAGATAGCCGGGGGCCCTGATTAGCAGGATCCCAGGCCAACTAAGTCGAAAACTAGCTAAACACTAGGCAAAAAGTTGGGGTAACCATATAGTCAGATATTCACCTTCCTACAAAGGTTCAACAAATTAGCAATCACATTTAGTTGTTATCTCTTAACAAAGTGCTAATGCGCATCTTTATCAGTTACATGTCTAAAGTACACATAAGATTTGCATTAATCATGAGAATTAATTAAACATCTTGTATTCCTCCTTCTTCTTTTCATACATTAGTCACACAGATTGTACATGCAAGTGAAGACTAACCATGATTATAATGCACTCCTACTTTAAATTAAAAAAAGGGGTTCCAAACTACTCTCCTCCACAGTCAATTTCAGCGACTTAATTAAAGATTAATCAAGTGTAGTTCTGGGTGCTCATATGCTCTATTGGGTCAGGCCTAAAACAATAACTTTGGTAACAATTGGTTTATTATTCAACCTGGCAATTTTATTTTGCTACACTCCCTATGCCCCTTATCAAGAAGAAGGAATGAGCCGAACAATGCTAATGTCTCTTTGAACAGTTATTTGTGCACCCAATTATCCTGCAAGAAGGTCCAGTGCATAAAGGGCTCCACTAATGGCACAGTTTGATAGCATGTCAGAAGTTTTTTTAGTGAAAGGTTTAAACCACCTATCCTCCTTTCAAGTTCGATAGCTACCTTTGCAGTAATTACAACCGTATTCCGAGTGCTGGCAAAAGTGTAGTAGCATGTGTTAGATTTTTTTGTTTAAACGTGAAATGTGGATATTTGCTCATTTTCGAGGAACTCTTCTAAGATTATAGGCACAATTATACAATGGTGAATCCCGAAAAGAAAGATTTAATATTGGTCTTGAATGTATTTCCTCATATTGATGCAGTTTAAATCATCACAAATCTTCATGGAAATGTCAATGTCCCTGTAGCAATCAAGTACACCAAGCTAGATGTTTATTGTATCAGATCCTGGCACTACTGTGTCATCTCTTCCAATTTGTCTCCACATTCCATAGCCCCCACATATATCACATCACCTTTAACAATTCTACCTATTCTGTACTCTAAGTTCTACCTCTCAGGGTTCTATTTAAAGAGAATCAGCATACATATACCCACTACTACACAAACCCCCTTTTTCATAAAATAAAAATAAACAAAAACTTAAATAAATACAACATTATGCAAATCACATTCTCATACTCCTATCTTATGCAAATAAAAATTCCTGTACTCCCATTACTCATCTACAAACATAGTTGTCTAATTTATTTGGTTTCTTAATAGTTCTTCCACAGGTGCTTGCTATTATACTACAACCTCCAGAGGCTTCTCCTCACACTCCAAGCTGAACAAATTCATCACCTTTTCTACTTCGATTCCTGCATACTTACATCATCATTCACATTCACATTCCTACTCTCCTCCTGCACATCCTCACCCAACACTTCCAGTCATCAAACCAAAATTCTCCCGACACATCTTTACTATTTCTACTCATTTTAGTCTTTGCCCTTTCATTGCAATGCTTGGCCAGTGCACGCCGACTCATGACACAAACTGCCATCATCCAATATTACCATGTTATTCATGACTTTCACCACTTTCTTAGGACTGTAACATTTACTTTCTCCCTTAGGCACTTTCCTGACTGACTTGACACAAACCCATTGACCATCTTTAACATGCATGTCTTGTACACCATGTTTAGAGTCAAAATATGCTTTTTTTCATTGCCACAATGGTATATAACGGTTAGCACGCATTTTTTACAACGCGGTGCTGTTACCACGCTACTTTTACCATGCAAGTCGTTACAACGACTTGCGCTGGAGGGCGCTCCAGGATAGTACATAGTTTAATTTACTATCCAACTACTTCCTTAGAGTCCATGGGGACTGGAGTTGGAATAGTAAATTAAAAAATTTACTATCCAGCGCCCCTCCACGCAAGTCGTTGTAACGACTTGCGTGGTAAAAGTAGCGTTGTAACGGTACGCGTTGTAAAAGTATGCGTGGTACCGTCATACATCCCTGAAAACCTGCAGGAGAGTAATCAATCGTTCGTAACAGTATATTATCCCACTTTTTCTCAAACATGACTTTGGGTTTGATAGTATAACTAGAACCTGTGTCAATCATAAGAGACACTTCACGCCCTGCAATAGTAAATAAAGCTTTAGATATGTTCTCTCTTTTATCATTCTCAGTGATTATGTTGGAGTCATCATCCATGAACAACCTGTCTGCCTCTCTACTAGGCATAGAAGATGCATCTTGTACAAACGCTACTCTAGAGCGAACTTTGGTTATGTACATTTTCGAAAAATGGCCCAAACAGCCACATTTTAAACATTGCTTATTAGACACATAGCAAAATCTGGATTTTAGACATGTGACCATAACTGCCACACCTTGAACACATCTTGTTTGAGGATTTTACAAAATTATTTTTCTTTGTACAATGACTTTTTCCTGTTACCAACTAGTGCTATATGTTCTTCATCACCTAATTCACTTTCCTCTGCTCCACACTTTTCAGACACTTCAGACACCTCGTGTTGTGTACTATTTTTCTGTAGTTCTTTCGTGCAAATTACTGACGGAGACGTGCAACAAAGTTATCTATAGATTTCTCACTGCTTTGACGATGAGTATAGAACTTGTACTGGTTCATTACAAAATTCCCTTACATAGTAAATCTTACCTCCAATCTAGAAATAACTTCTTTATATAGATCAGGCATAGGTTGCCCATTAGCTTGTAACACCTGAGGAAGAAATCTGAAGATTTGCTGCCCTTCCTTACCTAGAGAACTGAGAAGCAATGCTTTTTTTTACGGTGTACTCCGCAGGATCACGATGTAGCAAAAATGGTCCACCTCCAAATCTTATCAACACTCTGATGACAAGAATATACAGAGTATTCATATGATTAGGCGAGGGAAGGAGAGGAAGGGAACAGCCGGAAAAAGGGACTTGAAATGACAAGACACAGGTTAATAACTGTTCATAATAACAAATTACTCTCATAAAATCTCGCTAAGATAGAGTATGCACCTGAGGTGTTCACCACATACAGCTAATGTAAACACGTTCCACAGTTTCTCTCTGGTCTTGAGAACCTAAATATAAAGGAGCAGCAGTTAGGCTTTAAATATGCACTTCTGAAACATTGGAAACTTAAATGTGGGAAATAACCTTTTATCTTTCCCCAGTACCTCGGATCGTGGACTAAAGCAAACTCCACTTTTAATATCAAAATAGTTTTATGTTGAATATCCTTTTCCTTCCTTTTTTGGAAAATTATAAAGAAACAGAAATATATCCTGGCGATGAGGTTCACGACGCCTATGCCTCAAAAAAGAACTCCTTCAACTTAATGTTTGTACTGTTTTCAAACACAGTTCTCCAAATACGGCAAAACGTGGCGTCCACCACCGTTTTCCGCTTTGGCACTTGTAATCCAATAATGCTACCAAGTGTCACAATGAAACTAACATGCTTTGCCTTTCTTTGTAACGGAAATGTGTAGCGTCCGCCTCTACATCCCGCTCACTTTAAATCCTCAAATAGTCACTTGATTGTCATGACGGTAATACATGGAAGCCTCCACTATATTCCGCCACTTCAGACCGCCTAAAGAACTCACGACGGTAATACATGGTCTAAACCACCGTATTCCGCTGATCACTAAAGAACACTGTGGCAGAAGCCTCTGCCAAACCAACAGCGCTCAACCAGGTAAAACGAAAGACGGAAGATTCTCGCTGCTACACAATCCTGCGAATCACATGGTCTGGGACTACCGGCCACCCCCCTCCTTACTTCACAAAATGCATTAGCTTAATTCAACAAGTCAAGACATGGGTCTTTGGAAGTCAGGGGGACAGGGCCCCCCTGGCCGTATTTATTAAAATATGAAATAAAATGAAAATTTTAATAAAATAAACATTTTGACAATTATTAAATGCACATTTCAGAACATTAGATTTAACATCCATTTTGACATTGTATGATGGGCTAACCTTAACAAATATCTAGTACAGCGTGTTTCCTAACCAAATCTAAACATCCTGAAAATTAAATGCATTCTAATAATTAAGTCGGACGGCAAGGTCGCTAACCGGTGTCAGATCCTTTACAGCTACGCTCTCACGTTCGAGATGGCGCATGCGCAACCCAGGGCACGTTTCACCCATGTGCGCTCTGAACTCCATTAAACCATAACAGGAGGGCCCACACTTGCGCACCTTGATGACGTCATAGTGTCTGTGAGGGGTGGCTACCAGCCTGAGGAAAGCGTGGACTCCCTCCCCCGCACCCTTCTAAGTAATGGATATCATATCCTGCCCCTGAAGTTCTGGGAGAGACCAATCCCTCCCGACGGGCGGCCCTTTCGTGAATGGGCCCGCCCCCCCCTAAGGACCTTAAAATGCTGCTCACCGATTATGACCTTACCGCCACAGGCCAGCATAGTTGACCGACTATCTGGCCCCCCCCCGCACCTACCTATAGAAAGGTCATAACTTACCTCCAAAGACCTCTACCCATGCCAGGATATACCTTATGAAAAGGGGCATTCCCCGCCTCTGTTAATGGACCCCGTCCCGCAGGTGGAAGTGCTCCCCCCAGATGCACCCACGAGGTATGGTCTGTAAGACCGGAGTTCTGAGTAACTTGTCCAGCTTGTTGTTGACCCTCTTTACCGAGTGATTCAACGCGCTAACTGAGTCCCCCCCCTCTCTACTGCATTCTCGGTATCAGCTGTGACCATACAATCACGGTCCCCGGTAACCGCTGAAAGGTCATAGGGCATTCCTTGACTCTGTCAACTGGGCCCCCCACCCTGTGAGTAGAGACAACCCCTCCAATAATTGTCAACTCTTCATTATCAGCTGACTGTTAGTCTACATTGTCCCCCTCAGATGCCCCCCTGTGGGATATACTGCAATTAAGGTGTTTGAAATAATTTCTCAATCCAAGTGTTGATCCTCTTTACCGAGTGATTCTTCACCGAGTGACTCCGTGCACTCGCCGAGTCCACCCCCCCTTTTACCTGCAGCCTGGGAAAAAACTGAGCCCCCCCTATGGTGCAGTCTGGGTTTTATATTTCGCTAACTTGCTTGCCAGTGCGATTTATCCCTTCCACCAGAACCCCTTTGCCAAATTAAACCCCTATCATTGTACCCCATGTCATATAATGACTGAGGGTGTGGGGGCATGCCTGTCGAGGGTCCCTGTAGATGCTGTGACCGGGGGTATCCTGGTACTATCAGTGAATCCCTCCCACTGGCGTATTGTGAAGTCTGCTAACCACCCACACCTGGCCACTACGCTCTGGGAAATGTTAAGTGTATGGTACTACTTTACTATGGAAGTCCCCACTTCCCGACTAGGGGTGATGAGGCGTTGCATAGGCCTATTATTCCTGGGGTTGCCAAGGCTAGCATTGCACATCCTTGTGCACTGCCCCATCCCTACCGTTGGCCCTACCAATTGGTAACCTATGAATATACCATGCTGACACTGGTGGCCCTGCGAGCGCAGGCGCCGTTACTGTAGAGATACAATTTCCTGTTAAGGAAAATACTGCCATTTTATGTGAAGCAACATCCCGCTACATTACTGCGGCCAGCCCAATCTAGGGTTTACACACCAAAAACAATCAACCCTGTGCTGGCACCTCCTGCGTCCTTGCTCGCTCGGCCATGAGACTTGCGTTGTTGCTTGCCATCCTCTACCTGACGTACGCATCCCTTGGGCTGTCCACCTGTTGCCGCCGTTGTGGTGTGGAGCACTTCACGGATGTCCACCATGGGCCCGGCCATACATAAATGGAAAAGATAAACACAAACCATCAGTGTTTCTGGCGATAACTGCCGTATACGTGCTCGTCTTACATTGCCATCACATGCTAAGTTTTAGATAAAAAATTAGCGCCCGATGCATACTCATTAACACTTCCAACTGTAAGTGTTCCGTGAGGGTGCCTGGTAGTATGACCTTCATGAAAGCCTAGACCTGTAGTCCACCATAAATGCGATAGCCCCTTAATGATTACTTCAGGACAATACACAGTGTGAAATGTCGTGCAATAGCGCTGTACGATGGGTAGGGTTCCTGGCCTCAGATGCTAAGCCCTAGCTGGCATTAACCCCGTCGGCTGTAACATGGCAACAGAGCCTTTTTAAGGTAAAGGGACTAGAGGGATGTGTTTAGAACAACTACATATACTTCATATATACCTGATGTCAATACCAAACACACTACCTGTACATGGAGCCTAGGGCTTTAGACACCGTCCCACCAATGCCTGTGTGATGCCGCGACTGGGCACCAGGACAACTTTGAAGGTATGATAACAGGGGCCAGGGTGTGTCGTAGTATCAGCACCCAAGAAAGAGGCCATTAGCGTGGAGAAATTCCCACGCTTGTTGTAACTATCAGTTTGGTCGATGCCATTGATAAGAGTTCTAAAAATGAGGGTACTTGTGAGATAAAAGCTTAAATAAGTTTACTGCTAGAGGGATGTGTTTAGAACAAATACATATATTTGTTATACACCTGTCGTGGTTCTCTTCATTTACTCATTCATGAGATTATACACTGGTAAAACAAGCTGCTCTACATTCCTGCAAGACTTAGCCTGAAGGCTGCTCTCCACAGCTACCACTAGGATAGCTTTCTAATAAGGTTGTCTTTAACCTACCATCAATAAGGGTCGTTTGGACTGGTGCCATGTGCCCCCTAGAATAGCGGACAGCATATGCCAGGCAACCTTCTCACACTATGCCCACAAGCACCTCAATGGCTCCCTGATCTGGCTAGATCAATGTTTAAGGCCTTCTGAACCATCTACAGATCAGCTCAAGGAAAAGGAGTAACACTACAAACAAAATGTAAGCAGCGCAGACAAAAACAGGGCTCCTCGCTCAGAGGTAGCACCTCAGATTTCAATAAGAAATCCACTTAGCTTTGGGTAAAATACCCTCCCATCCAAACTGACATAATTAGAGGACAACCCCTTACATGCGCTGCCCTCATTAAAGCCCTCGGAGAGGTATATCTCTGTCCCTACCCAAGGAAGCACCCAGTTTATGTGTACACGACACCTGTCCTCCATGGAAACACAAACTTTAGGGACAATAACTAACGTGCTGCAAGAATTAGGCTATAAAAGAAAGACATATGTGGGTAGTTCTCAAGTTTAGCTGGAAAGCGGCTCCCATATAGAGCACTCAACATGAGCAGCACACTAAATTTCCACACCTCATTAGAGCACTCAGAGGTATATCTCCGTCCCTACCCACGGGAGCCCCCACTGCCCGAAGGAGCACCCAGTTTAGATCTATACAAAAAACCTATCCAGGGGTAAAGTGCTGCATCAATCCTCAAACTTTCACACCTGGCTCTCTCCCATGATCAAATGTTTATATTTGGCTTGTTGGTAGAGTGCAGTCCTAGCCGCCAGGGGTGGCAGCACCGTACCGAATAAACTCATCTTACTAGTTGGTAAGAGTGCAGTGCATAGGTGGCGGCACTGTCCAAAGTAAATTAATATTGAATCTGGAGCGTGGCATATTGCAGCACACCCACTCGAATAGTGTACCCGGGCTTTCTACTGGATAAAGCTAGTTAACTCCACAGTGCTTAACTTGTCAAATAGAAACCTTGGGCCTGGGTCCTAGTCAGGCGGCCATCACAGTTAGCCCCACCCATTGCCCCCGCCAACCCATTAATAATGAACTGTCGCCCGTATTGCGTCAGTGCCATGCTATGTTCTTTCCATACAAGGAGACGCGACCTGTTGTTGGTGGCCGCCATGTTAAATAGAGGCGTACTAGATTGTACTTTATAAGTACTCCCGAACAATCAGTAGTTAGACAGTGTTTTTATCGAAAATAAAAACATTTCTTTGTAGAAGCAAAAACATTTTTTGTGAGGAACCACTATGCTACCGTTAGTATTATTTATACACATACTAGCTATGTATACGGTTCTAGTCAAAAATAACTAACGTGCTTGCCATTTTACGGTGACAAACAATACTTTGATTTTTGTTACATCTTTGGTGTCAGTCAGTCATGTTTCAGTTAGAGTTAACACGGCATGACTTCGCTTTAAAATGTCCGTCCCATTAGCCAATTCTGCTTCGAGGGTACGCCATCAACGTTTTACGTTAGCACATGACGCGCCAAACATGGGCATGCTTCCGAGCCAGGATTTCGTAAACGAAAAAGGCTTGATGACGTGAACGCTGACACTGTTTGATTTAATTTACAGCTAATTTCTGTTGTTTGCCATCCATGTAAACAGTATGCACGATAAAATAGCAGTACATTTTTCCCCTGATGGATTCACCCAGGGATACTCACTTTGGAAGTTCTTTAGGCGATTTTTTAAATTCTTATTATTTAATTTCCTTCCACTATAAACGTCCTCTTTCCACAGTTCTAAAACAGTGATTCTAATGTTTTTGTTTTTACAAAGTACTTGTCGAGTAAGTGTTGACGCCTCCCCTTTATACTACACGCCCAGGTTCCCCATTCCAAGCTGAGGCAAGCGCCCATACTACTCTAAAAAGCATAAGGAGCCGATTTATATGCTCCTCCAGATAGGGCCCCCCAAGCACCTGATACCTACAGTGGAAATTCCTTCAATTACGCGCAAAGCTTTGTAGTTAGCAGCCATGACAGGATCCCATAGTATCGTCAATAAGCACCAGACATGTTCGTTAGATATTTCGAGTCCATTAAACACCGGGTACATGTTACAAACGGTTTACACGGGAAATGCGGCACAACCAACATCCCCAAACTTCATGAGCCAGCGTATTTCATCGCTGGTTACCCCTCAGTGCTTCTAGCATGAAGCGTACCGTTACACAGCCTTAGAAAAGAGCATACTATCTCCCTCTCGTTACAACGCACACGGAGACAACCTGTTTAAAATGAGATAGCCATATTTCTAAGCATTTCACACGGCAAAACGTCTTCCCGTTTCAGTGGGCTGCTCATTCCCGTTGCATGACGTGCATCTTCCTTAATGATGATGCCAGCCTATCCGTCCGCCAAAAAATACAGATAAGCATGACATGACCAAAATCTGGAGATGCCGGGGATTAAACCCCGAGCCCCATACACGCAAAGCATGTATTCTACCATAGAATCAGAACTTTTATTGAAAAGTATAAATAAACTGACAATAAAGTGCCTATTAGTCATATCTGAAAGCAGGCCTGATCACCCTTTGCCTGACATCACATGCTATTAATTCTTTACAACACTTGCTGACGTCATTCAACTAAAAAAGGCTTGCCCCCTCTTTTATCATGTTATATGGTATCGTAACTTGCAATGAATGTTCTGATGTTGACAAACATGTAAATTATAGCACGAAGACCTCTATTAAGAGAGGGCTCTTTTTGGCCTCGGCATGTTTTGAAATCCAACCTCCACGTCGAACACTACAATATATTTATCAGGTTCGCTGTACAGTGAAACCCCTTTGTTTCACCTGCATGGGCACAACACCCGTGCCGAGTACGCACAGGACGACAGCAACCATAACATAGCGCAAATTCATAATCATAGCGCAAATTAAAATTGTGCTCCACATCGGGATAAAAAACCCACAACCATGGGGTTATGAGCACCACACTCTAATCTAGAGGCAAATCGCTCAAACGGGCTAAGCACTACCTAGGGAAAATTACCTATATCCACCGCCCCTGTGCACTGCAGACTTCCATTGGGCAAAACGATGGGTGGCCGCGACGAACGCTGCTCCAGCGTTGCTGAAAGGCTGTCCACCATGCCTCGGGGCCTCCGGATGGAATCCTCCTCCGTTTCGCCATTGTCCGCTCCTTCCCGAGACCACGATCCTCCTCGACTCTGCTTGCTCCCCAGGTACGAGACCGCAGACCTGCAGAGGAAACAAAGAAGAAAAGAAATTACGGGCCGCTGGGGGCCCAACAGCTCGCCCGATCTCCGGTCACGGCAGATTCTCCCGCTCCGCCACGAAAAAACGCTCCTCGATGCCTGGAACTCCCGAAATCACCGCAATCCTCAACAGCTACGAGGCACACCTGCAAGAAAAAACGGGAGAAAATTAAACAGCCCCACGGTGGGGCGAGGAGCGAGCCTGGGGAGCGCGGGCACAAAGAGGCCGCTACCCGCGCTCCCCAGGCTCTTAACCCCTTCGTGGTCGCGGCCCCGCCCTCTCGGCCCGGAAGTGCACAACTACTTCCGGGGCGAGGGGCCGGGGGCAAGCCACCACGAAGGGAACGGGATATGGGAGGGGCCGGGCCCCGCCATGCATGCGTGGGGGCCGATTGGCCCCCCCTTTTCTCTTACTACTTGCGCGATGTTCGGAACGCACATGAATACGATCCACGTCTTTCTCCAAGTAAACGTGCTTGATCCCAAACAGGCTGGTGCAACTAAACCGGCCCACTCAACCCGGAAGGAGCAACCGGGAAAACACTCAAAATTACACACAACGTGGTGTGCGTATTGCTGAATTTTATCACGTATTCACAGGCATTGCCTCATAGGATATGTAGTTTTCTTTGGCATGGCAGGCACGATGTGCTAGATCCAGACACTTTTTTCCACTTATCTGAAAATTCTTGACCATCTAGAGCATCAAGATAGTTGTCAAAATTATAATCCAGTCCTCCCATACTGTAGAGGGAACACCTGGTTCACTTACGAACTGTGGGTGTAGACCAACAGCAATTTGGTGAGCCATAAGGACAGAAATATTAAAACAATGGAGAAATGTAAATAGTAAACTAAAATCGTGTACACTTTGTAAATTAAAGGAAATGTTTTTGTAAATAGGAATTGCTAAGGGTGTGCATATCACAGTGATAAGCCCTGATAAGGTTTCCCGAGAATGAATTCTTCACCTTGAAAGACAGATTTGAAATTTGTAAGAGCCGATAGAATAAAAATTAGGTATAAAATCGTATTTAAATGGCAGATGGTAGAGGTGTGCGCATCACTGTGAGCGCTGTTAAATGCGAAGTGTAGAAGGATTGATGAATAGAAGCAAATATTTTAGTGTGCGCATCACAGTGAGCGCTGTGAGCTTGAGACAAAAAACAATTCAATGAAGCCAAAGGTGGAAAATCAAGATGGTCACTGTACGCAGCGTTGTGACGTCTTGTATCCCATCCTCGTCGCTAAATTGTCGTAAATCAATGTAGACACAGTCTTCAAGTAAGTAGAATCGTTTTATACAGGAGATAACCAGATGTACACTCTGCCAGCTGATCAGGCCACCAACTGACTCAGTGTAGAACATTGCACAAAGAAATAGAATACACACAGGTATTATGGAAGGAAGGAAAGTCATGAACACAAGGAAAAGCTTTTAAGGTACAGGTAGCCAAGTTAGTATAAATTACATGTATAACACCTCGCCACTCCACCCTTCCCTCATTCGTCTTTAATTGGGATGGAGTCAGGGATCCACACTGACCCCACCCCACTCCAAGTAGTAGGGCAAGGGTGGGGTTAGAGGCTGGAAGCAAGAAGCTGAGCACTGGATTCTGGAAGTGTATCTACTCAAGTTTCATGGAATCAACTGCGCAGAATCCAGTTCCCCGCTTCCCTTGTTATCAATCAAGCTGCCTGAACAGATCGCGCTGTTAGCTTTCACTCTGACATTGTATAACTCTACCCAGACACTGGGCATAAAGTTCAGTTAAGTGTCCCTGAAATAAACATTAAAGAGGCAAGGGTGAGGGCTGGCACTGGCTCTTAAAGCCGTGCACTACCCAAGCTCTGAAATTATTGAGAAGCAAAGCACGCAACAACCATTATGATAGCCTCTATTCCACATGGTAAAGATCCTTGGGAGAGCATGACCGACAACCTAGGGATTACCATTTAAATGCTTTATCAAAACGAATTACTGTGTGCTAGTAGTGCCACTTTTGGCAACACAGCCCACCCACACAAACATAGCATGCATACTAAATAAATACACTACACAACTTTTGTTTGGGAAAATATTGCTGCAGGTTTATTCCATACAAAAGTATGCAAAATGGTGGGTTATCTTACGGGGAGCCAAGGGCAGGCAGTTGTAAGCAACCTATGCTGCTCTGCCCGCCTGATGACCCAAGCAGCACTGTGGAGAACCCAATCAGTGCTGCACCTAATGGGGTGATCCTCTTTCCGGATCACATGACACATTGGTCCCTTATTACTCACGCCCCTTTCAGGGCAGAGCATAGCAAGGCAAGCCCCCGGTTGTTCAGGCCCACAACCACCCGAAGGAGAAACAGGACGCCGACAAGGTTTTCCAGGAACCTGCCATGAGGCTCCTGGGATTTGGCTCTGGCACCCCTATTGTGCCCTGCAGAGATACCCTTCTGTACCCATGTGCTTTCAGAGCGCCCTGTAACTCCGCCTGCAACGAAAATGAAAACATTACCACATTCCATGCACTGTTCCCTTTAAGGCACGCACGCGCGCACCTCTCCTGACGTCAGCGCGCACTGCCGGATGTGGAGCGCGCACACAGCCACACAAAGAGAGAGTCGCGCCGCCGGCTGCTTTAAAGAAGCCAGCTGCGCGAAAATCAGGCACTTTCGAATGCGGTGCCAGAGGAGTCATGATGAGTGCAGGTAAGGTGCCTGGGGGGCTGGGGGGGGCTTGTGGTGATGTGGCGATGTGGCTGCAGAGCGCGTGGCAGATTGTGGCCTTTTGTTTAAGTATTGCTGTTAATCAGAGCCCCTTCACTGGCTCTGATTAACATCAATACTTACACAAAAGGCCACAATTTGCCCCTCGCTTTACTAACAAAAGCGCAGAGCCAGTTTCAAAACACAGCGTGTGCTAAAGTACACGCTGTGTTTTGAAACTGGCTCAGCGCTTTTGTTAGCAAACCGCGTGGCAGATTGTGGCCTTTTGTTTAAGTATTGATGTTAATAAGAGAGTGTGAAGGGGCTCTGATTAACAGCAATACTTAAATAAAAGGCCACAATCTGCCCCACGCTTTACTAACAAAAGCGTAGAGCCAGTTTAAAAACACAGCATGTGCTAAAGTACACACTGTTGCCTTTGTAGGTTGTATAAGTGAGGTAATAAGATGAAATCTCACTTCTATTTTAGTAGTTAGGACTTCAGTTGCCATTTCAGCTATGGCTATTTCTGTACTAAATTTGGAGAGATATCCAGATCAAAAGTCTTTAGGGGGTTGCTATTTGTGATGTGTTTCAGTAGTTGGGATTCTACAACTCTTTCAAATATCTTTCCCGGTAAAAAGTAGTTTAGAGACTTCTCTGAGATAATGAAGGTAGTTTGGGTTGAAGCAGGGCCGGACTGACAATGCCGGGCACCGGGCAATCCCCGGGTCGGCTGCCAGGGGTGCGGGCCGGTTTTTGGCACGGGGGCCGGTTTTGTCGCTGGGTGTGGGTGGGGCCGATTTTTTGGACACTCGGTACAGTAGTAGTCACTTACTACTGTACTCTGCTGCCTCTGCTGCGTGCCTGCCTCTCTCCTCGGTCCGTGTGAAAAAAAGCACAATTTAGTTAATCTAATCTGAGAGCAGCAGTGCCATTTTAGGGGATGGGTTGCGTGTGTGCAGATGTCTCCACCTCCGCACTGCCTTCTCTTAGTTTCAGTTCACCCACTTTAGGGCTGGGGCGGGGGGGGGGGGGGGGGGGGGGGGGGGGGGGGGGGCGGGCGCGGCTGTTGGAGGTGACACATGCGCATTGGGGCTCGCGCAGGACCGTGATGAGAGGCCTTCTCTCACCGCACCATAATTTAATTATTTCTAGCTTCCCCTAGCCCTGCCTGTCCCAGTGTCCCTGCTGCTGAATGCCTGCCAGTGCCGCCCGCTGCCAGGTGAGTGTGGTTTACATTTTTGCAAACAGAAAATCCCTCCTATGTACTCACCGAAGTCGGGTCCATTCTTCGTATTCCAAGCCCCAGGACGCTGATTGTCTGCTTTCATAACCATTGTAGAAGCTGTGTGCTGTTCGCTCCTCGAAAGTTGTACCGACTTTTTACCAGTTTCCATCGAGTTTGGGTCAGGAGTCGATTCTATTTAGTAATTGGAACGTGGCTGCGGGGCTTGTGAAACAAATGATTGCATGGCCCTGTAAATATCTTAGTGATCATGAAAGTACGCATCATGCTTTGAGACCACTTTCATGAACACTGATATATTTAAAAAAGTCACCCAATATCAGGCCCTGCGCTGTCTCAAAGCATGATGCGCTTTCACAATCCCAAAATATATTTAAAAGGCCACACAATCTGCATTGCACCGCGTTTTACTTGCAGAGCACGTCTGTCTTTTTTTTCTTTAAAAAAAGCTTTCTACTTGTGGTGTGATTTACGAGTTGGCAACCATTCACTCACTGCTCCTGGAAAGATAAACATCACAGCAAATGTTTATGAAAAGGCTGTTGTGTTATGTAAGGCGTTCTGATACCCTGCATTGGGATGAGTTGTGGCACTTTCCATCCCAATGCAGGATGTCAGAGCACTTTACATCACAAGTACACAAATATTTTAAATACCACTATTTTGCTTTTTCTTTAATTGCACTTTACCATTTCTGTAGTGCTAAACCGCTATAAAAGAAATAAAACTAAATAGTGGTATTTAAATTATAATTGTGTAAATACTAGGGAGACCAACAAATCTGACATTCTGACATTCTCTGGAAGAGAAGACTGAATAAACAAGGAAAATGCTATCACGGAGGCCTCTTGGAAATACTGGGTTGCACCTAGTCCATCAGTGGGAGTTATCTTTACATCATCAAAGCTTTGAACCATGATTTGCAGAGTACTGTTTTTGTTAATGTCAAGGTCAACATTTGAACGAAATTTGGTTGTTAAATATTTCCTATTGCCAATAATCATTATTTCTCATCATATTTATTCAGTATTTTAGTGTCTACAATTGTTATTCAAGGAATGTTATGCTAATATCCTATCATCACAGCACGTTTGATTCATTATTGGGTATGATGTGAAGGGTGTGTCTGAATGTTTCTTTCCTTTTTCATGATTTGGATTGGTCTTTTTTTATGTTTTGTATATCCTTTAGAGTCACATGTTTAATTTAAACCGCATAGTTTGAATGAAGTAGCGTCTCTTGCCGTGTTAGAAATTGGTAATCAATGACCAGTTTATTTTGTGCACAATTGAGTTGGTTCAACGGTTATCAAATTAAGCTGTCACAATTGGTTTATGCACATGGGACGGTTTAACATGGGGGTACATTTTATTCTGTTCACAGCGTAAAAGCACGTAAATTCCAGTGTTGAATTTCTTTCATTGAGTTTATTTTTAAAACATCTTATGGGTTTTAGGACGGGCAGAGACTTTGAAAGCTTAATTAGTTGAAGTATGTTCTGGTGTTGTTTTCAATATATTCACTTTAAGGAAACCTAACTTTACTTCTATGATCTCCCAAACAACTCTTTCTGAATCCACCCCTCATTTATCCCAAACCTCATTTTACTACTGTGATTTCCCTAATCCCTTTCTAGAAACTCGTCCCACCTCCATCTTTCCTTTTACACCTCCCAATCCTCATCTCACAGCTATGATCTCCTAAATGACACTTTCTAGACTATTCCCTCCCTCCATTATCCTATTCAATCCAACTAACAGACTCACATGTCCACCACTCGAATGAACATATATTTACCGATTTTCTTATACTAACCCACCACTAATCCTTTTTAGGTTCAGGAGTAGCGTGCTACTCGCCGAAAAGTGCTTTGACGCCTCATCAGAGATATATATATATATCCTTTGTTTCCCCTCCATTTCATCTAGGTGTGAGGCTCCCAGCCAGGATACTCCAATAACAAGAGGCCTTATGGTCCCTTGACTTCAATTTTTGTTATGGGCAACAGTTGTGCGCTGCTTCATGGCTTCTGTCACCCCATTAAAAGGCTATTTAAAACAAAATACATAGCGGTATATGGATGCTTCACATTGTTTTTCATCATGAGTTTCCTAAGAGGATTTGCTTTTCAAGATGATGCGAATAGATATTTTTCTATGCAGCATATGATTTGTACTATGCATACTGTGAACTGAGATGCTTTCAGGTGTCTTGAAAAGAAATTGTGGGTGCATTTTTATGGCAGGACTTGGTTGAGAGCTCTGGAGTTGAGGCAGAATGCAGCGCTAGTTTCGTACAGTGCCTGTCAATGGGTCCTAGAGGTGTCAAGACTACATGCACCTCCAAACTTTGGCCTCTCCACATACCACAGAGAGTGACTTGTGAAGCCAATAACATCAGCTCTATCCAGGTGAATCAGCACTATTAGGCAGTTTCTGTGATGTACCAGAATTAATGCAGAGAGAGGGCTTTGGGTCGGCTCACTTCAATCAGTGCTTTTTGTGGGGCGTTCATGGCTTGCCATTTCTTGGAAGGACTGTCCCATCAAGACCATGGCATGCATATCTAAATTGCAAATCTGTCTTAAGACCCCTCATATGGTGCTGTATATGTGAAAATTCACTTTCTTTTCACGTTAAGTAAAAGCTTGGAGTAGTATTTGCCCTGATAATTTGTTGCTGCACTCGCCTGCATGGTCAGATAGTTGGCGCACATAGCCTTGGCTGCGGCACACAGAGACCATACACTGCCGCACACAGAGGAAAGAAATTAGAGGGAACATTGGTCAGGACCGTTCTACGGTTTCAGCAAGATTCTACCGCTCTTTAGGTGAGTACCAAAGCCCCGCTGGTTGCATTGTCAGCTCCCCCTTTCTCTGCGGGGCAGTAAGTGCTTCCCACAGTGCGCTGGTGCTTCCCCTGAGCATTCTTTGTCTCCTCTGGGATGCTGAGCCCTGTGGGGCAGTAAGTGCTTCCCACAGTGCACTGGTGCTTCCCCTGAGCATTCTGTGTCTCCTCTGGGATGCTGAGCCCTGTGGGGCAGTAAGTGCTTCCCACAGTGCACTGGTGCTTCCCCCAAGCATTTTGCGTCTCCTCTATACCAGCAAGTGAAAGCCGAAATAGTTCGCTTCAATGTTAAAGGGAGGAAAGAAGTAATACCTTTCCAGGAGGGGTATCTTTGTCATGATGAAACTAATTGCTATTGGACACTTCTCCAAGTAGCCGGCCGGTATCTCGAAAGTGCACCCGAAAAGATCCCCAAACGTGTCCAACTTTCTTATGAAAGGTTGAAGAGCTAAAATCCTAAACGTGTCTCCGAGTGCCACTGTTGCCACACACGCTATACAAATAAATGCACTGAGCTAGGCTGCCTGAGGGGTTATTTCTTAATGAGCAGGATAGAAAGCAACTGTTTATTCGTGCATGGCCCCTAGTTTCTGGATTTAAATACATCTTAAATGAGGCTGTTTTAAGTAGGTGCCTCTATAATCAAGATCAAATTAGCCTTAAGTTACATAACATAACCGTTTCCCCATAACTGGGACTCGATGAGCAAATAAAACCTTTTATTACAGGGCTATTTCTTAAGGATCGCATGTACTCTGTATAGCACTTTGCTCTCTCCTGAATGAGGAAATGTAAATGTATTTACATAATAAAGCCAATGCTTATTTCATCGAATAATATTCCGCATAATTTGAGATTCCATGCAGCATAAATAATTCAAACTCTCCTAGTAATCTTCAAGGCGCTCTAGATAGCAACTCATTTCACTTGCTGTGCACTCAGTAGCTAGTTAAAAAAATGTATTGTTTCTACACTTAGAATAACAACACAGAAGCAAGAGCGACTGGAATAAAACACAATATTTGAATTGTTTCAGACTACTGGTGCTGCACAGCAGTATCTAAAGAGGAGGGGGGAGGGACCGCATCGTGCACTTCTATACGATGCATCTTTTTATGCGGTTCTACATGTTGAAGCAGCACAATGATTGATTCAACAAGATAGTCTGTGATCTGCCCCGAAACAGTGGCTTCTGTTTCCGCACTGTTGTTTATCTCATCAGTATTGCTACCTCACTCAGGTCGGCAGTCAAATATGTAATCAAACGAATACGCGAAATCTATAGCAATTTTACACGGACTCACTCCATTTTGCCTGCCACTACAAAATGGTATAAAGAAACCATCATGCTGCAGTAAGGAGAGCCTGAGGCCAGACCACATTGAGGTTCCGTGACAATTGTAAGTGGTGTTTTCGACTCGTACGAATATGGTTGAGTCTGGTATCTATGAACCGCAAATAACGAGTTTAGTAAGTGTGCGCAGTTTCGCTGTGCTAACCTAAACCGTTCGTTTGTTTCGTGGGCTTCTTCATCCGAGCCCACGGGTTCCATCTTAGATACGGCATCCATTTTGTCTCTTGCCCTCAAGTAGCCAGCGAACGGACGGTGTCCGCTTCGCGACCCTGGGATTCCCAAGACGTTTGCGGAAGACACATGTTCCTTTGAAAGTGTCTTTATGATGAGGGGGATGATACTGTAAGGCAGATGGCTCCGCTCGAGGCTCATCTTGCCGTGCCGGTCTATTGTCTTAGTCGTGCATCTCATTAGGCGCGTCCCTTTGATGCCTGTAGCTCGTGTTTCCCGAGACCACCCCTTTTACACCCTTTACGATCTCCCCACTGTCCTGTCTTCCTCTGCACCTGTCCTTGTTCCCTCTTTGATCTGTTTATTGCTGATTGGAATGTACTAATGGTGGGAAGATGGGTTTTTACAGTTGGGAACCACCAAATGTTTCCGTACTTATGTTCCGGATCCTGAATACATCAAAGCGACCCCTCTCGGGGATAATGTTGGGAACCAAGTTGTAAACCTTTGTGTACCATGTTAACGTATGACAGAAATGTGTATAAAAGGAGCGACCTACAGTAGCAATTTGAAGCAGTCTCCTCGAACATACACACGCTGTACTTCCTGTGATTTCTGTTTTCCCTGCAGTAAATAAACCTCGAATCTTTGACGCCGAAGGAAGTGTCCCGTGTCTCTGTCACTTGTACGCCGGAACAGGTTACCCACGAAGGTTTTAGGTGTTGTCCCCTGGCACCGCTGGGTCTTAGAAAAACCCAGTCCTTCAGTTGGCGCCCAACGTAGGGCTGCATCAGCGGTACCGGTCCAAGCCCGACGATCGTGAGGAACTTCGTGTGAAATCTCAGAGGGAAGGTGCACCCCGCTTCATCGATCCTGTTGTCGAAATAAGTGGCCCGACGACTTTTCCCGCGAAGATTCCCGCCTCCTGACGGCTGCGACGGACTGCTGCCCTGACTGTAGACCTGTTTTGGCGCCTGGCGTAGACCTTGGTACTGCGAGACGATTGACGGGCCATCGATCTTTGAGTTAAGTATTTGTGGGTCGCTCCCAGAGTCCTTAGTTGTGGTTGCTTAGTTGTTGCATGGTTCCATTGCATTTGTGGTTCTTAGTACTTGGTTCTTTGTCGTAATATTTGACGCCTGCAGACGCCAAAAACCGAGGGTTTTGTTAATTGCTGGGACTTGGTAAATCCTGTAACCCTTGAAGTTTGTGAAACTCAGCTAGTGTGCGAGATGCCTAGACGTAGTACTTTGTTCAGTTGTTTTCGCCGTTGTGGTACAGATTCCCGACTGGAGGATTCATGTCCGATACCTCCGGTTGGAACTCCCACTTATGAGCTCTACAGCAAGCACGGACTAGGTCCGATTACTTTTAATGAATACTGGATCCGCTACACCAAAAAAGATGGTGTCCTTAGTTGGCCACCTCATGGTAGTTTCGAGACCCCGATCTTAGATAATCTCGAGACTAAATTGTTTAAGAAAAAATCAAGGCCGGCCATGTTTGATGCCTTTCGGTTGTGGCGTAAAGAAGCCAAACAGAGAGAAATCAGACTGTTAAAACGTAGTCAGAGAGACGGAGTTGCTACCATTGTAAAGAAAGCAGAGCAGTTTCAGCGTGATAAGGAGGAAAAGGAAAAGGAAGTCTTTGATAGATTACAACGTATGTCTGTCGATAAGTGCTATCCTGCATTACCGGCGGATACGGACAAAAAGGAGGATGGTACCGAGGACCCCTTAATGTCTTATCTTATGAAATCACCACCTCCGTACGCGCAGGATACCGCAGTTCCGGTGGTTCCTCCTGTACCTCTTCCTGCTCCTGCTCCTCTACCTGTTTCTGTCCCTACTGCTCCTCCGCTTGTACTTCCTCATACTCCTGCTCCCGCTGTTTCTACTGTTCTGGTTTCTCCTGCCGTTCCTTCTGTTCCTGGTACTTCTCTTGTTACCTCTCTGGGCTATTCTTTGTCTCCGTCTGTTCGACGTCGTACTCCTTCTGTAGCTGCTAACTTCTTTCATTCTCTTGGTCCTATTCTTGAGTCCGCTGGTTCGGACGGTCCTCAAAGACGTAGTCAGCTTCCTGATGGTAGGGAGCGCGACTCATTGTGTAATATGGCTATGGGTTGGGTGAGATGTCCTGCTAGGAATGCTCCACGAGCGGTATTGAAAACGTTTGAGCAATTCAATATACCGACACAAAGATTTGTTTTTGAAGAAATGTGCAAAGCTTTGCGTGACCTAATATCGGCTGACGCATCCGATGACGTAATGACTGCCTTGACTAATTTGCAGCTTCAGTTCTCAAGCGGAATGGTCATAGGTACCAATGTTCGACGTGCAGTCAAGCAATTACTGTCCCTTCGTCCTTCTATGATGCCTCGAGCATTGTTTGTCGAAGATATTGAGGGACCACTAGATGTACCTGGTCAGTTTCCCATGCGTGAAGTTCCTCCAGTATGGATGCCAGCTAATCCTCAGGCTCAGCCCCCGATCTTGGCACATTTTCAGCGAGTGTGGATACTCCTCCCATGGAAGAGATCAGAAGTTTTACAGGTAAAGCAATCTTTGCCTGACCCTCGCAAAAATCCTGCAGGGTACTATAAAGAATTATCTCAGCTTGTAGACGCTATGATAATGAATCTTGCCGATATCGATATGCTGTTTGGCAATGTCGTACCGCAACCGGTATGGGCAAAGATTCGTCAAGAAAACCATGCAGTAGAATTAGGTGGTGATTGGGCTGCTCTTATCGCGGCAGACGCACGACAAGTTGGTGGGGCTAAACCCGAACAGCTCATTACCGATCTCCCTCAGAGAATAATTACCCTAATGAAAACGCTTATGCCAGCTATGAGGGTAAATTGGGACAAACTGTCCGCTTGCAAGCAAAAGAAGGATGAGAGTGTCTCGGATTTCTTCACGAGGTTCGAGGAGGCTTTCATCGACCACAGCGGTCAAGATATGGGTACCGAAGGTGGTCAGAGGTTGTTTGTGGACAAATTTGTTTCCAATTTATTGCCTGACTTGAGTAACAAATTAAGAAATTCCGAAAGTGCGTGGGCTGTTTCTACTTCTGCTCAGATATTGGCTACGGCTCAATATTATGAGAATAGGGAGAAAGAGGAGAACGATCGTGCTGACAAAAAGACGAAAGAACTCAAAACTAAAGTGTTGTTGCAACAGGCGTATCCTCCGCGTTCGAATCAGAATGATTCCCAGCAACGTAATAGATCGCAGTCTCAATCAAATAGGTCACAACCACGAAATGATTCCTCCTCACAAAGATCGTCGTTAGGGTACAATCAGTGCGCCTATTGTAGACAGGAGGGTCATATAAAATTCAACTGTCCCGTTTTGAATGATCGTTATGGTGGTAACACATCTCGAGGGATGTCGTGGTGGTTCTCAACAGACATCACGTGGTAGGGGTCGTGGTGCTCAGAACGATCGTTCTACTAACACTTCTGACTCCAATAATTGTTTTGATCGGCGTGGATCGTCGCAAGGGCGATCTGCTCAGTACAATGTGGATGATTATTACGTCGATCAGGGAACTGACAACGGTAATTACTAGGACAGCCTTAGACAAGGAGAGGGAGTGGTATCAGTTCCGGTTGATCAGAGAGGGCCTTACGTCGCAGTTGCCACCTCGGGCGTCGTTGAGCCTTTTCTGTTGGACACTGGTGCAGCGAAAAGTTCCATCATGCATTCGAAACTCCCTGGCGCACCTTTGTCTGGCTTAACAAATGTTTCCGTTGGATTCTCTGGCGCCCCTGTTAGCAATCCAGTTTCACGCCCTTTGCCTCTTACAATTGGGCCACGTGAGCTCGAAGCTCCGTTGATATTAACCACTGGTTGTGGTGAAAATCTTTTGGGCCTGGATTTGCTAAAACGTCTGTATGCGACTTTGTATTGTTCTCCTGCGGGAGTGAAGCTTACTTTGGATGAGAGAGTTATCTCTCCAATGTACTTGTCTCTCGATAAGCTTCCACCGGAATTGAGTTCTCTTCCTGCATCTTTGTGGGCAACAGGTCCCAATGACGTGGGCCTGCTTGACATCTCCCCTTATGTTGTCCATTTGAAGTCTAATGTGCGGTTGCCACGTATTCCCCAGTATCGTATCTCTCTTGATGGTGAACGAGCATTGTTGGCGATCATCTATGATTTGATCGAGAAAGACGTTATTGAGGAGACTCGGGGAAACGTGTGCAACAGTCCTGTGTTGCCTATTCTGAAACAAACTGATCCTTCGAAACCACCTGTCTATCGTTTTGTTATCGATTTACGGGAGGTAAATAAAATTGTGATTCCTCAGTTCCCTGTTGTGCCCGACATCACAGCGCTACTGACTCTGATTCCAGCATCGGCATCTTGGTTTTCGGTGATCGATCTGAAGAATGCGTTCTTCAGTATTCCGATTGCTGAGGAGAGCAGAGACCTTTTCGGTTTCTCTCTTGGTGGACGCAGCTTTCGGTTCAAGCGTGCTCCTCAGGGCTACTGTGAAAGTCCAGCTAGATGCGTTTATGTTGCCGGCTGGTGCAGCCTTGATCCAATATGTTGAAGACTTATTGGTTGCTGCAGACACTCAGGACATTTGTAAAATTGCTACGGTGTCGTTATTGCAACATCTCTGTGACTTACATCATAAGGTGTCTCCTTCTAAACTTCAATATTGTTGTCAAGAAGTAACCTATCTAGGTCACTTATTGTCAAAGGAGGGAAGAAGGTTGACCCCAGAGAGAATTGCTGCGATTGCCCGGATGACTGTGCCAACAACTCAGAGAGATGTGCGTGCCTTTTTGGGCATCACGTCATACTGCAGACAGTGGATCCCGAATTTTTCACTGTTAGCGAAACCATTGGTGGCTCTTACGTGTAAGGACGTTCCAACTCCTTTACCATGGACGGAAGAATGTCAGAAAAGTTTTTCTGAATTACGTGACGCGTTGTGTTCGGCCCCTGTGTTAGGTACCCCTGACTACAGTAAGCCGTTCACGTTATACGTGCACGAGAGAGAAGGTTGTGCGCTGAGTGTCTTGACGCAACCTTTTGGTGATAAGCAACGTCCATGTGCATATTTTTCCTCGACCTTGGACCCGGTAGCTAGAGCATTGCCGAGTTGTTTGAGAGCAACAGCGGCAGCTGCGGCGTCCATCCGACAATCAGCAGGATTGGTCATGGATAATATGCTTACGGTGATGGTTCCGCATGCAGTTGACACTCTCCTAAATCGTACGAAAACTCAGCACTTGACGAGTGCAAGATTGTCTGGGTACGAATTGACGCTTTTGGCAAGTCACATCCAGATAAAACGCTGTAATGTCCTAAACCCGGCGACTTTATTGCCAATCAGTACAGAGTCAGATGAAGTAACAGCTCATGACTGTTATTTAAGGACTGAGGAAGAAACAAAAGGTCGCGTGGACCTTAAAAACACTCCTTTGGATGATCCCGATGGGACTTTGTATGTGGATGGTTCATGTTTTAAATTACCGAATGGTGATGTCACGACTGCGTATGCTGTGGTAACTTTGAACACTGTTGTGGAAGCTGCGAGATTGAATCAGAATTCTGCTCAGGCTGCGGAGCTGATAGCTCTGACTAGAGCGTGTGTGTTGTCGAAAGGGAAATGGGTGAATGTGTTTACTGATAGTCAATACGCATTTGGCGTTGCGCATAGCTTTGGACGATTGTGGCGAGAGAGAGGTTTTATGACGTCGCATGGTACGAAGATTCAGCATGGACAACCTGTGAATGATCTTTTGGATGCACTTACTTTGCCTAAGCAGGTAGCGATTGTTAAATGTAGTGCGCATCGTAAGGTGACGGATGATGTTGGTCGTGGTAATCCGTTTGCGGATGAGACTGCTAAGGAGACTGCCCGGAACCTTAGCACTAGAATGTATGTGACGAGTTCGGTAAGGTGGCCTACAGAAACGAGTATGTGTGAGGATACTATCGAGAGTGTGAAAGCGATACAGAATGAGGCCACCGAGACTGAAAAGGCGAAGTGGAAAGAAAGTACAGGAAAGCTGGATGTGAATGGTTGTTGGATTGATTTGTCGGAGCACAAGAGGTGGATGTTGCCAGACGCATATGTGCTAGCTGTTGTGACAATGGCACATGGGTTAGCACATATTAGTGCGAAAGGTATTTGTAAGTTGTTGTCCCCCGTGTGGAAGAATGATGGTATTACGAAGTGTGCTGAAAGATTGGTGAAGAATTGTATGATATGTATGATGTACAACCCTGGTAAGGGAACCCCTACACCTGCTGGCCATTTTGCAACCCCTTCATGTCCCTTTGAAGTGATTCAGCTAGACTTCATCCATATGGAGCGATGCAATAACCTGAAGTACGTTTTAGTTGTGGTTTGCGCATTCTCCCGATGGATTGAAGCCTACCCTCTTAAGGACAACACTGCTATGTCCACTGCGAAAATCCTACTGAAGGAATACTTTCCTCGGTATGGAATGCCGCGAATTGTATGGTCGGATAACGGAAGTGAGTTTGTAGGAAGTGTAATGAAGAGTGTGTGTAAGGGCCTTGGAATTACTCAGAAGTTCCATAGTGCCAATCATCCCCAGTCAGCAGGTTTGGTTGAAGGGTATAATGGCACCCTTAAACTCAAACTAGCGAAGATTCAGGCCACGACTGGTCTTTCTTGGCCTGACGCTTTGCCTTTAGCTTTGTTGTCAACAAGGGCGACTGTACACTCCCGAGTAGGGCTTAGTCCCTATGAAATAGTGTTCGGTCGTCCTGCGAATGTTTGGGGGGTCCCTAGACCAAGTGTGTTTTCTAATCTTGAGTACCCGATGTTGATTGATTATCTTTATGATCTGACTGCTAAACTGAGGTTAATTCATCAACAGGTCTTTGAAGCATTGCCGACGCAGACGGAGGGTCCAGGCCACCAGCTCCAACCGGGAGACTGGGTGGTTACCAGAAACTTCGCTCGCAAGAAGAATCTGGAACCTCGCTTCACTGGACCCTTCCAGGTCCTCCTTGCCACGAGAACTGCTGTCCGCTTGGAGGGACGCAAACACTGGGTGCATGCCACCCACACCAAGAAGGTACCTATACCTTTACCGGCGGACTCGTGGGTGAGGAAGGGCATTGCTTCATCTGAAACCGAAGGACTGCGGACCTTTGTACCTTTTAGTGACGCACAGCCTGTTGGAGAATCCTCAGTGCAGCAGAAAGACAGTGTTGAACATTCATCATCACACGACCTAAGATCGGAACAATCAACTGATCAACAGAACTCTGTTCTCTCATCGGATCCCTTGTTTGATGAACAGACACGTCCTGGAAAGAGGCGATACTTTTTGCGATCCAATCCTAAAGACTAATAAAAAGATTTGTTTCTATCCTTTTGATATCTACGTTACCCCTTTGCCACGATCAGTCCAAACATATATACTATTGTGATTTTTGTGTAAATATTGAGTTTTTCCACATGTGTTTTTGCTTCCACAGCTGAGAGATTTTTGTACATACTTGTATAAAAAATACCTTACATCCAGGTGTACCGTAGGGCCGCGCGTGTACTTCCTTCTGGTTAGTAGGTCTTGACACTAGGTCAAAGGCCGTCGGTTCCTAGGAACTCCTAGGGATTGACTACTGCTACACAGAACGAAGTGCGTCAAGAAACGTTGCGGACGGTTTTAGGGGATGGCGTTCTCAAAAATTGTGGATCTGGAAAAAGCTCAGGCGCAAAGATTCTAACTGCAACAAATTACCCGTACCAAATGCTTTATGTTTCAGGTGTTCCTCCTGTTTCTAATTGTTTCTTTGTTATTGGCGGGTGGGGTGTATTATATGATGTCGTACTTCTTATCTTCTGCCATACCTACTCCTACTTCTGAACCTAAACCTACCTCCACTATATCCCCTCATTCCTTCCATATCTTGCCCGAACACGAACAGGCTAGAGGTGCAGAATTCCGAAATAATTCCTTTATTCAGCTCCTTCATCAGCACCAGTTAGTGGTTAATACTACTAATTGTTGGGTGTGTGGGTTAATGCCACATACAACGGATAAGGTAATTCCGTATCTGGTCCTTCCTTATAGTTCCCAGGGTTCAGCTCGAGCATTCCAAACAATGTTTCGAAGTGCACTAGATTCCTACCCCAATCGAGAGCCACGTTCTTCCTACCTCGGTCCTGGCTCGTATAACAAGCCTTTGGCTACAGCGATAGAGGATTTATGACCCGTCGCTCATCCCAGAGGAAGAGGTACAAGCCTATAGGGTCCTGAGTAAGGTTGAGTATAGTGCGCTCATGAGTGAAAAACAGCTTAGAAGTTCGCCCCCGATATGGGTCGTACCCCACCTTGGTAATCTTTGCTTAATGGGTCGTGGCCGAAGAGCGAGAGCTCGTCTCGGAGAGAGTGCTTGCTCCGAGTTTTATATTCTGCCGATGTCCTCTTCCCCTGTGTTTCTGGCTGCCAAGGGTACATATTTTGTCTGCCATGATCGTGCATATACATGGTTGCCTTCTGACTTTGTGGGCTCATGTTATATTGCAAATTTGTTGCCTCCGACGTTCACTGTTGATGCAGACTATCACAAGACTAGAGTTGTGAGAGGCGTGATTAGCAAAGAAGACACTGCCGGTCAAGAGGCAGGAGACTTTTTCAAGGGTTTCTTTCCGTTTTGGGGACCTATGGTTAATAGTAGGAACCTGAGACAATTGACTCGAGTGGTGGAATCGACAGCTAACATCACCACCAGTGCCCTTGGTAATATCACCACAGAACTTCAGGCGGATAGGCTTATGACGTTACAAAACCGTATGGTTTTAGACGTTGTTTTAGCAGATCGAGGTGGAGTATGTAAGGTGATCCATTCGAGCTGCTGTATTTTCATTCCAGATAACGCTCCGACTGTCTATCAAGCCATCTCGAAGTTGCATAAGATCTCTGAGTCCATACACGTGGACGCAGGGGATTGGACGTTACTTGGGTGGTTTTGGGGCCTGATGTCGACTTGGGGTTGGAAGATTCTGATGATCATCGGAGTTGTTGCAGCGTTTCTGTTCACGTGTTGCCTTTGTGTGCAGTGTGGTCCTGCCTTATGTGGCCTCTGTGCTACGACGTGTATAAGACAGCCGCCTGTTACCAAAGCTGCTCAGTTGGATAGAATTATGTTGCAGCAACATCTAGACGGTCTGATGAATATCGAATATGATTCCGATTAGTGCTTGCCTACATGAGGGCAAAAGGAGCGTCTGAGGTTCCGTGACAATTGTAAGTGGTGTTTTCGACTCGTACGAATATGGTCGAGTCTGGTATCTATGAACCGCAAATAACGAGTTTAGTAAGTGTGCGCAGTTTCGCTGTGCTAACCTAAACCGTTCGTTTGTTTCGTGGGCTTCTTCATCCGAGCCAACGGGTTCCATCTTAGATACGGCATCCATTTAGTCTCTTGCCCTCAAGTAGCCAGCGAACGGACGGTGTCCGCTTCGCGACCCTGGGATTCCCAAGACGTTTGCGGAAGACACATGTTCCTTTGAAAGTGTCTTTATGATGAGGGGGATGATACTGTAAGGCAGATGGCTCCGCTCGAGGTTCATCTTGCCGTGCCGGTCTATTGTCTTAGTCGTGCATCTCATTAGGCGCGTCCCTTTGATGCCTGTAGCTCGTGTTTCCCGAGACCACCCCTTTTACACCCTTTCCGATCTCCCCACTGTCCTGTCTTCCTCTGCACCTGTCCTTGTTCCCTCTTCGATCTGTTTATTGCTGACTGGAATGTACTAATGGTGGGAAGATGGGTTTTTACAGTTGGGAACCACCAAATGTTTCCGTACTTATGTTCCGGACCCTGAATACATCAAAGCGACCCCTCTCGGGGATAATGTTGGGAACCAAGTTGTAAACCTTTGTGTACCATGTTAACGTATGACAGAAATGTGTATAAAAGGAGCGACCTACAGTAGCAATTTGAAGCAGTCTCCTCGAACATACACACGCTGTACTTCCTGTGATTTCTGTTTTCCCTGCAGTAAATAAACCTCGAATCTTTGACGCCGAAGGAAGTGTCCCGTGTCTCTGTCACTTGTACGCCGGAACAGGTTACCCACGAAGGTTTTAGGTGTTGTCCCCTGGCACCGCTGGGTCTTAGAAAAACCCAGTCCTTCAACATCCATCACTTAAGAGGCATTGATTGGTACAGGTACCGTACAGTAGCAGAAAACACGCAGCCTTGTAGAAATAACACCGGCCTTCCGCGTTGTAGTTTCTACCTAACTTTTCAAAACGTTCCCATTACAGTTTGCATTGCATTGCCTGCTCAACAATCTCGTTGCTATCTCTGAATAATTGTAATACTGATCTGTTGAGAATGGGACCAGATTTACAGTACCACACTAAATGCCCCCCACTACGACCCCCCCACACATGAGATCACTGAATTGTACTGATAAAGTAGGAGATAATTGTATGTTATGGTTACAAGGCCGGTGTCGTATCTAAAACCCAGTGACGCCATTAAACCCAGGAAATGCTGGGGAGAAGGGAAAGGAAAGGGGTGAATAATGGTAAATTGGGAGGAGAAAGTAGGGGGAGATAACAACAAAGACGTCCTGTTCACTCATAAGCTTGATAAAGGATCCATTTTACCCTTTAGGAGCAGGTCCATGTACCCCATTGTACAGTAACCCAGGTCTGTGAGGTGCAGCACTCATAGATAATCCTGGCAAGAGAGTTCTCTAAATGCATTTGTGAGAAAATTCATGCAGGGGCTCTACTGCTTCTCAAACTGTTGCAGCTGGTGGTTTACTGTAGCTGAGATCTTCTCCATGATCAGGGTGTGATACAGCTTGTGAAGCCAGTCGATATCTTCCGGCATGTAGCCCATAACCCATCGTTCACTGTTTGCATGTGAATTACAGATGCGCACGTTGTAGGTGTTGAAACAGCTGGGCGGAAAAGGAGAAGCTACAGAAAAAGTCCCAGCGCCATTAGCACATGTAAAATGTTTTTTAGATACATATTGTTGTTACTGACTGCTGAGACATTGTTAGATAAGTCCCTGTCAGCCTCAGATTCCTCTAAATTAAAATCCGATTTCTTCTGCTTTATTGCTTCAAAAAAGGCCATTTTTGTTGGCTCTTAGGGCTCAGTGCACTTTACTACCACTAACCAGTGCTAAAGTGCTTGCTCTCTTTCCTTTCAAACATGGTAAAATTGTCTTACACCGAATTGGCAATTTTAAATTACTTGTAAGTCCCTAGAAATGTGGATCTACATGTACCCAGGGACTTTACATTAAATGCTGCTAGTGGGCCTGCAACACTTATTGTGCCACCCACTTAAGTAGGCTATTTGAAGATGTGTCATGTCAAGGCCAGGGCCTTTGTGTTCATTTTTCATACTTTCTGGCTAGGGTGCCATTTGAGACATTCCCATGCCTTCTGTCAGCCTGGGTGCTTATGTGTGACGTTTGCATGCTTTCTGGCCTGGGTGCTCAATTATGTGTGCTATTTCCATAGTTGCTGGCCTCAGTGACCTGCAGCAGGAGGCTCATGTGTGACATTTCCATGCTTACGGCCTGGGTGCTTATATGTGACGTTTGAATGCTTACTGGCCTGGTGGTGTGACCAGGCCTGGGTCAGTGCCTTGGTGCTTATGTGTGACATTTCCACAGTTTCTGGCCTCAGTCAGTGGCCTGTGGGCTCATGTGTGACATCACATCAGTGCTTAATTTGTGACAACATGAGTGACAATTTACTATGCTTTAAAAGTTAATACAATCTAATATGTAATGAAAAATGTGTTGAAAAATGCTTTGTTTTGGCCTTTGAGTCTCAAATTTTCTTGGGGGGGGGGACAAGTTCAAAACCCCAAACTCCCCCTAGTAGTAGCTTTGTTTTCTCTGATTCATTACTCGTGTTTTTGGTGCTCTCTGAAAGAATGTCTATGGGTACATATGATTGGGTGGCTAACCTAGTGCTCTTTAAGGTCATCATCTACTATTTACTGTACTTTGAAAGTTGATACAATTGAATATGTAATGAAAAATGTGCTGTAAAATTCACCCTTTTAGTTTGTCATTTTCCAAAAAATTTTGGGGGGGGAGAACCCCCCCAAACCCCCTCGTAGTGGTCGAGCTCGCTTGCTGCGCTCGCTCGCTCGCTACGCGCCGGGTGGGGGCTGGTCTGCAGAAATTTGCCAGGGCTGCTTTCAGTTCCCAGTCCGGCCCTGGGTTGAAGTTCAAATTTTTTAAAGAGAAGAGTGATTTGGACAGATGTTCGAGCTAAACGGAAAGTACTTTCTTCTAGAGGTGTGTTGAGAATTTTGAACAGAAGATTGAGATATGTTGCTCACATTCCTGTTGCAAGAAAGCAGGTCTTTGGCATAAGAGGAGGGATTTGTGAAAGAAATTATTTCTGAAATAGATTGTGTGTTACGTTTCTTTAAAGAGGACCATTTGGGAGTGCATCTTTTTGGAAAGTCATAACAAAGCATTTTACCATTTTTCAGTGAGCGAATTACATTGAGTTTCTCTACAAAGAAATGTGTATGCTGTTGTCGTCTGTTTGAGAGCTACAGATTTTTTTAGTTCTAGGTAGGATTTTTACAGTGCTAAAGCGTTTGAAGGAGAGCTCTAGGCCAGTTTATGGCTTCCAAAATTTTATTTTTGAAGATGTCAGACTTGGAGACCACAACAAATGTTTTATTTCAGTCAGTGAGCACCTCCAGCTGCATCAGATTAAGTTCTCCCATCCCCACGTAGCTCCAGTGTGCTCATCAGAGGGTTATGCCTATGTTTTGGTGTATTTTCAAGCAGCTTGTCGTGATTCCTCCCCAGCCCTACAGGCCTGTATGCTGCCCTGGGCCATAATCGTGTGTTTGTGGTTGCAGGCCTGGGGGCATTGCAAGCAGGTAGGGTGGGCAACCAGGCTCTGGCGGTGTTACCTGCTTTCGATGCACATTTGATTTCATATTACTAGAGCTACGTGACCCCAAACTTTATTATCAAACCAAGTCAGATAAAATATGGATGTGGAATTGTTTGGGAGCACCTAAGACTACAATAGCTGCAAGTTGAAAGAAGAAAGAGCCTGCTCTAATGGCACATTTATTTTTGAGACTGTGGGGTATTCTGGCGATAGAGCACATTTCAAATGTGTTCACCAATATACAAAGATTGTGATTCCATCTGGGGTACCCTTTATTAATATTTGTTACAGAGATTAGCTATGGCTGCATGTCCAGCCCAACTCAGTGCTCTGAACTTATTCCACGAGAGAATTGAGCCATCACTGTATCCAGAAAAGTGCACAGTTCCCTCCCAGCAGTGTTGGTCTCATTAGTGAGCAAATGTAGCACAAGGTCAATCAAGGAGCTTTCTATAGCATCCCATCCCTGCCATTCATTTGAATTGGTTGTGAGCTCCCTGATGGGATACCAGTACCTAATCAAGGTTGTATTTCTTAATGTTCTTCTTTTCTCTTTCCCGTTTTTTTGTCTCTTTGTTGGAGTTAAGTTACAAGGGAAGGGCAAATATCATTACTTGTTGCTATGATGTAACATTGCTATTGCATAATCTTCGATGTCACCCTAAGTAGTACATTGGTATGTATCAAAGGACATAAGGGGGCAGGGTAGGGACACCGTAACTTACTAGCCATGTGGAGGAGTCCCAGAGGGACTCCCCTGATCCAAAATTATAGAAATAAATGTGGGGTTGCCAGGGCTCGGTACCCTGGCCGCATCTCAATCCATTGCTGTTTTTCACACCATGCAACCTCTGTTCGGACCCATCCACATGCAAATCAGACATGACATTGGCCAGAGAGCTCCTGACTGGGTCCTGTCCCCCGATGACTAGGTCCGGGTCCCCCCACACCACTGGTCCCCATCAGTAACTCTCTGTCCAGGGGCCCAGTAACCATGCACAGCACCGGAGGGCACCCCCTGGACACCCCTTACTTCGGGACTAATGTTACGCCACTGTTGTCACTCGCTGATGGCTTCCCCTTTCTGAATGGATACTACCCTCATCTGGGTGTTAGTTTCCCATAAATGGCATGGGACAACAGTAATAGTCTTCCATGCATTTTGTGGGGGGGGGGGGGGGGTGGAGCTCCTCAGGTTTCATTACAGTGCAGAGTAAACAACTAAGGCTCTGTTCAGTCTCCTCCCAGTGAGGGCAGCTGCTCTTAGTACAGTCCACCTCCCCATCTTTGCAGCATGGTACTGCAGCTTTGGCACTGCCCTCTTGTTCTAGACTTACCGCCTGATTCATCATGCTCCCGTTTTGCAAGGCCCTAATAGCGATTCATAGCGAATCGCTATTAAGGACTCGCAAAACGGGATTCATGTAGGAATATGCAAAAAAAATGCGATTCCTTACAATTCCTTATTTGCGATTAGCTAATTGCTAATCGCAAATAAGGAATAACTCCCCATTCATTCCCATGGGCCAAAAGGCCCATAGGAATGAATGGGGAGTATTCCTTATTTGCGATTAGCAATTAGCTAATCGCAAATAAGATTGCGATTTGAAGGGTGCCAGGGGTGTCCACAGGACACCCTGTAGCACCCCTCAAATGAAATTAAACACAGGTGTTGCACACACACATGTCCAAAGGACATGTGTGTGTGCAACATGCAACTAGAAAAATGCTTTTAAAAGCATTTTTCTAAGTTTTTGCTATTTACCGAGAGGTCTGACCTCTCGGTAAATAGCGGCCCGAAATTGCGAATTAGCAATTTAAAAATGGTTGATGAATTGCATTTAAGGAATCTCAAATAGAGATTCCTTAAATGTAATTCCTTGCAATTTAGCGAATTAGCAATTACCGATTTTTGCATTTGGGATGATGAATCCCAAATGCAAAAATAGCGCTCGCAAAGGGCCAGATTCTCAGAATCTGACCCTTTGCGAGCCGATTTCAGCTTTATGAATCAGGCTGTTAGATATAGCATCAATGGGATCTGCAAAGAAGTCCTGTCTCTCAAACGTTGCCTTCTCTCAGCTGATGCTGAAAAGTTCCTTCTGAAAGTTCAAAACGTTTGGAAATCGAATGTTCCTGATCACCTGTGCTTATCTTAAACGCCATGAGTACTGTAGTGATTGTGCAGAATAAGTATGTGCTTTGTGCAACATTTATTTTACTACAAACATTTTAACACTTACGTTTCAGTATATTTGTTTTAAACTGCAGAGGGTTCTAGTTGATGCATATCTTCATCAGTATGTTTCCCATGTTCATTAATGCCTTGTGTGGGCGTGACTATATAATGCAAAAGTGTAATAGTGCCAATACTGACTGAACCATGTAAAAGATGCCGTAGAAATGTAGACTCCCCAAACTAACACTTCCAGAGCCTCCTGCTCTGTTCTCCTGCCACCATATGAACGTAAAGCTGTGATAAACCAGCATCATGGAAGGCTTCTTGAGAAGTAGTTGTGAAAGACTGGCTGCTGAGAAGATCTGTCCAGTTTCCTTCTTGTTTGCTCAAGGAAGGGACAGCAACTCCTAAAGCCATGGTGCCCCTTTGCACATTAATCGTGCATTTTAAATTTGTCAAGTGCCTTCTTAAGTGAGTTTGAGGTTAGAACTCTAAAATTGTTCAGGAGGGTTTTTTATGCACTCTGTGACTTTCTGCCGAATTGAAGATGAACGAAGTAGTTAAGCAAGGCACCAAACTTTCCCTGAGACCCAGAAAGGAAATGAGGCATGCAGGGTCTTTCAGATGAAAATCCAAAGGGAAATCTGAATGTACAGAGCATATATATATATATATATATATATATATATATATATATATATATATATATATATATATATATATATATATATATATATATATATATATATATATATATATATATATATATATATATATATATATATATATATATATATATATATATATATATATATATATGTTGCAAGAGCTCGCCTCCGTCTCCACAAGAGAACTACAGCCACACACCAGCAAAGACGAGGTAGACCCAGTTTTCGTGCTTGTCTTTTTTATTGTTTTGCTTCAAAGTGCAACCATGTCAGCCACTATATATATATATATATATATATATATATATATATATATCCTGTGCACCGTCTGTCTCCCAGCTCGCACGCTCGCGCAACACAGCAAGCAGACTCCGGACACGGACCTCGAGGTGTGTAAAGATTTATTTTACGCAGAAAGAGTCACCAACGTTTCGGCTCAAACGGAGCCTTGATCACATGACAGCGCTCACTTGACTGGGTACACCTTTTAAAGTGAAAGCGAGTGGTTAATTAAAATCACCTGTGCAAACTCACCGATAAACATGGAAAACATACTTTGTAAAATGCTCGGCATCATATTGCCTAACAAGTTTCTTAATAAATGTAAAATACAGTTATGATCAAATCTTATTGACACAGTTTTCAACAGATTAAATATTAGGAGTGACTAAAAAAGTATTATAGTAAAATACACAAATCTATTACAAAAACCCGTTTCTAAAAGCCCTAGTTACACATAGATGTATAAAACCTATAATCAATATATTACCATATTTGCAAACAAAGTTTTTAGTTTTGTTTTCTTATTCAGGCACCTCGGTATAATAGTAAAATCCGTATAAAGTGCTACGTGCTTACTTTTTAAAGTGCATATAGTGCTTAAAAAAGTGCGTCAATATGTGCAAAAATAGCAAAGTGCAAATACATATAATACAGTATACCAGGGTCCTGATCCATTCCACTCGTATACAGTGAACGTTTGCAATTATGTCGATTGCCGGTGAGGAGATAAGTTATTATATCTCTTCTTGTGCAAAGCTCTATACAGAGTGTTTTGTTAAGGCTTCTAATCCTAAACGGGTAAGTCTTCAATTACAATAGTCATACAAATCCATGTTGAAGTTTCCTATGTGAGTGCCAGAATTTCCATGTTTAAAAAAAAGTACATGTGCTGGAACGAGTTAAAACAAATACACCAGGTCCACACGGGGCCTGTAACCCAAAACCAAACTAATCTAAAAGTATAAATAAACAAACAACCAGATGTTAAAAGACCTATACAATTCATTATATTTAAATGGTAATTAACCTGGTTGCAAACAACGTGCACAGTGAAAAAATAATAATAACTAAACAAACATAGTTTCCTCATAGCAGCATTAATATTACTAGTGATGATTATTATGGATTGTGATTGCTCGCAGCCCCCACAGGATCTGTCCCAGCCTTCTCCCAGCCGGGTGAGTGCCGTGGACATTGCCCACGAGGGGGAGAGCACACATTCCTAATACACAAAGTCTTCTAGAGCAAGCAAGTGTGGAGATCTTCAGTCACATTCAACCCATGGGGCACCTTAGTGTTTAGCAGGAGGATGTATTTTGTATCTAGCTTTCTGAGCTTGGTTTCCCTGTCCCCGCCTCTTTTGTTGTTGATGACAGAATCAATAACCCAGTATTTGAGACCACTGTTGTTGCTTTGATGGTGGTCCTTGAAATGGCGTGCAACAGGATATGTGCTGTCCATATTCGTAATTGCTCGCAGATGTTGCAAAATGCGCTTATGGACAGCATTCCTGGTGCTGCCCACATACTGCAAGCCACATGGACAACGCAAAACATATATAGCGTATTCTGTCTTGCATGTGAGTACTTGGGTTATAAGATGTTCCTTTCCTGTGAACCCATCCCTATAGGTTTTGGTGTTTTCACCATGGGTACACGCTTTACAGATTTTACAGTTATAGAACCCCTTATTTCTTTGCCACCACTCTGTTCTAGTAAAAGGGTCCGGGTTGGTTTTAACTATGTGGTCCCTTAGGGAGGGGGCTTTGCTGTAGGTCAAAGAAATAGACTTTGGTAGACTCTTGCCTATAACATTATCCCTCAGCACAATGGGCCATTGTTTATTCACTATTTTCTTTATTTGCTGGTGTTGTCTAGTGAATCCTGTTATTAATCTGAAGCATTCAGGCTCAACTATGTCTGGTTTAGAAGTGCCTTGGCTGGGGGGCTCCCTATCTGCTTTCCTGATAAGGAGCTCCTCTCTACTCATTAATAGGGATTTCTGCACAGCTTTGTCTATCACCTTTACGGAGTATCCTCTTTCAAGGAATCTTTCCCTGCTTTCCTTTTGGGCTTGTTCCAGTTCCACAGGGTTGCTGCATATGCGTCTTAACCGCAGCATTTCCCCATATGGAATACTGGAGATGAGATGGACCGGGTGCGCACTGGCAGCATGTAAAATGCTGTTACCTGCTGTCTTTTTTCTGTAAACCCTAGACTCCAAACGACACCCATTGGTGTAGAGTTCAGCATCTAAGAAGGTGACTGCTTCCTGACTGAGTGTCGCAGTGAATCTGAGGTTAAGGGGGTTATCATTGATGTCTTCAATGAATTTGAGGGCCTCTTCCTGACTTCCTCTCCATATGACGAACAGGTCGTCAATGAAGCGGAACCATGCTACCAGATTGTTCTTAATGATGTGCTGGAAACCAAGCCCCAGGACCAGTTCCTCCCAAGCCCCCATGTGCAAACATGCGTAACTTGGAGAGAAACTGGCCCCCATGGCCACCCCCTGTTTCTGGCGATACAGCTGCAAATTGAATAGAAACACATTGTTTGAAAGACAGAAGTTCAACATGTCTAGCAGCATTTTGGTGTGTTTTTCATTGCCTGGTTTCCTTCTCGATAGGTAATACCGTATTGCATCAAGTCCATCACTATGTGAAATACTAGTATATAAAGCTGTTACATCAAGGGCTATCAGCCAATCCCCCACTTGTCAAGTGTCTTCTTAAGTGAGTTTGAGGTTAGAACTCTAAAATTGTTCAGGAGGGTTTTTTATGCACTCTGTGACTTTCTGCCGGATTGAAGATGAACGAAGTAGTTAAGCAAGGCACCAAACTTTCCCTGAGACCCAGAAAGGAAATGAGGCATGCAGGGTCTTTCAGATGAAAATCCAAAGGGAAATCTGAATGTACAGAGCAAATATATATATATATATATATATATATATATATATATATATTTATTTAATTACATTGCATGTAATTTGTGATCTGCATGGTTCACCAGCTTTACTTCAGGCATTTTAACCTCCTCGGCTACTTGATGAGTTTACTTCCAGAAGAAAAAAACTTAGATCTCTCTGCAGGAGGCCCATCATTCTTCAGTTATCTTGACATATTTATGGTTGCCTGATAATTGCTTGAACGTAGTTATCGTATTTTTTGAACACCACTGCATCATCTTCAGGTGGGATCTTTTGATGCATTGTGTGCTGCTCAGTCTTCCTGTTGATAACCTAGTTCACCCACCTCAACCATTTGCACAGTTTGTATTTTGTGTTACACCTTCTGTGATGCAGCTTCTCCCTGGGATTCAGATTAATAGACCAGTTTAAGATAATGGATTCTAGTAATGGAACACATGGGCACACCCCGGTTTTTTCTAGATTGGAATCCCAGGTAATTATTTGGTCATTTTTCCTATTGGGGCCTCTAGACCTGTCCCATTCATAGTTTGTAATTCTCCTAGCATTTGCTGACTAACTTGTCTTCAGTTGTAGGTTTCCAGTCTGTAAGGTATTTGGATTTGAGTGGTCCGGTGCGAGTACCCACAAAGACAAGGTCATTCTGTTTACGTTCCTCGTGGGGTTGCTGGGTAAATAGATTCACAATCTGCACCCCTTTTCTTTTGCAGGTTCATGAGACGGTACTACGAATGCAATTGCACAGGCAGAACAAACAAGTAATTGTTTGGTAGAGTTAAACTAGTGCATCTTCTGTGTAGGTTTCGCAGACAGTACCCCACACATTTAAGCAGGCGTACGTGAGTACACGCAGAAGGGGTAATTGTTTTGTTGAGTTAAACTGTGGTGCATCTTGAACATTGTTATATAATATACTTACCCATGTTTTCTTCTATTGCAAGTTTCGCAGACAATACCCCACAGATTTAAGCAGGTGTACGTGAGTACACGCAGAAGAGGTAATTGTTTGGTTGAGTTAAGCATCTCGAATATTGTTTTATAATATACTTACCCATGTTTTCTTCTATTGCAGGTTTCACAGCCAGATCCCCAAACATTTCAGTCAGTGTACGTGAGTTCAAGCAGAAAAGGTAATTGTTTGGTTGAGTTAAACTGTGGTGCATCTTGATCGGTCTAGTATAACAGATTGCATTCATGAGCTAGGCGTCAACGTAAGCCAAGTTCCCTTATTTTGCAGGCTTTGTGGCACAGCAGGTTCAAACCGGCAGGCACAGAAATGTTCAAGCGCAAAGCTGTAACTTTGGGAGAGTGCAGTGCTTCACCACAAAGGAAAAAAAAATTGCCTTGTATTCAAGGAAGAGTGGATGAAGGAAATTGTGGAGGCTGAGACACAAGTCATGAAGCAAGATTCGCATGGAACTATTTCACTACAGTCCAGACGTGAGCTTGATTTGCAAAGCATGTGCCGAAGCCAAGATTGTTGGGGACTTTTCCACAGGAAAGAAATGGAGTGATGGCTGGAAACTGGACTACATTAAACGCCATCTACTTAGCAAAGTACACAAGTCTGCCATGGTGATATTGAGAAACAGACGTCCTGCTGCCAGGTTTGGTTATAGAGTGCGGGCAATGCTGACAGAAACTGCCACTGACAAAGCAGATAGAATGGAAGTAGTTGACACCAAAGATCTATGTCTGAGGAGATATAGATTCTCATCAACAACGTGTTGCTGGCAGTCAAGATGAATGCTTCAATGTTATCCGTACAAGACATCCATGACCACCTAGCTTTGTATGTGAAGATAGACCGCTGGAGGAGCAAGAACTATGCCTTTGAGTTCCTTGAGGTCATCAATAGCGTGATACACTGTAAAGCTATGGCAGAACTTCTGCAAGCTTTGTATCACACCTTGATAATTGATGGGAGCACAGACATTTCTTTTACAAAAATGTTCATCCTTTACTTCAAATTCTGACCTGAAACATCAACAGAGCACAAAACGCAGTTTGGGGGCATAGAGAAGCTGACTAGTTGTAATGCTGAGGCTATCACTACTGCTGTGAAAGAATTCTACACTGCCAATGAACTGGACCTCATGAAAATGGTCATGTTCACATCCGATGGTGTGTCTGTGATGCTGGGTAGGAATAATGGTTTCGCTACTTGCCTAAACAATCCATTCCTCATCTAGTTGAGCAGCATTGTGTCGCCCATCGAGAAGATTTTGTAGTTGATGATGCCTGGAAGAGGGTTCCAATGATTAAAGAGATGGAGACATTATTGAGGACGGTCTACACTGTGTTCTCCAGATCTCCTGCAAGGAAGTACAAGCTGGATGAAATTGCATCTGTCACTGAACGTGAAGTTGTCTCTTTTCGACCACTGAATGAGGTCCGGTGGCTTTCAAGGCATTTTGCTGTTGGTGCACTAATTCGTAATTACAAGACTGTTCTTAAGTACTTTGAGCATGAGAAAGTTGAGGAGAATGATCCAATTGCTAAATATTGTTATAAAAAGCTATCGGACTCCAACCACCATATTTCCCTTGCAGTACTTAATGACATTCTGGGTGAATTTGCAACTTTGTGCAAACTATTCCAAAAAAGTTCTTTGACTACTGTTGAAACTGTACAGTATGCAAGAGCAAAGATTGGCCAAATTAAGCAGCAGTATTTGGGGGACACTGTCTTTTTGAGCAAGGAAAGGCAATAGTTTGACAGTGGGCCTATTTTGTCTTTTGTTTCCCTTCTTTGTGAGCACATGCAAAAAAGGTTCCCTGAAGATGAGCTGAAAGAATGGGCAAGTTTTGAAATCCAGGCAATAGCAACACAATCACATTTTGATTTTGGGACTGAGAATATACTAAGACTTGTTGAAAAGTATAAAAATGTCTTGGCCCTGGGTGATTGTGAAAACACCAGAAGATGTTGTTCAACAATACAGAGACTATAAATATGTGGTGGCAGAACATGTAAAGGGTGGGTTATATACCACCTTTCAAGATATGGTGACTTTCACTGTACGCAATGCTGCTCATTATAGTGTAGTGTCTCAGCTTGTTGATGTCTGTGCAATGTTTCAAGCATCTAGTGCAGATTGTGAACGAGGGTTCAGCCTCAATAATACTATCAAGAGTAAATTGAGGAATAGACTAGAGCAGAAGCATTTGGATATGCTGATGAGGACAAAGGCCTACCTCCTGAATGTGAAAGTTGACCTAGACCAAGTTTCTCAGCACTGGAAAAATGGCAAGGATCGCCGTGAGAAGCAACCCTGTCACCCATCTAGTGATGCCACTTGACGTGTCTGAACAGCCCTCTCCCTTATTGTGAATATGTGATATTGTATAGGCTCTCAACATTTCCCCACCCAATGAACTGTGCTCCAGTTAATATTTATTAAAATCTTATGATGGTACCACCATTGAAGTCTTGTGCTTTTCTAAACTTGAAGTGTACTTGCCAGTGTAACCAATTCATGGCATGGCATGCTTGACCTATTTGCAAACTGCCCTTAAGACCCTTATTGTGGCTCTGTATTTGTGAAAATGCACCATCTTTTCACTTTTTAAAGTAAACTTTTTGAGTGACATTTGGTGCCGCACACACGTGTGGTTTGGTTCCTGGCACACATAGCCATGGTTGCAGCGCACAGAGACCCTCCACTGCCTCACACAGAGGAAACAAATTAGAGGGTACATTGATTCCATGTATCTTACCTGCCACCCCCAATCCGGGTAAGTAGTAGGGTGGGAGACGGCATGTCTGGCGCAACATAGGACATCAAGATGGCAGGGGAAGACCTTTATAACTTCCCCCAATCCTCCGTGCGCAGTAAGTGACGCACCTAGTGTGCCCCAGGCAAGGAGGAGGGGACTCCTCCCTGAGTCCCCGCATCGGAGAGAGGGGGGTTGGGTTGGTGCCCAAATGGCACTATTTGGGCCACCCATTTGATCAGCCCCCTGCGGGGGCCTTTGGGCAGCTGCATAGTGCCACTATTGGCAACACACCCCACACACACATTAGCATGCATGCTAAATAAATAAACACACAACACAACTTTTGATTTGGAAAATATTGCTGCAGGTTTATTACACACAAAAGTATGCAATATGGTGGGTTATGTTATGGGCGATCCAAGGGCAGGCAGCTGTAACCAACCTATGCTGCCCTGCATGCCAAATGAGCCAAGCAGCACTGTGGAGAACCCAATCAGTGCTGCACCTTATGGGTTGATCCTCTCTCCAGTTCACGTGACACATTAGTCCCTTATTACTCACGCCCCTTTCAGGGTGGAGCATAGCAAGGCAAGCCCCCGGTTGTTCATGCCCACAACCGCCCGAAGGCCTTACGGGACACAAAGTAGTCTTCCAGGAACCTGCCATGAGGCTCCTGGGATTTGGCTCTGGCACCCCTATTGTGCCCTGCAGAGGTACCCTTCTGTACCCATTTGCTTCCAGCTGTCCCTGTAACTCCACCACAGCTCTGTAGGTTGCCTCTGTTGCCGATAGACCCACCCACCAAAACAGCTATACTCTCCCCTGCAAACTCATCTCTAGAGCCTCCTGCAAATCTAGAAGGAAGAAAACCATCCCTATTGGTGATAAATGAACCCCCTCTTTATCAAAGTACCCTCTCACATTAGCTTGAATCATCTCATGTCTGATGAAACCCAGACCCCTCTGATCTGTGAACGTACTCATTGAACTATTAACTCCCTTCCGGGAATGTTCAACGGCCACCTCTTACTAAGCCCCAAACCACACTCTGCGGGGAAAAATCTCAAACCACAAGAGCTCACATTGACCCATCTATTTACTGATGACCATAAGTCATCTTTCATGGCTTGTAAGAGTAACTTCCTCCCCCTGGCAATGAGGCAATTGCCCCAGGTGTATCACTAAGAAATTGGGGGGACCCCACCTTGGGCCAATCTGAGTTAGGATGTTTTCCTGCACTTGCCATGCATCCCTTATGGGAATTTTGCCTGCTCAGCTCCCTCGGTTGTGAAACCCCTAGGCAAACCAACTTAGTTAACCTGTCTGCAATATGGTGCCTAACATTCAGGATTGACTAAGTCCTACCTTCCCCCCATTGTGGATTATTTCCTGAGAGAGAGGGGGGGGGGGTCACACACTGCCCACCCTGTACAGCCCCAGCAGTGGAAACATTTGCTGCCCTGTTACATTTTAATTTATTGAATACTGTTCGTGCCAAATGTTTTTTACATAGTAGCCTTGTGTACTGGACACCATGTTTTCCCATTTATTGGGACAGCAGCACACTATATTGGCTGACAGCATCCCCGCCCAGTGTGGCTAATGTAGCTAACTGGGAGGGGTATTTGAGCTTAACTGCAGCAACATGTCACCTACCCTTGGTTCTGGGGTGCACTTACATTGCCCCATTGACCAGACAATTGCACAGACCCCTTTGATTGCTAAACCCTGGTGAACACCTTATTGGTGTCAAATCTGGTTTGAAACAATACATGTATTGTGCCCACTATTGACGACAGCTCACCCTTTCATGTAGTGACAACTGTCGCAGCCAACCTGCCTGCTTAACTGCCGTTGGATCACAGATGCCAGTACCTGCTAACCATCTCTGACCATGGATGCTTAAATCTGCAAAAGTGTCGGAATCCCAGATTCCCAGTTTCATGTTAGCTGCAGTACACCTTCAGTGGATCCGCTGGGAGATACCACAAACCACATTGGTCATGAGAGCCTTACAAAGCACCCAATTTTCACCTGGGCGTACCTCAAAATGGGACTGTCTCCACACAGCTGTAAGGCCTGAGACACATATTAAACCTATTTACTGTTTTTTGCCACTTGGCACCCTTCTGGTTGAAGCTCTGTTTTTGTAAAGTGCTTGCCCCAGGGGCATGTGGTCACTGAATAACCGGAGTATGTTACCCACCCGCTGAAACTATGTATTGCTAACTGTCCTACTTGGATTGAAGGAATTCTGAATGCTTCCTAAGGACTGTAACTTACTGCTTCAATCCAGTTTGACCCCAAAACTTTGGGACAACCTAAGTAGTAACTATGCCCTTCATGGTACATCTACCCCAGCGTTAACTATCAACGTACTTGGACACAGAAGATGCCCCTTCCAGTCTCTGGTTCTAGCCCATAGAAGGATAACCCAGGGGCAGACAACTCTTTGTGAACCGGAGGGGAACAATATGTCCAAGTACCTGCCCTGGTCTGAATATTGGGAATGCCAAATGGTCTTATAATTCTTTGTCATAATTTGTGCTCTAACGCCATGTTTACCAAACTTTTTTGCACCGCAAACCACTTGTTAGATGACAACTACCACAACCCACCTGAGCCCCGGCTAAAGCGTGGGTGAATATGTCTTAACTGAGGCGACCTGTAACCTAACCTAGTTTGCAGGGAGCACATTTTAGCTGCATCGACCAGACATAGCAAGACACAACAAGATTGCGATCCCCACTTCCACACAATGAGAAAATTAAACATAGTCCATCAGGGGCTGAGGCCTTGCCTTTGCCCTCTGTGGTGTGACCGGGACTGCTAAGACAGGTCGTCACAAGGTCACAAATTCACGTATACCTGTTCCTCTTGTTCTACACCCGCTGGGGGATTAGTATGTTCCACGCCTACTTGCTCTGAATTAGTGATTGTCCCTCAAGGGGTCAAAGGTCAGGGCCTTATCCCTGAAGCTTGTCCATCTAGAATTCTACAGGAAATCTACAACATTGAATTGTAAAGCTGTTCCTGGTTCCACTCTTAATTATGGTCGATATGCTCTACCAGGTTTGAACAAACCTCTTAGCTAGTCGTATCACAGCCTAATTCACAGGGCTGACTGTTTTAATGATTTACAAATGAAATTGCCCAACCAAATGGGGCCCTGCACTGAAACTCTATGGTTTGTTCAACTTTCGTTCAAAGTTAGAAATGCCCACCAAGTGTACATGGGAGCTGTTTCTATGTGGTGCCAGCAGATGTTCCTCATAAAGGCCATATTCACTGCGTTAGCCTCCCGGTACCCATTTATTTGGAGATACAATAGATTATCTAAGCAATCTGGCAGTCTCGCCTTGCTATCACTGTCACCCATTCTCTGCCTATTGTGATCGCCCTCCATCTATCTGTACAGTGGTCCTTTGACTAAAAGCCATGGGAACCCTGAATGCTCTTTAATCCACATCTCCACAGCACTAAGGGCAAGCACCACTTCTCCGAGAGAAACTTACTGGAGGGGTATCTAACCACGTATGGATGACTTGGAGGCTATTTTAGACTTCCTACAGTTATTTCGAGTACCATAAAACCTTTGAGGATGCTGTCCCTGTGACTGTTGGAGAAGTTGGATGAGACGTTTTCGTACAAAAGGAATAAGTGGACCATTACACAATAAAGTGTCCTACCTAGCACTCCAGAATTTGCGATGCTGCCTGAGCACAGAGTATAGCAGGTGCTACTAGCGGTGTCTGTTCACTGTCATTACCCAGCAGGGGGAAGGTAGCCAATCAGGAGAGCTAGGTGGGGCCAATCTCAGGCATTACTGGGAGGTTCATTGTACTCAGCGCAAAAAATTTAAAATTAGCTAAGGAGGACAAATGCCCAGTGGGATCCCAGTAAGACCAGGGAAATACCAAGCAATAACCATAGCAGGTATACTGAGAGGGTACCTTTATAAGTAATCAGACTGGATGTGTACGCATGCTGATGAGGCTCAGGTACACCGTGCCAGGCCTTCGACCATCCCATGAAACTATGACCTGCTATTATAACTAAGAATCTGCTTAATTCGGCGTTCCCACAAATAAAAACCCACTACAAATTAACACTAAGGGGGTTCTCCAGGCGCGTTATTTCTCCATCACTGAAACTTCCAGTAAACAAAGACCATAAGACATGTCACTAATGACTAGAATACACCTAAATGCGTACCACGTGCGTATCCGTTGCTAATGTTTTGCTGCATGTACATCTGCCAAGTTTTACCTGTGACCTTGTTATATGCAGCGCCACACTGTCCTCACTCGCGCTGCCACACCCTTGAAGCAAAAAAGTACTGTGTTTCACCTAACATCGGCATGCAAGAACCCCATCGTCCACTGCAGCCCACAATCTAACTCTGCTTAATTTGCAGTTGGCCAGTGATATAAGCTTAACATGTATTCCGTAACGCTGCGCATACAGCGCTACCCTGTACATGCACAACGCAAGTACCCAGTACAAATAAACATCAACAGGGGGGAAACACTTATGATCATTTCATACCCAACACACAATATGACTCCTTTAATCAGCAGTTGGCAAGGGAGCACGTGTTCATCAACCTTTTGTGCTCACGATGCACCCAACTCATCACAAAGTACCCGATCGCTACAGACAACCTTGTGAAACGCTGCCAACTCCGACTGTAACACAAGAAGAACCGTCATACTCATTTATCCAACTGGCAACACAAATACAATGTGCGCAGGGACGCCGCAGCAGGCCTTCACACTTCGCAACAGAGTGAAATTGCGACCATTACTACTGCCGGCAGCAGCATGCTCAGTTGTACCTTTACCCAGATGCTACTGCTAGCCATCGGGACACCGCAAGGGTCTGCTGCTATGTACCAACCACTCGCCATGCCTCAATTGTGCAGCATGCAACAGAAACTACAATCCATCAACAATAGCCACTTATCACAGCATGACCCTGAGCAAACCTTGTGTTGATTTGAACGCACTTCAGCCACACGTAAAGGATAGCCCATAGCGGACCCGGCTTCCTTCCTGTCCCAACAACATTAAGTCTCATTGGCAGTACTGCCCCAATCATAGTAATGCAGGACCCACAACCTTCGCCCAGCGACCTTCTCATTGACTATCAGATCACAGTCTAGATCTACTGGCCATGAACCTCTGGTACCACGTTGACCCTGTTGTATCTGCTGTTTTTGGTCCCAGGCGCGGTTTGAACGAGTTGAGGTGGCGGGGGAGGGGTACCCTGCTAGGCCCTGCGCAAATCCTAAGGATAGACCCTGACATTCCTCCACTCCTTCTGCTGTGATCACATGCTCACACCAGACGTAGAGCAGCGAGTGCACAACACCTCGGAGGATACAGATGCCCCTCGGCTGCCCCAAAAGAATCCATCAACAAGCCATGACTGCACAGGCTGATATATTTCTCTCACTGCGCCACCGACAGGACTCTGAACTGGGCCCGCTGCCCTACCACGATGGCAAGCAGAAACAAATTACTACTCACAAGTCCATGTACCTTACATTATATGTGCAGATAGACAACGCCACCTCTGTTGCCAAACCACTGCTACCTTACAATGTAAGAAGACACTGCCAGATCGTCACTCTTCCACCGGGGAAGTGACTGAATCCTAGCCCCCAGGCCACAGGGAGAACAAGTGCCCTGAAGCACCCGCCCCCCCAAGAAAACACTTGCGGTATCACACCAGGACCCAGAGCAACCACGGCCGGGTGTGCTCCCCGACAGAGCAACCACTAAAAAAAAACCTGCACGAGGAGTGACAAACGACCCAGACAATGGATGTCAGTAAGGCTTACTTGCTCAGACAGCCACAAACGTAGCAACCATGGGATTTTACCCCTCCCCTTTTGGCCGACCCCCCCCCCCCCCTCTTGGCCCCAGGTCAGCACAGCATCTGCCTAGGTAACGCTATCTCCTCATTGCGGCGCAGCAGGACAGCCTGAGCCCCTCCTCCAGGCAGTGAGAACAAAGCAAGATCCCTCCCCCACTGGACAACAAGGGCCGTGCCAAACAGAACAGGAGCACAACGCCCGGAAGACCGCAGTAGGGAACATGACCAGCCCTTGCATCCCCTGTCCAACATCACAGCTGGTGAGCCTTAACCCCCCTGCACCCATGTATAACCTACAGGGCCCATGCTTTAAAACAACGGGAGCAGCCAAGTAACAACTAAGCGGTCGGAACCACTGAATAGGGTGAAAGACTTTGGGTGCGGGGGCGATTAATTCCCATGAACTCGTCCAGAGCCACTGTGCAGCCCACTCGTGGGCCACGTGCTCGCATGTAAGCTCCCATTTCTGCCAGCCCCCATGCGGTTGTCCCCTATCCCGTGCATTACTATTGCCCGCAAACCAAGGAGGTTGGAGACACTGCGTCCCAAAAGGGGAAAATAGAGGGGGATGCAGTTTAGCACCGGCAATGGACCTTCCGGGCCCGCACTCACTGCAAACCAAAGTGAGTTGAACCTGGCGATGCCGATACTGGCGGGACTGGACAGGGTGTCCAGAGGGGCACATAGACGGCATGTGTGGCTCAACAGCGGTCACCAAGATGGTGGGGGAAGACCTATATAGCTTCCCCCAATCCTCGGTGCGCCAGAAGTGATTCACATAGGGCATCTCAGGCAAGGAGGTGGGACTCCTCCGAGTCCCCGTATCAGAGAGGTGGTGGGTTGGTGCCCAAATGGCACTAGAGGGCCACCTGTTTGATCGTCCCCCTGTGGGGGCGACGGGCAGCCGCATTTTATTTTGAATATGAGCAGCTGCTGCCTAAGGTTCAGTTTTAGTGGTTTTGTTGTAGATCCGCCTGCTCCATAAACTACAGGTCAATATGACAGCAAAGGAAATCCAAGGGATGTGAGAAACAGGGGGGCTTGATCGATTGTTTCATGTGCAAACATTATCTTTGTTCCTTTTTAGATCAAGCTGGTGTAAGCAGCACGAAGGGCTGCATCCAGCAAAGCCTCTATTGTTATCCACTTGCTCTGGAACTGAGACAAGGGATGGGCACGCGCAGGGCAGTCAGCGATTTCAGCATGTGTGCACTCACGTACACCATGTGCACATCTCCTGTCCCACTTCCAGAGCAAGTCAGCCTCCTGCAATCAATCACACATGCACACACAGGCAAACACGCGCACACACAGGCAAACACGCACACACACAGACACACCCATGTGCACCCCCCCACCCCACACCACTCACCAGGCTCTTTCCTCGCTGTGCTGCTACAGGCTCCATCACTCCGCCCCATCACCTGGCGCACGCAGGGCTTCCCTTACTCATGGGAGCCGCGCACTTGCATCGGCAGCCTCAGCCACCACTTCTGCTCCTTCTGATCATCTCCTGGCACACGCGGGGCTCTCCCTCAGGCATGGGAGCCCCGCATCACCACTGCTCCTCTGGGCAGCCACTCTGTGGGCACGGGCTTCCCGCAGAAGTCCCGCCCCACGAGGGGTGACGTTCCTGAACTTCCGGTTTTCGGCCGGCGGCGTGAAACATTAACTGCTCTTGTTTGTTTTGCTAATAACTTTTTTTACTGCCATCACCAGAGACCGCAAATAATGTTTTTGTCTCATACTTCTCCCTCTCAAACTGCAAATTTAAGTATGATCGAAGGCGACATGAAAGCAGGAAGGGAAACGGCCCTAGGAGATAATGTTTAACTTCAATATTTTTTTTGTTTTTCATTGTTTGATTATGGAACATGAGCAAAGTGCACAAAACACACAATCTGAAAGCTAAATAATTTGCTGTCTGTGTCAGGGGGCTACCTAATGAATATGCCATCCCTGCATCATGGGGTGCAATTAAATGGAATTCGCCTGCACTGGAGTTCACAAATCGGAGTGTAGCAGTTGCTCAATAAATTGTGTGATAATTTAGGATGTACTTCTTGCTACATGTGCCTGTGACAGCTTTAGACTAACTGCAACCCGGGATGGCATGCACCTTCTAGAAGTGTTTTGTTTATCTGAGCGCTGCCACGGAGCCCAGGGCTCCCCGGCTGCTCTTCCTCCTTCACACCTATTCATCATGATCAGCCAGTTTGTTAAATGACTGCCCTTCCCTGACATAAATCATCTCCAAAAAAAAGAATATATATTTATACGCATCCTTTGGCTCTGAGGAGATTTCACCCTGGCTCTGCTTGCAGGAGATAAGCACTTCCATCTTCAGTGATTTATTGTGCTTTGATGGGCCACAGACCCAGGCATCATTAGCTGCTTAAGCAGACTTCCACTCCTTCATTTTGTGTGGATTTATTCAAAATGGCGGCTCCGCTGTCCCACTGGGACGTCCCCTGCAGTCCTAGGCTGAAGGGTGGGATGTCAGTTATTGCTTTATATTGGCTTCAGTGACGGCAGGTTAGCAGTGTTTTTACAAGCAGGCCCTGTCAGGCCTAGACTACCCACATGTCTTATTTATATTTTTTAAGACAGCGCTTTGATGCCCCTCAGGCCTGTGGCCATACTTTTAAGTGGCAAGACACCCGGGGACACACCAGGAGGAAGCGGCCCTTTCTTTTGTCCAGCTTCAAGCGCTGACATTAAGGAACGCTTCGCGATTTTAGACTAGGTTTCTTTTCCTTTGTTTATCCCCCGTTTAGCAAAGGGGACAGAATGTCAGGGCTAAATGATTTTTGCAGTCCTGTTTTTTTTCCACTCCCATCACTACCTTCACTCTCCAGGCGTGTCCCTGGAGGGCCCTTCCATTGTACAGTTATATTAATTCTGCTAACTTGCAGCCTTCATTGCGGACAACAGGTCTTTTGGCTTTCGCTGCTTATTACATCAAATTTCCCATCAAACCGTGTCAGCCTCGGAGGTCAGAGATCCCACCAGAAGCTTTCGATTTTTTTGTTGTTTGCCATCTGACTTCATGGGGCAGGTGTTTTCTAAATTGCTTTCTATAGTGGCGGTAACCCGTCCAAAATTAGTTAAAAGGAAACTAAATCAGCTATATGATCTTTTTCTCAAGACAGAAGTGGAAGGAGGGCCTCAAGCAGGCTACTCGGTACAAAACCACGGTTTTAGATAGCTGAGATCAGAAAATAAGACAACAAATGCTGTGCAGTTTGACACAGAGTTACCTAAACAATTACCTGCGTTTTTAGGTCTCGCTGAAAGCATTGCTTTAGCAATGCTTGTTTGGTGAGATTATAGTAAGGCTTTCAAAAGTCTCCCCACACAAACAACCCCCCACCCACACACAACCCCCCCCCCCCCACTCACAACCGGGACCGCACCCAGTCTAGGGACCTCACTCCGTCTAGGGACCGCACTCCGTCTAGGGACCGCACTCAGTCTAGGGACCGCACTCAGTCTAGGGACCGCACTCAGTCTAGGGACCGCACTCCGTCTAGGGACCGCACTCCGTCTAGGGACCGCACTCCGTCTAGGGACCGCACTCCGTCTAGGGACCGCACTCCGTCTAGGGACCGCACTCCGTCTAGGGACCGCACTCCGTCTAGGGACCGCACTCTGTCTCGTCTGTCTGCCTATCTGTCTATCTATCTGTATATCTATCCCCCTCACTCATTCTATCTATCGCCCTCACTCTATCTAGCTACCTATCTATCTATCGCCCTCCCTTTATCTATCGCATCACCACAGCATCGCTCAGCACCGCCACAGCATCACTCAGGACCATCACAACATCACTAAGCGCTACCACAGCATCACTGAACGATACAGCATCACTAGTCGCCGCCACAACATCACTCAGCATCACCACAGCATCAATCTGTGCAACCATTCAGCAACCACTGGTTCAAATATGTTCTCTCAATGTTTCAAGCTTTTTTACAAATGTCACAAAAAGATGTTAATATTTCACTTATGTTCTTGGATTTTCGTCACAATAAAATACACTGAACATAATCTTCACAAAAGTAATTTACAAAAGTTTAATCTATTGCCATTATAAATTACAATAACTTTTATTTAAGTATTTAAAAAAAATTAAAAGCCATTTTTTTTTTAAATTTATTTTATTGGCAGGATGAAATGAATACAAAGCTGTACGCCTACAACCCTTCTCAGGCCAGCATCACATTCAAACTGGTCTGTAAAGTACATAGCGAAAAGGCAAATAGGGTTCTTGTCACATACACAAATGGGTGCCACCGACTGTGTCCACCGATCCATCATATCTTTAGTATCAAACATTTTATTTTAACTTTTTGGCCCCCCCCAAAAAAGAGAAAACCCAAACCCCTACCCCAACACCCCAAAACTCCTACTGGTGCTCAGGCTACGTGGCCGTCTAACAGACCTGTGTGGTGTACCTAGCTCTGGTGAGTGGGCTCCAAATCCACCTCCTGGGATTACCTGGACCCCAACTGCCCCTTGATGCTACCCCCCCTGGAGGAGCCCCCAATCCGATCCTCCGGAGTCGAAGGGCTACCCTTATATCCACCCCCCATGCCTCCGATTCGAGTGTGTCCTACAGCCCTAACCCTCTACGCCCGCGCTGCCTAACATTCTAGATCATCCTGTTCTGACTGCCCGTCCTGTGCCTGCGCTGGGGCCTCTTCCACCTGATCTTCGGAATATATGTAGGTTTGGTACAGTCCCCAGAAGTTCTTGGGCCGGCTCCTGGGTTGGAGCAGCTCGCCATAGGCTTCTGATTGCGTATTGCAGAACAGCATATCACCAGACCATCTTTTCAGGGTTGGCAAGGGGCCCCTCATCCAGCACATTACTACCACTCACATAAATACAACACATATTGCAGTACAAATGCTATAGGTGTCACATTTGCAAAAGTTAAAACTATTGGCATTGTAAATGACAAAGCTATTAATTTCGCTATTTTCAAAACGAACACAAATAAAAAAATTGTCATTTACAATACCAATAGCTCAAATTTTCCTAATGAGACCTATTGCATTGCAAATGCTTGTTATTGATGCAATGAGACATGAAGAAAACACAGCAAGCCTCTTTTCTTATACTGTGCATCTTTGTGCTGCTTACTATCATAAAGGAGTGATCATTGTATTAAATGTTATTTTTAAACCCAGCATCACTTGCTGTGTTAAATAAATTGCTTTCAGATATGAGGCACTGACTAATCCTGCATGGGAGCATATGAAATAATGTGGCCCTCTCCGTTTGACCCTATGGGGGTTATTCTCAAGAACGTTCGATAATCATAGTCAAGTAGGTCAACACAAATTCTCATTTCACATCTATCGTGGGAAAATAACTGTTAACATTGTATTCACAACACGGCGGTAACATGCAATAGTTTTCTAATAACACGTCAAATATCCACAATAAAATCACCGGGACAGCAATAAAAATCTAAACTCGAACGTGAAAAAAGTTGCGATGGGCCCCAACTGCAATAAAAAAATTTTTTAAAAATCAGCGATAAGCAGTGCCACGCCTGCAAGTTCCAGAGTCAGTCGGGAAAAATCACTATGAAAGCGGCAGCAAAAAACACAAACAAAACACATGCAACAGCAAAGCACCACGGAGGTAGCCGCCTGAAAGGGATAAGGGCCCACAAAATCAGAGCTGAAGGGGAAACTCACCCACAATGCAGCGCACACACATGAGAATCCAAGCACCTCAACAATTACAACAATGTGGTACCAACTGCAACACTTTCACCACAGAACATAGGACACAACTGCTGCCACTTGTGTGCAGAAAAGGACCATTCGCATTTGGCATAGCTGGAAACTATCGCTAAAGAATAATATCTACCATCTATTTGACTTCAATATGTGCAATGCATCATATGTTCGAAGTGTGACACTATGAATGGACCAATAGCATGAAACAATTAAAATATCACGAAAATTACCATCATTTTTTGATTCATTTTATTGTTAGTGTATTCATATTTTTTAGTCAAACACAACAAGTGTCTTTAGAAAGTTATGCTACTGGTGTATCAAAAAGCAGTACATTAAAACTGGCAAACAAATTACAAAAATAATCTTAATCCGCCCAAATCTATCCCATTACATGAACTAACAAACTCGGCACTCACTCAGTTACAGACCACATAGCAAACTCAAGCCATACAGCACCACAAATACGCACGTCATATTTATACCAAACAAGAAGCCGATTATGCATTAAGGCCCCACACTACTTCTGATCGCTGTCTAATAGATCAGTATATTCCACAATGTATGCACAGTAATGGTATTCATATAATACAGAAAATTCGAGGGGCCTCATTCAGAGCGCCGACACGCGTTTCAGTGACAATCCCCTCATTGAGGTACCACCTTCTTCAGGGCACAAGTAGAGGTTCATGAGAACCAATGGTGTAACGGGACCGGTCAGAAATAAAAACAGGATATCTATTGATAGCAGTTTTATAGAACTAGCTGTATACATTACATCATAGTCTTTAAGTCTACATTCAAAAACAAACAACAAGGTCAACAGTACAGAGCGTCTCAAGGTTGTAATTCGGTGTTTATATGGCACTAGAAACAAGTCACAGAACAAGCATTGGCATGGCCAATAGGTCTCGCCTTTGGGACCATATACTTGGTTAGCCATGCAGCACGGTGGAAGGAACGTTGCAAAGATTTACTGATCCCATTTCTGTTGCTTATTGCTGTAGTTAGGTGTTAATTACTAATGAGATAACCTTTGTCCACAGTTTTAAACCGAGTTAAAATGACAAAATGAAGGAGTAACACTATCACAGGATGAGCTATTCCTCATAATTTGCCTTTTCTCACTGCATAATTTAGTCAGCTTTACCACATAATTTGGTACTCCCCTGCCACATAATTACAGTAGCACTGTCTTTAACTTGTTAGCTAAATAATTGTATGGGAGTGCTGCTGCACAATTCACCATTTTATAACCATAAGTCAATGATCACTTTGTGAGGGGTGAACATCCAAAACTCCTGCTTGCTTTATTTGCGCTGTATAAAAGTATTAAATCTCTACAGAGTAATCCTTTAGAACCCTTGAAAAACAGTGATCTTGCAGAACCTATTTTACTGCAACAAAATATCCTTGGTTCTATAAAATATACTAAAAGTAATCATTTTACATACCATTGGTCTCAGATTTAGTCACGGAGCTCTGCCCTCTGATAAGTCTTGCTGCTTGGCAACACTACACAAGAGCATTAGTGTGATCTACTTTAGCCTCTGGAGATCCACTGGACTCCGTATATACCATACAAAAGTATGGTATAGTGTGCACAGAACCATCTTCCTACAACTGCGTCCTGTTGCGAGTTATATTAGCTCACCACCACCCATGAATGCATTTTCAAACTTACCAGATTCATGGCATGCCGGCAGTTGGTCCAATGTCTTCTACAATTACAGGAACGCTAGGCAAATTCAGGTTCTGGTTTCAAGCCTGCTCTATGGCTCCTACAAATACACACCTGCTTTATTCGAACATGGCAATTACGTTTCCAAGTGACACAACTGGTTACAGCGTCAAGGAAGAGGTTGCTTCAACTTTAAATTCCTCTATTGGACTCCTCTATTGGATTCTCACTTAAAGTCTAGAAAGCGCCAAAGAATCAAGCCATTCAGACATTAAGTTGAACTTTTCTTGGTGCCAACCGACTTTACTGCTTTGCTTCACTTATGACTAGTTTTACAGTTGCTTTTCCTCTTTCATGGATATAAAATTGCCAGTTCCTTATATGCTTATAGATATCTTACATTTAATACAGACACTTATTTTGGTGAAATATATACCTGCATTCCACCTCACGGTGGAAAGAAAACTAGTGTCACTGCCTTACAAATGTACATTTCCCATACCAATTTTTCATTCAGACCTTGGGAAACTTTCTGAGAAAAAGCAAGCAGATATGATATATTTGTAAATATCAGAATTGTAATTGATGATCCAATGCCCTAATCATCAATACAAGTGTTCACTACTTACCTCTGTTGTAAATTGCAGCGATCGTATTAGCGTTAGCAGAAGGCATCCTGTATTTAGAGGCTATCTTGCCTGTTTTGTGGAATCCATTTTGTATTTCTGGCAGCCATTTTGTATGCCATGTGCTACCTCATGTTCACCATGTGCTCTGTTCCTACCCTTCTGTTAACTGCTCTTGAAATCTGCCTGGAGACGATATATTTAGCATCTTCTACCTTCGCACATGCTCAGTTGATCTTGCAGTTGTCTTTGCAGCTGCCACTAGAATGTAACGGTCAGGATGTGTTGGCCAAAAACAGCCACCTTTAGCTCCTCCCACTTGTTGACTGCATTTTCTGTATGACCATATATGTACCTAAAACCAGCATTATGTGCTCGTACCGCCTTCATTTGAGCCCCTGTGTGGGTATAAACGACCAAGCTCATTCCATTGTGTGTGCGCAACTTCAAACATGTAGTTTCAAATCCTGAGGTTTAAAAAAACTCTGTATTTTCTATTCCAGTTTCTGTGCCAACTTCTATTCTATGGTTTGAGGACTCTGTGCAGAGAAGATGGAGAGATGAATGTGAGAATGCTTTGACAGTTCCGTCAAGCTCTTTGTTCTGCACCAGTGTTAGGCACTCCAGATTACACGAAGCCTTTTACACATCTATGTGCAGAGAAGGGAGAACCCCTAGCACTGGTAGGCCTTGCTGAGGCCCACAACTACACCAGTCTAGTTTATAAATATTTGTATTACACCATTGTGTGACTTGTTGGATCCCACCTCAATAGTGTAAAACTTGGTGGCAATGGTGGGGGCTTGTGGGAGATTAAAGCAGTATTAAAAGTAATTGGACAGTAGAGTGTATACAGACAGCCAGCTGCCTACCCCTATAGAGAGTATGAGTGAAAACACCACAATAAGTATGAAATGAGTATTTTACCCTTCAAAATAACTAAGAATCCAATTAAAGCATTTCAAATTAGGATTGTACAATCCAAGATACCTTGCGCCTTCACTAGGCTCTTTACAGTTATGATGGAGAAAGGACAGTAATCCACACCATAGATTAGGAACATACTCTGCCCCTGGTCAGCAGGAAACCATGCTTTAAGTTATTTTAAATGGATCATCAAGTGTTGACAAACATGCCTGCACTTAAACATCGGCACAGTGCTGATCAGCTACCAACACTGAAAGCCCAGAACTGGTCGAGAGCAGATTAGTAGAGCCAAACAGCAGTAGCTTGGCTTGTGTGGATTAAATCTTTGAAGGCCCTGAATTTTCCTGAACAGGGACAAGCCAACAAGCCCTTGGAGTTACTTCTATTGCACGTAACCAGCAAAGTCCTTGCTGCCCAGATCAGAGGTAGCGAGCAAACAGCAGTCAGCAAAGTAGTAGTCCCTTCTGTGGCAGAGCTAGTCTTGGCAGTCTCATTAGGACCCCAAAGCGAACTAGGAGGGGGTGTCGTCACTTTTACCCAAATGTGTCCTTTAAGTGTAGGACTGCAAATCCTTTCTGGTATACAAGTCTCTTTTCAGCCCAGCTCGGTCTGCCTATCTGAATGGGTGTTGAGAAGCCTGGCCACTACCTATTCAGGTGTAGAGGTCAATCTCCCCCCGTCCCCCCTTCACTTTACCGAGAGGGGTTCATTAGTACACAGATAGATGCAGTAGTGTCCTGCACTTTAGGATGTTCAGAGCTGGCACCCCAGAAATTGTATTGGAGACAGATTGTAATGTACACGAGAGCTTAAGAGCTGAGAAACGACCACTTTCTAAACAACCACTTTCTAGAAGGGGCAATTCTAGATTAGCAATACCAGAGCCACAGAGGTTCAATAGTACTTTCTTCCTGGGTGTCTCAAAATACACAGCTGGGAGGCCACTCTGAATGCTGCTCAAATTTACACTGGCTCCAATGGGGCAATAAGGGTATAAACCAGATGGCCTGGGCTTATTTCCTGCATCCACTACCAACCATTCATTAAAGCACCTCCCAATCAGTGCCCCTCCCAGCATGCAAGAGTAAATAAACGATGGTCAATTGCCACTCGCAAAACTGAGTTACAGTTCCATAAAGCTGAACTTATTAGGGGGGGTGATTGAGTACAGGGGTAAAGTGGGGGGACTATTGTTATCAGAAAGCTAGCCTCAGTGGTGGCATCTTCGTAAATCACTTGCCTTCCCGCATACCATGCAGCAAGGTGTAAATAAGCATGTTTGCCCACAGAGCCACTAGAGAAGTTGGTGATTTGTCGATCAGTGCATTTTATTTAGTGTAGACAAGTGTGGTACATAAATGATAAAGTCCAAGTAAAGCACATATCAATGTACAACACATTTTAAAAACTTACAAAACGACAAGATGAAGGGCTGACCAATATAAATTAGATCGGCCCCCATTCCGGTGTCATAGCTATAAAAGTCTGCTTTATTTTCCTCCCAGAAAACCAGGCACAGCCGCACAGGACCACACCAGGCGAGCAAGATTCCAAATTCGTATTCAGCACTAGCAATCCAAAAACATGTTGCAGTATTGCCACGTCAAGTAGATCTGAAAGGGAGGAAAAATACATTAGGTGGAATAAAAACATGACGAGCACAAAGTCATATCAAACAGGCTGGTCTCAGTCCCATATCCGCAAGCCCCATCCAGTGAGTCAGTAAATTGAAATGGTATCATCACAGACCAGACTCGCATTGCATAACCCCACCACCTCAGATTAGGATTAAAAGTGTGAGCCCCACCTTATCAGGCCTCTGGGACAGGATTTGCGCCACTCTTACATAAAACGCAAGGCCACTAATATGAGATGAAGATCTGGCACAACTTTACAAAATGTTGCTCCCTGAAACTACCGAATATAACCTAAAAAGGCACAGTGTCAGCATATAATGCTCCCCACGAATTTAGTTGCGGAACTAAAAACAATCCTAGGGGCGAGCAGTTTCCTACTTAAAGGGAATCTGCATCAATAACTTGACATTGCTGCTACTTACATGGAGTGTTGTAGTCTGGCAGGCATGCTAGTGTTCGCAGATTTAGGCTTCACCACCAAGAATGGTCATAGTCTGGCAGGCATGCTAGTGTTCGCAGATTTAGGCTTCACCACCAAGAATGGTCCTAAAACAACAAACAAAACTTGAAGAAACCAAAATAGCCACAAATTATAACTAGCCCAATAACAGCATCAAGTCAGAAGTGAAAAAAATCGTCAGTTATCGCATCTGTCGGCTTTTCCTATATCCTTAGGAATCATCATGTTGACGCATGAGTTAAGACAGTTAGCTATATAGTCAGTGGATCTCCTTACCATTGCAAGCGAAGCTAGTGTGACCCAGGGGGGGCAAGTTCATCACCTACGGTACTCCTTGCTGTAGAAAGGCAGGAAAAGGGAATTAGATTCTGGCCGAACAGAAGGAGGCTATGGTAGTTTAGCCATGAAGTAAGAAACATAAAACTCGTCAGTTGTCGCATCGGACGGCTTTTCCAAGTCATCATTCTGCACAGTACAAATGGAGACCAGGTAATTGAGAAATGCCAACTCACCAAAATATCCAAAATTCGAGCCCTGTAAAGGCAAAACAAGGGTTAGCAAGTACCATTTTGGACCTATACAACCTACGATTTATAGATTTACGATGGACTCAGAAAAAACTAATCACTTGCAGTCAGCCGGTAATTCCAGCTATTTCAGTCATGGAAACATCTCAAAAAGCCACTAAGGTTAAAAGTGAAGTAAAAGCCTGGTTTAGTTTTGTAGTAAAAGTAGAATTCAAATGTAACCCATGAACAAAAAAGTAAACATTGACATTTAGCGACCACATGACCAATGACGTCCGTAGGAACTACGGCTGCAAAGGATGCCAGGGGCAACTTTACTTGCAGACCTGGCATTTCATCTAAAGTTTAGACTAGCTTTTCTTAAACCCCATTTTCTGTGCAATGAAACTTGTTTTATACCAAGGAAAATACTCGTTTTAGATGTCCTGTAACTGGCCTTGAAGTGAAGTGAGATATGACTGAAGTGGACAAATGCTAATCAGTTGTTCATTGCACATGCTTAAAAGTGGTAGTCCGGTGCGACAGACACCTTCATTATGTGTGATTGTCAAGGTAGTCTTGTGTCAAGATGACCCGCGACCAATGCAGGCATTTAATCAGATAGCGCATTCCTGGGATGGACTGGGGTACACGAATAGATTTTCAGCAGAATGGATATAGTCCAAGTGACCTTTGGCTATTGACAGAGTTGGTGCAGACTGCACAGCGTATCCATGCTTCGTGCAGCGCACCACTGGAAGGCGAGATCTGAACAAGTCGAAGATTTGACCCTCAAAATATATAATAAGGAATGGTCTTCATTTAATGCAAGCACAGTTCCATGGCTTCATATACTTTTAAACATTCAATGTTCTATAAGAGGGTCTAAACGGATGGCCCGCAAAGCTTACTCAGGGCGGTCGTGACTTCATAGAAAGCAGCAAAATGAAAATTCAAAGACGTTCTGAAAGACTGCAGGGATTTCAAATCCGAGGCTAAAAATTAGGATCGTATCTTCTGTTTTGATCACTTTCCATGCTTCCACAAACCAATCTGAAGAGATCACTGCATTTAGAAAAGCTTCATTTCATGTAATTTGTTTTATTTGATTTGTTCCAGTAATGATTAAATGGGGTCTGCAGATGATAACCGCTTAACTCGTCATGGTTAAAAGTCACTGGCCTACAACAATATTATCCAGCTGCACATTAACACTTACCAGTTGATGCAACGCCATCTTCAGAATCGCTGCGTCACCAGTGGGGCTGCAAACAACAAAGTACTTTCAGTATGGGCAGATAATCTGTACATAACGCCTCCATTTAACGTGATCAACAGTGTTCAGAAAAACAGTCTCACCACAAACAATCTGCCGGTAATTCCAGCTGTGTTTAGTTGTATCATCATTACCATTATCTTAAAAGTAAATAGTAATCCAAGCAACATGCCTTACCTGGACTAGCAGGGCCAATCACAGACTACATGGTTCACCTGGAAAAGAAAAATAGAATGAGAACCGTTGAAACCGGAGGCACATTGACTAGTCAGTGCGCTTATGGTCCGCGTCACCATTGCTCAATTAACCCATTACAGGCCACTAGCAGCATAAAGCAAGACAAAGAAGGCTAGATAAAACGTACTCACTAAACGATTAATGGAAGTGTTGTGTCTTCAGAGTTTCATAATCAACAGAACATTCTGTGTGGTGCATGAACTCGTCATCATAAGACACCAAACCCCATGACAAGATAAAATACAGTATACAGCCTTAAACAGGGTCAAGCTAGTAACCGGGTTGTAGAAGCACCTAGAGAACGTGTAGTATGCTGTAAGCTGGCTTTTTACGCACCGAGGACATTGTTAACAAAGGCATCACCTTAATTTATCAGCCACGAGGCATTGCGGGGTCTGCTTCACCACGCGGTGTTCAATACCTGTGGGAGAACAGTGGTTAACATAATTTGTAATCAATCTACGCACACCATATGCAATCAATTATCCAAACATTTGACTATATAAGGTTAACAGTATGGTGTGTAGCGGTATAACTGTCCCAGACAAGGTAAACCGTAGGCAGCAATAGGAAGGTTTATGCATTGACTCGATATAAAGCCCAGAGGTAGTAATTGTGCCTGTTACGCAGTTAGAATTCCCTGCAGTTGTAGTAGTGACTGCTTCAAATACAGATACGAGCTTCCAAAGACCATCCACATTACTCTTGTCTGAAGTTGGAGGTCCTTCAGCTACCGCAGACCTAAATTCCTCGGTTATCCTGCAGATCCGCACAAACCTACCTACTTCGCCTTACTAGAGTTGGGGCAAGATACCATTTAAAGCTATATGCATTGCCAGTGGAATTGACAGGGGAGCCAAATTATGCGGCACGGTTGAGAAAATTATGCGACAAGAAAAGGCAAGGTATGCGGCAACTTTTGCACCTCTGTTTCAGTTTAACACCCAAAAGTAGTGATAAGCAACAAAGGCCTTTTACAAATGGCCTTCCACTGCGTGCCACCACATGGCGCTTTAGCTTATTTTCCACATAGATAAAGCAGAAATATCTAGAATTATATTAAAAAACTTTGATGCCGTAAGGAACCACGGTCTGCGGCAATCCTGACCCGGAGACAGCAACACACTAGTAAAGGCGAGACAGAACGACTTTGAAGGGCGGTGCCGGCTACTTTTGCCCATTGAGGCTTTCTGGATGGTCACTGCTCACTCAAAAGCCACTGACTACAGTTGCACCGTTCTTGATGCCAATAATAACACAACAATTTTTTTTCATTCTTCATGAACCAATAGACAAGTGTATTCCACACGCAACCGGTGCACCTGACTTGAAGATCCTTGTACCCGGACTGGGTTGGAATCATCACCAGTCGTGGGGGATTATTCTGCCTTTGTCCATTTGGATTCGGCCCTGAAGATTTGGAGTTTATTTCACTAATGAAACACGTGTCGGCTGGCGCAATAAATATTACTGCATTTACCAACTGTCCTTTGTTGTTGCTGTGAAATCAAGACCAAAGAATTTATTACAGTTCTGTATTAATTTGTGGTTGCGCAGGCTTTTCCTTATCTCAACCAGGGTCTACGGCAATATGTCTGCACTCAAAGTGAAAAAGTTATTCAGAACATGATAAACTTTCTATGCATTACAAAACTCGAGCCTTACCAAAGGTATCTGAATAGAAGACATCCAGCTCCTTTTGGTATTGCCTTCAGGCATCTTCCTACAAACAAAAAATGGTACATCATAAAACTAGCCATAGCCACCGTGAATGCGATCTAATCCCACGCCACAAGTTAAGTGCTTTCCTGAAATGTTGCTTCTCAGTAACAGTCAAGTAAAGGAGAGTCTCTAGGCTAAATTCTATCCACATAAACCACAGCAAGTCTACATGACTTGGATGAAAGCCACAAAGTTATCCCAAATCAGCTTATTGGTGCATTATTCAATAAGATTTGATGGTCCAGGGGCAGTAGGCAGGCATAGTGCATATCAGGTCATAGTACATAAAGGATGGAATGAATTGTTCCACTCTGCACCTGGGCGAGCCAGGAACTGAATAGCCAGTACACCATGTAGTACTAGCGCTATTCCGAGTATAGGCACAAATCTAATAGTGCATTAGGGACTGGGGGGGGGGTCAATTTGAAGCAGCTAGTCGGAGTTTCAATTGCAGTTGGAGAACAGGGCTCGGTTTAAAGGGGCAGAGGAGCCAGTGTATCCCTAAAGCATTACTTAAAGATGCACCTGACACCGAGTGTACATCTGAGATCTCCTAACATTCCCTATCACACCCACATCAAATAGTGTGTGGGATTAAACCATTCCACAATACATTGTGTTTACACGTTCCATAATAAAGTTGGATCTACACACAGGTGACCACAATACCAATGCAATCCGTTCCCGACCCTGGGGCACCGTTTAAAGCCTGAATATGCGACAAAGCAGCCCTGGCAAAAGACTTACCTATTACTTTGGGTCCAGTTCATCTCCAGGCCACGATGCATATATGCCTCTCTAGAAATGCAAGTCTATAAGTAAAGTTAACAGTACAGTCAATTAAGCAGCTGGTAAAGACATTCATATAAATACCTTACCTAATAAGCAAACCGATTGGTCAGAGGTCAGTGTTAAAACACATACTGCATGCAACATACTGGTCATATGCACAACCCTGGTGGGTCACTGTTGCGTCTTCCGTTTACATACAGTTATTAATAAGTTTGTGCTTCCCTGCAATGTTGCCAGTCCACTACACAGCAAATGGAAACTAGCGACCGTCAAAAGAAACATTTGCTTTTGGCACCTGTTTGACCACACCAGCCACACAATTTCATGCTAGCATGGCTTCGATCAGGGCCTTGATTAAAAGCACAGGTAAACGTGACAACTAGTATTAAATTTAAACCAGGACATTTAAAATGTTAATGAGTTAATCAGGCCATGGTCTGATTTGCAACGCCCTATTCGGAACAGCCAATACGGTCTACTCCGTCGTATGTAGATTTAAAGCAAACGCATTACTAAACAGTTGAAAAGAATTTGGTTGCGTGGAATCAGACTACGACAAACCAAATTTAGCTTACGAAGACTTAACATGTAGGCTAAAGAGTAAATTACTCTGCAACTTCTAGTGACGTCAGAAACCCAGTATTTCATCAAATAAAGAGGCAGCAGCTCGTTTTCGGATAAAGGACAAAAGAAAATAATTGTGAAAAATAATGTTGTTTAATAATAATTACTGTGGAGAAATAGCTGCTGAACCAGAATACGAAGAAAAAGAAAAAAAAGAAACCGCAAAGGCAGCTTTATGTTGAAGGGTGTACTGAGAACACAATAAAGAAACAAGCTTTTGCTCAAAAACGTGTGAATCTATTTGACTAGAGCATGCCCGGACAAATAGGCAGAGCACGATAAGTTCTTAGAGTGGCTCTATAGTACAATAATATGAAAGACGAGCTAGTTAAATCTTTTACCTCTCCTAGGAAAAAACAAGTATTTCGTAGAAAAATGTCGCTCGCAAAAGATGACAGCAGAAGCAAATGTAGACGGGATTCCCCTCCGTCTGGGCACCGGTAGCCAACACTATTCACATAAATAAGAAGGCAATAAATATCGCATGAATTGACATGAAGGCTGTAGCTTCAGCTTCAATAAAAAAAAAAAAAAAAAAAAAATTAACGAACGGCACAACCAGGAAAAAAACAACAAAAAAATATATAAGCCTCTAATCTAATGCGCCGAGGGCGTAAGAAATTCGAAACGGTAGGGGAGGTTAGGTCAACCGCATCGGTTTATCAAACAAGAACACTTGAGGCGGTTCTGGGATAGAGAGATAGTCAGCAAAGTGTCCAAGAAGTAATGTTCCGAGGCCACGTGACACTCAGGGAACAACATGGTGATCAAGCAAGGACAGAGCACTCACCTGGTGATGGTAATGAAAAAGAAACGTGCAGAGACTGATGGGCGTGACTGGAAACACTGCCGCTGAACTGGAAATTGTTAATTAACGGGACACTGCAATAAAATTACAAGAAGACCAGGAAACGCATATAAGTTTCAAAGCTATCCCCAATAGTATCGTAGCTAGAAGGAATTTACAAAGTCCGAGGATAAATACCTAGTAGGGAAGGGCAGTCTCTTAGCTCAATGACGCAAGACTGCTAGCGATATTTAGCAGGCAAAGGCATGGTCCAATAATGTGGCGGATAAAGACACGGTCCGGTGATAATAGCAAGGCAGGAAGGGAGAAAAAAAGAGGAAGGGAAGCATATAAATAGTTGCACTCGGGCACGAACGACAAAAACACACACAAAGCAGAAGTCAGAAGTCAGACGGTTGATTAATAGAAGCAGAGGCTGAGCGGTAGAGAGAAATACCTGAAAGATAAAGCGGCTGTTCGTTGGTGGAATCCAAGCGCTTCCCTCTGGTAAAGTGGCCGGAAAAAGTCCATGGGCAGGAGCCAATCAGCGATGGGCGTTTACATAGCCCATGAAGGAATCACGTAGCCAGTAGAGGTGTGTCAGTCAGACACAGCCCTTGGATAATAATAAAGGGATAGCTCTGGTCAGTCTGATGGACCGGACTTGAAAGGTAACAAGCATTGGCATGGCCAAATAGGTCTCGCTTTTGGGACCTTATAAGCATTTAGTTATGCAGCCAAATTCCTTACTGCAACAACATTAACTGTTACATGGCTAAACACTTATAAGGTCCTAAAGGCGAGACCTATTGGCTATGCCAATGCTTGTTATTATACAGGCTATGCAAGAAAATAACCGTGGCCAATATTTTTTTTAAAATCAAGCTCATGCCGCACTTTCTGTAAAAAAAATTGTCATTTTCCAGTGACCGAGAATCCTCAAAAGTGTCAAACAGAGGGAAGAGTGTGATGAAATGAGGGAGGGGCCCCTTTACACACCTGAGACCTGCTGCATGTAGGGTGACCAACAGGCATGGGTGCAAATTCAGGACGGGGAGTGTAAAAATTCAGGACAAATGGTCAAAATTCAGGACAAAAATTCAGGACAGAAGGTCAAAATTCAGGACAAAACTTTGGGACAAAAGGTACGTTTTACAGACACATCAGAGGAGGTTGCGCAATAATATATAAGGAATTAGACAACCAACATAAGTACAAGTCAAAATATTTTTATATTAGGTTGAGACAATTGTGCACGTCACAGTTTTTCGTGCAGTTTTGAGCAACTGGGTAGGTGTTTTGTGGTATTTCATATGATCATGATCTATTTATATGGTTACTGCGCTGGGTTGTCCAGTCTGATATTTCGTTTACAGTTCATGGTCCTGAGAAGGCATGTTTTGTGAGAGAACTGGTTGAATGGATGGACTTAGTTACCAGCATCTCATATCCGAGTTCCATTGTGAGATGTAAAGCAGCACGCATAGAATGTAACTAATTGGGACCTGCACTGCTGGACTAGAATGCAGTCCTCTGAGTGGCCAGCATTATGTGTCAGATGATGTCAGGTATTTCATTTCTGTTCAGCTGGTGATGATTGGTTATGAGGCTGGTACAGTTGCTGAGTGATGGATAAAACCTGTAGCACACAGGTCTTATGTGAGGGTAAGAGCATGAAGCAGGAAAACAGAGTTATTAACCACCCTGCATGAGCTATGCTTGGCTGCACACTGCTGAGTGGTATGGCATTATTGTGGTCCAGAACGATTCAATCAATCAATCAATCAGTTAATTTATAGAGCGCGCTACTCACCCGTCAGGGTCTCAAGGCGCTGAAGAAAGGGGGGGGAATTACTGCTGCTCGAAGAGCCAGGTCTTGAGGCGTTTCCTGAAGGCCAGATGGTCCTGGGTAGTTTTGAGGTGTGCAGGGAGGGAGTTCCATGCTTTGGCCGCCAGGTAGGAGAACGATCTTCCTCCGGCAGTGGTTCTGTGGATCCTTGGGATGGTGGCGAGGGCGAGGATAGCAGAGCGGAGGTGACGGGTGGGCGTGTAGAACGAGAGGCGGCTGTTGAGGTAGTCGGGCCCATGTCGTGGAGTGCTTTGTGTGCGTGGGTGAGGAGCCTGAAGGTGATCCTGTTGTTGATGGGGAGCCAGTGCAGGAGTTTCAGGTGGGCAGATATATGGCTGTGGCGAGGAATGTCGAGGATGAGGCGTGCGGAAGCGTTCTGTATGCGTTGTAGTTGTTTCTGAAGTTTGGTGGTGGTTCCTGCATATAGGGTGTTTCCGTAGTCCAGTCGGCTTGTGACGAGGACATGGGTAACTGTCTTTCTGGTTTCTGCGGGGATCCACCGGAAGACCTTACGAAACATGCGTAGGGTGTTGTAGCATGATGATGAGATGGCGTTGACTTGCTTGGTCATAGTGAGGAGGGGGTCCAGGATGAACCCGAGGTTGCGTGCACGATCCAAGGGGGTCGGTGCGGTGCCCAGTGGCGTGGGCCACCAGGAGTCGTCCCAGGCGGATGGGGATTGTCCAAGGATGAGGATCTCCGTCTTGTCTGCGTTCAGTTTAAGGCGGCTGAGCTTCATCCATTCCGCAACCTCTTTCATTCCTTCCTGTAGGTTGGTTTTAGCGGTCGCTGGGTCTTTGGTGAGGGAGAGTATCAGCTGGGTGTCGTCAGCGTAGGAGATGATGTTGATGTGGTGTTTGCGTGCGATGGCGGCTGGGGGCTCATGTAGATGTTGATGAGGGTTGGGTTAGATTAGATAGTAGTTGACATTACTATATAATGTCCTGGTTAGTCATATATCAGCCCTCCTTATTTCACCTATATATGATTGGACTGTTTCATTTCTGTAAGGGTTAACCTGCAGATTCTCACTAATCCACAGAAGTGTGCTATAGACTATAAACTGTATACGTTGTTGTGGCATTATTGTAGGCCACAAAGGGACACTGTTTTTTAGATACAGAGCATTTTCTTTTGAAAGAGAAGAACAATGCCAACATGCAGTTTTACTGATAAAACCAAGTAGCGCACAAATAATAATGTTTGGAAATGCGGTTTCTGCAAATATGTATCATTTGAACATCAGCAAGTAAAGTGCCTTGATTGTTTTTATCCTATTAAAACTTTGTTTTGAGCACACTTCTGAATTACAAACATGTGGTCCATTTGTGGTTTCCTAACTGTTGACATGTTTTGAGACATTTGCACAGTTCATCGACTCCACAGCCAACCACACAAAGGAACTCTTCAAAATAGTCAAAGAATTCTCCAAACCGACAGCCATGGAGACCATCCACCCCTCTCAGACTACTTCCACAGCAAAACAACTATCTACAACAATTTCAACATCAACCAACCAGCCAAACCATCACCAACTGGTCACCACTCACCACCCTGACCACCTCAACCATCATGTCTTCCATCCACTCAGAGACGCCCACTGACTGCAGCCTCCACTACCTCTACAACCGCTCAACAAACCCAATCAACACACAACTCGCCAGCATCCTTAACTCCTCCATCTTCCCAGACAGATGGAAACACAGAGACCTCAAACCCCTCCAAGGAAAACCCTCCGTGGACCCCAAAAATCTCAAAAATTATCATCCAATTTTCCTGCTCCCAACCTGGCCACAGTTCTTGAGAAGCCATCAACCAGCAGTTCACCAAACTCCTGGAACAAAACCATTTACTGGACGCCTCTCAATCAGGATACCGTGCCAACCACAACACTGAGACCTCAGTGATTGCCGCCACAGACAACGTCAGAGCACTCCTCAACTGTGGAGAAACCATGGCAATGATCCTCCTCGACCTCTCTGCAGCTTTCGACACAGTCTCCAGCAACAGCAACACCCACATCAAAAGACTCTACAACACAGGCATACGCCAAGGCGCCCTCAAGTGGATCACCTCCTTCTTTACAGGACACAAACAGAGCATCCTATTGCCTCCCTTCACCTCCGCACCCAAAGATATCATATGCGCTGTGCCACAAGAATGCTCCCTCTGCCCCACCCTGTTCAACACCTACATGACCCCCATTACAGACGTCCTCAGATCCCTCGGACTCCGCATATTCTCCTATGCAGATGACACTCAACTGATCCTCTCGATCACCGAGCACCCCTCCAATGCCAAAAACAACTTCTGACTTTAATTATATGAATTTTTCCCCCCCAAACATCCATTTTTTTACCAACATCCGGCTAATGAAAAACTGGGAAACAGCCATAACTTTCTAACCAATACAAAACAGCTCTTTGATGGCAGTTCATAGCTCACTGTGCTAGTTTATGATTGTCATTTATGAACTACACAATAACTAAAGAATCTATGTAACAAAAGCAGTAACCCAGTGAGCTGCGTACATTAAATACTGTATTTTGATATGCACAGTACACATTTTTTGCAGCAGGCATATTAACCCTCTGCACTACCTTATCAAAACTGCCACTGGACAAAACTCCAATCTCTCTCCAGCAGGTACATTAATCACCAGTGTTATTGTGACACTTTTATTGTTGCCTGAAAACTGCTGGATATACAAGGAACTTAGCAATACTGTCAAAACTACTACACTGCTACAAATCCAGCCCCCAGTAACAAAACCAGCCTCCTACCCTTCCAGCCTCCTGTGAAAATCCCGTTGCCTGGTACGGCCCATCCGCCAATGGTGCCCTTCACCTAGAACCTCTCTCATGGGTATTTCATTTCTTTTATTGTAGTGTATTGTATTTGCATTTTATAGTGCTTACTACCCCTGTGAAAGTGCTTTTTCGGCGAGTAGCACACTACATCGGAACCCATAAAGGATTAGTGGTGAACTAGTATAGTATAAAATATTAAAGTAATTTGAGGGGTGGATATGTTGGTCAATTATTGGGATTGAGAAGGATAGTGGAGGGATAGTGAAGGGAAAAAGGTTTGCTTTATATAGAGCTTGCTACCCCTAATGGGGTGTTAAAGCACTTTTTCGGTGAGTAGCATGATTCTTCGTAACCCATAAAGGGTTAGTGGTGAATTCGTATAGTGAAAATATGAAAGTAATTTGAGTGGTGGATATATCAGCCAGATTATTTGGACTGAGAAGGATAGTGGAGGGATAGAGAAGGGAAAAAATGGTTTGAATTTATATAGTGCTTGCTACCCTTGATGGGGTTGTTGTAATGGTTTCTTTCTGCAAGTAGCATGCTAATCTGGACCCCATTCTAAGTGCTTGTCATGCTAAGTATGTAGGGCAGGGTGTCAGAGTGCGTTAAATCACGCACAAATTATATTGAGACAATGACCCATATAAATGTGTAAGTCAATGTATAGGAAATGTTACATAAGACAACGAGGGCTACAAGGTGTAAGAGTCGGATGTCATCTATATTGGTAGGTAATATATCTTAATAGTGGGCGGCCTGGGTAACTATAGAAACTCAGGAGTTAAAACCTAGCATGTTGGTTAGGATTGCTTTTACCAATAACTATTGTTTACATTGACCTATTTAGACTAACACAACAGATAGCAATGGTTTGCAAAAGAAAAGATCAGGAACGGAAATATGGAGCCAGAAGGCAGGGCCGGCACATCATAAAGCCAGGTATGACAGGACCCTTTAAGAACTGCCACTGCGTTACACCAAAAACAATAAAGGTCTGAAAACAGCCTTATTTTTTCTGAAGAGGGAGCACGCCAAAACAGACTCCTATTTTGCTTGAAATGCTAAAAAACCTTACACCGTTACATACTCTGGACTCGAATCAGCAACAATTGAGGAATAGATAGTGTAGTCCTACGGCAGTTTTTAGGTCTCGCCTGGCAATGCGCTTGCACATTGAGCTTGCGAGAGATATTGGGGCTTAACGAGAGCTTAACCATCGGGCGATTTCATGCTGTGCCCATGAAAAGCAAGCTCAATGCACAAGCGCATTGACCTAAAAAGCGCGTGCACATGAAAGCCAGGCTTCGGGTTGCACACTTCACTGTAAATCCGCTTCAAAGGTAAATCTGCTTCAAAGGCACAGACGGCACTTCACACGGCTGTGTGCGTCTCAGGACAAACATCGGAAGTTTCACACCTCCGTGTTTGTTTCCTCACATCATGTGTTCCTCGCCTGTCTTTCTTTCGGATGAGAAAGAAAATCTCATGTTTAACCGAATACCTCTGGCCAGGCTCCTTCACGCACGGAACCCTCCTCCCCTGCTTGTTTTCCTGTAAGAGTTCCCCTCATTTCCTACGGCGACCCTCGGGCTTTAATCTAACCTGCTGCATGCCAGTACAAAGTTCATGCTGGATAAACACTTCTCCCGTCAGTGCCCCCCCTCGAATGCTGACAGCTTAAGAGCTTTGCTGTCACGCCACCTGCCCCCAGCACGCCCCCTGCCCTCCAAGCCTTCTGGTCCTCCTCACAAACAAGGAGGGCATTACCACAGCCCGAACCACGAAAATCAAAATATTTAATGTGTTGTTACTGTTGCTGTTATACACGTGCTTTCCTTTAACTATTTTCGAATAGACATTGGTCACAGTGCCAGGTTCCTTTAGGATTTAGTGTTCGCAGCATGCGCCTTCCCTCAGTATTGCATTCCTCTCACCTCACCTTAGTACCACGAGTTGAGGACTCATTCAGCAGCACACCATCCCCGCCCCCTCCCGCCGCACCTAACGTCGTCCCAGCGGTCTCATTGGATCATTCCCTTGTTCTGATTTCTGAGGTCTTTTGGAACTTTACTTGTGTTATTTTAAATCCTTTTTTTCATGCTTCGTGACCACTTTAGTTGGCCAATATTTACCGGGACCTTGTAATTCCTGCTTGGTTGCTGACTCCGTGAATAACAAGTCGCCAAGTTTGATTCCCCTAACAATTTTTTTGCTGGCAGCTCCCCTACTCTTTTACTATGTGTGTCTAGTGACCGTGCTTTATTTTATCTGTGGCTTAATATGCTTGTATCCCTTTAAGCCATCATCGTCCCTATTTTTAACATTTAAAATGTCAATAGGCATGCGTTAAAATTGTTTATTTATTGGGGGCTGTGTGGGCTACTAAACTGTAATTCGTAAAGACTACATTTGCGAGTTGACCCTTGGAAAACAGCTCAAATAGGACAGCCATTTGAGTAAATATATGCGCAATTACAGTGGCGATCTGCAGGGAACGTCTGAATCAGAAACAGCAGCATTTCCAGCCCCAGAGATGCATGTTTGAGTGCGGACAGCTGCTCTGATCCCCGGTCAAATGCTCGGCCTCTTTCTTTCCCATGAAGAGGTCTGCTACAAATCCTCTGCCCTGCAAACATGTCTTTTTCCCCCTCACCCTCACAAACCCACACCCTCACAACCCCTCACCCCCTTCACCCTCACACCCCCTCACCCTCACACACCTTCATTCACCCTCACACCATCACCCTCACACCCCTTCACTCCCACACACCTTCACCCTCACACCCCTTCACCCTCACACCCCTTCACCCTCACACCCCCTCACCCTCAAAACCCTCTCACCCTCACACCCCCTCACCTTAAAACCACCTCACTCTCACACCCCTCACCCTCAACCCCTCACCCTCACACCCCCTCTCATCCTCACACACCCTCAATCACCCTCACACACCCTCACCTTCACACACCCTCACCCTCACACGCCCTCACCCTCACACACCCTCACCCTCACATCCTCTCACCCTCACACCCCCTTACCCTCACACATCAACACAACCCTCACTCACCCTCACACCCCCTCACAACCCTCTCACCCTCACACACCCTCGCACACCCTCACTCTCACTCACCCTCACTCTCACTCATCCTCACTCTCACTCACCCTCACACACCCTCACCAGCATAGTATAACAAAACAAAGTATAGATTAACAATACACAGCATAGCATAAAAACAAAAAAGCATGGGATAGCAAAACATAGCATAACAAAACAAAGCATAGGATAACAAAACAAAGCATAGGATAGCAAAACAACAGCATAACAAAACAAAACATAGCATAGCAAAACACAACAAAGCATAGCATAGCATAACAAAACACAACAAAACATAGCAGAACAAAACATAGCATAACATAACAAAACATAGCATAACAAAACATAGCATAGCATAACAAAACACAACAAAACATAGCATAGCATAATAAAACAAAGCATAGGATAGCAAAGCAAAACATAGCATAGCATAACAAAACATAGCATAACATAACAAAACACAACACAGCATAACAAAACATAGCAAAACACAACAAAACATAGCATAGCTTAACAAAACACAACAAAACATAGCATAGCAAAACATATAATAGCATACCAAAGCATAGCATACCAAACAGAACAAAGCATAGCATAGCATAGCATAACAAAACATAACATAGCAAAACAAAGCATAGCATAATAAAACACAACATAGCACAGCAAAGCATAGAATAGCAAAACATAGCATAGCATAACAAAACATAGCATAGCATAACAAAACACAGCATAGCATAGCATAACAAATCAAAGGCATAGTATAGCAAAACATAGCATAGCATAACAAAACAAAACATAGGAAAGCAAAACATAGCATAGTATACAGCATCACTCAGCACCACCACAGCATCACTCAGGGGCACCACAACATCACTATGCGCTACTACAGCATCACTGAACGCCACAGCATCACTCGTTCGCCATCACAACATCACTCAGCGCCACCACAGCATCAATCTGTGCAACCATTCAACAACAACTGGTTCAAATATGTTCTCTCAATGTTTCAAGCTTTATTACAAATGTAACAAAAAGATGTTAATATTTCACTTCTGTTCTTGGATTTTCGTCACAAAAAAATACACTGAACATAATCTTCACAAAAGGTATTTACAAAAGTTTAAGCTATTGCCATTAGAAATTACAATAACTTTTATTTAAGTATTAATTAAATAGAAAAATTAAAAGCCTTTGTTATTTGTAATATCAATACATGTAAGTTACTTAAATACAACACATATTGCATTACAAATGCTATTGGTGTCACATTTGCGAAAGTTATAACTATTGGCATTGTAAATGACAAAGCTATTAATGTCGTTATTTTCAAAAACAAAACATAAATAAAAAATGTGTCATTTACAATACCAATAGCTCAAACTTTCCTAATGCGAGACCTATTGCATTGCAAATGCTTGTTGTTCTTCCAGTCACATCATCAAAGTATGAAAAGCAGCCAAAAGCAGAGCTGGAATCAGGCCCATATTGCACAGAGTTTATGAGCAAGAATGGCCCTCCATGAAAGGGCTTGGAACGGAAGGTGGAACCCACAACACCTCGGGTACCATATGACTCCCCATACAGTTTAACACTGCAGCCTCCCTGCTTTGTGCACCCCCTGCAGTCGGAGACTGCAATCACAGCGTGCACTCCCTTACAGTCGGAAGCTGCGGCCTCTGTGCAGAGTGCTCCCCCTACAGTCAGAGACTGCAACCACAGTGTCCACTTCCTTAACCCTTCACAGACCTGGTACCAGAGCCTGCACACATATGTAAAACGTGCATTATGCAATCGGGGTCTGCAGCCTCTTGCACCCCACCTGGCAGAGCGGTGGCCGTCCAATGCAGTGTGCGCCAAGACTGAAGTAATTCTGGAGCTCCCCGGGCAGTTCATAACCCCTGTGCAAGTGTACTGCTCCACAGAGGACTGTATGCACTCTTATGCCTGTGATGGACAGCATTTGTGATGTGCGCCCTTCTGCTGTGTTGGAGCCTTCAGCAATTGTGTGGTAGGAATTACAGCAGTGTTAGTGTCTGCAGACCCCTGTGCAGTGTGAACAGGGCTGGAGTCGGACTGGGAACCAAAACCAGCCCTGGCAAAGTGCTCGGCCGGGCCCCCCTCCCCCCGGGAGTTGTCGGTGCCGCAGAGCTCTTTGCCGGGGCCGGTTTTCGGCCGATTTTGTTACAGGGCCGATTTTGCAGCTATGCTGCATAAAACGGCCCTGTAACAAAAACGACCCAGAGTGGCCCCAAACTGGCCCCCAACCTGTGCGGCGCACCAGGGCATTGCAAGGTGCCCGCTACTGCCAGTCCAGCCCTGAGTGTGAACGCCTGTTGCATTATGCACCTCTGTTGCCAGCGCCTGTAAGCGAAACAAAAAGGGATAATGGATGGAGCGTTTGAGCAAATCAAACACTCACCCCCAGTCAACTGATCTGGGTTTAATCCATCACCATTCTTTAGCTCACTCAGCGACCCCAGTTCAGACATGGCCATATGCAAATCAGTCTGACCCTGTGCCTCATAGGAACAGTCCAGCCCGAACTGCCAAGCCATGTCTTCCTTGGACCGGAAACAAGCATCCTGGGACCGGTTTCAGATTCATAATCCTCATCAGCCAGGCTATCGTTAATCCAGTGGCCAAGTGAGCAAGAGACTCACGTCTGAGCATACCCTGCAAACTTAGGGCGAATAAAGCGAAACAAAAGGGGATGATGGACGGAGCGTTTGAGCAAATCAAACACTCAACCCCAGTCAACTGATCTAGGTTTAATTCATCACCATTCTTTAGCTCACTCAGCCACCCCAGTTCAGACATGGCCATATGCAAATCAGTCTGACCCTGTGCCTCATGGGAACAGTCCAGCCCGAACTGCCAAGCCATGTTTTACCTGGACCGGAAACAATCATCCTGGGACCGGTTTCAGATTAATAATCCTCATAAGCCAGGCTATCTTGAATCCAGTGGCCAAGTGAGCAAGGGACTCACGTCTGAGCATACCCTGCCAACTTAGGGCGAACAAAGCGAAACAAAAGGGGATGATGGACGGAGCGTTTGAGCAAATCAAAAACTCACCCCTAGTCAACTGATCTGGGTTTAATCCATCACCATTCTTTAGCTGAGTCAGCCACCCCGGTTCAGACATGGCCATATGCAAATTAGTCTGACCCTGTTCCTCATGGGAACAGTCCAGCCCGAGCTGCCAAGCCATGTCTTCCCTGGACCGGATACAAGCATCCTGGGACCGGTTCAGTAATTTTATTTTATTTTACTTTGTTTCAATTCTATACACTTTTTTCCTGTTTATTTCAATGCACAACTTTATGAAATACTGCTTCACATTCTCGAACTTTAGACACTGCTATATGTATTTGTTTCTATCGAAGTTAGGATTGGCTGATTCCCGATCACATGATCGGGAACCGGGCCAATCCACACACGGGTAATTGAATTTGTGTGTATCCTTTTTGACTTGAATGCATCTATTGGTGGTCTAGTGTGACTGCTTGATACCATCTCCGAGACCCAGTTTCTCGTTATGAGTTCGCTGTAGAGACGCTGGGCGTCCCAGTAGTAAGTGTTTCAATGCCGAAACGAGGAGCTTTCCCACATGTATGCTTGTATACAGATTGATCTGATTATATTTACGTTGTTGTTGTTTCAGTTTGAACTATTGTGTCAAACGATTATTTGATGAGATATCCATCGTCACTTTCGATCCATGTGAGTGCCCGTAAGCAGTTGTTTTTTTTCATATCATGGCACACAGTCACTTTGGTTTTTTTTCACTGAGTCACCCAGCATTAATTATTAGTGTTTGTTTTTACGTTTTTTATGCTATGTGTAACACTTGCTTGTATTTTGATTATATCGTGATTATACCTTGTTTCAGCCTACTGTCCCCGATGAAGGGCACCGCCCGAAATGCATTGGACGGATGAAATTATGTTGATGGACATGAAATTAATATGATGAATTTAAATTAATTATTTATTGTAACATAAAAGGCTTTTATATGTAATTTCTTTTAAATGTACTGTTAATGAACTGTGTTTTTAACTGTAAATGTGCTTTTATGATATCACACATATTGAAATAAAGCTTTGTTGACTTGACTTGATAATTGCTACCATATGGCACTGCGCGCTCCCACAAGTCAATCGCCACACGTGCACGCGTTGCTATTAAAGCCAATGGAACACGTGCACGTTTTTGGCTGAAAAGCCAAAGCGATCGCAAAAGGTCTTTTTGCCTTAGCAGCGTATGCGCGCTGCGTAGGTGAGACCCAAACAGGAATGATTAAAAAATCTCGTCCCGTAGAGGGGTATATATATGTTGAAATACGAGTAGCTTTACATGTCATAAAAGCTTGAAAGTTAAATCATAGTAACAAGAAGGTCCTTTACAATCAAGGCTTCAGAGGAGACTAGAAAATAACTAAACCGAGAAAAACAAAAGCAAGGTATTCCAGAATAGGCAGACTCATCCACAGAAAAGCAGCTCAGAATAGACAATGAGAATTAAAAAGGAGGTTATAATCAGGACTAGGCATGCGGACAAGGTCGAGATAATTAAATAATAGCATTTTCCCAAGGAAGGGATTTGTTCAGTCCTTTGTCTTTGGAATTAAGTACAAAAATCCAAAATACTTTGTGCCTTTTGCATACGTTGTTACTGTCCCGTCGCTTTTGGGGGTGGATTTTCTCAAGAATTATCCAACGGAGATCTTCCTCTGAGTGGTTGCTCTCCATCCAATGGCTTACAAGCTGTGCTGTATCCTTGGAACGTCTGAAATTGGATTTGTGTTACAGTATTCTTACCCGCACCTCTCTGGCAGTTTCACCTACATAGGTGAGAGGACAGGGACATTGGATGGCATAAATGCAATTGGACCTTCTGCAATTTGTCATCTCTTTTTTATTTGTACAATATAGCCATAATGCAGATTTGATTGCGAACAATGGCATTGGCACATGCATGGCATATGCATGGCATGTCCCACATGTCTGGTTGCCACTGATGGGAGTGACTCCTGTGATGGACCTTTGAGTCCATCCTCTTTGCTCTGGATATGTAGCTTTAACTAACAAATTGCTCAAGTTTTTATTTCTATGGAAAGCAAAAAGAGGTTTTGGTAGACAAGTGGTTCGCTCATCCAGATTGAGTAGATGACATTGTGAGTTAACAATCTGCCTGATTTTGTTGTAAATGGGGGAATGTATGGGACACAGACAAGCTTATCCATTTGTTCCTGTGTTTTGAAATGGAACATGGAGTCTCGATTTGTAAAAACACGCTCGTTTGAGGGCATATCTAACCATTCTCGGTGGATATCCTCATTGGATGAATTACTTCTTCACAGTTTCAGCGTTTTGGAGATAATCCTTGATAGATGTACAGTTTCTACGCAAGCGTAGAAACTGACTGAAAGAGATTCCATCTTCTTGGAATCTCAGATGGAAGCTATTGAAACGGAGAAGTGTGTTCCTAGCCGTTGGTTTAGTGTATAGCAGGAAACTGTGCGATGACAATGTACAAGTACAACCTCACATCGGTGATGCTGTAGAAATGTCAACTGTCCCGCATTAAATAGGCATCTCCTCACAAACAGTTAACATGTACATTGTCATGCAGTCTTTTAGTAAACTTGTACAATCTGTGAACATAAATGTGAACAAAATGTCAATCTGCAAGTGCAAGTGGAAGGAATGTTTGTCACGGCTGAACACCAGCGAGATGTTGCTGGGATCTTCCATGTCCTGCAGATCCTCTTCATGGCATCGCCACCACAAGTCCTGGCACAGATGAATGCTGCTGCTACCACTCCATTTACATCTCTGGCCCCTGAAGTGTCAGTGCCACACAGTGCAGCAGACATTCCACCCCTGGCTCCTGTGTCACTGCTGCACAGTGATGCAGACAAACACCACCACCCACATGTGAGGCACCTGACACATCAGAAGATGATGATGAATCCAGCTTTGTGGAAAGAAAGAAGTGATAGCATTCATCTCCATCATTTGGCCGGTTTGAGCTTGGTTCTGCCCTCTGCATCATGCCCTGGAATAACGCCTTCCACTATCTCCCCGATACACTCAGCGACACTCACCTTGGACCTCGACATAGGCAGACATATTTTGTCTGGTTACCAATGACACAGCAATCACTGCGGACTGATGTCTTCCGCTTCAGGTGAACTTGTCAATCCCTAAAGGACTCTCACTGGCCCTCCATGGGGCAACAATGTAAAGTGGGGTTTGCATGGCCCTGTACTGCTCCAGCTTCAATTCACCACTGAATGTGAATAAAACATTTTAATTCGCACAGATGTTGCATGGCTATGATCAATCAAGTATGTAAATATGGATGAATGTAGGGACAGTGATTCAACAAAAAGGTACTCCCTGGGTAATGCTATCAATGCGCATGTATGGCCATGACCCAGTGAGACACACATTGTTTTTCAAATCAACATTCATCACAGTTGAATACAAGTGAAGGTGCGTAGACTTTATTAGCATATGAATATCAGTATGGGCAAGATAAGTGTCACACCATGCTGACCAATGCAGCAGTATCTCAGAATGAGGAACGTTGCCAAGCACCACTGTCCACCCCAGGGGAGTGCCTCACCTTTCACAGGTATGTGTAAACCTGCGTTGTCTGCTCATGTAGTCGGAGTCCAGGTGTATGCAACAATGTTCACTGTTGTCATGGGATATGTGACCAGATCACCAAGACGTAACAAGGTGTTGGGACATGTGCAATGGGTTCCAATCAGTTTTTTTTCTTCTTTTTTTTTGTCCTCATCTCACCAATAAGCATGCTGCAGAACTTACAAAGCCGTCATTTTCAAACTGGGTGCCCGTTGGCTTCCTGTACTTGCTTAGGTCACCCGACCAGCCCCCTTTGGGGTTATGGTGTAATCATAGGAACAGATGATTACCATAGATGTCATAGTAACCTCAGATCTTGGCCCATGGTGGTAAAAGGTTGCCAAATAGTCATTGAGCTATCGCTGGTTCCAACAGGTTCAAGCCGAGCAAGTGAGGATTTTAGCCAGTCTTCCGTTTTAGGGGAGGGGGGGGGGATCTTTCCATTTTATACGTATCTCCCTGTGAGCCAACAGAATCAAACATAGCAACAACCCTCTGTGAGTCTGTTAAGTCGAGGTGGAAAGTCCATCATTACCAAAAAAAACTAGAGAGCCATTAACCTCGATGTTAACTTTAAAGATTTTACATAGGTAGTCTCCAACCCCTTTCCAAAACAAACTTAACTCAGGGCACTCATAGAACATATGGATATCGTTTGCTTTGGGTGCAGTGCATCTAGCATATTTTGGTGGGTGTATAGTAAGTAAATGCAATTAGTGACAAACATTTTTTTTTTTTAAGACTGGATGATTTAGTAAACTTATACTATAGTTTTAAGGATGGTTCTAGATCGCCAATGACTGATTCAAATGGAGATTGGTTCCAAGTCGATGTCTGTGATGTAATACCTAGATTGTCTGCATCTAATAACTTTTTATACCAGATAGAAATTTCTTTCTTCAATGACTGAACAGATTGAAATAAGACCTCTGTATCCCAATTTCCTCTGATACCCCCATTGTCCGCCTCAAACTAAGATTTGAGTTGTAGAAACGTAAACTTTGAAAATCTAGAGCCTATCCTGGTTCTCAGTAGTTCCCACAGAGGAATACCATTTGTGACCCCCAAATCAGACCATGTAGAGACTCCTGCTCTCTTAATAGGGCCAGCTAGACCATCTTGGAGACACACTGGTCCCCAGGGAATCCCATATGGGGGCAAAATCAGAATAGTAGCCCATCCCCTGTCTGGTTCTTACTTTAAACCAAGTTTCTAACGCAGTCTTAAGAACCTTCAACCGCACTCTTTAAAAGAACTTGGGAGACCCAAACTTGTAAAGAAACCCCTCTGCGAACCCCCCGCAATCATTTATTGCCAATTCGCTAACCAACCATCCCCAAGCCGTTCCCGCTGGTTTAGACAGTAGCATCCATGTAGCTTTAAATTGGAATGAGACTAGATACCAGCTGATATCTGTAAGAGCTAACTCACCTTTGAGTGTTCTGAGCCTCAATTTCTTGCATGACAGCCTTACTCCCTTAGCCCCCCAAACAAAACTCAAGATCTTACTTTGAACCTTGGAAATAGTCTGTTGGGGGAAAGTCAGGGGAACTGCATTAAACAGGTAAGTCAACTTCAGGAGGATGATCCTTTTCACTAGGTTAACCTTCTTGCAAATAGTCAGGGGAAGGTTCCTCCACCTTACGAAGAGACAATTTATATCTCCTTAATAATTTTTTCAAATTAATGAGGGGAATTTTCTCAAAACCTTTAACAATATTAAATGCCCAGATATTTGAACTCTTTACTAACCGGTTCCCCCCCACTGATCGATATTCCAGCACATCACCTCTGTCTTGGAGGAATTGGCTGAATAGCCAGAAATAGAGCCAAACTTCTTCAGTAAGGTTCCAACCCAAGGGATGTTCATTTTTGGGTTACTAATATATAGGATTATATCATCAGCATATAAAGCTATCTTAGATTGATAAAGTTGAGATTTAAAAAGTGGGGATTAGCTCTTCTGATCTAATAGCCTGAGGCAACCCTGCCTAGTCACCCTCTGGATTTCGAAGCTGGAGGTAAGCATTCCATTTATCAAGATTTTTGCTGATGCTCCCTGATAACATTTCCTCAGTTTGTATAAATGTGGGACCAAAACCCATTGTGCCCAATACCTCCCAGAGGTAAGCCCAACATACCCTGTCGAACGTCTTGGCAGCGTCTAAAGCTATCAATGCCAAGGTGTCTGATCTTATTATGGCCAGGTCTATTTTACCTATAAGCAGCTGCGTCTGCTCCTGGACATAACGCCTGCTTATGAAACCTTCCCTGTCTATGTCAACCAATCCAGGGACCAGCTTAGCCAATTTCCCTGCCAAAATGCCTATAAAGATCTTATAATCGGCATTTAGCAGGGAGATCAGACAATATGAATCTGCTTTTAATGGATCTTTCCCAGGTTTAAGTATTAGGACAATGGTCGCTTCCTTCCAGGATCTAGGAATTCGATCTGTTAAGCTATATGTTGAATGTAACAAAGTTCCCAGAGCCGGGGTCAATTCATCTGACAAAAATTTGTAAACTTCATTTGGCAATGCATCCATTCCTGATGCTTTATTATTTTTGGATAACTTAATTTGAGGTTTTATCTCTTCCAGCGTAATGGGGGCATCCAGAAGGTCTCGGCTAGCTTCGGTTAAAGTAGGTAAAGATTTACTACTCAGCCAGGTCTATATTTGTTCTTTTGAAGGAGTTAAATTCTCTTTATAGAGATCTGAGAATAGTGTGAGGAGGCAAGTCTGTATATCCTCTATGAGAATAGTGTGAGGAGGCAAGTCTGTATATCCTCTATACTAGTAGATTTATCCCTGTTTATTACTAGCTCACTAATGTTTTTGAAACGGTCAGCTCTGGCCTTCCAGGCTAGAAGGGCACCTGCTTTCTCCCCCATACTCATAAATATCCAGGTTCTTATTAAGTCATTGAGCCTTACACTTCTCATCTAACTTCCCTCTAAACTCTTGTCTTGCTCGATCAAGACCAAGCTGCACTATACCCAACCTTGCTGGGCTCCCTCCTATTAACAGCATTCCTTCAGCTTCTAGGCTTTTGATTATTTCCTCACTTGATCTTAGCTCCCGCACTTCTGCTTGATTTTTGGAGCATATAAGGCCATGGAGCCGGCCCCTCAGGTTGGCCTTAAAGGAATCACAAATAAATTCAATAGCTAATTTTGCCCTATTAAGCATCCAACTTTTTTGTGTCGCATTAGTTATTTTTTTATAGGAAAACAAGATTGGGGCATGATCTGAGAGATGGCTTGGAAGTATGGTGACTGCAGATGTAGTATCCAGGAGATTTCTACTAACTAAAAAGTAGTCAATCCTGGAAGAATTATGGTATTTTTTACTGTAGAAGGTAAACCCGGAGAGGTCTCCCATCTTCCCCCTCCAGGCGTCAACCAACTCCAAGTCATGCATCAAATTCTTAATAGCACGGTGAATACGCGGAGCCCCTATATAATGCACCTGATTTGACCCGTCTTTAAGAGGATCTAAAAGGATGTTGAAATCCCCACCCACTTTCGTAGGAGGGGTTTCCAAGATTAACTTGGACTGCAGCTTAGAGATATAGGATGGATCATCCACATTTGGTCCATAAAAGGAAGCACATGTTAAATCTGTACCTCCCAGGTCCAATGGCGCAAACATCCACCTGCCTGTTTGGTCAGTCTGTGAGACTTTAGAACAAGCTAGCCCCTGATTAATCAAGATTGTGATTCGGAAGAACAATAACCTTTAATAAAGGGATACTGGAAAACAATGGTTTAGATTCCCCCAAAGTCAAGCGCATCTCTTGCAAAATCCAGACCTGTGCTTCCGAGAGCTCCAAAAATTTCAATATCAATCTTTGCCTCCTTGGACATCTCAGCCCGTTACGTTCAAAGAGATAAAACTCACTCATATTTTATCGCATCACCTGCCCTCGGAATAAAAGTTCTTAACCCAGATCAGTTGACCGAGTTGGAATGCTTCAAGTGAGACTTTTTTCATTGTTAACCCATTGCACCCCACCCTGTGCCCCCCACCCTCTTGTGCCCCCTTGCTCCCATGAGGAACCCTCCCTTCCAATAGGCGATGCCTATTAGGTCACTCACCCCTCAGGCTATAAGCTAGAGAGAGAAAATAGAGCTGGTCTGCAAATCTGAAGCCAAAGAACCCCAGACACTATTGTTGCCTCCCTCTCCTAAATCACTTCCCATTTTTAATCTTCACCATAAAGGCACCCACCTCCTATGTTGTGCATAGCTGATTATACAATACTCGTAGCTGACCTGGAACCTTCAATTGGGCCTTGGCTCCCAAACTTTTCAGCTCGTCTAGTCAGATCCCCAACTCCCATTGCCTTGCTGCTGTCATGTATGACATGTCGGATCTGATCAGAAAAGAGAATGGTTCTTGGCCTGTGAGCGAGAAGGATATTGACCCTTCCTTACAGCCTACAGATAGGATTTGGTCCTTGAAAGAAAATTGATAAAAATCTTCCTAGGTTTTTGTCTGCCAGGATTCCTCCTAAAAGGATCTCAATGGGCCCTTTGAATCTCTTGTGCCAGGTTAATACCAGGTGAGCTCTTTAGAACAGTCCCCTGAATCAGGGAAATTACACATCATGAATGTCTGCCCCCTCTAAAGTCTTGGAAATATTTAAAAGTCTCAGGTTGTTTTTCCTGGAGTGGTTCTCCAACTGTTCAAAGTTATCCTTGAGCTCTTTGTTCTGTGCTGTCAATTTTGCCACATCCTTTGAAGCAGAGTGTGTAGCCTCCTTAATTATAGGGATGTCCGCCTCGGTTAGATCCATCCTTGCTATAACCTCCTCCAGCTTCTGAGCCAACACCTCGCAAGACAATTGGATTACTGCCTGGTTGCCTTCAGAGACTGAAAACCTACTGGCCAACTCCACCCGATTAATTTCTGAAATCATAAACCCACTCGACATCTCCTCCTTCATGGCGAGTAGGATCAGACAGGGAGCGAGGCGCAAATGCTTGGGCCCCGGCTTCTCCAGGTTCCCCATCCTGAGTTTCGGGGGCTGTTTCAGTAACTATTTCCTTTGCACGGTCTTGAGAATGGAGAGACAAGAGTCCTGTATTTTGAGAAATTTATATCTATTAGATCGGCTCAATGCCGTGTGGGGATTGATTGCAGTTAAGCGCAAAGTTACTGAAGGCCCCCGCCCCCTGCTGCTTGGGTCCTCTGTTTACACTGCAAGAATGGGGTATGAGGTGGAGGTAGCCCTGTATCACTAGCTGGTACCTTGGTTTTAAGCTTAGAGGGCCCCCCTCAGACTCCTCTAGCCTGGTTGTCTTAACAGGCTCACCAGTATCCACAGTGGAGTACATAACTTTATAGTAGGTTTTTAAAGAAGGGGTGATCTTCAATTTTAAGGACAGATTTTCCTTGCCCCTACCTTCTCCCCTACTCTTAGGGACCTCTTTCCCCTTTAAATCTGCTTTGTCGATCGTAGCCCCTCACTTTCGCTATTTAATTATTGCGTTGGTTTCCAAGATAGGAGATTTTTTAGGTGTCAGTATGGGCAGAGTAATATCGATGTTCTGCGAGGAATGGGAGACTCTGGCTTGCAGAGTATATCGACCGAGTTTGGGAGGGGAAAATATCCCTTTTGCCTCTATTTCAACTCCTTTGCCCGCCTCCATGCGGTAGAGAGTCACATGTCCCCCCCCCCCCCCGCCCAGCTGAAGAAAAACCCACACTCCCGAGGTCCTTACTCGTGAAATACGCACCAATCGATAAACTGACCAATGAGTGAGTTACATGTGTTGCGGCTGTGTTTCGAGTACCATAAAACCTTAGGGGATGTGGTCCCTGTGACTCATGGAGAAGTTGGAAGAGACTTTTTCGTACAAAAGGAATAAGTGGACCATTACACAATAAAGTGTCCGACCTAGCACTCCGGAATTAGCGATACTGCCTGAGCACAGAGTCTGGCAGGTGCTACTAGCGGTGTGTGTTCTCGGTCATTACCCGGCAGGGCGATGGTAACCAATCAGGGGAGCTAGGTGGCACCAATCTCAGGCATTACTGGGATGTTCATTGTAGTCTCAGGTCAATACATTTAAAAATAGCTAAGCAGGACGAATGGCCAGTGGGATCCCAGTAAGACCAGGGAAATACCAAGCAATAACCATAGCAGGTATACTGAGAGGGTACCTTCATAAGTAATCAGACTGGATGTGTACGCATGCTGATGAGGCTCAGGTACACCGTGCCAGGCCTTCGACCGCCCCATGAAACTATGGCCTGCTAACATAACAAAGAATCTGCTTTATTCAGCGTTCCCACAAATAAAAACCCACTACAAATGGTAAACACCAAGGGTGTTCTCCAGGCACGTTATTTGTCCATCACTGAAACTTCCAGTAAACAAAGACCAAAAGACATGTCACTAATGACTAGAATACACCTAAAGGCATAAGACGTGAGAATCAGTTGCCAATGTTTTGCTGCATGTACATCTGCCAAGTTTTACCTGTGACCTTGTTATATGCAGCACCACACTGTCCTCACTCGCGCTACCGCACCCTTGCAGCAAACTAGTACCGTGTTTCCCCTTACATCGGCATGCGAGAACCCCATCGTCCACTGCAGCCCACAATCTGCTTAATTTGCATTTGGCCAGTGATACAAGGTTAACATGTATTCCGCAACTCTGGGCATACAGCACTACCCTGTACATGCACAACGCAAGTACAAATAAGCAACAGGGGGGGGAACACTTATGATAATGCGATAGGACTCCTTTAATCAACAGTTGGCAAGGGAGCATGCGTTCAATCTTTTGTGCTCACGATGCATCCAACTCACCACAAAGTACCCAATCGCTGCGGACAACCTTGTGAAATGCTGCCAATGCCGACAGTAGCACAAGAACCGTCATACGCATTTATCCAATTGGCAACACAAATAAAATGTGCGCAGGGACGCCGCAGCAGGCCTTCACACTTCGCAACAGAGTGAAATCGTGACCATTGCCACTGCCGGCAGCAGCATGCTCAGTGGTACCTTTACCCAGGTGCTACTGCTAGCCATCGGGACACCGCAAGGGTCTGCTGCTCTGTATCAACCAACCACTCGCCGTGCCTCAATTGTATGGCAAGCAACAGAAACTACAATCCATCAACAATAGCCACGGATCACAGCATGACCCTGAGCAAACCGTGTGTTGATTCACCCGCACTTCAGCCACACGTAAAGGATAGACCATGGCGGACCTGGCTTCCTTCCTGTCACAACATTAAGTCCCATTGGCAGTACTGCCACAATCATAGTACTGCAGGACCCGAAACCTTCACCCAGCGACTTTCCCATGGACTATTCACAGTCCAGATCCACTGCCCATGAACGTCTGGAACCACGTTGACCCGGTTGTATCCACTGTTTTTGGTCCCATGCGCGGTTTGAACGAGCTGAGGGGGCGGGGTACCCTGCTAGGCTCACCGCAAATCCTAAGGATAGACCCTGATGCTCCTCCACTCCCTCTGCTGCGATCACATGCTCACACCAGACGTAGAGCAGCGAGTGCACAACACCTTGGAGGATACAGATGCCCCTCGGCTGCCCCAAAAGAATCCAACAAGCCATGACTGCACAGGCTGACATTCCTCTCACGGCGCCACCAACAGGACTCTGAACTGGGCTCGCAGCCCTACCATGGTGGTAAGCAGAAACAAATTACTGCTCACAAGTGCGTGTACCTTACATTATATGTGCAGATAGGCAACACCACCTCTGTTGCCAAACCACTGCTACCTTAAAATGTACGGAGACACTGCCAGATCGTCACTCTTCCACCGGGGAATCGACTGAACCCCCAGGCCATAGCGAGAAAAAGTGCCCTGAAGCACGCCCCCTCCCCCCAAGAAAACACTTGAGGTATCACGCCGGGACTCAGAGCAAACGCGGCCCGGTGTGCTCCCCAACAGAGCAACCACTCAAAACCACCATGCACGAGGAGTGACCAAACGATCCAGACATTGGAGGTCAGTAAGGCTTACTTACCCAGACGGCCACAAACGTAGCAACCGTGGGATTCTACCCCTTCCCTTTTGGCCGACACCCTCCTTGCCCCAGGCCAGCGCAGCATCTGCCTAGGTAACACTATCTCCTCATTGCAGCGCAGCAGGACAGCCTGAACCCCTCCTCCAGGCAGTGAGAATGAAGCGAGATCCCTCCCCCACTGGACAACAAGAGCCGTGCCAAACAGAACAGGGGCACAATGCCCGGAAGACCACAGTAGTGAACGTGACCAGCCCTTGCATCTCCTGTCCACCACCACAGCTGGAGATTCTTAACCCATCAGTGTATGACCTACAGGGCCCATGCTTTAAAACACTGGCTGCAACACTGGCTGCAACCAAGTAACCACTAAGCGGTTGGACCCACTAAACACGGTGAAAGACTTTGTGGTGCAGGGGGGGGGGGGCGGTGGCGGGAAGATTAATTCCCTTGCACTCGCCCGAGCCACCGTGCAGCCCACTCGTGGGCCACGTGCTCTCATGTAAGCTCCTAATTCTGCCAGCCCCAGTGCTGTTGTCCCCTATCCAGTGCATTACTATTGCCCGCAAACCAAGGAGGTTGGAGGCACTGCATCCCAAAAGGAGAAATAGGGGGGGTGGTGAAGTTTAGCACCGGCAATGGCCCTTCCGGGCCCGCACTCATCGTAAATCAAAGTGAGTTGAACCTGGCGATGCCAATAATGGCGGGACTGGACAAGGTGTCGAGAAGGGCACATCAAAGGCCTGCTCAAAGACTGCGTGTCTGGTGCAACAAGACGCCAAGATAGCAGGGGAAGACCTATATAGCTTCCCCAAATCCTCAGTGCGCCGTAAGTGACGCACCTAGGGCACCACAGGCAAGAAGGTTGGACTCGTCCCTGTATCAGAGAGGGGGTGGGTCTGTGCCCAAATGGCACTAGAGGGCCACCCGTTAGATCAGCCCCCTGTGGGGTCCACGGGCAGTTGCATTTCATTTTGAATTTGAGCAGCTGCTACCTAAGGTTCAGTTTTAGTGGTTGTGCTTTAGATCCACCTGTCCCATAAACTACAGGTCAATGTGACAGCAAAGGAAATCCAAGGGCTGTGAGAGAAACAGGGGGGCTTGATCGATTGATTCATGTGCAAACACTATCTTTGTTCCTTTTTATTGATGCAATGAGACAAGAACACAGCAAGCCTCTTTTCTATTACTGTGCATCTTTGTGCTGCTTACTATCATGAAACGCTGATCATTGAATTAAATGTTATTCTTAAACACAGCTTCACTTGCCGTGTTAAATACATTGCTGTAAGATAGGAGGCACTAACTAATCCTGCACGTGAGCATTTGAAATAATTTGGCCCTCTCAGTTTGACCCTATGGGGGTTATTCTCCCGAACGTTCAATAATCTTAGTCAAAGGAGGTCAACGCAAATTCATATCACCATCTATCATGGGAAAATAACTTATTGTATACACAACACGGTGGTAACATGCAATAGTTTCCCAATAACGCATCAAATATCGACGATAAAAATCACTGGGACTGCGATAATCTAAACCCAAACGTGAAAAAAGTTGTGATGGGCCCCAACTGCAATAAAAAAATTTTTTTTTTTTAAAACCAGCGATAAGCCCCACAAGTCAGGCGGGAAAATTCACTATGAAAGCGGCAGCAAAAAACTCAAACGCATACCACTGCAAAGCACCACAGAGGTAGCCGGAGCAAGCACAGAAGACTACCAGAACCCCACGGAGGACCAGCCTGAGACCATCATTGGTGATAAGGTGACAGGAGTTGGGGGACCGGACACTGCACAACAGGACCCGAGCCAACAGCAACAGGGTGAACAACGACCAGGGACTAGGGGGATGGGGGAGATGGGCACAATGGGGCACAAGTATAGACACATGCACAATTAAGTATAGACACATGCACAATTAAGTATAGCACATCTGCGGACAAACCATGTCCAAGAGTCACAACCCCGACTAAGAGTCCAATTTACCCAAGTCTGCAACATCTCAGCACTGTATAAGCACAGAAGTGAAAGGCACACTGCCTGAACGGGATAAGGGCCCACAAAATCAGAGCTGAAGGGGCAACTCATCCACAATGCAGCGCACACAATTCCAGCACTTCAACATTAACAATGATAACGTGGTACAAACTACAACACTTTCACAACAGAACATAGGTCACAACTGCTGCCACTTGTGTGCAGAAAAGCACCATTCGCATTTGGCATAGCAGGAAACTATCACTAAGGGAGAATATCTACCATCTATTTGATTTCAATATGTGCAATGCATCATATGTTCGAAGTGTGACACTGACTGGACCAATAGCAAGAAAATTAAAATATCACGAAAATTACTATCATTTTTTGATCCATTTTATTGTTAGTGTTTCCATATTTTTTAGAAAAACACAAAAAGTTTAGAAAGTTATGCTACCAGTGAATCAAAAAGCAGTACATTAAAAATGGCAAACAAATTACAAAAATAATCTTAATCTGCCCAAATCGATCCCATTACATAAACTAACTCAGCACTCAGATACAGTCCACATTGCAAACTCAAACCATACAGCACCACAAATATGCATGTCACATTTATACCCAAACAAGCCGATTATGCATTAGTGCCTCAAACTACATCTGATCGCTGCCTAATAGATCAGTATATTCCACAATTTATACACAGAAATGGCATTCATAATATACAGAAAATTTGAGGGGCCTCATTCAGAGCGCCGACACACGTTTCGGTGACTTTCCCCTCATTGAGGGTACCACCTTGTTCAGGGAGCAAGTAGAGGTTCACGAGAACCAATGGTGTAACAGGACCGGCCAGAAATAAAAACAGGCTATGTATTTATAGCAGTTTAAAGAACTAGATGTATACATTACATCATAGGCTTTAAGTCTATATTAAAAAAATAAACAATAAAGTCAACAGTACCGAGTTTCTCAAGGTTATAATTCAGTGTTTAAATGGCACTAGAAACAAGACACAGAACAAACATTGGCATAGACAATAGGTCTCGCCTTTGGGACCATATAAGCGGTTAGCCATGCAGCACGGTGGAAGGCACCTTGCAAAGGTTGACTGGTCATTTCTGTTGCTTATTGCTGTAGACCAGTGTTCAATACTAATGAGATCTAACCTTTGTTCACAGTATAAACTGAGTTAAAATGAAGGAACAAAACTATAACAGGATGAGCTATTACTCATAATTTACCTCTTCTCACTGCATAATTTAGTCAGCTTTACCACATAATTTGGTACTCCCCTGCAACATAATTACAGTAGCCCAGTCTTTAACTTGTTAGCTAAATAATTGAATGGGAGTGCTGCTGTAAAATTCACCATTTTATAATCATATGTCAATGATCACTTTGTGGGGGGTGAACATACAAATCCCCTGCTTTAGGCTTTATTTGCTCTGTATAAAAGTATTCAATCTTTTATGAGTAATCCTTCAGAACCCTTGAAAATCGGCGATCTTGCAAAACTTATTTTACTGCAACAAAGTATCCTTGGTTCTATAAAATATACTAAAAGTAAAAATTTTGCATACCATGGTCTCAGATTTAGTCATGGAGTGTGTGTGTGGAATCATTTTATTGCCTGTGTGTACAACAAACGCGCAACTCTGCCCTCTAAGTCTAGCTGCTCAGCAACACTACACAAGAGCATTAGTGTGATCTACTTTAGCCTCTGGGGATCCACTGGACTCCGTATATACCATTCAAAAGTATGGTATAGTGTGCACAGAACTAGCTTCCTGCAACTTTGTCCTGTTGTGGGTTATAATAGCTCCCCACCACCCATGAATGCATTTTCAAACTTACCAGATTCATGGCAAGGCCGGTAGTTATTCCCATGTCTTCCACAATTACAGGAACTCTAGGCAAATTCAAGTTCTGGTTTCAAGCCTGCTCTATGCTCCAACAAATACATACCTGCTTTAATCGAACATGGCAATTAAGTTTCTAGGTGACAACTGGTTACAGCTTCAAGGAAGAGGTTGCTTCAACTTTAAATTCCTCTATTGGATTCTCACTTAGTCTAGAAAGTGCCAAAGAATCAAGCAATTCAGACAGTAAATTGAACTTTTCTTGGTGCCAAACTACTTTACTGCTTTGCTTCACTTATGGCTAGCTTTGCAGTTGCTTTTCCTCTTTCATGGATATAAAGATGCCAGTTCATTATATGCTTATAGATATCTTGCATTTAATACGGACACTTATTTTGGTAAAATGAAAACCTGCATTCCACCTCACGGTGGAAAGACAACTAGTGTCACTGCCTTACAAATGTACATTTCCCATACCAATTTTCCATTCATACCTTGGAGACTTGCTGGGAAAAAGTAAGCAGATATCTTGATATATTTGTAATTGTAAATATCAGATTTGTAATCCATGTGCCAATGCCCTAATCATTAATACAAGTGTACACTACTTACCTCCTCCAGTCTAGTTTATAATTTGTATTATACCATTGTGTGACTTGTTGGATCCCACCTCAATAGTGTAAAACTTGGTGGCAGTTTTGGGGGCTTGTGGGAGATGAGCAGTATTAAAAGTAATTGGTCAGTAGAGTGTATACAGACAGCCAGCTGCCTACCCCTATAGTGAGTATGAGTGAAAACACCACAATAAGTATGAAATGAGTATTTTACCCTTCAAAATAACCAAGAATCCAATTAAAGAATCTCAATTTAGGATTGTACAATCCAAGAGACCTTGCGCCTTCAGTAGGCTCTTTACAGTTCTGATGAGAAAAGACAGTAATCCACACCATAGATAAAGAACATACTCTACCCCTGGTCAGCAGGAAACCATGCTTTAAGTTATTTTAAATGGATCATCAAGTGTTGACAAACATGTCTGCACTTAACAGGCAGGCACTGGCTCTTGATCGGCACAGTGCTGACAGCTACCAACACTGAAAGCCCAGAACTGGTTGAGAGCAGATTAGTAGAGCCGAACAGCAGTAGCTTGGCTTGTGTGGATTAAATCTTTGAAGGCCCTGAATTTTCCTGAACAGGGAAAAGCCAACAAGCCCTTGGAGTTACTTCTGTTGCACGTAACCAGCAAAGTCCTTACTGCCCAGATCAGAGGTAGCGAGCAAACAGCAGTCAGCAAAGTGGTAGTCCCTACTGTGGCAGCGCTAGTCTTGGCAGGCTCATTAGAACCCCAAAGCGAACTAGGAGGGGGTGTCGTCACTTTTAACCAAATGTGTCCTTTAAGTGTAGGACTGCAAAGCCTTTGGTATACAAGCCTCTTTTCAGCCCAGCTCGGTCTGCCTATCTGAAGGGGTGTTATTAAGCCTGGCCACTACCTATTCAGGTGTAGGAGTCAACCCCCCCCCCCCCCACACACACACTTTGCCCAGGAGGGCTCATCATTATACAGATATATGCAGTATAGTGTCCTGCACTTGATGTTCAGAGCTGGGACCCCAGAAATTGTATTGGAGACAGACTGTAATATACACAAGAGCTTAAGAGCCGAGAAACGACCACTTTCTAAACAACCACTTTCTAGAAGTGGCAATTCTAGATTAGCAATACCAGAGCCACAGAGGTTCAATAGTTATTTTCTTCCTGGGTGTCTCAAAATACACAGCTGGGATGCCACTCCGAATGCTGCTCAAATTTACACTGGCTCCAATGGGACAATAAGGGTATAAACCAGTTGGCCTGAGCTTATTTCCTGCATCCACTACCAACCACTCGGATGTATGACGTTACAACGCATACTTTTACCACGCATACCATTACAACGCGGTATTTACAATGAATACCGTTACAACGCATAGCGCTTAGAGGTGCTGGATAGTGGTAAGTATAATTTTATATTCCAACTCCAGTCCCCGTGGACACTAGGGAAGGTGTTGGATATAAAATTATACTTATTCCCTATCCTAGAGTGCCCCCCAGCGCAATGTGTTGTAATGGTATGTGTGGTAATGCCTGCGTTGTAATGGTAGTGCGTTGTAAAAACTTAGTTGTAACAGTTGTATACCCAACCACTCATTGTGGCACCTCCCAATTCGTGCCCCTCCCAGCATGCAAGAGTAAATAAACGATTGTCAATTGCCACTCACAAAACTGAGTTAGAGTTCCATAAAGCTGAACTTAGGGGGGTGATTGAGTACAGGGGTAAAGTGGGTGGCCTACTGTTATCAGAAAGCTATCCTCAGTGGTGGCATCTTCGTAAATCACTTGCCTTCCTGCATACCATGCAGCAAGGTGTAATTAAGCATGTATGCCCACAGAGCCACTAGAGAAGTTGGTGATTTGTCACAGTGCATTTTATTTAGTGTAGACAAGTGTGGTACATAAATGATAAAGTCCAAGTAAAGCGCATATCAATGTACAACACATTTTAAACTTAAAAAACGACAAGATGAAGGGCTGACCAATACAAATTAGATCGGCCCCCATTCCGGTGTCATAGCTATAAAAGTCTGCTTTATTTCCCTCCCAGAAAACCAGGCACAGCTGCACAGGACCACACCAGCGAGATTCCAAATTAGCATTCAGCACTACAATCCGAAACATATTGCAGTATTGCCACATCCAGTAGACCTGAAAGGGAGGAACAATACATTAGGAGGAATAAAAACATGACTAGCACAAAGTCATATCAAACAGGCTGGTCTCAGTCCCATATCCGCAAGCCTCATCCACTGAGTCAACAAATTGAAATGGTATCATCACAGACCAGACTCATTGCATAACCTCACCACCTCAGATTAGAATTAAAAGTGTGAGCCCCACCTTAACAGGCCTCTGGGACAGGATTTGCGCCACTCTTCCCTAAAACGCAAGGCCACTAATATGAGATGAAGATCTGGCGCAACTTTATAATATGCTGCTCCCTGAAACTACTGAATAGAACCTAAAAAGGCACAATGTCAGCATATAATGCTCCCCACAAATGTAGTTTCGGAACTAAAAACAATCCTAGGGGCGAGCAGTTTCCTACTTAAAGGGAATCTGCATCAATAACTTGACATTGCTGCGACTTACCCATGTAAGTGCTGTAGTCTGGCAGGCATGCTAGTGTTCGCAGATTTAGGCTTCACCACCAAGAATGGTCCTAAAACAACAAACAAAACTTGAAGAAACCAAAATAGCCACAAATTATAACTAGCCCAATAACCGCATCAAGTCAGAAGTGAAAATAATCGTCAGTTATCGCATCTGTCGGCTTTTCCTATATCCTTAGGATTCATCATGTTTATGCATGAGTTAAGACAGTTAGCTATATAGGCAGTGGATCTCCTTACCATTGCAAGCGAAGCTCGTGTGACCCAGGGAGGGCACGTTGATCACCCAGGGTACTCCTTGCTGTAGAAAGGCAGGAAAAGGGAATTAGACTCTGGCCGAACAGAAGCAGGCTATGGTAGATTAGCCATGAAGTCAGAAACAGAAAACTCGTCAGTTGTCGCATCGGACGGCTTTTCCAAGTCATCATTCTGCACAGTACAAATGGAGACCAGATAATTGAGAAATGCCAACTCACCAAAATATCCAAAATTCGAGCCCTGTAAAGGCAAAACAAGGGTTAGCAAGTAACATTTCGGACCTACACAACCTACGATTTATAGATTTACGATGTACTCAGAAAAACATAATCACTGGCAATCAGCTGGTAATTCCAGCTATTTCAGACATGGAAACATCTCAAAAAGCCACTAAGGTTAAAGGTGAAGTAAAAGCCTGGTTTAGTTTTGTAGTAAAAGTAGAATTCAAATGTAACCCATGAACAAAAAAAGTAGACATTGACATTTAGCCGCCACATGACCAATGATGTCCGTAGGAACTACGGCTGCAAAGGATGCCGGGGGCAACTTTACTTGCAGACCTGGCATTTCATCTAAAGTTAAGTTTAGACAAGTTTCATTGCACAGAAAATGGGGTTTCAGAAAAGCTAGTTTTATACCAAGTAAATTGCTCGTTTTAGACGTCCTGTAACTGGCCTTGAAGTGAGATATGACAGAAGTGGACAAATCACTGCGTGCTAATCAGTTCATTGCGCATACTTAAAAAGTGGTAGTCCGGTGAGACAGACACCTTCATTATGTGTGATTTTCAAGGCAGTCTTGTGTCAAGATGACCCGCGACCAATGCAGGCATTTAATCAGATTGCGCATTACTGGGATGGTACTGGGGTACACAAATAGATTTTCAGCAGATCGGATATAGTCCAAGTGACCTTTGGCTATTGACTGAGTTGGTGCAGACTGCACAGTGTATCCATGCTTCGTGTAGCGCACCACTGGAAGGCGAGATCTTAACCAGTCCAAGATTTGAACCTCAAAATATATAATAAGGATCGGTCTTCATTTAATGCAAGCACAGTTCCATGGCTTCATATACTTTTAAACATTCAATGTTCTATAAGAGGGTCTAAACGGATGGCCCGCAAAGCTTACTCAGGGCGGTCGGTGACTTCATAGAAAGCAGCAAAATGAAAATTCAAAGACGTTCTGAAAGACTGCAGGGATTTCAAATCCGAGGCTAAAAATTAGGATCGTAACTTCTGTTTTGATGCACTTTCCATGCTTCCACAAACCAATCTGAAGAGATCACTGCATTTAGAAAAGCTTCATTTCATGTAATTTGTTTTAATTGATTTGTTCCAGTAATGATTAAATGGGGTCCGCAGATGATAACCGCTTAACTCCTCATGGTTAAAAGTCACTGGCCTACAACAATATTATCCAGCTGCACATTAACACTTACCAGTTGATGCAACGCAGTCTTCAGAATCGCTGCGTCACCAGTGGGGCTGCAAACAACAAAGTACTTTCAGTATGGGCAGATAATCTGTACATAATGCCTCCATTTAACGTGATCAACAGTGTTCAGAAAAACAGTCTCACCACAAACAATCTGCCGGTAATTCCAGCTGTGTTTAGTTGTATCATCATTACCATTATCTTAAAAGTAAATAGTCATCTAAGCAGCATGCCTTACCTGGACTAGCAGACCCAGCACAGACTACATGGTTCACCAGGAAAAGAAAAATAGAATGAGAACCGTTGAAACCGGAGGCACATTGACTAGTCAGTGCGCTTATGGTCCGCATCACCATTGCTCAATTAACCCATTACAGGCCACTAGCAGCATAAAGCAAGACAAAGAAGGCTAGATAATACGTACTCACTAAACGATTAATGGAAGTGTTGCGTCTTCAGAGTTTCATAATCAACAGAACATTCTGTGTGGTGCATGAACTCGTCATCATAAGACACCAAACTCCATGACAAGATAAAGTGCAGTATACAGCCTTAAACAGGGTCAAGCTAGTAACCTCGTTGTAGAAGCACCTAGAGAACGTGTAGTATGCTGTAAGCTGGCTTTTGACGCGCCGAGGACATTAACAAAGGCATCACCTTAATTTATCAGCCACGAGGCATTGCGGGTTCTGCTTCACCACGCGGTGTTCAATACCTGTGAGAGAACAGTGGTTAACATAATTTGTAATCAATCTATGCACACCATATGCAATCAATTATCCAAACATTTGACTATATAAGGTTAACAGTATGGTGTGTAGCGGTATAACTGTCCCAGACAAGGTAAACCGTAGGCGGCAATAGGAAGGTTTATGCATTGACTCGATATAAAGCCCGGAGGTAGCAATTGTGCCTGTTACGCAGTTAAAATTCCCTGCAGTTGTAGTAGTGACTGCTTCAAATACAGATACGAGCTTTCAAAGACCATCCACCTTACTCTTGCCTGAAGTTGGAAGTCCTTCAGCTACTGCAGACCTAAATTCCTCTGTTATCCTGCAGATCCGCACAAACCTACCTACGTCGCCTTACTAGAGTTGGGGCAAGATACCATTTAAAGCTATATGCATTGCCAGTGGAATTGACAGGGGAGCCAAATTATGCGGCACGGTTGTGAAAATTATGTGACAAGAAAAGGCAAGGTATGCGGCAACTTTTGAACCTCGGTTTCCGTTTAACACCCAAAAGTAGCGATAAGCAACAAAGGCCTTTTACAAATGGCCTTCCACTGCGTGCCACCACATGGCGCTTTATTTCTGCTTATCTATATGGCAAATAAACTAATCTAGAATTATAGTTAAAAACGCTGGCGCCGCAAGGAACCATGGTCTACGGCAATATGTCTGCACTCAAAGTGAAAAAGTTAATCAGAACATGATAAACTTTCTATGCATTACAAAACTCGAGTCTTACCAAAGGTATCTGAATAGAAGACATCCAGCTCCTTTTGGTATTGCTTTCAGGCATCTTCCTACAAACAAAAAAATGGTACATCATAAAACTAGCCATAGACACCGTGAATGCGATCTAATCCCACGCCACAAGTTAAGTGCTTTCCTGAAATGTTGCTTCTCAGTAACAGTCAAGTAAAGGAGAGTCTCTAGGCTAAATTCTATCCACATAAACCACAGCAAGTCTACATGACTTGGATGAAAGCCACAAAGTTATCCCAAATCAGCTTATTGGTGCATTATTCAATAAGATTTGATGGTCCGGGGGCAGTAGGCAGGCATAGTGCATATCAGGTCATAGTACATAAAGGAAGGAATGAATTGTTCCACTCTGCACCTGGGCGAGCCAGGAACTGAATGGCCAGTACACCATGTAGTACTAGCGCTATTCAGAGTATAGGCACACATCTAATAGAGCATTAGGGACTGGGGGGGGGGGTCAATTTGAAGCAGCTAGTCGGAGTTCCAATTGCAGTTGGAGAACAGGGCTCGGTTTAAAGGGGCAGAGGAGTCAGTGTATCCCTAAAGCATTACTTAAAGATGCACCTGACACCTAGTGTACATCCGAGACCTAACATTCTCTATCACACCCACATCAAATAGTGTGTGGGATTAAACCATTCCACAATACATTGTGTTTACACGTTCCATAATAAAGTTGGATCTACACACAGGTGACCACAATACCAATGTAATCAGTTCCCAACCCTGGGGCACAGTTCAAAGCCTGAATATGCGACAAAGCCGCCCTGGCTAAGGACTTACCTATTACTTTGAGTCCAGTTCATCTCCAGGCCACGATGCATATATGCCTCTCTAGAAATGCGAGTCTATAAGTAAAGTTAACAGTACTGTCAATTAAGCAGCTGGTAAAGACATTCATATAAATACCTTACCTGACCTAACAAGCAAACCGATTGGTCAGATGTCAGTGCTAGAACACGTATACTACATGCAACATATTGGTCATATGCACAACCCTGGTGGGGCACTGTTGCTTCTTCCGTTTACATACAGTTATTAGTAAGTTTGTGTTTCCCTGCAATGTTGCCAGTCCATTACACAGCAAATGGAAACTAGCGACCGTCAAAAGAAACATTTGCTTTTGGCACCTGTTTGACCACACCAGCCACACAATTTCATGCTAGCATGGCTTCGATCAGGGCCTTGATTAAAAGCACAGGTAAACGTGACAACTAGTATTAAATTTAAGCCAGGACATTTAAAATGTTAATGAGTTAATCAGACCATGGTTTGGTTTTCAACGCCCTATTCGGAACAGCCAATATGGTTTACTTCGTCGTATGTAGATTTAAAGCAAACGCATGACTAAACAGTTGAAAAGAATTCGGTTGCGTGGAATCAGACTACGACAAACCAAATGTAGCTTACGAAGACTTAACATGTAGGCTAAAGAGTAAATTACTCTGCAACTTCTAGTGACGTCAGAAACCCAGCATTTCATCAAATAAAGAGGCAGCAGCTCGTTTTTGGATAAAGGACAAAATAAAATTGTGAAAAATAATGTTGCTTAATATTAATTACTTTGCCCACTAGAAATGGGTAGCTGTGTAAACGCCAGACTGGTTAGTAAATCGTGGCCCTTCAAAAACATACGTATTTAACGCAACTTTGAATCAAATCCGCTCAGGAAAAGCACAGACTTAGTACAATGTCCTCAGGCTTAGTCATATAAAAGGAGAGTTGGCAGAGCCATGTGGGCTTGGACCGAAACGGAAGCCACTCCTCCCGCAAGCACAACGCAACCCCAAATTTAACTCGAAAACACAAATAAAAAATTAAGTCAATATGAGGACTAAAATGAATATATTTCGAGATTTAACATACTAATTGGAAAAACTACTGCGCCTTCCCTGTGAGGGTAGCGGTAATTTCAATACACTTTCTGTACTATACATTCAATTAAAACGTTTTTCTAATTACATACCAGGTCACTAAGAATTTGTGCTGGAAAGGACCAACAATCATTGACTGCACGGCAGTGAAGCCGCGCGGCAGTTAAAGTGGCAGCAGGGGGGATGGGGCATGGGCGCATTTCTTTCAGGAGCCTGCAACCATATGGCACCAACATATGGCACTGCGCGCTCCCGAAAGGAAACAAATCGCCAAGATGTGCACGCGTTGCAATGCATACACATTTTTGCCCCCAAAGCTGTGGCGATGACTACAGGTCTCTCCTAACCAGCGCATGAGCGCTGCGTAGGCGAGACCTAAAAAGAAATAAGTATTGCACCAACCTCCGAAGAGATACCCCAGAAGTGGACAGGCGCGCAACACCCATTGGACTCACTGGGCTTCAGCTCCCCCCCCCCCCCCCCCCCGTCGTGTGTGGCAGCCCGGGATGAGACAGATCCTGGGCACACACACAGCCACACCCGAACGTTTCAAAGGTCTTTGAATATTAATCACACCTTGTTGGAGGCCCTGCAGCTCCACTCTGCCTACTGATTAAAGGTTCAGACCCCCCCCGAAATTTTTTCTTAGTCCCCCGAAATTTGGCTCTAGTTGCGCGCCTCTGGAAGTGGAGAAATAGCTGCTGAACCAGAATACGAAGAAAAATAAATAAATTTAAAAAAAAAGAAACCGCAAAGGCAGCTTTATGTTAAAGGGTGTACTGAGAACACAACAAAGAAACAAGCTTTTGCTCAAAACACGTGAATCTATTTGACTAGAGCATGCCCGGACAAATAGGCAGAGCACGATAAGTTCTTAAGAGTGGCTCTATAGAACAATAATATGAAAGACTAGCTAGTTAAATCTTTTACTGTCCTAGGAAAAAACAAGTATTTCGTAGAAAAATGTCGCTCGCAAAAGATGACAGCAGAAGCAAATGTAGACGGGATTCTCCTCCGTCTGGGCACCGGTAGCCAACACTATTCACATAAATAAGAAGGCAATAAATATCACATGAATTGACATGAAGGCTGTAACATTAGCTTCAATAAAAAAATTAATTATCGAACGGCACAACCAGGAAAATATATATATATATATATATATATATATATATATATATATATAAATAAATAAATAATCTCTAATCTAATGCGCAGAGGGCGTAAGAAATTCGAAACGGTAGGGGAGGTTAGGTCAACCGCATCGGTTTATCAAACAAGAACACTTGAGGCGGTTCTGGGATAGAGAGATAGTCAGCAAAGTGTCCAAGAAGTAATGTTCCGAGGCCACGTGACACTCAGGGAACAACATGGTGATCAAGCAAGGACAGAGCACTCACCTGGTGATGGTAATGAAAAAGAAACGTGCAGAGACTGATGGGCGTGACTGGAAACACTGCCGCTGAACTGGAAACTGTTAATTAACGGGACACTGCAATAAAATTACAAGAAGACCAGGAAACGCATATAAGTTTCAAAGCTATCCCCAATAGTATCGTAGCTAGAAGGAATTTACAAAGTCCGAGGGTAAATACCTAGTAGGGAAGGGCAGTCTCTTAGCTCAATGACGCAAGACTGCTAGCGATATTTAGCAGGCAAAGGCATGGTCCAATAATGTAGCGGATAAAGACGTGATAATAGCAAGGCAGGAAGGGAGTAAACAGAGGAAGGGAAACATAAATAGTTGCACTCGGGCACGAACGGCAAAAACACACAGAAAGCAGAAGTCAGAAGTCAGACGGTTGATTAATAGAAGCAGAGGCTGAGCGGTCAGAGAGAAATACCTGAACGATAAAGCTAAAGCGGCTGTTCGTTGGTGGAATCCAAGCGCTTCCCTCTGGTAAAGTGGCCGGAAAAAGTCCGTGGGCAGGAGCCAATCAGCGATGGGCGTTTAAATAGCCCATGAAGAAATCACGTAGCCAATGGGGGTGTGTCAGTCAGACACAGCCCTTGGATAATAATAAAGGGATAGGTCTGGTCAGTACTGATGGGCCGGACTTGAAAGGTAACAAGTATTGGCATGGCCAAATAGGTCTCGCTTTTGGGACCTTATAAGTATTTCGTTATGCAGCCAAATTCCTTACTGCAACAACATTAACTGTTACATGGCTAAACACTTATAAGGTCCTAAAGGCGCGACCTATTGGCTATGCCAATGCTTGTTATTATACAGGCTATGCAAGAAAATAACCCTGGCCAATATTTTATTTAAAATCAAGCTCATGCCGCACTTTCTGTACAAAAAATTGTCATTTTCCAGTGACCGAGAATCCTCAAAAGTGTCAAACAGAGGGAAGAGTGTGATGAAATGAGGGAGGGGCCCCTTTACACACCTGAGACCTGCTGCATATAGGGTGACCAACAGGCATGGGTGCAAATTCAGGACAGGGAGTGTAAAAATTCAGGACAAATGGTCAAAATTCAGGACAAAAATCCCGGACAGAAGGTCAAAATTCAGGACAAAACTTTGGGACAAAAGGTACGTTTTACAGACACATCAGAGGAGAATGCGCAATAATATATAAGGAAATAGACAACCAACATAAGTACAAGTCAAGATATTTTTATATTAGGTTGAGACAATTGTGCACGTCACAGTTTTTCGTGCAGTTTTGAGCAACTGGGTAGGTGTTTTTGTGGTATTTCATGTGATCATGATCTATTTATATGGTTACTGCGCTGGGTTGTTCAGTCTGATATTTCGTTTACAGTTCATGGTCCTGAGAAGGCATGTTTTGTGAGAGAACTGGTTGAATGGATGGACTTAGTTACCAGCATCTCATATCTGAGTTCCATTGTGAGATGTAAAGCAGCACGCATAGAATGTAACTAATTGGGACCTGCAGTGCTGGACTAGAATGCAGTCCTCAGAGTGGCCAGCATTATGTGTCAGATGATGTCAGGTATTTCATTTCTGTTCAGCTGGTGATGATTGGTTATGAGGCTGGTACGGTACTGAGTGATGGATAAGACCTGTAGCACACAGGTCTTATGTGAGGGTAAGAGCATGAAGCAGGAAAACAGAGTTATTAACCACCCTGCATGAGCTATCCTTGGCTGCACACTGCTGAGTGGTATGGCATTATTGTGGTCCAGAACGATTCAATCAATCAATCAATCAGTTAATTTATAGAGCGCGCTACTCACCCGTCAGGGTCTCATGCTGAAGAGAGGGGGGAATTACTGCTGCTCGAAGAGCCAGGTCTTGAGGCGTTTCCTGAAGGCCAGATGGTCCCGGGTAGTTCTGAGGTGTGCAGGGAGGGAGTTCTATGCTTTGACCGCCAGGTAGGAGAACGATCTTTCTACAGCAGTGGTTCTGTGGATCCTTGGGACGGTGGCGAGGGCGAGGATAGCAGAGCGGAGGTGACAGGTGGGCGTGTAGAACGAGAGGCGGCTGTTGAGGTAGTCGGGCCCATGTCGTGGAGTACTTTGTGTGCATGGGTGAGGAGCCTGAAGGTGATCCTCTTGTTGATGGGGAGCCAGTGCAGGAGTTTCAGGTGGGCGGATGTATGGCTGTGGCAAGGAATGTCGAGGATGAGGCGTGCGGAAGCGTTCGGTATGCGTTGTAGTTGTTTCTGGAGTTTGGTGGTGGTTCCTGCATATAGGGTGTTTCCGTAGTCCAGTCGGCCTGTGACGAGGACATGGGTAAACGTCTTTCTGGTTTCTGCGGGGATCCACCGGAAGATCTTACGAAGCATGCGTCGGGTGCTGAAGCATGATGATGAGATGACGTTGACTTGCTTGGTCATAGTGAGGAGGGGGTCCAGGATGAACCCGAGGTTGCGTGCACGATCCAAGGGGGTCGGTGCGGTGCCCAGTGGCGTGGGCCACCAGGAGTCGTCCCAGGCGGATGGGGATTGTCCAAGGATGAGGATCTCCGTCTTGTCTGCGTTCAGTTTAAGGCGGCTGAGCTTCATCCATTCCGCAACCTCTTTCATTCCTTCCTGTAGGTTGGTTTTGGCGGTGGCTGGGTCTTTGGTGAGGGAGAGTATCAGCTGGGTGTCGTCAGCGTAGGAGATAATGTTGATGTGGTGTTTGCGTGCGATGGCGGCTGGGGGCTCATGTAGATGTTGATGAGGGTTGGGTTAGATTAGATAGTAGTTGACATTACTATATAATGTCCTGGTTAGTCATATATCAGCCCTCCTTATTTCACCTATATATGATTGGACTGTTTCATTTCTGTAAGGGTTAACCTGCAGATTCTCACTAATCCACAGAAGTGTGCTATAGACTATAAACTGTATACGTTGTTGTGGCATTATTGTAGGTCACAAAGGGACACTGTTTTTTACATACAGAACATTTTCTTTTGAAAGAGAAGAACAATGCCAAAATGCAGTTTTACTGATAAAACCAAGTAGCGCACAAATAATAATCTTTGGAAATGCGGTTTCTGCAAATATGTATCATTTGAACATCAGCAAGTAAAGTGCCTTGATTGTTTTTATCCTATTAAAACTTTGTTTTGAGCACACTTCTGAATAACAAATATGTGGTCCATTTGTGGTTTCCTAACTGTTGACATGTTTTGAGACATTTGCACAGTTCATCGACTCCACAGCCAACCACACAAAGGAACTCTTCAAAATAGTCAAAGAATTCTCCAAACCGACAGCCATGGAGACCATCCACCCCTCTCAGACTACTTCCATAGCAAGACCACCATCTACAACAATTTCAACATCAACCAACCAGCCAAACCATCACCAACTGGTCACCACTCACCACCCTGACCACCTCAGCCATCATGTCTTCCATCCACTCAGAGACGCCCACTGACTGCAGCCTCCACTACCTCTACAACCGCTCAACAAACCCAATCAACACGCAACTCGCCAGCATCCTTAACTCCTCCATCTTCCCAGACAGATGGAAACACAGAGACCTCAAACCCCTCCTAGGAAAACCCTCCGTGGACCCCAAAAATCTCAAAAATTATCATCCAATTTTCCTACTTCCTACCTGGCCACAGTTCTTGAGAAAGCCATCAACCAGCAGTTCACCAAACTCCTGGAACAAAACCATTTACTGGACGCCTCTCAATCAGGATACTGTGCCAACCACAACACTGAGATCTCAGTGATTTCCGCCACAGACAACGTCAGAGCACTCCTCAACCGTGGAGAAACCATGGCAATGATCCTCCTCGACCTCTCTGCAGCTTTCGACACAGTCTCCAGCAACAGCAACACCCACAACAAAAGACTCTACAACACAGGCATATGACAAGGCGCCCTCAAGTGGATCACCTCCTTCTTTATAGGACACAAACAGAGCATCCTATTGCCTCCCTTCACCTCCGCACCCAAAGATATCACATGCACTGTGCCACAAGAATGCTCCCTCTGCCCCACCCTGTTCAACACCTACATGACCCCCATTACAGACGTCCTCAGATCCCTCGGACTCCGCATATTCTCCTATGCAGATGACACTCAACTGATCCTCTCGATCACCGAGAACCCCTCCAATGCCAAAAACAACTCCTGACTTTAATTATATGAATTTTTTCCCCCCAAACATCCATTTTTTTTACCAACATCCGGCTAATGAAAAACTGGGAAACAGCCATAACTTTCTAACCAATACAAAACAGCTCTTTGATGGCAGTTCATAGCTCACTGTGCTAGATTATGATTGTCATTTATGAACTACACAATAACTAAAGAATCTATGTAACAAAAGCAGTAACCCAGTGAGCTGCGTACATGAAATACTGTATTTTGATATGCACAGTACACATTTTTTGCAGCAGGCTTATTAACCCTCTGCACTACCTTATCAAAACTGCCACTGGACAAAACTCCAATCTCTCTCCAGCAGGTACATTAATCACCAGTGTTATTGTGACACTTTTGTTGTTGCCTGAAAACGGCTGGGTATACAAGGAACTTAGCAATACTGTCAAAACTACTACACTGCTACAAATCCAGCCCCCACTAACAAAACCAGCCTCCTATCTTTCTAGCCTCCTGTGAAAATCCCGATGCCTGGTATGGCCCATCCGCCAATGGTGCCCTTCACCTAGAACCTCTCTCATGGGTATTTCATTTCTTTTATTGTAGTGTATTGTATTTGCATTTTATAGTGCTTACTACCCCTGTGAAAGTGCTTTTTTCGGCGAGTAGCACACTACATCAGAACCCATAAAGGATTAGTGGTGAACTAGTATAGTATAAAATATTAATGTAATTTGAGTGGTGGATATGTTGGTCAATTATTGGGATTGAGAAGGATAGCGAAGGGAAAAAGATTTGCTTTATTAGAGCTTGCTACCCCTAATGGGGTGTAAAAGCACTTTTTCAGTGAGTAGCATGATTCTTCGTAACCCATAAAGGGTTAGTGGGGAATTCGTAGAGTGTAAATATGAAAGTAATTTGAGTGGTGGATATATCAGCCAGATTATTTGGATTGAGAAGGATAGTGGAGGGATAGAGAAGGGAAAAATGTTTGAATTTATATAGTGCTTGCTACCCTTGATGGGGGGTTGTAATGGTTTCTTTCTGCAAGTAGCATGCTAATCTGGACCCCATTCCAAGTGCTTGTCATGCCAAGTATGTAGGGCAGGGTGTCAGAGTGCGGTAAATCACACACAAATTATATTGAGACAATGACCCATATAAATGTGTAAGTCAATGTATAGGAAATGTTACATAAGACAATGAGGGCTACAAGGTGTAAGAGTCGGATGTCATCTATATTGGTAGGTAATATATCTTAAGAGTGGGCGGCCTGGGTAACTATAGAAACTCAGGAGTTAAAACCTAACATGCTGGTTAGGATTGCTTTTACTAATAACTATTGTTTCTATTTCTATTTATTTCTATTTAAAATTATTTATACAGCGCACGTACACCAGCGGTTTCATGGCGCTAAACTGAAAGAGATTAAGGCAGAAGATCAGGGGCTAAGATGGAACCAATGAATGAGAAAATAAGTGTTAATTAAAGGATTTGGCGAAAAGATATGCTTTGAGCTGTTTCCGGAACAACAGGTACGAAGTTGAAGCTCTGAGCTCTGAAGGCAACAAGTTCCAGAAAATCGGGGCGAGGGTCGCAAATTTCGAGCCCCCCCATTTCTTTCTTCGGAACCGTGGAACAGTGAGAAGAGATTGGGTAGATGACCTCAGTTCCCTGGAGGGAACATAGGGGATAATCTCCAATGAGATGAAAGCCGGCGCCGTGCCCAGTCGTGCTTGAAAGGTGATAGATGCAAGCTTAAACTGGACACGGGCACAGACAGGAAGCCAATGTAAGGACTTTAGGAGGGGAGTGGTATGGGAGGATTTTGGGAGTTTGAACACCAGGCGCGCCGCCTGGTTTTGAATCTGCTGCAAGCGCCGAAGACTATATGCAGGAATACCTGCATATAGGGCGTTGCCATAATCCAGGCGGGATACGACCATGGCGAGAGTGATTAGTTTTAGGGCATCAAAAGAGAAGAAACGGGACACCTTGCGAATGGTACGCAGTGCCAGAAAGGAGGAAGAAACCACAGAGCTGACCTGGGAGTGAAGGGTGAGTTGGGAGTTGAGCTTGATGCCTAGAGTTTTAACTGAGGTAGAGGGAACAGGTGGGGAACCAAGGGAAGGGGCCAGAAGATGGGGGACCAGGGGCTGGATGAACCACCCGTCAGCACCAGCTCGGTCTTGTCTGGGTTGAGTTTAAGATGATTGTGGTTCATCCAGTCCCGGATGTGGATCATGATGGTTTGAAAATTTAGGACAGAATCGGGGGAAGAGGAAAGGTTGAAGACAAGCTGGAGGTCGTCCGCATAGTTGAATACGGTGACCTCCATTTGTTGCAGTGAGAAGATAAGAGGGGAGATGTAAAGACTGAATAAGAGGGGAGAGAGGGAGGAACCTTGGGGGACCCCGCACTGAACGTCGCGGAAGTCCGCAGTGAAATCGCCCAGGCGAACTGCCTGGGTGCGGTCCCTCAGGAAGGAGGATAACCAGATCAACGCGGTGCCCTCGATCCCCGCCGCCCTGACACGGGAAAGTAAGATGGAATGATCCACCATGTCAAAGGCGGCTGAGAGATCGAGGAGAACCAAGGCCTGAGGTTGGCTGGTATCCATTCCCTCCCTGAGGTTGTCAAGGACCGAAAGCACTACGGACTCCGTAGAGTGTGCGGGGCGAAATCCGGCCTGGCGGGGGGCGAGAGCCCCGTTCTTCTCCACGAAAGAGCTCAAGGCGTAGGTGACGTGGCGCTCTAGTACTTTCACCAGGAACGGTAGGAGAGAAATAGGGCGGAAATTAGCTGGGATTGAGGGATCGGCGCCCGTTTTTTTCAAAATAGGGACGATGACAGCAGATTTAAGTGAGTTGGGTACCACGCCCTGGGATAGAGAGCTGTTGAGAAGGTGAAGGGGGGGGTCAGGGCAGCTAGAGAAGATGTGACGGAGAATATGAGCCGGGCAAGGATCTAGCGGGGAACCAGATTTAACAAGTGGAATTATGGCGGTCAGCGATTCCTTAGTTAGAGGTGGGAGGGTGGTGAGATAGTCCTTGGGGGAGGACACTGAGGGTCCACAAAGGTAGGGGACGGAGGGGGAATGTTAGTTTTAATGGTTGCGATTTTTTGAATAAAAAAATTATTTAGGGAGTGGCAGAGTTCCAGGGAAGGAGTGGGTTTGAGAGAGGTTCTGTCCGAAAACGCCAGATTGTGAACGATCGAAAAGATTTCCTTCGATTTGCTTTCGGGTGCGAGGATTTTGGAGGAAAAGGAGATGGTTTTTGCCTCTAGGATGTTTTTTTTATATAGAGTCAGGATGTTAATAAACTCCAGGCGTAAAGAGGGGCAGTAGTTTTTCCTCCAGTCCCGCTCCGCACGACGCACCGCCAGTTTAGTGGCTTTAAGATCTTGATTGAACCACTGATTGGCGTCCTTCTCTCGTTTGGTTGAAACCCGTTTCAGGGGAGCAATGGAGTCACAACCTGCAGAGAGCCACTGATCAATGGCCGTGACCTGGGAACTGGTAGACAGGTCTTGCAGGGGGGGAATGGAGGTAGTGAGTATGGAGGATAGGCTATCTGGGTCTACTCGGCCCCATGCTCGAACCCAGATGTTTTTGGGGAGTGGGGGCTTGACCGGGGGTTGAATGGGAAGAGAAAAGGAAATCAGGTGACGGTCAGACCAGGTGCAGGGCAAAATTGAAAAGGACTCTACAGGGCAATTTAGGGACCAGATCTGGTCAAGAGTGTGACCTTTGATGTGAGTGGGAGAGTGGATATGAGAGATGAAATTAAGAGAGTAGAGGGTGTCTGAGAACTCCTTAGAAGATGGACATTGTTTACACTGACCTATTTAGACTAACACAACAGATAGCAATGGGTTGCAAAAGAAAAGATCAGGAACGGAAACATGGAGCCAGAAGGCAGGGCCGGCACATCATAAAGCTAGGTAGACAGGACCCTTTAAGAACTGCCACTGCGTTACACCAAAAACAATAAAGGTCTGAAAACAGCCTTATTTTTTCTGAAGAGGGAGCACGCCAAAACAGACTCCTATTTTGCTTGGAATGCTAAAAAACCTTACATCGTTACATACTCTGGACTCGAATCAGCAACAAATGAGGAATAGATAGTGTAGTCCTACGCCAGTTTTTAGGTCTCGCCTCTCAATGCGCTTGCGCATTGAGCTTGCAAGAGATATTGGGGCTTAACAAGAGCTTAACCATCGGGCGATTTCTTGCTGTGCCCGTGAAGAGCAAGCTCAATGCACAAGCGCATTGACCTAAAAAGCGCGTGCACATGAAAGCCAGGCTTCGGGTTGCACACTTCACTGTATATCTGCTTCAAAGGTAAATCTGCTTCAAAGGCACAGACGGCACTTCACACGGCTGTGTGCGTCTCAAGACAAACATCGGAAGTTTCACACCTCCGTGTTTGTTTCCTCACATCATGTGTTCCTCGCCTGTCTTTCTTTCGGATGAGAAAGAAAATCTCATGTTTAACCGAACACCTCTGGCCAGGCTCCTTCACGCGCGGAACCCTCCTCCCCTGCCCCCTGCTTGTTTTCCTGTAAGAGTTCACCCCATTTCCTACGGCGACCCTCGGGCTTTAATCTAACCTGCTGCATGCCAGTACAAAGTTCACGCTGGATAAACACTACTCCTGTCAGTGGCCCCCCTCGAATGCTGATAGCTTAAGAGCTTTGCTGTCACGCCACCTGCCCCCAGCACGCCCCCTGCCCACCAAGCCTTCTGGTTCTCCTCACTAACAAGGAGGGCATTACCACAGCCCGAACCACGAAAATCAAAATGTTTAATGTGTTGTTACTGTTGCTGTTATACACGTGCTTTCCTTTAACTATTTTCGAACAGACATTGGTCACAGTGCCAGGTTCCTTTAGGATTTAGTGTTCGCAGCACGCGCCTTCCCTCAGTATTGCATTCCTCTCACCTCACCTTAGTAGCACGAGTCGAGGACTCATTCCGCAGCACACCATCCCCGCCCCCTCCCGCCGCACCTAACGTCGTCCCAGCGGTCTCATTGGATCATTCCCTTGTTCTGATTTCTGCGGTCTTTTGGGACTTTACTCGTGTTATTTTAAATCCTTTTTTTCGTGCTTCGTGACCACTTTAGTTGGCCATTATTTACCGGGACCTTGAAATTCCTGCTTGGTTGCTGACTCCGTGAATAACAAGTCGCCAAGTTTGATTCCCCCCAAAAAAATTTGCTGGCAGCTCCCCTACTCTTTTACTATGTGTGTCTAGTGACCGTGCTTTATTTTATCTGTGGCTTAATATGCTTGTATCGCTTTAAGCCATCATCGTCCCTATTTTTAACATTTAAAATGTCCATAGGCATGCGTTAAAATTGTTTATTTATTGTGGGCTGTGTGGGCTCCTAAACTGTAATTCGTAAAGACTACAATTGCGAGTTGACCCTTGGTAAACAGCTCAAATAGGACAGCCATTTGAGTAAATATATGCGCAATTATAGTGGCGATCTGCAGAGAAAGTCTGAATTGGAGACAGCAGCATTTCCAGCCCCAGAGATGCATGTTTGAGTGCGGACAGCTGCTCTTATCCTCGGTCAAATGCTCGGCCTCTTTCTCTCCCATTAAGAGGTCTTCTACAAATCCTCTGCCCTGCAAACATGTCTTTTTCCCCCTCCCCCTCACAACCCCACACCCTCACAACCCCTCACCCCCCTTCACCCTCACACCCCCTCAGCCTCACACCCCCTCACCCTCACACACCTTCATTCACCCTCACACCATCACCCTCACACCCCTTCACCCTCACACCCCTTCACCCTCACACCCCCTCATCCTCACAACCCCCTCACCCTCAAAACCCTCTCACCCTCACACCCCCTCACCCTAAAACCCCCTCACCCTCACACCGCTCACCCTCACCCCCTCACCCTCACACCCCCTCTCATCCTCACACACCCTCAATCACACTCACACACCCTCACCCTCACACGCCCTCACCCTCACGCGCCCTCACCCTCACACACCCTCACCCTCACATCCTCTCACACCCCCTCACCCTCACACATCAACACAACCCTCACTCACCCTCACACCCCCTCACAGCCCTCTCACCCTCACACACCCTCACTCTCACACACCCTCACTCACCCTCACTCTCACTCATCCTCACACACCCTCACCAGCATAGCATAACAAAACAAAGTATAGATTAACAATACACAGCATAGCATAACAACAAAAAAGCATAGGATAGCAAAACATAGCATAACAAAACAAAGCATAGGATAACAAAACAAAGCATAGGATAGCAAAACAAAACAGCATAACAAAACAAAACATAGCAAAGCAAAACACAAAAAAGCATAGCATAGCATAACAAAACACAACAAAACATAGCAGAACAAAACATAGCATAACATAACAAAACATAGCATAACAAAACAGAACAAAACATAGCATAGCATAACAAAACATAGCATAGCATAACAAATCAAAGCATAGGATAGCAAAACTTAACATAGCATATCATAATAAAACAAAGCATAGGATAGCAAAACAAAACATAGCATAGCAAAACAAAACATAGCATAGCATAACAAAACGTAGCATAACATAACAAAACACAACACAGCATAACAAAACATAGCAAACCACAACAAAACATAGCATAGCTTAACAAAACACAACACAACATAGCATAGCAAAACATATAAAAGCATACCAAAGCATAGCATACCAAACAGAACTAAGCATAGCATAGCATAACAAAACATAACATAGCAAAACAAAGCATAGCATAATAAAATACAACATAGCATAGCAAAGCATAGAATAGCAAAACATAGCATAGCATAACAAAACATAGCATAGCATAACAAAACACAGCATAGCATAACAAATCAAAGGCATAGGATAGCAAAAAATAGCATAGCATAACAAAACAAAACATAGGGAAGCAAAACAAAACATGGCATAGCACACAGCATCACTCAGCACCACCACAGCATCACTCAGGGGCACCACAACATCACTATGCGCTACCACAGCATCACTGAACGCCACAGCATCACTCGTTCGCCATCACAACATCACTCAGCGCCACCACAGCATCAATCTGTGCAACCATTCAACAACAACTGGTTCAAATATGTTCTCTCAATGATTCAAGCTTTATTACCAATGTAACAAAAAGATGTTAATATTTCACTTCTGTTCTTGGATTTTTGTCACAATAAAATACACTGAACATAATCTTCACAAAAGTTACTTACAAAAGTTTAAGCTATTGCCATTAGAAATTACAATACCTTTTATTTAAGTATTAATTAAATAGAAAAATTAAAAGCCTTTGTTATTTGTAATATCAATACATGTAAGTCACTTAAATACAAAACATATTGCATTACAAATGCTATTGGTGTCACATTTGCAAAAGTTGTAACTATTGGCATTGTAAATGACAAAGCTATTAATTTCGCTATTTTCAAAAACAAAACATAAATAAAAAATGTGTCATTTACAATACCAATAGCTCAAACTTTCCCAATGCGAGACCTATTGCATTGGAAATGCTTGTTCTGCTTCCAGTCACCTCATCAAAGTATGAAAAGCAGCCAAAAGCAGCGCTGGAACCAGGCCCATATTGCACAGAGTTTATGAGCAAGAATGGCCCTCCATGAAAGGGCTTGGGACGGAAGGTGGAACCCACAACACCTCGGGTGCCATATGAGTCCCCATACAGGTTAACACTGTAGCCTCCGTGCTTTGTGCACCCCCTGCAGTCGGAGACTGCAATCAAAGCGTGCACTCCCTTACAGTCGGAGGCTACGGCCTATGTGCAGAGTGCTCCCCCTACAGTCAGAGACTGCAACCACAGTGTCCACTTCCTTAACCCTTCACAGACCTGGTACCAGAGCCTGCACACATATGTAAAGCGTGCATTATGCAATCGGGGTCTGCAGCCTCTTGCACCCCACCTGGCAGAGCGGTGGCTGTCCAATGCAGTGTGCGCCAAGACTGAAGTAATTCTGGAGATCCCCGGGCAGTTCATAACCCCTGTGCAAGTGTACTGCTCCACAGAGGACTGTATGCACTCTTACGCCTGTGATGGACAGCATTTGTGATGTGTGCCCTTCTGCAGTGTCGGAGCCTTCAGCAATTGTGTGGTATGAATTACAGCAGTGTTAGTGTCTGCAGACCCCTGTGCAGTGTGAACAGGGCTGGAGTCGGACTGGGAACCAAAACCATTCCTGGCAAAGTGCTCGGCCGGGCCCCCCTCCGCCGGGAGTTGTGGGTGCCGCAGAGCGCTTTGCCGGGGCCGGTTTTCGGCCGATTTTGTTACAGGGCCGATTTTGCAGCTATGCTGCATAAAACGGCCCTGTAACAAAAACGGCCCAGAGTGGCCCCAAACTGGCCCCCAACCTGTGCGGCGCACCGGGGCATTGCCCGGTGCTCGCTACTGCCAGTCCAGCCCTGAGTGTGAACGCCTGTTGCATTATGCACCTCTGCTGCCAGCGCCTGTAAGCGAAACAAAAGGGGATAATGGACGGAGCGTTTGAGCAAATCAAACACTCACCCCCAGTCAACTGATCTGGGTTTAATCCATCACCATTCTTTAGCTCACTCAGCCACACCAGTTCAGACATGGTCATATGCAAATCAGTCTGACCCTGTGCCTCATGGGAACAGTACAGCCCGAACTGCCAAGCCATGTCTTTCCTGGACCGGAAACAAGCATCCTGGGACCGGTTTCGGATTCATAATCCTCATCTGCCAGGCTATCTTGAATCCAGTGGCCAAGTGAGCAAGGGACTCACGTCTGAGCATACCCTGCCAACTTAGGGCGAACAAAGCGAAACTAAAGGGGATGATGGACGGAGCGTTTGAGCAAATCAAACATTCACCCCAAGTCAACTGATCTGGGTTTAATCCATCACCATTCTTTAGCTCACTCAGTCACCCCAGTTCAGACATGGCCAAATACAAATCAGTCTAACATTGTGCCTCATTGGAACAGTCCAGCCCGAACTGCCAAGCCATGTCTTCCCTGGACCGGAAACAAGCATCCTAGGACCGGTTTCGGATTCATAATCCTCATCAGCCAGGCTATCTTGAATCCAGTGGCCAAGTGAGCAAGGGACTCACGTCTGAGCATACCCTGCCAACTTAGGACGACCAAAGCGAAACAAAAGGGGATGATGGACGGAGCGTTTGAGCAAATCAAACACTCACCCCCAGTCAACTGATCTGGGTTTAATGATCCATCACCATTCTTTAGCTCACTCAGCGACCCCAGTTCAGACATGGCCATATGCAAATCAGTCTGACCCTGTGCCTCATGGGAACAGTCCAGCCCCAACTGCCAAGCCATGTCTTCCTTGTACCGGAAACAAGCATCCTGGGACCGGTTTCGGATTCATAATCCTCATCAGCCAGGCTATCGTGAATCCAGTGGCCGAGTGAGCAAGGGACTCACGTCTGAGCATAACCTGCCAACTTAGGGCGAACAAAGCGAAACTAAAGGGGATGATGGACGGAGCGTTTGAGCAAATCAAACATTCACCCCAAGTCAACTGATCTGGGTTTAATCCATCACCATTCTTTAGCTCACTCAGCCACCCCAGTTCAGACATGGCCAAATACAAATCAGTCTAACATTGTGCCTCATTGGAACAGTCCAGCCCGAACTGCCAAGCCATGTCTTCCCTGGACCGGAAACAAGCATCCTAGGACCGGTTTTGGATTCATAATCCTCATCAGCCAGGCTATCTTGAATCCAGTGGCCAAGTGAGCAAGGGACTCACGTCTGAGCATACCCTGCCAACTTAAGACGACCAAAGTGAAACAAAAGGGGATGATGGACGGAGCGTTTGAGCAAATCAAACACTCACCCCCAGTCAACTGATCTGGGTTTAATGATCCATCACCATTCTTTAGCTCACTCAGCGACCCCAGTTCAGACATGGCCATATGCAAATCAGTCTGACCCTGTGCCTCATGGGAACAGTCCAGCCCGAACTGCCAAGCCATGTCTTCCCTGGACCGGAAACAAGCATCCTGGGACCGGTTTCAGATTCATAATCCTCATAAGCCAGGCTATCTTGAATCCAGTGGCCAAGTGAGCAAGGAACTCACGTCTGAGCATACCCTGCCAACTTAGGGCGAACTAAGCGAAACAAAAGGGGATGATGGACGGAGTGTTTGAGCAAATCAAACACTCACCCCCAGTCAACTGATCTGGGTTTAATCCATCACCATTCTTTAGCTCACTCAGCCACCCCAGTTCAGTAATGGCCATATGCAAATTAGTCAGACCCTGTTCCTCATGGGAACAGTCCAGCCCGAGCTCCCAAGCCATGTCTTCCCTGGACCGGATACAAGCATCCTGGGACCGGTTTCGGATTCATAATCTTCATCAGCCAGGCTATCTTGAATCCAATGGCCAAGTGAGCAAGGGACTCACGTCTGAGCTTACCCTGCCAGCTTAGGGCGAAAAAAGCTAAACAAAAGGGGATGATGGACGGAGCGTTTGAGCAAATCAAACACTCACCCTCAGTCAACTGATCTGGCTTTAATCCATCACCATTCTTTAGCTCACTCAGCCACCCTAGTTCAGACATGGCCACATGCAAATCAGTCATTTTATTTTATTTTACTTTGTTTCAATTCTATACACTTTTTTCCTGTTTATTTCAATGCACAACTTTACGAAATACTGCTTCACATTCTCAAACTTTAGACACTGCTATATGTATTTGTTTCTATCGAAGTTAGGATTGGCTGATTCCCAATAACATGATCGGGAACCGGACCAATCCACACACGGGTAACTGAATTTGTCTGTATCCTTTTTGACTTGAATGCATCTATTGGCGGTCTAGTGCGACTGCTTGATACCATCTCAGAGACCCTATTTCTCGTTATGAGTTTGCCATAGAGACGCTGCGCGTCCCACTAGTAAGTGTTTCCATGCCGAAACGAGGAGCTTTCCCACATGTATGCTTGTATACAGATTGATCTGATTATATTTACGTTGTTGTTGTTTCAGTTTGAACTATTGTGGCAAACGATTTGATGAGATATCTATTGTCACTTTCGATCCATGTGAGTGCCCGAAGGCAGTTGTTTTTTTCATATCATGGCACACAGTCACTTTGGTTTTTTTTCACTGAGTCACCCAGCATGAAATATTAGTGTTTGTTTTTTACGTTTTTTATGCTTTGTGTAACACTCACTTGTATTTTGATTATATAGTGATTATACCTTGTTTCAGCCTACTGTCCCCGATGAAGTGCACAACCCGAAATGTATTGGACGGATGAAATTATGTTGATGGACATGAAATTAATATGATGAATTTAAATTAATTATTTATTGTAACATAAAAGGCTTTTATATGTAATTTCTTTTAAATGTACTGTTAATGAATTGTGTTTTTAACTGTAAATGTGCTTTTATGATATCACACATATCGAAATAAAGCTTTGTTGACTTGACTTGATAATTGCTACCATATGGCACTGCGCGCTCCCGCAAGTCAATCGCCACACGTGCACGCGTTGCCATTGAAGCCAATGGAACACGTGCACGTTTTTGGCTGAATAGCCAAAGCGATCGCAAAGGTCTTTTTTCCTTTGCAGGGCATGCGCCCTGCGTAGGTGAGACCCAAACAGGAATGATTAAAAAATCTCGTCCTGTAGAGGGGTATATATATGTTGAAATACGAGAAACTGTACATGTCATAAGAGCTTGAAAGTTAAATCATAGTAACAAGAATTCTGCATCAGCAGAAAAAAGAAGGTCCTTTACAATCAAGGCATCAGAGGAGACTATAAAATAACTAAAGAGAGAAAAACAAAAGGCAAGGTATTCCAGAATAGGCAGACTCATCTCCAGAAAAGCAGCTCAGAATAGACAATGAGATGCAAAAAGGAGGTTATAATCAGGACTCGGCATGCGGACAAGGTCGAGATAATTAAATAATAGCATTTTCCCAAGGAAGGGATTTGTTCAGTCCTTTGTCTTTGGAATTAAGTACAAAAACCCAAAATACTATGTGCCTTTTGCATACGTTGTTACTGTCCCGTCCCTTTTGGGGGTGGATTTTCTCAAGAATTATCCAACGGAGATCTTCCTCTGAGTGGTTGCTCTCCATCCAATGGCTTACAAGCTGTGCTGTATCCTTGGAACATCTGAAATTGGATTTGTGTTACCCTATTCTTACCCGCACCTCTCTGGCAGTTTCACCTACATAGGTGAGAGGGCGGGGACATTGGATGGCATAAATGCAATTGGACTTCCTGCAATTTTGTCATCTGTTTTTTAATTGTACAAGATAGCCATTAATGCAGATTTGATTGCTGACAATGGCATTGGCACATGCATGGCATGTCCCACTTTTCTGGTTGCCACTGATGGGACTGACTCCTGTGATGGACCTTTGAGTCCATCCTCTTTGCTCCGGATATGTAGCTTTAACTAACAAATTGCTCAAGTTTTTATTTCTATGGAAAGCAAAAAGAGGTTTCGGTAGACAAGTGGTTCGCTCATCCAGATTGAGTAGATGACATTGTGAGTTAACAATCTGTCTGATTTTGTTGTAAATAGGGGAATGTATGGGACACAGACAAGCTTATCCATTTGTTCCTGTTGTTTGTGTTGGAACATGGAGTCTCGATTGGTAAAACACGCTCGTTTGAGGGCATGTCTAACCATTCTCGGTGGATATCCTCATTGGATGAATTACTTCTTCAAGGTTTCAGCGTTTTGGAGATAAGCAAGCGTAGAAACTGACTGAAAGGGATTCCATCTTCTTGGAATCTCGGATGGAAGATATTGAAACGGAGAAGTGTGTTCCTAGCCATTGGTTTAGTGTATATCAGGAAACTGTGAGATGACAATGTACAAGTACAACCTCACATCGGTGATGCTGTAGACATGTCAACTGTCCAGCATTAAATAGGCTTCTCCTCAAAAAGCAGTTAAAATGTACATTGTCACGCAGTCTGTTAGTAAACTTGTACAATCTGTGAACACAAATGTGAACAAAATGTCAATCTGCATCTCCCCTTCACATTGCAGGGGGAGAATCAATACTCCTGCAGAGTAGACCTAACAACACAGCACTGATGATTAAGAGGACCTCCACAACATCTAAACCAAAACCCTCCAACAGCTCATGGACAGCTCCGGCACCCCACCTCCAGGAACAGGGCAGCCCAGCTGCATCGAGGAGACCCCACCCCCTGCACATACCACACAGCAGGAAGCACCCACCACCATGGCTGTCTCCTAGGACCCCCACGACCAACACATGGCATTCCAACGCCGTGTGTTAGGGTGCCAGGGGAAGATGGCTGATCAACTGCAGGTGGGGTTTGACCTCATGGCAGACAAACTAGATGCCATTCGGGGGTGTCTAAGTCACATGCCACCGCTCCTGGCTGTTCTCCTGTCCATTATGCTGTGTTATACTAGAGACAGTCTTGTTGCTATCAACCGGTCACGGGTGACTTGTGCCGCGCCTCGGGTGGATCCCTTATGCGGCCCTTTTACGTGTGGATGCGGATGTTTCACACTTTCTGCCCCCGTAAGTAGGGACTGTAGAGATCACATCACTGTGGCCGTCAGCCCACAGCCTTTTATCAGCATCTGGAATTTAAATGCTAGGTCGCTTGTCAGGCATCATCTAGACATTTTCGACCTGCTAAGTAATGACTCTCCTGATTTATTTTGCCTGACGGAGACCTGGCTACAGGATGCCGACACGGCCGTTGTCAACTTGGCCTTCCCGCCGGAATACTCGGTATTCACTCTTAACCGAGCCTCTAGAGGCGGAGGGATAGCCCTTGCTGTTAAGTCCTGTCATTCATGTTCGTGGCAGGGTCAAAAAATCTCGGGCTGTGAAAGTGCAATGTTCAAGGTAGCCATTACGCCTAATTTCACCCTGTCGGGCTATTGATTTATCGACCCCCAGGGAGTGAAGTGGCTTTTAGAGCGGCGCTACCTGACGCCATTAGTGAACTGGCTGCAGGGTGTTCCAACTTCTCCATCGTTGGGGACTTAAATCTGCACTTTGACAACATAGCCAGTCCTACGGTGTCCAGTTTTATGGCAGATCTTGAGGCGCTCCAGCTGACTCAGCTGGTGTTACAGCCCACCCATTCAGGGGGTCACACCCTCGATCCGTTTTTCACCAATCTTACGGAAGCCTGCATCTCCAGCTACACACCTCTGGCATGGACTGATCATTATTTGATACAGATCCATTGCCCTACACCGGCTATACAACCTAAGCCAGTGGTATGTTCTATTCCAAGACGACGCTGGAATAAACTTAAGCTGGACGAGTTTTTCCATCTCCTATCGGCCGACTCATTTGACATTACTGGGTCGGCAGATCAGGTCTATGACAGGTTTTGTAATTGGGTAACCAGGGCTTTAGACACACTTATCCCCTTGGTATGCTGTAAAACTGGGACCGGCAAAGCCAGCCCTTGGTACGATGACTCGCTGCGGGCACTGAAGGTTTCTTGTAGGCGTGCAGAGCGGGCCTGGCGCAAATCTTATGTTAGCGTGAAGAAAGTTTTGTACCTGTCTACGGTGAAATTGTATCACCGGGCAGTGTGCAGAACTCGTGCCGCCTTCTATGCTGCACAATTTAGGACTAGCTCGAACCCGTCCAAGGCTATTTTTAAGGTGCTGAAAGATCTCACTGCCAAAAAGGCAACTACGATACACCAGAGCTCTGTTGAGCATTGTGAAAAACTGGCAGAGTTCTTTCTAGAAAAGGTTAATGCTATCTACCGGGCCTTTCCGTTGACCACTCCAGCGGCTAATCCACCTCTTAAGCCGTTATCATCAGAGGGGCTGCATTCCTTTCCTACTTTAACACCTGATAGCCTCGACAAATTGGTTCGTCAAGTGAAGTCGGGGTCCCCAGCGGATTCGCTTTGCCCAGGTGTGTTCAAAGACTTAGCGGTACATGACATCTCACCGCTATGTTCTCTGATCAATTTGTCACTTACATCGGGCGATGTCCCTCTGAAGTGGAAGCGAGCCATGGTTCGTCCTATCATCAAGAAACCTAGCTTGGACGGTAGCAAGCCTGAGAGTTATCGGCCAATTTCACTCCTGCCGTGGCCGGCTAAGGTGACTGAGGCGCATGTTAACGCAGTCCTCTCGGAACATCTACGCCACGCTGATATCCTCGATGCGACGCAGAATGGGTTTAGGGCCGGTCATAGCACGGAGACGGCTCTGCTCTATATGGTGGAGCATCTTCGCTCCGTGCTTGATGCGGGACAAACGGCGGCACTGGTGCTATTAGACCTGAGCGCTGCCTTTGACACCGTCACGCATCCCATCCTTCTGCGCCGCTTAGAGGAGGCTGGTGTCACCGGCATCGCTCTCCAATGGTTCCGGTCTTTTTTAGCCAATCGGGCCTTTAGCGTGACCGTCCCACCCTACCAGTCCAAATTCCATCCGCTGAGCCTGGGGGTCCCCCAAGGCTCCTCGCTGAGTCCTACGTTGTTCAATCTATACGTAAGGCCGCTAGCTGAGGTTGTCAGGCAATGGGGTATGAAGATGGTGTCATACACCGATGACACCCAGCTAGCGGTTACGATCAGCGGGGATGCCGAAGTCGATGCCCCTAGGTTCTAGCAAGGACTGCGGGCGGTCGCCAGCTGGATGACGTCCAACTGTCTCCAGCTGAACGCTAGTAAGACCGAGGTCATGGTTTTTGGCAAACAACCGGAACTTTGGGGAGAGAGATGGTGGCCAGGGGATTTGGGTCCTGCTCCCATCCCAGTTGCCGAGCTTAAGAACCTCGGGGTCTGGCTGGACCCATCCCTCACGTTTGCTCCGTGCTTGATGCGGGACAAACGGCGGCGCTGGTGCTATTAGACCTGAGCGCTGCCTTTGACACCGTCACGCATCCCATCCTTCTGCGCCGCTTAGAGGAGGCTGGTGTCACCGGCATCGCTCTCCAATGGTTCCGGTCTTTTTTAGCCAATCGGGCCTTTAGCGTGACCGTCCCACCCTACCAGTCCAAATTCCATCCGCTGAGCCTGGGGGTCCCCCAAAGCTCATCGCTGAGTCCTACGTTGTTCAATCTATACGCAAGGCCGCTAGCTGAGGTTGTCAGGCAATGGGGTATGAAGATGGTGTCATACGCCGATGACACCCAGCTAGCGGTTACGATCAGCGGGGATGCTGAAGTCGATGCCCCTAGGTTCCAGCAAGGACTGCGGGCGGTCGCCAGCTGGATGACGTCCAACTGTCTCCAGCTGAACGCTAGTAAGACCGAGGTCATGGTTTTTGGCAAACAACCGGAACTTTGGGGAGAGAGATGGTGGCCAGGGGATTTGGGTCCTGCTCCCATCCCAGTTGCCGAGCTTAAGAACCTCGGGGTCTGGCTGGACCCTTCCCTCACGTTTGTGTGTCACACCAAATGTACGGCGGCTTGTTGCTTTGGTATTCTGCGCGGGCTCCGTCCAGTGCTTAAATTCTTTGATGCCCCCACTAGGCAACTCATGATCCAAGCCACTGTCATCTCTAGGCTGGATTATGCGAGTTCCCTATTGGTCGGCTTGAATCAGGCAGAGATTGGGCGCCTACAACGGATCCAGAATGCCGCAGCAAGATTGGTGGTAGGCCTACCCAGATTTTGCCCCACCTCTAGTACTTTGCGCTCATTGCACTGGCTCCTGGTGGCTCAGCGGATCCAGTTTAAGGTCCTCTGTGTCGCCTATAAGACTCTGCAGGGGTCCCCAGCAATGATCCTTACTGCCCTTTTAGCCCATTATATCCCAGCCCGAGCTTTAAAATCTGCGGATTTAGAACTGGCTGTTGTGCCACGCTTTAAGCGGAGTAGGGCAGGAGGGCGTTCCTTTCAAGTTCGCGCGGCGGTTTTGTGGAACTCCCTGCCCCCGGCGATTCGTGCTCTGAGGGATCTGCTCTCTTTTCGCCGTGCGGTGAAAACTTTTTTGTTCCCTTAGTTTTTAATATTGTCCGATTATTGTTTCGTTGTGTTGTGCAGCTGCCTTGTCGGGCGCCAGGACGCTCCTTGGCTAAAGCATCTGTGCGCCTAATAAAAACACATAACATAACATCAGGGACCACTTACAGTCCCTAACGGACAGCCACTGTCCGCTCCATGCTCTTCAAAAATCCATGGCTGACATTGCTGGAGTCATGACTCTGAGCGAAGAACAACTGTCTATTCAGAGTAGCTCCAGCGATGCCACCTGGGATTTGGGACACATAAGGAGAATGATGGAGAGCTTGGAGCGGATGCAAGTGGAAGGAATGTTTGTCACGGCTGCACACCAGCGAGATGTTGCTGGGATCTTCCATGTCCTGCAGATCCTCTTCATGGCATTGCCACCACAAGGCCTGGCACAGATGAATGCTGCTGCTACCACTCCATTTACATCTCTGGCCCCTTAAGTGTCAGTGCCACACAGTGCAGCAGACATTCCACCCCTGGCTCCTGTGTCACTGCTGCACAGTGATGCAGACAAACACCACCACCCACATGTGAGGCACCTGACACATCAGAAGACGAAGATGATGATGAATCCAGCTTTGTGGTAATAAAGAAGTGATAGCATTCATCTCAGTCATTTGGCCGGTTTGAGCTTGGTTCTGCCCTCTGCATCATGCTCTGGAATAACGTCTTCCACTATCCCCCCGATACACTCAGCGACACTCACCTTGGACCTCGACATAGGCGGACATATTTTGTCTGGTTACCAATGACACAGCAATCACTGCGGACTGATGTCTTCCGCTTCAGGTGAACTTGTCAATCCCTAAAGGACTCTGACTGGCCTTCCATGGGGCAACAATGTAAAGTGGGGTTTGCATGGCCCTGTACTGCTCCAGCTTCAATTCACCACTGAATGTGAATAAAACATTTTTATTCGCACATATGTGACATGGCTATGATCAATCAAGAATGTAAATATGGATGAATGTAGGGACAGTGATTCAACAAAAAGGTACTCCCTGGGTAATGCTATCAATGCGCATGTATGGCCATGACCCAGTGAGAGACACATTGTTTTTCAAATCAACATTCATCACAGTTGAATACAAGTGAAGGTGCGTAGTCTTTATTAGCATATGCATATCAGTATGGGCAAGATAAGTGTCACACCATGCTGACCAATGCAGCAGTATCTCAGAATGAGGAACGTTGCCAAGCACCACTGTCCACTCCGGGGGAGTGCCTCACCTTTCACAGGTATGTGTAAACCTGCGTTGTTGTCTGCTCATGTAGTCGGAGTCCAGGCGTATGCAGCAATGTTCACTGATGTCATGGGATATGTGACCAGATCACCAAGACGTAACAAGGTGTTGGGACATGTGAAATGGGTTCCAATCATTTTTTTTCTCTTGTTTGTCCTCATCTCACCAATAAGCATGCTGCAGAACTTACAAAGGCATCATTTTCGAACTGGGTGCCCTTTGGCTTCCTGTACTTGCTTAGGTCACCCGACCAGCCCCCTTTGGGGTTATGGTGTAATCATAGGAACAGATGAATACCATAGAGGTCATAGTAGCCTCTGATCTTGGCCCATGGTGGTAAAAGGTTGCCAAATAGTCATTGAGCTGTCGCTGGTTCCAACAGGGCCGAGCCATTGCAAGTGAGAATTTTAGCCAGTCTTCCGTTTTAAAGGGGGGGATCTTTCCATTTTATACATATCTCCCTGTGAGCCAACAGAATGAAACATAACAACAACCCTCTGTGAGTCTGTGTTAAGTCCGAGGTGGAAAGTCCATCATTACCAAAAAAAAACTAGAGAGCCATTAACCTCAATGTTAACTTTAAAGATTTTACATAAGTAGTCTCCAACCCCTTCCCAAAACAAACTTAATTCAGGGCACTCAGAACATATGGATATCGTTTGCTTTGGGTGCAGTGCATCAAGCATATTTTGGCAGGTGTATAGTAAATGCGATTAGTGACAAAAGAAATATTTTTTTTTAAGACTGGATGATTTAGTAAACTTATTCAATAGTTTTAAGGATGGTTCTAGATCGCCAATGACGGATTCAAATGGAGATTTGTTCCAATCCGATGTCTGATGGAATACCTAGATTGTCTGCATCTAATAACTTTTTATACCAGATAGAAATTTCTTTCTTCAGCGGCTGAACAGATTGAAATCGGACCTCTGTATCCCAATTTCCTCTGATACTCCCATTGTCCGCCTCAAACTAAGATTTGAGTTGTAGAAACTTAAACTTTGAAAAACTAGAGCCTATCCTGGCTCTCAGTAGTTCCCACAGATGAATACCATTTGTGACCCCCAAATCAGACCATGTAGAGAGTCCTGCTCTCTTAATAGGGCCAGCTAGACCATCTTGGAGACACACTGGTCCCCAGGGAATCCCATATGGGGGCCAAATCAGAATAGTAGCCAATCCCCTGTCTGGTTCTTACTTTAAACCAAGTTTCTAACGCAGTCTTAAGAACCTTCAACCGCACTCTTTAAAAGAACTTGGGAGACCCAAACTTGTAAAGAAACCCCTCTGTGAACCCCCCCGCAATCATTTATTGCCAATTCGCTAACCAACCATCCCCAAGCCGTTCCCGCTGGTTTAGACAGTAGCATCCATGTAGCTTTAAATTGGAATGAGACTAGATACCAGCTGATATCTGTAAGAGCTAACTCACCTTTGAGTGTTCTGAGCCTCAATTTCTTCCATGACAGCCTTACTCCCTTAGCCCCCCAAACAAAACTCAAGATCTTACTTTGAACCTTGGAAATAGTCTGTTGGGGGAAAGTCAGGGGAACTGCATTAAACAGGTAAGTCAACTTCAGGAGGATGATCCTTTTCACTAGGTTAACCTTCTTGCAAATAGTCAGGGGAAGGTTCCTCCACCTTACGAAGAGACAATTTATATCTCCTTAATAATTTTTTCAAATTAATGAGGGGAATTTTCTCAAAACCTTTAACAATATTAATGCCCAGATATTTGAACTCTTTACTAACCGGTTCCCCCCCACTGATTGATATTCCAGCACATCACCTCTGCCTTGGAGGAATTGGCTGAATAGCCAGAAATAGAGCCAAACTTCTTCAGTAAGGTTCCAACTCAAGGGATGTTCATTTTTGGGTTACTAGTATATAGGATTATATCATCAGCATATAAAGCTATCTTAGATTGATAAAGTTGAGATTTAAAAACTGATCTAATAGCCTGAGGCAACCCTGCCTAGTCACCCTCTGGATTTCGAAGCTGGAGGTAAGCATTCCATTTATCAAGATTTTTGCTGATGCTCCCTGATAACATTTCCTCAGTTTGTATAAATGTGGGACCAAAACCCATTGTGCCCAATACCTCCCAGAGGTAAGCCCAACATACGATGTCGAACGTCTTGGCAGCGTCTAAAGCTATCAATGCCAAGGTGTCTGATCTTATTATGGCCAAATCTATTTTACCTATAAGCAGCTGCGTCTGCTCCTGGACATAACGCCTGCTTATAAAACCTTCCCTGTCTTTGTCAACCAATCCAGGGACCAGCTTAGCCAATTTCCCTGCCAAAATGCCTATAAAGATCTTATAATCGGCATTTAGCAGGGAGATCGGACAATATGAATCTGCTTTTAATGGATCTTTCCCAGGTTTAAGTATTATGACAATGGTTGCTTCCTTCCAGGATCTAGGAATTCGATCTGTTAAGCTATATGTTGAATGTAACAATTTCCCAGAGCCGGGGTCAATTCATCTGACAAAAATTTGTAAACTTCATTTGGCAATGCATCCATTCCTGATGCTTTATTATTTTTGGATAACTTAATTTGAGGTTTTATCTCTTCCAGCGTAATGGGGGCATCCAGAAGGTCTCGGCTAGCTTCGGTTAAAGTAGGTAAAGATTTACTACTCAGCCAGGTCTATATTTGTTCTTTTGAAGGAGTTAAATTCTCTTTATAGAGATCTGAGAATAGTGTGAGGAGGCAAGTCTGTATATCCTCTATACTAGTAGATTTATCCCTGTTTATTACTAGCTCACTAATGTTTTTGAAACGGTCAGCTCTGGCCTTCCAGGCTAGAAGGGCACCTGCTTTCTCCCCCATACTCATAAATATCCAGGTTCTTATTAAGTCATTGAGCCTTACACTTCTCATCTAACTTCCCTCTAAACTCTTGTCTTGCTCGATCAAGACCAAGCTGCACTATACCCAACCTTGCTGGGCTCCCTCCTATTAACAGCATTCTTTCAGCTTCTAGGCTTTTGATTATTTCCTCACTTGATCTTAGCTCCCCCACTTCTGCTTGATTTTTGGAGCATATAAGGCCATGGAGCCGGCCCCTCAGGTTGGCCTTAAAGGAATCACAAATAAATTCAATAGCTAATTTTGCCCTATTAAGCATCCAACTTTTTTGTGTCGCATTAGTTATTTTTTTATAGGAAAACAAGATTGGGGCATGATCTGAGAGATGGCTTGGAAGTATGGTGACTGCAGATGTAGCATCCAGGAGATTTCTACTAACTAAAAAGTAGTCAATCCTGGAAGAATTATGGTATTTTTTACTGTAGAAGGTAAACCCGGAGAGGTCTCCCATCTTCCCCCTCCAGGCGTCAACCAACTCCAAGTCATGCATCAAATTCTTAATAGCACGGTGAATACGCGGAGCCCCTATATAATGCACCTGATTTGACCCGTCTTTAAGAGGATCTAAAAGGATATTGAAATCCCCACCCACTTTCGTAGGAGGGGTTTCCAAGATTAACTTGGACTGCAGCTTAGAGATATAGGATGGATCATCCACATTTGGTCCATAAAAGGAAGCACATGTTAAATCTGTACCTCCCAGGTCCAATGGCGCAAACATCCACCTGCCTGTTTGGTCAGTCTGTGAGACTTTAGAACAAGCTAGCCCCTGCTTAATCAAGATTGTGATTCGGAAGAACAATAACCTTTAATAAAGGGATACTGGAAAACAATGGTTTAGATTCCCCCAAAGTCAAGTGCATCTCTTGCAAAATCCAGACCTGTGCTTCCGAGAGCTCCAAAAATTTCAATATCAATCTTTGCCTCCTTGGACATCTCAGCCCGTTACGTTCAAAGAGATAAAACTCACTCATATTTTATCGCATCACCTGCCCTCGGAATAAAAGTTCTTAACCCAGATCAGTTGAGTGAGTTGGAATGCTTCAAGTGAGACTTTTTTCATTTTTAACCCATTGCACCCCACCCTGTGCCCCCCCCACCCTCTTGTGCCCCCTTGCTCCCATGAGGAACCCTCCCTTCCAATAGGCAATGCCTATTAGGTCACTCACCCCTCAGGCTATATGCTAGAGAGAGAAAATAGAGCTGGTCTGCAAATCTGAAGCCAAAGAACCCCAGACACTATTGTTGCCTCCCTCTCCTAAATCACTTCCCATTTTTAATCTTCACCATAAAGGCACCCACCTCCTATGTTGTGCATAGCTGATGCATCTGATTATACAATACTCGTAGCTGACCTGGAACCTTCAATTGGGCCTTGGCTCCCAAACTTTTCAGCTCGTCTAGTCAGATCCCCAACTCCCATTGCCTTGCTGCTGTCGTGTATGACATGTCGGATCTGATCAGAAAGGAGAATGGTTCTTGGCCTGTGAGCGAGAAGGATATTGAGCCTTCCTTACAGCCTACAGATAGGATTTGCTCCTTGAAAGAAAATTGATAAAAATCTTCCTAGGTTTTTGTCTGCCAGGATTCCTCCTAAAAGGATCTCAATGGGCCCTTTGAATCTCTTGTGCCAGGTTAATACCAGGTGAGCTCTTTAGAACAGTCCCCTGAATCAGGGAAATTACACATCATGAATGTCTGCCCCCTCTAAAGTCTTGGAAATATTTAAAAGTCTCAGGTTGTTTTTCCTGGAGTGGTTCTCCAACTGTTCAAAGTTATCCTTGAGCTCTTTGTTCTGTGCTGTCAATTTTGCCACATCCTTTGAAGCAGAGTGTGTAGCCTCCTTAATTATAGGGATGTCCGCCTCGGTTAGATCCATCCTTGCTATAACCTCCTCCAGTTTCTGAGCCAACACCTCGCAAGACAATTGGATTACTGCCTGGTTGCCTTCAGAGACTGAAAACCTACTGGCCAACTCGACCCGATTAATTTCTGAAATCATAAACCCACTCGACATCTCCTCCTTCATGGCGAGTAGGATATCAGACAGGGAGCGAGGCGCAAATGCTTGGGCCCCGGCTTCTCCAGGTTCCCCATCCTGAGTTTCGGGGGCTGTTTCAGTAACTATTTCCTTTGCACGGTCTTGAGAATGGAGAGACAAGAGTCCTGTATTTTGAGAAATTTATATCTATTAGATCGGCTCAATGCCGTGTGGGGATTGATTGCAGTTAAGCGCAAAGTTACTGAAGGCCCCCGCCCCCTGCTGCTTGGGTCCTCTGTTTACACTGCAAGAATGGGGTATGAGGTGGAGGTAGCCCTGTATCACTAGCTGGTACCTTGGTTTTAAGCTTAGAGGGCCCCCCTCAGACTCCTCTTGCCTGGTTGTCTTAACTGGCTCACCAGTATCCACAGTGGAGTACATAACTTTATAGTAGGTTTTTAAAGAAGGGGTGATCTTCAATTTTAAGGACAGATTTTCCTTGGCCCTACCTTCTCCCCTACTCTTAGGGACCTCTTTCCCCTTTAAATCTGCTTTGTCGATCGTAGCCCCTCACTTTCGCTATTTAATTATTGCGTTGGTTTCCAAGATAGGAGATTTTTTAGGTGTCAGTATGGGCAGAGTAATATCGATGTTCTGCGAGGAATGGGAGACTCTGGCTTGCAGAGTATATCGACCGAGTTTGGGAGGGGAAAATATCCCTTTTGCCTCTATTTCAACTCCTTTGCCCGCCTCCATGCGGTAGAGAGAGTCACATGTCCCCGCCCCGCAGAAGAAAAACCCACACTCCTGAGGTCCTTACTCGGGAAATAAGCACCAATCGATAAACTGACCAATGAGTGAGTGACGTGTTGCGGCTGTGTTTCGAGTACCATAAAACCTTAGGGGATGTGGTCCCCGTGACTCATGGAGAAGTTGGAAGAGACTTTTTCGTACAAAAGGAATAAGTGGACCATTACACAATAAAGTGTCCGACCTAGCACTCCGGAATTTGCGATACTGCCTGAGCACAGAGTCTGGCAGGTGCTACTAGCGGTGTGTGTTCTCGGTCATTACCCGGCAGGGCGATGGTAACCAATCAGGGGAGCTAGGTGGCACCAATCTCAGGCATTACTGGGATGTTCATTGTACTCTCAGGTCAATACATTTAAAAATAGCTAAGGAGGACGAATGGCCAGTGGGGTCCCAGTAAGACCAGGGAAATACCAAGCAATAACCATAGCAGGTATACTGAGAGGGTACCTTCGTAAGTAATCAAACTGGATGTGTACGCATGCTGATGAGGCTCAGGTACACCGTGCCAGGCCTTCGACCGCCCCATGAAACTATGGCCTGCTAACATAACAAAGAATCTGCTTTATTCAGCGTTCCCACAAATAAAAACCCACTACAAATGGTAAACACCAAGGGGGTTCTCCAGGCACGTTATTTGTCCATCACTGAAACTTCCAGTAAACAAAGACCAAAAGACATGTCACTAATGACTAGAATACACCTAAAGGCATAAGACGTGAGAATCAGTTGCCAATGTTTTGCTGCATGTACATCTGCCAAGTTTTACCTGTGACCTTGTTATATGCAGCACCACACTGTCCTCACTCGCGCTACCGCACCCTTGCAGCAAACTAGTACCGTGTTTCCCCTTACATCGGCATGCGAGAACCCCATCGTCCACTGCAGCCCACAATCTGCTTAATTTGCATTTGGCCAGTGATACAAGCTTAACATGTATTCCGCAACTCTGGGCATACAGCACTACCCTGTACATGCACAACGCAAGTACAAATAAGCAACAGGGGGGGGGGGGGGAAACACTTATGATAATTCGATAGGACTCCTTTAATCAACAGTTGGCAAGGGAGCATGCGTTCAATCTTTTGTGCTCACGATGCATCCAACTCACCACAAAGTACCCAATCGCTGCGGACAACCTTGTGAAATGCTGCCAATGCCGACAGTAGCACAAGAACCGTCATACGCATTTATCCAATTGGCAACACAAATAAAATGTGCGCAAGGACGCCGCAGCAGGCCTTCGCACTTCGCAACAGAGTGAAATCGTGACCATTGCCACTGCCGGCAGCAGCATGCTCAGTGGTACCTTTACCCAGGTGCTACTGCTAGCCATCGGGACACCGCAAGGGTCTGCTGCTCTGTATCAACCAACCACTCGCCGTGCCTCAATTGTACAGCAAGCAACAGAAACTACAATCCATCAACAATAGCCACAGATCACAGCATGACCCTGAGCAAACCGTGTGTTGATTCACCCGCACTTCAGCCACATGTAAAGGATAGACCATGGCGGAACTGGCTTCCTTCCTGTCACAACATTAAGTCCCATTGGCAGTACTGCCACAATCATAGTACTGCAGGACCCGAAACCTTCGCCCAGCGACTTTCCCATGGACTATTCACAGTCCAGATCCACTGGCCATGAACGTCTGGAACCACGTTGACCCGGTTGTATCCACTGTTTTTGGTCCCATGCGCAGTTTGAACGAGCTGAGGGGGCGGGGTACCCAGCTAGGCTCACCGCAAATCCTAAGGATAGACCCTGATGCTCCTCCACTCCCTCTGCTGCGATCACATGCTCACACCAGACGTAGAGCAGCGAGTGCACAACACCTTGGAGGATACAGATGCCCCTCGGCTGCCCCAAAAGAATCCAACAAGCCATGACTGCACAGGCTGACACAATCCTCTCACGGCGCCACCGACAGGACTCTGAACTGGGCTCGCAGCCCTACCATGGTGGTAAGCAGAAACAAATTACTGCTCACTAGTGCGTGTCCCTTACATTATATGTGCAGATAGGCAACGCCACCTCTGTTGCCAAACCACTGCTACCTTAAAATGTACGGAGACACTGCCAGATCGTCACTCTTCCACCGGGGAATCGACTGAACCCCCAGGCCATAGTGAGAAAAAGTGCCCTGAAGCACGCCCCCTCCCCCCAAGAAAACACTTGCGGTATCACGCCGGGACTCAGAGCAAATGCGGCCCGGTGTGCTCCCCAACAGAGCAACCACTCAAAACAGCCATGCACGAGGAGTGACCAAACGATCCAGACATTGGAGGTCAGTAAGGCTTACTTACCCAGACGGCCACAAATGTAGCAACCGTGGGATTCTACCCCTTCCAATTTGGCCGACACCCTCCTTGCCCCAGGCCAGCGCAGCATCTGCCTAGGTAACACTATCTCCTCATTGCGGCGCAGCAGGACAGCCTGAACCCCTCCTCCAGGCAGTGAGAATGAAGCGAGATCCCTCCCCCACTGGACAACAAGAGCCGTGCCAAACAGAACAGGGGCACAATGCCCGGAAGACCGCAGTAGTGAACGTGACCAGCCCTTGCATCTCCTGTCCACCACCACAGCTGGAGATTCTTAACCCATCAGTGTATAACCTACAGGGCCCATGTTTTAAAACACTGGCTGCAACCAAGTAACCACTAAGCGGTTGGACCCACTAAACACGGTGAAAGACTTTGTGGTGCGGGGGGGGGGGGGGGTGGCAGGAAGATTAATTCCCTTGCACTCGCCCGAGCCACCATGCAGCCCACTCGTGGGCCACGTGCTCTCATGTAAGCTCCTAATTCTGCCAGCCCCAGTGCTGTTGTCCCCTATCCCGTGCATTACTATTGCCCGCAAACCAAGGAGGTTGGAGGCACTGCATCCCAAAAGGGGAAAATAGGGGGGGGGGGGTGGTGAAATTTAGCACCGGCAATGGCCCTTCCGGGCCCGCACTCATCGTAAATCAAAGTGAGTTGAACCTGGCGATGCCAATAATGGCGGGACTGGACAAGGTGTCGAGAAGGGCACATCAAAAGGCCTGCTCAAAGACTGCGTGTCTGGTGCAACAGGACGCCAAGATAGCGGGGGAAGACCTATATAGCTTCCCCAAATCCTCAGTGCGCCGTAAGTGACGCACCTAGGGCACCACAGGCAAGAAGGTTGGACTCGTCCCTGTATCAGAGAGGGGGTGGGTCTGTGCCCTAATGGCACTAGAGGGCCACCCGTTAGATCAGCCCCCTGTGGGGTCCACGGGCAGTTGCATTTCATTTTGAATTTGAGCAGCTGCTACCTAAGGTTCAGTTTTAGTGGTTGTGCTTTAGATCCACCTGTCCCATAAACTACAGGTCAATGTGACAGCAAAGGAAATCCAAGGGCTGTGAGAGAAACAGGGGGGCTTGATCGATTGATTCATGTGCAAACACTATCTTTGTTCCTTTTTATTGATGCAATGAGACAAGAACACAGCAAGCCTCTTTTCTATTACTGTGCATCTTTGTGCTGCTTACTATAATGAAACGCTGATCATTGAATTAAATGTTATTCTTAAACACAGCTTCACTTGCCGTGTTAAATACATTGCTGTAAGATAGGAGGCACTAACTAATCCTGCACGTGAGCATTTGAAATAATTTGGCCCTCTCAGTTTGACCCTATGGGGGTTATTCTCCCAAACGTTCAATAATCTTAGTCAAAGGAGGTCAACGCAAATTCATATCACCGTCTATCGTGGGAAAAGAACTTCTTGTATACACAACACGGTGGTAACATGCGATAGTTTCCCAATAACGCATCAAATATCGACAATAAAAATCACTGGGACTGCGATAATCTAAACCCAAACGTGAAAAAAGTTGTGATGGGCCCCAACTGCAATAAAAACATTTTTTTTTTTTTAAAACCAGCGATAAGCAGCGCCACACCTGCAAGTCCCACAAGTCAGGCGTGAAAATTCACTATGAAAGCGGCAGCAAAAAACTCAAACGCATACCACTGCAAAGCACCACAGAGGTAGCCGGAGCAAGTACAGAAGACTACCAGAACCCCACGGAGGACCAGCCTGAGACCATCATTGGTGATAAGGTGACAGGAGTTGGGGGACCGGACACTGCACAACAGGACCCGAGCCAACAGTGTTGCGTGTTAATCTAGGTTCCTGATCGATACTGTGACCTTATGCCCCTATTCGGCTATAAATCCATTTATTCCCTATATTGGCATAACCGTTCAAGTGCGATTTTCTGAAAAGTCATCTCTGGCCTCACACGAACAGAGCCACATTCCAGCATGACTCTCTGCTACTTCCTTTGCGACCAATTAGTGCAATGACAGAGCAGCAGTCACTATCTGATATTCCTAGATAACACTCCGAGTTCTTCAACAAGATAAAAACTTAGCAAACCTGGAAATCCCCGCTTGCTATGTTTTGATTAGTAATGGAACTCTAATGAGCAACTGATAACTGTCACTTCCTAGTGACATCTTTAATTGACGTCTTATGTCCAGCAAACTTGCGTCAAACCCGGCACCTGTCAGGTATAAATATTACCAACGTTGCCTTAAGCAATGAGAGCTGTGAGCTGATGCTGGCTGCCTGCAAGACCCCGTGTTGGTAAATCTAGCACTGTCGCTGCAGCCTGCTATCCTGTGGTGGTGAAGCTGCTGATTACCATTATCGCCGCTACAGCGCGAACTATGGTGCAGTAAACTTAAGGAGCTGAACAGCCGTCCTCTGCGAAGACATCCAGCAGATTCCAGCTGCCCGCGGACGCTGTCCCCCCTCCTTCCTCGACGCGCTGAAGAGAGCCGCTGCCTTTCTCGTGCAGAGAAATCCAGTCCCGGCGCTTCCGGTTTACCCTCGCGGGTGACTGGGATATCGAGAGAGACCCCAATCCTCCATCATTCTATTCAGAGGTATGGTGTTGACTAAACCCTTAGACGAGAATTCTTGAAACAAACCTTGGCAAAACCAACTTAACTTAAGCTACTTACTTACTCCCCTTTTCACGTGTTAGGCTTAGGTCAAGCACACTGGGGTAGGCTTAGTTAGAAGCACCAGTTGAGTATGTTAGCCTAATGTATATATGACTGTATATATGTTTTATTACTTTTAAACCATTGTATGGCTAAGAAACCATATCAATGCTTTTACAGTTCTATTTCGCAATACTTATCTTACTGTACGTACTTTTTATAATAACAATTATTGCAATTGTGGCAATACATTTCTCTTGTACGAGAAGAAAGACTGTTCAATAAATGTTAACCTTTATTGATACACGCCCGTCTCTCTGTTCTCTACATCTCGTGAAAGTAAACTGCACTAGACTGACTGAGTGAAATCTATGTCTATTGTTTCACACGACCCTAGAGATTGACTCTTGATCTGAGGAGCAAAGTTGTCATGTTGCACGGTTGTTGGAAAACTGAATCCCTTCTTGTCTGTGCCAAGGAAGCTGATCACTTCCTATGCAGAGAAGAAAGTTTCCAGTGACCTCTGAGCTAGTTGGTAACACAACCCAATTAAGTTTAGCATAGTCAGTGGAGGCCTGGAATATCTGCAGTTCCACGTCGATACTACTGTTTATGTTATTCCAATGCACAGGGCCTAGTGGGAAACTAGGAACTACACTACATGGCGCCCAACATTTGGTAAGGCGATAAACTAACGTAAGACTTATAGAGTAACTCAGTCGTGCATATTTCACAGACCCCTTTCTCCCGTAAAAACTCCAATAGACGTCTGGAGTGGGTGAAAGGTTAAAATCCGCCCGACCTTAGTAGGAAGAGATTCCTATGTAAAGCTCCGGTTTATTCAACGTTGAAGGATACAGTGTTCCAAAATATTGTGCACCTAATCTTTGTCTCCTTGGAGACCTACTCTGCAAAGCCTGCATTTATAAAAAATGTCAGTAGAAACCAACGGAACCTCTGGGGCCGCAGTAGACGTGACTCAGCAAGGTGCCGAACAAGCAGACCCGGATGCTACTATCATCCCGGTCCACTTAAGAAAATCTATAACTTTAAAACTTATAGAAAACGGACTGACACCTCAAGGTGGTACAGTAATTTTCGTGATAGAGGCTCACGAGTATCGGCAGACAGAGGTATTCTATTCATGGATAAACTTTCCAGCGGCAAACGCTGCAACACAAGAGTTACTATTACAAAATAGAGGAACCTCCGGGAGAGTACGCTCCTTTCGAGGAAATTGAAATCCCACTTAAATTTCAAGAGCACCTGCTCTGGTTTAATGGCGCCCTAAAACACAATAATCACATAACGAGGCTCGGTCCACTAGGTAGACCAGGAGCAACGTGGCCGGTTCTAGCCAGCTACACACCACATCCTGACATTGCAAGAATGTCAAGAGAAGAGCTGTTAGTACAGCTAAACACATTAATAAAAATACATAGGCAATTAGTCCAATATGTAATGCGGACTGCAACAGTCCAGACAGCTGTTAATTCACACCAGCTGACCCCTCATCAGGGGAACACAAATAAAATTACACCACAGAACATACAGTCATGTCTTGGTAAAACACCCGTAAAACGGGAACAAATTCCTTTCTGGTTAGCACAAAAAAATCACTCAAATAGAGGCAGTATTTCCTGATACTACCCCTATTGAGAAACACAGAATCTTGACCATCTGCCTTCCTATGGGAATCGCACCACACGTGGAAGACTGCGACACTTGGGGTACAGTCTTTGCTTCCATTTACACAAAAACACACGGTGTTCCGTCTATGGCGGTAATACCAGAAGTGCTAAAACAGATTCAAAATTAATTCGGTCCAGAGCCCGCTTTAAATCTGGGTATGAAATTACTGAAAGATTTCAAGCAGGTCACAGCTATATTATTAGCCAACGTAAAGGGAGAAGCAGCATCTGTGGCGATTCGCCAGAAGTTGAGGGAAACAGATATAAAAGATCCTGTTGAGCTTGCAAAAATCATAGAAAAATGCTATGAAGAATTAGGTAGAGACAGCTTGGGTGGAAAACCAGTTAAGCCCCAACTGCTCGAAAATCCTGAAAAATTATTTATTAAAAATAATTTAAACACTCCTAAAAAGAGCTGGGATGGAAATAAACAATCCACTCCCAAGGAAAAAGTTTTCCAGACCAGAGGTTCCTGGTTCTAGGTTCCTGATCGATACTGTGACCTTATGCCCCTATTCGGCTATAAATCCATTTATTCCCTATATTGGCATAACCGTTCAAGTGCGATTTTCTGAAAAGTCATCTCTGGCCTCACACGAACAGAGCCACATTCCAGCATGACTCTCTGCTACTTCCTTTGCGACCAATTAGTGCAATGACAGAGCAGCAGTCACTATCTGATATTCCTAGATAACACTCCGAGTTCTTCAACAAGATAAAAACTTAGCAAACCTGGAAATCCCCGCTTGCTATGTTTTGATTAGTAATGGAACTCTAATGAGCAACTGATAACTGTCACTTCCTAGTGACATCTTTAATTGACGTCTTATGTCCAGCAAACTTGCGTCAAACCCGGCACCTGTCAGGTATAAATATTACCAACGTTGCCTTAAGCAATGAGAGCTGTGAGCTGATGCTGGCTGCCTGCAAGACCCCGTGTTGGTAAATCTAGCACTCTGTCGCTGCAGCCTGCTATCCTGTGGTGGTGAAGCTGCTGATTACCATTATCGCCGCTACAGCGCGAACTATGGTGCAGTACGCTTAAGGAGCTGAACAGCCGTCCTCTGCGAAGACATCCAGCAGATTCCAGCTGCCCGCGGACGCTGTCCCCCCTCCTTCCTCGACGCGCTGAAGAGAGCCGCTGCCTTTCTCGTGCAGAGAAATCCAGTCCCGGCGCTTCCGGTTTACCCTCGCCGGTGACTGGGATATCGAGAGAGACCCCTGAAGGAGATACCAATCCTCCATCATTCTATTCAGAGGTATGGTGTTGACTAAACCCTTAGACGAGAATTCTTGAAACAAACCTTGGCAAAACCAACTTAACTTAAGCTACTTACTTACTCCCCTTTTCACGTGTTAGGCTTAGGTCAGGCACACTGGGGTAGGCTTAGTTAGAAGCACCAGTTGAGTATGTTAGCCTAATGTATATATGACTGTATATATGTTTAATTACTTTTAAACCATTGTATGGCTATGAAACCATATCAATGCTTTCACAGTTCTATTTCGCAATACTTATCTTACTGTACGTACTTTTTATAATAACAATTATTGCAATTGTGGCAATACATTTCTCTTGTACGAGAAGAAAGACTGTTCAATAAATGTTAACCTTTGATACACGCCCGTCTCTCTGTTCTCTACATCTCGTGAAAGTAAACTGCACTAGACTGACTGAGTGAAATCTATGTCTATTGTTTCACACGACCCTAGAGATTGACTCTTGATCTGAGGAGCAAAGTTGTCATGTTGCACGGTTGTTGGAAAACTGAATCCCTTCTGGTCTGTGCCAAGGAAGCTGATCACTTCCTATGCAGAGAAGAAAGTTTCCAGTGACCTCTGAGCTAGTTGGTAACACAACCCAATTAAGTTTAGCATAGTCAGTGGAGGCCTGGAATATCTGCAGTTCCACGTCGATACTACTGTTTATGTTATTCCAATGCGCAGGGCCTAGTGGGAAACTAGGAACTACACTACAACAGCAACAGGGTGAACAACGACCAGGGACTAGGGGGATGGGGGAGATGGGCACAATGGGACACATGCACAAGTATAGACACATGCACAATTAAGTATAGACACATGCACAATTAAGTATAGCACATCTGCGGACAAACCATGTCCAAGAGTCACAACCCCGACTAAGAGTCCAATTTACCCAAGTCTGCAACATCTCTGCACTGTATAAGCACAGAAGTGAAAGGCACACTGCCTGAACGGGATAAGGGCCCACAAAACCAGAGCTGAAGGGGCAACTCATCCACAATGCAGCACACACAATTCCAGCACTTCAACATTAACAATGATAACGTGGTACAAACTACAACACTTTCACAACAGAACATAGATCACAACTGCTGCCACTTGTGTGCAGAAAAGGACCATTCGCATTTGGCATAGCAGGAAACTATCACTAAGGAAGAATATCTACCATCTATTTGATTTCAATATGTGCAATGCATCATATGTTCGAAGTGTGACACTGACTGGACCAATAGCAAGAAAATTAAAATATCACGAAAATTACTATCATTTTTTGTTCCATTTTATTGTTAGTGTTTCCATATTTTTTAGAAAAACCAAAAAGTTTAGAAAGTTATGCTACCAGTGAATCAAAAAGCAGTACATTAAAAATGGCAAACGAATTACAAAAATAATCTTAATCTGCCCAAATCGATCCCATTACATAAACTAACTCAGCACTCAGATACAGTCCACATTGCAAACTCAAACCATACAGCACCACAAATACGCATGTCACATTTATACCCAAACAAGCTGATTATGCATTAGGGCCCCAAACTACATCTGATCGCTGCCTAATAGATCAGTATATTCCACAATTTATACACAGTAATGGTATTCATAATATACAGAAAATTTGAGGGGCCTCATTCAGAGCGCCGACACACGTTTCGGTGACCTTCCCCTCATTGAGGTACCACCTTGTTCAGGGAGCAAGTAGAGGTTCACGAGAACCAATGGTGTAACAGGACCGGTCAGAAATAAAAACAGGCTATGTATTGATAGCAGTTTAAAGAACTAGCTGTATACATTACATCATAGGCTTTAAGTCTATATTAAAAAAATAAACAATAAGGTCAACAGTACCGAGTTTCTCAAGGATATAATTCAGTGTTTAAATGGCACTAGAAACAAGACACAGAACAAACATTGGCATAGACAATAGGTCTCGCCTTTGGGACCATATAAGCGGTTAGCCATGCAGCACGGTGGAAGGCACCTTGCAAAGGTTGACTGGTCATTTCTGTTGCTTATTGCTGTAGACCAGTGTTCAATACTAATGAGATCTAACCTTTGTTCACAGTATAAACTGAGTTAAAATGAAGGAACAAAACTATAACAGGATGAGCTATTACTCATAATTTACCTCTTCTCACTGCATAATTTAGTCAGCTTTACCACATAATTTGGTACTCCCCTGCAACATAATTACAGTAGCCCTGTCTTTAACTTGTTAGCTAAATAATTGTATGGGAGTGCTGCTGCAAAATTCACCATTTTATAATCATATGTCAATGATCACTTTGTGGGGGGTGAACATACAAATCCCCTGCTTTAGGCTTTATTTGCTCTGTATAAAAGTATTCAATCTTTAATGAGTAATCCTTCAGAACCCTTGAAAATCAGCGATCTTGCAAAACTTATTTTACTGCAACAAAGTATCCTTGGTTCTATAAAATATACTAAAAGTAATAATTTTGCATACCATGGTCTCAGATTTAGTCATGGAGTGTGTGTGGAATCATTTTATTGCCTGTGTGTACAACAAACACGCAACTCTGCCCTCTAAGTCTAGCTGCTCAGCAACACTACACAGGAGCATTAGTGTGATCTACTTTAGCCTCTGGGGATCCACTGGACTCCGTATATACCATTCAAAAGTATGGTATAGTGTGCACAGAACTAGCTTCCTGCAACTTTGTCGGTAGTTATTCCCATGTCTTCCACAATTACAGGAACTCTAGGCAAATTCAAGTTCTGGTTTCAAGCCTGCTCTATGCTCCAACAAATACATACCTGCTTTAATCGAACATGGCAATTAAGTTTCTAGGTGACAACTGGTTACAGCTTCAAGGAAGAGGTTGCTTCAACTTTAAATGCCTCTATTGGATTCTCACTTAGTCTAGAAAGTGCCAAAGAATCAAGCAATTCAGACAGTAAATTGAACTTTTCTTGGTGCCAAACTACTTTACTGCTTTGCTTCACTTATGGCTAGCTTTGCAGTTGCTTTTCCTCTTTCATGGATATAAAGATGCCAGTTCATTATATGCTTATAGATATCTTGCATTTAATACGGACACTTATTTTGGTAAAATGAATACCTGCATTCCACCTCACGGTGGAAAGACTAGTGTCACTGCCTTACAAATATACATTTCCCATACCAATTTTCCATTCATACCTTGGAGACTTGCTGGGAAAAAGCAAGCAGAGATCTTGATATATTTGTAATTGTAAATATCAGATTTGTAATCCATGTGCCAATGCCCTAATCATTAATACAAGTGTACACTACTTACCTCCTCCAGTCTAGTTTATAATTTGTATTATACCATTGTGTGACTTGTTGGATCCCACCTCAATAGTGTAAAACTTGGTGGCAGTTTTGGGGGCTTGTGGGAGATGAGCAGTATTAAAAGTAATTGGTCAGTAGAGTGTATACAGACAGCCAGCTGCCTACCCCTATAGCGAGTAGGAGTGAAAACACCACAATAAGTATGAAATTAGTATTTTACCCTTCAAAATAACCAAGAATCCAATTAAAGCATCTCAATTTAGGATTGTACAATCCAAGAGACCTTGCGCCTTCAGTAGGCTCTTTACAGTTCTGATGAGAAAAGACAGTAATCCACACCATAGATTAGGAACATACTCTGCCCCTGGTCAGCAGGAAACCATGCTTTAAGTTATTTTAAATGGATCATCAAGTGTTGACAAACATGTCTGCTCTTAACAGGCAGGCACTGGCTCTTGATCGGCACAGTGCTGATCAGCTACCAACACTGAAAGCCCAGGACTGGCTGAGAGCAGATTAGTAGAGCCGAACAGCAGTAGCTTGGCTTGTGTGGATTAAATCTTTGAAGGCCCTGAATTTTCCTAAACAGGGAAAAGCCAACAAGCCCTTGGAGTTACTTCTGTTGCACGTAACCAGCAAAGTCCTCACTGCCCAGATCAGAGGTAGCGAGCAAACAGCAGTCAGCAAAGTGGTAGTCCCTACTGTGGCAGCCTAGTCTTGGCAGGCTCATTAGAACCCCAAAGCGAACTAGGAGGGGGTGTCGTCACTTTTAACCAAATGTGTCCTTTAAGTGTAGGACTGCAAAGCCTTTGGTATACAAGCCTCTTTTCAGCCCAGCTCGGTCTGCCTATCTGAAGGGGTGTTACTAAGCCTGGACACTACCTATTCAGGTGTAGGAGTCAACCCCCCCCACACACACACACTTTGCCCAGGAGGGCTCATCATTATACAGATAGATGCAGTATAGTGTCCTGCACTTGATGTTCAGAGCTGGGATCCCAGAAATTGTATTGGAGACAGACTGTAATATACACGAGAGCTTAAGAGGCGAGAAACGACCACTTTCTAAACAACCACTTTCTAGAAGTGGCAATTCAAGATTAGCAATACCAGAGCCACAGAGGTTCAATAGTTATTTTCTTCCTGGGTGTCTCAAAATACACAGCTGGGATGCCACTCCGAATGCTGCTCAGATGTACACTGGCTCCAATGGGACAATAAGGGTATAAACCAGTTGGCCTGAGCTTATTTCCTGCATCCACTACCAACCACTCGGATGTATGACGTTACAACGCATACTTTTACCACGCATACCATTACAACGCGGTATTTACAACGAATACCGTTACAACGCATAGCGCTTAGAGGTGCTGGATAGTGGTAAGTATAATTTTATATTCCAACTCCAGTCCCCGTGGACACTAGGGAAGGTGTTGGATATAAAATTATACTTATTCCCTATCCTAGAGCGCCCCCCAGCGCAATGCGTTGTAATGGTATGTGTGGTAATGCCTGCGTTGTAATGGTAGTGCGTTGTAAAAACTTCGTTGTAACAGTTGTATACCCAACCACTCATTGTGGCACCTCCCAATTCGTGCCCCTCCCAGCATGCAAGAGTAAATAAACGATTGTCAATTGCCACTCACAAAACTGAGTTAGAGTTCCATAAAGCTGAACTTAGGGGGGTGATTGAGTACAGGGGTAAAGTGGGTGGCCTACTGTTATCAGAAAGCTATCCTCAGTGGAGGCATCTTCGTAAATCACTTGTCTTCCCGCATACCATGCAGCAAGGTGTAATTAAGCATGTATGCCCACAGAGCCACTAGAGAAGTTGGTGATTTGTCACAGTGCATTTTATTTAGTGTAGACAAGTGTGGTGCATAAATGATAAAGTCCAAGTAAAGCGCATATCAATGTACAACACATTTAAACTTAACGACAAGATGAAGGGCTGACCAATACAAATTAGATCGGCCCCCATTCCGGTGTCATAGCTATAAAAGTCTGCTTCATTTCCCTCCCAGAAAACGGCACAGCTGCACAGGACCACACCAGCGAGATTCCAAATTAGCATTCAGCACTAGCAATCCGAAACATATTTCAGTATTGCCACGTCCAGTAGACCTGAAAGGGAGGAAAAATACATTAGGTGGAATAAAAACATGACGAGCACAAAGTCATATCAAACAGGCTGGTCTCAGTCCCATATCCGCAAGCCTCATCCAGTGAGTCAGCAAATTGAAATGGTATCATCACAGACCAGACTCGCATTGCATAACCTCACCACCTCAGATTAGAATTAAAAGTGTGAGCCCCACCTTAACAGGCCTCTGGGACAGGATTTGCGCCACTCTTCCCTAAAACGCAAGGCCACTAATATGAGATGAAGATCTGGCGCAACTTTATAATATGCTGCTCCCTGAAACTACTGAATAGAACCTAAAAAGGCACAATGTCAGCATATAATGCTCCCCACAAATGTAGTTTCGGAACTAAAAACAATCCTAGGGGCGAGCAGTTTCCTACTTAAAGGGAATCTGCATCAATAACTTGACATTGCTGCGCCTTACATGGAGTGCTGTAGTCTGGCAGGCATGCTAGTGTTCGCAGATTTAGGCTTCACCACCAAGAATGGTCCTAAAACAACAAACAAAACTTGAAGAAACCAAAATAGCCACAAATTCTAGCTAGCCCAATAACCGCATCAAGTCAGAAGTGAAAATAATCGTCAGTTATCGCATCTGTCGGCTTTTCCTATATCCTTAGGATTCATCATGTTTATGCATGAGTTAAGACAGTTATCTATATAGGCAGTGGATCTCCTTACCATTGCAAGCGAAGCTCGTGTGACCCAGGGAGGGCACGTTGATCACCCAGGGTACTCCTTGCTGTAGAAAGGCAGGGGAAGGGAATTAGACTCTGGCCAAACAGAAGCAGGCTATGGTAGATTAGCCATGAAGTCAGAAACAGAAAACTCGTCAGTTGTCGCATCGGACGGCTTTTCCAAGTCATCATTCTGCACAGTACAAATGGAGACCAGATAATTGAAAAATGCCAACTCACCAAAATATCCAAAATTCGAGCCCTGTAAAGGCAAAACAAGGGTTAGCAAGTAACATTTCGGACCTACACAACCTACAATTTATAGATTTACGATGTACTCAGAAAAACATAATCACTGGCAATCAGCCGGTAATTCCAGCTATTTCAGACATGGAAACATCTCAAAAAGCCACTAAGGTTAAAGGTGAAGTAAAAGCCTGGTTTAGTTTTGTAGTAAAAGTAGAATTCAAATGTAACCCATGAACAAAAAAAGTAGACATTGACATTTAGCCGCCACATGACCAATGATGTCCGTAGGAACTACGGCTGCAAAGGATGCCAGGGGCAACTTTACTTGCAGACCTGGCATTTCATCTAAAGTTAAGTTTAGACAAGTTTCATTGCACAGAAAATGGGGTTTCAGAAAAGCTAGTTTTATACCAAGGAAATTGCTCGTTTTAGACGTCCTGTAACTGGCCTTGAAGTGAAGTGAGATATGACAGAAGTGGACAAATCACTGCGTGCTAATCAGTTGTTCATTGCGCATGCTTAAAAAGTGGTAGTCCGGTGAGACAGACACCTTCATTATGTGTGATTTTCAAGGCAGTCTTGTGTCAAGATGACCCGCGACCAATTCAGGAATTTAATCAGATAGCGCATTACTGGGATGGTACTGGGGTACACAAATAGATTTTCAGCAGATCGGATATAGTCCAAGTGACCTTTGGCTATTGACGGAGTTGGTGCAGACTGCACAGCGTATCCATGCTTCGTGCAGCGCAGTAGCGCACCACTGGAAGGCGAGATCTTAACCAGTCCAAGATTTGAACCTCATCTTCATTCATCTTCATTTAATGCAAGCACAGTTCCATGGCTTCATATACATTTAAACATTCAATGTTCTATAAGAGGGTCTAAACGGATGGCCCGCAAAGCTTACTCAGGGCGGTCGGTGACTTCATAGAAAGCAGCAAAATGAAAATTCAAAGACGTTCTGAAAGACTGCAGGGATTTCAAATCCGAGGCTAAAAATTAGGATCGTAACTTCTGTTTTGATCACTTTCCATGCTTCCACAAACCAATCTGAATAGATCTCTGCATTTAGAAAAGCTTCATTTCATGTAATTTGTTTTAATTGATTTGTTCCAGTAATGATTATATGGGGTCCGCAGATGATAACCGCTTAACTCCTCATGGTTAAAAGTCACTGGCCTACAACAATATTATCCAGCTGCACATTAACACTTACCAGTTGATGCAACGCAGTCTTCAGAATCGCTGCGTCACCAGTGGGGCTGCAAACAACAAAGTACTTTCAGTATGGGCAGATAATCTGTACATAACGCCTCCATTTAACGTGATCAACAGTGTTCAGAAAAACAGTCTCACCACAAACAATCTGCCGGTAATTCCAGCTGTGTTTAGTTGTATCATCATTACCATCATCTTAAAAGTAAATAGTCATCAAGCAGCATGCCTTACCTGGACTAGCAGGCCCAGCACAGACTACATGGTTCACCTGGAAAAGAAAAATAGAATGAGAACCGTTGAAACCGGAGGCACATTGACTAGTCAGTGCGCTTATGGTCCGCGTCACCATTGCTCAATTAACCCATTACAGGCCACTAGCAGCATAAAGCAAGACAAAGAAGGCTAGATAAAACGTACTCACTAAACGATTAATGGAAGTGTTGTGTCTTCAGAGTTTCATAATCAACAGAACATTCTGTGTGGTGCATGAACTCGTCATCATAAGACAACAAACCCCATGACAAGATAAAATGCAGTATACAGCCTTAAACAGGGTCAAGCTAGTAACCTAGTTGTAGAAGCACCTAGAGAACGTGTAGTATGCTGTAAGCTGGCTTTTGACGCGCCGAGGACATTAACAAAGGCATCACCTTAATTTATCAGCCACGAGGCACCACGCGGTGTTCAATACCTGTGAGAGAACAGTGGTTAACATAATTTGTAATCAATCTATGCACGCCATATGCAATCAATCATCCAAACATTTGACTATATAAGGTTAACAGTATGGTGTGTAGCGGTATAACTGTCCCAGACAAGGTAAACCGTAGGCGGCAATAGGAAGGTTTATGCATTGACTCGATATAAAGCCCGGAGGTAGCAATTGTGCCTGTTACGCAGTTAGAATTCCCTGCAGTTGTAGTAGTGACTGCTTCAAATACAGATACGAGCTTCCAAAGACCATCCACCTTACTTTAGCCTTAAGTTGGAAGTCCTTCAGCTACTGCAGACCTAAATTCCTCGGTTATCCTGCAGATCCGCACAAACCTACCTACTTCGCCTTACTAGAGTTGGAGCAAGATACCATTTAAAGCTATATGCATTGCCGGTGGAATTGACAGGGGAGCCAAATCATGCGGCACGGTTGAGAAAATTATGTGACAAGAAAAGGCAAGGTATGCGGCAACTTTTGAACCTCTGTTTCCGTTTAACACCCAAAAGTAGCGATAAGCAACAAAGGCCTTTTACAAATGGCCTTCCACTGCGTGCCACCACATGGCGCTTTATTTCTGCTTATCTATATGGCAAATAAACTAATCTAGAAGTATAGTAAAAAACGCTGGCGCCGCAAGGAACCATGGTCTACGGCAATATGTCTGCACTCAAAGTGAAAAAGTTAATCAGAACATGATAAACTTTCTATGCATTACAAAACTCGAGTCTTACCAAAGGTATCTGAATAGAAGACATCCAGCTCCTTTTGGTATTGCCTTCAGGCATCTTCCTACAAACAAAAAAATTGTACATCATAAAACTAGCCATAGCCACCGTGAATGCGATCTAATCCCACGCCACAAGTTAAGTGCTTTCCTGAAATGCTGCTTCTCAGTAACAGTCAAGTAAAGGAGTCTCTAGGCTAAATTCTATCCACATAAACCACAGCAAGTCTACATGACTTGGATGAAAGCCACAAAGTTATCCCAAATCAGCTTATTGGTGCATTATTCAATAAGATTTGATGGTCCAGGGGCAGTAGGCAGGCATAGTGCATATCAGGTCATAGTACATAAAGGAAGGAATGAATTGTTCCACTCTGCACCTGGGCGAGCCAGGAACTGAATGGCCAGTACACCATGTAGTACTAGCGCTATTCCGAGTATAGGCACACATCTAATAGAGCATTAGGGACAGGGGGGGGGGGGGGGTCAATTTGAAGCAGCTAGTCGGAGTTTCAATTGCAGTTGGAGAACAGGGCTCGGTTTAAAGGGGCAGAGGAGTCAGTGTATCCCTAAAGCATTACTTAAAGATGCACCTGACACCTAGTGTACATCCGAGACCTCCTAACATTCTCTATCACACCCACATCAAATAGTGTGTGGGATTAAACCATTCCACAATACATTGTATTTACACATTCCATAATAAAGTTGGATCTACACACAGGTGACCACAATACCAATGTGATCAGTTCCCAACCCTGGGGCACAGTTCAAAGCCTGAATATGCGACAAAGCCGCCCTGGCTAAGGACTTACCTATTACTTTGGGTCCAGTTCATCTCCAGGCCATGATGCATATATGCCTCTAGAAATGCGAGTCTATAAGTAAAGTTAACAGTACTGTCAATTAAGCAGCTGGTAAAGACATTCATATAAATACCTTACCTGACCTAACAAGCAAACCGATTGGTCAGAGGTCAGTGCTAGAACACGTATACTACATGCAACATACTGGTCATATGCACAACCCTGGTGGGTCACTGTTGCTTCTTCCGTTTACATACAGTTATTAGTAAGTTTGTGTTTCCCTGCAATGTTGCCAGTCCATTACACAGCAAATGGAAACTAGCGACCGTCAAAAGAAACATTTGCTTTTGGCACCTGTTTGACCACACCAGCCACACAATTTCATGCTAGCATGGCTTCGATCAGGGCCTTGATTAAAAGCACAGGTAAACGTGACAACTAGTATTAAATTTAAGCCAGGACATTTAAAATGTTAATGAGTTAATCAGACCATGGTTTGGTTTGCAACGCCCTATTCGGAACAGCCAATACGGTTTACTTCGTCGTATGTAGATTTAAAGCAAACGCATGACTAAACAGTTGAAAAGAATTCGGTTGCGTGGAATCAGACTATGACAAACCAAATGTAGCTTACGAAGACTTAACATGTAGGCTAAAGAGTAAATTACTCTGCAACTTCTAGTGACGTTAGAAACCCAGCATTTCATCAAATAAAGAGGCAGCAGCTCGTTTTTGGATAAAGGACAAAAGAAAATTGTGAAAAATAATACTGCTTAATATTAATTACTTTGCCCACTAGAAATGGGTAGCTGTGTAAACGCCAGACTGGTTAGTAAATCGTGGCCCTTCAAAAACATACGTATTTAACGCACCTTTGAATCAAATCCGCTCAGGAAAAGCACAGACTTAGTACAAAGTCCTCAGGCTCAGTCATATAAAAGGAGAGTTGGCAGAGCCATGTGGGCTTGGACCGAAACGGAAGCCACTCCTCCCACAAGCACAACGCAACCCCAAATTTAACTCGAAAACACAATTAAAAATTAAGTCAATATGAGGACTAAAATGAATATATTTCGAGATTTAACATACTAATTGGAAAAACTACAGCGCCTTCCCAGTGAGGGTAGCGGTAATTTCAATACACTTTCTGTACTATACATACAATTAAAACGTTTTTCTAATTACATACCAGGTCACTAAGAATTTGTGCTGGAAAGGACCAACAATCATTGACTGCACAGCAGTGAAGCCGCGAGGCAGTTAAAGTGGCAGCAGGGGGGATGGGGCATGGGCGCATTTCTTTCGGGAGCCTGCAACCATATGGCACCAACATATGGCACTGCGCGCTCCCGAAAGGAAAAATCGCCAAGATGTGCACGCGTTGCAATGCATACACATTTTTGCGCCCAAAGCTGTGGCGAAGACTACAGGTCTCTCCTAAGCAGCGCATGAGCGCTGCGTAGGCGAGACCTAAAAAGAAATAAGTATTGCACCAACCTCCGAAGAGATACCCCAGAAGTGGACAGGCGGGCAACACCCATTGGACTCACTGGGCTTCAGCTCCCCCCCCCCCCCCGTCGTGTGTGGCAGCCCGGGATGAGACAGATCCTGGGCACACACACAGCCACACCCGTACGTTTCAAAGGTCTTTGAATATTAATCACACCTTGTTGGAGGCCCTGCAGCTCCACTCTGCCTACTGATTAAAGGTTTAGCCCCCCACGAAATTTTTTCTTAGTCCCCCGAAATTTGGCTCTAGTTGCGCGCCTCTGGAAGTGGAGAAATAGCTGCTGAACCAGAATACGAAGAAAAATAAATATATAAATAAATAAAAGAAACCGCAAAGGCAGCTTTATGTTAAAGGGTGTACTGAGAACACAATAAAGAAACAAGCTTTTGCTCAAAACACGTGTGAATCTATTTGAGTAGAGCATGCCCGGACAAATAGGCAGAGCACGATAAGTTCTTAAGAGTGGCTCTATAGTACAATAATATGAAAGACTAGCTAGTTAAATCTTTTACCTGTCCTAGGAAAAAACAAGTACTTCGTAGAAAAATGTCGCTCGCAAAAGATGACAGCAGAAGCAAATGTAGACGGGATTCTCCTCCGTCTGGGCACCGGTAGCCAACACTATTTCACATAAATAAGAAGGCAATAAATATCACATTAATTGACATGAAGGCTGTAGCGTTAGCTTCAATAAAAAAATAAATTATCGAACGGCACAACCAGGAAAAAAAAATAAATATATATATATATATATATATAAATAATATCTAATCTAATGCGCAGAAGGCGTAAGAAATTCGAAACGGTAGGGGAGGTTAGGTCAACCGCATCGGTTTATCAAATAAGAACACTTGAGGCGGTTCTGGGATAGAGAGATAGTCAGCAAAATGTCCAAGAAGTAATGTTCCGAGGCCACGTGACACTCAGGGAACAACATGGTGATCAAGCAAGGACAGAGCACTCACCTGGTGATGGTAATGAAAAAGAAACGTGCAGAGACTGATGGGCGTGACTGGAAACACTGCTGCTGAACTGGAAACTGTTAATTAACGGGACACTGCAATAAAATTACAAGAAGACCAGCAAACGCACATAAGTTTTAACGCTATCCCCAATAGTATCGTAGCTAGAAGGAATTTACAAAGTCCGAGGGTAAATACCTAGTAGGGAAGGGCAGTCTCTTAGCTCAATGACGCAAGACTGCTAGCGATATTTAGCAGGCAAAGGCATGGTCCAATAATGTAGCGGATAAAGACGTGATAATAGCAAGGCAGGAAGGGAGTAAACAGAGGAAGGGAAACATATAAATAGTTGCACTCGGGCACGAACGGCAAAAACACACAGAAAGCAGAAGTCAGAAGTCAGACGGTGGATTAATAGAAGCAGAGGCTGAGCGGTCAGAGAGAAATACCTGAACGATAAAGCGGCTGTTCGTTGGTGGAATCCAAGCGCTTCCCTCTGGTAAAGTGGCCGGAAAAAGTCCATGGGCAGGAGCCAATCAGCGATGGGCGTTTAAATAGCCCATGAAGAAACACGTAGCCAGTGGGGGTGTGTCAGTGAGACATAGCCCTTGGATAATAATAAAGGGATAGCGTCTGGTCAGTACTGATGGGCCGGACTTGAAAGGTAACAAGCATTGGCATGGCCAAATAGGTCTCGCTTTTGGGACCTTATAAGTATTTAGTTATGCAGCCAATATCCTCACTGCAACAACATTAACTGTTACATGGCTAAAACACGTATAAGATCCCAAAGGCGAGACCCATTGGCTATGCGAATGCTAGTTATTGTACAGAGTCTAAGGAAGAAAATAACCCTGGCCAATATTCTATTAAAGATCAAGCCCATGCCGCACTTTCTGTACAAAAAATTGTCATTTTTCAGTGACCGAGAATCCTCAAAAGTGTCAAAGAGAGGGAAGAGTGTGATGAAATGAGGGAGGGGCCCCTTTACACACTTGAGACCTGCTGCATATATTGGGAATCGTGGTGCCAAGAAGCAGGTAAGGCCCGACAATCCCATTTGAGGATGGCCTGCAATAACCTAATGTCGGTTTCCTTGGGAGGAGGGATCACTCACATGACACGCAGCAGGGTGGGTGGGGTTAGGCCAATATTTACCTCCTAGACGAGCAGCACACCAGCCGCCATGATGTCTACATGAAAGATGTTGAACTAATAGGGCTATGCATGTGCCGTTCACAGCAAGCCGAATTTGTATAAATGCACATGGCCGCAGTGTAATCTGCAGAGCACTCAGGGGCGTATCACAGGCCCCTGCAGGCCCCGCAGTGCAGGGGGGCCCAAAGATCCAGGGGGCCCCCTCGGCACTGCACTCAGGCCGGGGAGCTCCTGATTGAGCCCGGAGGGGGGCCCCCTCTATCTACCGTTCAGGGAGGCCCCCTCAGTTTTCTTTACGTCAGTGAGAGCGCGGCGAGGGTTTGAAGATTCCCCTTGGCACCGCAGTGGCAGAGGTCGAGCCTCGGGTGCCATATGAGTCCCCATACAGTTTAACACTGCAGCCTCGGTGCTTTTTGCACCCCCTGCAGTCGGAGACTGCAACCACAGCGTGCACTCCCTTACAGTCGGAGGCTGCAGTCTCTGTGCAGAGTGAACCCCTTACAGTCAGAGACTGCAATCACAGTGTCCACTTCCTTAACCCTTCCCAGGCCTGGTACCAGAGCCTGCACACATATGTAAAGCGTGCATTATGCAATCGGGGCCTGCAGCCTCTTGCACTCCACCTGGCAGAGCGGCAACCTTCCAATGCAGTGTGCACCAAGACTGAACTTATTCTGGAGCTCCCCGGGCAGTTCATAACCCCTGTGCAAGTGTACTCCTACACAGAGGACTGCATGCACTCTTACGCCTGTGATAGACAGCATTTGTGATGTGTGCCCTTCTGCAGTGTTGGAGCCATCAGCAATTGTGTGGTATGCATTACAGCAGTGTTAGTGTCTGCAGACCCTTGTGCAGTGTGAACGCCTGTTGCATTGCGCACCTCTGCTGCCAGCGCATGTACTCTGTCTGAGTCTCAGATCTGATCATAGGGGCACCAGTAAGTTTATAATCCTCACGGGTCACAGTGCGTGACAGTTACCACCAGCAGTGTTTATAATACTACTACATGATATGGGCTCACGGGGAACCGGTAATGCGCGCAGGGTCGTGTCATTCAAACAACCCTATCCCCCAGTCCAAAATCCGTATTTGGAACAATGTTTCATTGATAAAGATGACAGCAGGTTTGAGCACTGACGTTTTGACACACCCTTCGATGTGTCTGCCACATTCCAATGGCACCTGACAGTTTGCTTGCCTCCAGCATGTTTCAAGCACCAATAAAACTGTCAAGAAAACTCTGGTGACTAATGGACCTGCTGGGGATTGATCAAAGTTTGTCTAGTGGAAATTTTACATAGAACCCCTTTGGTTTCTCTACCCCAGGGCAGTGCTCAGAGTCCTCCGGCCGAATCTCGGCACGTCTTGCCTCTCTGAGTGACCCTCTCGCCTGCCTGTCATCAGCCACAGCCTCAGTTCCTGATGAGTGCAATCAATGCAGGTTCTCTGCATGCAGGTTGGCTTGGCTGTGTTACCACAGGAGATTGAGCCGGCTTCCCACAGCCTCAAGTGCTAACCCTGATGGAACACTGCAGTGGGCCAGCAGCCTTCCGCGGCCGCCACCCGTGCAGCGGGAAGTCTGTACCGCTCACGTTACTGCTTCTACTAATATCACGTGAACCTTCTGCAACTTACTTTTATCACGTCTGCCGTCATCAGAACCCGTGACAGGCTTACTGGTGTCAAGCTGGGGCAGAGGCGTGATTCACCTGCGTGGAAAGTCGTTGGCCTAGTGACAACCGACTTCATTTTTGTGATGAGAGGTTCTCGAAGGCAGGGAAGAAGAGGTCAAAGACATGGAGTTTCTCCGTTTAGAGTGTTTTGTACAAGTAATTACTTCACCTTAAGCACAACTGATATGCATTTCTTACAGAAAACACGTGCGATCTTCGGGCTAAAAGGAGGCAGCAGGGGAAGGGGCGAGAGGAGGGGGCGATTGAAAGTGTTTCACTTGCGAGAGCGAGCAGCGTCAGGACCGATAATTGCTACCATATGGCGCCGCACACTCCCGCAAGTCAATCGCCACACTTGCATGCGTTGCCATTGAAGGCAATGGAACACGTGCACGTTTTGGCTGAAAAGGCAAAGCGATCGAAACAGGCCTTTTTGCCTTTGTAGTGCATATGCGCTGCGTAGGTGAGACCTAAAAAGGAATAATTTAAAAATCTCGTCCCATAGTGGGGTATATATATGGTGAAATACGAGAAACTGTATGTCATATAAGCTTGATAGTTAAATCATAGTAACAAGAATTCTGCATCAGCAGAAAAAAGAAGGTCCTTTACAATCAAGGCGTCAGAGGAGACTAAAAAATAACTAAAGAGAGAAAAACAAAAGGCAAGGTATTCCAGAATAGGCAGACTTATCTACAGAAAGTTTTAGGAGGAGTGAGCGACCCGGAATACCCTTGAGGGCTTGGGTAATGAAGTTGAAAGGGTAAATTTGCCTTCAAGGGAATTTGTTCAAACTATATTTTGTTTAATTGAAATTATTTCCACAAAGGATCAGTTACTTATCCTTAAAATGAATCTATCAATAATTTTATAATTCAGTACGAGCAATGCATCAACATATAACATATAAACATGAAAACAAGGACACAAGGTGTATACGAAAAATATAACTTTATCAAATAGCTCAATCAAAGAAATCAGCTACATATACAGATCAATAAGTAAATAAAATTAGGGCTGTAGGTACACAAATAAGTAAATTACAAAGTGACACAACAGAACCTAAAAAGACACCTATCCCAAATCACATTGAACCAAACAAAAGAAAGGGATAAGGTGTAAAGTCGACGTTTCGGTTTCTCTGACGTTAGTTTGCTGAAACCATCCTCAGGACTGTTTATTAAGTTATGGTCTGTAAAGAGATTGTTATCTGTTTAACAGGAAATGACTGCATCCCGTAGGTAACTGTTCGTCAAAAATGACTTATCGATTCTATTCGCTATTAAGTGGGAAGCTGTACTTGATAATTCAGCCTGGCGACGGGTTGTTCCTCATCGGTATTCAAGTAAATACAAAAGAAGCAGAAAAATCCGGTATGTATGGAATAGTAGTATCAAGATATCCAACTTGAACAGGTATGGACAGGAGTAGCAGTTATTAATCCTGCATCACCTCGAGTTCGGGCGGAGCACAATCGAAGCACGTCTCGTATGTACGGACCAGCTTTTATCTACAGAAAAGCAGCTCAGAATAGACAATGAGATGCAAAAAGGAGGTTATAATCAGGACTAGGCATGCAGACAAGGCAGAGATAATTAAAGAATAGCTTTTTCCCAAGGAAGGGATTTGTTCAGTCCTTTGTCTTTGGAATTAAGTACAAAGATCCAAAACACTTTGCGGCTTTTGCATACGTCGTTACTGTCCTGTCCCTTTTGGGGTGGATTTTCTCAAGAATGATCCAACGAAGATCTTCCTCTGAGTGGTTGCTCTCCATCCAATGGCTTACAAGTGGTGCTGTATCCTTGGAACGTCTGATATTGGACTTGTGTTCCCCTATTCTTACCCGCACCTCTCTGGCGGTTTCACCAACATAGGTGAGAGGGCAGGGACATTGGATGGCATAAATGCAACTGGACGTTCTGCAATTTGTCATCTTTTTCAATTGTACATGATAGCCATTAATGCAGATTTGATTGTTGACAATGGCATTGGCACATGCATGGCATGTTCCACATTTATGGTTGTCAGTAAATCAAAAAGAGACTAGCTAGGAATGGGGTTAGCATGACATTAATATTATAACAGTCATGGTGACTCAGTATTATTTTTTGTCAATCGGTGGTGGCACCTGTTGGGTGTCTTTTGAAAGCCCTCACCCACCAACCTAGTTGGTGGCATGCTTCATCATCGGGCCCACCCAGTGACACCTAGCGTGTCCCGGCTGTGCTACGACGCCTGATTACAGTCAGCGGTTAAAAATAAGGCTGTGGGACGTTAGAGGCGGATCACGCTAGTTTTGGGTTGCTTTAGCTCCAAGGTTATTGAAGTGGCAAGGGGTGGCCAGGATTTCTGGCCAGCACCGGCGTGGGACCTGTTGTGCCTCCTTCACCGGTTCTGCGAAGGAGGCACAACAGGTCCCAGAAATCCTGGCTATAGTGTATAGCAAGAAACTGAGATGACAATGTACAAGTACAACCTCACATCCGTGATGGCATAGAAACGTCAATTGTCCCGCATTAAATAGGCATCTCCTCACAAACAGTTAAAATGTACATTGTCATGCAGTCTGTTAGTAAACTTGTACAATCTGTGAACATAAATGTGAACACAATGTCAATCTGCATCTCCCCTTCACATTGCAGGGGAAGAATCAACACTCCTGCAGAGTAGACCCAGCAACACAGCACTGATGATGAAGAGGACCTCACCAACATCGAAACCGATGCCCTCCAAACGCTCATGGACAGCTCAGCACCCCACCTCCAGGAACAGGGCAGCCCAGCTGCATCGAGGAGACCCCACCCCTGCACAGACCACACAGCAGGAAGCACCCACCACCACGGCCGTCTCCTAGGACCCCCACGACCAACACATGGCATTACAACGCCGTGTGTTAGGGTGCCAGGAGCAGATGGCTGATCAGCTGCAGGTGGGGTTCGACCTCATGGCAGACAAACTAGAAGCCATTCGTGGGTGTCTAAGTCCCATCAGGAAAACACACAAGATGATGGATGGAATGTTGCACAATGGCAAAACATTCACCCCCAGTCACAGATCTGGGTATAATCCATCGTTATTTTGCTCACCAAGCCACCCCAGGTTCAGACATGGTCATATGCAAATCAGTCTTGACCCTGTGCCTCATGGGAACAGTCCAGCATGAACTACCAAGCCATGTCTTCCCTGTACCGGATCAAGCATCCTAGGACCGGTTTTTGGCTATCAGCCATCTTCAGCCGGGATAGCTTGACTCCAGTGGCTTAGTGAGCACGGGACCCACGTCTGGGCATACCCTTCCCACATAGGGTGAACAGCAAAACACACAAGATGATGGACGGAATGTTGCACAATGGCAAAACATTCACCCCCAGTCACAGATCTGGGTTTAATCCATCGTTAGTTTGCTCACCAAGCCACCCCAGGTTCAGACATGGCCATATGCAAATCAGTCTTTACCCTGTGCCTCATGGGAACAGTCCAGCCGGAACTGCTAAGCCATGTCTTCCCTGGACCAGAATCAAGCATCGTAGGACCAGTTTCTGGCTGTCAGCCATCTTCAGCCAGGATAGCTTGACTCCAGTGGCTTAGTGAGCTCGGGTCTTACGTGTGGGCATACCCTTACCACATAGGGTGAACAGCAAAACACACAAGATGATGGACGGAATGTTGCATAATGGCAAAACATTCAACCCCAGTCACAGATCTGGGTTTAATCCATCGTTATTTTGCTCACCAAGACACCCCAGGTTTAGACATGCCCATATGCAAATCAGTCTTGACCCTGTGCCTCATGGGAACAGTCCAGCCCGAACTGACAAAAGCCATATCTTTCCTGGACCGGAATCAAGCATCCTAGGACCGGTTTCTGGCTAACAGCCATCTTCAGCCAGGATAGCTTGACTCCAGTGGTTTAGTGAGCATAGGACCCACGTCTGGGCATACCCTTCCCACATAGCTTTAACAACAAATCACACAAAATGGGGGACGAAATGTTGCACAATGGCAAAACATTCACCCCAGTCACAGATCTGGGTTTAATCCATCGTTATTTTGCTCACCAAGCCACCCCAGGTTCAGACATGGCCAAATGCAAATCAGTCTTGACCCTGTGCCTCATGGGTACAGTTGAGCCCGAACTGTCAAGCCATGTCTTCACTGGACCGGAATCAAGCATCCTAGGACTGGTTTCTGGCTATCAGCCGTCTTCAGCCAGGATAGCTTGAATCCAGTGGCTTAGTGAGGAATGGACTCACGTCTGGGCATAACCTTCCCACATAGGGTGAACAGCAAAACATACAAGATGATGGACAGAATGCTGCACAATGGCAAAACATTCATCCCCAGTCACAGGTCTGGGTTTAATCCATCGTTATTTTCCTCACCAAGTCACCCCAGTTTCAGACATGGCCATATGGAAATCAGTCTTGACCCTGTGCCTCATGGGAACAGTCCAGCTCGAACTGCCAAGCCATGTCTTCCCTGGACCGGAATCAAGCATCCTAGGACCGGTTTCTGGCTATCAGCCATCTTCAGCCAGGATAGCTTGACTCCAGTGGCTTAGTGAGCACAGGACCCACGTCTTGGCATATAGGTTGAACTGCAAAACACCCACACCCACGTCTTGGCACATAGGTTGAACTGCAAAACACACAAGAAGATGGACGGAATGTTGCACAATGGCAAAACATTCACCCCCAGTCACAGATCTGGGTTTAATCCATCATTATTTTGCTCACCAAGCCACCTCAGGTTCAGACATGGCCATATGCAAATCAATCTTGAGCCTGTGCCTCATGGGAACAGTCCAACCCGAACTGCCAAGCCATGTCTTCCCTGGACTGGAATCAAGCATCCTAGGACCGGTTTCTGGCTATCAGCCATCTTCAGTCAGGATAGCTTGACTCCAGTGGCTTAGTGAGCAGGGGACCCATATCTGGGCATAGCCTTCCCACATAGGTTGAACAGCAAAACACACAAGATGATAGACGGAATGTTGCACAATGGCAAAACATTCATCCGCAGTCACAGATCTAGGTTTACTCCATCGTTATTTTGCACACCAAGCCACCCCAGGTTCAGACATGACCATATGCAAATCAGTCTTGACCCTGTGCCTCATGGGAGCAGTCCATTCCAATCTGCCATGCCATGTCTTTCCTGGACCGGAATCAAGCATCCTAGGACCGGTTTCTGGCTATCAGCCATCTCCAGCCAGGATAGCTTGACTCCAGTGGCTTAGTGAGCACGGGACCCACGTCTTGGCATACCCTTCCCACCTAGGGTGAACAGCAAAACATACAAGATGATAGTTGAAATGTTGCACAACGGCAAAATATTCATCCCCAGTCACAGATCTGGGTTTAATCCATCATTATTTTGCTCACCAAGCCACCTCAGGTTCAGACATGGCCATATGCAAATCAATCTTGAGCCTGTGCCTCATGGGAACAGTCCAACCCGAACTGCCAAGCCATGTCTTCCCTGGACTGGAATCAAGCATCCTAGGACCGGTTTCTGGCTATCAGCCATCTTCAGTCAGGATAGCTTGACTCCAGTGGCTTAGTGAGCACGGGACCCACATCTGGGCATAGCCTTCCCACATAGGTTGAACAGCAAAACACACAAGATGATAGACGGAATGTTGCACAATGGCAAAACATTCATCCGCAGTCACAGATCTAGGTTTACTCCATCGTTATTTTGCTCACCAAGCTACCCCAGGTTCAGACATGGCCAAATGCAAATCAGTCTTGATGCTGTGCCTCATGGGAACAGTCCAGCCCGAACTGCCAAGCCATGTCTTCCCTGGACCAGAATCAAGCAACCTAGGACCGGTTTCTGGCTATCAGCCGTCTTCAGCCAGGTTAGCTTGACTCCAGTGGCTTATTGAGCACGGGACCCACGTCTGGGCATACCCTTCCCACATAGGGTGAACAGCAAAACACACAAGATGATGGACGGAATGTTGCACAATGGCAAAACATTAACCACCAGTCACAGATCTGGGTTTAATCCATCTTTATTTTGCTCACCAAGCCACCCCAGGTTCAGACTTGGCCATATGCAAACCAGTCTTGACAGTGTGTCTCATGGGAACAGTCCAGCCCGAACTGCCAAGCCATGTCTTCCCTGGACCGGAATCAAGGATCCTAGGACTGGTTTCTGACTATCAGCCGTCTTTCGTCATGTTGGGACCTCGTTCAAATCGGAGAACGATGTCACTACAAATTACCTCTCATTATGTAAAGAGATAACTAAGAAACTTGATGATACTATACCTCTGAAAACAATCAGGAAAAGAGGAAAACCCTCCGCGCCCTGGTATACGGACAAACTGAAAGAATTGAAAAACGCCTGCAAAAAGGCGGAGAAGCTCTGGAGGAAAAACTACTCGGAACAGGAGAAAGTGTTGTGGAGGCTTACAATCACACATTATAAGAAGGAAATTATTAGAGCCAAAGCAAGCCACTTCGCAGACTTAATTCTCAAAAGCTCTAATAAATCTTGCGACACCTTCAGGATTATCAGAGAGCTATCTCATCCTGCTTGCGCTGACAGTCAAATCAAGCCCTCACAAGAATTATGTGACGGCTTAGCACTATTCTTTCAGGAAAAAATCAGTAAAATTGTCGAGGGAATGAAAGGTAATTCTACTCCCACAATACAGGACAACAGCAATCAAGAAAATAGAGATAAGAAGGCGGAAAATGTTAAAGGCCCTCCTCCAAACGCCATCTTGGAACATTTTGAGGTTCCTACAGAACAAGAATTTTTAAGAATAGCCCTTAACACGTCATCAGGATCCCCTCTAGACCCTCTACCTCAAAGAATAGTTAAGGATTTCGGAGATGAAATCTTTCCAGTGCTGCATCAGTTATACAACCAATCTCTCCACACAGGCTCCGTACCTAAAGAATGGAAATTGGCAGTTATCACCCCATTACTAAAGAAACCAAATCTGGACCCAAACTGCCAAAAGAACTACCGACCTATATTGCTCCTACCATACCCGATAAAGATCATAGAGCGATGGGTCAGCAGATCCCTAGCCCTCTTCCTAGAAACCAACAACATCCTGGAAGAGGAGCAATTTGGTTTCAGACCAGCTCATGGAACTGAATCAGCTTTGCTGACAGTTCTGGATGAGTTACGAATAAGGGCGGACAGGGGAGAATCAGCAATCCTAATTTTGCCAGACCTGTCCGCCGCATTCGATACGGTGAGCCACGAAATCCTGATAAAAAGATTGAAGAACATTGGAGTGGGAGGAATCGCGCTTGACTGGTTCCGCTCCTACCTGACGGATAGATGGCAGGCAGTAGGTATCCCTCCGTATCAATCAGAGTTTATTAAAGTTCCACATGGGGTCCCTCAGGGTCCGCTATCAGCCCTATACTCTTCAACATATATATGCAACCCCTGATGAACATCATCAAAAGTCACGGCTTTAGCGTGACTAATTACGCAGACGACACACAGCTGATGATCTCTCTTGATGGAGCTCATGCAAACTCACTTGAGACCTTCCACACCTGCATGCTGGAAATGTCACTCTGGTTAAACCAGAATTCATTACAATTTAAAAGTGACAAGACTGAAATATTGCACTGTATGGTAGGAAAAATCCCCAAAATTTTACCTACAGACTTCTGGCCTCAGCTGTTAGGAGATGCGCCTGCCCCAGTGAAATCAGTAAGGAATCTCAGAGTTACTTTTAACAACAGTCTGAGCCTAGAGACCAATGTCAACAAGCAGGTCAGCAGCTGCCTTGCTTTAATGCGAGGATTGCAAAAGCTGCTACCTCTCCTGCCTTCACAGGCCAGAGCCAACATAGTCAGGAGCACCACCCCCAGCCGCCTGGATTACTGTAACGCTCTTCTACTGGAATCCCCTGCCTATCTTATTTCCTTACTTCAAAGCATCCAGGTGGCTGCAGCTAAACTGGCACTCTCTCGAGAACGAAGATCTTCTACCACTCTCGCCTTGGCCGACCTCCACTGGCTGCCTATACACCAGAGGATTTGTTTCAAATCCCTATGTATTGTCTTCAGGGCAGTTCATGGGCTAGGCCCCCGACCACTCCAAAATAAATTTAACTGGTATGAGCCTACCTGGTCTCTTCGCTCCACATCTTTAAACCTTATCAGCATACCCAGGATCAAGAAAGCCACCTGTGGTGGCAGAGCTTTCAGTATAGCTGTAGCTCATTTGTGGAACAACCTTCCAACTGACATCAGAAAAACAAACAAACTGATGGCCTTTCGAAAAAAGGTTAAAACATGGCTCTTCCCAAAAATCTAATCGTTCAGAACCTAGACCACTGTCCTCCTCTGTTACACAGGTTTTTCAGCTATATGTACCCAGCGCCAGGATGCCCGTAGGGTTGCAGAGCGCTCTATAAATGCTATAAATAAATAAAAAATAAATAATTCATCCAGGATAGCTTGCCTCCAGTGGCTTAGTGAGCACGGGACCCACGTCTGGGCATACCCTTCCCACGTAGGGTGAACAGCAAAACACACAAGATGATGGACGGAATGTTGCACAATGGCAAAACATTTACCCCCAGTCACAGATCTGGGTTTAATCCATTGTTATTTTGCTCACCGAGCCACCCCAGGTTCAGACATGGACATATGCAAATCAGTCTTGACCCTGTGCCTCATGGGAACAGTCCAGCCCGAACAGCCAAGCCATGTCTTCCCTGGACCGGAATCAAGCATCCTAATACCGGTTTCTGGCTATCAGCCATCTTCAGCCGGGATAGCTTGAGTCCAGTGGATAAGTGAGCATGGGAACCACGTCTGGGCATATCCTTCCCATATAGGGTGAACAGCAAAATTCACAAGATGATGGATGGAATGTTACACAATGGCAAAACATATCGCCATGTCTGAACTGGGGTGGCAGGGTGAGCTAAAAAATGGTGATGATTTAACCCAGATCAGTTGACTGGGGGTAATTTGCTCAAACTCTCCGTCCATCATCCCCTTTTGTATTGCTCTGTTCACCCTAAGTTGGTAGGGTATGCTCACACATTAGTCCCTTTCTCACTTTGCCACTGGATTCAAGATAGCGAGTCCGATGAGGATTATAAATCCGCAACCGTTCCCAGGATTCTTGTTTCCAGTCCAGGGAAGGCATGGCTTGGCAGTTCGGGCTTGACTGTTCCCATGAGGCACAGGGTCAGACTGATTTGCATAAGGCCATGTCTGAACTGGGGTGGCAGAGTGAGCTAAATAATGGTAATGGATTAAACCCAGATCAGTTGACTGGGGGTGAGTGTTTGAATTGCTCAAACGCTCCGTCTATCATCCCCTTTTGTATCGCTTTGTTCGCCCTAAGTTGGCAGGTTATGCTCACACATTAGTCCCTTTCTCACTTTGCCACTGGATTCAAGATAGCGAGTCCGATGAGGATTATAAATCCGCAACCGTTCCCAGGATTCTTGTTTCCAGTCCAGGGAAGGCATGGCTTGGCAGTTCGAGTTGGACTGTTCCCATGAGGCACAGAGTCAGACTGATTTGCATATGGCCATGTCTGAACTGGGGTGGCAGATTAAGCTAAAGAATGGTGATGGATTAAACCCAGATCAGTTGGCTGGGGGTGAGTGTTTGATTTGCTCAAACACTCCGTCCATCATCCCCTTTTGTATCGCTTTGTTCGCCCTAAGTTGGCAGGGTATGCTCAGACGTGAGTCCCTTGCTCACTTTGCCACTGGATTCAAGATAGCCTGGCTGATGAGGATTATGAATCCGAAACGGGCCCCAGGATGCTTGTTTCCGGTCCAGTGAAGGCATGGCTTGGCAGTTCCGGTTGGACTGTTCCCATAAGGTACAGAGTCAGACTGATTTGCATATAGCCATGTCTGAACTGGGGTGGCAGAGTGAGTTACAGAATGGTGATGGGTTAAACCCAGATCAGTTGACTGGGGATGAGTGTTTGATTTTCTCAAACGCTCCGTCCATCATCCCCTTTTGTATCGCTTTTTTCGCCCTAAATTGGCAGGGTATGCTCAGACGTGAGTCCCTTGCTCACTTTGCCACTGGATTCAAGATAGCCTGGCTGATGAGGATTATTAATTCGAAACCGTTCCCAGGATGCTTGTTTCCAGTCCAGGGAAGGCATGGCTTGGCAATTCGGGCTGGACTGTTCCCATGAGTACAGGGTCAGACAGATTTGCCTATGGCCATCTCTGAACTGGGGTGGCAGATTAAGCTAAAGAATGGTGATGGATTAAACCCAGAATAGTTGACGGGGGGGTGAGTATTTGATTTGCTCAACGCTCCGTCCATCATCCCCTTTTGTATCGCTTTGTTGGCCCTAAGTTGGCAGGGTATGCCCAGACGTGAGTCCCTTGCTCACTTTGCCACTGGATTCAAGATAGCCTGGCTGATGAGGATTATGAATCCAAATCCGGTCCCAGGTTGCTTATTTCTGGTCCAGGGAAGGCATGACATGGCAGTTCGGTCTGGCCTGTTCCCATGAGGCACAGGGTCAGACTGATTTGCATATGGCCATGTCTGAACTGGGGTGGCAGAGTGAGCTAAAGAATGGTTTATGGATTAAGCCCAGATCAGTTGACTGGGGGTGAGTGTTTGATTTGCTCAAACACTCCGCCCATCATCCCGCTTTGTATCGCTATTTTCGCCCTAAGTTGGCAGGGTATGCTCAGACGTGAGTCCCTTGCTCACTTTGCCACTGGATTCAAGATAGCTTGGCTGATGAGGATTATGAATCCGAAACCGGTCCCAGGATGCTTGTTTCCGGTCCAGGGATGGCATATCTTGGCAGTTCGGTCTGGACTGTTACCATGAGGCACAGGGTCAGACTGATTTGCATACGGCCATGTCTGAACTGGGGTGGCAGAGTGAGCTAAAGAATGGTGATGGATTAAACCCAGATCAGTTGACTGGGGGTGAGTGTGCGATTTGCTCAAACGCTCCGTCCATCATCTCCTTTTGTATCGCTTTGTTCGCCCTAAGTTGGCAGGGTATGCTCAGACGTGAGTCCCTTGCTCACTTTGCCACTGGATTCAAGATAGCCTGGCTGATGAGGATTATGAATCCAAAACCAGTCCCAGGATGCTTGTTTCCAATCCAGGGAAGGCATTCCTTGGCAGTTTGGGCTGGACTGTTCCCATGAGGCAGAGTGTCAGACTGATTTGCATATGGCCATGTCTGAACTGGGGTGGCAGAGTGAGCTAAAGAATGGTGATGGATTAAACCCAGATCAGTTGACTGGGGGTGAGTGTTTGATTTGCTCATACGCTCCGTCCATCATCCCCTTTTGTATCGCTTTGTTTGCCCTAAGTTGGCAGGGTATGCTCAGACGTGAGTTCTTTGCTCATTTTGCCACTGGATTCAAGATAGCCTGGCTGATGAGGATCATGAATCCGAAACCGGTCCCAGGATGCTTGTTTACGGTCCAGGGAAGGGATGGCTTGGCAGTTCGGGCTGGACTGTTCCCATGAGGCACAGGGTCAGACTGATTTGCATATGGCCATGTCTGAACTGGGGTGGCAGAGTTAGCTAAAGAATGGTGATGAGTTAAACCCAGATCAGTTGACTGGGGGTGAGTGTGTGATATGCTCATACGCTCCGTCCATCATCCACTTTTGTATCGCTTTGTTCGCTCTAAGTTGGCAGGGTATGCTCAGACGTGAGTCCCTTGCTCACTTTGCCACTGGATTCAAGATAGCCTGGCTGATGAGGATTATGAATCCGAAACCGGTCCCAGGATGCTTGTTTCCGGTCCAGGGATGGCATATCTTGGCAGTTCGGTCTGGACTGTTACCATGAGGCACAGGGTCAGACTGATTTGCATACGGCCATGTCTGAACTGGGGTGGCAGAGTGAGCTAAAGAATGGTGATGGATTAAACCCAGATCGGTTGACTGGGGGTGAGTGTGTGATTTGCTCAAACGCTCCGTCCATCATCTCCTTTTGTATCGCTTTGTTCGCCCTAAGTTGGCAGGGTGTGCTCAGACGTGAGTCTCTTGCTCACTTTGCCACTGGATTCAAGATAGCCTGGCTGATGAGGATTATGAATCCGAAACCGGTCCCAGGATGCTTGTTTCCAATCCAGGGAATGCATTTCTTGGCAGTTTGGGCTGGACTATTCCCATGAGGCAGAGGGTCAGACTGATTTGCATATGGCCATGTCTGAACTGGGGTGGCAGAGTGAGCTAAAGAATGGTGATGGATTAAACCCAGATCAGTTGACTGGGGGTGAGTGTTTGATTTGCTCATACGCTCCGTCCATCATCCCCTTTTGTATCGCTTTGTTTGCCCTAAGTTGGCAGGGTATGCTCAGACGTGAGTCCCTTGCTCATTTTGCCACTGGATTCAAGATAGCCTGGCTGATGAGGATCATGAATCCGAAACCGGTCCCAGGATGCTTGTTTCCGGTCCAGGGAAGGGATGGCTTGGCAGTTCGGGCTGGACTGTTCCCATGAGGTACAAGGTCAGACTGATTTGCATATGGCCATGTCTGAACTGGGGTGGCAGAGTTAGCTAAAGAATGGTGATGAGTTAAACCCAGATCGGTTGACTGGGCGTGAGTGTGTGATTTGCTCAAACGCTCCGTCCATCATCCCCTTTTGTATCGCTTTGTTCGCTCTAAGTTGGCAGGGTATGCTCAGACGTGAGTCCCTTGCTCACTTTGCCACTGGATTCAAGATAGCCTGGCTGATGAGGATTATGAATCCGAAACCGGTCCCGGGATGCTTGTATCTGGTCAACGGAAGGCATGGCTTGCCAGTTCGGGCTGGACTGTTCCCATCAGGCACAGGGTCAGACTGATTTGCATATGGCCATGTCTGAACTGGGGTGGCAGAGTGAGCTAAAGAATGGTGATGGATTAAACCCAGATCAGTTGACTGGGGGTGAGTGTTTGATTTGCTCAAACGCTCCATCCATCATCCCCTTTTGTATCGCTAAGTCCCATCAGGGACCACTTACAGTCCCTAACGGACAGCCACTGTCCGCTCCATGCTCTTCAACAATCCATGGCTGACATTGCTGGAGTCATGACTCTGAGCGAAGAACAACTGTCTATTCAGAGTAGCTCCAGCAATGTCACCCAGGATTTGGGACACATAAGGAAAATGATGGGGAGCTTTGAGCAGATGCAGGTGGAAGGAATGTTTGCCATTCATGCACACCAGCGAGATGTAGCTGGGATCTTCCATGCCCTGCAGATCCTCTTCATGGCATTGCCACCACAAGGCCTGGCGCAGATGAATGCTGCTGCTACCACTCCATCTACTTCTCTGGCCCCTGAAGTGTCAGTGCCACACAGTGTAGCAGACATTCCACCCATGGCTCCTGATGTGTCACTGCCACACAGTGATGCAGACAAAACACCACCACCCAAATGTGAGGCACCTGACACATCAGAGGACGAAGATGATGATGAATCCAACTTTGTGGTAAGAATGAAGTGATAGTATTCATCTCCGCCATATGGCCGGTTTCAGCTTGGTTTTGCCCTCTGCATCATGCCCTGGAATAACACCTTCCACTGTCCTCGATACACTCAGTGGCACTCACCTTGGACCTCGACATTGACTGCCATATTTTGTCTGGTTACCAATGACACAGCAATCACTGCGGACTGATGTATTCCGCTTCCGATTAACTTGTCAATCCCTAAAGGACTCTAACTGGCCCTCCACGGGGCAACAATGTAAAGTGGGGTTTGCATCGCCCTGTACTGCTCCAGCTTCAGCACACCACTGAATGTGAATAAAACATTTTAATTCACACAGATGTGGCATGGCTATGATCAATCAAGTATGTAAGTATGGATGAATGTAGGGACAGTGATGCAACAAAAAGGTACTCCCTTGGTAATGCTATCAATGCGCATGTATGGCCATGACCTAGATAGGCAGTGAGATACACATTGTTATTCAAATCAACACTCATCACAGTTGGATACAAGTGAAGGGGCGTAGACTTTATTAGCATATGTGTATCAGCATGGGCAAGATAAGTGTCACAACATGCTGACCTATGCAGCAGTATCTCTGAATGAGGAACGTTGCTAAGCACCACTGTCCACTCCGGGGGACTGCCTCACCTTTCACAGGTGTGTGTTAACCTGCGTTGTTGTCTGCTCATGCAGTCGGAGTCCAGGCATATGCAGCCATGCCCACTGTTGTCGTGGAATATGTGACCAGATCTCCAAGATGTAACAAGGTGTTGGGACATGTGCAATGGGTTCCAATCAGTTTTTTTCTTCTTTTTTGTTTGTCCTCATCTCACCAATGAACATGCTGCAGAACTTGCAAAGCTGTCATTTTCGAAGTGGGTGCCCTTCGGCTTCCTGCACGTGCTTAGTTCACCCGACCAGCCCTCTTTGGGGTTATGGTGTAATCATAGGACCAGATCAATTTTACCATAGATGTCATAGTATCCTCATATCTCGGCCCATGGTGGTAAAAGGTTGCCAAATAGTCATTGAGCTATCGCTGGTTCCAACAGGTTCAAGCCAGGCCATTGCAAGTGAGGATTCTAGCCAGTCTTCCGTTTAAGGGGGGAGGGGATCTTTCCATTTTATACATATCAGTTCAGTTCAAAAGCTTTATTCGACAGATTTGTCATAAAAGCACAACATACAGATATAACAATTTAAAACAATAAATATTGCAAATTTTAAAACAAATTTAAAAGTATTATTAAACCACAAGTAACTGCCGGATAAGACTCTAGTTAAAAATTGATAAAACAAGTTCATCATCAGCAATATATATCAAATGTTCTAGAGCCCCAATTCATTGCGGGTAATACAGTACAAAAGCAACACTGTAGGATTAGAGCCATAAAACAGCCCTAGCTAAGTGCCTTAATCTGAATGATCCAGGCCCAGCCCAAAAATTTGGCTGTAGCAACTGCAATTGTTGGAGAAGAGTCCGTTGTTAGTACTCTCAGTGCCTCTTCATGCCTGCTAAACCCAAACAGTTTACTTGTACAGCGGGCAAAAAAACAACAGATGACTAGTTGTTTCTTGTACCTCATTACATTTTGGGCACACCTTCTCAGCGGCCCCTGACCATTTGCATGTAAATGACCTAACGGGTAATGTACCGACCCTCAATTGAAAGTACAGCTTTCTATCTAATGGTTTTTCAATGAGATCCCAATACTGTTCAAGTACAGGCCTAGTCTTAAAATTGAGAAATCGACCAATCAAATGTCTTACTGAACTGTTTGTGCAGGCTGTAGCTATAATCTTATCCCAGTATATCTCCTTCAAGATCTTTTTAGAAGGAAATGAGGCATTGTCGGGATTGGCCCACAATTTGTGCAAGCCAAGGTTTTCCAGCAGCACCCTGATTTCCCTCAGCCATCTGATCTTATGGAATCGATCTGTAACCATTACATCTTTAAGGCTATTAGCATAATGGGCGAGCTCAGCCGTACACCATAGTCTTCTCCAGTATAGAAGGGGTCGGAGTTTCGCCAGATCGTGTACAGTTTTTCTACCCAGATCCGGCAACAGTGGATATATTGGAGTACTTTTAGGGACACCAGTGCCCTTTCGAAAAAAGGAATTTTCGGCTAATGACAATGATGATACATTTGCAAATCCTCAGAGCTCTGCTCTGTAGAGCGCTGAACTTAGGGCCTTCATACCATAGATTTCCATTAATGGACTGATTGGTTTAGAAAGTGAGGATCTGAACTTAGTTACAAGGATCCCAGCCTGCTGCTTATGCTTTATGGTGGCAATATCGATTTGTTTTGACCACCCCATATTTGCCTGAATCGTCACTCCTAAGTAGGTAAAAGCATCAACTTTTTCAAGGGGGACCTTATTCATATATACCTTACCACGGAATGACCTATGTTCATTGAAGGACATGAACTTTGTTTTTTCCGTGTTAATGGTAAGGCCCTGCATACAACAAAAATCCTCAAACCTACTTAGGGCTTTCTGCAGTCCACTGGGTGTCTTAGACATGATTAAAGTGTCATCCGCAAACATGAGGATGGGTATTTGTTAATTTGCCAGCGTTGGGGCATCCAGGGGGACCGCGGAGAGGAAACCAGCCACCCCGTTGACGAAGAGTGAGAACAAGGTCGGTGCAAGCAAACAACCCTGTCGCACCCCCCTATCAATGGGAAATGATCCCATCACCTCCACCAGTGCCTCCCACCGCACCCGCGCATTGTTACCCTCATGCAGGCGGACGATCAGGGATAGTAAGTCAGGCAACATCCCCATTTCCCTCAGGACACTCCACAGCCTGTGACGAGGCACTAGATCAAAGGCTGCCTTAAGATCCACAAAAACTGCATACAAGGCCCCTTTCCCCAGAACAACTGTCTTCCAGTAGATGGTAATAAACCGGAAGACCTGGTCAATTGTACTGGAAAGGGGACGGAAGCCCGCTTGCAATGGGGATAGAATCGTCTCCTCCTCCATCCACACCTGAACTTTTTGTAGGACCAAACGACCAATGATCTTTTGGATAGAATCTATAAGACTAATTGGTCTATAGTTTGCTGCCATGGACTTATCCCCTTTTTTAAATACTAGAATTATCTCTGCCCCTTCCAGGAGGCTGGAATTGGGGCACCAAGGGCAATAGCATTTGCTAGGTGTCTAATGTACAATTGCCAGGAGGATTTGTAACTCAGGAACACATCTGCAGGGACACTATCTATTCCTGGTGCTCTTCCTGGTGTTATAGAGTTTAACGCCCTATCCACATCCGCTAGTGTGAATATCTCGCTTAAGAAAAAACTGTGGGCATAGGGATCCAAGAATCCAGAATTTGGCTATTGATTTTATTGATTTTAAACCCTGTAGCTGGTCTGACCATTTTATCATCAGTTTCTCATTTTGTGTTGCGAAAGCTCCTCAATTTAAGCTGAAGGCTACCAGTCTGACTCGGAAATGGTCCTCGTTGGACATGTCAGCTTTTTTAAATTTGTTAAAGTCTACTTTGCCAGAGCAGAGCTCAGATGTGGAGATAGCCGATTGTAGGCTTCAAGATTGGCTAACCTCGGCCATTAATGTCTGTGTTCCCCTCACTCGCTTTGACAACTCACGCGGCGCGGACGCGCATAAGTGGTTCACGCCGGAGTTAAGGAAATTAAAACTTGAAGTGAGGCAGCAAGAGAGAACATGGCGTACCAACTACTGTCCCGAAGCAAGGATTGTATACTGTTCAGTTCGTAAAGCCTACCAAAAGACGTTGCACACTCACAAAACTGCTTATTTCTCTTCTAAAATACTTAATGCGACCAACAAGTCGAAAGAAATTTTCAGGATTGTGACTGAGCTGTGCAATGATGAGAGAACTTCTCCCCCGGTTGTCCCCTCACAATTGCTCTGCAACTCGCTGAATGACTATTTTAATGATAAAATAGTGTTGATTAAGGATACTCTATCCAAGTCACCAGTCTGTGTCCCGATAGATGATATCTTTTTTAACCCTCTTACTCTGCATTCCTTTTCTTTAATCACTGACCAAATCCTTCAAGATCTGCTCACTAGAGTTAAATCAGGATCTCCTCAGGATGCCTGCCCTCCCCAAGTAATGAGAGAAATAGGTCGGGCACTCCCAAGTAGCCTGATTCCACTGCTTAATAACTCCCTTATGTCAGGGAATGTTCCTAATAGTTTTAAACAGGCCTTACTGATCCCTTTAAAAAAGAAACCTGGTATTGACTCCTCAGACCTTTCTAATTATAGACCAATATCGTTACTGCCTTATTTATCTAAAATATTGGAGGCGCATGTAACCAACTGCCTATCAAGTTTTGTGGAAGCCTCTGGCTATTTACAACCCAACCAGGCAGGGTTCCGGCCTGGTCACTCGACTGAGGCAGTGATATTGGCCGTTCAGAATACCTTAAGGTCCAACGCAGACAGGGACCTGCACCAGGCCTTGGTGTTATTGGACCTGTCTGCTGCGTTCGACACGGTTGACTATACCATCTTGGTCAACCGTGTCGAACAGGCCGGTCTTCGGGACTTGGCCTTGGCCTGGCTCAAGTCCTTTATCTCAGGACGTACCCAATCGGTTCGACTGGGTTCTTTCACAGCCCCAAAGAAAATTTCCTTTTGTGGGGTTCCTCAAGGATCCTCCTTGTCCCCTTTATTATTTAATTTGTATATGCGGCCTTTGCTGTTCTCCCTACGAGAGTTTAAGGTTGATGTATATAATTATGCAGACGACCTGCAGTTGGTTTTTGTGCTAAATTCTCACAATGCTGCTGAGGAATTCCGAGCGACTATGTCTTTTATCCAGAGGTGGATGTCTCTAAACCACCTTAAGTTAAACCCGGGAAAAACGGAGCTTATTCTACCTGGGAAGAGTGAGATCAGTTGGAGTCCTAGCTTTTGGCCGTCGGACATGGGCTCGCCCCCAAAAAAATCCCGTACGGTAAAAAGTTTGGGTGTGACTCTTAGCGAGGATCTTACCTTGGCAAGTCAAATCGGAACTGTAGTCTCCTCGGGGTTTTTTCAGTTGAGGAAGATTAAGAAAATAGCACATCTCCTCACAGGTCTGGCCTTAATTCAGACAGTTAGTGCCCTAGTCCTGTCTCATATTGATTTTTCAAATGGCCTCTACTTGGGGGCGCCTATTGGCCAACTTAAAAGACTGCAATACTTGCAGAATCAAGCTGCGAGACTTATTTGCAAAGTCCCTAAGTGGGAATCAATTAGACATGGACTAGAGATTTTGCACTGGCTGCCTGTGGAACAGAGAGCCACATTCAAGGTGGGCTGTATTGTGTTCAAGGCTTTGGAAGGTAAGGGTCCTATGTTCCTTAGACTGCTACTGCGCAAATACAAACCCTTGCGCAGCTTGAGATCCATCCACAAAGACCTTCTTGAGGTCCCTCGTTTCAAAAAGAAACGTCAGGGAGGCAGCAGTTTTCAATTTTTAGCCGCTTCATTGTGGAACTCCCTCCCTTTGACTCTGCGACACAGTAAGGACCTTCTTGCCTTCAGGAAGGCATTTAAAACTTTTCTTTTTTCCCAGGCTTATGGTAAACAGTGATTGTATTTCTTTTATGTATTGTTATGTTGACTCTCTCACCAGCGCCAAGAAGCCCTCGGGCGTATGTGCGCTTAATAAATAATAAATAACATAACATAACATATTCACTTCTTCCCCCAAAGATGCATATTGGGGTTCGAAGTGCTCAACCCAGGAGTGGTGGGCAACGTTATTTTGTGGGCGGTCTGGGCACACTTTATATGTGTCCCAAAATAATTTAGGGTTCCTGGACGTACATGCCTCCTTTAGCTCCTGCCATCTCGACTGGTTCAAGAACTTTTTTGCTTCTTTTAATACCTTTCTATATGAGTCATGTGCCAGCCTTTTTTTTACTGAATCCCGAGTGCCAAGTGCTGTTCCTAAAGACCTCCGTGCTAGGCGACATTTCATGTTGAACCACCCTTCCACTTTCTGTAGCTTGGCTCTGTTGGGATTACTAGGTTTACAGAAAAATAGTTTTAACCGGTGGAAAAGGGCAGTATGTGTTACTGTAACATTAGACAATGAGGACTGTTTATCCTCACTGGTTCCCCACTCTTCCACTACCCTGTCCACCTCCTTATTCGTGGCTACCAAAGCATCTGGGGAATTGGAACCGTTACTCCATTTCAGGTGCAGCATGTCGTTAGATAATGCCAAAATCACTACCCCCTACCTCTAACCTCGGGGGATTTGCTGCACCAGATAGGCCGGTTACCGTGACTATCAGCGGGTCATGATCACTTTCGGCTCGTGTGATAACGGCCATGTCCTTTATGAACTGCCACAATAGTAGGCTTACAAGGAAATAGTCAATGCGGCTCGACCTGACCCAGTTGTTGAAAGTATTGGCCCCCTGCTTATCTGACTGTGATCGCCAATTCAAGGCTCTCAACTGCTGGCTTACGCTCATCCCCTTTAGTTGGACTGCCATGTCCGTCCACTTTTTAATAGGCTCGATCTCAAGGGTAGGTATGCCCCATTTCCTATCTTCATCTTCGGTTAGGGCCAAATCGTCCACCCTAAGTGGTTCAAACGTGGTATTGAAAATAATTCCCCCGCTATTATTACACTAGTGCCCCTTGGCATGCCATCTAACAACTGCTCCAAATCTGCTATAACCTCAGAGCTTATTCCACCTTTAAGGCCTCGTGCATATACATTAAAAATACACAAGTTAGGGCCAAGCACAGGGCTAATTCTTATCTGAAGTATATCAGCATTGTTGGTAGGGACCTGAGATATTTTGCAGCGCAATGCCTGGTGTACCCAAACCAACAGACCCCCCATTGCTCGGCCCTTTGCTTGCTTGATCACTGGAACATGAAAAGTTAGATACCCAGTTTGAACACAGGTTCAGTCGCCCAAGTCTTCTGTAGGAGGCATATGTCATGGGATTCAATAAAATCAGACCATTCGGGGAGTACTATCTTGCAACCTAGTCCTGTAACATTCCAGGATAGCAGAGTGACATTTTCCGCCCTACAAATCTCATAATCAATTGGCACCAAATCAATTGGCACCAAATTCCCTTGCTGGCTGAGGGAGGGATTGGCCCAGTCTCGGAGTCAGCTCCATGACTGGTGACAATCCCTTTACCCCCGAACTACTCAGGGATCTCGGGTTCATAGCCACGGGAGCAGGACAAGAACTAAGCCCCCCATGTGGGATATTATTGGAGCTAGATATGGCATATCCTGGGTCACCCAATACATATTCAGAAGTGGATGGATTGGCAGCATTCACGTCACATAGAGGGCTCCGGTTACAAGAGTCAGCTTTAAGTCAATCGCACTCGTCTAGGCCAGTTAAAGCATTGTACTTATTCGATGTGCGAATTCCAAAGCCATACTCAACACCTTCCGTAAACCCTCCTCTTCCTCCCTGGTTGTTCCAAGGACTCCGGGCATTTGATGGGTAAAAGTAGGTTAATGCAAATGGTTTAATGCAAGTGTCAGTACCCAAATTACCCCAACTACAAATGTGATCCACAACTCTACGGTCTCTAAAATTTATAATGACACTATCCCCCTTTCTATCCTTGGGTCTCGAACCTACCCAATCCATTCTTCTTGCAAAAAGGATTCCCGCCGACATCCAGGGCGGAAGGGACCGATTGGCATTAAGCCAATATATACACTTATTCTTCAGGTCCGGATAGTCCTCACGTTGGCCTGGTCTTAATGGGAGTACCCCTGGCACAATACACACATAGGGGACAGAGGCTGGGGGGAGATCGATGCGTGGGAGACAGCCCAATAATGGATCACTATTGGCCCGTTTATGGGGGCCCGGTTTATAAAGCCCCGGGTTTACGCCCTCTTTCTCAAGGCCTTCATTAACCATAGATTGTGCACCTTTGGTTGCACTTGAACTGGACAGAGCAACAGGGTCACTTTTAGTTATAACAGTGTTATCTTTTGATCTTGATACCTGTGTTAAATTAGGTAGGGGGTTAACATTGCCATTTACAGTGACTTCAGGAGCCTCAGGGGCTCTCACTGGCTCATGAACACTCCTTATGCTAAACATAGATCCACCAATATCTATGTCCCTGCTCCCTGCCCCTTCCAAGATTGACAATCTCTTTTCCAAGGCATTCAGTCTATTGTAAATGGGGATAGAAGACCTTTAGAAAAGCTGCTCAAGTTTATCCCATGTTTCTTGTGACCAGTCCTGTGGGGTGTCCATCCTTTGAGGTGTCACTGGGTCTCTTAGATCATTTGCCGGAGATAATGGCTCCACAGTATTTAAGGGTAAAGTATGAGCCTCAGATGATTCTCCGTGAGCGTTTATCTTCTTTACTTTAGCTTGTCTCCCCTTCTGGATTGAGCCCCCTCTTTTCCTTTTAGTTGCTATTACTGATTCAGCTTGCTTTGAACCACGCGTTTGACACGTTCTTGGGGGGCACCCCCTCGGGCTGTTCAGAATGCTTCGATCTGCACCACTATATTCTACTTCCTGCAAGTTCTCTTGGGGTGAACATAAATCACCAGACTCCCCATGGACCCTATGAATTAAAGCAGAATGAGTAACTTGATTTCCACCCATGCCTTCGCCTATAGGGGCAATAGGGCCTTGAATTGTTATGGGGAAAATCATCCTAGCCGGTGCTCCAATTGAGGACCTCTTGTTGAGACCAGATTCCATCGACAGCCTTTTCTCAGCACGGTCAATTTCGTGCACTACAACTGATGTAGCCCGTACAATGAATTGGTCCAGCGTTCCCATGATGGTGCCTGTAGGGGCAGTTTTCACTCCTTTGCCCCCTTTAACAGACATGCCTGCTTTTATTCTTTAGTAAATGATGGTGGGACCCTTTGCCAGTCAGTCAACTAGAATCTAGTAATATGTAGATGCTTTAGTCTTATGTCCCCAAGGACTAATCACCACTGACCTTGAAATGGCATCAACCGGATGTGGCCCCATCCCGTCCTCGAACCGTTCTCGAACGGGCTCAAATGGGCCCGCCCTTGGCCCGGGCTTTGCCCGGCTCGTCCCGGGAAGCGGGTCTCATCGTTGTTTAAATGCACCTCCTGTTGCTAAGGCAGCCGAGAATTGTAGTCCCAGGGCGGCGGTGCGGCTTTGACACCCAGTGACTTCTTGCGGTGGCGGCGTTGGGCTCCCAGTGGCTCCTGGCGATGGCGGTGTTGCACAGAGTAAGGAAGATTTAGCCACAAATGTTTCCCCACTCCGCCGGTCTCAGCGTTGTTTAAACGCGCCTCCTGGCGCTGGCGCATCGTCATTAGAACGCACCCCCGCTAAGGCAGCCGGGAATTGTAGTCCCGGGGCGGCGGCGTGGCTTTGACACGCAGTGACTCCTGGCGGTAGCGGCGTTGGGCTCCCAGTGACTCCTGGCGATGGCGGCGTAGCACAGAGTAAGGTAGGTTTAGCCACAAATGTTCCCGCACTCTGCCGGTCTCAGCGTTGTTTAAATGCGCCTCCTGGCGCTGGCGCATCGTCGTTAGAACGCGCCGCCGCTAAGGCAGCTGGGAATTGTAGTCCCGGGGGTGGTGGCGCGGCTTTGACACCCAGTGACTCCTGGCGGTGGCGGCGTTGGGCTCCCAGTGACTCCTGGCGATGACGGCGTTGCACAGAGTAAGGTAGGTTTAGCCACAAATGTTCCCCCACTCCGCCGGTCTCAGCGTTGTTTAAATGCGCCTCCTGGTACTGGCGCGTCGTCATTAGAACGCGCCGCCGCTAAGGCAGCCAGGAATTGTAGTCCCGGGGTGGCGGCGCGGCTTTGACACCCAGTGACTCCTGGCGGTGACGGTGTTGGGCTCCCAGTGACTCCTGGCGATGGCGGCGTTGCACAGAGTAAGGTAGGTTTAGCCACAAATGTTCGTTCCATTTTATACATATCTCCCTGCGAGCCAACAGAATCAACATACCAAAAACCCTCTGTGAGTCTGTGTTAAGCCTGAGGTGGAAAGTCCATCATTAGCAAAAAGCCATTATGTCTGTGATGGAATACCTAGATCATCTGTATCTAATAACTTTTTATACCAGATAGAAATTTCTTTCTTCAACGGCTGAACATATTGAAATAAGACCTCTGTATCCCAATTTCCTTTGATACCCCCATTGTCCGCCTCAAACCAAGATTTGAGTTGTAGAAACTTAAACTTTGAAAAACTAGGGCCTATCCTGGCTCTCAGTAGTTCCCACGGAAGAATACCATTTGTGTCCCCAAATCAGACCATGTAGAGACTCCTGCTCTCTTAATAGGGCCAGCTAGACCATCTTGGAGACACAGTGGTCCCCGGGGAATCCCATATGGGGGCAAAATCGGAATAGTAGCCAATCCCCCATCTGGTTCTTACTTTAAACTAAGTTTCTAACGCAGTCTTAAGAACCTTCAAACACACTCTTTTAAAGAACGTCGGAGACCCAAACTTGTAAAGAAACCACTCTGCACCTCTCCCGCCATAATTTATTGCCAATTCGCTAAGCAACCTTCCCCAAGCCGTTTCTGCTGGATTAGACAGTAGCATCCATGTAGCTTGAAATTAGAATGCGACTAGATACCAGCTGGAAGAGCTAACCCACCTTTGATTAATCTGCACCTCAATATTTTCCATGACAGCCTTACTCCCTTATCCCCCCAAACCAACTTTGAACCTTGGAAATAGTCTGTTAGGGCAACGTCAGGGGAACTGCATTAAACAGGTAAGTCAACTTCAGGAGGATGATCATTTTCACTAGGTTAACCTTCCCGTAAATAGTCAGGGGAAGGTTCCTCCACCTTACGAAGAGACAATCTATCTCCTTAATAATTTTTTCATATTAATGAGGGGAATTTTCTCAAGATCATTAACAATATTAATGCCCAGATATTTGAACTCTTTACTAACCGGTCCCCCCACTGATCGATATTCCAGCACATCACTTCTGTCTTGGAGGAATTGGCTAAATAGCCAGAAATAGAGCCAAACTCCTCCAGTACGGTTCCAACCCGCAGGAAGGTCACTTCTGGGTTACTAGTATATAGGATTATATCATCAGCATATAAAGCTATCTTAGATTGATATAGTTGAGATTTAAAAGGGGGGATTAGCTCTTCTGATCTAATAGCCTGAGCCATCGGCTCTATGTCTAAGTCAAATTACAAGGGCGAGATAGGGCAACCCTGCCTAGTCCCCCTCTGGATTTCGAAGCTGGAGGTAAGCATTCCATTTATCAAGATTTTTGCTTATGCTCCCTGATAGCATTTCCTCAAAGTTTGTATAAATGTGGGACCAAAACCCATTGCGCCCAATACCTCCCAGAGGTAAACCCAACATACCCTGTTGAACACCTTGGCAGCGTCTAAAGCTATCTCTGCCAAGGGGTCTCATCTTATTATGGCCAGGTCTATATTACCTATAATCAGCTGTGTCTTCTCCTAGATGTAACGCCCGGTTCTAAAGCCTTTCTGGTCAATGTTAACCAATCCAGGGACCAGCTTAGCCAATCTCCCTGCCAAAATGCCTATAAATATCTTATAATCGGCATTTAGCAGGGAGATCAGACAATATGAACCTGCTTTTAATGGATCTTTCTCAGGTTTAAGTACTAGGACAATGGTTGCTTCCTTCCAGGAGCTAGGAATTCGACCTGTTAAGCTATATGTTGAATGTAACAAAGTTCCCAGAGCTGGGGTCAATTCATCTGACAAAAATGTGTAAACTTCATTTTGCAATGCATCCATGCCTGATGCTTTATTATTTTTTGATAACTTAATTTGAGTTTGTATCTCTTTCAGCCTAATAGGGGCATCCAGATGGTCTTGGCTACATTGGGTTAAAGTAGGTAAAGATTTTCTACTCAGCCATGTTTGTATTTGTTCTTTTGAAGGAGTTACATTCTCTTTATAGAGATCTGAGAATAGTGTGAGGAGGCAGTCTGAATATCCTGTATACTAGTAGATGTATCCCCGTTGTTGTTTATTACTAGCTCGCTAATGTTGTTTTCAAAGCGGTCAGCTCTGGCCTTCCAGGCTAGAAGGGCACCTGCTTTCTCCCTATACTCCTTATACTAATAATTATTCATGTTCTTATTACGCCATTGAGCCTTACACTTCTCATCTAACTTCCCTCTAAACTCTTGCCTAGCTTTAGCAAGACCGTCCTGCACTTTAACCAACCTTGCTGGGCTCCCTCCTATTAACAGCATTCTTTCAGCTTCTAGGTGTTTGATTTTTTCCTTACTTGATCCTAGCTCCCGGGCTTCGGCTTGATTTTTGGAGCATATAAGGAGGTGGAGCCGCCCCTCAGGTTGGCCTTAAAGGCATCCCAAACAAATTTAATAGCGGTAGAACTGATATTTAGATCAAAAAACTCTAAGGAAGATATTTTAATGGCTTGTATAATTTCAGGGTCTGCTAACTTTGCCCTATTAAGCATCCATCTTGTTTGTGTCGCATTAGTTATTTTTTTTATAGGAAAACTAGATTGGTGCATGATCTGAGAGATGGCTTGGAAGTATGGTGACTGCAGATGTAGTATCCAGGAGATTTCTACTAACTAAAAAGTAGTCAATCCTGGAAGAATGATGGTATTTTTTACTTTAGAACGTAAACCCCGAGAGGTCACCCATCTTCCCCCTTCAGGCGTCAACCAACTCCAAGTCATGCATCAAATTCTTCATTGCACGGCGAATATGCAGAGCCCCTCTATAATGGACCTGATTTGACCTGTCCTTAAGAGGATCTAAAAGGACATTGAAATCCCTGCCCACTTTCGTAGGAGGGGTTCCCAAGATTAACTTGGACTGTAGCTTATAGATATAGGATGCATCATCCACATTTGGTCCATAGAAGGAAGCACATGTTAAATCTGTACCTCCCAGGTCCAATGGTCCAACAATCCACCTGCCTGTTTGGTCAGTCTGTGCCGACTTTATAGAACAAGCTAGCCCCTGCTTAATCAAGATTGCTACTCCACGGCTATTAATTGTTTGTTCAGAAGAACAATAACCTTTAATCCAAGGGATACTGGAAAACAATCATTTAGATTCCCCCAAAATCAAGTGTGTCTCTTGCAAAAGGCAGACCTGTGCTTCGGAGAGCTCCAAATATTTTAATATCAATCTTTGCCTCCTTGGACATCTCAGCCCGTTTACGTTCCAAGAGATAAAACTCATCCTCATATATTTTATCTTATCACCTGCCATTGGAATACAAGTTCTTGACCCAGATCAGTTGACTGAGCTGTTAAATGCTTCAAGTGAGATGAGGTTTTTTTATTTTTTATTGTAACCCATTGCGCCCCACCCTGTGCACCCCCTACCCCGCTCTCTTGTGCCCCCTGGCTCCCATGAGGAACCTCCCTTCTAATCGGTGATGCCTATTAGGTCACTCCCCCCTCGGTCTATAAACTAGAAAGAAAAAATCGAGACGTTCTGAAAATCTAAAGCCAAAGAACCCCTGACACTATTGTTGCCTCCCTCTCCTAAATCACTTCCCCTTTTTAATCTTCGCCATAAAGGCGTCCACCTCCTCTGTTGTGCGGAGCTGATGCATCTGATTATTATACATTACTCGAAGTTGAGCTGGAAACTTCAATTGAGCCTTTTCAGCTCGACTAGTCTACTCCCCAACTCCTATTGCCTTGCTGCTGTCGTGTGTGAAATGTCAGAACTTATCAGAAAGGAGAATGGTTATTGGCCTGTGAGCGAGAAGGATATTGAGCCTTACTTAAGGAAAGAAAAAGGATCAAAATCTTCCTAGGTTTTTGTCTGCACGGATTCCTCCTAAAAGGATCTCGATGGACCCTTGGAATCTCTTGGGCCGGGTTAATACCAGGTGAGCACTTTAGAACAGTCCCCTGAATCAGGGAAATGACAAATCTTTTAATGTCTGCTCCCTCTAAAGTCTTGGGAATATTTAAAAGTCTCAGGTTGTTTTTCCTGAAGTGGTTTTCCAACAGTTCTAGGTCATCCTTGAGCTCTTTGTTCTGTGCTGTCAATTTTGCCACATCCTTTGAAGCAGAGTGTGTAGCCTCCTTAATTATAGGGATATTCCCCTCTATTAGATCCGTCCTTGCCATAACCTCCTCCAGTTTCAGGGCTAACACCTCGGAAGACAATTGGATTACTGCCTGGTTGGCTTCAGAGATGGAAAACCTACTGGCCAACTCTGCCTGATTCATTTCTGAAATCTTAAACCCACTTAACATCTCCTTCATGGGGAGTAGGATATCAGACAGGGAGAGAGGCGCAAATCCTTGGGCACCGGCTTCTACAGTTTCCCCATTCTGAGTTTCGGTGGCTGTTTCAGTAACTATTTCCTTTGCACTGTCTTGAGAATCTTAAGAGACTTGAGAGTCCTGTATTTTGAGAACATTATATCTATTAGACAGGCTCACTGCTGGGTGGGGATCGGGTGAAGTTAATGGCAAAGTTACTGTAGGCCCCCCCTACTGCTTGGGTCCTCTCTGTTTACACTGCAAGAATAGGGTAAGGGGTGGAGGGGGCCCTGTATCACTAGCTGGTACCTTGGTTTTAGGCTTGGGCTTAGGCTTAGAGGGCCCCCCTTCGACTCCCCTTGCCTGGTTGTCTTAACTGGCTCACCAGTATCCGCTGTGGAGGACATAACTTTAAAGTAGGTTTTTAAAGAAAGGGTGATCTTCAATTTTAAGGATAGTTTTTTCTTCGCCCTACCTTCTCCCCCTACTCTTAGGGACCTCTTTCCCCTTTAAATCTGCTTCGTCGATCATAGCCCTTCGCTTTCGCTGTTTAATTATTGCATTGGTTTCCAAGATAGGAGGAGATTTTTTAGGCGTCAGTATGGGCTGAGTAATATCGATGTTCTGCAAAGAATGGGCGACTCTGGCTCGCAGAGTATATCAACCGAGTTTGGGAGGGTGAAAATATCCCTTTTGCCTCTATTCCACCTCCTTCGCCCGCCTCCATGTGGTAGAGAGAGTCACTTGTCCGCTCCCCGCCCAGCTGAAGAAAAACCCACACTCCCTAGGTCCTTGCTCGTGAAACAAGCACCAATCGATAAACTGACCAGTGAGTGAGTTACATGTGTTGCAGCTTCACCAAACTGAAGCGCTATATACCTCCTCCCGCCTTCGTACTGCCGCTCCTCGCCCTCCTGCAGCTGCCTGGTCCCGACAGCAATATCAAAACGCAGACCGGAGCCAGTGCTACCTCTGCCCCCAGTGACATGGCGCCAGAAGCAGGCAGCGTCCTGGCGTCTCCGGAGCCACGCTGCCTCCTCCCACTGCCAGTCTCCGAACTCCCAAGGGCAGAGAGGAAGAGCTATCGATTCACCGGAGCGGAGACCACCAAGGGCATCCCGCATTGCCTGCTCCGCCTGATGGAAGAAAAAGAGAAACCCAGGAGAGGAGGTCAAACCATCAGGAATAGACACATAGAGTACGATACTTCAGACCACCATCAGAAAACCCTGAGGTGAGACGTGCCCGCGGCCGTTTAGCTGGTGGCAGCCATATTCCTTGAAATCTCCTCCAAGGTTCCAATCATTTGTGGCTGCAGGTACGTAGTTACTCGTCCATGAAAGCGATTGCAGCTTCGTAGGCCATCATTTCCAACATGAGGTCGTTGTCGACTTCATCAAACAGGACGGTGAGTCCATCCATTAGCAGGTCCGGACAGATGTGCTGCGTTCACCACCTTTCACAAATTAGCACTACAGCCCAATAGGGGAGCAGTTCAATGTGGTCACTGCACATGGATTTGTGCAATCTCCCAAGTCCAGCTGCCAGCATGTATGTCAAGTATCAAGGCATCCCATAAACCGGTATCACTCCTGGTCGTGTGCCAACAGGGGGTTCACACACGTGTCAAAATCCAGTTCATCTACTGTCCTGTTCAATAGGCAGACATCCATGCACCACTTGAATATGCACGATCGACAATGCAACACAGGATGAATGCAGGTGACATTGGCAAGGTGGAAGCTTAGCCGGTAACTGATCCGCAGCACTGCCAATGGCAGAGTCCCCAGTAAATGCAGCATATGTGCACTGTACATTTCCACGTGACAGGGGTTGTTCATGTGTCTGGGATGTTCTGCCATTGTGTCAATGGCTCTGGTTGACGCTGCACTTTTCTGACCTGCGCCAGTTCTGTGGATGAAATGCCACAGCTCGGATAAATGAGTTGTTTTAGTGTGCAACGGTTGTACGCCTGGGATGGTGTGGGAGTTAGTGTGAAGGCCATTTCATGCAAGATAACTTCGAGTAAGGACTTCTGTCTGTGGGGTGTGTATACGTTGGTCTTTCGTCTGGCTGTGCGTAGTGTGGAAGTCGTCATCAGCTGCTATAGTATCTGTCGGAGGTTGCCGGGCACATGCAATTCCAAGGTCGGTGTGTAAATCGGTGTTCAGAAATGTTACATAAGACAATAAGGGTAGTGAGGCACAGGAACCACATATCATCCATACTTGTAGACTCTATATATTAAGAGTGAATAGATGGGGAGGAGACCCAAAGTCAAGTTCTAAAACATAGCACAGAGATTGTGGTTATCTGTACGAAAAATACTTTATTACTTCCCTAAGGAACTCTTCTTTTAATTCTTACAATAACAGCAGATTGAGAAAATCTGCATTAAGGTTCTAAACGCATGACTTACAATTTTCATGCAGCTCCTTGATGCCGGTAAATAGATTACTGTGCTATATTAGAAGGCTTACAACTTATGAACAGGAAGTAACAAAACGATTTGTCAAAAGCATTAGCCCAATTACCTACCTAAATAAATTACAAATACGGGATCTGCATTTTAAAGAATGTGCTTTGTAACAGGCATATTAACACACTATGCTATTTCATGAGTCAGGACTGTGACAGGAGAAAACACCGAACTCTCTCAGAACAGTGTGAACCACTGGAGGTAGTTATCTTGTCGCTATTACAATCCCTTTACAATTGCTGGGCATGATCTCTGCAGGAGCTGTCTTAAACCCTTAAGATATTTTAAAATGCAGCCTCTTTGGGACCAATTTAGTAATCTAGAACAGATTTGTTGTTGTATATGTCTTTGCTGTTTCACTTCTGCAGATGTGTTACAAAATAAATGTGTGCGTTGACTGTCAGACTGTTTTTCAAGCTCCTCTCCCCGTGACTCTACCCTCTTTCCTCTGCCACACCTTGAACCCCAATGTATTGGTCTCTTGAGTACTTTTTATTAGTTCCAGCACTATGACAGGTGTATTATAAATATGGACCTGATTAGGGTGGCGGGCACACTCACGACCGCTCGCGCCACCCTAAAGGAGATGGGGACTGCCCAACTTAGTGTCAGGGTGAGGTTCTTTGGTTTTTGACTTTGTTCCGTATTTAGCCGCCATTTTGTGTTTCGTCGCCATTTTGTGGTGCCCTCACTCAGGCAGCACGGCAAACGGAGTGTTTTTGCTTTTCTCAGCTGCTACGTGTCCTTTCGGTTAAAGAGTAACCGCCTGCCCTTGTTCACGAAACCTATGTCAGGGTCTGGCCGAGTTCGTTAATCCATATCTGGGTTGATTGATCCCTGTCTCGACTGACTATTTGCCTTCTCCTATTCTTTCCTTACATTATCTTATCCGACTTGCCTTCGCTATTCTCTCCTTGTATTCTCTTGTTACACAACTATCCTTTGAGACACACAAATACGTCCTGCCACCTGCAAATTGGATTGTCGGTACTAGCACTGATTAATTTGTTGGGAGGGGTAACACACGGCGTTTGAGAGGGGGGTGTATTTGAGATACCTGATAGATTGTTTTCCAACTTTTCTCATTGGTTAATTTTGTATGTGTAAGGAGTAAACTTTGTAAATATGTTTGCTATAAAAGACTGTGCGCCATGGATTGAAGTGGCAGTCTCCTCAGAACCTACCTTGTATGTAACTTCTGGGATAACTGTGCTTGGCTGCAGCTAATAAACTTGGTTTACTACGCCCAACAGAGTGTCTCGTGTCTCTGTTCGACAAGGCAGGTGAACTCGGGGTTTTCAGGCGTACCCTGCGCCACCAGGCCCATAAGGCCTGGTTCTCCAATTGGCGCCCAAAGTGGGGCGGCTTCAGTGGTAGCGGTTAAGCCCGATGTCGTGAGAAGCCCCGCTAGAAAATTCCGGAGGATTCGCAAACCACGTCAAGCGACCCCTGTATGTCGAAGTGGACCGAAGGTCTTTTGCAGCATGACTACTCCTTACCGACGGATGCTGACGACTGCTGCCCTGACTGCCACCCTGCCTGGGACCCTCTGGTGATGATTGGTATTGCGAGACATTAGACGGACCTCTGTTGGCATGAGAAGACCACTTAGTTAAGTATTCGTGGGTAGCCCCCACCTCTTTGTTTTGCTTTTGAATTTTGTTATTCGACCATTGCAATAGCCAAAGCCAAGGGGTGAGTACGTTTGTGCTGTGTTCTTTGCTTTCACTCCTTGAAGTTCGTAAACGGACCAGTGAATTTAAGATGCCTGGTTTTAGCAAATTTAAGAAGTTTTCTTGTTTTGGTTGTAATAGGGATTCCTGGCTCGAGGACTCATGTCCGATTCCTCCGGTTGGAACTCCCACTTATGAGCTCTATTCTATGGTATTGGCCCCATTGCCTTTAATGAGGCATGGATCCGATACACGAAGAAAGGTGGTGTTTTACGGTGGCCACAAAATGGTAGCTTTGAGCCTGATATATTAGATAATTTGGAAGCAATTTTGTTCAAGAGAAAAGCCCGGCCGGCAATGTTTGACTCTTTCCGCCTTTGGCTTAAAGAAGCCAAACAGAAAGAAATTAAGCAGGCAAAAAGAAATAGAAAAGTGAAAGATATGACGATCATACAGGCTGCTCAGCAGTTCAAGGATAACAAGACTGATCGAGCGATTGAAGTCTCAGACAGACAACATCGTATGGCAATAGATAGATGCTACCCTGTGTTGCCTACTTCTCCACAGAGTAAGGATCTTGGCAAAGATCCCTTAATGTCCCATTTGTTAAGATTGCCTCCGCCTTATGTACCAGGTGCGCCCTTATTGTTGCCACTTGCCCAGCAACCTGTTGTTCAGCCAGTTGGTCTGGCTCCTCCGCAATTGTCTCTTTCTGCATTGTCATCTGCACCTCCTTTGCCACTAACTTCTGTACCTCAGTCCCCTTCACTTTCGGTTCCTCTTGTGACGGCTAGTCCTTCTCTTCCTTTGCTTAAAACCGCGTCTCCAGTTTTATTGTCTGCTTCTTCCCCGACTCGCAATCGTTTGGTTGATACTGTTTCTGGTCTTTTCTCCCCCTTTTTTGGGTCTTTTAAAAGGACTCCTGCTTTTTCTTGAAGGCAATCCCGTAGTCAAATTCCAGATTCTGCCGAACGAGTTGCGTTGGACTCTCTTGCACATAAATGGATCATGAGTGGTCCACAGTATAGTGTACCTGATATTCTGAGTACCTTTCTCCAGTGGAAAGCGCCCACGCAGAGATATGTTTTTATTGTCATGTGTGACGCTCTTGTGAAAGGATGGGAGGATATGGAGTTGGATTTAACCCCTCAGGGTCTGTTAGATATACAGGATAAGTTTGATAAAGGACTTATTTTGGGTTCTGAAGTAGAGGACGCTATAAGGACACTTGTTACTTTCAGGTCTTTATATTCTTCTCAGACTATTCTTGAACCTGATCCTGCTGTCAGACAGAAAATGAAACAGTATCCTATGAGAGAAGTTCCTCCAGTATAGAGAGAAGAGGTTCCTCAAGCAGGTGCTGTTCAGGCTGTCCCTGCTCATTTCTAGCGTATAAGGGTACACGTTCCCTGGAAACGATCTGAAGTTTTGGCACTGAAACAGTCTCTACCGGACCCTCAGAAAAATCCTCCTGGGTATTATAAAGAGCTGTCCCAGACTGTTGATGCGTGTATTATGAATCTGGCCGATATTGATATGCTGTTTAACTGAGATAATGAATATGGGCGGCTGGGCCAAAATCAAACAGCTGAGGGACACCAAGAAACTGTTATATGACCTTAGCCTTGGTGAACATTGGAGCGCAAAAACGTCACCCGCAAAAGATGTCTTGAAGAAACTCTACTGGAATTGGGCTGCGGGTCAGCTAATCATGAACTCTTCCCATTGTAATTCCACGAGATCTTTTTTGCTCCTAAAGGACATGACAAGATACGAATCCTACTTTGATTTTATCACCTTCCCAACCGACAGGGCACTGTATTTCAAATTCAGAGTGGGAATTCTCCCAATCGGAGCTTTAATATCGAAATGGAAATCTGGTGCTCCTCTGTCTCCGTTTTGTGCACATTGTCCCACTAGACCTGAAACGGTGGCTCACATTATGTTTGAGTGCCCGGACTACCTAAGACCAAGGAAGTACTGGCTCAAGCCCCTTTTTTCCAACATGGGAACACGCAGTCACCTGGTTGCCCTTCGCATTTTAATGTCAGATACCTCCCCCGTTATTGTTTGTGGAGTCTCCAAATTTTTAAAACAATTCTGGTTGATTCGCTGCAAGAGGCTGTCAATTTCTGTTTAATTGTACTCTTAATTAATTTATTCGGGAGCTTACCCGGTTCTTAACTTTTTAATGATGTATGTATTGACTAGCTGCATGTCTTGAAATGTTTTTATTGTATGTAATTTGTTTTCAAGATATCTTGTATATCGAATAAAAGCTTACAACAACAACAAGATATGCTGATGGGGAATGTAGTTCCACAAGCGTTGTGGGCTCGGATTCGTAGGGAAGACCATGATCAAGCTTTAGGTGGTAATTGGGCTGTTATAAGTGCCGCAGATGCAGCACAAGTGGGTGGTGCTAAGCCAGATGATTTGATTACACAATTGCCTGGTAGAATCATCGCTTTATTGAAGACGATGATGCTTGCCTTACGCGTTAACTGGGATATATTAGCTGCGTTTAAGCAGAAGAAAGATGAGAGCCTTTCCGATTTCTTCACTCATTTTGAGGAGACGTTTATCGATCACAGTCGTCAGGATATGAGTACTGAAGGTGGACAGCGACAATTCGTGGATAAAGTTGTATTTAATTTACTTCCAGAATTATCACATAAGTTGAAAGACTCCCAAAATTCGTGGGCTGTTTCTTCGTCTGCACAGATATTCGCTACTACTCAGTATTTTGAGAATAGGGAGAAAGAGGAGAAAGATAAGATCGAGAAGAAGACTAAAGAATTAAATACAAAGGTTCTTTTGCAACAGGCTTATCCCCCTCGTTCTGCCCAGCACCAGTTTCAACAGCCTTCCCAGCCTCAGAGGTTGTTACAGACACCTGAACCTTTTGTTCCGCGACCTTTGCTTGGTCCTAATCAATGTGCCTATTGGAAAGAGGAAGGCCGTTTTAAGAATAGCTGTCCGGTTTTATTGCAGCGTAATGGTGGATTTCCAGGGCCACGAGGCCGTGGTGGTTTTCAATCAGCACCTAGAGGTAGAGGGCGAGGTGCGTTGCCTCAAGGACAGCGTTCATTTCCCCCTCAGAATTTATTTATTTATTTATGTTCTTATAGAGTGCAGGATTCAACCCCCGTAGGGGTATCTCCGCGCTTATGCTTTTCCAGGAAGGCCTCATAGTACCGGTAAGCTGTGGAGAAATGAAAAATAATATCCTAAGAAGTCAAGAATAGGTGTGTTTTTAACTTTTTCCTAAACAGCGATAAATTTTCAGTTTGTTTTAAAGTGAGGGGAAGTGAGTTCCATAGGATAGGGCCTTTATAGGAAAGAGCTCGGCCTCCTTGCCTAGCCTTCCTGATTCTTGGAACCTGGATCAATTGCTGGCTACTGGAGCGCAACATGCGCCCAGAGCTGTAGTGATGGAATTTTTCTTTCAAGGACTTAGGTCCCATGCCAAACAGGCATTTATGTATTGTGCAGCAGATCTTATATTTTACACGTTGCCTGACCGGCAACCAGTGGAGTTTGGCCAGGAGGGGATGAGAGGCAGTCCTTGGCTGAGCATTGAGAACAAGTCTCGCTGCAGTGTTCTGGACTACCTGCAATCTTTGTAGTTGTTCTTCATTGGCCGAGATGAACAGGCCGTTGCAGTAGTCCAGCCTACTGGTTACCAATGCCTGGACAAGAGTTTTCCTATAGTTGTCAGGTAGGAATTGGAAGACACGTCGTAGCAGTCCGATGACATGGAAACAGGACCCTGCTACTTGGTTGATGTATTCTTTAAACAGAAGTGCCTTGTCAAGCCGCACACCAAGATTTTTTACAGTCTGTTTGGGAGTGGGGACTGGTCCCAAATCCAGGGGCCACCAATCTGGTGACCACAAGAGTGTGGCCTCCCCGAACAACATCACCTCCGTCTTGTCCACGTTGCACTGGAGGCAGTTGAGAGCCATCCAGTCCGATATGGCCCTCATACCTTCCGCAAAAGATTTTGTATTGCGGGAGTTAGGGTATGGAAGGGGAATAAAAGCTGAGTGTCATCAGCGTATGACACCGGGGTGAACCCATGTGCTCTTGCAATGTCTGCCAAGGGGGCCACATACACATTGAAAAGTGTGGGGCTTAGGCATGAGCCCTGTGGCACTCCCTTGGTGAGCTCCCTTAAGGTGGAATGATGGGAGCCCAGTCGGACTCCTTGCGAGCGGCCTGAGAGAAAACTCTCCAACCAGGACAGAGCCACACCTCCTATGCCCATCTCCCTCAAACGACCGAGAAGTATTCCATGCGACACCGTGTCGAAGGCAGAGGATAAATCCAACAGCACCAGAATCATAGAGGCTCCTCCGTCTAGTGACATCCTGATGGCATCGGTCACTGAGAGGAGGGTGGATTCGGTGCTGTGATTGGACCTGTAACCAGATTGGGAAGAGTCCAGGCCCTCAGCTGCCTCGATGTATTTTGACAGATGGAAATTCACATGCCTCTCGGTCATTTTATCAAAGTAAGGCAAGAGGGAGATGGATCGCAGGTTTGAGAGGTCTGTCCAAGGAAGTGCTGCGTTCTTCCGGATAGGGTTCACCACCGCTTTTTTCCACTCTGTGGGCACACATCCTTCCCTAAGTGATTGATTTATTATATCCTGAATCTGAGGTCCAAGTAAGATACTTAAGGGGGGTAACTATTTTAGCAGGCAAGAGATCTTCCGGAGACCCCGATTTTATGTGACTATTCGGCCACACTCACCTGGGAGGTCGTCCTCTCTTTTGGCTCCAGACCACCACCGCAGCTACAGCGCTGCTCTGCAGAAAGATTCACCAGGCTCCCTGCCGCCTCGGGGAAATCGCGGCGAGGCTGCACATCGGGGACTACATCCCCCAGCAACCCTAGCGCCAAGGAGGCGTGTTTCCTGTCCCGCCCCCGGAGGTGCGCTTAAGGACAGCGCGAGCCCCGGGGGAGCGGGGGACTATTCGGCCACACTCACCTGGGAGGTCGTCCTCTCTTTTGGCTCCAGACCACCACCGCAGCTACAGCGCTGCTCTGCAGAAAGATTCACCAGGCTCCCTGCCGCCTCGGGGAAATCGCGGCGAGGCTGCACATCGGGGACTACATCCCCCAGCAACCCTAGCGCCAAGGAGGCGTGTTTCCTGTCCCGCCCCCGGAGGTGCGCTTAAGGACAGCGTGAGCCCCCGCGTCGCGGGATCGCGCGCGGGTCGGCGCCCGGGGCTGAGCCCGGGCAAAGGGCGGGCCCTCTGTGGCCCTCAGAGGACCGGAGGAGGACGGGGCGGGCCACCCCCCTTGGCTGTCACACCTGATACTACACCACGAAGGTAAAGACTATTTCCCAGGCATCTGTTGGTATTCCCTGATTATCATGACTACTAACGTGGATCACCCAGCTACCGTAGCAGGAACTTGGCAAAAGTTTTCTTGGTTAGACGAGCTAAACCTCCTATGTCAAACCACCTATGCACCATCAGAAACCCCCCTTTCGCCCAAAAGCAACATCATAATATCCACTCTTTCGGAGCAGCCCACATTACTCATTAAAACTTGTAGCCCTCATATCGCACCCCCCCAGGTTTCATCGGTGAAAAGGACTCAAATACCGCCTTCAGGTTCACGCATTGTTAATTCCCCAACGATTCCATCGACTGCTGAGGCCCAAGATCCCTTAAGCCCTCCTATACACCCGCATATTCTACCGCTCATTGAAAAATTGCTTAGCTCTCTGATAGCCCCGTTGCTGGACAAAATTAACATGTTAGGGGATAGGCTTACTGGACTAGAGTCAGCAATTAAGTCAAATTTGTCGGCTGACAAGCACCGTGAGACATTCAACCGTCCAAAGTCACCTCCTACTCACGAAGGCTTTAAACGCGATAAAAGCTGCCAAACACGACTAACTGGCCCTAGTACCGTGGGGCAAAAAGTAACCAAACACTCTCCAAGTGCCTCCTTTCCCCAGTTGACCACACCTAGAGCAGTTCATGATAAGATTAAATCAATCCATCTACCACCAGAAGCGGCCCCATTCGTGTGCATACTTGCTGGCGTCCCTGCTCTTCCACCTGGAAAAATTGAGAGCCAACATGACTTACGTAACAAAACCAAATTCTGGCTGTCAAAAAATAGGCCACTGCCACGTCACCTATATGGAGCAATAAGGAGTGTCAGGAGGGTGGACTGGCTGGGTTCTCTTCATAAGAATCTTCCTGGGGACCTAGTACTCGTGAGATTCAGAGACACAAACATTGTCCCTTACTTGAAAACCTGGCCGCCACAAGAGACAGACGGCCCAATATCTATATGGGACTTATATGACTTTTATCCCTCAATCCCTGGTTTTCCCCCTTGCTTGAAATCATACCCTATATGATTGGTTTACAGCATGATCATTTTGGGAAATACTGGGAGTGGTAATAACTAATTCTAACCCCCATTTTCACCATCTCAACACGGGGGTGGAAGGGAACTAATTATGTTTGGGACCCTGTCCTACTGTTTTTGGATCAGATTGGACTTGGCAATCATGGAGTGATCTTCTTTTTAGACTTTTAAACCTTTTTAATCTTTTATGTAAGTTGACACTGGTTCTTTTGATTTTTCTTTTTAAATGATGATCATCTTTTCCTTTACCTTTTATTTGAATGAAATTGGCTGAATGTACTGTATGATTTTTTCTGTTACTGTATGCTTATATGATATTCTTTGGTAATATCGAATAAAGCTTATTTTGATTTGATTTGATTTGATGTGACTAAAAAGAAGAGATAAATCTGAGTCATTAACAGCTGGAAATGCCATTAGTGATATATCTCTCTGCTTAGGCAGTATGGGAGGGGGGAGGATGTCATTCATTTGGTTCTTTTGACCTGATGCCTTCATTATTTTCTCATAAATCAGATTAATTTTATTTTCAAAGAACAGGGAAATGTCATCACATAGAAGTTGGGAGAAGTCATCTGGGCTTTCACATGCTGCAGGTTTTACAAATGTCTGTAATATTTTATACAATTCCCAAGAGGAATTTCCTGCCTCCCCAAGTTGTTGGGTAAGGCAGTTTTTCCGTGCAAGTTTGATGTTCCTATAGTAGTTAGATTGAGCCTCATGGTATGACTTCTTACTTTCCTCTGTCCGCGTTTTCCTCCATTTCTTTTCTTTCCTCCTACATCCTTGCTTCTCTACTCTGAGAGCTTCAGTATACCAAACTTCCTGTTTGGAAGTAGGGTATTGTTTGTGGAGCTTCAGGGGGGCTATCTTATCAATTGCTTCTATAAGCGAGAGGTTAAAATTGGATAATGCCAGCTCTACATCATCCTTTTCTGTGGGAGTAGGCTGTTTCCATACCCTCTGCAATTCCTCAACCGTAACTTTGTGCCACTGTCGACGCCAGATAGGTGGGAGAGTGTTCTTTTGTGAGGGTTTATCCACTCCAGATAGCGAAAATTCTACTATAAAGTGATCAGACCAATTTATTTGAGTTATAGAAGAGCATCGTACTCCTTTGAATTCTTTGAATTATTTTGATCAACAGAATACTCTGCGCAATATTATAATGATGATTATTGTGTTGAGGGTGAGGTTCAGGATTTTCATTTTAGTTAGAGCAGCCATGGACAAAGTAAGGGAGTTGTATCAGTTCCAGTGGATCAGAATGGGCCTTTTGTTGAAGTTGTTGCATTGGGTGTTGCAGAGCCATTTTTTTTGGATACTGGTGCAATGAGAAGTTCTATTATTCATTCCAAACTCCCTGGGGCACCTTTGTCTGGCTTAACTAACGTTTCAGTAGGATTTTCTGGTGCCCCTATTACTAACCCGGTTTCTTGTCCTTTGCCTCTTTCGATTGGTCCTTACGATTTGGAAGCTCCGCTTATTTTAACGACTGGTTGCGGAGAGAACTTGTTGGGTTTGGACTGGTTGAAACGTCTTCATGCGATGTTGGATTGTTCCTCTTCTGGTGTGCATCTTACCTTGGGTGGAAAATGGGTTTCTCCTATGTATTTATCTAAAGATTGATTCCTGCCTGAATTGCAGTCTCTTACTACTACGCTTTGGGCCACAGGTCCGAATGATGTTGGTCAGCTCAAGATTCCACCTTACGTGGTTACCATTAAGCCTAATGTTAAATTACCACGCATTCCTCAGTATAAGATTCCCTCAGTTTCCTGTTATCCCATATATCACTGCCTTGCTTACTATGATACCCGCTTCAGCAGCATGGTTCTCGGTTATTGATCTCAAAAATGCTTTCTTTAGCATTCCTATTGCTGAGGAAAGTAGGGATATTTTTGGCTTCTATCTCTCGGAGGCCGAAGTTTCCAGTTCAAGCGTGCACCTCAAGGCTATTGTGAAAGTCCCTCTATTTACAGTCAGGCTTTGAAATCTCAGCTTGATGCTTTCATTTTACCCCCATGTGCCACTCTTATTCAGTATGTGGACGATTTGTTAGTAGCTGCTGATTCAGAGGATGTTTGTAAGGATGTTACTGTTTCATTGTTGCGTCATTTGTCTGACCTACATCACAAGGTATCACCCTCTAAGTTGCAATATTGCCGCCAAGAGGTTACCTATTTAGGTAATCTCTTGTCGAAGGAGGAAAGACGATTGACCCCAGAACGAATTCAAGCAATTGCGCAAATGTCTGTGCCATCCACACAAAGGGAGGTGCGTACCTTCCTGGGCATTACCTCTTATTGTAGACAATGGATTCCGAATTTTTCTTTGTTGGCAAAACCTCTGTTGGCACTCACATTGAAAGATACACTCCAACCTCTTCCTTGGACTGATGAATGTCAGAAGAGTTTTTCTGACTTACGTACTGCCTTTTGTTCTGCTCCTGTGTTAGATACTCCACATTACAGTAAGCCTTTCACACTCTATGTTCATGAAAGAGAAGGTTGTGCGTTGTCAGTTTTAACACAACAATTTGGAGACAAACAACGACCATGTGCCTAGTTTTCGGCTACATTGGATCCAGTAGCCAAGGCATTGCCTAGTTGTCTCAGAGCTACAGCAGCGGCAGCGATCTCTATTCGCCAATCTGCTGGATAGGTACTAGATAACACTCTTGTGGTTATGGTACCACATGCAGTGGATACTCTTTTGAACAGAACGAAAACACAACACCTCACGAGTGCTCGCTTGTCTGGATATGAGCTGAGGCTTTTGGCTAGCCATTTACACATCAAGCGGTGTAATACTTTGTATCCAGCAACATTGTTGCCCATGCCGGACGAGAAAGGTATTCAAGAACAGCATGATTGTTTTCTCCAAACAGAGGAGGAAACGAAAGGCAGAATAGATTTAAAAGACACACCACTTGTGGACCCGGATGGGATCCTATGGGTAGATGGGTCTTGTTTCAAACTTCCAACTGGCGAGACGACTGCAGCTTATGCTGTTACCACCTTGTATACGGTAGTGGAGACACCACGCATTGCACAGAATTCAACCCAAGCAACTGAATTAATTGCCCTGACGAGAGCGTGTGTGTTGGCTAAGGGAAAGAGAGTGAATGTTTATACTGATAGCCAATACGCCTCTGGTGTGGCTCACAGCTTTGGTCGTTTGTGGAAGCAAAGAGGATTCTTTACTTCCCATGGGACTAAGATACAGCATGGTTAGTTGGTGACTGACCTTTTCGAGTCATTTGCTTTGCCTACACAAATAGCAATAGTCAAGTGTAGTGCTCATAAGACGATTACTGATGATGTGAGTCGCGGGAATGCTTTTGCATATGAGGTAGTGAAAGAAACAGTGAGAGATGCTACAAGTCACATGTGTGTTGCAGGCCCTGCAAGATGGGTCAGAGAGGGAGGAATGTGAGAGGACACTACAGAAAGTGTGAGAACGATTCAAGAAGATGCGACTGAGAAAGAATTGAGTAAGTGTAGAGAAAGTACGTGAATGTTGGACGCGACACGGTGTTGGACGGAATTGTCAGAGCATCAGCGTTGGCTGTTACCAGACGTCTACGTACTACCTGTAGTTACTATGGTCCAGCCCACATCAGTGCAAAAGGCATATGTAAACTTCTGGCTCCAGTATGGCAGAATAAAGGAATTCCTAAATGTGCGGAGAATATGGTGAAGCATTGCATTGTTTGTTTAATGCATAATCCAGGAAAAGGAACCCCAACTCCAGCAGGTAATTTTGCTCCCCCTACTTACCCTTTTGAGGTATTACAAATCGATTATATTCATATGGATCGTTGTAATAACCTTAAGTATGTTCTGGTGGTGGTTTGCGCCTTTTCCAGATGGATAGAGGCCTACCCCCTGAAGGACAATACTGCTTTGTCAACTGCCAAAGTCCTTTTGAAGGAGTTTTTCCAAGGTTTGGTTTGCCGCGCATTGTCTGGAGTGGCAATGGAAGTGAATTCGTAGGCCAAATTATGCAGAAAGTGTGTACGGGTCTAGGTATTATGCAGAAATTCCCATGCGGCAAACCACCCTCAGTCAGCAGGTTTGGTAGAGTGCTATAATGGTACTCTCAAGCTTAAATTGGCAAAGATTCAGGCCAGCACGGGTCTTGCTTGGTCTGACGCCTTACCTTTGGCACTTTTATCCACGAGTACTACTGTACATTCTCGTTTGGGACTTAGTCCCTATGAGGTCATTTCTGGGCGCCCACCCAATGTCTGGGGAGTCCCTTGACCTAAAAAGTATTCTGACATCCCATACCCAATGTTGATTGACTACTTGCATGACCTCACCACTAAATTACGTGTTCTTCATCAACAGGTTCAAAACGCTCTGCCGGAGGCCTCTGCGGATGATGTCCATGGCGTGCATTGTAAGAGGGTACCTTTGCCTTTGCCTTTTGATCAGTGGGTTCGTAAGGGTATGAGCGACAGTGAAGGCGAAAGGGTCCCTTGATTTGTACCTTTTAGTAGTGCACGCCTGGATCAAATGAACTCTGAGAAAGAAGACGACGACGTGTTGCAAGAAACTGTACCATCGCATCTGCGATTAAACACAGCGAATCCAAACAATTCCTAATAAGACTCGGTACGATTTAAGACCCAGATTAACAAAAGACAATTGAATTTTTCTTTTTCCTTTTCTGATTACATTTTTTATAAGAGACATTTTTCTTTTCCACTATCCATCAAGTTTGAGGGTCACTGTAGGAGTCTTAAACCTGTGACCTGAGTAGTGACAGTAGGTCTGCAGGACTTGCAGAACGGCTAACAACCACAGCTAAGTGATCTAGGAAGATTGTTGTGAGCAACGCTTTAGAGTATGGATATTAAAGTGGAAAGCAATGATCAGAATGTAAAAATGAAAAGTAAATGTAATAAATTATTGGTTAGTCCGTGTGGCATAACCTTATGTATTTTAATATGTTCATGTATTTTATTAGCTTGTGTAAGTTGGGTTGTTTACACTATGCAGCAAGCACCTGTTCCAACTTCTGTTTCCTTGTCTTTCCCTACCACTGCCTCTCCACATCGGTTTCATACACTCCCAGAACATGAAAAAATTAGGAGGACGGAATATTTCAATAATTCATTTATTCAGTTATTGCATCAGCATCAATTGGTAATGAACACTACTAATTGTTGGGTCTGTGGGCTCATGCCACATAACACAGAGAGAGGGATGCCATATTTAGTCCTTCCGTTTTCATATGAAGGTTCCGCTTGGGCCTATTTGGCCATGTTTTCTAATATATATCAGAACCAACTTCGACATCCTCTTGGTAGTCCATGGTGGAGGAGCAGATTTTAGTCACAGTTCTTTAATAAAGGGAATAGTGGCCATGGCTAGAATTGCTGAGATTAGTAAGATTCCCGTGGATGAGAAAAGAGCATATGATGGCTGGAATGTAACCCGTTATGTTACTAGCCTCACGGACAAGGCTAGGGCGAAGGAGATCCTCACCAATTTGGACTGTACCTCATCGAGGTAATTTCTGTCTACAGATTAATGGCCAGAATGTTAAAAATCAACAGGAAAAAAGTGTCTGTTCCCATACTTATGTCTATTCACCTCAGATTTCCTCACAGTTAGTGCCATCACAAGGCACATATTTTATCTGCCATGATAAAGCCTATATGTGGCTTCCTACCTACTTTTCAGGAACTTGCTATGTGGCTTTTCTTCTTCCTCCAACATATACTGCTCCTTCAGGTCATCATAGAGAGAGATATGGCCGAGGAGTTATTGATTTGAGAGACACAGCAGGACAAGAAGGAGGGGACTTTATTAAAGGGATGCTTCCTTTCTGGGGCCCAATGGCCAACAGCAGAGACATCAGACAGCTAGTTTGTGTTGTTGAGGCTACCTAAATGTAACTTCTGGAGCCTTGAGTAATCTGACAACCGAACTTCAGGCGGATCGCTTTATGACTTTGCAGAATCGAATGGTTCAAGACATTGTCCTTGCAGATAGTGGAGGAGTCTGTAAATTGTTCGGGTCTAGTTGCTGCATTTACATTCCTGATAATGCCCCTACGGTATACCAAGCCATCTCCAAGTTGCATATCATCTCCGAGTCTATACACCAGGACACAGCATATTGGTCTGTGATGGGATGGTTTTGGGGACTACTGTCCACTTGAGGATGGAAGATACTAACTTTCCTTGGAATGTTTTTGGCCATCATTTTCTCTTGTTGTCTCTGTGTACAGTGTGGACCTGCCATCTGTGGTCTTAGTGCTACTATGTGTGTCCCAAGGCCTGTGTCACAGAAAACAGAGAATATTAAAATGACGTTGCAGCAACAGCTCGATGACCTCATGGCCATAGACATCGACTCAGACTAATTTGAGTCCTTTGTGTTTAGCCTGAGTAATGGCGAAAGGAGGGTCTAAGGTTCTTCGGTTTTTGACTTTGTTCTGTATTTAGCCGCCATTTTGTGTTTCGTCGCCATTTTGTGTTGCCCTCACTCAGGCAGCACGGCGAACAGAGTGTTTTTGCTTTTCTCAGCTGCTACGTGTCCCTTCGGTTACAGAGTAACCGCCTGCCCTTGTTTACCAAACCTATGTCAGGGTCTGGCCGAGTTTGTTAATCCATGTCTGGGTTGATTGATCCCTGTCTCGACTGACTATTTGCCTTCTCCTATTCTTTCCCTACATTATCTTATCTGACTGGCCTTCGCTATTCTCTCCTTGTATTCTCATGTTACACAACTATCCTTTGAGACACACAAATACGTCCTGCCACCTGCAAATTGGATTGTCGGTACTAGCACTGATTAATTTGTTGGGAGGGGTAACACACGGGGTTTGAGAGAGGGGCGTATTTGAGATACCTGATAGCTTGTTTTCCAACTTTTCTTATTGGTTCGTTTTGTATGTGTAAGGAGTAAACTTTGTAAATATGTTTGCTATAAAAGACTGTGCGCCACAGATTGAAGTGGCAGTCTCCTCAGAACCTACCATGTATGTAACTTCTGGGATAACTGTGCTTGGCTTCAGCTAATAAACCTGGGTTTCTACGCCCAACAGAGTGTCTCGTGTCTCTGTTAGACAAGGCAGGTGAACTCAGGGATTTCAGGCGTGCCCTGCGCCACCAGGCCCATAAGGCCCGGTTCTCCAACGGGTACCCCATGCGAAATTACAATGCGACCGCCACAGTGGCGGTTGCATTTGACAGCTTTTCCATTGCTGGATCCCGCACCCGCTGTAATGGAAAAAAGGGAGGTGTAACACATCCCTGTACTATGTGACATGCAGTGTCTGTCCCTCGGTACAGGGATCTGTTGGGAGGCACATTAGGTGCCCCCTCACCCAAAGAAAAGGGCTCTGGATGAAGGCAGGGCAGCTACAAGCCCCCAACGTCCATCCCCACCAGCCTTTCCATGGCGGGTGAACCGCCATTGAATATCTGGCAGGGAGGGACCATCCTCATCCCTACGGCGGTGCGGCACTTCCACAATTTTTGGGATTAGGAGGACCTCCGCCGCACGAGCAGGTGCAAGGAGCCCATCGGATGCGTGACGGTCGGGCTGTCCGCCTACCTGCACACCGCCTGTCATCAAAATCTGGCGGGCGGAAAAGTTGCATAGGGTGGCGGGGAGACCGCCACCGACAGCCTTTCGGTGGCGATCTCCCGCCATCCTAATCAGCCCCTTAGTAATGTATAGTTACTTTAAATGGATCCTGGAATGTTATGTAATATGTAACAACCACAAAGCCCCTCACTCTTTCTCCCTTATCAAGGTACTTATAATATTTAATTTACAGCAAGAATATTTAATCAGAAAGGCTACATACCTATGATAATTAAAAACATCTCTTCCCTGTCAGCACAGTTTGAATAAATGAAGGGATCTGAATTTTTATAACCACAAAAAACACATATGTTCCACTAATCAGCAAACAACAAATGGTTTCAGTTTCCAAAAATAATTCTACCCACTCCTTCAAATCCTGTTTATTCAGATTGTCCCCTTGAGAGCTACTGTTTTTACACAAAGCAGCAATTATCAATGTATATGCAAGTAACAATGTAAGGCATGATTTCTGTTGATTTTACCATAAGCTGTAAGTAAATTCTGCATACCTGCTGAAACATATTCATGAATCAGGTCCAATAGATCATCCAGCTTATTTTGTATTTCGTGGAGTAAGTGCATTTAGCAGGGGCTAGGATGCCCAATAGTAATCTAATACCTAAGCATCTCTGAATTGAATAAGTTATCATTGGCGTGGTCCCTTCCCAGTAAATACAAATGAATACACACTTTACCCTATAACTACAAGAAAGTGCTTGAGGAATCATTTCCCCCATTTTTGTTTCAGTAATGTGACACTCCTCATATAAAGTCTTGTTGCCTCTTTGCTTCAGCGGGACATATCTATAGGTCTTGGCAGTGTATCACCAGATGTGACAATATGGATCAGATATACTAAATTTTCATGCAATACAGTGTAGCTACAAAATTGCTGTGCTGCGTTGTGTGAAAGGGAGAGAGGAAAATAGCATCACATCTACTAAGAGATGGCATTATTTTCCTTTCTGCAGGTGCTGGCTCACTTTAAGTTAACAAGTGCCAGTGCACACACCCATGTGCCATAATGCAAGGAGCTGTGCACAATGCCAAGTACATGTTTTGTACCGGAACGGTACCCTTTCACAAAGAAAATACTATACTTAGACATAATGTAACACTTTTCCAACTTTTAATGTGTGCTGTACAGTGAAGCACACTATGCAAAGTCAGAAACATTTGTAGTATAAAAACATTTCTTCAAGTAAATGTTAGCCTCAAAGAGTTATTTTTGGCACAAAGCCCTCCGTACACATGTTAGAAAATAGGGCTGTGCATCAGATATCTTGGATGGTTGCATGGAAACGCCAATAGTACGCCCCATGGAAGCAAAGTAATGCATAGTAGCATATAGCTCTACTTTGTGTTACTTAAGGATTACTTCCAATGCTAAACAAGTTTTGCATTGAAAAGTAAACCCCAGTTCTACATTTTGTGCCTGTTGTACACTTTTGTGATACAAACCTGGAGCAAGTGTTAGTAAATTAGCCCCTCTTTTTTCCTCCTACCTTCTGTCATTGCACCTCCTATTTTTCTCGTGTTACTCCTTATCCTACACCTAGTAGAAGACCCCTGGAGCTGGTTATAATAATTTTTACAAATATATCCAGAGTACACTAATATTTTCCCCGCAATTCAGAAGTCTTTTAAAGAATGTGAGAGAACTGCAATCACTGATTTTTCATCCCCTTACAACCCGCTGGTAGAATTGAGTACATATATTTCCTGAAATACCTAGTCCTATAAACTAGAGTAATGTCATAAAGCTCAATATTCACTGACGCCCACCCGACAGGCCAATGTTGAAATTGTGTTTCTCCATTAATTGGTAAAAATGAGCAGTTGATGGAAATGTTTGTGAATGGAGGTAGAAAAAATAAAAGGTCTCATCTTATAGTAAGACTGTTCTACATGTGCGGAATAATTAAAATGGCGAATGAAACGCTGGATTTATGGTTATTAAGCAACCATCATACAAACCCACGTGGTATTTCGGAAATGACAGTCTCCTTATGCTTCAAGCATTCGTGAGGTTCCTGCATCTGTCTTAACCTTAATGTTTTCAGTGAAAGCAACTAATGAAATCTTACTATATATACACGCTTTGATGGATATGCTCCAAATGATCTGCACTTCACCATGTGTCCCAAAGTAACAGAGATGGCTGTATCACACACAATGCTTATTGATTGTGGGTGCATCCAGGATGTCCAATACCCATCCACCTTAGGTATCCAATTAGTGGGCTTACCAAAGTAGTCCAGATGCCATATTGATAGAACGACCCTCGAGGACACCTTAACATTTCTTGCTTTTATCCTAATTGCAATTTGAGCACAGTCCCAAAAATAGTCCAAGGTCTTTTAGTACAAGATTTGAGTTATCACGTCATGAGACCAGGTCCCAAATTAGAGTTCACAATGATGAAGTCAATCCAGTTTAAACTTTATTTCTCTCCAGAAAAACACTGTAGCCGACGCTTCACTGGAGTCAAGCTATCCAGGCTGAAGAAGGCTGATAGCCAGAAACCGGTCCTTGAATGCTTGATTCCGGTCTAAGAAAGACATGGCTTGGTAGTTCGGGCTGGACTGTTCCCATGAGGCACAGGGTCAAGGCTGATTTGCATATAGCCAGTGTCTGACCTAGGGTGGTGTGGAGTGCAAAATAACAATGGATTTAGGCCCAGATCTTTGTACTGGGGAGAATGTAAGACATTGTTCTGCATTCTGTCCATCAACTGTGTTTTTTGCAATTTTCACCCCGAGTGGGCTGGGTATGCTCAGACGTGAGTCCCAGGCTCTCCACATACTGGAGTCAAGCTATCCAGGCTGAAGAAGGCTGATAGCCAGAAACCGGTCCTTGGATGCTTGATTCCGGTCTAGGAAAGACATGGCTTGGTAGTTCGGGCTGGACTGTTCCCATGAGGCACATGGTCAAGGCTGATTTGCATATAGCCAGTGTCTGACCTAGGGTGGTGTGGAGTGCAAAAAAACAATGGATTTAGGCCCAGATCTTTGTACTGGGGTGAATGTAAGACATTGTTCTGCATTCTGTCCATCAACTGTGTTTTTTTGCGGTGAGTGATTAGGGGCATAGACCAAGCCTATGATCAGAGATTCCCCGAGATATTTTCAGCTTAGAAAGAACATGTCGGCCCTTATAGTCAAGTCTTCAGTACCTTATGCACAGTGATTTCTTCAGTATAAAGTCCACTGCACACTTCTTTGAAGACTGTTCTCTGGGATATTGAGTTCAAGAATATTGTGTAACACTAATATCATGGACAAAATATTGAGGGACATAATAGACAAAGGTAAGTGCACAGAGGGAAGTATAGATTGCCTTTTCTTAACAACACACCTCTGTACCTTGATGATTCTTATATTGTCAAGCTACATTATGAGGAATTAGGTATAACAAATCTACATATACTTACCTTTCAATTCTTCTGCCCTCAAAAGTATGTCTACGATATTAGTATCTCACAATATTGTGCAGTCGATTTTCTAGATCCACACCAGCTTTGACGGATTGGAGAGACTCAGACTTTGATTGTGTTCAAATAAAAGGTGGCTACTACAGAAAAGCCTGCCAACCCAATCTAGTTTCAGTTTGTCAGTTTCTTCTGTTGAAAGCTAGGTTTCTTTAAATAGCCAATGTTGATTTGCTTTCTGGATAGTAATAATAGCCTCTTATTTCTCTAACCATAGTGCAGTAGGCCTTTGACACTCAAAGAAGTGGCTTGTGAAGGATAGGTCTGGCCTAAAGTTTGCATCCTCTCTTTTGTCTCAGTGAATGATGTTTAGGCTGAGAGATTTTACAAGGTCAATAGTCATTAGGGCATTGGGTGTGTTTGGCTTGTTCATTACGTTCAAACTGCAAGCTGGTGTTCCCAACAAATAGAAAGAGTGTGAAGGGAAGTGGTTGGTACCAGAGATGGGAGTCAGTTGGATGTAAACTTGGTCTCTGAGTAGGGAGGAACCACAGTTGCTACTGCTGGTTATTAAGTGGCCCTATATCAACAACTTACCAAATGTGGCTAGCTACTTATACAGGGGAGGAAAGACTCTTGTGGGACAGAGTCAAGTGGGATAGTAGGGGTATTTGCTGTATGTATGCTAGAGGGACTTGTCAGTATTATGGTCATACTCTAGGAACTGTGGATCAGCCAGAATTCCTCAAAGTTTAAGACCAGGAGGTCTGAGGGGCTTTTGTAAGGTGTTATTTTTTGTGGGGACAGATGTCACTACTTAAAATGGCAACATAATGCAACAGTATCATACCTGGGGACCCTGAGGTGCAGAGGGAGACATCACATATACAGAGTGAAAAGCCACCTGTTGTGGCTAGAAAAACACTGGACAACGAAGGGGAGGTGGGTACGTTCATTTATTAATGTCACACAGGTAAGAACGGACCTAACACTTGGTCAGCATAACAGCCAACTGCCAACAGTAGCCCTCCAAACGGTTTTCCCACCCATTCAAACCCCTACATTCCAAGTCAGGATTGACCAAGAGACCTCAAGGCGCGAGGCGCCCTGGAGCTCTCGTGGTACAGGGGCACGACCCCTACATAACACGTCCCCTTCCGTTCAATAATAAAATGAAGAACAAAACAAGGGATTAGGCAAGAGAACTAACAGGAGAAAGCAAAAAAAGAACAGAAGTGAGGAAAGTAAAACCATAGTCTGAAGGATACAGAAAGAATTGAAAAGAAAGAGACATTGGCCACATGTACCAAGCTAATTACCGGTCGCAAACGGGAGATTCACAGACTTGTAGTTAGCCTATTGGTATTGCATCAAGCCCAAAGCCATTCGCAAAATACGTAATAACAAAATTTTCGATTACCTATTTTGTGAATGCAGTTAGGGAGTCGCAATTTGCGATTCATTAAATGCAATACAAAAAGCATTCTCAGAATGCAACTTTGCATTCAGGAATCACAAATTACAAGTTTATGGTAATTTGCAATGCCTTAGAAAAATGCACAAAATAACATTTTTTAAGTGCCATGTGGCACACACACATGCCCTTAGCGCATGTGTGTGCGCCAAATATGCACACATGCCAATATTTGGGGTGCATCAGGGTCGACTTTTGGCCCCCTGGCACTTTTGAAAATGCATTCGCAATTTGCGATTACCTATTTGATAATCGCAAATTGCGAATGGTTTCCCATTCATTCCTATGGGCCTCTAGGTCCATAGGAATGAATAGGAAAGCATTCCCTAATAGTGAATTGCAATATGCGATTTGCTATTAGGAAATCTGTAGGAATTGCTATTTTTTTTTCTAAACCTACATGCATACCAATTGTGATTCCTCAATAGCGATTCCTTAATAATCGGAACACCACGACGGCGGGGTAGGTTACTGGACCCGTGATAGGCGAGCACATTTACTCAGCCTGCAACCGAAAGGGTGCCGACGGACCGTGATCTCCTAAATAGAGGGGTTGGGGGTAGGTACCTACAGTAAGAGTCCCTATCAGCGCAAGGACGCTAAACTCCTTAAGAATAAGGTATTACAGGTCCACAGGCTATTTCTTTCCTGGAACATGTTTCATGTAGTTTGTTTTTCGCTTCACACTCTGGTCCTGACGAAGCGCAACGGGATCCTTTAGGGACCGGATGAGAGCGCGAAACATGTTGACCTTGTATTAAGTAGGACTTTTTCACTACTGCACACATCCTGAGAGCAGCGGTTAGTCACACACCGCCCTCTGCATTTGTTTGAAAGAGGAGCTCCAGGATCTACTTCCTTTTAATTTACCATATGGACCCTTGAATAAACAATGGTTCTGGGTACCATTCGGTAATTTTAAAAACACCCACTCACCTTTTTTAATAGGCCCACTCACCTGCATGCACAACTCCTTTTTTCTCCTTAAAAGATCTCCACCAAAGAGCTTTGTCGCGGGGCCCGTGAGGGACTGCAGCGCCACCCCCACGAGAAGCAATGCCCGATGATGAAGCATGACACTCGCAAGGATGTGTGAGGGCACTATATTCAAAAGGAGAATTTCCCCCAACACCTATGTAGATCCAACCTGTCATGATTGCTTTGTTCGCCCTAAGTTGGCAGGGTATGCTCAGACGTGAGTCCCTTGCTCACTTGGCCACTGGATTCAAGATAGCCTGGCTGGTGAGGATTATGAATCTGAAACCGGTCCCAGGATGCTTGTTTCCGGTCCAGGGAAGACATGGCTTGGCAGTTGGGGCTGGACTGTTCCCATGAGGCACAGGGTCAGACTGATTTGCATATGATCATGTCTGAACTGGGGTGGCTGAGTGAGTTAAAGAATGGTGATGGATTAAACCCAGATCAGTTGACTGGGGGTGAGTGTTTGATTTGCTCGAACGCTCCGTCCACCATCCCCTTTTGTATCGCCCTGTACTGATGAAGCCTTGTCGTGTCAGGCAGCTGAGAGACTCCACCTTCAGGGCAGCAACCAGCAATAGTAGGATGCAGCCGTGGCCCGGGTCAACTCCTCAACATACACGAAACCCCAGGACTCCTAAAGCTTAGGTTTCCACACCTGACGCACTTCACCGTGTGGGAGGCAACTCTTGGGAGCCAGTAATGAGGTAGGTTGACTTGGATAGGCTTGAAACAAACAGGAAGGCGGGATGACGAGTGCCATCCAGCTTCGCCACAAACTCCACCTTCAGCCACTGGCAGCCATCTCTGATCCAAGACTGGAGGGCACAGGGGTGTGCAATCTCAACTCCGCTGCCATCACTCGCTATGAAACTGCCAGAGGACGGAGACTCCAACCACGCAGGGAACACTGGTCCGCTCGGAACTAGGATGCCGCTGTGTCTCCACTGAATACCACACGTACTCTCGCTGACACCGGCCAAAATCATTTTGGAGAGAACAACACTGGACAACGATGAGGAGGTTGGTACATTGATTTATTAATGTGACACAGGTAAGAGTGGACCTAACACTTGGCAGGCATAAAGGAAACTGCCAACTGCCAACGTTAGCGCCCCAACCGTTTTTCCCACCCATTGAAAACCCTACATTCCAAGGCAGAATTGACCATGAGACCTCAAAGCACGAGGCGTCCTCAAGCTCTTGTGGTACAGGGGCACGAGCAATACATAACACCACCATTTAAATTATATTGCATCAGCAATCATGTGTTTGTCATTTACGTACCAAAAGGATAGGATTGTTGTGTCTAGCATGGATGGACAAGACATTATGCCCATGTGGCGACTCTCAAGTAGTATTTAGATATAGTGCAAGTATTTAAAGGGGGACATTAACCCAGCAACACATACCATGGCAGAACAAATAAATCAAATGGCCTGAAAACCACAAACAGCAATAAAGAGAACGTGACAGTAAACATTAAACTCAAACATTTGCAGCTGAATCTTCATAGGACACTCTCAGGAGCTTTTGTTGCTGGATCATGGTCGCTAGGAGGCACCTGGCAAGAAAGTTGCTGCTTCAGCAAAAAATCTACTTGAGTGGCAACAAAATCAACTTAAGAAGCTGCACCCTCTGGTGTGCCGTGTGGAGCCGTTTGCACTGATCTTTCAGCATAGAACGAACTCCCAGCACTCAATCACAGTATGAGCAGCATGATGTGTCTGTTTCTGCTCATTTGTGGAATTCTGCAGAACCGCGCTGAGTTTTTTAGTAACTCAGTGGAATTCCGCGAGTTGCACCCAGGCCTAATGGTGCGCCCTTCAAAACTGTAAGGCCAAGTTTCTTGGCAGTTCGGATGTCCTCCATGCCTCTCTGTGGTGAAGGAATTAGGAAATATTAGGACCTTGTTGGTTGGACTTGCCTATACATTGAGCCTAATCCTCAGTACTTTCAGGGTTCAGGAGAAGTTAATTTTTTTGGAGCATTCTCCTTACACTTGGAAATGCCATAATGCTGTTAAAGGATTTGTTATCCTTTTTGCACTCTGTCCTCCACATTTCTAAGTTTGTGGAATAGGAGCCACTTGTCCTGGACTGAATTTGGCAGTTTATCAAATGACATTTCCATGGCATCTTTGTGATTCTCTGAAGATTCAAAAAAGCCATGGAAAACCACAAAATCAGTTTTGGTGGACCTGATTTATGGTAACTTGTCCTCCAGGGCCCTAAATGTAGATTCCAATTCCATGATTTCCTTCATAATCATCTAAAGCAGCAGAAGGGTGCCTTTGTTTTCTTTCTATTACTGCTTCCATTGGCCATTTCGGTCATCGGGATAGGTCCAAGTGAGCACTGTGTGTGGTTGATACCAAAACAATGTGGCAGTTACTCCTTGGGTTTAGTTGGTGGCAGTGATCACTCTTATCTGTCTGTTGATTTCTTCTGCTGTTGATGAATGATGCTGTGAGACTGAATTACCATCAGAAGGAATTGGGCCTGATGCCTCTTTGTGTCCCCACTCTGTTCTCTCTTCAAATATCACATATAGAGGAAGGAGTTGGAGGTAAATCAGTGGAAGAACAACTTCCCTTGCTCATCCAGTGAGCTCTTAAGTTGAGTAAATGTAGATCTCAGTCCTTGCTAAACCCAAGCAACCGTTGGACGAACAGCCCCTCAGAGTTAATACTTCTCCTTCTCCATAGATTGGCAGGGTTACATTACCTCTATCAGCTGGGTCTGGTGGCTGATGCGTTCACTGCAAGAGTCTGTGTTCAACCTCATGGTTACAGGTTCAAATCCTGGTGGGTCCTTTTATCCATCTGAGGTCAATAAAATGAGTACCATTGAGGTGGGTAACAATAAACATCTGTTATTCAGCACCAAGATACCTACGGGTGAACGTGTGCTTTACAAATACACATGTTATCAGGCCCCTATAACTTCACTGACACTCCCTAATATCACCAGCAGCATATCACCGAACCTCCATGAATTTTTGCTTGTGCAGTTAATCGAGAATGGATAATAATGAACTTCACATGGGCTTTGGTTAAGGGTGGGTGGGTTCTGAAGGCTCTGTTTAAGTGTGATGAGACATTATGCCCAGTATCCTGTCATCACCATCTGATGTCAGTTAACATCCTGTGGAAGGCTTCGATATTGGAACAAGGAAAAGTACCGGGGGTGCTTTTGACGTCCCTGTCTGGTGACAGGTGCCACTCGTTCATGAGTCCGGGCTTGAGACCAACACATTGCTCTCTTTGACAAAGTGTATTCTCATACTGCTTCAGTACACCGGTTGTCCCTGCCAGGGTCGAATTGGGATAATAATTTGCCCTCTGCCAAGGCCTGAAGACATTGAGGCAAAGGTGACTGCACCTAGCCCACAGTGAGACTGGGGCTGCTTTTCTTACCCAGCCCCTTGCCAGCTCACCAGAGCCTCAGGGTGATGGCCTGGCAGGGGAAGGTTCTAGGAGCTGAGGTGAAGGTGGCAAAATAGCCAAAAATCCACCTTGCACCCCAGAGAGACCCCTGCATTATTCCACCCTCCCCTGCCCACCAAGGCCTGAACGTGATGGTCCATCGGGGCAGGGGTGAGGGATAAGACCCTGCTTCTGGGTCAGGTGGCCATTTAGGGGGCTGAGGTGAAAATAGCCCCCAGCCTGTTCCGTTAGAAGTGAAGACATCCAACAGCCATAGCAACATCTGCTTCCCAGCGAGGCCTATTGTCGCCATAACCTCAGTATGGTGGCCTGGTAGGGGAAGAATGAAACAAGGGCCCTAAAACAAATGTCCCACAGGTCACCCTGAGGCATCAGCTCATTTCCCAATGCAAGACTACCCACTATCTCAATCCGACGTTAGTCCCTACAGAGCTGGGTCGGGGATCAATTGATGTGGCTGCAGTACAAAGGCATGAAGAACATTAGACTTTCCCTGACTGCATGCTGTAGCTTCTTCTTTCTTTGCAGTGACCCCACTCTCTGTGCCCTGGTGAGTCCCTGTTTGTTGCAGGTGCTCCTACGCAGCAGAGTCATCATAAACAAAAAGAAAGCAGTCATCTTATACGCGGGCAATACTCCACCCATGTTCATATTATTTTGTTGTGATACTTGTATTGTTACGAGCTTCTACAAGTACCTATTATCAATATGCTGTACCTCGCAGTGTGTTCCACATGCTGTACTGGAAGAGTAGAGTAGTGTGTGGTGTTGTAGATATGAGGTTCAGTGGAGATCAAAACCTCTGCTTTCACCTTGGCTAGGCTTCAGTGTGTTATCTGTAGTAAGCTACTTATATATTGGGAGAGATGACCATACTGTCTCTTGCATTCATTTTGATGAGAAGGCACATATTGGCTCTGCAGCTCAGAAGGCAGCAAGTGCCCAGGGACAACACGATGATTCACAAGGCAAATAGCACCACAATATCATATATGGAAGGCAAAGGAGTACCTCTCTGAAGCGTTCCTTCAACCCAGTCAGTCACTCTCACTACCCAAGCCCGAGCCGGACCATACTACTTGGCAACACAATGTTGTCGGGCCGGGAAAGGAGAGGACAGTAAGTCCACAGCACTGATGGCCAAACAGGCAACAGTCGAATGGGGAATGAAGCAGGGGAGACTCTCGGAAGAAGAAGGCATCTCGTCAGCTACACGTCGATCAGCGTTGCACTCTGGCCATCTGGGCACAATGCCTGGCATGCGTTGATACAGGTCGCACCAGACAATTGGAGTTCTGGACTTTTTGGTTCCGTCCAGAGGTGTCAGGGTACAACACCCAAAGACCCCGGAGTTCCACCTGCCTTGGTGCACAAATGAACAGAAACACGAGCTTCTCGATGGTGGCGTCAAAGACCAAAGGTTTATTACTGCAGGGACACAGAAGTCACAGAATCTACACACGGGCAGAAACCAGGAGCCTGTTCGATTTGTACAAAGTGGGTTGCTCCTTATATACTAAAAATTGTGCTCTAGGCAAATATTTCACATGTCGGTACATTCCCAAACCTTTTGTGTCTCTAAACAATAAATATTTGGCGTTACACAGGAACTGTCGATAATATCTGATACCAAACATCACGAAGAGGGGTTCCCACCAGTCCATCACAATCCCTTGTCAATATTGCATTCAAGAGCCGGACCGCCTCATCGTAAAGTTCGTTACCTCCCCCTAATAAAGGCCCAGAAGGAAAGGAGCAGAGCCAGGTGCAGAAGATAGAAAAGCGGGATAAGAGATGTTTGTGGGTTGTAAATGGGCAAGGCTACCGGCTTCGGCCGCCTAATCATGATCAGGACAATGGACAGGAAAACCAGTTCAGGTGGGCTGGCCTCGGGCAGAGGAGGCAGTCTTTGTCGAGTCATGCAGCTTCAGCGTGATCTGGTTTAAGGTGTACGTGTCATGTAAGAGGTGAATCTCCGGCTAAGGCTACGTGTCCTTAATCAAAGTGGAGTGAATGAAATGATCAGAGGCTATTGCATATGTGAGGGCAAGGAACCACAAAATGGCGGCCATGATCTAAGATGGATGCCATGGGTAGATCAGAAATGTGTTCATAACAAGAGTGCTCTTGCTCGTAGCGTAGCGAAAACACTAGGATATACTAAATGGATCATTTGCGGTTCACTGATACCATTTTTATGTATTTCCGACAAACTTGAAAACACGGGTTCAAGTCGTCACGGAACCGTCACGGAACCTCAGACCCTCCTTTTGCCCTTACATAGGCAATTACTCAATCTATGTCTGAATCTAGTTCTATGTTCATCAGGTCAGTGACATGCTGTTGTATCATCATCCTTTCTCGTGTCTTTTCTCCAAACGCAGGTGGTTTTCTGAGACAAGTTGCAGCGCAAAGACTACACAGAGCAGGACCACACTGGATAATCAGACAACATGAGAATAGGAATACTAAGATGACACCAATGACCATTAGAACCTTCCATCCCCACGCTGAGATCAGAGTCCAAAACCACTCCATGAAGGACCAGTTTCCCTTGTCTACATGTATGGAGTCCGAAATCTTGTGCAACTTAGAGATCGCCTCGTAAACTGTTGGAGCATTATTAGGAATAAAGACACAGCAGCTCGATTGGATCATTCTGCATACCCCACCTCGATCTGCAAGTATAACATCTAGAACCATACGGTTCTGCAATGTCATGAGCCTATCCGCCTGAAGCTCAGCTGTCAGATTGCTAAGGGCACCAGCAGTTTCGGTAATAGTAGATTCAACTACCCGTGTTAGCTGACGTATGTTTCTACTATTGGCCATAGGCCCCCAGAACGGAAGGAAGCCTTTGAAGAAGTCTCCAGCTTCCTGACCAGCGGTATCTTCCTTGCTGAAAACACCTCTTGCTACTCTTGTTCTGTGGTAATCCGGTGAAGCAGTGTATGTCGAAGGCAACAATCGAGCAATATAACATGATCCTGAGAAGTCGGCAGGCAACCATGTATAAGCTCTGTCTCGACAAATGAAATAGGTACCCCTAGCAGTGAGGAAGGCAGGGGAGGAGTTAGCCGAAAACACATAAGTTTCTACGCACTCACTCCTCCCTAGCTGAGCTCTCGGATTTCTCCCATTACCTTGCAGACAGACCTGACCTCGGTGAGGTACGACCCAGATTGGAGTTGAGCTTTTACGCTTGCTTTCTCCTAAACTAAGGCGATACTCTGAAGTATTCCAACTTAAATATACTTGCAATTCGTCTCTAGGGTAAGATGGAGTATTATTGACATCCTTGATCATGTCAATAATTCCCTGGACTAAGGCTTTGTTGGCAGAGTTATATTTAGTGGAACGTGGTGGACGTGGAGGATAGGTTTCAAGGGCATAAGCAAAGATGGTTTGGAAGGCCTGAAATGATCCATTATAGCTGTAAGGCAAAACCAAATAGGGAATACCTTTATCCATAGTGTGAGGTATCAAGCCACACACCCAGCAGTCTGTAGTGTTAACTACCAGTTGGTGTTGGTGCAAGAGCTGTACAAAAGTGTTGTTAATGAACTCTGTACGTCGTGCTTGCTCATGTTCTGGAAATGAGTGAAAAGAGTGTATAGAAGAAATAGTAGAAGTAACAGGATCAAGGGGAGGTACTGTAGTAACTGGCACAAAAATCAAATTTATGCTAAAGACAATTCCACCCACCAATGTTGCTAAAACAATCAAAAATGTAATGGCACATTGCATCAAGAAACATTTGCTGTGAAGAATTCTATTTAGTCTGTTTCTGCGAACGTAAATCACATTTTCTCGTTGCAGTGCAGGAAGTTCCATCTTCTACAATCCGCTCGCGACCACTGATGATGTGTACGTAGATGAAATGCCTCTGTCAGCCCTGGGAGTTCCCAAAACTAACAGAAAGATCGACCTTGTGTCAGACCCCTGCAAATTCAAACTAGGCACACAGCCACGACCCTACGGCTACCCAGACGGCAAGGCAATTTAAAAAAACAATAAACAATAGCAAACTTCCTGGCTGAAAAGCAAAAGTTCAATGTATATAAATATCAAAATCACAATATGCAGTTGCCTGCTTTATTAGTTCGTTTTATGGCTTCTAAGGTTGTATCTCTTCTTCGCTGGTACTGTTTGGTCGGAAAATAGTGTATCACTAGCAGCTGTTGTAGAGTTTAAGTTCGCAGATGGCAAAGTTTCTTTTGATGCTGGAGACAAATGTTCAATGTTCAAAGCAGTCTTTTCAGGAGGAGAGTCACGTTTCAAAGTGTCAATAATCAAATCGGCATCGCTGAAAGGGACAAATTTCGGAGTTGCTTCAGATTCGGAGGCACCAATTCCCTTCTTCACCCAGTCGTCGTAGGGCAGCGGCAGTGGAACACGCTTTACGTGAGAAGCGTGGATCCAGTGCTTGCGGCCAGCAACACGTACAGCTGTCCTCGTTGCCAGCAGGATTTGGAAGGGGCCGATGTAGCGAGGCTGAAGATTCTTTGTCCTCGCGAAGTTCCGGACCACAATGAAGTCACCCGGTTTCAGTTGATGCCCCGGACTCTCCGGAGGCTTTGGCAAAGCATCAAAAACCTGTTGATGAATAAGACTTAATTTAGCAGTCAAGTCGTAAAGGTAGTCTATCAACATAGGATATTCAATGGAGCAAAATTGTTTTGGCCTGGGCACACCCCAGACATTTGCCGGGCGGCCAAACACAATCTCATATGGAGAAAGCCCTATTCTAGAATGCACTGTTGCTCTCGTTGATAACAAAGCCAAAGGAAGTGCGTCTGGCCAAGCCAAACCTGTGGATGCTTGTATTTTGGCTATTTTAAGCTTGAGGGTGCCATTGTAACCCTCGACTAAACCAGCAGACTGGGGATGGTTTGCACTATGAAATTTTTGTTTCAATCCTAGACCAGCACACACACTTTGCATAACTTTCCCTACAAACTCACTTCCGTTATCTGACCATACAATCCGTGGCATTCCGTACCTAGGGAAATATTCTTTTAGAAGAATTTTGGCAGTTGATAGAGCAGTGTTGTCCTTTAGTGGGTATGCTTCTATCCACCTGGAAAAAGCACAAACCACCACCAGGACGTATTTTAAATTATTACAGCGTTCCATGTGAATGAAGTCTAACTGTATTACTTCAAAGGGACAGGAAGGAGGAGCAAAATGACCAGCTGGAGTTGGAGTTCCCTTGCCAGGATTATGCATCAAGCACACCATACAATTTTTCACCACTCTCTCTGCACACTTACTGATTCCCTCATTCTTCCAGACCGGAGCTAACATCTTACATATCCCTTTAGAACTTATGTGCGCCACTCCATGCGCCATCGTCACTACTGCAAGCACATACGCATCAGGCAACATCCAACGCTGCTGTTCTGTCAAATCGATCCAACATCCATTCGAGTCCAATTTGCCCGTACTTTCTCTCCATACGCGTTTCTCTTCCTCAGTCGCTTCTTTCTGAATCTCTTTCACACTTTCCATTGTATCCTCACACATTCCAGACTCAGCAATCCATCTTGCAGACGTAGCAACATACATTCTACTCATCATGTCTCTAGCTGTCTGTTTAGCGGTTTCATCAGCAAAGGCATTCCCACGACCAACATCATCCGTGATTGCTTTATGAGCACTGCACTTTACAATCGCAACTTCAGTCGGTAAGGTTAGAGATTCCAACAAGTCGTTAACTAGCTGACCATGTTGAATCTTAGTCCCATGGGACGTAATGAAACCCCTTTCTCTCCACAACCGGCCAAAACTATGGGCCACGCCAAATGCGTACTGACTATCTGTAAACACATTCACTCTCTTTCCCTCAGCTAAAACACACGCTCTCGTAAGAGCTATTAATTCTGCAGCTTGGGCAGAATTCTGACTCACTCTTGCAGTCTCCACAATCTTCTTCAAAGTCGTTACCGCGTAGGCAGCAGTCACGTCACCATTCTCCAATTTAAAACATGACCCGTCCACATACAGCGTACCATCCGGGTCGGATAGAGGAGTATCCCTCAAATCGATGCGACCTTTTGTCTCTTCCTCCGTTTTGAAATAACAGTCATGTGGCTCAGAATCACTCGACTCTTGATCAGTTGGCAACAATGTTGCTGGATTCAATACATTGCATCTTTTGATCTGAATATGACTCGCTAATAACGTCAGCTCGTAACCAGATAATCTCGCACTAGTAAGGTGTTGTGTCTTCGTTCGGTTCATGAGTGTATCCACTGCATGAGGAACCATGACCACTAGCATATTGTTCATCACCAAACCAGCAGATTGCCGAATGGAAGCTGCAGCTGCCGCTGTAGCCCTCAAACAACTAGGCAATGCTCTAGCTACCGGATCTAATGTTGATGAGAAATACGCACAAGGGCGTTGTTTGTCACCAAATTTCTGTGTCAGAACACTCAACGCGCAACCTTCTCTTTCGTGAACGTAGAGCGTGAATGGCTTGCTATAATCAGGTGTACCCAATACAGGGGCTGAACACAGTGCTTTTCGTAACTCAATAAAACTCTCTTGACATTCATCAGACCATGGCACCGGACTCGGAACATTTTTCCCAGTCAAAGCTACCAATGGCTTCGCTAAAAGAGAAAAATTTGGAATCCACTGCCTACAGTAGGAGGTAATACCTAGAAAGGCACGTACTTCCCTCTGTGTGCGTGGAACACTCATTTGCATAATTGCTTTTATTCTTTCTGGGGTCAACTTCCTTCCCTCCTTTGATAAGAGGTGACCTAGGTAGGTTACTTCTTGGCAGCAATATTGCATTTTGGAAGGTGACACTTTATGATTCAAATTAGACAAATGATGCAATAGTGAAATTGTAGCTGCTTTGCAAGTTTCCTTGTCATCGGCAGCCACTAAAAGATCGTCTACGTACTGTACTAGGGCAGAACCTGGAGGAAGGACAAAAGAATCTAGCTGACTTTTTAATGCTTGACTGTAAATAGATGGACTCTCACAGTAGCCTTGTGGAGCGCGTTTAAATCTGAAACTGCGACCTCCTAAACAGAAGCCGAAAATATCCCTACTTTCTTCAGCTATCGGAATGCTGAAAAATGCATTCTTCAAGTCGATGACCGAGAACCATGTAGCTGTAGCAGGAATCAATGTTAACAAAGCAGTAATGTCTGGCACTACAGGAAACTGCGGAATTACAATCTTATTAACTTCTCTAAGGTCTATGACAAACCTATAGACTGGAGGCTTTGTAGGATCAGTTCGTTTCAAGATCGGTAATACAGGACTGTTACAGACATTTCCTCGCGTTTCTTCAACCACACCTTTCTTAATCAAATCTTGCACAATCAATAAGAGTGCACGCTCACCTTCACTCGATATTTTATATTGGGGAATTCTTGGAAATTTTACATTCGCTTTCAAAGTCACTATATACGGTGGAATCTCTAGTAGACCTACATCATTGGGACCAGTCGCCCAAAGAGAATCAGGGAGTGAACGTAGCTCCGGCGGGAGTGCGTCCATTGACAAGTACATCGGAGAGGTGATATTTTTGCCCAGTGTAAGCTGTACTCCTTCTGGAGAACAGTACAATGTCGCATATAGTCGTTTTAACAAATCTAAACCAAGCAGATTTTCATTACAACCTGTCGTCAAAATCAGGGGTGCTTTCAATTGACACGGTCCAACAGAAATAGACAAAGGACCAGATATCGGGTTGTACACAGGGGCGCCTGAAAAACCTACGGAAACATTTGTTGAGCCAGACAAAGGTGCGCCAGGGAGTTTCGCATGCATGATAGAACTTTTTGCGGCACCAGTATCCAACAGAAACGGTTCGATTACACCTGATGTTGCTACTGCGACATAAGGCCCACTCTGATCCACTGGAACTGATACTACTCCCTCTCTCTGTCCATGGCTGTCCTAGTACCCATTCTGTTGGAATCCCTCATCAACTTCACAATAATCCTCAACAAGATATTGCTGAGATCTATTCTGTTGAGCTGACTGTACATTTCGCTGATCAAAGTGATTAGAAGGACGATCATTCGTTTGCGGAGGCATAGCACCTCGCCCTCGACCTCTAGAATTCTGCGCATAACCACCACGACCTCTCTGAGCTGCTGCTGCATTATTTTGCGCTAAGATCGGACATTCATTTTTATAGTGACCCTCTTTCTTGCAGTACGCGCACTGATTCCACTGATATTGAGGCCTTGATGTACTATAATCTGACCTTTGATATGAGTTTTGCTGCGTATTAGTCTGATTCGTACGAGGCGGATACGCCTGCTGCAAAAGAACTTTAGTTTTTAAATCTTTCGTTTTCTTCTCTGATTTCTCCTTTTCCTCTTTATCCCTATTTTCGTAGTACTGTGCAGTCGCAAGTATTTGCGCTGTCGTAGATACAGCCCACGCACTCTCTGAGTCTTTTAATTTATTGCATAATTCAGGTAACAAATTATGCACAAATTTATCGACAAACAATCTCTGTCCTCCTTCAGTGCTCATATCCTGACCACTATGATCTACAAAAGTCTCTTCGAATCTCGTGAAGAAGTCGGAGACACTTTCGTCTTTCTTTTGCTTGCATGCGGATAATTTATCCCAATTAACACGCAATGCTGGCATCAGAGTCTTCATTAAATCAATTATTCTACCTGGCAGATTAGCAATCAAAGGTTCGGGTTTCGCACCACCTATTTGTTGAGCGTCTGCTGCAGTGATAGCTGCCCAATCACCACCTAAAGCAGCCTGATGATCCTCTCTACGAATTTTAGCCCACACTGGTTGCGGAACTACATTACCAAACAGCATATCAATGTCGGCTAAGTTCATTATACAAGCCTCAACTGTCTGTGTCAATTCCTTGTAATATCCAGCTGGATTCTTACGTGGATCTGGCAAGGCCTGTTTCACTGCTAACACTTCTGCTCGCTTCCATGGAATATGTATCCATACTCTTTGGAACTGTGCTGGAGCAGCTGCAATTCCTGCATTATCATCACGTTGTACTGCTTCGCGCCAAATTGGAGGAACCTCCCTCATAGGATATTGGCGACTTAGCTTCACTTTACCTCTTTCTAAATCTCTCGGCGAACGAAGAGATGGATCATTCCTAAAACTCAAAATAAGTTCCATCGCTTCCTTTATATTCTCACCCACTATCATTCCAGCAGCAAACTCCTTTTGAACCTTAATTAAATCTTCCAAATCCGATTCGACATCGTCTTCTTCTATTTCCTCACGTAACAACGAGCACATCTCGTCAAAGACGTATCGCTGCGTTGGCTCTCCCCATTGCATAAATGTCTCTAACACATCTCTCGTATTATATCTTCTAACTTTCGTAATCCATCTGAGAGCCGTGGAGTCTAAAACTCCCCGTTCCTCAGTACTTGGAAGCTGACTCCGTCTCTGAACAGAGTCAGGAGTAGGAGTCTTAATCAAGGTTTTATATATAGGAGACAGCATATTAGTAACAGAATCAGTGATTCTTCGACGAACAGAAAGTGGAGTTAGTACACTCGCAGACATAGAGAATGCAGTAGAGGTAGGAATAGATGACGAAACAGTAGGAGTATCGAGGAAAATAGTTTGAGGAACAGTAGGTACAGTAGTAGGTATAGTGGAGTTCTGGACTTTTTTGGTTCCGTCCAGAGGTGTCAGGGTACAACACCCAAAGACCCCGGAGTCCCACCTGCCTTGGTGCACAAATGAACAGAAACACGGGCTTCTCGATGGTGGCGTCAAAGACCAAAGGTTTATTACTGCAGGGACACAGAAGTCACAGAATCTACACACGGGCAGAATCTAGGAGACTGTTCGATTTGTACAAAGTGGGTTGCTCCTTATATACTAAAAATTGTGCTCTAGGCAAATATTTCACATGTCGGTACATTCCCAAACCTTTGTGTCTCTAAACAATAAATATTTGGCGTTTACACAGGAACTGTCGATAATATCTGATACCAAACATCACGAAGAGGGGTTCCCACCAGTCCATCACAATCCCTTGTCAATATTGCATTCAAGACCCGGACCGCCTCATCGTAAAGTTCGTTACCTCCCCCTAATAAAGGCCCAGAAGGAAAGGAGCAGAGCCAGGTGCAGAAGATAGAAAAGCGGGATAAGAGATGTTTGTGGGTTGTAAATGGGCAAGGCTACCGGCTTCGGCCGCCTAATCATGATCAGGTACAATGGACAGGAAAACCAGTTCAGGTGGGCTGGCCTCGGGCAGAGGAGGCAGCCTTTGTCGAGTCATGCAGCTTCAGCGTGATCTGGTTTAAGGTGCACGTGTCATGTAAGAGGTGAATCTCCGGCTAAGGCTACGTGTCCTTAATCAAAGTGAAGTGAATGAAATGATCAGAGGCTATTGCATATGTGAGGGCAAGGAACCACAAAATGGCGGCCATGATCTAAGATGGATGCCGTGTGTGTATCAGAAATGTGTCAGTGGAAGGAGTGCTCTTGCTCGTAGCGTAGCGAAAACACTAGGATATACTAAATGGATCATTTGCGGTTCGCTGATACTAATTTTATGTATTTCCGACAAACTTGAAAACACGGGTTCAAGTCGTCACGGAACCGTCACGGAACCTCAGACCCTCCTTTTGCCCTTACATAGGCAATTACTCAATCTATGTCTGAATCTAGTTCTATGCTCATCAGGTCAGTGACATGTTGTTGTATCATCATCCTTTCTCGTGTCTTTTCTCCAAATGCAGGTGGTTTCCTAAAACAGGTTGTAGCACAAAGACTACACAGAGCAGGACCACACTGGATAATCAGACAACATGAGAATAGTAATATTAAGATGACACCAATGACCATTAGAACCTTCCATCCCCACGCTGAGATCAGAGTCCAAACCCACTCCATAAAGGACCAGTTTCCCTCATCTACATGTATGGAGTCCGAAATCTTGTGCAACTTAGAGATCGCCTCGTAAACTGTTGGAGCATTATTAGGAATAAAGACACAGCAGCTCGATTGGATCATTCTGCATACCCCACCTCGATCTGCAAGTATAACATCTAGAACCATACGGTTCTGCAATGTCATGAGCCTATCCGCCTGAAGCTCAGCTGTCAGATTGCTAAGGGCACCAGCAGTTTCGGTAATAGTAGATTCAACTACCCGTGTTAGCTGACGTATGTTTCTACTATTGGCCATAGGCCCCCAGAACGGAAGGAAGCCTTTGAAGAAGTCTCCAGCTTCCTGACCAGCGGTATCTTCCTTGCTGAAGACACCTCTCGCTATTCTTGTTCTGTGGTAATCAGGTGAAGCAGTGTATGTCGGAGGCAATAATCGAGCAATATAACATGAACCTGAAAAGTCAGCAGGTAACCATGTATAAGCTCTGTCTCGACAAATGAAATAGGTACCCCTAGCAGTAAGAAAGGCAGGGGAAGAGTTAGCCGGAAACACATAAGTCTCTACGCACTCACTCCTCCCTAGCTGAGCTCTCGGATTTCTCCCATTACCTTGCAAACAGACCTGACCTCGGTGAGGTACGACCCAGATTGGAGTTGAGCTTTTACGCTTGCTTTCTCCTAAACTAAGGCGATACTCTGAAGTATTCCAACTTAAATATACTCGCAATTCGTCTCTAGGGTATGATGGAGTATTATTGACGTCTTTGACCATGTCAATAATTCCCTGGACTAAAGCTTTGTTGGCAGAGTTATATTTAGTGGAACGTGGTGGACGTGGAGGATAGGTCTCAAGAGCATAAGCAAAGATGGTTTGAAGGGCCTGAAATGATCCATTGTAGCTGAAAGGCAAAACCAGATAGGGAATACCTTTATCCATAGTGTGGGGTATCAAGCCACACACCCAACAGTCTGTCGTGTTAACTACCAGTTGGTGTTGGTGCAAGAGCTGTACAAAAGTATTATTAATGAATTCTGAGCGTCGAGCTTGTTCATGTTCCGGAAACGAGTGAAAAGAGTGTATAGAAGAAACAGTAGAAATAGCAGGATCAAGGGGAGGTACTGTAGATACTGGCACAAAAATCAATTTTATGCTAAAGACAATTCCACCCACCAATGTTGCTAAAACAATCAAAAATGTAATGGCACATTGCATCAAGAAACATTTGCTGTGAAGAATTCTATTTAGTCTGTTTCTGCGAACGTAAATCACATTCTTTCGTTGCAGCGCAGGAAGCTCCATCTTCTACAATCCGCTCGCGACCACTGATGATGTGTACGTAGATGAAAATGCCTCTGTCAGCCCTGGGAGTTCCCAGTACTAACAGAAAGATCGACCTTGTGTCAGACCCCTGCAAATTCAAACTAGGCACACAGCCACGACCCTACGGCTACCCAGACGGCAAGGCAATTTATTAAAAACAATAAACAATAGCAAACTTCCTGGCTGAAAAGCAAAAGTTCAAAATATATATAAATATATCAAAATCACAGTATGCAGTTGCCTGCTTTATAAGTTCGTTTTATGGCTTCTAAGGTGGTATCTTTTCTTCGCTGGTACTGTTTGATCGGAAAATAGTGTATCACTAGCAGCTGTTGCAGAGTTTACGTTCGCAGATGGCAAAGTTTCTTGTGATGCTGGAGACAAATGTTCAGTGTTCAAAGGAGTCCTTTCAGGAGGAGAGTCAAGTTTCAAAGTGTCAGTAATCAAATCGGCATCGCTGAAAGGGACAAACTTCGGAGTTGTTTCAGCTTCGGAGGCACCAATTCCCTTCTTCACCCAGTCGTCGTAGGGCAGCGGCAGTGGAACACGCTTTACGTGAGAAGCGTGGATCCAGTGCTTGCGACCAGCAACACGTACAGCTGTCCTCGTTGCCAGCAGGACCTGGAAGGGGCCGATGTAGCGAGGCTGAAGATTCTTTGTCCTCGCAAAATTTCTGACCACCACGTGGTCGCCGGGTTTCAGCTGATGCCCTGGACTCTCCGGAGGCTTTGGCAAAGCATCAAAGACCTGTTGATGAATAAGACTTAATTTAGCAGTCAAGTCGTAAAGATAGTCTATCAACATAGGATATTCAATGGAGCAGAATTGTTTAGGCCTTGGCACACCCCAGACATTTGCCGGGCGGCCAAATACAATCTCATATGGAGAAAGCCCTATTCTAGAATGCACTGTTGCTCTCGTTGATAACAAGGCCAAAGGAAGTGCGTCTGGCCAAGCCAAACCTGTGGATGCTTGAATTTTGGCTATTTTAAGCTTGAGGGTGCCATTGTAACCCTCGACTAAACCAGCAGACTGGGGATGGTTCGCACTATGAAATTTTTGTTTCAATCCTAGACCAGCACACACACTCTGCATAACTTTCCCTATAAACTCACTTCCGTTATCTGACCATACAATCCGTGGCATTCCAAACCTAGGGAAAAATTCTTTGAGAAGAATTTTGGCAGTTGATAAAGCAGTGTTGTCCTTTAGTGGGTATGCTTCTATCCACCTGGAAAAAGCACAAACCACCACCAGGACGTATTTTAAATTGTTGCAGCGTTCCATGTGAATGAAGTCTAACTGTATTACTTCAAAGGGACAGGAAGGAGGAGCAAAATGACCAGCTGGAGTTGGAGTTCCCTTGCCAGGATTATGCATCAAGCACACCATACAATTTTTCACCACTCTCTCTGCACACTTACTGATTCCCTCATTCTTCCAAACCGGAGCTAACATCTTACATATCCCTTTAGAACTTATATGCGCCACTCCATGCGCCATCGTCACTACTGCAAGCACATACGCATCAGGCAACATCCAACGCTGCTGTTCTGTCAAATCGATCCAACATCCATTCGAGTCCAATTTGCCCGTACTTTCTCTCCATACGCGTTTCTCTTCCTCAGTCGCTTCTTTCTGAATCTCTTTCACACTTTCCATAGTGTCCTCACACATTCCAGACTCAGCAATCCATCTTGCAGACGTAGCAATATACATTCTACTCATCATGTCTCTAGCTGTCTGTTTAGCGGTTTCATCAGCAAAGGCATTTCCCCGACCAACATCATCCGTGATTGCTTTATGAGCACTGCACTTTACAATCGCAACTTCAGTCGGCAAGGTTAGAGATTCTAACAAGTCGTTAACTAGCTGACCATGTTGAATCTTAGTCCCATGGGACGTAATGAAACCCCTTTCTCTCCACAACCGGCCAAAACTATGGGCCACGCCAAATGCGTACTGACTATCTGTAAACACATTCACTCTCTTTCCCTCAGCTAAAACACACGCTCTCGTAAGAGCTATTAACTCTGCAGCTTGGGCAGAATTCTGACTCACTCTTGCAGTCTCCACAATCGTCTTCAAAGTCGTTACCGCGTAGGCAGCAGTCACATCACCATTCTCCAATTTAAAACATGACCCGTCCACATACAGCGTACCATCTGGGTCGGATAGAGGAGTATCTCTCAAGTCGATACGACCTTTTGTCTCTTCCTCCGTTTTGAAATAACAGTCATGTGGCTCAGAATCACTCGACTCTTGGTCAGTCGGCAACAATGTTGCTGGGTTCAATACATTGCATCTTTTGATCTGAATATGACTCGCTAATAACGTCAGCTCGTAACCAGATAATCTCGCACTAGTAAGGTGTTGTGTCTTCGTTCGGTTCATGAGTGTGTCCACTGCATGAGGAACCATGACCACTAGCATATTGTTCATCACCAAACCAGCAGATTGTCGAATGGAAGCTGCAGCTGCCGCTGTAGCCCTCAAACAACTAGGCAATGCTCTAGCTACCGGATCTAATGTTGATGAGAAATACGCACAAGGGCGTTGTTTATCACCAAACTTCTGTGTCAAGACACTCAACGCGCAACCTTCTCTTTCGTGAACGTAGAGCGTGAATGGCTTACTGTAATCAGGTGTGCCCAATACAGGAGCTGAACACAAAGCTTTTCGTAATTCAGCAAAACTCTCTTGACATTCATCAGACCATGGCACCGGACTCGGAACATTTTTCCCAGTCAAAGCTACCAATGGCTTCGCTAAAAGTGAAAAATTTGGGATCCATTGCCTACAGTAAGAGGTAATACCTAGAAAGGCACGTACTTCCCTCTGTGTGCGTGGAACACTCATCTGCATAATTGCTTTTATTCTTTCTGGGGTCAACTTCCTTCCCTCCTTTGACAAGAGATGACCTAAGTAGGTTACTTCTTGGCAGCAATATTGCATTTTGGAAGGTGACACCTTATGATTCAAATTAGACAAATGATGCAATAGTGAAATTGTAGCTGCCTTGCAAGTTTCCTTGTCATCGGCAGCCACCAAAAGATCATCTACGTACTGTACTAGGGCAGAGCCTGGAGGAAGGACAAAAGAATCTAGCTGACTTTTCAAAGCTTGACTGTAAATGGATGGACTTTCACAGTAGCCTTGTGGAGCGCGTTTAAATCTGAAACTGCGACCTCCTAAACAGAAGCCAAAAATATCTCTGCTTTCCTCGGCTATCGGAATGCTGAAAAAGGCATTCTTCAAGTCGATGACTGAGAACCATGTAGCTGTAGCAGGAATCAATGTTAACAAAGCAGTAATGTCTGGCACTACAGGAAACTGCGGAATTACAATCTTATTAACTTCTCTAAGGTCTATGACAAACCTATAGACTGGAGGCTTTGTAGGATCTGTTCGTTTCAAAATCGGCAATACAGGACTATTACAAACATTTCCTCGCGTTTCTTCAACCACACCTTTTTTAATCAAATCTTGCACAATCAATAAGAGTGCACGCTCACCTTCATTCGATATTTTATATTGAGGAATTCTTGGAAATTTCACATTCGCTTTCAAAGTTACTACATACGGTGGAATCTCTAGGAGACCTACATCGTTGGGACCAGTCGCCCAAAGAGAATCAGGGAGTGAACGTAGCTCCGGCGGGAGTGCGTCCATTGACAAGTACATCGGAGAGGTGAGTCTTTTACCCAAAGTAAGCTGTACTCCTTCCGGAGAACAGTACAATGTCGCATATAGTCGTTTTAACAAATCTAAACCAAGCAGATTTTCATTACAACCTGTCGTCAAAATTAAGGGTGCTTTCAATTGACACGGTCCAACAGAAATAGACAAAGGACCAGATATCGGGTTGTACACAGGGGCGCCTGAAAAACCTACGGAAACATTTGTTGAGCCAGACAAAGGTGCGCCAGGGAGTTTCGCATGCATGATAGAACTTTTTGCGGCACCAGTATCCAACAGAAACGGTTCGACTACACCTGATGTTGCTACTGCGACATAAGGCCCACTCTGATCCACTGGAACTGATACTACTCCCTCTCTCTGTCTATGGCTGTCCTAGTACCCATTTTGTTGAAATCCCTCTTCAACTTCACAATAATCCTCAACAAGATATTGCTGAGATCTATTCTGTTGAGCTGACTGTACATTTCGCTGATCAAAGTGATTAGAAGGACGATCATTAGTTTGTGGAGGCATAGCACCTCGTCCCCGACCTCTAGAATTCTGTGCAAAACCACCACGACCTCTCTGAGCTGCTGCCGCATTATTTTGCGCTAAAATCTGACAATCATTTTTATAGTGACCCTCTTTCTTACAGTACGCACACTGATTCCACTGGTATTGAGGCCGGGTCGAATTATAATCTGTCTTTTGATACGAATTCTGTTGCATATTAGTCTGATTCGTGCGAGGCGGATACGCCTGCTGTAAAAGAACTTTAGTCTTTAAATCTTTCGTTTTCTTCTCTGATTTCTCCTTTTCCTCTTTATCCCTATTTTCATAGTACTGTGCAGTCGCAAGTATTTGCGCTGTCGTAGATACAGCCCACGCACTTTCTGAGTCTTTTAATTTATTGCATAATTCAGGTAACAAATTATGCACAAATTTATCGACAAACAATCTCTGTCCTCCTTCAGTGCTCATATCCTGACCACTATGGTCTACAAAAGTCTCTTCGAACCTCGTGAAGAAGTCGGAGACACTTTCGTCTTTCTTCTGCTTGCATGCGGATAATTTATCCCAATTAACACGCAATGCTGGCATCAGAGTCTTCATTAAATCTATTATTCTACCTGGCAGATTAGCAATTAGGGGTTCGGGTTTCGCACCACCTGTTTGTTGAGCATCTGCTGCAGTGATAGCTGCCCAATCACCACCTAAAGCAGCCTGATGATCCTCTCTACGAATTTTAGCCCACACTGGTTGTGGAACTACATTACCAAACAACATATCAATGTCGGCTAAGTTCATTATACAAGCCTCAACTGTCTGTGTCAATTCCTTGTAATATCCGGCTGGATTCTTACGTGGATCTGGCAAGGCCTGTTTCACTGCTAACACTTCTGCTCGCTTCCACGGAATATGTATCCATACTCTTTGGAACTGTGCTGGAGCAGCTGCAATACCCGCATTATCATCACGTTGTACTGCTTCGCGCCAAATTGGAGGAACTTCCCTCATAGGATATTGGCGACTTGGCTTCACTTTACCTTTCTCTAAATCTCTCGGCGAACGAAGAGATGGATCATTCCTAAAACTCAAAATGAGTTCCATCGCTTCCTTTATATTATCGCCCACTATCATTCCAGCAGCAAACTCTTTTTGAATCATAATTAAATCTTCCAAATCTGATTCGACATCGTCTTCTTCTATTTCCTCACGCAACAACGAGCACATCTCGTCGAAGACGTATCGCTGTGTTGGCTCTCCCCATTGCATAAATGTCTCTAACACATCTTTCGTACTATATCTTCTAACTTTTGTAATCCATCTGAGAGCCGTGGAGTCTAAAACTCCCCGTTCCTCAGTACTTGGAAGCTGACTCCGTCTCTGAACAGAGTCAGGAGTAGGAGTCTTAATCAAGGTTTTATATATAGGAGACAGCATATTAGTAACAGAATCAGTAATTCTTCGACGAACAGAAAGTGGAGTTAGTACACTCGCAGACATAGAGAACGCAGTAGAGGTAGGAATAGATGACGAAACAGTAGGAGTATCGAGGAAAATAGTTTGAGGACCAATAGGTACAGTGGTAGGTATAGGAGCGGGCAGTGCAGGAAGAGGAGGAGCTGTAGGAACATTTACATTCACCACAGGAGGTAAAGGAACTTGATTCTGAGGAACAAGAACACCAGGTTGTCCAGCAACCGGCAATTGAACATTCGGTATTAGTGGAGCCGCAGCACCTTGTGCATACGGTGGAGGCGACCGTAACAGATAAGATAGCAGAGGATCGTTTTCGGAGTCCTCCAGTATCTTAGCCATTTTCGATGGCAAGGCAGGATAGCACTTGTCAATCGCTAAGTTACGCTCTCTAATGGCTACATCTATGGCTTTCTCACACTCGTTAGCCTGCAACTGCTTAGTCGCTTGCTCTAGAGTTAACTCTTCTAGTTCTTTTTGCTCTTTTTTCAACCTTTTCATTTCTCTCTGTTTGGATTCTTTCCGCCAATAACGAAAAGAGTCAAACATTGCCGGCCGGGCTTTCTTCCTAAACAATTTCGCTTCTAAATTGTCGAGAATCTCTTGTTCAAAACTACCATGCAGTGGCCAACTAAGGACACCATCCTTCTTACAATAACGGACCCATATCTCATTATAAGTTATAGGACCCACACCATACTTACAATATAGGTCATATAGGGGAGTCCCAATCGGAGGAACCAGACAGGAATCCTCCAATCGTGAGTCACTGTTGCAACTAAAACAAGACAACATTTTCCGACTTACCATTCTCAGTCCGGAACACAAAACAAACAAACACGAAACAAATTGTGCACTCGAACCAAGAACTTAGGCCTACCAAAACGAACTGATGTATCGATACCCAAAACTGAACCAAATAGATTATCGTAACCAGAACAACTAGTGATAATCTTACAAAACCAAACCAAACCAAGAACCGATCAAGGATTTTTAACAATCCTCACAAAAGTAACCAGCTAGCTATCACTAAATACTTAACTGAGGCACTGAAGACGTCACCAAGGAGAAACCCGTCACGTTTCGCCGTACTAAGGACTGCACCACTTCGGGTCCAAGACAGGGCGACGGTCAAGGCAACGGCCCACTGCAGCCGTCCTGAACGGGAACCCTCGTGGAAGAGAACTTCAGGGCCACTTTTGCGATATGCCGGGATCGATGAAGTGGGGCGCCTCCCTCAGGAATCTTCACACGAAGCTTCTCGAACTCTTCAGGCTTTTGGACCGGTACCGAATGACGTCGCCCCACGTTGGGCGCCAATTGGAGTTCTGGACTTTTTTGGTTCCGTCCAGAGGTGTCAGGGTACAACACCCAAAGACCCCGGAGTCCCACCTGCCTTGGTGCACAAATGAACAGAAACACGGGCTTCTCGATGGTGGCGTCAAAGACCAAAGGTTTATTACTGCAGGGACACAGAAGTCACAGAATCTACACACGGGCAGAATCTAGGAGACTGTTCGATTTGTACAAAGTGGGTTGCTCCTTATATACTAAAAATTGTGCTCTAGGCAAATATTTCACATGTCGGTACATTCCCAAACCTTTGTGTCTCTAAACAATAAATATTTGGCGTTTACACAGGAACTGTCGATAATATCTGATACCAAACATCACGAAGAGGGGTTCCCACCAGTCCATCACAATCCCTTGTCAATATTGCATTCAAGACCCGGACCGCCTCATCGTAAAGTTCGTTACCTCCCCCTAATAAAGGCCCAGAAGGAAAGGAGCAGAGCCAGGTGCAGAAGATAGAAAAGCGGGATAAGAGATGTTTGTGGGTTGTAAATGGGCAAGGCTACCGGCTTCGGCCGCCTAATCATGATCAGGTACAATGGACAGGAAAACCAGTTCAGGTGGGCTGGCCTCGGGCAGAGGAGGCAGCCTTTGTCGAGTCATGCAGCTTCAGCGTGATCTGGTTTAAGGTGCACGTGTCATGTAAGAGGTGAATCTCCGGCTAAGGCTACGTGTCCTTAATCAAAGTGAAGTGAATGAAATGATCAGAGGCTATTGCATATGTGAGGGCAAGGAACCACAAAATGGCGGCCATGATCTAAGATGGATGCCGTGTGTGTATCAGAAATGTGTCAGTGGAAGGAGTGCTCTTGCTCGTAGCGTAGCGAAAACACTAGGATATACTAAATGGATCATTTGCGGTTCGCTGATACTAATTTTATGTATTTCCGACAAACTTGAAAACACGGGTTCAAGTCGTCACGGAACCGTCACGGAACCTCAATAGGAGCTGGCAGTGCGGGAAGAGGAGGAGCTGTAGGAACATTTACATTCACCACAGGAAGTAAAGGAACTTGATTCTGAGGAACAGGAACAGGAGCACCAGGTTGTCCAGCAACCGGCAATTGAACATTCGGGATGAGTGGAGCCGTAGCACCTTGTGCATACGGTGGAGGCGAACGTAACAGATAAGACAACAGAGGATCGTTTTCGGAATCCTCCAGTATCTTAGCCATTTTCGATGGCAAGGCAGGATAGCACTTGTCAATCGCTAAGTTATGCTCTCTAATGGCTACATCTATGGCCTTTTCACACTCGTTAGCCTGCAACTGTTTAGTCGCTTGCTCTAGAGTTAATTCTTCTTGTTCTTTTTGCTCTTTCTTCAACCTTTTCATTTCTCTCTGTTTGGATTCTTTCCGCCAATAACGAAAAGAGTCAAACATTGCCGGCCGGGCTTTCTTCCTAAACAATTTCGCTTCTAAGTTGTCGAGAATCTCTTGTTCAAAACTACCATGCAGTGGCCAACTAAGGACACCATCCTTCTTACAATAACGGACCCATATCTCATTATAAGTTATAGGACCCACACCATACTTACAGTATAAATCATATAGGGGAGTCCCAATCGGAGGAACCAGACAAGAGTCCTCTAATTGTGAGTCACTGTTGCAACTAAAACAAGACAACATTTTCCGACTTACCATTTTCAGTCCGGAACACAAAACAAACAAACACGAAACAAATTGTGCACTTGAACCAAGAACTTAGGCCTACCAAAAACGAACTGATGTATCGATACCCAAACTAAACCAAATAGATTATCGTAACTAGAACAACCAATGATAATCTTACAAAACCAAACCAAACCAAGAACCGATCAAGGATTTTTAACAATCCTCACAAAAGTAACCAGCTAGCTATCACTAAATACTTAACTGAGGCACTGAAGACGTCACCAAAGAGAAACCCGTCACGTTTCGCCGTACTAAGGACTGCACCACTTCGGGTCCAAGACAGGGCGACGGTCAAGGCAACGGCCCACTGCAGCCGTCCTGAACGGGAACCCTCGTGGAAGAGAACTTCAGGGCCACTTTTGCGATATGCCGGGATCGATGAAGTGGGGCGCCTCCCTCAGGAATCTTCACACGAAGCTTCTCGAACTCTTCAGGCTTCTGGACCGGTACCGAATGACGTCGCCCCACGTTGGGCGCCAATTGGAGTTCTGGACTTTTTGGTTCCGTCCAGAGGTGTCAGGGTACAACACCCAAAGACCCCGGAGTTCCACCTGCCTTGGTGCACAAATGAACAGAAACACGAGCTTCTCGATGGTGGCGTCAAAGACCAAAGGTTTATTACTGCAGGGACACAGAAGTCACAGAATCTACACACGGGCAGAAACCAGGAGCCTGTTCGATTTGTACAAAGTGGGTTGCTCCTTATATACTAAAAATTGTGCTCTAGGCAAATATTTCACATGTCGGTACATTCCCAAACCTTTTGTGTCTCTAAACAATAAATATTTGGCGTTACACAGGAACTGTCGATAATATCTGATACCAAACATCACGAAGAGGGGTTCCCACCAGTCCATCACAATCCCTTGTCAATATTGCATTCAAGAGCCGGACCGCCTCATCGTAAAGTTCGTTACCTCCCCCTAATAAAGGCCCAGAAGGAAAGGAGCAGAGCCAGGTGCAGAAGATAGAAAAGCGGGATAAGAGATGTTTGTGGGTTGTAAATGGGCAAGGCTACCGGCTTCGGCCGCCTAATCATGATCAGGACAATGGACAGGAAAACCAGTTCAGGTGGGCTGGCCTCGGGCAGAGGAGGCAGTCTTTGTCGAGTCATGCAGCTTCAGCGTGATCTGGTTTAAGGTGTACGTGTCATGTAAGAGGTGAATCTCCGGCTAAGGCTACGTGTCCTTAATCAAAGTGGAGTGAATGAAATGATCAGAGGCTATTGCATATGTGAGGGCAAGGAACCACAAAATGGCGGCCATGATCTAAGATGGATGCCATGGGTAGATCAGAAATGTGTTCATAACAAGAGTGCTCTTGCTCGTAGCGTAGCGAAAACACTAGGATATACTAAATGGATCATTTGCGGTTCACTGATACCATTTTTATGTATTTCCGACAAACTTGAAAACACGGGTTCAAGTCGTCACGGAACCGTCACGGAACCTCACAATTCCGATGACACACAACGAATAGATGGGAAACAGGGATGGAGCACACTCCTGACCTCTTAACCGGGTCGCCCCTTCGCATTATGGTCAATGCAGTTCATACACCTCAGGATAAAATTCGTGGGTATAACACCAAGTTGTTGCAAGCAGGTGCTAGTATCTGATGTCTCTAGACGCGAGACATGGCTCGCGTTTCTGGATAGTATCCGTCATCAGTAGAGATAAATTCGGGGTGGTTAAGAGGCTGCAAACAATCCAGGCTTCGTTGCCTCTCGGGCGCGGAGGTGCATCACCTATAGCTCAACAGCTAAGGAGGCTTGAGGAAGCCCCAGAAACAGGAAACAGGTAGGGAGCACACTCCTGACCTCTTAACCGGGTCGCCCCTTCGCATTATGGTCAATGCAGTTCATACACCTCAGGATAAAATTCGTGGGTATAACACCAAGTTGGTGCAAGCAGGTGCTAGTATCAGATGTCTCTAGACGTGAGACATGGCTCGCGTTTCTGGATAGTATCCGTCATCAGTAGAGATAAATTCGGGGTGGTTAAGAGGCTGCAAACAATCCAGGCTTCGTTGCCTCTCGGGCGCGGAGGTGCATCGCCTATAGCTCGTCAGCTAAGGAGGCTCGAGGAAGCCCCAGAAACAGGAAAGAGGGAGGGAGCACACTCCTGACCTCTTAACCGGGTCGCCCCTTCGCATTATGGTCAATGCAGTTCATACACCTCAGGATAAAATTCGTGGGTATAACACCAAGTGGGTGGAAGCAGGTGCTAGTATCTGATGTCTCTAGACGCGAGACATGGCTCGCGTTTCTGGATAGTATCTGTCATCAGTAGAGATAAATTGGGGGTGGTTAAGAGGCTGCATACAATCCAGGCTTCGTTGCCTCTCGGGCGCGGAGGTGCATCGCCTGTAGCTCGTCAGCTAAGGAGGCTCGAGGAAGCCCCAGAAACAGGAAACAGGGAGGGAGCACACTCCTGACCTCTTAACCGGGTCACCCCTTTGCATTATGGTCAATGCAGTTCATACACCTCATGATAAAATTTGTGGGTATAACACCAAGTTGGTGCAAGCAGGTGCTAGTATCTGATGTCTCTAGACGCGAGACATGGCTCGCGTTTCTGGATAGTATCCGTCATCAGTAGAGATAAATTCGGGGTGGTTAAGAGGCTGCAAACAATCCAGGCTTCGTTGCCTCTCGGGCGCGGAGGTGCATCGTCTATAGCTCGTCAGCTAAGGAGGCTCGAGGAAGCCCCAGAAACAGGAAACAGGGAGGGAGCACACTCCTGACCTCTTAACCGGGTCGCCCCTTTCGCATTATGGTCAATGCAGTTCATACACCTCAGGATAAAATTCGTGGGTATAACACCAAGTTGGTGCAAGCAGGTGCTAGTATCTGATGTCTCTAGACGCGAGACATGGCTCGCGTTTCTGGATAGTATCCGTCATCAGTAGAGATAAATTCGGGGTGGTTAAGAGGCTGCAAACAATCCAGGCTTCGTTGCCTCTCGGGCACGGAGGTGCATCGCCTATAGCTCGTCAGCTAAGGAGTCTCGAGGAAGCCCCAGAAACAGGAAACAGGGAGGGAGCACACTCCTGACCTCTTAACCGGGTCGCCCCTTCGCATTATGGTCAATGCAGTTCATACACCTCAGGATAAAATTTGTGGGTATAACACCAAGTTGGTAGAAGCAGGTGCTAGTATCTGATGTCTCTAGACGCGAGACATGGCTCGCGTTTCTGGATAGTATCCGTCATCAGTAGAGATAAATTCGGGGTGGTTAAGAGGCTGCATACAATCCAGGCTTCGTTGCCTCTCGGGCGCGGAGGTGCATCGCCTATAGCTCGTCAGCTAAGGAGGCTCGAGGAAGCCCCAGAAACAGGAAACAGGGAGGGAGCACACTCCTGACCTCTTAACCGGGTCGCCCCTTCGCATTATGGTCAATGCAGTTCAAACACCTCAGGATAAAATTCGTGGGTATAACACCAAGTTGGTGCAAGCAGGTGCTAGTATCTGATGTCTCTAGATGCGAGACATGGCTCGCGTTTCTGGATAGTATCCGTCATCAGTAGAGATAAATTCGGGGTGGTTAAGAGGCTGCAAACAATCCAGGCTTCGTTGCCTCTCGGGCGCGGAGGTGCATCGCCTATAGCTCGTCAGCTAAGGAGGCTCGAGGAAGCCCCAGAGACAGGAAACAGGGAGGGAGCACACTCCTGACCTCTTAACCGGGTCGCCCCTTCGCATTATGGTCAATGCAGTTCATAAACCTCAGGATCAAATTTGTGGGTATAACACCAAGTTGGTGCAAGCAGGTGCTAGTATCTGATGTCTCTAGACGCGAGACATGGCTCGCGTTTCTGGATAGTATCCGTCATCAGTAGAGATAAATTCGGGGTGGTTAAGAGGCTGCAAACAATCCAGGCTTCGTTGGTACCGGACCGGAGAATATTTTTCGGCAGCCTACGCAGCAACCCTACATACATGCCTATTCCCTGCTGACGAGAGGTAACAACCTCGAAACACGTGTCCAGGGATGGCCAACGTGACAGTTACTTTTGCTCAAGACACTGGCAGAGGCGCACCTGCTGATGCTTACTTCATGGACCATAATTCTTTGGGGTAACACGCTGGTAGGACAAGCAGTGTGCGACCAATTGGACTTTCTTTTATATTCAGGCTCCCTTGAGCCGGTGGGGCTGACGAGCCCTGGTTACGCACCTGCGTGTCACGAGCGGTACCGGACCTGAGAATATTTTTCGGCAGCCTACGCAGCAACCCTACATACATGCCTATTCCCTGCTGACGAGAGGTAACAACCTCGAAACACGTGTCCAGGGATGGCCAACGTGACAGTTATTTTTTCTCAAGACTCTGGCAGAGGTGCACCCGCTGATGCTTACTTCATGGACCATAATGCTTTGGGGTAACACGCTGGTAGGACAAGCAGTGTGCGACCAATTGGACTTTCTTTTATATTCAGGCTCCCTTGAGCCGTTGGGGCTGACGAGCCCTGGTTACGCACCTGCGTGTCAAGAGCGGTAACGGACCAGAGAATATTTTTCGGCAGCCTACGCAGCAACCCTACATACATGCCTATTCCCTGCTGACAAGAGGTAACAACCTCGAAACACGTGTCCAGGGATGGCCAACATGACAGTTATTTTTGCTCAATACTCTGGCAGAGGCGCACCCGCTGATGCTTACTTCATGGACCATAATGCTTTGGGTTAACACGCTGGTAGGACAAGCAGTGTGCGACCAATTGGACTTTCTTTTATATTCAGGCTCCCTTGAGCCGTTGGGGCTACCGAGCCCTGGTTACGCACCTGCGTGTCACGAGTGGTTCCGGACCTGAGAATATTTTTCGGCAGCCTACGCAGCAACCCTAAATACATGACTATTCCCTGCTGACGAGAGGTAACAACCTCGAAACACGTGTCCAGGGATGGCCAACGTGACAGTTATTTTTGCTCAAGACTCTGGCAGAGGCGCACCCGCCGATGCTTACTTCATGGACCATAATGCTTTGGGGTAACACGCTGGTAGGACAAGCAGTGTGCGACCAATTGGACTTTCTTTTATATTCAGGCTCCCTTGAGCCGGTGGGGCTGACGAGCCCTGGTTACGCACCTGCGTGTCACGAGCGGTACCGGATCTGAGAATATTTTTCGGCAGCCTACGCAGCAACCCTACATACATGCCTATTCCCTGCTGACGAGAGGTAACAACCTCGAAACACATGTCCAGGGATGGCCAACGTGACAGTTATTTTTGCTCAAGACTCAGGCAGAGGCGTAGCCACTGATGCCTACTTCATGGACCATAATGCTTTGGGGTAACACGCTGGTAGGACAAGCAGTGTGCGACCAATTAGACTTTCTTTTATATTCAGGCTCCCTTGAGCCGGTGGGGCTGACGAGCCCTGGTTACGCACCTGCATGTCACGAGCGGTACCGGACCTGAGAATATTTTTCGGCAGCCTACGCAGCAACCCTACATACATGCAAATTCCCTGCTGACGAGAGGTAACAACCTCGAAACACGTGTCCAGGGATGGCCAACGTGACAGTTATTTATGCTCAAGACTCTGGCAGAGGCGCACCCGCTGATGCTTACTTCATGGACCATAATGCTTTGGGGTAACACGCTGGTAGGACAAGCAGTGTGCGACCAATTGGACTTTCTTTTATATTCAGGCTCCCTTGAGCCGGTGGGGCTAACGAGCCCTGGTTACGCACCTGCGTGTCACGAGCGGTACCGGACCTGAGAATATTTTTCGGCAGCCTACGCAGCAACCCTACATACATGCCTATTCCCTGCTGACGAGAGGTAACAACCTCGAAACACGTGTCCAGGGATGTGTTAGATCCCCAACCGGCCCAAACACTGCAGGGACGTAGTATGCACCAGTCCCCTTCTCCTGCCCACTGGACACCCACAGGAACCACACTGTGGGTGCACCTATGGACCAGAAAAGAGGGTGGCTATATGAAGAAGACACCAAGTCTGCCACCCTTGACGGCACCAGGACACTGCTCCCACGATCTTTGCGCTTCTGCACCTGTGTATTGTGCAGGATTGGCTTCGCAAAGATGCTGTGTACATGAAGAAACAAACGTGATAAGGATCAGACTGCCTTTAAAACTGTAGCAGTATCAAAGCGGGAGCAGGGGGCTTGGCACTGGCGCCTAAAAGGTTAACCGGGGAAAAAGGTCAGGGAAGGCAAGCAACCTCTACCAAAAAACCCTGTGAGGGAACTACAAAAATCCAATGGGGCCGAGACAAGGGAAACCTCCGTGCGCCTTCAAATCAGCGCTAGTGTTTACTCTAGACCGCCGCGGAGTGACCCGAAACGTCACTTCCGCATACAAGGAGGCGGATAGCGCTGAGGAGGGGACGCGCTACGTAGTAGCGGCGGTTCTCAGCTCTACCGCGAAACGCTGGCAGGCTCGCTAGAGTGACCGGGAGCCCCCGGTTCACTCAATCAATAAATCAGAACGTAACCTAAACCCCCAAGTGAATAACAAAGATAAGAAAGGAAAAAAGGGAGGGGTTACCAGGATACCTCTAAATACCTAACAGAGAAGAGAAAAGACAGGGAAGGGACGGGAACGAGGTAAAAAACAGGAATAACCCTTCTCACGAGCCCGTGAGAGGGTACAGCTCAGCCAACAAGGGAAAGGACCACAGAGAGGAAAAATCAGCTCTGCAGCCTCCAGCATCCAACAACCAGGAAGGGAATCCAAACACTGGCAATATCGAGCAAGGAACTAAAGGTAGGACTGACTATATATCTCCCAGCCCCTGGTCACATGATAACAAGGCATGGCCATTGAAACAGGACTAGCTCGATTCCTAACAGTACCCCCCCCCCGACAATCCTCCCCACCGGTCTGGGCTTTGAGGGGTGTAATCTATGGAATACCCGAACCAACCGCGGGGCGTGAACCTCCCCAGCAGGCTCCCAGGACCTGTCATCTTTCGTGTACCCCTTCCAATCCACGAGATAGTACAAACGCCCCCTGACGCGCTTTGAATCAAGGATCGCCTGGACCTCATATTCCTCCTGTCCGTCAATCATGACCGCAGGGGGGGGTGGTAGCACCTGATCAGTTGGTACATAGGGTTTAAGCAGTGAGGTGTGGAACACAGGGTGCACCCTGTACTCCTGTGGCAACTCAAGCTTCAGGGCCACTGGATTGATAATCTGGAGGATGGGATAAGGCCCCACAAACCTGGGCTGCAGTTTACGTGGACCCTGTAACCTCAAGTTTCGGGAAGACAGCCACACTAGATCCCCTATTTTGTATGTAGGCGCAGGGACTCGGTGCTTATCTGCTTGTATCTTCATAGCCTCCTTTGCCTCCAAGAGACTAGTTCGCGCCAACGTCCAGACTTCCCCCAATTGCTTACATATACTGTCAATGGCTGGCACGCGGCCCGTGGGTTGTATCGCCATGGCCCTTGGATGGTACCCCAAGGAACAGAAAAAAGGGGACATGCCCAAGGCGGAGTGCACACTGTTGTTATAGGCAAACTCCGCGATGGGCAATGCAGTGACCCAATCGCACGACAAGGATGTTATCAGACACCGCAAGTATTGCTCCATCGTCTGATTGGTGCGCTCCGTCTGACCGTCAGACTGGGGGTGATAAGCTGAAGAGAGACAGATCTTGGTCTTAAGCACCTGACATAACTCGGTCCAGAATTGTGAAACGAACTGGGCCCCTCTATCAGATACAATTACCTCCGGTAGCCCATGCAAACGCACAATGGAGGACATGAACACCACTGCCATCTCCTTTGCGGTAGGGATCTTGGGAAACGGGATAAAGTGGGCCATCTTGGTAAATAAGTCTACCACCACTAATACAGTAGTAAGACCTGTGACCGTAGGTAGATCGGTTACGAAATCCATGCTCAAGGAATGCCAGGGACCAGGTGGTACTGCCAAAGGCTGTAAAAGTCCTGAGGGCTTGCAATGCGAAGGCTTGTTCGTTACACACACTGGGCATGCACTTACATAACCCTGAACATCCCTTGACATGGACTCCCACCAAAACCACCTCATGCACAGGTCCTTCGTCTTTCGTATACCAGGGTGGGCTGCCAAGGTTGATGAATGACACCACTCCAACACCTCATCCCTTAGCTCAGGTGGAATGAACAACTTGCCCTCCTTGTACAATAGACCATCCTTCATCTCAATTTGTGGCAGGGATAACCAAGGGGCCAAGTCCAGGTGACTTAACTGATCTTTCACTACAGCAGGGAAGTCTTCCAGTGTCAATGCCCCTACAATTCTCTCCGGATCTATCATGGTCCTACTTGCACTCAAGGATTCCTCGTCCTTCTTATCCACATGTATTCTAGAGAGCGCATCAGATTTCACTTGTTGGGCTGCAGGTCGATATGTTATAACGAAATCGAATTCATTAAAAAACAAAACCCATCGCATCTGACGCGGTGTTAATGCCCTTGCGGAACGAAAGAATTCTAGATTCTTGTGATCGGTGTAGATGGTGATCACATGGCGAGCACCCCATAAGTAATGGCGCCATTCTTCGAACGCTAATTTGACTGCCAGCAGTTCTCTCTCAGCCACCGTATAATTGCGTTCTGCTGGCAATAGAGTTTTGGAAAAGAACGCAATGGGATGCATATGGCCAGTAGCTTCGTCCCTCTGCGACAAAACACCCCCTACCGCACACAACGACGCATCTGTTTCAACAAAATACGGCAGGGCAGGATCAGGATGCACCAATACAGGGGCAGACACAAACTGTTTCAACAACATCCGGAAAGCCTCCTGAGTCTCACCAGTCCACACAAAAGGAACGCCCTTTCTCAAGAGGCGAGTCATAGGGGCCACTATCTCGGAGAAATGGAGAATAAATCGCCGATAAAAGTTAGCGAAACCTAGAAGCATCTGGATTTGTTTTACATTCGTCGGCACTGGCCAGGACACTATAGCCTGAATCTTCTTTGGATCCATACGAATGCCTGATGCAGAAATAACAAATCCCAAGAACTCCACTTCAGAAGCCCCAAACTGACATTTCTCTAACTTGGCGTACAAATGTTGTTCCTGTAATGTCCTTAACACCTGTCTCACATGCTCTGTGTGATCAAGACCTTTTTCCGAATAAATGAGGATATCATCCAAATACACTATGACGGTTTGGTCCAGATATTTACCAAGTACTTCATTTATGAAGAACTGAAACGCCGCGGGCGCGTTGCATAGACCAAACGGCATCACAGTGTATTCGAACAATCCGTACTTTGTCTTAAAAGCCGTCTTCCACTCATCCCCTGGCCGGACTCTGATAAGATGATATGCGCCCGCAAGTCCAGTTTAGTAAATACTGTAGCCTTGCGGAGTTGGTCCAGCAACACGGAGATGAGCGGAAGAGGGTAACGATTTTTAACCGTTGCGGAATTCAAGGTGCGGTAGTCCACACAGGCCCGCAAGGACCCCTCTTTTTTGGGTATAAAAAAGATGGCCGATGATACGGGCGAAGAAGAAGGGCGTATGTACCCCAACGACAACATCTCATCTATATAGGTCTTCAGATGAGCCTCTTCTGGTTCCGATAATGCATATACCCGACTACATGGCAATGGGGCACCCGGTATAAGGTCGATCTTACAATCGTATGATCTATGGGGAGGGAGTCCTTGGGCACACTCTTTGTCAAACACCTCCTCATAGGCTGCATACTGTGGAGGGATTCTACACTTCTCGGTAGCCGCACAGGACAAAGGGTTAATCTGCTCCGCCGCCACTACATAACAGTTCTTTAAGCAGTGTACCGAATCCAGAGTGACCAATCTCTGTACCCAATCAATCCTAGGGTTGTGCTTTTGTAACCACGGGACCCCCAGAACTAGGCCAAACGAGGGGGCATCAATCAAATCGAAAACCACGGACTCCACATGCCCATTGTCACATACTAAACCCAAGGGCTCGGTCTGTCTGGTGACACCCCGAAGTCAACTCGGTTCCATCAATGGCCTTTACTGGTTCCGGTTGTTCCTTTAGCTGACAAGGAACCTTCAATTTATCCGCCATTGATATATCCATGAAATTCCCGGTGGCCCCAGAATCAAGCAACACCGACACCGGGACACGGCTCTGCGCAGATATCAATAGCTGCGCATTGATCACAAAATGCCTAGGGGCCTGATCAATCGCCCCCACCACTTCATATTGTAAAGTCTTTTCTTTCTCCGAGATCTTATCTATTTGTATACATGCCACCTTTTTCCCAAACCCTGCTCCAGAAGGTTTCACGGGACAATCACGAGCAAAGTGCCCCCCTTGTCCGCAATACAAGCACAGATTTTTCTCTCTCCTTCTCTTCTTTTCCTCTGATGTCAATGGGCCTCGTACACCACCTATTTCCATAGGCTCGGGTGTGGTTTTGCTCTCGCCTCCCGCCTTTACCTCTGGTCTCACATAACCACCTCTTGAGTACTGAAATCTGCTACGCTCGCCTCGCCTTTCTGTCACCCTATGGTTAAGTTTCACTACCAAGTCTATGAATGCCGCACAGTCTTCTGGAGGATCCACCACTTGAGACACTATGTCCTTCAATTCTTCATTTAACCCTTGATAGAAAAGGGACGTCCTCTTTTCAGTCGGCCAATGCGTCTCGGAAACCAAGCGATTGAAGTTGGCGATATATGATAACAAATCCTGCCTGCCCTGCCGCAGTTTCAACAGCTCGGCGTCGCTGGCCTGCATGAACGCATGCTTGGCAAATAGACCATGCATCAAGACTTTAAACGCCTGGTAGTTGTACAACACCCGGTCGTTATTTTCCACTAACGGGATTGCCCATTGGGCCGCGTTACCAGCCAGATATGACAATATAAAAGCGATTTTAGCAGAGTCGTCAGGAAAGGCATTAGTTCTGCACATAAAGTGCAGTTGACACTGGTTCATAAAGGTGCCAAATTTGTCACTGTCTCCTGTGAATCTCTCAGGGGGGGCCAAGGGCACTGCCACAGGAGCAGAGACTGTTACCGCTATCGGTGAACCGCCGCTAGCAGTACTGGAACCCGCTCCTCCGGTATACTGGAAGGTAGCTGGCTGGATTACTGGAGTAGTGCCCCTCTGCTGTGACTGTTCTCGGGCTCTTACGGCGACTAACTCCTGCTTCAACCCTACATTCTCCTGCTGCAACTCTTGCACCTGTGCCTGCAGGGTATGAACAGCTCCCATTATATCCTGCATCGAGGGGCCCCCCGTACCTCCCGCCAGGGGATTCCCATCCTCATCCATACTAGTCCGGGCAGTGTTATATTAACTTGGGCTCGATATTCTGTTAGATCCCCAACCGGCCCAAACACTGCAGGGACGTAGTATGCACCAGTCCCCTTCTCCTGCCCACTGGACACCCACAGGAACCACACTGTGGGTGCACCTATGGACCAGAAAAGAGGGTGGCTATATGAAGAAGACACCAAGTCTGCCACCCTTGACGGCACCAGGACACTGCTCCCACGATCTTTGCGCTTCTGCACCTGTGTATTGTGCAGGATTGGCTTCGCAAAGATGCTGTGTACATGAAGAAACAAACGTGATAAGGATCAGACTGCCTTTAAAACTGTAGCAGTATCAAAGCGGGAGCAGGGGGCTTGGCACTGGCGCCTAAAAGGTTAACCGGGGAAAAAGGTCAGGGAAGGCAAGCAACCTCTACCAAAAAACCCCGTGAGGGAACTACAAAAATCCAATGGGGCCGAGACAAGGGAAACCTCCGTGCGCCTTCAAATCAGCGCTAGTGTTTACTCTAGACCGCCGCGGAGTGACCCGAAACGTCACTTCCGCATACAAGGAGGCGGATAGCGCTGAGGAGGGGACGCGCTACGTAGTAGCGGCGGTTCTCAGCTCTACCGCGAAACGCTGGCAGGCTCGCTAGAGTGACCGGGAGCCCCCGGTTCACTCAATCAATAAATCGGAACGTAACCTAAACCCCCAAGTGAATAACAAAGATAAGAAAGGAAAAAAGGGAGGGGTTACCAGGATACCTCTAAATACCTAACAGAGAAGAGAAAAGACAGGAAAGGGACGGGAACGAGGTAAAAAACAGGAATAACCCTTCTCACGAGCCCGTGAGAGGGTACAGCTCAGCCAACAAGGGAAAGGACCACAGAGAGGAAAAATCAGCTCTGCAGCCTCCAGCATCCAACAACCAGGAAGGGAATCCAAACACTGGCAATATCGAGCAAGGAACTAAAGGTAGGACTGACTATATATCTCCCAGCCCCTGGTCACATGATAACAAGGCATGGCCATTGAAACAGGACTAGCTCGATTCCTAACAGGATGGCCAACGTGACAGTTATTTTTGCTCAAGACTCTGGCAGAGGCGTACCCGCTGATGCTTACTTCATGGACCATAATGCTTTGGGGTAACACGCTGGTAGGACAAGCAGTGTGCGACCAATTGGACTTTATTTTATATTTAGGCTCCCTTGAGCCGTTGGGGCTGACGAGCCCTAGTTACGCACCTGTGTGTCAAGAGCGGTAACGGACCTGAGAATATTTTTCGGCAGCCTACGCAGCAACCCTACATACATGCCTATTCCCTGCTGACAAGAGGTAACAACCTCGAAACACGTGTCCAGGGATGGCCAACGTGACAGTTATTTTTGCTCAAGACTCTGGCAGAGGCGCACCCGCTGATGCTTACTTCATGGACCATAATGCTTTGGGTTAACACGCTGGTAGGACAAGCAGTGTGCGACCAATTGGACTTTCTTTTATATTCAGGCTCCCTTGAGCCGGTGGGGCTGCCGAGCCCTGGTTACGCACCTGCGTGTCACGAGTGGTTCCGGACCTGAGAATATTTTTCGGCAGCCTACGCAGCAACCCTAAATACATGACTATTCCCTGCTGACGAGAGGTAACAACCTCGAAACACGTGTCCAGGGATGGCCAACGTGACAGTTATTTTTGCTCAAGACTCTGGCAGAGGCGCACCCGCTGATGCTTACTTCATGGACCATAATGCTTTGGGGTAACACGCTGGTAGGACAAGCAGTGTGCGACCAATTGGACTTTCTTTTATATTCAGGCTCCCTTGAGCAGGTGGGGCTGACGAGCCCTGGTTACGCACCTGCATGTCACGAGCGGTATCGGACCTGAGAATATTTTTCGGCAGCCTACGCAGCAACCCTACATACATGCCTATTCCCTGCTGATGAGAGGTAACAACCTCGAAACACGTGTCCAGGGATGGCCAACGTGACAGTTATTTTTGCTCAAGACTCTGGCAGAGGCGCACCCGCTGATGCTTACTTCATGGACCATAATGCTTTGGGGTAACACGCTGGTAGGACAAGCAGTGTGCGACCAATTGGACTTTCTTTTATATTTTGGCTCCCTTGAGCCGGTGGGGCTGACGAGCCCTGGTTACGCACCTGCGTGTCACGAGCGGTACCGGACCTGAGAATATTTTTCGGCAGCCTACGCAGCAACCCTACATACATGCCTATTCCCTGCTGACGAGAGGTAACAACCTCGAAACACGTGTCCAGGGATGGCCAACGTGACAGTTATTTTTGCTCAAGACTCTGGCAGAGGCGCACCCGCTGATGCTTACTTCATGGACCATAATGCTTTGGGGTAACACGCTGGTAGGACAAGCAGTGTGCGACCAATTGGACTTTCTTTTATATTCAGGCTCCCTTGAGCCGGTGGGGCTGACGAGCCCTGGTTACGCACCTGCATGTCACGAGCGGTACCGGACCTGAGAATATTTTTCGGCAGCCTACGCAGCAATCCTACATACATGCCTATTCCCTGCTGACGAGAGGTAACAACCTCGAAACACGTGTCCAGGGATGGCCAACGTGACAGTTATTTTTGCTCAAGACTCTGGCAGAGGCACACCCGCGGATGCTTACTTCATGGACCATAATGCTTTGGGGTAACACGCCGGTAGGACAAGCAGTGTGCGACCAATTGGACTTTCTTTTATATTCAGGCTCCCTTGAGCCGGTGGGGCTGACGAGCCCTGGTTACGCACCTGCGTGTCACGAGCGGTACCGGACCTGAGAATATTTTTCGGCAGCCTACGCAGCAACCCTACATACATGCCTATTCCCTACTGACTAGAGGTAACAACCTCGAAACACGTGTCCAGGGATGGCCAACGTGACAGTTATTTTTGCTCAAGACTCTGGCAGAGGCGCACCCGCTGATGCTTACTTCATGGACCATAATGCTTTGGGGTAACACTCCGGTAGGACAAGCAGTGTGCAACCAATTGGACTTTCTTTTATATTCAGGCTCCCTTGAGCCGGTGGGGCTGACGAGCCCTGGTTACGCACCTGCGTGTCACGAGCGGTACCGGATCTGAGAATATTTTTCGGCAGCCTACGCAGCAACCCTACATACATGCCTATTCCCTGCTGACGAGAGGTAACAACCTCGAAACACATGTCCAGGGATGGCCAACGTGACAGTTATTTTTGCTCAAGACTCTGGCAGAGGCGTAGCCACTGATGCTTACTTCATGGACCATAATGCTTTGGGGTAACACGCTGGTAGGACAAGCAGTGTGCGACCAATTGGACTTTCTTTTATTTTCAGGCTCCCTTGAGCCGGTGGGGCTGACGAGCCCTGGTTACGCACCTGCATGTCACGAGCGGTACCGGACCTGAGAATATTTTTCGGCAACCTACGCAGCAACCCTACATAATAATGCATATTCCCTGCTGACGAGAGGTAACAACCTCGAAAAACGTGTCCAGGGATGGCCAACATGACAGTTATTTATGCTCAAGACTCTGGCAGAGGCGCACCCGCTGATGCTTACTTCATGGACCATAATGCTTTGGGTTAACACGCTGGTAGGACAAGCAGTGTGCGACCAATTGGACTTTCTTTTATATTCAGGCTCCCTTGAGCCGTTGGGGCTACCGAGCCCTGGTTACGCACCTGCGTGTCACGAGTGGTTCCGGACCTGAGAATATTTTTCGGCAGCCTACGCAGCAACCCTACATACATGCATATTCCCTGCTGACGAGAGGTAACAACCTCGAAACACGTGTCCAGGGATGGCCAACGTGACAGTTATTTATGCTCAAGAGTCTGGCAGAGGCGCACCCGCTGATGCTTACTTCATGGACCATAATGCTTTGGGGTAACACGCTGGTAGGACAAGCAGTGTGCGACCAATTGGACTTTCTTTTATATTCAGGCTCCCTTGAGCCGGTGGGGCTGACGAGCCCTGGTTACGCACCTGCGTGTCACGAGCGGTACCGGACCTGAGAATATTTTTCGGCAGCCTACGCAGCAACCCTACATACATGCCTATTCCCTGCTGACGAGAGGTAACAACCTCGAAACACGTGTCCAGGGATGGCCAACGTGACAGTTATTTTTGCTCAAGACTCTGGCAGAGGCGCATCGGCTGATGCTTACTTCATGGACCATAATGCTTTGGGGTAACACGCTGGTAGGGCAAGCAGTGTGCGACCAATTGGACTTTATTTTATATTCAGGCTCCCTTGAGCCGGTGGGGCTGACGAGCCCTGGTACGCACCTGCATGTCACGAGCGGTATCGGACCTGAGAATATTTTTCGGCAGCCTACGCAGCAACCCTACATACATGCCTATTCCCTGCTGACGAGAGGTAACAACCTCGAAACACGTGTCCAGGGATGGCCAACGTGACAGTTATTTATGCTCAAGACTCTGGCAGAGGCGCACCCGCTGATGCTTACTTCATGGACCATAATGCTTTGGGGTAACACGCTGGTAGGACAAGCAGTGTGCGACCAATTGGACTTTCTTTTATATTCAGGCTCCCTTGAGCCGGTGGGGCTGACGAGCCCTGGTTACGCACCTGCGTGTCACAAGCGGTACCGGACCTGAGAATATTTTTCGGCAGCCTACGCAGCAACCCTACATACATGCCTATTCCCTGCTGACGAGCGGTAACAACCTCGAAACACGTGTCCAGGGATGGCCAACGTGACAGTTATTTTTGCTCAAGACTCTGGCAGAGGCGCACCCGCTGATGCTTACTTCACGGACCATAATGCTTTGGGGTAACACGCTGGTAGGACAAGCAGTGTGCGACCAATTGGACTTTCTTTTATATTCAGGCTCCCTTGAACCGGTGGGGCTGACGAGCCCTGGTTACGCACCTGCATGTCACGAGCGGTACCGGACCTGAGAATATTTTTCGGCAGCCTACGCAGCAACCCTACATACATGCATATTCCCTGCTGACGAGAGGTAACAACCTCGAAACACGTGTCCAGGGATGGCCAACGTGACAGTTATTTATGCTCAAGACTCTGGCAGAGGCGCACCCGCTGATGCTTACTTCATGGACCATAATGCTTTGGGGTAACACGCTGGTAGGACAAGCAGTGTGCGACCAATTGGACTTTCTTTTATATTCAGGCTCCCTTGAGCCGGTGGGGCTGACGAGCCCTGGTTACGCACCTGCGTGTCACGAGCGGTACCGGACCTGAGAATATTTTTCGGCAGCCTACGCAGCAACCCTACATACATGCCTATTCCCTGCTGACGAGAGGTAACAACCTCGAAACACGTGTCCAGGGATGGCCAACGTGACAGTTATTTTTGCTCAAGACTCTGGCAGAGGTGCATCCGCTGATGCTTACTTCATGGACCATAATGCTTTGGGGTAACACGCTGGTAGGACAAGCAGTGTGCGACCAATTGGACTTTATTTTATATTCAGGCTCCCTTGAGCCGGTGGGGCTGACGAGCCCTGGTTACGCACCTGCATGTCACGAGCGGTATCGGACCTGAGAATATTTTTTGGCAGCCTACGCAGCAACCCTACATACATGCCTATTCCCTGCTGACGAGAGGTAACAACCTCGAAACACGTGTCCAGGGATGGCCAACGTGACAGTTATTTGTGCTCAAGACTCTGGCAGAGGCGCACCCGCTGATGCTTACTTCATGGACCATAATGCTTTGGGGTAACACGCTGGTAGGACAAGCAGTGTGCGACCAATTGGACTTTCTTTTATATTCAGGCTCCCTTGAGCCGGTGGGGCTGACGAGCCCTGGTTACGCACCTGCGTGTCACAAGCGGTACCGGACCTGAGAATATTTTTCGGCAGCCTACGCAGCAACCCTACATACATGCCTATTCCCTGCTGACGAGCGGTAACAACCTCGAAACACGTGTCCAGGGATGGCCAACGTGACAGTTATTTTTGCTCAAGACTCTGGCAGAGGCGCACCCGCTGATGCTTACTTCACGGACCATAATGCTTTGGGGTAACACGCTGGTAGGACAAGCAGTGTGCGACCAATTGGACTTTCTTTTATATTCAGGCTCCCTTGAGCCGGTGGGGCTGACGAGCCCTGGTTACGCACCTGCATGTCACGAGCGGTACCGGACCTGAGAATATTTTTCGGCAGCCTACGCAGCAACCCTACATACATGCCTATTCCCTGCTGACGAGAGGTAACAACCTCGAAACACGTGTCCAGAGATGGCCAACGTGACAGTTACTTTTGCTCAAGACTCTGGCAGAGGCACTCCCGCGATGCTTACTTCATGGACCATAATGCTTTGGGGTAGCATAATGCTAGGACAAGCAGTGTGCGACCAATTGGACTTTCTTTTATATTCAGGCTCCCTTGAGCCGGTGGGGCTGACGAGCCCTGGTTATGCACCTGCGTGTCACGAGCGGTACCGGACCTGAGAATATTTTTCGTCAGCCTACGCAGCAACCCTACATACATGCCTATTCCCTGCTGACGAGAGGTAACAACCTCGAAACACGTGTCCAGGGATGGCCAACGTGACAGTTATTTTTGCTCAAGACTCTGGCAGAGGCGCACCCGCTGATGCTTACTTCATGGACCATAATGCTTTGGGGTAACACGCTGGTAGGACAAGCAGTGTGCGACCAATTGGACTTTCTTTTATATTCAGGCTCCCTTGAGCCGGTGGGGCTGACGAGCCCTGGTTACGCACCTGCGTGTCACGAGCGGTACCGGACCTGAGAATATTTTTCGGCAGCCTACGCATCAACCCTACTTACATGCCTATTCCCTGCTGACGAGAGGTAACAACCTCGAAACACGTGTCCAGGGATGGCCAACGTGACAGTTATTTTTGCTCAAGACTCTGGCAGAGGCGCATCCGCTGATGCTTACTTCATGGACCATAATGCTTTGGGGTAACACGCTGGTAGGACAAGCAGTGTGCGCCCAATTGGACTTTATTTTATATTCAGGCTCCCTTGAGCCGGTGGGGCTGACGAGCCCTGGTACGCACCTGCATGTCACGAGCGGTATCGGACCTGAGAATATTTTTCGGCAGCCTACGCAGCAACCCTACATACATGCCTATTCCCTGCTGACGAGAGGTAACAACCTCGAAACACGTGTCCAGGGATGGCCAACGTGACAGTTATTTTTGCTCAAGACTCTGGCAGAGGCGCACCCGCTGATGCTTACTTCATGGACCATAATGCTTTGGGGTAACACGCTGGTAGGACAAGCAGTGTGCGACCAATTGGACTTTCTTTTATATTCAGGCTCCCTTGAGCCGGTGGGGCTGACGAGCCCTGGTTACGCACCTGCGTGTCACAAGCGGTATCGGACCTGAGAATATTTTTCGGCAGCCTACGCAGCAACCCTACATACATGCCTATTCCCTGCTGACGAGCGGTAACAACCCCGAAACACGAGTCCAGGGATGGCCAACGTGACAGTTATTTTTGCTCAAGACTCTGGCAGAGGCGCACCCGCTGATGCTTACTTCACGGACCATAATGCTTTGGGGTAACACGCTGGTAGGACAAGCAGTGTGCGACCAATTGGACTTTCTTTTATATTCAGGCTCCCTTGAGCCGGTGGGGCTGACGAGCCCTGGTTACGCACCTGCATGTCACGAGCGGTACCGGACCTGAGAATATTTTTCAGCAGCCTACGCAGCAACCCTACATACATGCATATTCCCTGCTGACGAGAGGTAACAACCTCGAAACACGTGTCCAGGGATGGCCAACGTGACAGTTATTTATGCTCAAGACTCTGGCAGAGGCGCATCCGCTGATGCTTACTTCATGGACCATAATGCTTTGGGGTAACACGCTGGTAGGACAAGCAGTGTGCGACCAATTGGACTTTCTTTTATATTCAGGCTCCCTTGAGCCGGTGGGGCTGACGAGCCCTGGTTACGCACCTGCGTGTCACAAGCGGTATCGGACCTGAGAATATTTTTCGGCAGCCTACGCAGCAACCCTACATACATGCCTATTCCCTGCTGACGAGCGGTAACAACCCCGAAACACGAGTCCAGGGATGGCCAACGTGACAGTTATTTTTGCTCAAGACTCTGGCAGAGGCGCACCCGCTGATGCTTACTTCATGGACCATAATGCTTTGGGGTAACACGCTGGTAGGACAAGCAGTGTGCGACCAATTGGACTTTCTTTTATATTCAGGCTCCCTTGAGCCGGTGGGGCTGACGAGCCCTGGTTACGCACCTGCGTGTCACGAGCGGTACCGGACCTGAGAATATTTTTCGGCAGCCTACGCAGCAACCCTACATACATGCCTATTCCCTGCTGACGAGAGGTAACAACCTCGAAACACGTGTCCAGGGATGGCCAACGTGACAGTTTTTTTTGCTCAAGACTCTGGCAGAGGCGCATCCGCTGATGCTTACTTCATGGACCATAATGCTTTGGGGTAACACGCTGGTAGGACAAGCAGTGTGCGACCAATTGGACTTTATTTTATATTCAGGCTCCCTTGAGCCGGTGGGGCTGACGAGCCCTGGTACGCACCTGCATGTCACGAGCGGTATCGGACCTGAGAATATTTTTCGGCAGCCTACGCAGCAACCCTACATACATGCCTATTCCCTGCTGACGAGAGGTAACAACCTCGAAACACGTGTCCAGGGATGGCCAACGTGACAGTTATTTTTGCTCAAGACTCTGGCAGAGGCGCACCCGCTGATGCTTACTTCATGGACCATAATGCTTTGGGGTAACACGCTGGTAGGACAAGCAGTGTGCGACCAATTGGACTTTCTTTTATATTCAGGCTCCCTTGAGCCGGTGGGGCTGACGAGCCCTGGTTACGCACCTGCGTGTCACAAGCGGTACCGGACCTGAGAATATTTTTCGGCAGCCTACGCAGCAACCCTACATACATGCCTATTCCCTGCTGACGAGCGGTAACAACCTCGAAACACGTGTCCAGGGATGGCCAACGTGACAGTTATTTTTGCTCAAGACTCTGGCAGAGGCGCACCCGCTGATGCTTACTTCACGGACCATAATGCTTTGGGGTAACACGCTGGTAGGACAAGCAGTGTGCGACCAATTGGACTTTCTTTTATATTCAGGCTCCCTTGAACCGGTGGGGCTGACGAGCCCTGGTTACGCACCTGCATGTCACGAGCGGTACCAGACCTGAGAATATTTTTCGGCAGCCTACGCAGCAACCCTACATACATGCATATTCCCTGCTGACGAGAGGTAACAACCTCGAAACACGTGTCCAGGGATGGCCAACGTGACAGTTATTTATGCTCAAGACTCTGGCAGAGGCGCACCCACTGATGCTTACTTCATGGACCATAATGCTTTGGGGTAACACGCTGGTAGGACAAGCAGTGTGCGACCAATTGGACTTTCTTTTATATTCAGGCTCCCTTGAGCCGGTGGGGCTGACGAGCCCTGGTTACGCACCTGCGTGTCACGAGCGGTACCGGACCTGAGAATATTTTTCGACAGCCTACGCAGCAACCCTACATACATGCCTATTCCCTGCTGACGAGAGGTAACAACCTCGAAACACGTGTCCAGGGATGGCCAACGTGACAGTTATTTTTGCTCAAGACTCTGGCAGAGGCGCATCCGCTGATGCTTACTTCATGGACCATAATGCTTTGGGGTAACACGCTGGTAGGACAAGCAGTGTGCGACCAATTGGACTTTATTTTATATTCAGGCTCCCTTGAGCCGGTGGGGCTGACGAGCCCTGGTTACGCACCTGCATGTCACGAGCGGTATCGGACCTGAGAATATTTTTTGGCAGCCTACGCAGCAACCCTACATACATGCCTATTCCCTGCTGACGAGAGGTAACAACCTCGAAACACGTGTCCAGGGATGGCCAACGTGACAGTTATTTGTGCTCAAGACTCTGGCAGAGGCGCACCCGCTGATGCTTACTTCATGGACCATAATGCTTTGGGGTAACACGCTGGTAGGACAAGCAGTGTGCGACCAATTGGACTTTATTTTATATTCAGGCTCCCTTGAGCCGGTGGGGCTGACGAGCCCTGGTTACGCACCTGCATGTCACGAGCGGTATCGGACCTGAGAATATTTTTTGGCAGCCTACGCAGCAACCCTACATACACGCCTATTCCCTGCTGACGAGAGGTAACAACCTCGAAACACGTGTCCAGGGATGGCCAACGTGACAGTTATTTGTGCTCAAGACTCTGGCAGAGGCGCACCCGCTGATGCTTACTTCATGGACCATAATGCTTTGGGGTAACACGCTGGTAGGACAAGCAGTGTGCGACCAATTGGACTTTCTTTTATATTCAGGCTCCCTTGAGCCGGTGGGGCTGACGAGCCCTGGTTACGCACCTGCGTGTCACAAGCGGTACCGGACCTGAGAATATTTTTCGGCAGCCTACGCAGCAACCCTACATACATGCCTATTCCCTGCTGACGAGCGGTAACAACCTCGAAACACGTGTCCAGGGATGGCCAACGTGACAGTTATTTTTGCTCAAGACTCTGGCAGAGGCGCACCCGCTGATGCTTACTTCACGGACCATAATGCTTTGGGGTAACACGCTGGTAGGACAAGCAGTGTGCGACCAATTGGACTTTCTTTTATATTCAGGCTCCCTTGAGCCGGTGGGGCTGACGAGCCCTGGTTACGCACCTGCATGTCACGAGCGGTACCGGACCTGAGAATATTTTTCGGCAGCCTACGCAGCAACCCTACATACATGCCTATTCCCTGCTGACGAGAGGTAACAACCTCAAAACACGTGTCCAGAGATGGCCAACGTGACAGTTATTTTTGCTCAAGACTCTGGCAGAGGCACTCCCGCGGATGCTTACTTCATGGACCATAATGCTTTGGGGTAGCATAATGCTAGGACAAGCAGTGTGCGACCAATTGGACTTTCTTTTATATTCAGGCTCCCTTGAGCCGGTGGGGCTGACGAGCCCTGGTTATGCACCTGCGTGTCACGAGCGGTACCGGACCTGAGAATATTTTTCGTCAGCCTACGCAGCAACCCTACATACATGCCTATTCCCTGCTGACGAGAGGTAACAACCTCGAAACACGTGTCCAGGGATGGCCAACGTGACAGTTATTTTTGCTCAAGACTCTGGCAGAGGCGCACCCGCTGATGCTTACTTCATGGACCATAATGCTTTGGGGTAACACGCTGGTAGGACAAGCAGTGTGCGACCAATTGGACTTTCTTTTATATTCAGGCTCCCTTGAGCCGGTGGGGCTGACGAGCCCTGGTTACGCACCTGCGTGTCACGAGCGGTACCGGACCTGAGAATATTTTTCGGCAGCCTACGCAGCAACCCTACATACATGCCTATTCCCTGCTGACGAGAGGTAACAACCTCGAAACACGTGTCCAGGGATGGCCAACGTGACAGTTATTTTTGCTCAAGACTCTGGCAGAGGCGCATCCGCTGATGCTTACTTCATGGACCATAATGCTTTGGGGTAACACGCTGGTAGGACAAGCAGTGTGCGACCAATTGGACTTTATTTTATATTCAGGCTCCCTTGAGCCGGTGGGGCTGACGAGCCCTGGTACGCACCTGCATGTCACGAGCGGTATCGGACCTGAGAATATTTTTCGGCAGCCTACGCAGCAACCCTACATACATGCCTATTCCCTGCTGACGAGAGGTAACAACCTCGAAACACGAGTCCAGGGATGGCCAACGTGACAGTTATTTTTGCTCAAGACTCTGGCAGAGGCGCACCCGCTGATGCTTACTTCATGGACCATAATGCTTTGGGGTAACACGCTGGTAGGACAAGCAGTGTGCGACCAATTGGACTTTCTTTTATATTCAGGCTCCCTTGAGCCGGTGGGGCTGACGAGCCCTGGTTACGCACCTGCGTGTCACAAGCGGTACCGGACCTGAGAATATTTTTCGGCAGCCTACGCAGCAACCCTACATACATGCCTATTCCCTGCTGACGAGCGGTAACAACCTCGAAACACATGTCCAGGGATGGCCAACGTGACAGTTATTTTTGCTCAAGACTCTGGCAGAGGCGCACCCGCTGATGCTTACTTCACGGACCATAATGCTTTGGGGTAACACGCTGGTAGGACAAGCAGTGTGCGACCAATTGGACTTTCTTTTATATTCAGGCTCCCTTGAACCGGTGGGGCTGACGAGCCCTGGTTACGCACCTGCATGTCACGAGCGGTACCGGACCTGAGAATATTTTTCGGCAGCCTACGCAGCAACCCTACATACATGCATATTCCCTGCTGACGAGAGGTAACAACCTCGAAACACGTGTCCAGGGATGGCCAACGTGACAGTTATTTATGCTCAAGACTCTGGCAGAGGCGCACCCGCTGATGCTTACTTCATGGACCATAATGCTTTGGGGTAGCATAATGCTAGGACAAGCAGTGTGCGACCAATTGGACTTTCTTTTATATTCAGGCTCCCTTGAGCCGGTGGGGCTGACGAGCCCTGATTACGCACCTGCATGTCACGAGCGGTATCGGACCTGAGAATATCTTTTGGCAGCCTACGCAGCAACCCTACATACATGCCTATTCCCTGCTGACGAGAGGTAACAACCTCGAAACACGTGTCCAGGGATGGCCAACGTGACAGTTATTTGTGCTCAAGACTCTGGCAGAGGCGCACCCGCTGATGCTTACTTCATGGACCATAATGCTTTGGGGTAACACGCTGGTAGGACAAGCAGTGTGCGACCAATTGGACTTTCTTTTATATTCAGGCTCCCTTGAGCCGGTGGGGCTGACGAGCCCTGGTTACGCACCTGCGTGTCACAAGCGGTACCGGACCTGAGAATATTTTTCGGCAGCCTACGCAGCAACCCTACATACATGCCTATTCCCTGCTGACGAGCGGTAACAACCTCGAAACACGTGTCCAGGGATGGCCAACGTGACAGTTATTTTTGCTCAAGACTCTGGCAGAGGCGCACCCGCTGATGCTTACTTCACGGACCATAATGCTTTGGGGTAACACGCTGGTAGGACAAGCAGTGTGCGACCAATTGGACTTTCTTTTATATTCAGGCTCCTTTGAGCCGGTGGGGCTGACGAGCCCTGGTTACGCACCTGCATGTCACGAGCGGTACCGGACCTGAGAATATTTTTCGGCAGCCTACGCAGCAACCCTACATACATGCCTATTCCCTGCTGACGAGAGGTAACAACCTCGAAACACGTGTCCAGAGATGGCCAACGTGACAGTTATTTTTGCTCAAGACTCTGGCAGAGGCACTCCCGCGGATGCTTACTTCATGGACCATAATGCTTTGGGGTAACACGCCGGTAGGACAAGCAGTGTGCGACCAATTGGACTTTCTTTTATATTCAGGCTCCCTTGAGCCGGTGGGGCTGACGAGCCCTGGTTACGCACCTGCGTGTCACGAGCGGTACCGGACCTGAGAATATTTTTCGTCAGCCTACGCAGCAACCCTACATACATGCCTATTCCCTGCTGACGAGAGGTAACAACCTCGAAACACGTGTCCAGGGATGGCCAACGTGACAGTTATTTTTGCTCAAGACTCTGGCAGAGGCGCACCCGCTGATGCTTACTTCATGGACCATAATGCTTTGGGGTAACACGCTGGTAGGACAAGCAGTGTGCGACCAATTGGACTTTCTTTTATATTCAGGCTCCCTTGAGCCGGTGGGGCTGACGAGCCCTGGTTACGCACCTGCGTGTCACGAGCGGTACCGGACCTGAGAATATTTTTCGGCAGCCTACGCAGCAACCCTACATACATGCCTATTCCCTGCTGACGAGAGGTAACAACCTCGAAACACGTGTCCAGGGATGGCCAACGTGACAGTTATTTTTGCTCAAGACTCTGGCAGAGGCGCATCCGCTGATGCTTACTTCATGGACCATAATGCTTTGGGGTAACACGCTGGTAGGACAAGCAGTGTGCGACCAATTGGACTTTATTTTATATTCAGGCTCCCTTGAGCCGGTGGGGCTGACGAGCCCTGGTACGCACCTGCATGTCACGAGCGGTATCGGACCTGAGAATATTTTTCGGCAGCCTACGCAGCAACCCTACATACATGCCTATTCCCTGCTGACGAGAGGTAACAACCTCGAAACACGTGTCCAGGGATGGCCAACGTGACAGTTATTTTTGCTCAAGACTCTGGCAGAGGCGCACCCGCTGATGCTTACTTCATGGACCATAATGCTTTGGGGTAACACGCTGGTAGGACAAGCAGTGTGCGACCAATTGGACTTTCTTTTATATTCAGGCTCCCTTGAGCCGGTGGGGCTGACGAGCCCTGGTTACGCACCTGCGTGTCACAAGCGGTACCGGACCTGAGAATATTTTTCAGCAGCCTACGCAGCAACCCTACATACATGCCTATTCCCTGCTGACGAGCGGTAACAACCTCGAAACACGTGTCCAGGGATGGCCAACGTGACAGTTATTTTTGCTCAAGACTCTGGCAGAGGCGCACCCGCTGATGCTTACTTCACGGACCATAATGCTTTGGGGTAACACGCTGGTAGGACAAGCAGTGTGCGACCAATTGGACTTTCTTTTATATTCAGGCTCCCTTGAACCGGTGGGGCTGACGAGCCCTGGTTACGCACCTGCATGTCACGAGCGGTACCGGACCTGAGAATATTTTTCGGCAGCCTACGCAGCAACCCTACATACATGCATATTCCCTGCTGACGAGAGGTAACAACCTCGAAACACGTGTCCAGGGATGGCCAACGTGACAGTTATTTATGCTCAAGACTCTGGCAGAGGCGCACCCGCTGATGCTTACTTCATGGACCATAATGCTTTGGGGTAACACGCTGGTAGGACAAGCAGTGTGCGACCAATTGGACTTTCTTTTATATTCAGGCTCCCTTGAGCCGGTGGGGCTGACGAGCCCTGGTTACGCACCTGCGTGTCACGAGCGGTACCGGACCTGAGAATATTTTTCGGCAGCCTACGCAGCAACCCTACATACATGCCTATTCCCTGCTGACGAGAGGTAACAACCTCGAAACACGTGTCCAGGGATGGCCAACGTGACAGTTATTTTTGCTCAAGACTCTGGCAGAGGTGCATCCGCTGATGCTTACTTCATGGACCATAATGCTTTGGGGTAACACGCTGGTAGGACAAGCAGTGTGCGACCAATTGGACTTTATTTTATATTCAGGCTCCCTTGAGCCGGTGGGGCTGACGAGCCCTGGTTACGCACCTGCATGTCACGAGCGGTATCGGACCTGAGAATATTTTTTGGCAGCCTACGCAGCAACCCTACATACATGCCTATTCCCTGCTGACGAGAGGTAACAACCTCGAAACACGTGTCCAGGGATGGCCAACGTGACAGTTATTTGTGCTCAAGACTCTGGCAGAGGCGCACCCGCTGATGCTTACTTCATGGACCATAATGCTTTGGGGTAACACGCTGGTAGGACAAGCAGTGTGCGACCAATTGGACTTTCTTTTATATTCAGGCTCCCTTGAGCCGGTGGGGCTGACGAGCCCTGGTTACGCACCTGCGTGTCACAAGCGGTACCGGACCTGAGAATATTTTTCGGCAGCCTACGCAGCAACCCTACATACATGCCTATTCCCTGCTGACGAGCGGTAACAACCTCGAAACACGTGTCCAGGGATGGCCAACGTGACAGTTATTTTTGCTCAAGACTCTGGCAGAGGCGCACCCGCTGATGCTTACTTCACGGACCATAATGCTTTGGGGTAACACGCTGGTAGGACAAGCAGTGTGCGACCAATTGGACTTTCTTTTATATTCAGGCTCCCTTGAGCCGGTGGGGCTGACGAGCCCTGGTTACGCACCTGCATGTCACGAGCGGTACCGGACCTGAGAATATTTTTCGGCAGCCTACGCAGCAACCCTACATACATGCCTATTCCCTGCTGACGAGAGGTAACAACCTCGAAACACGTGTCCAGAGATGGCCAACGTGACAGTTATTTTTGCTCAAGACTCTGGCAGAGGCACTCCCGCGATGCTTACTTCATGGACCATAATGCTTTGGGGTAGCATAATGCTAGGACAAGCAGTGTGCGACCAATTGGACTTTCTTTTATATTCAGGCTCCCTTGAGCCGGTGGGGCTGACGAGCCCTGGTTATGCACCTGCGTGTCACGAGCGGTACCGGACCTGAGAATATTTTTCGTCAGCCTACGCAGCAACCCTACATACATGCCTATTCCCTGCTGACGAGAGGTAACAACCTCGAAACACGTGTCCAGGGATGGCCAACGTGACAGTTATTTTTGCTCAAGACTCTGGCAGAGGCGCACCCGCTGATGCTTACTTCATGGACCATAATGCTTTGGGGTAACACGCTGGTAGGACAAGCAGTGTGCGACCAATTGGACTTTCTTTTATATTCAGGCTCCCTTGAGCCGGTGGGGCTGACGAGCCCTGGTTACGCACCTGCATGTCACAAGCGGTACCGGACCTGAGAATATTTTTCGGCAGCCTACGCAGCAACCCTACATACATGCCTATTCCCTGCTGACGAGCGGTAACAACCCCGAAACACGTGTCCAGGGATGGCCAACGTGACAGTTATTTTTGCTCAAGACTCTGGCAGAGGCGCACCCGCTGATGCTTACTTCACGGACCATAATGCTTTGGGGTAACACGCTGGTAGGACAAGCAGTGTGCGACCAATTGGACTTTCTTTTATATTCAGGCTCCCTTGAGCCGGTGGGGCTGACGAGCCCTGGTTACGCACCTGTGTGTCACGAGCGGTACCGGACCTGAGAATATTTTTCGGCAGCCTACGCAGCAACCCTACATACATGCCTATTCCCTGCTGACGAGAGGTAACAACCTCGAAACACGTGTCCAGGGATGGCCAACGTGACAGTTATTTTTGCTCAAGACTCTGGCAGAGGCGCATCCGCTGATGCTTACTTCATGGACCATAATGCTTTGGGGTAACACGCTGGTAGGACAAGCAGTGTGCGACCAATTGGACTTTATTTTATATTCAGGCTCCCTTGAGCCGGTGGGGCTGACGAGCCCTGGTACGCACCTGCATGTCACGAGCGGTATCGGACCTGAGAATATTTTTCGGCAGCCTACGCAGCAACCCTACATACATGCCTATTCCCTGCTGACGAGAGGTAACAACCTCGAAACACGTGTCCAGGGATGGCCAACGTGACAGTTATTTTTGCTCAAGACTCTGGCAGAGGCGCACCCGCTGATGCTTACTTCATGGACCATAATGCTTTGGGGTAACACGCTGGTAGGACAAGCAGTGTGCGACCAATTGGACTTTCTTTTATATTCAGGCTCCCTTGAGCTGGTGGAGCTGACGAGCCCTGGTTACGCACCTGCGTGTCACAAGCGGTACCGGACCTGAGAATATTTTTCGGCAGCCTACGCAGCAACCCTACATACATGCCTATTCCCTGCTGACGAGCGGTAACAACCTCGAAACACGTGTCCAGGGATGGCCAACGTGACAGTTATTTTTGCTCAAGACTCTGGCAGAGGCGCACCCGCTGATGCTTACTTCACGGACCATAATGCTTTGGGGTAACACGCTGGTAGGACAAGCAGTGTGCGACCAATTGGACTTTCTTTTATATTCAGGCTCCCTTGAACCGGTGGGGCTGACGAGCCCTGGTTACGCACCTGCATGTCACGAGCGGTACCGGACCTGAGAATATTTTTCGGCAGCCTACGCAGCAACCCTACATACATGCATATTCCCTGCTGACGAGAGGTAACAACCTCGAAACACGTGTCCAGGGATGGCCAACGTGACAGTTATTTATGCTCAAGACTCTGGCAGAGGCGCACCCGCTGATGCTTACTTCATGGACCATAATGCTTTGGGGTAACACGCTGGTAGGACAAGCAGTGTGCGACCAATTGGACTTTCTTTTATATTCAGGCTCCCTTGAGCCGGTGGGGCTGACGAGCCCTGGTTACGCACCTGCGTGTCACGAGCGGTACCGGACCTGAGAATATTTTTCGGCAGCCTACGCAGCAACCCTACATACATGCCTATTCCCTGCTGACGAGAGGTAACAACCTCGAAACACGTGTCCAGGGATGGCCAACGTGACAGTTATTTTTGCTCAAGACTCTGGCAGAGGCGCATCCGCTGATGCTTACTTCATGGACCATAATGCTTTGGGGTAACACGCTGGTAGGACAAGCAGTGTGCGACCAATTGGACTTTATTTTATATTCAGGCTCCCTTGAGCCGGTGGGGCTGACGAGCCCTGGTTACGCACCTGCATGTCACGAGCGGTATCGGACCTGAGAATATTTTTTGGCAGCCTACGCAGCAACCCTACATACATGCCTATTCCCTGCTGACGAGAGGTAACAACCTCGAAACACGTGTCCAGGGATGGCCAACGTGACAGTTATTTGTGCTCAAGACTCTGGCAGAGGCGCACCCGCTGATGCTTACTTCATGGACCATAATGCTTTGGGGTAACACGCTGGTAGGACAAGCAGTGTGCGACCAATTGGACTTTCTTTTATATTCAGGCTCCCTTGAGCCGGTGGGGCTGACGAGCCCTGGTTACGCACCTGCGTGTCACAAGCGGTACCGGACCTGAGAATATTTTTCGGCAGCCTACGCAGCAACCCTACATACATGCCTATTCCCTGCTGACGAGCGGTAACAACCTCGAAACACGTGTCCAGGGATGGCCAACGTGACAGTTATTTTTGCTCAAGACTCTGGCAGAGGCGCACCCGCTGATGCTTACTTCACGGACCATAATGCTTTGGGGTAACACGCTGGTAGGACGAGCAGTGTGCGACCAATTGGACTTTCTTTTATATTCAGGCTCCCTTGAGCCGGTGGGGCTGACGAGCCCTGGTTACGCACCTGCATGTCACGAGCGGTACCGGACCTGAGAATATTTTTCGGCAGCCTACGCAGCAACCCTACATACATGCCTATTCCCTGCTGACGAGAGGTAACAACCTCGAAACACGTGTCCAGAGATGGCCAACGTGACAGTTATTTTTGCTCAAGACTCTGGCAGAGGCACTCCCGCGGATGCTTACTTCATGGACCATAATGCTTTGGGGTAGCATAATGCTAGGACAAGCAGTGTGCGACCAATTGGACTTTCTTTTATATTCAGGCTCCCTTGAGCCGGTGGGGCTGACGAGCCCTGGTTATGCACCTGCGTGTCACGAGCGGTACCGGACCTGTGAGGTTCCGTGACGGTTCCGTGACGACTTGAACCCGTGTTTTCAAGTTTGTCGGAAATACATAAAAATGGTATCAGTGAACCGCAAATGATCCATTTAGTATATCCTAGTGTTTTCGCTACGCTACGAGCAAGAGCACTCTTGTTATAAACACATTTCTGATCTACCCATGGCATCCATCTTAGATCATGGCCGCCATTTTGTGGTTCCTTGCCCTCACATATGCAATAGCCTCTGATCATTTCATTCACTCCACTTTGATTAAGGACACGTAGCCTTAGCCGGAGATTCACCTCTTACATGACACGTACACCTTAAACCAGATCACGCTGAAGCTGCATGACTCGACAAAGGCTGCCTCCTCTGCCCGAGGCCAGCCCACCTGAACTGGTTTTCCTGTCCATTGTCCTGATCATGATTAGGCGGCCGAAGCCGGTAGCCTTGCCCATTTACAACCCACAAACATCTCTTATCCCGCTTTTCTATCTTCTGCACCTGGCTCTGCTCCTTTCCTTCTGGGCCTTTATTAGGGGGAGGTAACGAACTTTACGATGAGGCGGTCCGGCTCTTGAATGCAATATTGACAAGGGATTGTGATGGACTGGTGGGAACCCCTCTTCGTGATGTTTGGTATCAGATATTATCGACAGTTCCTGTGTAACGCCAAATATTTATTGTTTAGAGACACAAAAGGTTTGGGAATGTACCGACATGTGAAATATTTGCCTAGAGCACAATTTTTAGTATATAAGGAGCAACCCACTTTGTACAAATCGAACAGGCTCCTGGTTTCTGCCCGTGTGTAGATTCTGTGACTTCTGTGTCCCTGCAGTAATAAACCTTTGGTCTTTGACGCCACCATCGAGAAGCTCGTGTTTCTGTTCATTTGTGCACCAAGGCAGGTGGAACTCCGGGGTCTTTGGGTGTTGTACCCTGACACCTCTGGACGGAACCAAAAAGTCCAGAACTCCAATTGGCGCCCAACGTGGGGCGACGTCATTCGGTACCGGTCCAGAAGCCTGAAGAGTTCGAGAAGCTTCGTGTGAAGATTCCTGAGGGAGGCGCCCCACTTCATCGATCCCGGCATATCGCAAAAGTGGCCCTGAAGTTCTCTTCCACGAGGGTTCCCGTTCAGGACGGCTGCAGTGGGCCGTTGCCTTGACCGTCGCCCTGTCTTGGACCCGAAGTGGTGCAGTCCTTAGTACGGCGAAACGTGACGGGTTTCTCTTTGGTGACGTCTTCAGTGCCTCAGTTAAGTATTTAGTGATAGCTAGCTGGTTACTTTTGTGAGGATTGTTAAAAATCCTTGATCGGTTCTTGGTTTGGTTTGGTTTTGTAAGATTATCATTGGTTGTTCTAGTTACGATAATCTATTTGGTTTAGTTTGGGTATCGATACATCAGTTCGTTTTTGGTAGGCCTAAGTTCTTGGTTCAAGTGCACAATTTGTTTCGTGTTTGTTTGTTTTGTGTTCCGGACTGAAAATGGTAAGTCGGAAAATGTTGTCTTGTTTTAGTTGCAACAGTGACTCACAATTAGAGGACTCTTGTCTGGTTCCTCCGATTGGGACTCCCCTATATGATTTATACTGTAAGTATGGTGTGGGTCCTATAACTTATAATGAGATATGGGTCCGTTATTGTAAGAAGGATGGTGTCCTTAGTTGGCCACTGCATGGTAGTTTTGAACAAGAGATTCTCGACAACTTAGAAGCGAAATTGTTTAGGAAGAAAGCCCGGCCGGCAATGTTTGACTCTTTTCGTTATTGGCGGAAAGAATCCAAACAGAGAGAAATGAAAAGGTTGAAGAAAGAGCAAAAAGAACAAGAAGAATTAACTCTAGAGCAAGCGACTAAACAGTTGCAGGCTAACGAGTGTGAAAAGGCCATAGATGTAGCCATTAGAGAGCATAACTTAGCGATTGACAAGTGCTATCCTGCCTTGCCATCGAAAATGGCTAAGATACTGGAGGATTCCGAAAACGATCCTCTGTTGTCTTATCTGTTACGTTCGCCTCCACCGTATGCACAAGGTGCTACGGCTCCACTCATCCCGAATGTTCAATTGCCGGTTGCTGGACAACCTGGTGCTCCTGTTCCTGTTCCTCAGAATCAAGTTCCTTTACTTCCTGTGGTGAATGTAAATGTTCCTACAGCTCCTCCTCTTCCCGCACTGCCAGCTCCTATACCTACCACTGTACCTACTGTTCCTCAAACTATTTTCCTCGATACTCCTACTGTTTCGTCATCTATTCCTACCTCTACTGCATTCTCTATGTCTGCGAGTGTACTAACTCCACTTTCTGTTCGTCGAAGAATCACTGATTCTGTTGCTAATATGCTGTCTCCTATATATAAAACCTTGATTAAGACTCCTACTCCTGACTCTGTTCAGAGACGGAGTCAGCTTCCAAGTACTGAGGAACGGGGAGTTTTAGACTCCACGGCTCTCAGATGGATTACGAAAGTTAGAAGATATAATACGAGAGATGTGTTAGAGACATTTATGCAATGGGGAGAGCCAACGCAGCGATACGTCTTTGACGAGATGTGCTCGTTGTTACGTGAGGAAATAGAAGAAGACGATGTCGAATCGGATTTGGAAGATTTAATTAAGGTTCAAAAGGAGTTTGCTGCTGGAATGATAGTGGGTGAGAATATAAAGGAAGCGATGGAACTTATTTTGAGTTTTAGGAATGATCCATCTCTTCGTTCGCCGAGAGATTTAGAAAGAGGTAAAGTGAAGCTAAGTCGCCAATATCCTATGAGGAAGGTTCCTCCAATTTGGCGCGAAGCAGTACAACGTGATGATAATGCAGGAATTGCAGCTGCTCCAGCACAGTTCCAAAGAGTATGGATACATATTCCATGGAAGCGAGCAGAAGTGTTAGCAGTGAAACAGGCCTTGCCAGATCCACGTAAGAATCCAGCTGGATATTACAAGGAATTGACACAGACAGTTGAGGCTTGTATAATGAACTTAGCCGACATTGATATGCTGTTTGGTAATGTAGTTCCGCAACCAGTGTGGGCTAAAATTCGTAGAGAGGATCATCAGGCTGCTTTAGGTGGTGATTGGGCAGCTATCACTGCAGCAGACGCTCAACAAATAGGTGGTGCGAAACCCGAACCTTTGATTGCTAATCTGCCAGGTAGAATAATTGATTTAATGAAGACTCTGATGCCAGCATTGCGTGTTAATTGGGATAAATTATCCGCATGCAAGCAAAAGAAAGACGAAAGTGTCTCCGACTTCTTCACGAGATTCGAAGAGACTTTTGTAGATCATAGTGGTCAGGATATGAGCACTGAAGGAGGACAGAGATTGTTTGTCGATAAATTTGTGCATAATTTGTTACCTGAATTATGCAATAAATTAAAAGACTCAGAAAGTGCGTGGGCTGTATCTACGACAGCGCAAATACTTGCGACTGCACAGTACTACGAAAATAGGGATAAAGAGGAAAAGGAGAAATCAGAGAAGAAAACGAAAGATTTAAAAACTAAAGTTCTTTTGCAGCAGGCGTATCCGCCTCGTACGAATCAGACTAATACGCAGCAAAACTCATATCAAAGGTCAGATTATAGTACATCAAGGCCTCAATATCAGTGGAATCAGTGCGCGTACTGCAAGAAAGAGGGTCACTATAAAAATGAATGTCCGATCTTAGCGCAAAATAATGCAGCAGCAGCTCAGAGAGGTCGTGGTGGTTATGCGCAGAATTCTAGAGGTCGAGGGCGAGGTGCTATGCCTCCGCAAACGAATGATCGTCCTTCTAATCACTTTGATCAGCGAAATGTACAGTCAGCTCAACAGAATAGATCTCAGCAATATCTTGTTGAGGATTATTGTGAAGTTGATGAGGGATTCCAACAGAATGGGTACTAGGACAGCCGTGGACAGAGAGAGGGAGTAGTATCAGTTCCAGTGGATCAGAGTGGGCCTTATGTCGCAGTAGCAACATCAGGTGTAATCGAACCGTTTCTGTTGGATACTGGTGCCGCAAAAAGTTCTATCATGCATGCGAAACTCCCTGACGCACCTTTGTCTGGCTCAACAAATGTTTCCGTAGGTTTTTCAGGCGCCCCTGTGTACAACCCGATATCTGGTCCTTTGTCTATTTCTGTTGGACCGTGTCAATTGAAAGCACCCCTGATTTTGACGACAGGTTGTAATGAAAATCTGCTTGGTTTAGATTTGTTAAAACGACTATATGCGACATTGTACTGTTCTCCAGAAGGAGTACAGCTTACACTGGGCAAAAATATCACCTCTCCGATGTACTTGTCAATGGACGCACTCCCGCCGGAGCTACGTTCACTCCCTGATTCTCTTTGGGCGACTGGTCCCAATGATGTAGGTCTACTAGAGATTCCACCGTATATAGTGACTTTGAAAGCGAATGTAAAATTTCCAAGAATTCCCCAATATAAAATATCGAGTGAAGGTGAGCGTGCACTCTTATTGATTGTGCAAGATTTGATTAAGAAAGGTGTGGTTGAAGAAACGCGAGGAAATGTCTGTAACAGTCCTGTATTACCGATCTTGAAACGAACTGATCCTACAAAGCCTCCAGTCTATAGGTTTGTCATAGACCTTAGAGAAGTTAATAAGATTGTAATTCCGCAGTTTCCTGTAGTGCCAGACATTACTGCTTTGTTAACATTGATTCCTGCTACAGCTACATGGTTCTCGGTCATCGACTTGAAGAATGCATTTTTCAGCATTCCGATAGCTGAAGAAAGTAGGGATATTTTCGGCTTCTGTTTAGGAGGTCGCAGTTTCAGATTTAAACGCGCTCCACAAGGCTACTGTGAGAGTCCATCTATTTACAGTCAAGCATTAAAAAGTCAGCTAGATTCTTTTGTCCTTCCTCCAGGTTCTGCCCTAGTACAGTACGTAGACGATCTTTTAGTGGCTGCCGATGACAAGGAAACTTGCAAAGCAGCTACAATTTCACTATTGCATCATTTGTCTAATTTGAATCATAAAGTGTCACCTTCCAAAATGCAATATTGCTGCCAAGAAGTAACCTACCTAGGTCACCTCTTATCAAAGGAGGGAAGGAAGTTGACCCCAGAAAGAATAAAAGCAATTATGCAAATGAGTGTTCCACGCACACAGAGGGAAGTACGTGCCTTTCTAGGTATTACCTCCTACTGTAGGCAGTGGATTCCAAATTTTTCTCTTTTTGCGAAGCCATTGGTAGCTTTGACTGGGAAAAATGTTCCGAGTCCGGTGCCATGGTCTGATGAATGTCAAGAGAGTTTTATTGAGTTACGAAAAGCACTGTGTTCAGCTCCTGTATTGGGTACACCTGATTATAGCAAGCCATTCACGCTCTACGTTCACGAAAGAGAAGGTTGCGCGTTGAGTGTTCTGACACAGAAATTTGGTGACAAACAACGCCCTTGTGCGTATTTCTCATCAACATTAGATCCGGTAGCTAGAGCATTGCCTAGTTGTTTGAGGGCTACAGCGGCAGCTGCAGCTTCCATTCGGCAATCTGCTGGTTTGGTGATGAACAATATGCTAGTGGTCATGGTTCCTCATGCAGTGGATACACTCATGAACCGAACGAAGACACAACACCTTACTAGTGCGAGATTATCTGGTTACGAGCTGACGTTATTAGCGAGTCATATTCAGATCAAAAGATGCAATGTATTGAATCCAGCAACATTGTTGCCAACTGATCAAGAGTCGAGTGATTCTGAGCCACATGACTGTTATTTCAAAACGGAGGAAGAGACAAAAGGTCGCATCGATTTGAGGGATACTCCTCTATCCGACCCGGATGGTACGCTGTATGTGGACGGGTCATGTTTTAAATTGGAGAATGGTGACGTGACTGCTGCCTACGCGGTAACGACTTTGAAGACGATTGTGGAGACTGCAAGAGTGAGTCAGAATTCTGCCCAAGCTGCAGAATTAATAGCTCTTACGAGAGCGTGTGTTTTAGCTGAGGGAAAGAGAGTGAATGTGTTTACAGATAGTCAGTACGCATTTGGCGTGGCCCATAGTTTTGGCCGGTTGTGGAGAGAAAGGGGTTTCATTACGTCCCATGGGACTAAGATTCAACATGGTCAGCTAGTTAACGACTTGTTGGAATCTCTAACCTTACCGACTGAAGTTGCGATTGTAAAGTGCAGTGCTCATAAAGCCATCACGGATGATGTTGGTCGTGGGAATGCCTTTGCTGATGAAACCGCTAAACAGACAGCTAGAGACATGATGAGTAGAATGTATGTTGCTACGTCTGCAAGATGGATTGCTGAGTCTGGAATGTGTGAGGATACAATGGAAAGTGTGAAAGAGATTCAGAAAGAAGCGACTGAGGAAGAGAAACGCGTATGGAGAGAAAGTACGGGCAAATTGGACTCGAATGGATGTTGGATCGATTTGACAGAACAGCAGCGTTGGATGTTGCCTGATGCGTATGTGCTTGCAGTAGTGACGATGGCGCATGGAGTGGCGCACATAAGTTCTAAAGGGATATGTAAGATGTTAGCTCCGGTCTGGAAGAATGAGGGAATCAGTAAGTGTGCAGAGAGAGTGGTGAAAAATTGTATGGTGTGCTTGATGCATAATCCTGGCAAGGGAACTCCAACTCCAGCTGGTCATTTTGCTCCTCCTTCCTGTCCCTTTGAAGTAATACAGTTAGACTTCATTCACATGGAACGCTGTAATAATTTAAAATACGTCCTGGTGGTGGTTTGTGCTTTTTCCAGGTGGATAGAAGCATACCCACTAAAGGACAACACTGCTCTATCAACTGCCAAAATTCTTCTAAAAGAATATTTCCCTAGGTACGGAATGCCACGGATTGTATGGTCAGATAACGGAAGTGAGTTTGTAGGGAAAGTTATGCAAAGTGTGTGTGCTGGTCTAGGATTGAAACAAAAATTTCATAGTGCAAACCATCCCCAGTCTGCTGGTTTAGTCGAGGGTTACAATGGCACCCTCAAGCTTAAAATAGCCAAAATACAAGCATCCACAGGTTTGGCTTGGCCAGACGCACTTCCTTTGGCTTTGTTATCAACGAGAGCAACAGTGCATTCTAGAATAGGGCTTTCTCCATATGAGATTGTGTTTGGCCGCCCGGCAAATGTCTGGGGTGTGCCCAGGCCAAAACAATTTTGCTCCATTGAATATCCTATGTTGATAGACTACCTTTACGACTTGACTGCTAAATTAAGTCTTATTCATCAACAGGTTTTTGATGCTTTGCCAAAGCCTCCGGAGAGTCCAGGGCATCAACTGAAACCGGGTGACTTCATTGTGGTCCGGAACTTCGCGAGGACAAAGAATCTTCAGCCTCGCTACATCGGCCCCTTCCAAATCCTGCTGGCAACGAGGACAGCTGTACGTGTTGCTGGCCGCAAGCACTGGATCCACGCTTCTCACGTAAAGCGTGTTCCACTGCCGCTGCCCTACGACGACTGGGTGAAGAAGGGAATTGGTGCCTCCGAATCTGAAGCAACTCCGAAATTTGTCCCTTTCAGCGATGCCGATTTGATTATTGACACTTTGAAACGTGACTCTCCTCCTGAAAAGACTGCTTTGAACATTGAACATTTGTCTCCAGCATCAAAAGAAACTTTGCCATCTGCGAACTTAAACTCTACAACAGCTGCTAGTGATACACTATTTTCCGACCAAACAGTACCAGCGAAGAAGAGATACAACCTTAGAAGCCATAAAACGAACTAATAAAGCAGGCAACTGCATATTGTGATTTTGATATTTATATACATTGAACTTTTGCTTTTCAGCCAGGAAGTTTGCTATTGTTTATTGTTTTTTTAAATTGCCTTGCCGTCTGGGTAGCCGTAGGGTCGTGGCTGTGTGCCTAGTTTGAATTTGCAGGGGTCTGACACAAGGTCGATCTTTCTGTTAGTTCTGGGAACTCCCAGGGCTGACAGAGGCATTTCATCTACGTACACATCATCAGTGGTCGCGAGCGGATTGTAGAAGATGGAACTTCCTGCACTGCAACGAGAAAATGTGATTTACGTTCGCAGAAACAGACTAAATAGAATTCTTCACAGCAAATGTTTCTTGATGCAATGTGCCATTACATTTTTGATTGTTTTAGCAACATTGGTGGGTGGAATTGTCTTTAGCATAAATTTGATTTTTGTGCCAGTTACTACAGTACCTCCCCTTGATCCTGTTACTTCTACTGTTTCTTCTATACACTCTTTTCACTCATTTCCAGAACATGAGCAAGCACGACGTACAGAGTTCATTAACAACACTTTTGTACAGCTCTTGCACCAACACCAACTGGTAGTTAACACTACAGACTGCTGGGTGTGTGGCTTGATACCTCACACTATGGATAAAGGTATTCCCTATTTGGTTTTGCCTTACAGCTATAATGGATCATTTCAGGCCTTCCAAACCATCTTTGCTTATGCCCTTGAAACCTATCCTCCACGTCCACCACGTTCCACTAAATATAACTCTGCCAACAAAGCCTTAGTCCAGGGAATTATTGACATGATCAAGGATGTCAATAATACTCCATCTTACCCTAGAGACGAATTGCGAGTATATTTAAGTTGGAATACTTCAGAGTATCGCCTTAGTTTAGGAGAAAGCAAGCGTAAAAGCTCAACTCCAATCTGGGTCGTACCTCACCGAGGTCAGGTCTGTCTGCAAGGTAATGGGAGAAATCCGAGAGCTCAGCTAGGGAGGAGTGAGTGCGTAGAAACTTATGTGTTTTCGGCTAACTCCTCCCCTGCCTTCCTCACTGCTAGGGGTACCTATTTCATTTGTCGAGACAGAGCTTATACATGGTTGCCTGCCGACTTCTCAGGATCATGTTATATTGCTCGATTGTTGCCTCCGACATACACTGCTTCACCGGATTACCACAGAACAAGAGTAGCAAGAGGTGTTTTCAGCAAGGAAGATACCGCTGGTCAGGAAGCTGGAGACTTCTTCAAAGGCTTCCTTCCGTTCTGGGGGCCTATGGCCAATAGTAGAAACATACGTCAGCTAACACGGGTAGTTGAATCTACTATTACCGAAACTGCTGGTGCCCTTAGCAATCTGACAGCTGAGCTTCAGGCGGATAGGCTCATGACATTGCAGAACCGTATGGTTCTAGATGTTATACTTGCAGATCGAGGTGGGGTATGCAGAATGATCCAATCGAGCTGCTGTGTCTTTATTCCTAATAATGCTCCAACAGTTTACGAGGCGATCTCTAAGTTGCACAAGATTTCGGACTCCATACATGTAGACAAGGGAAACTGGTCCTTCATGGAGTGGTTTTGGACTCTGATCTCAGCGTGGGGATGGAAGGTTCTAATGGTCATTGGTGTCATCTTAGTATTCCTATTCTCATGTTGTCTGATTATCCAGTGTGGTCCTGCTCTGTGTAGTCTTTGCGCTGCAACTTGTCTCAGAAAACCACCTGCGTTTGGAGAAAAGACACGAGAAAGGATGATGATACAACAGCATGTCACTGACCTGATGAACATAGAACTAGATTCAGACATAGATTGAGTAATTGCCTATGTAAGGGCAAAAGGAGGGTCTGAGGTTCCGTGACGGTTCCGTGACGACTTGAACCCGTGTTTTCAAGTTTGTCGGAAATACATAAAAATGGTATCAGTGAACCGCAAATGATCCATTTAGTATATCCTAGTGTTTTCGCTACGCTACGAGCAAGAGCACTCTTGTTATAAACACATTTCTGATCTACCCATGGCATCCATCTTAGATCATGGCCGCCATTTTGTGGTTCCTTGCCCTCACATATGCAATAGCCTCTGATCATTTCATTCACTCCACTTTGATTAAGGACACGTAGCCTTAGCCGGAGATTCACCTCTTACATGACACGTACACCTTAAACCAGATCACGCTGAAGCTGCATGACTCGACAAAGGCTGCCTCCTCTGCCCGAGGCCAGCCCACCTGAACTGGTTTTCCTGTCCATTGTCCTGATCATGATTAGGCGGCCGAAGCCGGTAGCCTTGCCCATTTACAACCCACAAACATCTCTTATCCCGCTTTTCTATCTTCTGCACCTGGCTCTGCTCCTTTCCTTCTGGGCCTTTATTAGGGGGAGGTAACGAACTTTACGATGAGGCGGTCCGGCTCTTGAATGCAATATTGACAAGGGATTGTGATGGACTGGTGGGAACCCCTCTTCGTGATGTTTGGTATCAGATATTATCGACAGTTCCTGTGTAACGCCAAATATTTATTGTTTAGAGACACAAAAGGTTTGGGAATGTACCGACATGTGAAATATTTGCCTAGAGCACAATTTTTAGTATATAAGGAGCAACCCACTTTGTACAAATCGAACAGGCTCCTGGTTTCTGCCCGTGTGTAGATTCTGTGACTTCTGTGTCCCTGCAGTAATAAACCTTTGGTCTTTGACGCCACCATCGAGAAGCTCGTGTTTCTGTTCATTTGTGCACCAAGGCAGGTGGAACTCCGGGGTCTTTGGGTGTTGTACCCTGACACCTCTGGACGGAACCAAAAAGTCCAGAACTCCACCTGAGAATATTTTTCGTCAGCCTACGCAGCAACCCTACATACATGCCTATTCCCTGCTGACGAGAGGTAACAACCTCGAAACACGTGTCCAGGGATGGCCAACGTGACAGTTATTTTTGCTCAAGACTCTGGCAGAGGCGCACCCGCTGATGCTTACTTCATGGACCATAATGCTTTGGGGTAACACGCTGGTAGGACAAGCAGTGTGCGACCAATTGGACTTTCTTTTATATTCAGGCTCCCTTGAGCCGGTGGGGCTGACGAGCCCTGGTTACGCACCTGCGTGTCACGAGCGGTACCGGACCTGAGAATATTTTTCGGCAGCCTACGCAGCAACCCTACATACATGCCTATTCCCTGCTGACGAGAGGTAACAACCTCGAAACACGTGTCCAGGGATGGCCAACGTGACAGTTATTTTTGCTCAAGACTCTGGCAGAGGCGCATCCGCTGATGCTTACTTCATGGACCATAATGCTTTGGGGTAACACGCTGGTAGGACAAGCAGTGTGCGACCAATTGGACTTTATTTTATATTCAGGCTCCCTTGAGCCGGTGGGGCTGACGAGCCCTGGTACGCACCTGCATGTCACGAGCGGTATCGGACCTGAGAATATTTTTCGGCAGCCTACGCAGCAACCCTACATACATGCCTATTCCCTGCTGACGAGAGGTAACAACCTCGAAACACGTGTCCAGGGATGGCCAACGTGACAGTTATTTTTGCTCAAGACTCTGGCAGAGGCGCACCCGCTGATGCTTACTTCATGGACCATAATGCTTTGGGGTAACACGCTGGTAGGACAAGCAGTGTGCGACCAATTGGACTTTCTTTTATATTCAGGCTCCCTTGAGCCGGTGGGGCTGACGAGCCCTGGTTACGCACCTGCGTGTCACAAGCGGTACCGGACCTGAGAATATTTTTCGGCAGCCTACGCAGCAACCCTACATACATGCCTATTCCCTGCTGACGAGCGGTAACAACCTCGAAACACGTGTCCAGGGATGGCCAACGTGACAGTTATTTTTGCTCAAGACTCTGGCAGAGGCGCACCCGCTGATGCTTACTTCACGGACCATAATGCTTTGGGGTAACACGCTGGTAGGACAAGCAGTGTGCGACCAATTGGACTTTCTTTTATATTCAGGCTCCCTTGAACCGGTGGGGCTGACGAGCCCTGGTTACGCACCTGCATGTCACGAGCGGTACCGGACCTGAGAATATTTTTCGGCAGCCTACGCAGCAACCCTACATACATGCATATTCCCTGCTGACGAGAGGTAACAACCTCGAAACACGTGTCCAGGGATGGCCAACGTGACAGTTATTTATGCTCAAGACTCTGGCAGAGGCGCACCCGCTGATGCTTACTTCATGGACCATAATGCTTTGGGGTAACACGCTGGTAGGACAAGCAGTGTGCGACCAATTGGACTTTCTTTTATATTCAGGCTCCCTTGAGCCGGTGGGGCTGACGAGCCCTGGTTACGCACCTGCGTGTCACGAGCGGTACCGGACCTGAGAATATTTTTCGGCAGCCTACGCAGCAACCCTACATACATGCCTATTCCCTGCTGACGAGAGGTAACAACCTCGAAACACGTGTCCAGGGATGGCCAACGTGACAGTTATTTTTGCTCAAGACTCTGGCAGAGGCGCATCCGCTGATGCTTACTTCATGGACCATAATGCTTTGGGGTAACACGCTGGTAGGACAAGCAGTGTGCGACCAATTGGACTTTATTTTATATTCAGGCTCCCTTGAGCCGGTGGGGCTGACGAGCCCTGGTTACGCACCTGCATGTCACGAGCGGTATCGGACCTGAGAATATCTTTTGGCAGCCTACGCAGCAACCCTACATACATGCCTATTCCCTGCTGACGAGAGGTAACAACCTCGAAACACGTGTCCAGGGATGGCCAACGTGACAGTTATTTGTGCTCAAGACTCTGGCAGAGGCGCACCCGCTGATGCTTACTTCATGGACCATAATGCTTTGGGGTAACACGCTGGTAGGACAAGCAGTGTGCGACCAATTGGACTTTCTTTTATATTTAGGCTCCCTTGAGCCGGTGGGGCTGACGAGCCCTGGTTACGCACCTGCGTGTCACAAGCGGTACCGGACCTGAGAATATTTTTCGGCAGCCTACGCAGCAACCCTACATACATGCCTATTCCCTGCTGACGAGCGGTAACAACCTCGAAACACGTGTCCAGGGATGGCCAACGTGACAGTTATTTTTGCTCAAGACTCTGGCAGAGGCGCACCCGCTGATGCTTACTTCACGGACCATAATGCTTTGGGGTAACACGCTGGTAGGACAAGCAGTGTGCGACCAATTGGACTTTCTTTTATATTCAGGCTCCCTTGAGCCGGTGGGGCTGACGAGCCCTGGTTACGCACCTGCATGTCACGAGCGGTACCGGACCTGAGAATATTTTTCGGCAGCCTACGCAGCAACCCTACATACATGCCTATTCCCTGCTGACGAGAGGTAACAACCTCGAAACACGTGTCCAGAGATGGCCAACGTGACAGTTATTTTTGCTCAAGACTCTGGCAGAGGCACTCCCGCGGATGCTTACTTCATGGACCATAATGCTTTGGGGTAACACGCCGGTAGGACAAGCAGTGTGCGACCAATTGGACTTTCTTTTATATTCAGGCTCCCTTGAGCCGGTGGGGCTGACGAGCCCTGGTTACGCACCTGCGTGTCACGAGCGGTACCGGACCTGAGAATATTTTTCGGCAGCCTACGCAGCAACCCTACTTACATGCCTATTCCCTGCTGACGAGAGGTAACAACCTCGAAACACGTGTCCAGGGATGGCCAACGTGACAGTTATTTTTGCTCAAGACTCTGGCAGAGGCGCATCCGCTGATGCTTACTTCAGGGACCATAATGCTTTGGGGTAACACGCTGGTAGGACAAGCAGTGTGCGACCAATTGGACTTTATTTTATATTCAGGCTCCCTTGAGCCGGTGGGGCTGACGAGCCCTGGTACGCACCTGCATGTCACGAGCGGTATCGGACCTGAGAATATTTTTCGGCAGCCTACGCAGCAACCCTACATACATGCCTATTCCCTGCTGACGAGAGGTAACAACCTCGAAACACGTGTCCAGGGATGGCCAACGTGACAGTTATTTTTGCTCAAGACTCTGGCAGAGGCGCACCCGCTGATGCTTACTTCATGGACCATAATGCTTTGGGGTAACACGCTGGTAGGACAAGCAGTGTGCGACCAATTGGACTTTCTTTTATATTCAGGCTCCCTTGAGCCGGTGGGGCTGACGAGCCCTGGTTACGCACCTGCGTGTCACAAGCGGTACCGGACCTGAGAATATTTTTCGGCAGCCTACGCAGCAACCCTACATACATGCCTATTCCCTGCTGACGAGCGGTAACAACCTCGAAACACGTGTCCAGGGATGGCCAACGTGACAGTTATTTTTGCTCAAGACTCTGGCAGAGGCGCACCCGCTGATGCTTACTTCACGGACCATAATGCTTTGGGGTAACACGCTGGTAGGACAAGCAGTGTGCGACCAATTGGACTTTCTTTTATATTCAGGCTCCCTTGAACCGGTGGGGCTGACGAGCCCTGGTTACGCACCTGCATGTCACGAGCGGTACCGGACCTGAGAATATTTTCGGCAGCCTACGCAGCAACCCTACATACATGCATATTCCCTGCTGACGAGAGGTAACAACCTCGAAACACGTGTCCAGGGATGGCCAACGTGACAGTTATTTATGCTCAAGACTCTGGCAGAGGCGCACCCGCTGATGCTTACTTCATCGACCATAATGCTTTGGGGTAACACGCTGGTAGGACAAGCAGTGTGCGACCAATTGGACTTTCTTTTATATTCAGGCTCCCTTGAGCCGGTGGGGCTGACGAGCCCTGGTTACGCACCTGCGTGTCACGAGCGGTACCGGACCTGAGAATATTTTTCGGCAGCCTACGCAGCAACCCTACATACATGCCTATTCCCTGCTGACGAGAGGTAACAACCTCGAAACACGTGTCCAGGGATGGCCAACGTGACAGTTATTTTTGCTCAAGACTCTGGCAGAGGTGCATCCGCTGATGCTTACTTCATGGACCATAATGCTTTGGGGTAACACGCTGGTAGGACAAGCAGTGTGCGACCAATTGGACTTTATTTTATATTCAGGCTCCCTTGAGCCGGTGGGGCTGACGAGCCCTGGTTACGCACCTGCATGTCACGAGCGGTATCGGACCTGAGAATATTTTTTGGCAGCCTACGCAGCAACCCTACATACATGCCTATTCCCTGCTGACGAGAGGTAACAACCTCGAAACACGTGTCCAGGGATGGCCAACGTGACAGTTATTTGTGCTCAAGACTCTGGCAGAGGCGCACCCGCTGATGCTCACTTCATGGACCATAATGCTTTGGGGTAACACGCTGGTAGGACAAGCAGTGTGCGACCAATTGGACTTTCTTTTATATTCAGGCTCCCTTGAGCCGGTGGGGCTGACGAGCCCTGGTTACGCACCTGCGTGTCACAAGCGGTACCGGACCTGAGAATATTTTTCGGCAGCCTACGCAGCAACCCTACATACATGCCTATTCCCTGCTGACGAGCGGTAACAACCTCGAAACACGTGTCCAGGGATGGCCAACGTGACAGTTATTTTTGCTCAAGACTCTGGCAGAGGCGCACCCGCTGATGCTTACTTCACGGACCATAATGCTTTGGGGTAACACGCTGGTAGGACAAGCAGTGTGCGACCAATTGGACTTTCTTTTATATTCAGGCTCCCTTGAGCCGGTGGGGCTGACGAGCCCTGGTTACGCACCTGCATGTCACGAGCGGTACCGGACCTGAGAATATTTTTCGGCAGCCTACGCAGCAACCCTACATACATGCCTATTCCCTGCTGACGAGAGGTAACAACCTCGAAACACGTGTCCAGAGATGGCCAACGTGACAGTTATTTTTGCTCAAGACTCTGGCAGAGGCACTCCCGCGATGCTTACTTCATGGACCATAATGCTTTGGGGTAGCATAATGCTAGGACAAGCAGTGTGCGACCAATTGGACTTTCTTTTATATTCAGGCTCCCTTGAGCCGGTGGGGCTGACGAGCCCTGGTTATGCACCTGCGTGTCACGAGCGGTACCGGACCTGAGAATATTTTTCGTCAGCCTACGCAGCAACCCTACATACATGCCTATTCCCTGCTGACGAGAGGTAACAACCTCGAAACACGTGTCCAGGGATGGCCAACGTGACAGTTATTTTTGCTCAAGACTCTGGCAGAGGCGCACCCGCTGATGCTTACTTCATGGACCATAATGCTTTGGGGTAACACGCTGGTAGGACAAGCAGTGTGCGACCAATTGGACTTTCTTTTATATTCAGGCTCCCTTGAGCCGGTGGGGCTGACGAGCCCTGGTTACGCACCTGCGTGTCACAAGCGGTACCGGACCTAAGAATATTTTTCGGCAGCCTACGCAGCAACCCTACATACATGCCTATTCCCTGCTGACGAGCGGTAACAACCCCGAAACACGTGTCCAGGGATGGCCAACGTGACAGTTATTTTTGCTCAAGACTCTGGCAGAGGCGCACCCGCTGATGCTTACTTCACGGACCATAATGCTTTGGGGTAACACGCTGGTAGGACAAGCAGTGTGCGACCAATTGGACTTTCTTTTATATTCAGGCTCCCTTGAGCCGGTGGGGCTGACGAGCCCTGGTTACGCACCTGCATGTCACGAGCGGTACCGGACCTGAGAATATTTTTCGGCAGCCTACGCAGCAACCCTACATACATGCATATTCCCTGCTGACGAGAGGTAACAACCTCGAAACACGTGTCCAGGGATGGCCAACGTGACAGTTATTTATGCTCAAGACTCTGGCAGAGGCGCACCCGCTGATGCTTACTTCATGGACCATAATGCTTTGGGGTAACACGCTGGTAGGACAAGCAGTGTGCGACCAATTGGACTTTCTTTTATATTCAGGCTCCCTTGAGCCGGTGGGGCTGACGAGCCCTGGTTACGCACCTGCGTGTCACGAGCGGTACCGGACCTGAGAATATTTTTCGGCAGCCTACGCAGCAACCCTACATACATGCCTATTCCCTGCTGACGAGAGGTAACAACCTCGAAACACGTGTCCAGGGATGGCCAACGTGACAGTTATTTTTGCTCAAGACTCTGGCAGAGGCGCACCCGCTGATGCTTACTTCATGGACCATAATGCTTTGGGGTAACACGCTGGTAGGACAAGCAGTGTGCGACCAATTGGACTTTCTTTTATATTCAGGCTCCCTTGAGCCGGTGGGGCTGACGAGCCCTGGTTACGCACCTGCGTGTCACAAGCGGTACCGGACCTGAGAATATTTTTCGGCAGCCTACGCAGCAACCCTACATACATGCCTATTCCCTGCTGACGAGCGGTAACAACCTCGAAACACGTGTCCAGGGATGGCCAACGTGACAGTTATTTTTGCTCAAGACTCTGGCAGAGGCGCACCCGCTGATGCTTACTTCACGGACCATAATGCTTTGGGGTAACACGCTGGTAGGACAAGCAGTGTGCGACCAATTGGACTTTCTTTTATATTCAGGCTCCCTTGAACCGGTGGGGCTGACGAGCCCTGGTTACGCACCTGCATGTCACGAGCGGTACCGGACCTGAGAATATTTTTCGGCAGCCTACGCAGCAACCCTACATACATGCATATTCCCTGCTGACGAGAGGTAACAACCTCGAAACACGTGTCCAGGGATGGCCAACGTGACAGTTATTTATGCTCAAGACTCTGGCAGAGGCGCACCCGCTGATGCTTACTTCATGGACCATAATGCTTTGGGGTAACACGCTGGTAGGACAAGCAGTGTGCGACCAATTGGACTTTCTTTTATATTCAGGCTCCCTTGAGCCGGTGGGGCTGACGAGCCCTGGTTACGCACCTGCGTGTCACGAGCGGTACCGGACCTGAGAATATTTTTCGGCAGCCTACGCAGCAACCCTACATACATGCCTATTCCCTGCTGACGAGAGGTAACAACCTCGAAACACGTGTCCAGGGATGGCCAACGTGACAGTTATTTTTGCTCAAGACTCTGGCAGAGGCGCATCCGCTGATGCTTACTTCATGGACCATAATGCTTTGGGGTAACACGCTGGTAGGACAAGCAGTGTGCGACCAATTGGACTTTATTTTATATTCAGGCTCCCTTGAGCCGGTGGGGCTGACGAGCCCTGGTTACGCACCTGCATGTCACGAGCGGTATCGGACCTGAGAATATTTTTTGGCAGCCTACGCAGCAACCCTACATACATGCCTATTCCCTGCTGACGAGAGGTAACAACCTCGAAACACGTGTCCAGGGATGGCCAACGTGACAGTTATTTGTGCTCAAGACTCTGGCAGAGGCGCACCCGCTGATGCTTACTTCATGGACCATAATGCTTTGGGGTAACACGCTGGTAGGACAAGCAGTGTGCGACCAATTGGACTTTCTTTTATATTCAGGCTCCCTTGAGCCGGTGGGGCTGACGAGCCCTGGTTACGCACCTGCGTGTCACAAGCGGTACCGGACCTGAGAATATTTTTCGGCAGCCTACGCAGCAACCCTACATACATGCCTATTCCCTGCTGACGAGCGGTAACAACCTCGAAACACGTGTCCAGGGATGGCCAACGTGACAGTTATTTTTGCTCAAGACTCTGGCAGAGGCGCACCCGCTGATGCTTACTTCACGGACCATAATGCTTTGGGGTAACACGCTGGTAGGACAAGCAGTGTGCGACCAATTGGACTTTCTTTTATATTCAGGCTCCCTTGAGCCGGTGGGGCTGACGAGCCCTGGTTACGCACCTGCATGTCACGAGCGGTACCGGACCTGAGAATATTTTTCGGCAGCCTACGCAGCAACCCTACTTACATGCCTATTCCCTGCTGACGAGAGGTAACAACCTCGAAACACGTGTCCAGGGATGGCCAACGTGACAGTTATTTTTGCTCAAGACTCTGGCAGAGGCGCATCCGCTGATGCTTACTTCATGGACCATAATGCTTTGGGGTAACACGCTGGTAGGACAAGCAGTGTGCGACCAATTGGACTTTATTTTATATTCAGGCTCCCTTGAGCCGGTGGGGCTGACGAGCCCTGGTACGCACCTGCATGTCACGAGCGGTATCGGACCTGAGAATATTTTTCGGCAGCCTACGCAGCAACCCTACATACATGCCTATTCCCTACTGACGAGAGGTAACAACCTCGAAACACGTGTCCAGGGATGGCCAACGTGACAGTTATTTGTGCTCAAGACTCTGGCAGAGGCGCACCCGCTGATGCTTACTTCATGGACCATAATGCTTTGGGGTAACACGCTGGTAGGACAAGCAGTGTGCGACCAATTGGACTTTCTTTTATATTCAGGCTCCCTTGAGCCGGTGGGGCTGACGAGCCCTGGTTACGCACCTGCGTGTCACAAGCGGTACCGGACCTGAGAATATTTTTCGGCAGCCTACGCAGCAACCCTACATACATGCCTATTCCCTGCTGACGAGCGGTAACAACCTCGAAACACGTGTCCAGGGATGGCCAACGTGACAGTTATTTTTGCTCTAGACTCTGGCAGAGGCGCACCCGCTGATGCTTACTTCACGGACCATAATGCTTTGGGGTAACACGCTGGTAGGACAAGCAGTGTGCGACCAATTGGACTTTCTTTTATATTCAGGCTCCCTTGAGCCGGTGGGGCTGACAAGCCCTGGTTACGCACCTGCATGTCACGAGCGGTACCGGACCTGAGAATATTTTTCGGCAGCCTACGCAGCAACCCTACATACATGCCTATTCCCTGCTGACGAGAGGTAACAACCTCGAAACACGTGTCCAGAGATGGCCAACGTGACAGTTATTTTTGCTCAAGACTCTGGCAGAGGCACTCCCGCGGATGCTTACTTCATGGACCATAATGCTTTGGGGTAACACGCCGGTAGGACAAGCAGTGTGCGACCAATTGGACTTTCTTTTATATTCAGGCTCCCTTGAGCCGGTGGGGCTGACGAGCCCTGGTTACGCACCTGCGTGTCACGAGCGGTACCGGACCTGAGAATATTTTTCGGCAGCCTACGCAGCAACCCTACATACATGCCTATTCCCTGCTGACTAGAGGTAACAACCTCGAAACACGTGTCCAGGGATGGCCAACGTGACAGTTATTTTTGCTCAAGACTCTGGCAGAGGCGCACCCGCTGATGCTTACTTCATGGACCATAATGCTTTGGGGTAACACTCCGGTAGGACAAGCAGTGTGCAACCAATTGGACTTTCTTTTATATTCAGGCTCCCTTGAGCCGGTGGGGCTGACGAGCCCTGGTTACGCACCTGCGTGTCACGAGCGGTACCGGACCTGAGAATATTTTTCGTCAGCCTACGCAGCAACCCTACATACATGCCTATTCCCTGCTGACGAGAGGTAACAACCTCGAAACACGTGTCCAGGGATGGCCAACGTGACAGTTATTTTTGCTCAAGACTCTGGCAGAGGCGTACCCGCTGATGCTTACTTCATGGACCATAATGCTTTGGGGTAACACGCTGGTAGGACAAGCAGTGTGCGACCAATTGGACTTTCTTTTATATTCAGGCTCCCTTGAGCCGGTGGGGCTGACGAGCCCTGGTTACGCACCTGCGTGTCACGAGCGGTACCGGACCTGAGAATATTTTTCGGCAGCCTACGCAGCAACCCTACTTACATGCCTATTCCCTGCTGACGAGAGGTAACAACCTCGAAACACGTGTCCAGGGATGGCCAACGTGACAGTTATTTTTGCTCAAGACTCTGGCAGAGGCGCATCCGCTGATGCTTACTTTATGGACCATAATGCTTTGGGGTAACACGCTGGTAGGACAAGCAGTGTGCGACCAATAGGACTTTCTTTTATATTCAGGCTCCCTTGAGCCGGTGGGGCTGACGAGCCCTGGTTACGCACCTGCGTGTCACGAGCGGTACCGGACCTGAGAATATTTTTCGGCAGCCTACGCAGCAACCCTACATACATGCCTATTCCCTGCTGACGAGAGGTAACAACCTCGAAACACGTGTCCAGGGATGGCCAACGTGACAGTTATTTTTGCTCAAGACTCTGGCAGAGGCGCACCCGCTGATGCTTACTTCATGGACCATAATGCTTTGGGGTAACACGATGGTAGGACAAGCAGTGTGCGACCAATTGGACTTTCTTTTATATTCAGGCTCCCTTGAGCCGGTGGGGCTGACGAGCCCTGGTTACGCACCTGCGTGTCACAAGCGGTACCGGACCTGAGAATATTTTTCGGCAGCCTACGCAGCAACCCTACATACATGCCTATTCCCTGCTGACGAGAGGTAACAACCTCGAAACACGTGTCCAGGGATGGCCAACGTGACAGTTATTTTTGCTCAAGACTCTGGCAGAGGCGCACCCGCTGATGCTTACTTCTTGGACCATAATGCTTTGGGGTAACACGCTGGTAGGACAAGCAGTGTGCGACCACTTGGACTTTCTTTTATATTCAGGATCCCTTGAGCCGGTGGGGCTGACGAGCCCTGGTTACGCACCTGCGTGTCACGAGCGGTAACGGACCTGAGAATATTTTTCGGCAGCCTACGCAGCAACCCTACATACATGCCTATTCCCTGCTGACGAGAGGTAACAACCTCGAAACACGTGTCCAGGGATGGCCAACGTGACAGTTATTTTTGCTCAAGACTCTGGCAGAGGCGCACCCGCTGATGCTTACTTCATGGACCATAATGCTTTGGGGTAACACGCTGGTAGGACAAGCAGTGTGCGACCAATTGGACTTTCTTTTATATTCAGGCTCCCTTGAGCCGGTGGGGCTGACGAGCCCTGGTTACGCACCTGCATGTCACGAGCGGTACCGGACCTGAGAATATTTTTCGGCAGCCTACGCAGCAACCCTACATACATGCCTATTCCTTGCTGACGAGAGGTAACAACCTCGAAACACGTGTCCAGAGATGGCCAACGTGACAGTTATTTTTGCTCAAGACTCTGGCAGAGGCACTCCCGCGGATGCTTACTTCATGGACCATAATGCTTTGGGGTAACACGCCGGTAGGACAAGCAGTGTGCGACCAATTGGACTTTCTTTTATATTCAGGCTCCCTTGAGCCGGTGGGGCTGACGAGCCCTGGTTACGCACCTGCGTGTCACGAGCGGTACCGGACCTGAGAATATTTTTCGGCAGCCTACGCAGCAACCCTACATACATGCCTATTCCCTGCTGACTAGAGGTAACAACCTCGAAACACGTGTCCAGGGATGGCCAACGTGACAGTTATTTTTGCTCAAGACTCTGGCAGAGGCGCACCCGCTGATGCTTACTTCATGGACCATAATGCTTTGGGGTAACACTCCGGTAGGACAAGCAGTGTGCAACCAATTGGACTTTCTTTTATATTCAGGCTCCCTTGAGCCGGTGGGGCTGACGAGCCCTGGTTACGCACCTGCGTGTCACGAGCGGTACCGGACCTGAGAATATTTTTCGTCAGCCTACGCAGCAACCCTACATACATGCCTATTCCCTGCTGACGAGAGGTAACAACCTCGAAACACGTGTCCAGGGATGGCCAACGTGACAGTTATTTTTGCTCAAGACTCTGGCAGAGGCGCACCCGCTGATGCTTACTTCATGGACCATAATGCTTTGGGGTAACACGCTGGTAGGACAAGCAGTGTGCGACCAATTGGACTTTCTTTTATATTCAGGCTCCCTTGAGCCGGTGGGGCTGACGAGCCCTGGTTACGCACCTGCGTGTCACGAGCGGTACCGGACCTGAGAATATTTTTCGGCAGCCTACGCAGCAACCCTACTTACATGCCTATTCCCTGCTGACGAGAGGTAACAACCTCGAAACACGTGTCCAGGGATGGCCAACGTGACAGTTATTTTTGCTCAAGACTCTGGCAGAGGCGCATCCGCTGATGCTTACTTTATGGACCATAATGCTTTGGGGTAACACGCTGGTAGGACAAGCAGTGTGCGACCAATAGGACTTTCTTTTATATTCAGGCTCCCTTGAGCCGGTGGGGCTGACGAGCCCTGGTTACGCACCTGCGTGTCACAAGCGGTACCGGACCTGAGAATATTTTTCGGCAGCCTACGCAGCAACCCTACATACATGCCTATTCCCTGCTGACGAGAGGTAACAACCTCGAAACACGTGTCCAGGGATGGCCAACGTGACAGTTATTTTTGCTCAAGACTCTGGCAGAGGCGCACCCGCTGATGCTTACTTCTTGGACCATAATGCTTTGGGGTAACACGCTGGTAGGACAAGCAGTGTGCGACCACTTGGACTTTCTTTTATATTCAGGATCCCTTGAGCCGGTGGGGCTGACGAGCCCTGGTTACGCACCTGCATGTCACGAGCGGTACCGGACCTGAAAATATTTTTCGGCAGCCTACGCAGCAACCCTACATACATGCCTATTCCCTGCTGACGAGAGGTAACAACCTCGAAACACGTGTCCAGGGATGGCCAACGTGACAGTTATTTTTGCTCAAGACTCTGGCAGAGGCGCACCCGCTGATGCTTACTTCATGGACCATAATGCTTTGGGGTAACACTCCGGTAGGACAAGCAGTGTGCAACCAATTGGACTTTCTTTTATATTCAGGCTCCCTTGAGCCGGTGGGGCTGACGAGCCCTGGTTACGCACCTGTGTGTCACGAGCGGTACCGGATTTGAGAATATTTTTCGGCAGCCTACGCAGCAACCCTACATACATGCCTATTCCCTGCTGACGAGAGGTAACAACCTCGAAACACATGTCCAGGGATGACCAACGTGACAGTTATTTTTGCTCAAGACTCTGGCAGAGGCGTAGCCACTGATGCTTACTTCATGGACCATAATGCTTTGGGGTAACACGCTGGTAGGACAAGCAGTGTGCGACCAATTGGACTTTCTTTTATATTCAGGCTCCCTTGAGCCGGTGGGGCTGACGAGCCCTGGTTACGCACCTGCATGTCACGAGCGGTACCGGACCTGAGAATATTTTTCGGCAGCCTACGCAGCAACCCTACATACATGCATATTCCCTGCTGACGAGAGGTAACAACCTCGAAACACGTGTCCAGGGATGGCCAACGTGACAGTTATTTATGCTCAAGACTCTGGCAGAGGCGCACCCGCTGATGCTTACTTCATGGACCATAATGCTTTGGGGTAACACGCTGGTAGGACAAGCAGTGTGCGACCAATTGGACTTTCTTTTATATTCAGGCTCCCTTGAGCCGGTGGGGCTGACGAGCCCTGGTTACGCACCTGCATGTCACGAGCGGTACCGGACCTGAGAATATTTTTCGGCAGCCTACGCAGCAACCCTACATACATGCATATTCCCTGCTGACGAGAGGTAACTACCTCGAAACACGTGTCCAGGGATGGCCAACGTGACAGTTATTTTTGCTCAAGACTCTGGCAGAGGCGCATCCGCTGATGCTTACTTCATGGACCATAATGCTTTGGGGTAACACGCTGGTAGGACAAGCAGTGTGCGACCAATTGGACTTTATTTTATATTCAGGCTCCCTTGAGCCGGTGGGGCTGATGAGCCCTGGTTACGCACCTGCATGTCACGAGCGGTATCGGACCTGAGAATATTTTTCGGCAGCCTACGCAGCAACCCTACATACATGCCTATTCCCTGCTGACGAGAGGTAACAACCTCGAAACACGTGTCCAGGGATGGCCAACGTGACAGTTATTTTTGCTCAAGACTCTGGCAGAGGCGCACCCGCCGATGCTTACTTCATGGACCATAATGCTTTGGGGTAACACGCTGGTAGGACAAGCAGTGTGCGACCAATTGGACTTTCTTTTATATTCAGGCTCCCTTGAGCCGGTGGGGCTGACGAGCCCTGGTTACGCACCTGCGTGTCACAAGCGGTACCGGACCTGAGAATATTTTTCGGCAGCCTACGCAGCAACCCTACATACATGCCTATTCCCTGCTGACGAGCGGTAACAACCTCGAAACACGTGTCCAGGGATGGCCAACGTGACAGTTATTTTTGCTCAAGACTCTGGCAGAGGCGCACCCGCTGATGCTTACTTCACGGACCATAATGCTTTGGGGTAACACGCTGGTAGGACAAGCAGTGTGCGACCAATTGGACTTTCTTTTATATTCAGTCTCCCTTGAACCGGTGGGGCTGACGAGCCCTGGTTACGCACCTGCATGTCACGAGCGGTACCGGACCTGAGAATATTTTTCGGCAGCCTACGCAGCAACCCTACATACATGCATATTCCCTGCTGACGAGAGGTAACAACCTCGAAACACGTGTCCAGGGATGGCCAACGTGACAGTTATTTATGCTCAAGACTCTGGCAGAGGCGCACCCGCTGATGCTTACTTCATGGACCATAATGCTTTGGGGTAACACGCTGGTAGGACAAGCAGTGTGCTACCAATTGGACTTTCTTTTATATTCAGGCTCCCTTGAGCCGGTGGGGCTGACGAGCCCTGGTTACGCACCTGCGTGTCACGAGCGGTACCGGACCTGAGAATATTTTTCGGCAGCCTACACAGCAACCCTACATACATGCCTATTCCCTGCTGACGAGAGGTAACAACCTCGAAACACGTGTCCAGGGATGGCCAACGTGACAGTTATTTTTGCTCAAGACTCTGGCAGAGGCGCATCCGCTGATGCTTACTTCATGGACCATAATGCTTTGGGGTAACACGCTGGTAGGACAAGCAGTGTGCGACCAATTGGACTTTATTTTATATTCAGGCTCCCTTGAGCCAGTGGGGCTGACGAGCCCTGGTTACGCACCTGCATGTCACGAGCGGTATAGGACCTGAGAATATTTTTTGGCAGCCTACGCAGCAACCCTACATACATGCCTATTCCCTGCTGACGAGAGGTAACAACCTCGAAACACGTGTCCAGGGATGGCCAACGTGACAGTTATTTGTGCTCAAGACTCTGGCAGAGGCGCACCCGCTGATGCTTACTTCATGGACCATAATGCTTTGGGGTAACACGCTGGTAGGACAAGCAGTGTGCGACCAATTGGACTTTCTTTTATATTCAGGCTCCCTTGAGCCGGTGGGGCTGACGAGCCCTGGTTACGCACCTGCGTGTCACAAGCGGTACCGGACCTGAGAATATTTTTCGCCAGCCTACTCAGCAACCCTACATACATGCCTATTCCCTGCTGACGAGCGGTAACAACCTCGAAACACGTGTCCAGGGATGGCCAACGTGACAGTTATTTTTGCTCAAGACTCTGGCAGAGGCGCACCCGCTGATGCTTACTTCACGGACCATAATGCTTTGGGGTAACACGCTGGTAGGACAAGCAGTGTGCGACCAATTGGACTTTCTTTTATATTCAGGCTCCCTTGAGCCGGTGGGGCTGACGAGCCCTGGTTACGCACCTGCATGTCACGAGCGGTACCGGACCTGAGAATATTTTTCGGCAGCCTACGCAGCAACCCTACATACATGCCTATTCCCTGCTGACGAGAGGTAACAACCTCGAAACACGTGTCCAGAGATGGCCAACGTGACAGTTATTTTTGCTCAAGACTCTGGCAGAGGCACTCCCGCGGATGCTTACTTCATGGACCATAATGCTTTGGGGTAACACGCCGGTAGGACAAGCAGTGTGCGACCAATTGGACTTTCTTTTATATTCAGGCTCCCTTGAGCCGGTGGGGCTGACGAGCCCTGGTTACGCACCTGCGTGTCACGAGCGGTACCGGACCTGAGAATATTTTTCGTCAGCCTACGCAGCAACCCTACATACATGCCTATTCCCTGCTGACGAGAGGTAACAACCTCGAAACACGTGTCCAGGGATGGCCAACGTGACAGTTATTTTTGCTCAAGACTCTGGCAGAGGCGCACCCGCTGATGCTTACTTCATGGACCATAATGCTTTGGGGTAACACGCTGGTAGGACAAGCAGTGTGCGACCAATTGGACTTTCTTTTATATTCAGGCTCCCTTGAGCCGGTGGGGCTGACGAGCCCTGGTTACGCACCTGCGTGTCACGAGCGGTACCGGACCTGAGAATATTTTTCGGCAGCCTACGCAGCAACCCTACTTACATGCCTATTCCCTGCTGACGAGAGGTAACAACCTCGAAACACGTGTCCAGGGATGGCCAACGTGACAGTTATTTTTGCTCAAGACTCTGGCAGAGGCGCATCCGCTGATGCTTACTTCATGGACCATAATGCTTTGGGGTAACACGCTGGTAGGACAAGCAGTGTGCGACCAATTGGACTTTATTTTATATTCAGGCTCCCTTGAGCCGGTGGGGCTGACGAGCCCTGGTACGCACCTGCATGTCACGAGCGGTATCGGACCTGAGAATATTTTTCGGCAGCCTACGCAGCAACCCTACATACATGCCTATTCCCTGCTGACGAGAGGTAACAACCTCGAAACACGTGTCCAGGGATGGCCAACGTGACAGTTATTTTTGCTCAAGACTCTGGCAGAGGCGCACCCGCTGATGCTTACTTCATGGACCATAATGCTTTGGGGTAACACGCTGGTAGGACAAGCAGTGTGCGACCAATTGGACTTTCTTTTATATTCAGGCTCCCTTGAGCCGGTGGGGCTGACGAGCCCTGGTTACGCACCTGCGTGTCACAAGCGGTACCGGACCTGAGAATATTTTTCGGCAGCCTACGCAGCAACCCTACATACATGCCTATTCCCTGCTGACGAGCGGTAACAACCCCGAAACACGTGTCCAGGGATGGCCAACGTGACAGTTATTTTTGCTCAAGACTCTGGCAGAGGCGCACCCGCTGATGCTTACTTCACGGACCATAATGCTTTGGGGTAACACGCTGGTAGGACAAGCAGTGTGCGACCAATTGGACTTTCTTTTATATTCAGGCTCCCTTGAACCGGTGGGGCTGACGAGCCCTGGTTACGCACCTGCATGTCACGAGTGGTACCGGACCTGAGAATATTTTTCGGCAGCCTACGCAGCAACCCTACATACATGCATATTCCCTGCTGACGAGAGGTAACAACCTCGAAACACGTGTCCAGGGATGGCCAACGTGACAGTTATTTATGCTCAAGACTCTGGCAGAGGCGCACCCGCTGATGCTTACTTCATGGACCATAATGCTTTGGGGTAACACGCTGGTAGGACAAGCAGTGTGCGACCAATTGGACTTTCTTTTATATTCAGGCTCCCTTGAGCCGGTGGGGCTGACGAGCCCTGGTTACGCACCTGCGTGTCACGAGCGGTACCGGACCTGAGAATATTTTTCGGCAGCCTACGCAGCAACCCTACATACATGCCTATTCCCTGCTGACGAGAGGTAACAACCTCGAAACACGTGTCCAGGGATGGCCAACGTGACAGTTATTTTTGCTCAAGACTCTGGCATAGGCGCATCCGCTGATGCTTACTTCATGGACCATAATGCTTTGGGGTAACACGCTGGTAGGACAAGCAGTGTGCGACCAATTGGACTTTATTTTATATTCAGGCTCCCTTGAGCCGGTGGGGCTGACGAGCCCTGGTTACGCACCTGCATGTCACGAGCGGTATCGGACCTGAGAATATTTTTTGGCAGCCTACGCAGCAACCCTACATACATGCCTATTCCCTGCTGACGAGAGATAACAACCTCGAAACACGTGTCCAGGGATGGCCAACGTGACAGTTATTTGTGCTCAAGACTCTGGCAGAGGCGCACCCGCTGATGCTTACTTCATGGACCATAATGCTTTGGGGTAACACGCTGGTAGGACAAGCAGTGTGCGACCAATTGGACTTTCTTTTATATTCAGGCTCCCTTGAGCCGGTGGGGCTGACGAGCCCTGGTTACGCACCTGCGTGTCACAAGCGGTACCGGACCTGAGAATATTTTTCGGCAGCCTACGCAGCAACCCTACATACATGCCTATTCCCTGCTGACGAGCGGTAACAACCTCGAAACACGTGTCCAGGGATGGCCAACGTGACAGTTATTTTTGCTCAAGACTCTGGCAGACGCGCACCCGCTGATGCTTACTTCACGGACCATAATGCTTTGGGGTAACACGCTGGTAGGACAAGCAGTGTGCGACCAATTGGACTTTCTTTTATATTCAGGCTCCCTTGAGCCGGTGGGGCTGACGAGCCCTGGTTACGCACCTGCATGTCACGAGCGGTACCGGACCTGAGAATATTTTTCGGCAGCCTACGCAGCAACCCTACATACATGCCTATTCCCTGCTGACGAGAGGTAACAACCTCGAAACACGTGTCCAGAGATGGCCAACGTGACAGTTATTTTTGCTCAAGACTCTGGCAGAGGCACTCCCGCGGATGCTTACTTCATGGACCATAATGCTTTGGGGTAACACGCCGGTAGGACAAGCAGTGTGCGACCAATTGGACTTTCTTTTATATTCAGGCTCCCTTGAGCCGGTGGGGCTGACGAGCCCTGGTTACGCACCTGCGTGTCACGAGCGGTACCGGACCTGAGAATATTTTTCGGCAGCCTACGCAGCAACCCTACATACATGCCTATTCCCTGCTGACTAGAGGTAACAACCTCGAAACACGTGTCCAGGGATGGCCAACGTGACAGTTATTTTTGCTCAAGACTCTGGCAGAGGCGCACCCGCTGATGCTTACTTCATGGACCATAATGCTTTGGGGTAACACTCCGGTAGGACAAGCAGTGTGCAACCAATTGGACTTTCTTTTATATTCAGGCTCCCTTGAGCCGGTGGGGCTGACGAGCCCTGGTTACGCACCTGCGTGTCACGAGCGGTACCGGACCTGAGAATATTTTTCGGCAGCCTACGCAGCAACCCTACATACATGCCTATTCCCTGCTGACTAGAGGTAACAACCTCGAAACACGTGTCCAGGGATGGCCAACGTGACAGTTATTTTTGCTCAAGACTCTGGCAGAGGCGCACCCGCTGATGCTTACTTCATGGACCATAATGCTTTGGGGTAACACTCCTGTAGGACAAGCAGTGTGCAACCAATTGGACTTTCTTTTATATTCAGGCTCCCTTGAGCCGGTGGGGCTGACGAGCCCTGGTTACGCACCTGCGTGTCACGAGCGGTACCGGACCTGAGAATATTTTTCGTCAGCCTACGCAGCAACCCTACATACATGCCTATTCCCTGCTGACGAGAGGTAACAACCTCGAAACATGTGTCCAGGGATGGCCAACGTGACAGTTATTTTTGCTCAAGACTCTGGCAGAGGCGCACCCGCTGATGCTTACTTCATGGACCATAATGCTTTGGGGTAACACGCTGGTAGGACAAGCAGTGTGCGACCAATTGGACTTTCTTTTATATTCAGGCTCCCTTGAGCCGGTGGGGCTGACGAGCCCTGGTTACGCACCTGCGTGTCACGAGCGGTACCGGACCTGAGAATATTTTTCGGCAGCCTACGCAGCAACCCTACTTACATGCCTATTCCCTGCTGACGAGAGGTAACAACCTCGAAACACGTGTCCAGGGATGGCCAACGTGACAGTTATTTTTGCTCAAGACTCTGGCAGAGGCGCATCCGCTGATGCTTACTTCATGGACCATAATGCTTTGGGGTAACACGCTGGTAGGACAAGCAGTGTGCGACCAATAGGACTTTCTTTTATATTCAGGCTCCCTTGAGCCGGTGGGGCTGACGAGCCCTGGTTACGCACCTGCGTGTCACGAGCGGTACCGGACCTGAGAATATTTTTCGGCAGCCTACGCAGCAACCCTACATACATGCCTATTCCCTGCTGACGAGAGGAAACAACCTCGAAACACGTGTCCAGGGATGGCCAACGTGACAGTTATTTTTGCTCAAGACTCTGGCAGAGGCGCACCCGCTGATGCTTACTTCATGGACCATAATGCTTTGGGGTAACACGCTGGTAGGACAAGCAGTGTGCGACCAATTGGACTTTCTTTTATATTCAGGCTCCCTTGAGCTGGTGGGGCTGACGAGCCCTGGTTACGCACCTGCGTGTCACAAGCGGTACCGGACCTGAGAATATTTTTCGGCAGCCTACGCAGCAACCCTACATACATGCCTATTCCCTGCTGACGAGAGGTAACAACCTCGAAACACGTGTCCAGGGATGGCCAACGTGACAGTTATTTTTGCTCAAGACTCTGGCAGAGGCGCACCCGCTGATGCTTACTTCTTGGACCATAATGCTTTGGGGTAACACGCTGGTAGGACAAGCAGTGTGCGACCACTTGGACTTTCTTTTATATTCAGGATCCCTTGAGCCGATGGGCCTGACTAGCCCTGGTTACGCACCTGCGTGTCACGAGCGGTAACGGACCTGAGAATATTTTTCGGCAGCCTACGCAGCAACCCTACATACATGCCTATTCCCTGCTGACGAGAGGTAACAACCTCGAAACACGTGTCCAGGGATGGCCAACGTGACAGTTATTTTTGCTCAAGACTCTGGCAGAGGCGCACCCGCTGATGCTTACTTCATGGACCATAATGCTTTGGGGTAACACGCTGGTAGGACAAGCAGTGTGCGACCAATTGGACTTTCTTTTATATTCAGGCTCCCTTGAGCCGGTGGGGCTGACGAGCCCTGGTTACGCACCTGCATGTCACGAGCGGTACCGGACCTGAGAATATTTTTCGGCAGCCTACGCAGCAACCCTACATACATGCCTACTCCCTGCTGACGAGAGGTAACAACCTCGAAACACGTGTCCAGGGATGGCCAACGTGACAGTTATTTTTGCTCAAGACTCTGGCAGAGGCGCACCCGCTGATGCTTACTTCATGGACCATAATGCTTTGGGGTAACACTCCGGTAGGACAAGCAGTGTGCAACCAATTGGACTTTCTTTTATATTCAGGCTCCCTTGAGCTGGTGGGGCTGACGAGCCCTGGTTACGCACCTGCGTGTCACGAGCGGTACCGGATCTGAGAATATTTTTCGGCAGCCTACGCAGCAACCCTACATACATGCCTATTCCCTGCTGACGAGAGGTAACAACCTCGAAACACATGTCCAGGGATGGCCAACGTGACAGTTTTTTTGCTCAAGACTCTGGCAGAGGCGTAGCCACTGATGCTTACTTCATGGACCATAATGCTTTGGGGTAACACGCTGGTAGGACAAGCAGTGTGCGACCAATTGGACTTTCTTTTATATTCAGGCTCCCTTGAGCCGGTGGGGCTGACGAGCCCTGGTTACGCACCTGCATGTCACGAGCGGTACCGGACCTGAGAATATTTTTCAGCAGCCTACGCAGCAACCCTACATACATTCATATTCCCTGCTGACGAGAGGTAACAACCTCGAAACACGTGTCCAGGGATGGCCAACGTGACAGTTATTTATGCTCAAGACTCTGGCAGAGGCGCACCCGCTGATGCTTACTTCATGGACCATAATGCTTTGGGGTAACACGCTGGTAGGACAAGCAGTGTGCGACCAATTGGACTTTCTTTTATATTCAGGCTCCCTTGAGCCGGTGGGGCTGACGAGCCCTGGTTACGCACCTGCATGTCACGAGCGGTACCGGACCTGAGAATATTTTTCGGCAGCCTACGCAGCAACCCTACATACATGCCTATTCCCTGCTGACGAGAGGTAACAACCTCGAAACACGTGTCCAGGGATGGCCAACGTGACAGTTATTTTTGCTCAAGACTCTGGCAGAGGCGCACCCGCTGATGCTTACTTCTTGGACCATAATGCTTTGGGGTAACACGCTGGTAGGACAAGCAGTGTGCGACCACTTGGACTTTCTTTTATATTCAGGATCCCTTGAGCCGATGGGCCTGACTAGCCCTGGTTACGCACCTGCGTGTCACGAGCGGTAACGGACCTGAGAATATTTTTCGGCAGCCTACGCAGCAACCCTACATACATGCCTATTCCCTGCTGACGAGAGGTAACAACCTCGAAACACGTGTCCAGGGATGGCCAACGTGACAGTTATTTTTGCTCAAGACTCTGGCAGAGGCGCACCCGCTGATGCTTACTTCATGGACCATAATGCTTTGGGGTAACACGCTGGTAGGACAAGCAGTGTGCGACCAATTGGACTTTCTTTTATATTCAGGCTCCCTTGAGCCGGTGGGGCTGACGAGCCCTGGTTACGCACCTGCGTGTCACGAGCGGTACCGGACCTGAGAATATTTTTCGGCAGCCTACGCAGCAACCCTACATACATGCCTACTCCCTGCTGACGAGAGGTAACAACCTCGAAACACGTGTCCAGGGATGGCCAACGTGACAGTTATTTTTGCTCAAGACTCTGGCAGAGGCGCACCCGCTGATGCTTACTTCATGGACCATAATGCTTTGGGGTAACACTCCGGTAGGACAAGCAGTGTGCAACCAATTGGACTTTCTTTTATATTCAGGCTCCCTTGAGCTGGTGGGGCTGACGAGCCCTGGTTACGCACCTGCGTGTCACGAGCGGTACCGGATCTGAGAATATTTTTCGGCAGCCTACGCAGCAACCCTACATACATGCCTATTCCCTGCTGACGAGAGGTAACAACCTCGAAACACATGTCCAGGGATGGCCAACGTGACAGTTTTTTTGCTCAAGACTCTGGCAGAGGCGTAGCCACTGATGCTTACTTCATGGACCATAATGCTTTGGGGTAACACGCTGGTAGGACAAGCAGTGTGCGACCAATTGGACTTTCTTTTATATTCAGGCTCCCTTGAGCCGGTGGGGCTGACGAGCCCTGGTTACGCACCTGCATGTCACGAGCGGTACCGGACCTGAGAATATTTTTCAGCAGCCTACGCAGCAACCCTACATACATTCATATTCCCTGCTGACGAGAGGTAACAACCTCGAAACACGTGTCCAGGGATGGCCAACGTGACAGTTATTTATGCTCAAGACTCTGGCAGAGGCGCACCCGCTGATGCTTACTTCATGGACCATAATGCTTTGGGGTAACACGCTAGTAGGACAAGCAGTGTGCGACCAATTGGACTTTCTTTTATATTCAGGCTCCCTTGAGCCGGTGGGGCTGACGAGCCCTGGTTACGCACCTGCATGTCACGAGCGGTACCGGACCTGAGAATATTTTTCGGCAGCCTACGCAGCAACCCTACATACATGCCTATTCCCTGCTGACGAGAGGTAACAACCTCGAAACACGTGTCCAGGGATGGCCAACGTGACAGTTATTTTTGCTCAAGACTCTGGCAGAGGCGCACCCGCTGATGCTTACTTCATGGACCATAATGCTTTGGGGTAACACGCTGGTAGGACAAGCAGTGTGCGACCAATTGGACTTTCTTTTATATTCAGGCTCCCTTGAGCCGGTGGGGCTGACGAGCCCTGGTTACGCACCTGCGTGTCACGAGCGGTACCGGACCTGAGAATATTTTTCGGCAGCCTACGCAGCAACCCTACTTACATGCCTATTCCCTGCTGACGAGAGGTAACAACCTCGAAACACGTGTCCAGGGATGGCCAACGTGACAGTTATTTTTGCTCAAGACTCTGGCAGAGGCGCATCCGCTGATGCTTACTTCATGGACCATAATGCTTTGGGGTAACACGCTGGTAGGACAAGCAGTGTGCGACCAATTGGACTTTATTTTATATTCAGGCTCCCTTGAGCCGGTGGGGCTGACGAGCCCTGGTACGCACCTGCATGTCACGAGCGGTATCGGACCTGAGAATATTTTTCGGCAGCCTACGCAGCAACCCTACATACATGCCTATTCCCTGCTGACGAGAGGTAACAACCTCGAAACACGTGTCCAGGGATGGCCAACGTGACAGTTATTTTTGCTCAAGACTCTGGCAGAGGCGCACCCGCTGATGCTTACTTCATGGACCATAATGCTTTGGGGTAACACGCTGGTAGGACAAGCAGTGTGCGACCAATTGGACTTTCTTTTATATTCAGGCTCCCTTGAGCCGGTGGGGCTGACGAGCCCTGGTTACGCACCTGCGTGTCACAAGCGGTACCGGACCTGAGAATATTTTTCGGCAGCCTACGCAGCAACCCTACATACATGCCTATTCCCTGCTGACGAGCGGTAACAACCCCGAAACACGTGTCCAGGGATGGCCAACGTGACAGTTATTTTTGCTCAAGACTCTGGCAGAGGCGCACCCGCTGATGCTTACTTCACGGACCATAATGCTTTGGGGTAACACGCTGGTAGGACAAGCAGTGTGCGACCAATTGGACTTTCTTTTATATTCAGGCTCCCTTGAACCGGTGGGGCTGACGAGCCCTGGTTACGCACCTGCATGTCACGAGTGGTACCGGACCTGAGAATATTTTTCGGCAGCCTACGCAGCAACCCTACATACATGCATATTCCCTGCTGACGAGAGGTAACAACCTCGAAACACGTGTCCAGGGATGGCCAACGTGACAGTTATTTATGCTCAAGACTCTGGCAGAGGCGCACCCGCTGATGCTTACTTCATGGACCATAATGCTTTGGGGTAACACGCTGGTAGGACAAGCAGTGTGCGACCAATTGGACTTTCTTTTATATTCAGGCTCCCTTGAGCCGGTGGGGCTGACGAGCCCTGGTTACGCACCTGCGTGTCACGAGCGGTACCGGACCTGAGAATATTTTTCGGCAGCCTACGCAGCAACCCTACATACATGCCTATTCCCTGCTGACGAGAGGTAACAACCTCGAAACACGTGTCCAGGGATGGCCAACGTGACAGTTATTTTTGCTCAAGACTCTGGCATAGGCGCATCCGCTGATGCTTACTTCATGGACCATAATGCTTTGGGGTAACACGCTGGTAGGACAAGCAGTGTGCGACCAATTGGACTTTATTTTATATTCAGGCTCCCTTGAGCCGGTGGGGCTGACGAGCCCTGGTTACGCACCTGCATGTCACGAGCGGTATCGGACCTGAGAATATTTTTTGGCAGCCTACGCAGCAACCCTACATACATGCCTATTCCCTGCTGACGAGAGATAACAACCTCGAAACACGTGTCCAGGGATGGCCAACGTGACAGTTATTTGTGCTCAAGACTCTGGCAGAGGCGCACCCGCTGATGCTTACTTCATGGACCATAATGCTTTGGGGTAACACGCTGGTAGGACAAGCAGTGTGCGACCAATTGGACTTTCTTTTATATTCAGGCTCCCTTGAGCCGGTGGGGCTGACGAGCCCTGGTTACGCACCTGCGTGTCACAAGCGGTACCGGACCTGAGAATATTTTTCGGCAGCCTACGCAGCAACCCTACATACATGCCTATTCCCTGCTGACGAGCGGTAACAACCTCGAAACACGTGTCCAGGGATGGCCAACGTGACAGTTATTTTTGCTCAAGACTCTGGCAGACGCGCACCCGCTGATGCTTACTTCACGGACCATAATGCTTTGGGGTAACACGCTGGTAGGACAAGCAGTGTGCGACCAATTGGACTTTCTTTTATATTCAGGCTCCCTTGAGCCGGTGGGGCTGACGAGCCCTGGTTACGCACCTGCATGTCACGAGCGGTACCGGACCTGAGAATATTTTTCGGCAGCCTACGCAGCAACCCTACATACATGCCTATTCCCTGCTGACGAGAGGTAACAACCTCGAAACACGTGTCCAGAGATGGCCAACGTGACAGTTATTTTTGCTCAAGACTCTGGCAGAGGCACTCCCGCGGATGCTTACTTCATGGACCATAATGCTTTGGGGTAACACGCCGGTAGGACAAGCAGTGTGCGACCAATTGGACTTTCTTTTATATTCAGGCTCCCTTGAGCCGGTGGGGCTGACGAGCCCTGGTTACGCACCTGCGTGTCACGAGCGGTACCGGACCTGAGAATATTTTTCGGCAGCCTACGCAGCAACCCTACATACATGCCTATTCCCTGCTGACTAGAGGTAACAACCTCGAAACACGTGTCCAGGGATGGCCAACGTGACAGTTATTTTTGCTCAAGACTCTGGCAGAGGCGCACCCGCTGATGCTTACTTCATGGACCATAATGCTTTGGGGTAACACTCCGGTAGGACAAGCAGTGTGCAACCAATTGGACTTTCTTTTATATTCAGGCTCCCTTGAGCCGGTGGGGCTGACGAGCCCTGGTTACGCACCTGCGTGTCACGAGCGGTACCGGACCTGAGAATATTTTTCGGCAGCCTACGCAGCAACCCTACATACATGCCTATTCCCTGCTGACTAGAGGTAACAACCTCGAAACACGTGTCCAGGGATGGCCAACGTGACAGTTATTTTTGCTCAAGACTCTGGCAGAGGCGCACCCGCTGATGCTTACTTCATGGACCATAATGCTTTGGGGTAACACTCCTGTAGGACAAGCAGTGTGCAACCAATTGGACTTTCTTTTATATTCAGGCTCCCTTGAGCCGGTGGGGCTGACGAGCCCTGGTTACGCACCTGCGTGTCACGAGCGGTACCGGACCTGAGAATATTTTTCGTCAGCCTACGCAGCAACCCTACATACATGCCTATTCCCTGCTGACGAGAGGTAACAACCTCGAAACATGTGTCCAGGGATGGCCAACGTGACAGTTATTTTTGCTCAAGACTCTGGCAGAGGCGCACCCGCTGATGCTTACTTCATGGACCATAATGCTTTGGGGTAACACGCTGGTAGGACAAGCAGTGTGCGACCAATTGGACTTTCTTTTATATTCAGGCTCCCTTGAGCCGGTGGGGCTGACGAGCCCTGGTTACGCACCTGCGTGTCACGAGCGGTACCGGACCTGAGAATATTTTTCGGCAGCCTACGCAGCAACCCTACTTACATGCCTATTCCCTGCTGACGAGAGGTAACAACCTCGAAACACGTGTCCAGGGATGGCCAACGTGACAGTTATTTTTGCTCAAGACTCTGGCAGAGGCGCATCCGCTGATGCTTACTTCATGGACCATAATGCTTTGGGGTAACACGCTGGTAGGACAAGCAGTGTGCGACCAATAGGACTTTCTTTTATATTCAGGCTCCCTTGAGCCGGTGGGGCTGACGAGCCCTGGTTACGCACCTGCGTGTCACGAGCGGTACCGGACCTGAGAATATTTTTCGGCAGCCTACGCAGCAACCCTACATACATGCCTATTCCCTGCTGACGAGAGGAAACAACCTCGAAACACGTGTCCAGGGATGGCCAACGTGACAGTTATTTTTGCTCAAGACTCTGGCAGAGGCGCACCCGCTGATGCTTACTTCATGGACCATAATGCTTTGGGGTAACACGCTGGTAGGACAAGCAGTGTGCGACCAATTGGACTTTCTTTTATATTCAGGCTCCCTTGAGCTGGTGGGGCTGACGAGCCCTGGTTACGCACCTGCGTGTCACAAGCGGTACCGGACCTGAGAATATTTTTCGGCAGCCTACGCAGCAACCCTACATACATGCCTATTCCCTGCTGACGAGAGGTAACAACCTCGAAACACGTGTCCAGGGATGGCCAACGTGACAGTTATTTTTGCTCAAGACTCTGGCAGAGGCGCACCCGCTGATGCTTACTTCTTGGACCATAATGCTTTGGGGTAACACGCTGGTAGGACAAGCAGTGTGCGACCACTTGGACTTTCTTTTATATTCAGGATCCCTTGAGCCGATGGGCCTGACTAGCCCTGGTTACGCACCTGCGTGTCACGAGCGGTAACGGACCTGAGAATATTTTTCGGCAGCCTACGCAGCAACCCTACATACATGCCTATTCCCTGCTGACGAGAGGTAACAACCTCGAAACACGTGTCCAGGGATGGCCAACGTGACAGTTATTTTTGCTCAAGACTCTGGCAGAGGCGCACCCGCTGATGCTTACTTCATGGACCATAATGCTTTGGGGTAACACGCTGGTAGGACAAGCAGTGTGCGACCAATTGGACTTTCTTTTATATTCAGGCTCCCTTGAGCCGGTGGGGCTGACGAGCCCTGGTTACGCACCTGCATGTCACGAGCGGTACCGGACCTGAGAATATTTTTCGGCAGCCTACGCAGCAACCCTACATACATGCCTACTCCCTGCTGACGAGAGGTAACAACCTCGAAACACGTGTCCAGGGATGGCCAACGTGACAGTTATTTTTGCTCAAGACTCTGGCAGAGGCGCACCCGCTGATGCTTACTTCATGGACCATAATGCTTTGGGGTAACACTCCGGTAGGACAAGCAGTGTGCAACCAATTGGACTTTCTTTTATATTCAGGCTCCCTTGAGCTGGTGGGGCTGACGAGCCCTGGTTACGCACCTGCGTGTCACGAGCGGTACCGGATCTGAGAATATTTTTCGGCAGCCTACGCAGCAACCCTACATACATGCCTATTCCCTGCTGACGAGAGGTAACAACCTCGAAACACATGTCCAGGGATGGCCAACGTGACAGTTTTTTTGCTCAAGACTCTGGCAGAGGCGTAGCCACTGATGCTTACTTCATGGACCATAATGCTTTGGGGTAACACGCTGGTAGGACAAGCAGTGTGCGACCAATTGGACTTTCTTTTATATTCAGGCTCCCTTGAGCCGGTGGGGCTGACGAGCCCTGGTTACGCACCTGCATGTCACGAGCGGTACCGGACCTGAGAATATTTTTCAGCAGCCTACGCAGCAACCCTACATACATTCATATTCCCTGCTGACGAGAGGTAACAACCTCGAAACACGTGTCCAGGGATGGCCAACGTGACAGTTATTTATGCTCAAGACTCTGGCAGAGGCGCACCCGCTGATGCTTACTTCATGGACCATAATGCTTTGGGGTAACACGCTGGTAGGACAAGCAGTGTGCGACCAATTGGACTTTCTTTTATATTCAGGCTCCCTTGAGCCGGTGGGGCTGACGAGCCCTGGTTACGCACCTGCATGTCACGAGCGGTACCGGACCTGAGAATATTTTTCGGCAGCCTACGCAGCAACCCTACATACATGCCTATTCCCTGCTGACGAGAGGTAACAACCTCGAAACACGTGTCCAGGGATGGCCAACGTGACAGTTATTTTTGCTCAAGACTCTGGCAGAGGCGCACCCGCTGATGCTTACTTCTTGGACCATAATGCTTTGGGGTAACACGCTGGTAGGACAAGCAGTGTGCGACCACTTGGACTTTCTTTTATATTCAGGATCCCTTGAGCCGATGGGCCTGACTAGCCCTGGTTACGCACCTGCGTGTCACGAGCGGTAACGGACCTGAGAATATTTTTCGGCAGCCTACGCAGCAACCCTACATACATGCCTATTCCCTGCTGACGAGAGGTAACAACCTCGAAACACGTGTCCAGGGATGGCCAACGTGACAGTTATTTTTGCTCAAGACTCTGGCAGAGGCGCACCCGCTGATGCTTACTTCATGGACCATAATGCTTTGGGGTAACACGCTGGTAGGACAAGCAGTGTGCGACCAATTGGACTTTCTTTTATATTCAGGCTCCCTTGAGCCGGTGGGGCTGACGAGCCCTGGTTACGCACCTGCGTGTCACGAGCGGTACCGGACCTGAGAATATTTTTCGGCAGCCTACGCAGCAACCCTACATACATGCCTACTCCCTGCTGACGAGAGGTAACAACCTCGAAACACGTGTCCAGGGATGGCCAACGTGACAGTTATTTTTGCTCAAGACTCTGGCAGAGGCGCACCCGCTGATGCTTACTTCATGGACCATAATGCTTTGGGGTAACACTCCGGTAGGACAAGCAGTGTGCAACCAATTGGACTTTCTTTTATATTCAGGCTCCCTTGAGCTGGTGGGGCTGACGAGCCCTGGTTACGCACCTGCGTGTCACGAGCGGTACCGGATCTGAGAATATTTTTCGGCAGCCTACGCAGCAACCCTACATACATGCCTATTCCCTGCTGACGAGAGGTAACAACCTCGAAACACATGTCCAGGGATGGCCAACGTGACAGTTTTTTTGCTCAAGACTCTGGCAGAGGCGTAGCCACTGATGCTTACTTCATGGACCATAATGCTTTGGGGTAACACGCTGGTAGGACAAGCAGTGTGCGACCAATTGGACTTTCTTTTATATTCAGGCTCCCTTGAGCCGGTGGGGCTGACGAGCCCTGGTTACGCACCTGCATGTCACGAGCGGTACCGGACCTGAGAATATTTTTCAGCAGCCTACGCAGCAACCCTACATACATTCATATTCCCTGCTGACGAGAGGTAACAACCTCGAAACACGTGTCCAGGGATGGCCAACGTGACAGTTATTTATGCTCAAGACTCTGGCAGAGGCGCACCCGCTGATGCTTACTTCATGGACCATAATGCTTTGGGGTAACACGCTAGTAGGACAAGCAGTGTGCGACCAATTGGACTTTCTTTTATATTCAGGCTCCCTTGAGCCGGTGGGGCTGACGAGCCCTGGTTACGCACCTGCATGTCACGAGCGGTACCGGACCTGAGAATATTTTTCGGCAGCCTACGCAGCAACCCTACATACATGCCTATTCCCTGCTGACGAGAGGTAACAACCTCGAAACACGTGTCCAGGGATGGCCAACGTGACAGTTATTTTTGCTCAAGACTCTGGCAGAGGCGCACCCGCTGATGCTTACTTCATGGACCATAATGCTTTGGGGTAACACGCTGGTAGGACAAGCAGTGTGCGACCAATTGGACTTTCTTTTATATTCAGGCTCCCTTGAGCCGGTGGGGCTGACGAGCCCTGGTTACGCACCTGCGTGTCACGAGCGGTACCGGACCTGAGAATATTTTTCGGCAGCCTACGCAGCAACCCTACATACATGCCTATTCCCTGCTGACGAGAGGTAACAACCTCGAAACACGTGTCCAGGGATGGCCAACGTGACAGTTATTTTTGCTCAAGACTCTGGCAGAGGCGCATCCGCTGATGCTTACTTCATGGACCATAATGCTTTGGGGTAACACGCTGGTAGGACAAGCAGTGTGCGACCAATTGGACTTTATTTTATATTCAGGCTCCCTTGAGCCGGTGGGGCTGACGAGCCCTGGTTACGCACCTGCATGTCACGAGCGGTATCGGACCTGAGAATATTTTTTGGCAGCCTACGCAGCAACCCTACATACATGCCTATTCCCTGCTGACGAGAGGTAACAACCTCGAAACACGTGTCCAGGGATGGCCAACGTGACAGTTATTTGTGCTCAAGACTCTGGCAGAGGCGCACCCGCTGATGCTTACTTCATGGACCATAATGCTTTGGGGTAACACGCTGGTAGGACAAGCAGTGTGCGACCAATTGGACTTTCTTTTATATTCAGGCTCCCTTGAGCCGGTGGGGCTGACGAGCCCTGGTTACGCACCTGCGTGTCACAAGCGGTACCGGACCTGAGAATATTTTTCGGCAGCCTACGCAGCAACCCTACATACATGCCTATTCCCTGCTGACGAGAGGTAACAACCTCGAAACACGTGTCCAGGGATGGCCAACGTGACAGTTATTTTTGCTCAAGACTCTGGCAGAGGCGCACCCGCTGATGCTTACTTCTTGGACCATAATGCTTTGGGGTAACACGCTGGTAGGACAAGCAGTGTGCGACCACTTGGACTTTCTTTTATATTCAGGATCCCTTGAGCCGGTGGGGCTGACGAGCCCTGGTTATGCACCTGCGTGTCACGAGCGGTAACGGACCTGAGAATATTTTTCGGCAGCCTACGCAGCAACCCTACATACATGCCTATTCCCTGCTGACGAGAGGTAACAACCTCGAAACACGTGTCCAGGGATGGCCAACGTGACAGTTATTTTTGCTCAAGACTCTGGCAGAGGCGCACCCGCTGATGCTTACTTCATGGACCATAATGCTTTGGGGTAACACGCTGGTAGGACAAGCAGTGTGCAACCAATTGGACTTTCTTTTATATTCAGGCTCCCTTGAGCCGGTGGGGCTGACGAGCCCTGGTTACGCACCTGCATGTCACGAGCGGTACCGGACCTGAGAATATTTTTCGGCAGCCTACGCAGCAACCCTACATACATGCCTACTCCCTGCTGACGAGAGGTAACAACCTCGAAACGCGTGTCCAGGGATGGCCAACGTGACAGTTATTTTTGCTCAAGACTCTGGCAGAGGCGCACCCGCTGATGCTTACTTCATGGACCATAATGCTTTGGGGTAACACTCCGGTAGGACAAGCAGTGTGCAACCAATTGGACTTTCTTTTATATTCAGTCTCCCTTGAGCCGGTGGGGCTGATGAGCCCTGGTTACGCACCTGCGTGTCACGAGCGGTACCGGATCTGAGAATATTTTTCGGCAGCCTACGCAGCAACCCTACATACATGCCTATTCCCTGCTGACGAGAGGTAATAACCTCGAAACACATGTCCAGGGATGGCCAACGTGACAGTTATTTTTGCTCAAGACTCTGGCAGAGGCGTAGCCACTGATGCTTACTTCATGGACCCTAATGCTTTGGGGTAACACGCTGGTAGGACAAGCAGTGTGCGACCAATTGGACTTTCTTTTATATTCAGGCTCCCTTGAGCCGGTGGGGCTGACGAGCCCTGGTTACGCACCTGCATGTCACGAGCGGTACCGGACCTGAGAATATTTTTCGGCAGCCTACGCAGCAACCCTACATACATGCATATTCCCTGCTGACGAGAGGTAACAACCTCGAAACACGTGTCCAGGGATGGCCAACGTGACAGTTATTTATGCTCAAGACTCTGGCAGAGGCGCACCCGCTGATGCTTACTTCATGGACCATAATGCTTTGGGGTAACACGCTGGTAGGACAAGCAGTGTGCGACCAATTGGACTTTCTTTTATATTCAGGCTCCCTTGAGCCGGTGGGGCTGACGAGCCCTGGTTACGCACCTGCGTGTCACAAGCGGTACCGGACCTGAGAATATTTTTCGGCAGCCTACGCAGCAACCCTACATACATGCCTATTCCCTGCTGACGAGAGGTAACAACCTCGAAACACGTGTCCAGGGATGGCCAACGTGACAGTTATTTTTGCTCAAGACTCTGGCAGAGGCGCATCCGCTGATGCTTACTTCATGGACCATAATGCTTTGGGGTAACACGCTGGTAGGACAAGCAGTGTGCGACCAATTGGACTTTATTTTATATTCAGGCTCCCTTGAGCCGGTGGGGCTGACGAGCCCTGGTTACGCACCTGCATGTCACGAGCGGTACCGGACCTGAGAATATTTTTCGGCAGCCTACGCAGCAACCCTACATACATGCATATTCCCTGCTGACGAGAGGTAACAACCTCCAAACACGTGTCCAGGGATGGCCAACGTGACAGTTATTTATGCTCAAGACTCTGGCAGAGGCGCACCCGCTGATGCTTACTTCATGGACCATAATGCTTTGGGGTAACACGCTGGTAGGACAAGCAGTGTGCGACCAATTGGACTTTCTTTTATATTCAGGCTCCCTTGAGCCGGTGGGGCTGACGAGCCCTGGTTACGCACCTGCGTGTCACCAGCAGTACCGGACCTGAGAATATTTTTCGGCAGCCTACGCAGCAACCCTACATACATGCCTATTCCCTGCTGACGAGAGGTAACAACCTCGAAACACGTGTCCAGGGATGGCCAACGTGACAGTTATTTTTGCTCAAGACTCTGGCAGAGGCGCATCCGCTGATGCTTACTTCATGGACCATAATGCTTTGGGGTAACACGCTGGTAGGACAAGCAGTGTGCGACCAATTGGACTTTATTTTATATTCAGGCTCCCTTGAGCCGGTGGGGCTGATGAGCCCTGGTTACGCACCTGCATGTCACGAGCGGTATCGGACCTGAGAATATTTTTCGGCAGCCTACGCAGCAACCCTACATACATGCCTATTCCCTGCTGACGAGAGGTAACAACCTCGAAACACGTGTCCAGGGATGGCCAACGTGACAGTTATTTTTGCTCAAGACTCTGGCAGAGGCGCACCCGCTGATGCTTACTTCATGGACCATAATGCTTTGGGGTAACACGCTGGTAGGACAAGCAGTGTGCGACCAATTGGACTTTCTCTTATATTCAGGCTCCCTTGAGCCGGTGGGGCTGACGAGCCCTGGTTACGCACCTGCGTGTCACAAGCGGTACCGGACCTGAGAATATTTTTCGGCAGCCTACGCAGCAACCCTACATACATGCCTATTCCCTGCTGACGATCGGTAACAACCTTGAAACACGTGTCCAGGGATGGCCAACGTGACAGTTATTTTTGCTCAAGACTCTGGCAGAGGCGCACCCGCTGATGCTTACTTCACGGACCATAATGCTTTGGGGTAACACGCTGGTAGGACAAGCAGTGTGCGACCAATTGGACTTTCTTTTATATTCAGGCTCCCTTGAACCGGTGGGGCTGACGAGCCCTGGTTACGCATCTGCATGTCACGAGCGGTTGGAGTTCTGGACTTTTTGGTTCCGTCCAGAGGTGTCAGGGAACAACACCCAAAGACCCCGGAGTTCCACCTGCCTTGGTGCGCAAATGAACAGAAACACGGGCTTCTCGGTGGTGGCGTCAAAGACCAAAGGTTTATTACTGCAGGGACACAGAAGTCACAGAAACTACGCATGGGCAGTAACCAGGAGCCTGTTCGATTTGTACATTGAGGGTTGCTCCTTATATACTAAAAATTGTGCTTCAGGCAAATATTTCACATGTCAGTACATTCCTAAACCTTTGTATCTTAAACAATAAATATTTGGCGTTACACAGGAACTGTCGATAATATCTGATGCCAAACATCACGAAGAGGGGTTCCCACTAGTCCATCACAATCCCTTGTCAATATTGCATTCAAGAGCCGGACCGCCTCATCGTAAAGTTCGTTACCTCCCCCTAATAAAGACCCAGAAGGAAAGGAGCAGAGCCAGGTGCAGGAGATAGAAAAGCGGGATAAGAGATGTTTGTGGGTTGTAAATGGGCAAGGCTACCGGCTTCGGCCGCCTAATCATGATCGGGACAATGGACACGAAAACCAGTTCAGGTGGGCTGGCCTCAGGCAGAGGAGGCAGCCTTTGTCAAGTCATGCAGCTACAGCGTGATCTGGTTTAAGGTACACGTGTCCTGAAAGAGGTGAATCTCCGGCTAAGGCTACGTGTCCTTAATCGAAATGAAGTGATCAGAGGTTATTGCATATGTGAGGGCAAGAAACACAAAATGGCGGACATGATCTAAGATGGATGCCGTGGGTAGATCAGAAATGTGTTCATAACAGGAGTGCTCTTGCTCGTATCGTAGCGAAAACACCAGGATATGCTAAATGGATCATTTGCGGTTCGCTGATACTAATATTATGTATTTCCGACAAACTTGAAAACACGGGTTCAAATCGTCACGGAACCTCAGACCCTCCTTTTGCCCTTACATAGGCAATTACTCAGTCTATATCAGAGTCTAGTTCTATACTCATCAGGTCAGTGACATGTTGTTGTATCATCATCCTTTCTCGTGCCTTTTCTCCAAACGCATGTGGTTTTCTGAGACAAGTTGCAGCGCAAAAACTACACAGAGCAGGACCACACTGGATAATCAGGCAGCATGAGAATAGGAATACTAAGATGACACCGATGACCATTAGAACCTTCCATCCCCACGCTGAGATCAGAGTCCAAAACCACTCCATAAAGGACCAGTTTCCCTTGTCTACATGTATAGAGTCGGAAATCTTGTGTAGCTTAGAGATCGCCTTATAGACTGTTGGAGCATTATTAGGAATAAAGACACAGCAGCTCGATTGGATCATTCTGCATACCCCACCTCGATCTGCAAGTATAACATCTAGAACCATACGGTTCTGCAACGTCATGAGTCTATCCGCCTGAAGCTCAGCTGTCAGATTGCTAAGGGCACCAGCAGTTTCAGTAATAGTAGATTCAACTACCCGTGTTAGCTGACGTATGTTTCTACTATTGGCCATAGGCCCCCAGAACGGAAGGAAGCCTTTGAAGAAGTCTCCAGCTTCCTGACCAGCAGTATCTTCCTTACTGAAGACACCTCTCGCTATTCTGGTTCTGTGGTAATCAGATGAAGCAGTGTATGCTGGAGGCAACAATCGAGCAATATAGCATGAACCTGAAAAGTCAGCAGGCAACCATGTATAAGCTCGGTCTCGACAAATGAAGTAGGTACCCCTAGCAGTAAGGAAGGCAGGGGAAGAGTTAGCCGGAAACACATAAGTCTCAACGCACTCACTCCTCCCTAGCTGAGCTCTCGGATTTCTCCCATTACCTTGCAAACAGACCTGACCTCGGTGAGGTACGACCCAGATTGGAGTTGAGCTTTTACGCTTGCTTTCTCCTAAACTAAGGCGATACTCTGAAGTATTCCAACTTAAATACACTCGTAGTTCGTCTCTAGGGTAAGATGGAGTATTATTGACATCCTTGATCATGTCAATAATTCCCTGGACTAAAGCTTTGTTGGCAGAGTTATATCTAGTGGAACGTGGTGGACGCGGAGGATAGGTTTCAAGGGCATAAGCAAAGATGGTTTGAAGGGCCTGAAATGATCCATTGTAGCTGAAAGGCAAAACCAGATAGGGAATACCTTTATCCATAGTGTGGGGTATCAAGCCACACACCCAGCAGTCTGTAGCGTTAACTACCAATTGGTGTTGGTGCAAGAGCTGTACAAAAGTGTTGTTAATGAACTCTGTGCGTCGGGCTTGCTCATGTTCAGGAAACGAGTGAAAAGAATGTATAGAAGAAATAGTAGAAATGGCAGGATCAAGGGGAGGCACTGAAGTAACTGGCACAAAAATCAGATTTATACTAAAGACGATTCCACCCACCAATGTTGCTAAAATAATCAAAAATGTAACGGCACATTGCATCAAAAAGCATTTGCTACGAAGAATTTTGTACAGTCTGTTTCTGCGAACATAAATCACATTTTCTCGTTGCAGCGCAGGAAGCTCCATCTTCTACAATCCGCTCGCGACCACTGATGATGTGTACGTAGATGAAAATGCCTCTGTCAGCCCTGGGAGTTCCCAGAACCAACAGAAAGATCGACCTTGTGTCAGACCCCTGCAGATTCAAACTAGGCACACAGCCACGACCCTACGGCTACCCAGACGGCAAGGCAATTTAAAAAAAACAATAAACAATAGCAAACTTCCTGGCTGAAGGCAAATGTTCAATATATCAAAATCACAATATGCAGTTGCCTGCTTTATTTGTCCATGTTACGTTTTCTCAGGTTGTATCTCTGCTTCGCAGGTATTGTCTGATCGGAAAATAGTGTATCACTAGCAGCTGTTGCAGTGTTTAAGTTCGCAGATAGCAAAGTGTCTTCTGATGCTGGAGACAAATGTTCAGTGTTCAAAAGAGTCTTTTCAGGAGGAGAGTCAGATTTTGGAGTATCAGTAATCAATTCGGCATCGCTGAAAGGGATGAACTTCGGTGTGCTGTCAGTTTCGGAGGCACCAATTCCCTTTTTCACCCAGTCGTCGTAAGGTAGCGGCAAGGGTACACGCTTAACATGAGACGCGTGCACCCAATGCTTGCGGCCAGCTACACGAACGGCTGTCCTCGTTGTCAGTAAGATCTGAAAGGGCCCCACAAATCTTGGTTGAAGGTTCTTCGTCCTCGCGAAGTTCTTGATGACAACCAGGTCTCCTGGTTTCAGCTGATGCCCTGGACTCTCCGGAGGTTTTGGCAAAGCATCGAAGACCTGTTGATGAATAAGACTCAATTTAGCAGTCAAGTCGTAAAGGTAGTCTATCAACATAGGATATTCTATAGATTTAAATTCCTTGGGCCTTGGCACACCCCAGATATTTGCTGGGTGGCCAAAGACCACCTCGTATGGGCTAAGCCCCACTCTAGAATGTACAGTTGCTCTTGTTGATAACAGAGCCAAAGGAAGTGCGTCTGGCCAGGCTAAACCTGTGGATGCTTGTATTTTAGCTATCTTCAGTTTAAGGGTGCCATTGTAACCCTCCACTAAACCAGCTGACTGGGGATGGTTCGCACTGTGAAATTTTTGTTTCAAACCTAGGCCTGCACATACACTCTGCATAACTTTCCCTATAAACTCACTTCCGTTATCTGACCATACAATCCGTGGCATTCCAAATCTAGGGAAATATTCTTTGAGAAGAATTTTGGCAGTTGATAAGGCAGTATTGTCCTTCAGTGGGTATGCTTCTATCCACCTGGAAAAAGCACAAACCACCACCAAGACATATTTTAAATTATTACAGCGTTCCATGTGAATGAAGTCTAACTGAATCACTTCAAAGGGGCAGGAAGGAGGAGCGAAATGACCAGCTGGAGTTGGAGTTCCCTTGCCAGGATTATGCATCAAGCACACCATACAATTTTTCACCACTCTCTCTGCACACTTACTGATTCCCTCATTCTTCCAGACTGGAGCCAACATCTTACAAATCCCTTTAGAACTTATATGTGCTACTCCATGCGCCATTGTCACTACTGCAAGCACATACGCATCGGGCAACATCCAACGCTGCTGCTCTGTCAAATCAATCCAACATCCATTCGAGTCCAACTTGCCCGTACTCTCTCTCCATACACGTTTCTCTTCCTCAGTTGCTTCTTTCTGAATCTCTTTCACACTTTCCATTTTGTCCTCACACATTCCAGACTCAGCGATCCATCTTGCAGACGTTGCAACATACATTCTACTCATCATGTCTCTAGCTGTTTGTTTAGCAATTTCATCAGCAAAAGCATTCCCACGACCAACATCATCCGTGATTGCTTTATGAGCACTGCACTTTACAATTGCAACTTCAGTCGGCAAGGTTAGAGATTCCAACAAGTCGTTAACTAGCTGACCATGTTGAATCTTAGTCCCATGGGACGTAATGAAACCTCTTTCTCTCCACAACCGGCCAAAACTATGGGCCACGCCAAATGCGTACTGACTATCTGTGAACACATTCACTCTCTTTCCCTCAGCTAAAACACATGCTCTCGTTAGAGCTATTAATTCTGCAGCTTGGGCAGAATTCTGACTCACTCTTGCAGTCTCCACAATCGTCTTCAACGTCGTTACCGCGTAAGCAGCAGTCACATCACCATTCTCCAATTTAAAACATGACCCGTCCACATACAGCGTACCATCCGGATCGGATAACGGAGTATCTTTCAAATCGATGCGTCCTTTTGTCTCTTCCTCCGTTTTAAAACAGCAGTCATGTGGTTCAGAATCACTCGACTCTTGATCAGTCGGCAACAGCGTTGCTGGATTCAATACATTACATCTTTTGATCTGAATATGACTCGCTAGTAATGTCAGCTCGTAACCAGATAATCTCGCACTAGTAAGGTGTTGTGTCTTCGTTCGGTTCATGAGTGTATCCACTGCATGAGGAACCATGACCACTAGCATGTTGTTCATCACCAAACCAGCAGATTGTCGAATGGAAGCCGCAGCTGCCGCTATAGCTCTCAAACAACTAGGCAGCGCTCTAGCTACCGGATCTAATGTTGATGAGAAATACGCACAAGAGCGTTGTTTATCACCAAACTTCTGTGTCAGGACACTCAACGCGCAACCTTCTCTCTCGTGAACGTAGAGCGTGAATGGCTTACTGTAATCAGGTGTACCCAATACAGGAGCTGAACACAAGGCTTTTCGTAATTCAGTAAAACTCTCTTGACATTCATCAGACCATGGCACCGGACTCGGAACATTTTTCCCAGTCAAAGCTACCAATGGTTTCGCTAAAAGAGAAAAATTTGGAATCCACTGCCTACAGTAGGAGGTAATACCTAAAAAGGCACGTACTTCTCTCTGTGTGCGTGGTACACTCATTTGCGTAATTGCTTTTATTCTTTCTGGGGTCAACTTCCTTCCCTCCTTTGACAAGAGATGACCTAGGTAGGTCACTTCTTGGCAGCAGTATTGCATTTTAGAAGGTGATACCTTGTGATTCAAATCAGACAAATGATGTAATAACGAAACTGTAGCTGCTTTGCAAGTTTCCTTGTCATCGGCAGCCACTAAAAGATCGTCTACGTACTGTACTAGGGCAGAACTTGGAGGAAGGACAAAAGAATCTAACTGGCTTTTTAATGCTTGACTATAAATAGACGGACTTTCACAGTAGCCCTGTGGAGCGCGTTTAAATCTGAAACTTCGACCTCCTAGACAGAAGCCGAAAATATCTCTGCTTGAAGAATGCTGAAAAAGGCATTCTTCAAGTCGATGACTGAGAACCAAGTGGCTGTAGCAGGAATCAATGTTAACAAGGCAGTAATGTCTGGAACCACAGGAAATTGCGGAACCACAATCTTATTAACTTCTCTAAGGTCTATGACAAACCTGTACACTGGAGGTTTCGTAGGATCAGTTCGTTTCAAAATCGGCAATACAGGACTATTACAAACATTTCCTCGAGTTTCTTCAACCACACCTTTTTTAATCAAATCTTGCACAATCAATAAAAGTGCACGTTCTCCTTCACTGGATATTTTATATTGAGGAATTCTTGGGAATTTTACATTTGCTTTCAAAGTTACTACATACGGTGGTATTTCTAAAAGGCCTACATCATTAGGACCAGTCGCCCAAAGAGAATCAGGGAGTGAGCGCAGCTCTGGCGGGAGTGCGTCCATTGACAAGTACATCGGAGAAGTGATTCTTTTACCCAAAGTAAGCTGTACCCCTTCCGGAGAACAGTACAATGTCGCATATAGTTGTTTTAACAAATCTAAACCAAGCAGATTTTCATTACAACCTGTCGTCAAAATCAAGGGTGCTTTCAATTGACACGGTCCAACAGAAATAGACAAAGGACCAGATATCGGGTTGTAAACAGGGGCGCCTGAAAAACCTACGGAAACATTTGTTGAGCCGGACAAAGGTGCGCCAGGGAGTTTCGCATGAATGATAGAACTTTTTGCGGCACCAGTATCCAACAGAAACGGTTCGACTACACCTGATGTTGCTACGGCGACATAAGGCCCACTCTGATCTACTGGAACTGATACTACTCCCTCTCTCTGTCCATGGCTGTCCTAGTACCCATTTTGCTGAAATCCCTCATCCACTTCACAATAATCTTCAACAAGATATTGCTGAGATCTATTTTGTTGAGCTGACTGTCCATTTCGTTGATCAAAGTGATTGGAGGGACGATCATTCGTTTGCGGAGGCATAGCACCTCGCCCTCGACCTCTAGAATTCTGCATAAAACCACCACGACCTCTCTGAGCTGCTGCTGCATTATTTTGCGCTAAGATTGGACATTCATTTTTGTAGTGACCCTCTTTCTTACAGTACGCACACTGATTCCACTGGTATTGAGGCCTGGTTGAACTATAATCTGTCCTCTGATACGAATTCTGTTGCATATTAGTCTGATTCGTGCGAGGCGGATACGCCTGCTGTAAAAGAACTTTAGTCTTTAAATCTTTCGTTTTCTTCTCTGATTTTTCCTTTTCCTCTTTATCCCTATTTTCGTAGTATTGTGCAGTCGCAAGTATTTGCGCAGTTGTGGAAACAGCCCACGCGCTCTCTGAATCCTTTAATTTATTGCATAATTCAGGTAACAAATTATGCACAAATTTATCGACAAACAGTCTCTGTCCTCCTTCAGTGCTCATATCCTGACCACTATGATCTACAAAAGTCTCTTCGAACCTCGTGAAGAAGTCGGAGACACTTTCATCTTTCTTTTGCTTGCATGCGGATAATTTATCCCAATTAACACGCAACGCAGGCATCAGAGTCTTCATTAAGTCAATTATTCTACCTGGAAGATTAGCAATTAGGGGTTCGGGTTTTGCACCACCCGTTTGCTGACCATCCGCTGCAGTGATAGCTGCCCAATCACCACCTAAGGCTGCTTGATGATCCTCCCTACGAATTTTGGCCCACACTGGTTGTGGAACTACATTGCCAAATAACATATCGATGTCTGCTAAGTTCATTATACAAGCCTCAACTGTCTGTGTTAATTCCTTGTAATATCCAGCTGGATTTTTACGCGGATCTGGCAAGGCCTGTTTCACCGCTAGCACTTCAGCTCGCTTCCATGGAATGTGTATCCACACTCGTTGGAACTGTGCTGGAGCAGCTGCAATACCCGCATTATCATCACGTTGTATTGCTTCGCGCCAAATTGGAGGAACCTCCCTCATAGGATATTGGCGACTTGGCTTCATTTTACCTTTCTCTAAATCTCTCGGCGAACGAAGAGATGGATCATTCCTAAAACTTAAAATGAGTTCCATCGCTTCTTTTATATTATCACCCACTATCATTCCTGCAGCAAACTCTTTTTGAATTTTAATTAAATCCTCCAAGTCTGATTCAACATCATCTTCCTCTATTTCCTCACGTAACAACGAGCACATCTCATCAAAGACGTACCGTTGCGTTGGTTCCTTCCACTGCATAAACGTATCTAGTACATCTCTCGTACTATATCTTCTAACTTTCGTAATCCATCTGAGAGCCGTGGAATCTAAAACTCCCCGTTCTTCAGTACTCGGTAGCTGACTACGTCTCTGAACTGAATCAGAAGTAGGAGTCTTAATTAAAGATTTGTATAAAGGAGACAGTATATTAGCAACAGAATCAGTTATTTTTCGACGTACAGAAAGTGGAGTTAACACACTTGCAGACGTAGAGAACACAGTAGAGGTAGGAACAGATAGCGAGGCAGTAGGAGTATCGAGAAAAATAGTTTGTGATGTAGTAGGTGTAAGCGAGACAGATACAGGTATAGAAGTCGGAAACCCAGGAAGAGGAGGAGCCGTAGGAATATTCACATTAACCACAGGAGGTACAGGAACTAGATTCTGAGGAACAAGAACACCAGGTTGTCCAGCAACCGGCAATTGGACATTTGGTACAAGTTGGGCCGTAGCACCTTGTGCATACGGTGGAGGTGACCGTAACAGATAAGACAACAGAGGATCGTTTTCGGGATCCTCCAGTATCTTAGCTGTTTTCGATGGCAAGGCAGGGTAGCACTTGTCAATCGCTAAATTATGCTCTCTAATTGCTACATCTATGGCTTTTTCGCACTCATTATCTTGCAATTGTTTAGTTGCTTGCTCTAGAGTTAGCTCTTCTTTCTCTTTCTGTTCTTTCTTCAACCTTTTCATTTCTCTCTGTTTGGACTCTTTTCGCCAATAACGGAAAGAATCAAACATTGCCGGCCGGGCTTTCTTCCTAAACAATTTCGCTTCTAAATTATCAAGAATCTCGGGTTCAAAACTACCATGTAGTGGCCAACTAAGGACACCATCCTTCTTACAGTAACGGACCCATACCTCATTATAAGATATAGGACCCACACCATGTTTACAATATAAGTCATAAAGGGGAGTCCCAATCGGAGGAACCAGACAGGAATCCTCCAATCGTGAGTCATGGTTGCAACCGAAACAAGACAACATTTTCCGACTTACCATTTTCAGTCTGGAACACAAAACAAACAAAACACGGAACAAATATGTGCACTCGAACCAAGAACTTAGGCCTACCAAAACCAAACTAATGTATCGATACCCAAACTGAACCAAATAGATTATCGTAACCAGAACAACTAGTGATAATCTTACAAAACCAAAACCAAACCAAGAACCGATCAAGGATTTTAACAATCCTCACAAAGTAACCAGCTAGCTATCACTAAATACTTAACTGAGGCACTGAAGACGTCACCAAGGAGAAACCCGTCACGTTTCGCTGTACTAAGGGCTGCACCTCGGGTCCAAGACAGGGCGACGGTCAAGGCAACGGCCCACTGCAGCCGTCCTGAACGGGAACCCTCGTGGAAGAGAACTTCGGGCCACTTTTGCGATATGCCGGGATCGATGAAGTGGGGCGCCTCCCTCGGAAATCTTCACACGAAGCTCCTCGAACTCTTCAGGCTTTTGGACCGGTACCGAATGACGTCGCCCCACGTTGGGCGCCAATTGGAGTTCTGGGCTTTTTGGTTCCGTCCAGAGGTGTCAGGGAACAACACCCAAAGACCCCGGAGTTCCACCTGCCTTGGTGCGCAAATGAACAGAAACACGGGCTTCTCGGTGGTGGCGTCAAAGACCAAAGGTTTATTACTGCAGGGACACAGAAGTCACAGAAACTACGCATGGGCAGTAACCAGGAGCCTGTTCGATTTGTACATTGAGGGTTGCTCCTTATATACTAAAAATTGTGCTTCAGGCAAATATTTCACATGTCAGTACATTCCTAAACCTTTGTATCTTAAACAATAAATATTTGGCGTTACACAGGAACTGTCGATAATATCTGATGCCAAACATCACGAAGAGGGGTTCCCACTAGTCCATCACAATCCCTTGTCAATATTGCATTCAAGAGCCGGACCGCCTCATCGTAAAGTTCGTTACCTCCCCCTAATAAAGACCCAGAAGGAAAGGAGCAGAGCCAGGTGCAGGAGATAGAAAAGCGGGATAAGAGATGTTTGTGGGTTGTAAATGGGCAAGGCTACCGGCTTCGGCCGCCTAATCATGATCGGGACAATGGACACGAAAACCAGTTCAGGTGGGCTGGCCTCAGGCAGAGGAGGCAGCCTTTGTCAAGTCATGCAGCTACAGCGTGATCTGGTTTAAGGTACACGTGTCCTGAAAGAGGTGAATCTCCGGCTAAGGCTACGTGTCCTTAATCGAAATGAAGTGATCAGAGGTTATTGCATATGTGAGGGCAAGAAACACAAAATGGCGGACATGATCTAAGATGGATGCCGTGGGTAGATCAGAAATGTGTTCATAACAGGAGTGCTCTTGCTCGTATCGTAGCGAAAACACCAGGATATGCTAAATGGATCATTTGCGGTTCGCTGATACTAATATTATGTATTTCCGACAAACTTGAAAACACGGGTTCAAATCGTCACGGAACCTCACGGTACCGGACCTGAGAATATTTTTCGGCAGCCTACGCAGCAACCCTACATACATGCCTATTCCCTGCTGACGAGAGGTAACAACCTCGAAACACGTGTCCAGGGATGGCCAACGTGACAGTTATTTTTGCTCAAGACTCTGGCAGAGGCGCATCCGCTGATGCTTACTTCATGGACCATAATGCTTTGGGGTAACACGCTGGTAGGACAAGCAGTGTGCGACCAATTGGACTTTTTTTATATTCAGGCTCCCTTGAGCCGGTGGGGCTGACGAGCCCTGGTTACGCACCTGCATGTCACGAGCGGTATCGGACCTGAGAATATTTTTTGGCAGCCTACGCAGCAACCCTACATACATGCCTATTCCCTGCTGACGAGAGGTAACAACCTCGAAACACGTGTCCAGGGATGGCCAACGTGACAGTTATTTGTGCTCAAGACTCTGGCAGAGGCGCACCCGCTGATGCTTACTTCATGGACCATAATGCTTTGGGGTAACACGCTGGTAGGACAAGCAGTGTGCGACCAATTGGACTTTCTTTTATATTCAGGCTCCCTTGAGCCGGTGGGGCTGACGAGCCCTGGTTACGCACCTGCGTGTCACAAGCGGTACCGGACCTGAGAATATTTTTCGGCAGCCTACGCAGCAACCCTACATACATGCCTATTCCCTGCTGACGAGAGGTAACAACCTCGAAACACGTGTCCAGGGATGGCCAACGTGACAGTTATTTTTGCTCAAGACTCTGGCAGAGGCGCACCCGCTGATGCTTACTTCTTGGACCATAATGCTTTGGGGTAACACGCTGGTAGGACAAGCAGTGTGCGACCACTTGGACTTTCTTTTATATTCAGGATCCCTTGAGCCGGTGGGGCTGACGAGCCCTGGTTACGCACCTGCGTGTCACGAGCGGTAACGGACCTGAGAATATTTTTCGGCAGCCTACGCAGCAACCCTACATACATGCCTATTCCCTGCTGACGAGAGGTAACAACCTCGAAACACGTGTCCAGGGATGGCCAACGTGACAGTTATTTTTGCTCAAGACTCTGGCAGAGGCGCACCCGCTGATGCTTACTTCATGGACCATAATGCTTTGGGGTAACACGCTGGTAGGACAAGCAGTGTGCAACCAATTGGACTTTCTTTTATATTCAGGCTCCCTTGAGCCGGTGGGGCTGACGAGCCCTGGTTACGCACCTGCATGTCACGAGCGGTACCGGACCTGAGAATATTTTTCGGCAGCCTACGCAGCAACCCTACATACATGCCTACTCCCTGCTGACGAGAGGTAACAACCTCGAAACACGTGTCCAGGGATGGCCAACGTGACAGTTATTTTTGCTCAAGACTCTGGCAGAGGCGCACCCGCTGATGCTTACTTCATGGACCATAATGCTTTGGGGTAACACTCCGGTAGGACAAGCAGTGTGCAACCAATTGGACTTTCTTTTATATTCAGGCTCCCTTGAGCCGGTGGGGCTGACGAGCCCTGGTTACGCACCTGCGTGTCACGAGCGGTACCGGATCTGAGAATATTTTTCGGCAGCCTACGCAGCAACCCTACATACATGCCTATTCCCTGCTGACGAGAGGTAACAACCTCGAAACACGTGTCCAGGGATGGCCAACGTGACAGTTATTTTTGCTCAAGACTCTGGCAGAGGCGTAGCCACTGATGCTTACTTCATGGACCATAATGCTTTGGGGTAACACGCTGGTAGGACAAGCAGTATGCGACCAATTGGACTTTCTTTTATATTCAGGCTCCCTTGAGCCGGTGGGGCTGACGAGCCCTGGTTACGCACCTGCATGTCACGAGCGGTACCGGACCTGAGAATATTTTTCGGCACCCTACGCAGCAACCCTACATACATGCATATTCCCTGCTGACGAGAGGTAACAACCTCGAAACACGTGTCCAGGGATGGCCAACGTGACAGTTATTTAAGCTCAAGACTCTGGCAGAGGCGCACCCGCTGATGCTTACTTCATGGACCATAATGCTTTGGGGTAACACGCTGGTAGGACAAGCAGTGTGCGACCAATTGGACTTTCTTTTATATTCAGGCTCCCTTGAGCCGGTGGGGCTGACGAGCCCTGGTTACGCACCTGCATGTCACGAGCGGTACCGGACCTGAGAATATTTTTCGGCAGCCTACGCAGCAACCCTACATACATGCATATTCCCTGCTGACGAGAGGTAACAACCTCGAAACACGTGTCCAGGGATGGCCAACGTGACAGTTATGTATGCTCAAGACTCTGGCAGAGGCGCACCCGCTGATGCTTACTTCATGGACCATAATGCTTTGGGGTAACACGCTGGTAGGACAAGCAGTGTGCGACCAATTGGACTTTCTTTTATATTCAGGCTCCCTTGAGCCGGTGGGGCTGACGAGCCCTGGTTACGCACCTGCGTGTCACAAGCGGTACCGGACCTGAGAATATTTTTCGGCAGCCTACGCAGCAACCCTACATACATGCCTATTCCCTGCTGACGAGAGGTAACAACCTCGAAACACGTGTCCAGGGATGGCCAACGTGACAGTTATTTTTGCTCAAGACTCTGGCAGAGGCGCATCCGCTGATGCTTACTTCATGGACCATAATGCTTTGGGGTAACACGCTGGTAGGACAAGCAGTGTGCGACCAATTGGACTTTATTTTATATTCAGGCTCCCTTGAGCCGGTGGGGCTGACGAGCCCTGGTTACGCACCTGCATGTCACGAGCGGTACCGGACCTGAGAATATTTTTCGGCAGCCTACGCAGCAACCCTACATACATGCATATTCCCTGCTGACGAGAGGTAACAACCTCGAAACACGTGTCCAGGGATGGCCAACGTGACAGTTATTTATGCTCAAGACTCTGGCAGAGGCGCACCCGCTGATGCTTACTTCATGGACCATAATGCTTTGGGGTAACACGCTGGTAGGACAAGCAGTGTGCGACCAATTGGACTTTCTTTTATATTCAGGCTCCCTTGAGCCGGTGGGGCTGACGAGCCCTGGTTACGCACCTGCGTGTCACGAGCGGTACCGGACCTGAGAATATTTTTCGGCAGCCTACGCAGCAACCCTACATACATGCCTATTCCCTGCTGACGAGAGGTAACAATCTCGAAACACGTGTCCAGGGATGGCCAACGTGACAGTTATTTTTGCTCAAGACTCTGGCAGAGGCGCATCCGCTGATGCTTACTTCATGGACCATAATGCTTTGGGGTAACACGCTGGTAGGACAAGCAGTGTGCGACCAATTGGACTTTATTTTATATTCAGGCTCCCTTGAGCCGGTGGGGCTGATGAGCCCTGGTTACGCACCTGCATGTCACGAGCGGTATCGGACCTGAGAATATTTTTCGGCAGCCTACGCAGCAACCCTACATACATGCCTATTCCCTGCTGACGAGAGGTAACAACCTCGAAACACGTGTCCAGGGATGGCCAAAGTAACAGTTATTTTTGCTCAAGACTCTGGCAGAGGCGCACCCGCTGATGCTTACTTCATGGACCATAATGCTTTGGGGTAACACGCTGGTAGGACAAGCAGTGTGCGACCAATTGGACTTTCTTTTATATTCAGGCTCCCTTGAGCCGGTGGGGCTGACGAGCCCTGATTACGCACCTGCGTGTCACAAGCGGTACCGGACCTGAGAATATTTTTCGGCAGCCTACGCAGCAACCCTACATACATGCCTATTCCCTGCTGACGAGCGGTAACAACCTCGAAACACGTGTCCAGGGATGGCCAACGTGACAGTTATTTTTGCTCAAGACTCTGGCAGAGGCGCACCCGCTGATGCTTACTTCACGGACCATAATGCTTTGGGGTAACACGCTGGTAGGACAAGCAGTGTGCGACCAATTGGACTTTCTTTTATATTCAGGCTCCCTTGAACCGGTGGGGCTGACGAGCCCTGGTTGCGCACCTGCATGTCACGAGCGGTACCGGACCTGAGAATATTTTTCGGCAGCCTACGCAGCAACCCTACATACATGCATATTCCCTGCTGACGAGAGGTAACAACCTCGAAACACGTGTCCAGGGATGGCCAACGTGACAGTTATTTATGCTCAAGACTCTGGCAGAGGCGCACCCGCTGATGCTTACTTCATGGACCATAAAGCTTTGGGGTAACACGCTGGTAGGACAAGCAGTGTGCTACCAATTGGACTTTCTTTTATATTCAGGCTCCCTTGAGCCGGTGGGGCTGACGAGCCCTGGTTACGCACCTGCGTGTCACGAGCGGTACCGGACCTGAGAATATTTTTCGGCAGCCTACGCAGCAACCCTACATACATGCCTATTCCCTGCTGACGAGAGGTAACAACCTCGAAACACGTGTCCAGGGATGGCCAACGTGACAGTTATTTTTGCTCAAGACTCTGGCAGAGGCGCATCCGCTGATGCTTACTTCATGGACCATAATGCTTTGGGGTAACACGCTGGTAGGACAAGCAGTGTGCGACCAATTGGACTTTATTTTATATTCAGGCTCCCTTGAGCCGGTGGGGCTGACGAGCCCTGGTTACGCACCTGCATGTCACGAGCGGTATCGGACCTGAGAATATTTTTTGGCAGCCTACGCAGCAACCCTACATACATGCCTATTCCCTGCTGACGAGAGGTAACAACCTCGAAACACGTGTCCAGGGATGGCCAACGTGACAGTTATTTGTGCTCAAGACTCTGGCAGAGGCGCACCCGCTGATGCTTACTTCATGGACCATAATGCTTTGGGGTAACACGCTGGTAGGACAAGCAGTGTGCGACCAATTGGACTTTCTTTTATATTCAGGCTCCCTTGAGCCGGTGGGGCTGACGAGCCCTGGTTACGCACCTGCGTGTCACAAGCGGTACCGGACCTGAGAATATTTTTCGGCAGCCTACGCATCAACCCTACATACATGCCTATTCCCTGCTGACGAGCAGTAACAACCTCGAAACACGTGTCCAGGGATGGCCAACGTGACAGTTATTTTTGCTCAAGACTCTGGCAGAGGCGCACCCGCTGATGCTTACTTCACGGACCATAATGCTTTGGGGTAACACGCTGGTAGGACAAGCAGTGTGCGACCAATTGGACTTTCTTTTATATTCAGGCTCCCTTGAGCCGGTGGGGCTGACGAGCCCTGGTTACGCACCTGCATGTCACGAGCGGTACCGGACCTGAGAATATTTTTCGGCAGCCTACGCAGCAACCCTACATACATGCCTATTCCCTGCTGACGAGAGGTAACAACCTCGAAACACGTGTCCAGAGATGGCCAACGTGACAGTTATTTTTGCTCAAGACTCTGGCAGAGGCACTCCCGCGGATGCTTTCTTCATGGACCATAATGCTTTGGGGTAACACGCCGGTAGGACAAGCAGTGTGCGACCAATTGGACTTTCTTTTATATTCAGGCTCCCTTGAGCCGGTGGGGCTGACGAGCCCTGGTTACGCACCTGCGTGTCACGAGCGGTACCGGACCTGAGAATATTTTTCGTCAGCCTACGCAGCAACCCTACATACATGCCTATTCCCTGCTGACGAGAGGTAACAACCTCGAAACACGTGTCCAGGGATGGCCAACGTGACAGTTATTTTTGCTCAAGACTCTGGCAGAGGCGCATCCGCTGATGCTTACTTCATGGACCATAATGCTTTGGGGTAACACGCTGGTAGGACAAGCAGTGTGCGACCAATTGGACTTTATTTTATATTCAGGCTCCCTTGAGCCGGTGGGGCTGACGAGCCCTGGTACGCACCTGCATGTCACGAGCGGTACCGGACCTGAGAATATTTTTCGGCAGCCTACGCAGCAACCCTACATACATGCCTATTCCCTGCTGACGAGCGGTAACAACCTCGAAACACGTGTCCAGGGATGGCCAACGTGACAGTTATTTTTGCTCAAGACTCTGGCAGAGGCGCACCCGCTGATGCTTACTTCACGGACCATAATGCTTTGGGGTAACACGCTGGTAGGACAAGCAGTGTGCGACCAATTGGACTTTCTTTTATATTCAGGCTCCCTTGAACCGGTGGGGCTGACGAGCCCTGGTTACGCACCTGCATGTCACGAGCGGTACCGGACCTGAGAATATTTTTCGGCAGCCTACGCAGCAACCCTACATACATGCATATTCCCTGCTGACGAGAGGTAACAACCTCGAAACACGTGTCCAGGGATGGCCAACGTGACAGTTATTTATGCTCAAGACTCTGGCAGAGGCGCACCCGCTGATGCTTACTTCATGGACCATAATGCTTTGGGGTAACACGCTGGTAGGACAAGCAGTGTGCTACCAATTGGACTTTCTTTTATATTCAGGCTCCCTTGAGCCGGTGGGGCTGACGAGCCCTGGTTACGCACCTGCATGTCACGAGCGGTACCGGACCTGAGAATATTTTTCGGCAGCCTACGCAGCAACCCTACATACATGCCTATTCCCTGCTGACGAGAGGTAACAACCTCGAAACACGTGTCCAGAGATGGCCAACGTGACAGTTATTTTTGCTCAAGACTCTGGCAGAGGCACACCCGCGGATGCTTTCTTCATGGACCATAATGCTTTGGGGTAACACGCCGGTAGGACAAGCAGTGTGCGACCAATTGGACTTTCTTTTATATTCAGGCTCCCTTGAGCCGGTGGGGCTGACGAGCCCTGGTTACGCACCTGCGTGTCACGAGCGGTACCGGACCTGAGAATATTTTTCGTCAGCCTACGCAGCAACCCTACATACATGCCTATTCCCTGCTGACGAGAGGTAACAACCTCGAAACACGTGTCCAGGGATGGCCAACGTGACAGTTATTTTTGCTCAAGACTCTGGCAGAGGCGCACCCGCTGATGCTTACTTCATGGACCATAATGCTTTGGGGTAACACGCTGGTAGGACAAGCAGTGTGCGACCAATTGGACTTTCTTTTATATTCAGGCTCCCTTGAGCCGGTGGGGCTGACGAGCCCTGGTTACGCCCCTGCGTGTCACGAGCGGTACCGGACCTGAGAATATTTTTCGGCAGCCTACGCAGCAACCCTACTTACATGCCTATTCCCTGCTGACGAGAGGTAACAACCTCGAAACACGTGTCCAGGGATGGCCAACGTGACAGTTATTTTTGCTCAAGACTCTGGCAGAGGCGCATCCGCTGATGCTTACTTCATGGACCATAATGCTTTGGGGTAACACGCTGGTAGGACAAGCAGTGTGCGACCAATTGGACTTTATTTTATATTCAGGCTCCCTTGAGCCGGTGGGGCTGACGAGCCCTGGTACGCACCTGCATGTCACGAGCGGTACCGGACCTGAGAATATTTTTCGGCAGCCTACGCAGCAACCCTACATACATGCCTATTCCCTGCTGACGAGCGGTAACAACCTCGAAACACGTGTCCAGGGATGGCCAACGTGACAGTTATTTTTGCTCAAGACTCTGGCAGAGGCGCACCCGCTGATGCTTACTTCACGGACCATAATGCTTTGGGGTAACACGCTGGTAGGACAAGCAGTGTGCGACCAATTGGACTTTCTTTTATATTCAGGCTCCCTTGAACCGGTGGGGCTGACGAGCCCTGGTTACGCACCTGCATGTCACGAGCGGTACCGGACCTGAGAATATTTTTCGGCAGCCTACGCAGCAACCCTACATACATGCATATTCCCTGCTGACGAGAGGTAACAACCTCGAAACACGTGTCCAGGGATGGCCAACGTGACAGTTATTTATGCTCAAGACTCTGGCAGAGGCGCACCCGCTGATGCTTACTTCATGGACCATAATGCTTTGGGGTAACACGCTGGTAGGACAAGCAGTGTGCTACCAATTGGACTTTCTTTTATATTCAGGCTCCCTTGAGCCGGTGGGGCTGACGAGCCCTGGTTACGCACCTGCGTGTCACGAGCGGTACCGGACCTGAGAATATTTTTCGGCAGCCTACGCAGCAACCCTACATACATGCCTATTCCCTGCTGACGAGAGGTAACAACCTAGAAACACATGTCCAGGGATGGCCAACGTGACAGTTATTTTTGCTCAAGACTCTGGCAGAGGCGCATCCGCTGATGCTTACTTCATGGACCATAATGCTTTGGGGTAACACGCTGGTAGGACAAGCAGTGTGCGACCAATTGGACTTTATTTTATATTCAGGCTCCCTTGAGCCGGTGGGGCTGACGAGCCCTGGTTACGCACCTGCATGTCACGAGCGGTATCGGACCTGAGAATATTTTTTGGCAGCCTACGCAGCAACCCTACATACATGCCTATTCCCTGCTGACGAGAGGTAACAACCTCGAAACACGTGTCCAGGGATGGCCAACGTGACAGTTATTTGTGCTCAAGACTCTGGCAGAGGCGCACCCGCTGATGCTTACTTCATGGACCATAATGCTTTGGGGTAACACGCTGGTAGGACAAGCAGTGTGCGACCAATTGGACTTTCTTTTATATTCAGGCTCCCTTGAGCCGGTGGGGCTGACGAGCCCTGGTTACGCACCTGCGTGTCACAAGCGGTACCGGACCTGAGAATATTTTTCAGCAGCCTACGCAGCAACCCTACATACATGCCTATTCCCTGCTGACGAGCGGTAACAACCTCGAAACACGTGTCCAGGGATGGCCAACGTGACAGTTATTTTTGCTCAAGACTCTGGCAGAGGCGCACCCGCTGATGCTTACTTCACGGACCATAATGCTTTGGGGTAACACGCTGGTAGGACAAGCAGTGTGCGACCAATTGGACTTTCTTTTATATTCAGGCTCCCTTGAGCCGGTGGGGCTGACGAGCCCTGGTTACGCACCTGCATGTCACGAGCGGTACCGGACCTGAGAATATTTTTCGGCAGCCTACGCAGTAACCCTACATACATGCATATTCCCTGCTGACGAGAGGTAACAACCTCGAAACACGTGTCCAGGGATGGCCAACGTGACAGTTATTTATGCTCAAGACTCTGGCAGAGGCGCACCCGCTGATGCTTACTTCATGGACCATAATGCTTTGGGGTAACACGCTGGTAGGACAAGCAGTGTGCGACCAATTGGACTTTCTTTTATATTCAGGCTCCCTTGAGCCGGTGGGGCTGACGAGCCCTGGTTACGCACCTGCGTGTCACGAGCGGTACCGGACCTGAGAATATTTTTCGGCAGCCTACGCAGCAACCCTACATACATGCCTATTCCCTGCTGACGAGAGGTAAAAACCTCGAAACACGTGTCCAGGGATGGCCAACGTGACAGTTATTTTTGCTCAAGACTCTGGCAGAGGCGCATCCGCTGATGCTTACTTCATGGACCATAATGCTTTGGGGTAACACGCTGGTAGGACAAGCAGTGTGCGACCAATTGGACTTTATTTTATATTCAGGCTCCCTTGAGCCGGTGGGGCTGATGAGCCCTGGTTACGCACCTGCATGTCACGAGCGGTATCGGACCTGAGAATATTTTTCGGCAGCCTACGCAGCAACCCTACATACATGCCTATTCCCTGCTGACGAGAGGTAACAACCTCGAAACACGTGTCCAGGGATGGCCAACGTGACAGTTATTTTTGCTCAAGACTCTGGCAGAGGCGCACCCGCTGATGCTTACTTCATGGACCATAATGCTTTGGGGTAACACGCTGGTAGGACAAGCAGTGTGCGACCAATTGGACTTTCTTTTATATTCAGGCTCCCTTGAGCCGGTGGGGCTGACGAGCCCTGGTTACGCACCTGCGTGTCACAAGCGGTACCGGACCTGAGAATATTTTTCGTCAGCCTACGCAGCAACCCTACATACATGCCTATTCCCTGCTGACGAGCGGTAACAACCTCGAAACACGTGTCCAGGGATGGCCAACGTGACAGTTATTTTTGCTCAAGACTCTGGCAGAGGCGCACCCGCTGATGCTTACTTCACGGACCATAATGCTTTGGGGTAACACGCTGGTAGGACAAGCAGTGTGCGACCAATTGGACTTTCTTTTATATTCAGGCTCCCTTGAACCGGTGGGGCTGACGAGCCCTGGTTACGCACCTGCATGTCACGAGCGGTACCGGACCTGAGAATATTTTTCGGCAGCCTACGCAGCAACCCTACATACATGCATATTCCCTGCTGACGAGAGGTAACAACCTCGAAACACGTGTCCAGGGATGGCCAACGTGACAGTTATTTATGCTCAAGACTCTGGCAGAGGCGCACCCGCTGATGCTTACTTCATGGACCATAATGCTTTGGGGTAACACGCTGGTAGGACAAGCAGTGTGCTACCAATTGGACTTTCTTTTATATTCAGGCTCCCTTGAGCCGGTGGGGCTGACGAGCCCTGGTTACGCACCTGCGTGTCACGAGCGGTACCGGACCTGAGAATATTTTTCGGCAGCCTACGCAGCAACCCTACATACATGCCTATTCCCTGCTGACGAGAGGTAACAACCTCGAAACACGTGTCCAGGGATGGCCAACGTGACAGTTATTTTTGCTCAAGACTCTGGCAGAGGCGCATCCGCTGATGCTTACTTCATGGACCATAATGCTTTGGGGTAACACGCTGGTAGGACAAGCAGTGTGCGACCAATTGGACTTTATTTTATATTCAGGCTCCCTTGAGCCGGTGGGGCTGACGAGCCCTGGTTACGCACCTGCATGTCACGAGCGGTATCGGACCTGAGAATATTTTTTGGCAGCCTACGCAGCAACCCTACATACATGCCTATTCCCTGCTGACGAGAGGTAACAACCTCGAAACACGTGTCCAGGGATGGCCAACGTGACAGTTATTTGTGCTCAAGACTCTGGCAGAGGCGCACCCGCTGATGCTTACTTCATGGACCATAATGCTTTGGGGTAACACGCTGGTAGGACAAGCAGTGTGCGACCAATTGGACTTTCTTTTATATTCAGGCTCCCTTGAGCCGGTGGGGCTGACGAGCCCTGGTTACGCACCTGCGTGTCACAAGCGGTACCGGCCCTGAGAATATTTTTCGGCAGCCTACGCAGCAACCCTACATACATGCCTATTCCCTGCTGACAAGAGGTAACAACCTCGAAACACGTGTCCAGGGATGGCCAACGTGACAGTTATTTTTGCTCAAGACTCTGGCAGAGGCGCACCCGCTGATGCTTACTTCTTGGACCATAATGCTTTGGGGTAACACGCTGGTAGGACAAGCAGTGTGCGACCACTTGGACTTTCTTTTATATTCAGGATCCCTTGAGCCGGTGGGGCTGACGAGCCCTGGTTACGCACCTGCGTGTCACGAGCGGTAACGGACCTGAGAATATTTTTCGGCAGCCTACGCAGCAACCCTACATACATGCCTATTCCCTGCTGACGAGAGGTAACAACCTCGAAACACGTGTCCAGGGATGGCCAACGTGACAGTTATTTTTGCTCAAGACTCTGGCAGAGGCGCACCCGCTGATGCTTACTTCATGGACCATAATGCTTTGGGGTAACACGCTGGTAGGACAAGCAGTGTGCAACCAATTGGACTTTCTTTTATATTCAGGCTCCCTTGAGCCGGTGGGGCTGACGAGCCCTGGTTACGCACCTGCATGTCACGAGCGGTACCGGACCTGAGAATATTTTTCGGCAGCCTACGCAGCAACCCTACATACATGCCTACTCCCTGCTGACGAGAGGTAACAACCTCGAAACACGTGTCCAGGGATGGCCAACGTGACAGTTATTTTTGCTCAAGACTCTGGCAGAGGCGCACCCGCTGATGCTTACTTCATGGACCATAATGCTTTGGGGTAACACTCCGGTAGGACAAGCAGTGTGCAACCAATTGGACTTTCTTTTATATTCAGGCTCCCTTGAGCCGGTGGGGCTGACGAGCCCTGGTTACGCACCTGCGTGTCACGAGCGGTACCGGATGTGAGAATATTTTTCGGCAGCCTACGCAGCAACCCTACATACATGCCTATTCCCTGCTGACGAGAGGTAACAACCTCGAAACACATGTCCAGGGATGGCCAACGTGACAGTTATTTTTGCTCAAGACTCTGGCAGAGGCGTAGCCACTGATGCTTACTTCATGGACCATAATGCTTTGGGGTAACACGCTGGTAGGACAAGCAGTATGCGACCAATTGGACTTTCTTTTATATTCAGGCTCCCTTGAGCCGGTGGGGCTGACGAGCCCTGGTTACGCACCTGCATGTCACGAGCGGTACCGGACCTGAGAATATTTTTCGGCAGCCTACGCAGCAACCCTACATACATGCATATTCCCTGCTGACGAGAGGTAACAACCTCGAAACACGTGTCCAGGGATGGCCAACGTGACAGTTATTTATGCTCAAGACTCTGGCAGAGGCGCACCCGCTGATGCTTACTTCATGGACCATAATGCTTTGGGGTAACACGCTGGTAGGACAAGCAGTGTGCGACCAATTGGACTTTCTTTTATATTCAGGCTCCCTTGAGCCGGTGGGGCTGACGAGCCCTGGTTACGCACCTGCATGTCACGAGCGGTACCGGACCTGAGAATATTTTTCGGCAGCCTACGCAGCAACCCTACATACATGCATATTCCCTGCTGACGAGAGGTAACAACCTCGAAACACGTGTCCAGGGATGGCCAACGTGACAGTTATTTATGCTCAAGTCTCTGGCAGAGGCGCACCCGCTGATGCTTACTTCATGGACCATAATGCTTTGGGGTAACACGCTGGTAGGACAAGCAGTGTGCGACCAATTGGACTTTCTTTTATATTCAGGCTCCCTTGAGCCGGTGGGGCTGACGAGCCCTGGTTACGCACCTGCGTGTCACAAGCGGTACCGGACCTGAGAATATTTTTCGGCAGCCTACGCAGCAACCCTACATACATGCCTATTCCCTGCTGACGAGAGGTAACAACCTCGAAACACGTGTCCAGGGATGGCCAACGTGACAGTTATTTTTGCTCAAGACTCTGGCAGAGGCGCATCCGCTGATGCTTACTTCATGGACCATAATGCTTTGGGGTAACACGCTGGTAGGACAAGCAGTGTGCGACCAATTGGACTTTATTTTATATTCAGGCTCCCTTGAGCCGGTGGGGCTGACGAGCCCTGGTTACGCACCTGCATGTCACGAGCGGTACCGGACCTGAGAATATTTTTCGGCAGCCTACGCAGCAACCCTACATACATGCATATTCCCTGCTGACGAGAGGTAACAACCTCGAAACACGTGTCCAGGGATGGCCAACGTGACAGTTATTTTTGCTCAAGACTCTGGCAGAGGCGCATCCGCTGATGCTTACTTCATGGACCATAATGCTTTGGGGTAACACGCTGGTAGGACAAGCAGTGTGCGACCAATTGGACTTTATTTTATATTCAGGCTCCCTTGAGCCGGTGGGGCTGACGAGCCCTGGTTACGCACCTGCATGTCACGAGCGGTACCGGACCTGAGAATATTTTTCGGCAGCCTACGCAGCAACCCTACATACATGCATATTCCCTGCTGACGAGAGGTAACAACCTCGAAACACGTGTCCAGGGATGGCCAACGTGACAGTTATTTATGCTCAAGACTCTGGCAGAGGCGCACCCGCTGATGCTTACTTCATGGACCATAATGCTTTGGGGTAACACGCTGGTAGGACAAGCAGTGTGCGACCAATTGGACTTTCTTTTATATTCAGGCTCCCTTGAGCCGGTGGGGCTGACGAGCCCTGGTTACGCACCTGCGTGTCACGAGCGGTACCGGACCTGAGAATATTTTTCGGCAGCCTACGCAGCAACCCTACATACATGCCTATTCCCTGCTGACGAGAGGTAACAATCTCGAAACACGTGTCCAGGGATGGCCAACGTGACAGTTATTTTTGCTCAAGACTCTGGCAGAGGCGCATCCGCTGATGCTTACTTCATGGACCATAATGCTTTGGGGTAACACGCTGGTAGGACAAGCAGTGTGCGACCAATTGGACTTTATTTTATATTCAGGCTCCCTTGAGCCGGTGGGGCTGATGAGCCCTGGTTACGCACCTGCATGTCACGAGCGGTATCGGACCTGAGAATATTTTTCGGCAGCCTACGCAGCAACCCTACATACATGCCTATTCCCTGCTGACGAGAGGTAACAACCTCGAAACACGTGTCCAGGGATGGCCAAAGTAACAGTTATTTTTGCTCAAGACTCTGGCAGAGGCGCACCCGCTGATGCTTACTTCATGGACCATAATGCTTTGGGGTAACACGCTGGTAGGACAAGCAGTGTGCGACCAATTGGACTTTCTTTTATATTCAGGCTCCCTTGAGCCGGTGGGGCTGACGAGCCCTGGTTACGCACCTGCGTGTCACAAGCGGTACCGGACCTGAGAATATTTTTCGGCAGCCTACGCAGCAACCCTACATACATGCCTATTCCCTGCTGACGAGCGGTAACAACCTCGAAACACGTGTCCAGGGATGGCCAACGTGACAGTTATTTTTGCTCAAGACTCTGGCAGAGGCGCACCCGCTGATGCTTACTTCACGGACCATAATGCTTTGGGGTAACACGCTGGTAGGACAAGCAGTGTGCGACCAATTGGACTTTCTTTTATATTCAGGCTCCCTTGAACCGGTGGGGCTGACGAGCCCTGGTTACGCACCTGCATGTCACGAGCGGTACCGGACCTGAGAATATTTTTCGGCAGCCTACGCAGCAACCCTACATACATGCATATTCCCTGCTGACGAGAGGTAACAACCTCGAAACACGTGTCCAGGGATGGCCAACGTGACAGTTATTTATGCTCAAGACTCTGGCAGAGGCGCACCCGCTGATGCTTACTTCATGGACCATAATGCTTTGGGGTAACACGCTGGTAGGACAAGCAGTGTGCTACCAATTGGACTTTCTTTTATATTCAGGCTCCCTTGAGCCGGTGGGGCTGACGAGCCCTGGTTACGCACCTGCGTGTCACGAGCGGTACCGGACCTGAGAATATTTTTCGGCAGCCTACGCAGCAACCCTACATACATGCCTATTCCCTGCTGACGAGAGGTAACAACCTCGAAACACGTGTCCAGGGATGGCCAACGTGACAGTTATTTTTGCTCAAGACTCTGGCAGAGGCGCACCCGCTGATGCTTACTTCACGGACCATAATGCTTTGGGGTAACACGCTGGTAGGACAAGCAGTGTGCGACCAATTGGACTTTCTTTTATATTCAGGCTCCCTTGAACCGGTGGGGCTGACGAGCCCTGGTTACGCACCTGCATGTCACGAGCGGTACCGGACCTGAGAATATTTTTCGGCAGCCTACGCAGCAACCCTACATACATGCATATTCCCTGCTGACGAGAGGTAACAACCTCGAAACACGTGTCCAGGGATGGCCAACGTGACAGTTATTTATGCTCAAGACTCTGGCAGAGGCGCACCCGCTGATGCTTACTTCATGGACCATAATGCTTTGGGGTAACACGCTGGTAGGACAAGCAGTGTGCTACCAATTGGACTTTCTTTTATATTCAGGCTCCCTTGAGCCGGTGGGGCTGACGAGCCCTGGTTACGCACCTGCGTGTCACGAGCGGTACCGGACCTGAGAATATTTTTCGGCAGCCTACGCAGCAACCCTACATACATGCCTATTCCCTGCTGACGAGAGGTAACAACCTCGAAACACGTGTCCAGGGATGGCCAACGTGACAGTTATTTTTGCTCAAGACTCTGGCAGAGGCGCATCCGCTGATGCTTACTTCATGGACCATAATGCTTTGGGGTAACACGCTGGTAGGACAAGCAGTGTGCGACCAATTGGACTTTATTTTATATTCAGGCTCCCTTGAGCCGGTGGGGCTGACGAGCCCTGGTTACGCACCTGCATGTCACGAGCGGTATCGGACCTGAGAATATTTTTTGGCAGCCTACGCAGCAACCCTACATACATGCCTATTCCCTGCTGACGAGAGGTAACAACCTCGAAACACGTGTCCAGGGATGGCCAACGTGACAGTTATTTGTGCTCAAGACTCTGGCAGAGGCGCACCCGCTGATGCTTACTTCATGGACCATAATGCTTTGGGGTAACACGCTGGTAGGACAAGCAGTGTGCGACCAATTGGACTTTCTTTTATATTCAGGCTCCCTTGAGCCGGTGGGGCTGACGAGCCCTGGTTACGCACCTGCGTGTCACAAGCGGTACCGGCCCTGAGAATATTTTTCGGCAGCCTACGCAGCAACCCTACATACATGCCTATTCCCTGCTGACGAGAGGTAACAACCTCGAAACACGTGTCCAGGGATGGCCAACGTGACAGTTATTTTTGCTCAAGACTCTGGCAGAGGCGCACCCGCTGATGCTTACTTCTTGGACCATAATGCTTTGGGGTAACACGCTGGTAGGACAAGCAGTGTGCGACCACTTGGACTTTCTTTTATATTCAGGATCCCTTGAGCCGGTGGGGCTGACGAGCCCTGGTTACGCACCTGCGTGTCACGAGCGGTAACGGACCTGAGAATATTTTTCGGCAGCCTACGCAGCAACCCTACATACATGCCTATTCCCTGCTGACGAGAGGTAACAACCTCGAAACACGTGTCCAGGGATGGCCAACGTGACAGTTATTTTTGCTCAAGACTCTGGCAGAGGCGCACCCGCTGATGCTTACTTCATGGACCATAATGCTTTGGGGTAACACGCTGGTAGGACAAGCAGTGTGCAACCAATTGGACTTTCTTTTATATTCAGGCTCCCTTGAGCCGGTGGGGCTGACGAGCCCTGGTTACGCACCTGCATGTCACGAGCGGTACCGGACCTGAGAATATTTTTCGGCAGCCTACGCAGCAACCCTACATACATGCCTACTCCCTGCTGACGAGAGGTAACAACCTCGAAACACGTGTCCAGGGATGGCCAACGTGACAGTTATTTTTGCTCAAGACTCTGGCAGAGGCGCACCCGCTGATGCTTACTTCATGGACCATAATGCTTTGGGGTAACACTCCGGTAGGACAAGCAGTGTGCAACCAATTGGACTTTCTTTTATATTCAGGCTCCCTTGAGCCGGTGGGGCTGACGAGCCCTGGTTACGCACCTGCGTGTCACGAGCGGTACCGGATCTGAGAATATTTTTCGGCAGCCTACGCAGCAACCCTACATACATGCCTATTCCCTGCTGACGAGAGGTAACAACCTCGAAACACATGTCCAGGGATGGCCAACGTGACAGTTATTTTTGCTCAAGACTCTGGCAGAGGCGTAGCCACTGATGCTTACTTCATGGACCATAATGCTTTGGGGTAACACGCTGGTAGGACAAGCAGTATGCGACCAATTGGACTTTCTTTTATATTCAGGCTCCCTTGAGCCGGTGGGGCTGACGAGCCCTGGTTACGCACCTGCATGTCACGAGCGGTACCGGACCTGAGAATATTTTTCGGCAGCCTACGCAGCAACCCTACATACATGCATATTCCCTGCTGACGAGAGGTAACAACCTCGAAACACGTGTCCAGGGATGGCCAACGTGACAGTTATTTATGCTCAAGTCTCTGGCAGAGGCGCACCCGCTGATGCTTACTTCATGGACCATAATGCTTTGGGGTAACACGCTGGTAGGACAAGCAGTGTGCGACCAATTGGACTTTCTTTTATATTCAGGCTCCCTTGAGCCGGTGGGGCTGACGAGCCCTGGTTACGCACCTGCGTGTCACAAGCGGTACCGGACCTGAGAATATTTTTCGGCAGCCTACGCAGCAACCCTACATACATGCCTATTCCCTGCTGACGAGAGGTAACAACCTCGAAACACGTGTCCAGGGATGGCCAACGTGACAGTTATTTTTGCTCAAGACTCTGGCAGAGGCGCATCCGCTGATGCTTACTTCATGGACCATAATGCTTTGGGGTAACACGCTGGTAGGACAAGCAGTGTGCGACCAATTGGACTTTATTTTATATTCAGGCTCCCTTGAGCCGGTGGGGCTGACGAGCCCTGGTTACGCACCTGCATGTCACGAGCGGTACCGGACCTGAGAATATTTTTCGGCAGCCTACGCAGCAACCCTACATACATGCATATTCCCTGCTGACGAGAGGTAACAACCTCGAAACACGTGTCCAGGGATGGCCAACGTGACAGTTATTTATGCTCAAGACTCTGGCAGAGGCGCACCCGCTGATGCTTACTTCATGGACCATAATGCTTTGGGGTAACACGCTGGTAGGACAAGCAGTGTGCGACCAATTGGACTTTCTTTTATATTCAGGCTCCCTTGAGCCGGTGGGGCTGACGAGCCCTGGTTACGCACCTGCGTGTCACGAGCGGTACCGGACCTGAGAATATTTTTCGGCAGCCTACGCAGCAACCCTACATACATGCCTATTCCCTGCTGACGAGAGGTAACAATCTCGAAACACGTGTCCAGGGATGGCCAACGTGACAGTTATTTTTGCTCAAGACTCTGGCAGAGGCGCATCCGCTGATGCTTACTTCATGGACCATAATGCTTTGGGGTAACACGCTGGTAGGACAAGCAGTGTGCGACCAATTGGACTTTATTTTATATTCAGGCTCCCTTGAGCCGGTGGGGCTGATGAGCCCTGGTTACGCACCTGCATGTCACGAGCGGTATCGGACCTGAGAATATTTTTCGGCAGCCTACGCAGCAACCCTACATACATGCCTATTCCCTGCTGACGAGAGGTAACAACCTCGAAACACGTGTCCAGGGATGGCCAAAGTAACAGTTATTTTTGCTCAAGACTCTGGCAGAGGCGCACCCGCTGATGCTTACTTCATGGACCATAATGCTTTGGGGTAACACGCTGGTAGGACAAGCAGTGTGCGACCAATTGGACTTTCTTTTATATTCAGGCTCCCTTGAGCCGGTGGGGCTGACGAGCCCTGGTTACGCACCTGCGTGTCACAAGCGGTACCGGACCTGAGAATATTTTTCGGCAGCCTACGCAGCAACCCTACATACATGCCTATTCCCTGCTGACGAGCGGTAACAACCTCGAAACACGTGTCCAGGGATGGCCAACGTGACAGTTATTTTTGCTCAAGACTCTGGCAGAGGCGCACCCGCTGATGCTTACTTCACGGACCATAATGCTTTGGGGTAACACGCTGGTAGGACAAGCAGTGTGCGACCAATTGGACTTTCTTTTATATTCAGGCTCCCTTGAACCGGTGGGGCTGACGAGCCCTGGTTACGCACCTGCATGTCACGAGCGGTACCGGACCTGAGAATATTTTTCGGCAGCCTACGCAGCAACCCTACATACATGCATATTCCCTGCTGACGAGAGGTAACAACCTCGAAACACGTGTCCAGGGATGGCCAACGTGACAGTTATTTATGCTCAAGACTCTGGCAGAGGCGCACCCGCTGATGCTTACTTCATGGACCATAATGCTTTGGGGTAACACGCTGGTAGGACAAGCAGTGTGCTACCAATTGGACTTTCTTTTATATTCAGGCTCCCTTGAGCCGGTGGGGCTGACGAGCCCTGGTTACGCACCTGCGTGTCACGAGCGGTACCGGACCTGAGAATATTTTTCGGCAGCCTACGCAGCAACCCTACATACATGCCTATTCCCTGCTGACGAGAGGTAACAACCTCGAAACACGTGTCCAGGGATGGCCAACGTGACAGTTATTTTTGCTCAAGACTCTGGCAGAGGCGCACCCGCTGATGCTTACTTCACGGACCATAATGCTTTGGGGTAACACGCTGGTAGGACAAGCAGTGTGCGACCAATTGGACTTTCTTTTATATTCAGGCTCCCTTGAACCGGTGGGGCTGACGAGCCCTGGTTACGCACCTGCATGTCACGAGCGGTACCGGACCTGAGAATATTTTTCGGCAGCCTACGCAGCAACCCTACATACATGCATATTCCCTGCTGACGAGAGGTAACAACCTCGAAACACGTGTCCAGGGATGGCCAACGTGACAGTTATTTATGCTCAAGACTCTGGCAGAGGCGCACCCGCTGATGCTTACTTCATGGACCATAATGCTTTGGGGTAACACGCTGGTAGGACAAGCAGTGTGCTACCAATTGGACTTTCTTTTATATTCAGGCTCCCTTGAGCCGGTGGGGCTGACGAGCCCTGGTTACGCACCTGCGTGTCACGAGCGGTACCGGACCTGAGAATATTTTTCGGCAGCCTACGCAGCAACCCTACATACATGCCTATTCCCTGCTGACGAGAGGTAACAACCTCGAAACACGTGTCCAGGGATGGCCAACGTGACAGTTATTTTTGCTCAAGACTCTGGCAGAGGCGCATCCGCTGATGCTTACTTCATGGACCATAATGCTTTGGGGTAACACGCTGGTAGGACAAGCAGTGTGCGACCAATTGGACTTTATTTTATATTCAGGCTCCCTTGAGCCGGTGGGGCTGACGAGCCCTGGTTACGCACCTGCATGTCACGAGCGGTATCGGACCTGAGAATATTTTTTGGCAGCCTACGCAGCAACCCTACATACATGCCTATTCCCTGCTGACGAGAGGTAACAACCTCGAAACACGTGTCCAGGGATGGCCAACGTGACAGTTATTTGTGCTCAAGACTCTGGCAGAGGCGCACCCGCTGATGCTTACTTCATGGACCATAATGCTTTGGGGTAACACGCTGGTAGGACAAGCAGTGTGCGACCAATTGGACTTTCTTTTATATTCAGGCTCCCTTGAGCCGGTGGGGCTGACGAGCCCTGGTTACGCACCTGCGTGTCACAAGCGGTACCAGCCCTGAGAATATTTTTCGGCAGCCTACGCAGCAACCCTACATACATGCCTATTCCCTGCTGACGAGAGGTAACAACCTCGAAACACGTGTCCAGGGATGGCCAACGTGACAGTTATTTTTGCTCAAGACTCTGGCAGAGGCGCACCCGCTGATGCTTACTTCTTGGACCATAATGCTTTGGGGTAACACGCTGGTAGGACAAGCAGTGTGCGACCACTTGGACTTTCTTTTATATTCAGGATCCCTTGAGCCGGTGGGGCTGACGAGCCCTGGTTACGCACCTGCGTGTCACGAGCGGTAACGGACCTGAGAATATTTTTCGGCAGCCTACGCAGCAACCCTACATACATGCCTATTCCCTGCTGACGAGAGGTAACAACCTCGAAACACGTGTCCAGGGATGGCCAACGTGACAGTTATTTTTGCTCAAGACTCTGGCAGAGGCGCACCCGCTGATGCTTACTTCATGGACCATAATGCTTTGGGGTAACACGCTGGTAGGACAAGCAGTGTGCAACCAATTGGACTTTCTTTTATATTCAGGCTCCCTTGAGCCTGTGGGGCTGACGAGCCCTGGTTACGCACCTGCATGTCACGAGCGGTACCGGACCTGAGAATATTTTTCGGCAGCCTACGCAGCAACCCTACATACATGCCTATTCCCTGCTGACGAGAGGTAACAACCTCGAAACACGTGTCCAGGGATGGCCAACGTGACAGTTATTTGTGCTCAAGACTCTGGCAGAGGCGCACCCGCTGATGCTTACTTCATGGACCATAATGCTTTGGGGTAACACGCTGGTAGGACAAGCAGTGTGCGACCAATTGGACTTTCTTTTATATTCAGGCTCCCTTGAGCCGGTGGGGCTGACGAGCCCTGGTTACGCACCTGCGTGTCACAAGCGGTACCGGCCCTGAGAATATTTTTCGGCAGCCTACGCAGCAACCCTACATACATGCCTATTCCCTGCTGACAAGAGGTAACAACCTCGAAACACGTGTCCAGGGATGGCCAACGTGACAGTTATTTTTGCTCAAGACTCTGGCAGAGGCGCACCCGCTGATGCTTACTTCTTGGACCATAATGCTTTGGGGTAACACGCTGGTAGGACAAGCAGTGTGCGACCACTTGGACTTTCTTTTATATTCAGGATCCCTTGAGCCGGTGGGGCTGACGAGCCCTGGTTACGCACCTGCGTGTCACGAGCGGTAACGGACCTGAGAATATTTTTCGGCAGCCTACGCAGCAACCCTACATACATGCCTATTCCCTGCTGACGAGAGGTAACAACCTCGAAACACGTGTCCAGGGATGGCCAACGTGACAGTTATTTTTGCTCAAGACTCTGGCAGAGGCGCACCCGCTGATGCTTACTTCATGGACCATAATGCTTTGGGGTAACACGCTGGTAGGACAAGCAGTGTGCAACCAATTGGACTTTCTTTTATATTCAGGCTACCTTGAGCCGGTGGGGCTGACGAGCCCTGGTTACGCACCTGCATGTCACGAGCGGTACCGGACCTGAGAATATTTTTCGGCAGCCTACGCAGCAACCCTACATACATGCCTATTCCCTGCTGACGAGAGGTAACAACCTCGAAACACGTGTCCAGGGATGGCCAACGTGACAGTTATTTGTGCTCAAGACTCTGGCAGAGGCGCACCCGCTGATGCTTACTTCATGGACCATAATGCTTTGGGGTAACACGCTGGTAGGACAAGCAGTGTGCGACCAATTGGACTTTCTTTTATATTCAGGCTCCCTTGAGCCGGTGGGGCTGACGAGCCCTGGTTACGCACCTGCGTGTCACAAGCGGTACCGGCCCTGAGAATATTTTTCGGCAGCCTACGCAGCAACCCTACATACATGCCTATTCCCTGCTGACAAGAGGTAACAACCTCGAAACACGTGTCCAGGGATGGCCAACGTGACAGTTATTTTTGCTCAAGACTCTGGCAGAGGCGCACCCGCTGATGCTTACTTCTTGGACCATAATGCTTTGGGGTAACACGCTGGTAGGACAAGCAGTGTGCGACCACTTGGACTTTCTTTTATATTCAGGATCCCTTGAGCCGGTGGGGCTGACGAGCCCTGGTTACGCACCTGCGTGTCACGAGCGGTAACGGACCTGAGAATATTTTTCGGCAGCCTACGCAGCAACCCTACATACATGCCTATTCCCTGCTGACGAGAGGTAACAACCTCGAAACACGTGTCCAGGGATGGCCAACGTGACAGTTATTTTTGCTCAAGACTCTGGCAGAGGCGCACCCGCTGATGCTTACTTCATGGACCATAATGCTTTGGGGTAACACGCTGGTAGGACAAGCAGTGTGCAACCAATTGGACTTTCTTTTATATTCAGGCTCCCTTGAGCCGGTGGGGCTGACGAGCCCTGGTTACGCACCTGCATGTCACGAGCGGTACCGGACCTGAGAATATTTTTCGGCAGCCTACGCAGCAACCCTACATACATGCCTACTCCCTGCTGACGAGAGGTAACAACCTCGAAACACGTGTCCAGGGATGGCCAACGTGACAGTTATTTTTGCTCAAGACTCTGGCAGAGGCGCACCCGCTGATGCTTACTTCATGGACCATAATGCTTTGGGGTAACACTCCGGTAGGACAAGCAGTGTGCAACCAATTGGACTTTCTTTTATATTCAGGCTCCCTTGAGCCGGTGGGGCTGACGAGCCCTGGTTACGCACCTGCGTGTCACGAGCGGTACCGGATGTGAGAATATTTTTCGGCAGCCTACGCAGCAACCCTACATACATGCCTATTCCCTGCTGACGAGAGGTAACAACCTCGAAACACATGTCCAGGGATGGCCAACGTGACAGTTATTTTTGCTCAAGACTCTGGCAGAGGCGTAGCCACTGATGCTTACTTCATGGACCATAATGCTTTGGGGTAACACGCTGGTAGGACAAGCAGTATGCGACCAATTGGACTTTCTTTTATATTCAGGCTCCCTTGAGCCGGTGGGGCTGACGAGCCCTGGTTACGCACCTGCATGTCACGAGCGGTACCGGACCTGAGAATATTTTTCGGCAGCCTACGCAGCAACCCTACATACATGCATATTCCCTGCTGACGAGAGGTAACAACCTCGAAACACGTGTCCAGGGATGGCCAACGTGACAGTTATTTATGCTCAAGACTCTGGCAGAGGCGCACCCGCTGATGCTTACTTCATGGACCATAATGCTTTGGGGTAACACGCTGGTAGGACAAGCAGTGTGCGACCAATTGGACTTTCTTTTATATTCAGGCTCCCTTGAGCCGGTGGGGCTGACGAGCCCTGGTTACGCACCTGCATGTCACGAGCGGTACCGGACCTGAGAATATTTTTCGGCAGCCTACGCAGCAACCCTACATACATGCATATTCCCTGCTGACGAGAGGTAACAACCTCGAAACACGTGTCCAGGGATGGCCAACGTGACAGTTATTTATGCTCAAGTCTCTGGCAGAGGCGCACCCGCTGATGCTTACTTCATGGACCATAATGCTTTGGGGTAACACGCTGGTAGGACAAGCAGTGTGCGACCAATTGGACTTTCTTTTATATTCAGGCTCCCTTGAGCCGGTGGGGCTGACGAGCCCTGGTTACGCACCTGCGTGTCACAAGCGGTACCGGACCTGAGAATATTTTTCGGCAGCCTACGCAGCAACCCTACATACATGCCTATTCCCTGCTGACGAGAGGTAACAACCTCGAAACACGTGTCCAGGGATGGCCAACGTGACAGTTATTTTTGCTCAAGACTCTGGCAGAGGCGCATCCGCTGATGCTTACTTCATGGACCATAATGCTTTGGGGTAACACGCTGGTAGGACAAGCAGTGTGCGACCAATTGGACTTTATTTTATATTCAGGCTCCCTTGAGCCGGTGGGGCTGACGAGCCCTGGTTACGCACCTGCATGTCACGAGCGGTACCGGACCTGAGAATATTTTTCGGCAGCCTACGCAGCAACCCTACATACATGCATATTCCCTGCTGACGAGAGGTAACAACCTCGAAACACGTGTCCAGGGATGGCCAACGTGACAGTTATTTTTGCTCAAGACTCTGGCAGAGGCGCATCCGCTGATGCTTACTTCATGGACCATAATGCTTTGGGGTAACACGCTGGTAGGACAAGCAGTGTGCGACCAATTGGACTTTATTTTATATTCAGGCTCCCTTGAGCCGGTGGGGCTGACGAGCCCTGGTTACGCACCTGCATGTCACGAGCGGTACCGGACCTGAGAATATTTTTCGGCAGCCTACGCAGCAACCCTACATACATGCATATTCCCTGCTGACGAGAGGTAACAACCTCGAAACACGTGTCCAGGGATGGCCAACGTGACAGTTATTTATGCTCAAGACTCTGGCAGAGGCGCACCCGCTGATGCTTACTTCATGGACCATAATGCTTTGGGGTAACACGCTGGTAGGACAAGCAGTGTGCGACCAATTGGACTTTCTTTTATATTCAGGCTCCCTTGAGCCGGTGGGGCTGACGAGCCCTGGTTACGCACCTGCGTGTCACGAGCGGTACCGGACCTGAGAATATTTTTCGGCAGCCTACGCAGCAACCCTACATACATGCCTATTCCCTGCTGACGAGAGGTAACAATCTCGAAACACGTGTCCAGGGATGGCCAACGTGACAGTTATTTTTGCTCAAGACTCTGGCAGAGGCGCATCCGCTGATGCTTACTTCATGGACCATAATGCTTTGGGGTAACACGCTGGTAGGACAAGCAGTGTGCGACCAATTGGACTTTATTTTATATTCAGGCTCCCTTGAGCCGGTGGGGCTGATGAGCCCTGGTTACGCACCTGCATGTCACGAGCGGTATCGGACCTGAGAATATTTTTCGGCAGCCTACGCAGCAACCCTACATACATGCCTATTCCCTGCTGACGAGAGGTAACAACCTCGAAACACGTGTCCAGGGATGGCCAAAGTAACAGTTATTTTTGCTCAAGACTCTGGCAGAGGCGCACCCGCTGATGCTTACTTCATGGACCATAATGCTTTGGGGTAACACGCTGGTAGGACAAGCAGTGTGCGACCAATTGGACTTTCTTTTATATTCAGGCTCCCTTGAGCCGGTGGGGCTGACGAGCCCTGGTTACGCACCTGCGTGTCACAAGCGGTACCGGACCTGAGAATATTTTTCGGCAGCCTACGCAGCAACCCTACATACATGCCTATTCCCTGCTGACGAGCGGTAACAACCTCGAAACACGTGTCCAGGGATGGCCAACGTGACAGTTATTTTTGCTCAAGACTCTGGCAGAGGCGCACCCGCTGATGCTTACTTCACGGACCATAATGCTTTGGGGTAACACGCTGGTAGGACAAGCAGTGTGCGACCAATTGGACTTTCTTTTATATTCAGGCTCCCTTGAACCGGTGGGGCTGACGAGCCCTGGTTACGCACCTGCATGTCACGAGCGGTACCGGACCTGAGAATATTTTTCGGCAGCCTACGCAGCAACCCTACATACATGCATATTCCCTGCTGACGAGAGGTAACAACCTCGAAACACGTGTCCAGGGATGGCCAACGTGACAGTTATTTATGCTCAAGACTCTGGCAGAGGCGCACCCGCTGATGCTTACTTCATGGACCATAATGCTTTGGGGTAACACGCTGGTAGGACAAGCAGTGTGCTACCAATTGGACTTTCTTTTATATTCAGGCTCCCTTGAGCCGGTGGGGCTGACGAGCCCTGGTTACGCACCTGCGTGTCACGAGCGGTACCGGACCTGAGAATATTTTTCGGCAGCCTACGCAGCAACCCTACATACATGCCTATTCCCTGCTGACGAGAGGTAACAACCTCGAAACACGTGTCCAGGGATGGCCAACGTGACAGTTATTTTTGCTCAAGACTCTGGCAGAGGCGCACCCGCTGATGCTTACTTCACGGACCATAATGCTTTGGGGTAACACGCTGGTAGGACAAGCAGTGTGCGACCAATTGGACTTTCTTTTATATTCAGGCTCCCTTGAACCGGTGGGGCTGACGAGCCCTGGTTACGCACCTGCATGTCACGAGCGGTACCGGACCTGAGAATATTTTTCGGCAGCCTACGCAGCAACCCTACATACATGCATATTCCCTGCTGACGAGAGGTAACAACCTCGAAACACGTGTCCAGGGATGGCCAACGTGACAGTTATTTATGCTCAAGACTCTGGCAGAGGCGCACCCGCTGATGCTTACTTCATGGACCATAATGCTTTGGGGTAACACGCTGGTAGGACAAGCAGTGTGCTACCAATTGGACTTTCTTTTATATTCAGGCTCCCTTGAGCCGGTGGGGCTGACGAGCCCTGGTTACGCACCTGCGTGTCACGAGCGGTACCGGACCTGAGAATATTTTTCGGCAGCCTACGCAGCAACCCTACATACATGCCTATTCCCTGCTGACGAGAGGTAACAACCTCGAAACACGTGTCCAGGGATGGCCAACGTGACAGTTATTTTTGCTCAAGACTCTGGCAGAGGCGCATCCGCTGATGCTTACTTCATGGACCATAATGCTTTGGGGTAACACGCTGGTAGGACAAGCAGTGTGCGACCAATTGGACTTTATTTTATATTCAGGCTCCCTTGAGCCGGTGGGGCTGACGAGCCCTGGTTACGCACCTGCATGTCACGAGCGGTATCGGACGTGAGAATATTTTTTGGCAGCCTACGCAGCAACCCTACATACATGCCTATTCCCTGCTGACGAGAGGTAACAACCTCGAAACACGTGTCCAGGGATGGCCAACGTGACAGTTATTTGTGCTCAAGACTCTGGCAGAGGCGCACCCGCTGATGCTTACTTCATGGACCATAATGCTTTGGGGTAACACGCTGGTAGGACAAGCAGTGTGCGACCAATTGGACTTTCTTTTATATTCAGGCTCCCTTGAGCCGGTGGGGCTGACGAGCCCTGGTTACGCACCTGCGTGTCACAAGCGGTACCGGCCCTGAGAATATTTTTCGGCAGCCTACGCAGCAACCCTACATACATGCCTATTCCCTGCTGACGAGAGGTAACAACCTCGAAACACGTGTCCAGGGATGGCCAACGTGACAGTTATTTTTGCTCAAGACTCTGGCAGAGGCGCACCCGCTGATGCTTACTTCTTGGACCATAATGCTTTGGGGTAACACGCTGGTAGGACAAGCAGTGTGCGACCACTTGGACTTTCTTTTATATTCAGGATCCCTTGAGCCGGTGGGGCTGACGAGCCCTGGTTACGCACCTGCGTGTCACGAGCGGTAACGGACCTGAGAATATTTTTCGGCAGCCTACGCAGCAACCCTACATACATGCCTATTCCCTGCTGACGAGAGGTAACAACCTCGAAACACGTGTCCAGGGATGGCCAACGTGACAGTTATTTTTGCTCAAGACTCTGGCAGAGGCGCACCCGCTGATGCTTACTTCATGGACCATAATGCTTTGGGGTAACACGCTGGTAGGACAAGCAGTGTGCAACCAATTGGACTTTCTTTTATATTCAGGCTCCCTTGAGCCGGTGGGGCTGACGAGCCCTGGTTACGCACCTGCATGTCACGAGCGGTACCGGACCTGAGAATATTTTTCGGCAGCCTACGCAGCAACCCTACATACATGCCTACTCCCTGCTGACGAGAGGTAACAACCTCGAAACACGTGTCCAGGGATGGCCAACGTGACAGTTATTTTTGCTCAAGACTCTGGCAGAGGCGCACCCGCTGATGCTTACTTCATGGACCATAATGCTTTGGGGTAACACTCCGGTAGGACAAGCAGTGTGCAACCAATTGGACTTTCTTTTATATTCAGGCTCCCTTGAGCCGGTGGGGCTGACGAGCCCTGGTTACGCACCTGCGTGTCACGAGCGGTACCGGATCTGAGAATATTTTTCGGCAGCCTACGCAGCAACCCTACATACATGCCTATTCCCTGCTGACGAGAGGTAACAACCTCGAAACACATGTCCAGGGATGGCCAACGTGACAGTTATTTTTGCTCAAGACTCTGGCAGAGGCGTAGCCACTGATGCTTACTTCATGGACCATAATGCTTTGGGGTAACACGCTGGTAGGACAAGCAGTATGCGACCAATTGGACTTTCTTTTATATTCAGGCTCCCTTGAGCCGGTGGGGCTGACGAGCCCTGGTTACGCACCTGCATGTCACGAGCGGTACCGGACCTGAGAATATTTTTCGGCAGCCTACGCAGCAACCCTACATACATGCATATTCCCTGCTGACGAGAGGTAACAACCTCGAAACACGTGTCCAGGGATGGCCAACGTGACAGTTATTTATGCTCAAGTCTCTGGCAGAGGCGCACCCGCTGATGCTTACTTCATGGACCATAATGCTTTGGGGTAACACGCTGGTAGGACAAGCAGTGTGCGACCAATTGGACTTTCTTTTATATTCAGGCTCCCTTGAGCCGGTGGGGCTGACGAGCCCTGGTTACGCACCTGCGTGTCACAAGCGGTACCGGACCTGAGAATATTTTTCGGCAGCCTACGCAGCAACCCTACATACATGCCTATTCCCTGCTGACGAGAGGTAACAACCTCGAAACACGTGTCCAGGGATGGCCAACGTGACAGTTATTTTTGCTCAAGACTCTGGCAGAGGCGCATCCGCTGATGCTTACTTCATGGACCATAATGCTTTGGGGTAACACGCTGGTAGGACAAGCAGTGTGCGACCAATTGGACTTTATTTTATATTCAGGCTCCCTTGAGCCGGTGGGGCTGACGAGCCCTGGTTACGCACCTGCATGTCACGAGCGGTACCGGACCTGAGAATATTTTTCGGCAGCCTACGCAGCAACCCTACATACATGCATATTCCCTGCTGACGAGAGGTAACAACCTCGAAACACGTGTCCAGGGATGGCCAACGTGACAGTTATTTATGCTCAAGACTCTGGCAGAGGCGCACCCGCTGATGCTTACTTCATGGACCATAATGCTTTGGGGTAACACGCTGGTAGGACAAGCAGTGTGCGACCAATTGGACTTTCTTTTATATTCAGGCTCCCTTGAGCCGGTGGGGCTGACGAGCCCTGGTTACGCACCTGCGTGTCACGAGCGGTACCGGACCTGAGAATATTTTTCGGCAGCCTACGCAGCAACCCTACATACATGCCTATTCCCTGCTGACGAGAGGTAACAATCTCGAAACACGTGTCCAGGGATGGCCAACGTGACAGTTATTTTTGCTCAAGACTCTGGCAGAGGCGCATCCGCTGATGCTTACTTCATGGACCATAATGCTTTGGGGTAACACGCTGGTAGGACAAGCAGTGTGCGACCAATTGGACTTTATTTTATATTCAGGCTCCCTTGAGCCGGTGGGGCTGATGAGCCCTGGTTACGCACCTGCATGTCACGAGCGGTATCGGACCTGAGAATATTTTTCGGCAGCCTACGCAGCAACCCTACATACATGCCTATTCCCTGCTGACGAGAGGTAACAACCTCGAAACACGTGTCCAGGGATGGCCAAAGTAACAGTTATTTTTGCTCAAGACTCTGGCAGAGGCGCACCCGCTGATGCTTACTTCATGGACCATAATGCTTTGGGGTAACACGCTGGTAGGACAAGCAGTGTGCGACCAATTGGACTTTCTTTTATATTCAGGCTCCCTTGAGCCGGTGGGGCTGACGAGCCCTGGTTACGCACCTGCGTGTCACAAGCGGTACCGGACCTGAGAATATTTTTCGGCAGCCTACGCAGCAACCCTACATACATGCCTATTCCCTGCTGACGAGCGGTAACAACCTCGAAACACGTGTCCAGGGATGGCCAACGTGACAGTTATTTTTGCTCAAGACTCTGGCAGAGGCGCACCCGCTGATGCTTACTTCACGGACCATAATGCTTTGGGGTAACACGCTGGTAGGACAAGCAGTGTGCGACCAATTGGACTTTCTTTTATATTCAGGCTCCCTTGAACCGGTGGGGCTGACGAGCCCTGGTTACGCACCTGCATGTCACGAGCGGTACCGGACCTGAGAATATTTTTCGGCAGCCTACGCAGCAACCCTACATACATGCATATTCCCTGCTGACGAGAGGTAACAACCTCGAAACACGTGTCCAGGGATGGCCAACGTGACAGTTATTTATGCTCAAGACTCTGGCAGAGGCACACCCGCTGATGCTTACTTCATGGACCATAATGCTTTGGGGTAACACGCTGGTAGGACAAGCAGTGTGCTACCAATTGGACTTTCTTTTATATTCAGGCTCCCTTGAGCCGGTGGGGCTGACGAGCCCTGGTTACGCACCTGCGTGTCACGAGCGGTACCGGACCTGAGAATATTTTTCGGCAGCCTACGCAGCAACCCTACATACATGCCTATTCCCTGCTGACGAGAGGTAACAACCTCGAAACACGTGTCCAGGGATGGCCAACGTGACAGTTATTTTTGCTCAAGACTCTGGCAGAGGCGCACCCGCTGATGCTTACTTCACGGACCATAATGCTTTGGGGTAACACGCTGGTAGGACAAGCAGTGTGCGACCAATTGGACTTTCTTTTATATTCAGGCTCCCTTGAACCGGTGGGGCTGACGAGCCCTGGTTACGCACCTGCATGTCACGAGCGGTACCGGACCTGAGAATATTTTTCGGCAGCCTACGCAGCAACCCTACATACATGCATATTCCCTGCTGACGAGAGGTAACAACCTCGAAACACGTGTCCAGGGATGGCCAACGTGACAGTTATTTATGCTCAAGACTCTGGCAGAGGCGCACCCGCTGATGCTTACTTCATGGACCATAATGCTTTGGGGTAACACGCTGGTAGGACAAGCAGTGTGCTACCAATTGGACTTTCTTTTATATTCAGGCTCCCTTGAGCCGGTGGGGCTGACGAGCCCTGGTTACGCACCTGCGTGTCACGAGCGGTACCGGACCTGAGAATATTTTTCGGCAGCCTACGCAGCAACCCTACATACATGCCTATTCCCTGCTGACGAGAGGTAACAACCTCGAAACACGTGTCCAGGGATGGCCAACGTGACAGTTATTTTTGCTCAAGACTCTGGCAGAGGCGCATCCGCTGATGCTTACTTCATGGACCATAATGCTTTGGGGTAACACGCTGGTAGGACAAGCAGTGTGCGACCAATTGGACTTTATTTTATATTCAGGCTCCCTTGAGCCGGTGGGGCTGACGAGCCCTGGTTACGCACCTGCATGTCACGAGCGGTATCGGACCTGAGAATATTTTTTGGCAGCCTACGCAGCAACCCTACATACATGCCTATTCCCTGCTGACGAGAGGTAACAACCTCGAAACACGTGTCCAGGGATGGCCAACGTGACAGTTATTTGTGCTCAAGACTCTGGCAGAGGCGCACCCGCTGATGCTTACTTCATGGACCATAATGCTTTGGGGTAACACGCTGGTAGGACAAGCAGTGTGCGACCAATTGGACTTTCTTTTATATTCAGGCTCCCTTGAGCCGGTGGGGCTGACGAGCCCTGGTTACGCACCTGCGTGTCACAAGCGGTACCAGCCCTGAGAATATTTTTCGGCAGCCTACGCAGCAACCCTACATACATGCCTATTCCCTGCTGACGAGAGGTAACAACCTCGAAACACGTGTCCAGGGATGGCCAACGTGACAGTTATTTTTGCTCAAGACTCTGGCAGAGGCGCACCCGCTGATGCTTACTTCTTGGACCATAATGCTTTGGGGTAACACGCTGGTAGGACAAGCAGTGTGCGACCACTTGGACTTTCTTTTATATTCAGGATCCCTTGAGCCGGTGGGGCTGACGAGCCCTGGTTACGCACCTGCGTGTCACGAGCGGTAACGGACCTGAGAATATTTTTCGGCAGCCTACGCAGCAACCCTACATACATGCCTATTCCCTGCTGACGAGAGGTAACAACCTCGAAACACGTGTCCAGGGATGGCCAACGTGACAGTTATTTTTGCTCAAGACTCTGGCAGAGGCGCACCCGCTGATGCTTACTTCATGGACCATAATGCTTTGGGGTAACACGCTGGTAGGACAAGCAGTGTGCAACCAATTGGACTTTCTTTTATATTCAGGCTCCCTTGAGCCGGTGGGGCTGACGAGCCCTGGTTACGCACCTGCATGTCACGAGCGGTACCGGACCTGAGAATATTTTTCGGCAGCCTACGCAGCAACCCTACATACATGCCTACTCCCTGCTGACGAGAGGTAACAACCTCGAAACACGTGTCCAGGGATGGCCAACGTGACAGTTATTTTTGCTCAAGACTCTGGCAGAGGCGCACCCGCTGATGCTTACTTCATGGACCATAATGCTTTGGGGTAACACTCCGGTAGGACAAGCAGTGTGCAACCAATTGGACTTTCTTTTATATTCAGGCTCCCTTGAGCCGGTGGGGCTGACGAGCCCTGGTTACGCACCTGCGTGTCACGAGCGGTACCGGATCTGAGAATATTTTTCGGCAGCCTACGCAGCAACCCTACATACATGCCTATTCCCTGCTGACGAGAGGTAACAACCTCGAAACACATGTCCAGGGATGGCCAACGTGACAGTTATTTTTGCTCAAGACTCTGGCAGAGGCGTAGCCACTGATGCTTACTTCATGGACCATAATGCTTTGGGGTAACACGCTGGTAGGACAAGCAGTATGCGACCAATTGGACTTTCTTTTATATTCAGGCTCCCTTGAGCCGGTGGGGCTGACGAGCCCTGGTTACGCACCTGCATGTCACGAGCGGTACCGGACCTGAGAATATTTTTCGGCAGCCTACGCAGCAACCCTACATACATGCATATTCCCTGCTGACGAGAGGTAACAACCTCGAAACACGTGTCCAGGGATGGCCAACGTGACAGTTATTTATGCTCAAGTCTCTGGCAGAGGCGCACCCGCTGATGCTTACTTCATGGACCATAATGCTTTGGGGTAACACGCTGGTAGGACAAGCAGTGTGCGACCAATTGGACTTTCTTTTATATTCAGGCTCCCTTGAGCCGGTGGGGCTGACGAGCCCTGGTTACGCACCTGCGTGTCACAAGCGGTACCGGACCTGAGAATATTTTTCGGCAGCCTACGCAGCAACCCTACATACATGCCTATTCCCTGCTGACGAGAGGTAACAACCTCGAAACACGTGTCCAGGGATGGCCAACGTGACAGTTATTTTTGCTCAAGACTCTGGCAGAGGCGCATCCGCTGATGCTTACTTCATGGACCATAATGCTTTGGGGTAACACGCTGGTAGGACAAGCAGTGTGCGACCAATTGGACTTTATTTTATATTCAGGCTCCCTTGAGCCGGTGGGGCTGACGAGCCCTGGTTACGCACCTGCATGTCACGAGCGGTACCGGACCTGAGAATATTTTTCGGCAGCCTACGCAGCAACCCTACATACATGCATATTCCCTGCTGACGAGAGGTAACAACCTCGAAACACGTGTCCAGGGATGGCCAACGTGACAGTTATTTATGCTCAAGACTCTGGCAGAGGCGCACCCGCTGATGCTTACTTCATGGACCATAATGCTTTGGGGTAACACGCTGGTAGGACAAGCAGTGTGCGACCAATTGGACTTTCTTTTATATTCAGGCTCCCTTGAGCCGGTGGGGCTGACGAGCCCTGGTTACGCACCTGCGTGTCACGAGCGGTACCGGACCTGAGAATATTTTTCGGCAGCCTACGCAGCAACCCTACATACATGCCTATTCCCTGCTGACGAGAGGTAACAATCTCGAAACACGTGTCCAGGGATGGCCAACGTGACAGTTATTTTTGCTCAAGACTCTGGCAGAGGCGCATCCGCTGATGCTTACTTCATGGACCATAATGCTTTGGGGTAACACGCTGGTAGGACAAGCAGTGTGCGACCAATTGGACTTTATTTTATATTCAGGCTCCCTTGAGCCGGTGGGGCTGATGAGCCCTGGTTACGCACCTGCATGTCACGAGCGGTATCGGACCTGAGAATATTTTTCGGCAGCCTACGCAGCAACCCTACATACATGCCTATTCCCTGCTGACGAGAGGTAACAACCTCGAAACACGTGTCCAGGGATGGCCAAAGTAACAGTTATTTTTGCTCAAGACTCTGGCAGAGGCGCACCCGCTGATGCTTACTTCATGGACCATAATGCTTTGGGGTAACACGCTGGTAGGACAAGCAGTGTGCGACCAATTGGACTTTCTTTTATATTCAGGCTCCCTTGAGCCGGTGGGGCTGACGAGCCCTGGTTACGCACCTGCGTGTCACAAGCGGTACCGGACCTGAGAATATTTTTCGGCAGCCTACGCAGCAACCCTACATACATGCCTATTCCCTGCTGACGAGCGGTAACAACCTCGAAACACGTGTCCAGGGATGGCCAACGTGACAGTTATTTTTGCTCAAGACTCTGGCAGAGGCGCACCCGCTGATGCTTACTTCACGGACCATAATGCTTTGGGGTAACACGCTGGTAGGACAAGCAGTGTGCGACCAATTGGACTTTCTTTTATATTCAGGCTCCCTTGAACCGGTGGGGCTGACGAGCCCTGGTTACGCACCTGCATGTCACGAGCGGTACCGGACCTGAGAATATTTTTCGGCAGCCTACGCAGCAACCCTACATACATGCATATTCCCTGCTGACGAGAGGTAACAACCTCGAAACACGTGTCCAGGGATGGCCAACGTGACAGTTATTTATGCTCAAGACTCTGGCAGAGGCGCACCCGCTGATGCTTACTTCATGGACCATAATGCTTTGGGGTAACACGCTGGTAGGACAAGCAGTGTGCTACCAATTGGACTTTCTTTTATATTCAGGCTCCCTTGAGCCGGTGGGGCTGACGAGCCCTGGTTACGCACCTGCGTGTCACGAGCGGTACCGGACCTGAGAATATTTTTCGGCAGCCTACGCAGCAACCCTACATACATGCCTATTCCCTGCTGACGAGAGGTAACAACCTCGAAACACGTGTCCAGGGATGGCCAACGTGACAGTTATTTTTGCTCAAGACTCTGGCAGAGGCGCATCCGCTGATGCTTACTTCATGGACCATAATGCTTTGGGGTAACACGCTGGTAGGACAAGCAGTGTGCGACCAATTGGACTTTATTTTATATTCAGGCTCCCTTGAGCCGGTGGGGCTGACGAGCCCTGGTTACGCACCTGCATGTCACGAGCGGTATAGGACCTGAGAATATTTTTTGGCAGCCTACGCAGCAACCCTACATACATGCCTATTCCCTGCTGACGAGAGGTAACGACCTCGAAACACGTGTCCAGGGATGGCCAACGTGACAGTTATTTGTGCTCAAGACTCTGGCAGAGGCGCACCCGCTGATGCTTACTTCATGGACCATAATGCTTTGGGGTAACACGCTGGTAGGACAAGCAGTGTGCGACCAATTGGACTTTCTTTTATATTCAGGCTCCCTTGAGCCGGTGGGGCTGACGAGCCCTGGTTACGCACCTGCGTGTCACAAGCGGTACCGGACCTGAGAATATTTTTCGGCAGCCTACGCATCAACCCTACATACATGCCTATTCCCTGCTGACGAGCGGTAACAACCTCGAAACACGTGTCCAGGGATGGCCAACGTGACAGTTATTTTTGCTCAAGACTCTGGCAGAGGCGCACCTGCTGATGCTTACTTCACGGACCATAATGCTTTGGGGTAACACGCTGGTAGGACAAGCAGTGTGCGACCAATTGGACTTTCTTTTATATTCAGGCTCCCTTGAGCCGGTGGGGCTGACGAGCCCTGGTTACGCACCTGCATGTCACGAGCGGTACCGGACCTGAGAATATTTTTCGTCAGCCTACGCAGCAACCCTACATACATGCCTATTCCCTGCTGACGAGAGGTAACAACCTCGAAACACGTGTCCAGAGATGGCCAACGTGACAGTTATTTTTGCTCAAGACTCTGGCAGAGGCACTCCCGCGGATGCTTTCTTCATGGACCATAATGCTTTGGGGTAACACGCCGGTAGGACAAGCAGTGTGCGACCACTTGGACTTTCTTTTATATTCAGGCTCCCTTGAGCCGGTGGGGCTGACGAGCCCTGGTTACGCACCTGCATGTCACGAGCGGTATCGGACCTGAGAATATTTTTTGGCAGCCTACGCAGCAACCCTACATACATGCCTATTCCCTGCTGACGAGAGGTAACAACCTCGAAACACGTGTCCAGGGATGGCCAACGTGACAGTTATTTGTGCTCAAGACTCTGGCAGAGGCGCACCCGCTGATGCTTACTTCATGGACCATAATGCTTTGGGGTAACACGCTGGTAGGACAAGCAGTGTGCGACCAATTGGACTTTCTTTTATATTCAGGCTCCCTTGAGCCGGTGGGGCTGACGAGCCCTGGTTACGCACCTGCGTGTCACAAGCGGTACCGGACCTGAGAATATTTTTCGGCAGCCTACGCATCAACCCTACATACATGCCTATTCCCTGCTGACGAGCAGTAACAACCTCGAAACACGTGTCCAGGGATGGCCAACGTGACAGTTATTTTTGCTCAAGACTCTGGCAGAGGCGCACCCGCTGATGCTTACTTCACGGACCATAATGCTTTGGGGTAACACGCTGGTAGGACAAGCAGTGTGCGACCAATTGGACTTTCTTTTATATTCAGGCTCCCTTGAGCCGGTGGGGCTGACGAGCCCTGGTTACGCACCTGCATGTCACGAGCGGTACCGGACCTGAGAATATTTTTCGGCAGCCTACGCAGCAACCCTACATACATGCCTATTCCCTGCTGACGAGAGGTAATAACCTCGAAACACGTGTCCAGAGATGGCCAACGTGACAGTTATTTTTGCTCAAGACTCTGGCAGAGGCACTCCCGCGGATGCTTTCTTCATGGACCATAATGCTTTGGGGTAACACGCCGGTAGGACAAGCAGTGTGCGACCAATTGGACTTTCTTTTATATTCAGGCTCCCTTGAGCCGGTGGGGCTGACGAGCCCTGGTTACGCACCTGCGTGTCACGAGCGGTACCGGACCTGAGAATATTTTTCGTCAGCCTACGCAGCAACCCTACATACATGCCTATTCCCTGCTGACGAGAGGTAACAACCTCGAAACACGTGTCCAGGGATGGCCAACGTGACAGTTATTTTTGCTCAAGACTCTGGCAGAGGCGCATCCGCTGATGCTTACTTCATGGACCATAATGCTTTGGGGTAACACGCTGGTAGGACAAGCAGTGTGCGACCAATTGGACTTTATTTTATATTCAGGCTCCCTTGAGCCGGTGGGGCTGACGAGCCCTGGTACGCACCTGCATGTCACGAGCGGTACCGGACCTGAGAATATTTTTCGGCAGCCTACGCAGCAACCCTACATACATGCCTATTCCCTGCTGACGAGCGGTAACAACCTCGAAACACGTGTCCAGGGATGGCCAACGTGACAGTTATTTTTGCTCAAGACTCTGGCAGAGGCGCACCCGCTGATGCTTACTTCACGGACCATAATGCTTTGGGGTAACACGCTGGTAGGACAAGCAGTGTGCGACCAATTGGACTTTCTTTTATATTCAGGCTCCCTTGAACCGGTGGGGCTGACGAGCCCTGGTTACGCACCTGCATGTCACGAGCGGTACCGGACCTGAGAATATTTTTCGGCAGCCTACGCAGCAACCCTACATACATGCATATTCCCTGCTGACGAGAGGTAACAACCTCGAAACACGTGTCCAGGGATGGCCAACGTGACAGTTATTTATGCTCAAGACTCTGGCAGAGGCGCACCCGCTGATGCTTACTTCATGGACCATAATGCTTTGGGGTAACACGCTGGTAGGACAAGCAGTGTGCTACCAATTGGACTTTCTTTTATATTCAGGCTCCCTTGAGCCGGTGGGGCTGACGAGCCCTGGTTACGCACCTGCATGTCACGAGCGGTACCGGACCTGAGAATATTTTTCGGCAGCCTACGCAGCAACCCTACATACATGCCTATTCCCTGCTGACGAGAGGTAACAACCTCGAAACACGTGTCCAGAGATGGCCAACGTGACAGTTATTTTTGCTCAAGACTCTGGCAGAGGCACTCCCGCGGATGCTTTCTTCATGGACCATAATGCTTTGGGGTAACACGCCGGTAGGACAAGCAGTGTGCGACCAATTGGACTTTCTTTTATATTCAGGCTCCCTTGAGCCGGTGGGGCTGACGAGCCCTGGTTACGCACCTGCGTGTCACGAGCGGTACCGGACCTGAGAATATTTTTCGTCAGCCTACGCAGCAACCCTACATACATGCCTATTCCCTGCTGACGAGAGGTAACAACCTCGAAACACGTGTCCAGGGATGGCCAACGTGACAGTTATTTTTGCTCAAGACTCTGGCAGAGGCGCACCCGCTGATGCTTACTTCATGGACCATAATGCTTTGGGGTAACACGCTGGTAGGACAAGCAGTGTGCGACCAATTGGACTTTCTTTTATATTCAGGCTCCCTTGAGCCGGTGGGGCTGACGAGCCCTGGTTACGCCCCTGCGTGTCACGAGCGGTACCGGACCTGAGAATATTTTTCGGCAGCCTACGCAGCAACCCTACTTACATGCCTATTCCCTGCTGACGAGAGGTAACAACCTCGAAACACGTGTCCAGGGATGGCCAACGTGACAGTTATTTTTGCTCAAGACTCTGGCAGAGGCGCATCCGCTGATGCTTACTTCATGGACCATAATGCTTTGGGGTAACACGCTGGTAGGACAAGCAGTGTGCGACCAATTGGACTTTATTTTATATTCAGGCTCCCTTGAGCCGGTGGGGCTGACGAGCCCTGGTAGTACGCACCTGCATGTCACGAGCGGTACCGGACCTGAGAATATTTTTCGGCAGCCTACGCAGCAACCCTACATACATGCCTATTCCCTGCTGACGAGCGGTAACAACCTCGAAACACGTGTCCAGGGATGGCCAACGTGACAGTTATTTTTGCTCAAGACTCTGGCAGAGGCGCACCCGCTGATGCTTACTTCACGGACCATAATGCTTTGGGGTAACACGCTGGTAGGACAAGCAGTGTGCGACCAATTGGACTTTCTTTTATATTCAGGCTCCCTTGAACCGGTGGGGCTGACGAGCCCTGGTTACGCACCTGCATGTCACGAGCGGTACCGGACCTGAGAATATTTTTCGGCAGCCTACGCAGCAACCCTACATACATGCATATTCCCTGCTGACGAGAGGTAACAACCTCGAAACACGTGTCCAGGGATGGCCAACGTGACAGTTATTTATGCTCAAGACTCTGGCAGAGGCGCACCCGCTGATGCTTACTTCATGGACCATAATGCTTTGGGGTAACACGCTGGTAGGACAAGCAGTGTGCTACCAATTGGACTTTCTTTTATATTCAGGCTCCCTTGAGCCGGTGGGGCTGACGAGCCCTGGTTACGCACCTGCATGTCACGAGCGGTACCGGACCTGAGAATATTTTTCGGCAGCCTACGCAGCAACCCTACATACATGCCTATTCCCTGCTGACGAGAGGTAACAACCTCGAAACACGTGTCCAGGGATGGCCAACGTGACAGTTATTTTTGCTCAAGACTCTGGCAGAGGCGCATCCGCTGATGCTTACTTCATGGACCATAATGCTTTGGGGTAACACGCTGGTAGGACAAGCAGTGTGCGACCAATTGGACTTTATTTTATATTCAGGCTCCCTTGAGCCGGTGGGGCTGACGAGCCCTGGTTACGCACCTGCATGTCACGAGCGGTATCGGACCTGAGAATATTTTTTGGCAGCCTACGCAGCAACCCTACATACATGCCTATTCCCTGCTGACGAGAGGTAACAACCTCGAAACACGTGTCCAGGGATGGCCAACGTGACAGTTATTTGTGCTCAAGACTCTGGCAGAGGCGCACCCGCTGATGCTTACTTCATGGACCATAATGCTTTGGGGTAACACGCTGGTAGGACAAGCAGTGTGCGACCAATTGGACTTTCTTTTATATTCAGGCTCCCTTGAGCCGGTGGGGCTGACGAGCCCTGGTTACGCACCTGCGTGTCACAAGCGGTACCGGCCCTGAGAATATTTTTCGGCAGCCTACGCAGCAACCCTACATACATGCCTATTCCCTGCTGACAAGAGGTAACAACCTCGAAACACGTGTCCAGGGATGGCCAACGTGACAGTTATTTTTGCTCAAGACTCTGGCAGAGGCGCACCCGCTGATGCTTACTTCTTGGACCATAATGCTTTGGGGTAACACGCTGGTAGGACAAGCAGTGTGCGACCACTTGGACTTTCTTTTATATTCAGGATCCCTTGAGCCGGTGGGGCTGACGAGCCCTGGTTACGCACCTGCGTGTCACGAGCGGTAACGGACCTGAGAATATTTTTCGGCAGCCTACGCAGCAACCCTACATACATGCCTATTCCCTGCTGACGAGAGGTAACAACCTCGAAACACGTGTCCAGGGATGGCCAACGTGACAGTTATTTTTGCTCAAGACTCTGGCAGAGGCGCACCCACTGATGCTTACTTCATGGACCATAATGCTTTGGGGTAACACGCTGGTAGGACAAGCAGTGTGCAACCAATTGGACTTTCTTTTATATTCAGGCTCCCTTGAGCCGGTGGGGCTGACGAGCCCTGGTTACGCACCTGCATGTCACGAGCGGTACCGGACCTGAGAATATTTTTCGGCAGCCTACGCAGCAACCCTACATACATGCCTACTCCCTGCTGACGAGAGGTAACAACCTCGAAACACGTGTCCAGGGATGGCCAACGTGACAGTTATTTTTGCTCAAGACTCTGGCAGAGGCGCACCCGCTGATGCTTACTTCATGGACCATAATGCTTTGGGGTAACACTCCGGTAGGACAAGCAGTGTGCAACCAATTGGACTTTCTTTTATATTCAGGCTCCCTTGAGCCGGTGGGGCTGACGAGCCCTGGTTACGCACCTGCGTGTCACGAGCGGTACCGGATCTGAGAATATTTTTCGGCAGCCTACGCAGCAACCCTACATACATGCCTATTCCCTGCTGACGAGAGGTAACAACCTCGAAACACATGTCCAGGGATGGCCAACGTGACAGTTATTTTTGCTCAAGACTCTGGCAGAGGCGTAGCCACTGATGCTTACTTCATGGACCATAATGCTTTGGGGTAACACGCTGGTAGGACAAGCAGTATGCGACCAATTGGACTTTCTTTTATATTCAGGCTCCCTTGAGCCGGTGGGGCTGACGAGCCCTGGTTACGCACCTGCATGTCACGAGCGGTACCGGACCTGAGAATATTTTTCGGCAGCCTACGCAGCAACCCTACATACATGCATATTCCCTGCTGACGAGAGGTAACAACCTCGAAACACGTGTCCAGGGATGGCCAACGTGACAGTTATTTATGCTCAAGACTCTGGCAGAGGCGCACCCGCTGATGCTTACTTCATGGACCATAATGCTTTGGGGTAACACGCTGGTAGGACAAGCAGTGTGCGACCAATTGGACTTTCTTTTATATTCAGGCTCCCTTGAGCCGGTGGGGCTGACGAGCCCTGGTTACGCACCTGCATGTCACGAGCGGTACCGGACCTGAGAATATTTTTCGGCAGCCTACGCAGCAACCCTACATACATGCATATTCCCTGCTGACGAGAGGTAACAACCTCGAAACACGTGTCCAGGGATGGCCAACGTGACAGTTATTTATGCTCAAGTCTCTGGCAGAGGCGCACCCGCTGATGCTTACTTCATGGACCATAATGCTTTGGGGTAACACGCTGGTAGGACAAGCAGTGTGCGACCAATTGGACTTTCTTTTATATTCAGGCTCCCTTGAGCCGGTGGGGCTGACGAGCCCTGGTTACGCACCTGCGTGTCACAAGCGGTACCGGACCTGAGAATATTTTTCGGCAGCCTACGCAGCAACCCTACATACATGCCTATTCCCTGCTGACGAGAGGTAACAACCTCGAAACACGTGTCCAGGGATGGCCAACGTGACAGTTATTTTTGCTCAAGACTCTGGCAGAGGCGCATCCGCTGATGCTTACTTCATGGACCATAATGCTTTGGGGTAACACGCTGGTAGGACAAGCAGTGTGCGACCAATTGGACTTTATTTTATATTCAGGCTCCCTTGAGCCGGTGGGGCTGACGAGCCCTGGTTACGCACCTGCATGTCACGAGCGGTACCGGACCTGAGAATATTTTTCGGCAGCCTACGCAGCAACCCTACATACATGCATATTCCCTGCTGACGAGAGGTAACAACCTCGAAACACGTGTCCAGGGATGGCCAACGTGACAGTTATTTTTGCTCAAGACTCTGGCAGAGGCGCATCCGCTGATGCTTACTTCATGGACCATAATGCTTTGGGGTAACACGCTGGTAGGACAAGCAGTGTGCGACCAATTGGACTTTATTTTATATTCAGGCTCCCTTGAGCCGGTGGGGCTGACGAGCCCTGGTTACGCACCTGCATGTCACGAGCGGTACCGGACCTGAGAATATTTTTCGGCAGCCTACGCAGCAACCCTACATACATGCATATTCCCTGCTGACGAGAGGTAACAACCTCGAAACACGTGTCCAGGGATGGCCAACGTGACAGTTATTTATGCTCAAGACTCTGGCAGAGGCGCACCCGCTGATGCTTACTTCATGGACCATAATGCTTTGGGGTAACACGCTGGTAGGACAAGCAGTGTGCGACCAATTGGACTTTCTTTTATATTCAGGCTCCCTTGAGCCGGTGGGGCTGACGAGCCCTGGTTACGCACCTGCGTGTCACGAGCGGTACCGGACCTGAGAATATTTTTCGGCAGCCTACTCAGCAACCCTACATACATGCCTATTCCCTGCTGACGAGAGGTAACAATCTCGAAACACGTGTCCAGGGATGGCCAACGTGACAGTTATTTTTGCTCAAGACTCTGGCAGAGGCGCATCCGCTGATGCTTACTTCATGGACCATAATGCTTTGGGGTAACACGCTGGTAGGACAAGCAGTGTGCGACCAATTGGACTTTATTTTATATTCAGGCTCCCTTGAGCCGGTGGGGCTGATGAGCCCTGGTTACGCACCTGCATGTCACGAGCGGTATCGGACCTGAGAATATTTTTCGGCAGCCTACGCAGCAACCCTACATACATGCCTATTCCCTGCTGACGAGAGGTAACAACCTCGAAACACGTGTCCAGGGATGGCCAAAGTAACAGTTATTTTTGCTCAAGACTCTGGCAGAGGCGCACCCGCTGATGCTTACTTCATGGACCATAATGCTTTGGGGTAACACGCTGGTAGGACAAGCAGTGTGCGACCAATTGGACTTTCTTTTATATTCAGGCTCCCTTGAGCCGGTGGGGCTGACGAGCCCTGGTTACGCACCTGCGTGTCACAAGCGGTACCGGACCTGAGAATATTTTTCGGCAGCCTACGCAGCAACCCTACATACATGCCTATTCCCTGCTGACGAGCGGTAACAACCTCGAAACACGTGTCCAGGGATGGCCAACGTGACAGTTATTTTTGCTCAAGACTCTGGCAGAGGCGCACCCGCTGATGCTTACTTCACGGACCATAATGCTTTGGGGTAACACGCTGGTAGGACAAGCAGTGTGCGACCAATTGGACTTTCTTTTATATTCAGGCTCCCTTGAACCGGTGGGGCTGACGAGCCCTGGTTACGCACCTGCATGTCACGAGCGGTACCGGACCTGAGAATATTTTTCGGCAGCCTACGCAGCAACCCTACATACATGCATATTCCCTGCTGACGAGAGGTAACAACCTCGAAACACGTGTCCAGGGATGGCCAACGTGACAGTTATTTATGCTCAAGACTCTGGCAGAGGCGCACCCGCTGATGCTTACTTCATGGACCATAATGCTTTGGGGTAACACGCTGGTAGGACAAGCAGTGTGCTACCAATTGGACTTTCTTTTATATTCAGGCTCCCTTGAGCCGGTGGGGCTGACGAGCCCTGGTTACGCACCTGCGTGTCACGAGCGGTACCGGACCTGAGAATATTTTTCGGCAGCCTACGCAGCAACCCTACATACATGCCTATTCCCTGCTGACGAGAGGTAACAACCTCGAAACACGTGTCCAGGGATGGCCAACGTGACAGTTATTTTTGCTCAAGACTCTGGCAGAGGCGCACCCGCTGATGCTTACTTCACGGACCATAATGCTTTGGGGTAACACGCTGGTAGGACAAGCAGTGTGCGACCAATTGGACTTTCTTTTATATTCAGGCTCCCTTGAACCGGTGGGGCTGACGAGCCCTGGTTACGCACCTGCATGTCACGAGCGGTACCGGACCTGAGAATATTTTTCGGCAGCCTACGCAGCAACCCTACATACATGCATATTCCCTGCTGACGAGAGGTAACAACCTCGAAACACGTGTCCAGGGATGGCCAACGTGACAGTTATTTATGCTCAAGACTCTGGCAGAGGCGCACCCGCTGATGCTTACTTCATGGACCATAATGCTTTGGGGTAACACGCGGGTAGGACAAGCAGTGTGCTACCAATTGGACTTTCTTTTATATTCAGGCTCCCTTGAGCCGGTGGGGCTGACGAGCCCTGGTTACGCACCTGCGTGTCACGAGCGGTACCGGACCTGAGAATATTTTTCGGCAGCCTACGCAGCAACCCTACATACATGCCTATTCCCTGCTGACGAGAGGTAACAACCTCGAAACACGTGTCCAGGGATGGCCAACGTGACAGTTATTTTTGCTCAAGACTCTGGCAGAGGCGCATCCGCTGATGCTTACTTCATGGACCATAATGCTTTGGGGTAACACGCTGGTAGGACAAGCAGTGTGCGACCAATTGGACTTTATTTTATATTCAGGCTCCCTTGAGCCGGTGGGGCTGACGAGCCCTGGTTACGCACCTGCATGTCACGAGCGGTATCGGACCTGAGAATATTTTTTGGCAGCCTACGCAGCAACCCTACATACATGCCTATTCCCTGCTGACGAGAGGTAACAACCTCGAAACACGTGTCCAGGGATGGCCAACGTGACAGTTATTTGTGCTCAAGACTCTGGCAGAGGCGCACCCGCTGATGCTTACTTCATGGACCATAATGCTTTGGGGTAACACGCTGGTAGGACAAGCAGTGTGCGACCAATTGGACTTTCTTTTATATTCAGGCTCCCTTGAGCCGGTGGGGCTGACGAGCCCTGGTTACGCACCTGCGTGTCACAAGCGGTACCGGCCCTGAGAATATTTTTCGGCAGCCTACGCAGCAACCCTACATACATGCCTATTCCCTGCTGACGAGAGGTAACAACCTCGAAACACGTGTCCAGGGATGGCCAACGTGACAGTTATTTTTGCTCAAGACTCTGGCAGAGGCGCACCCGCTGATGCTTACTTCTTGGACCATAATGCTTTGGGGTAACACGCTGGTAGGACAAGCAGTGTGCGACCACTTGGACTTTCTTTTATATTCAGGATCCCTTGAGCCGGTGGGGCTGACGAGCCCTGGTTACGCACCTGCGTGTCACGAGCGGTAACGGACCTGAGAATATTTTTCGGCAGCCTACGCAGCAACCCTACATACATGCCTATTCCCTGCTGACGAGAGGTAACAACCTCGAAACACGTGTCCAGGGATGGCCAACGTGACAGTTATTTTTGCTCAAGACTCTGGCAGAGGCGCACCCGCTGATGCTTACTTCATGGACCATAATGCTTTGGGGTAACACGCTGGTAGGACAAGCAGTGTGCAACCAATTGGACTTTCTTTTATATTCAGGCTCCCTTGAGCCGGTGGGGCTGACGAGCCCTGGTTACGCACCTGCATGTCACGAGCGGTACCGGACCTGAGAATATTTTTCGGCAGCCTACGCAGCAACCCTACATACATGCCTACTCCCTGCTGACGAGAGGTAACAACCTCGAAACACGTGTCCAGGGATGGCCAACGTGACAGTTATTTTTGCTCAAGACTCTGGCAGAGGCGCACCCGCTGATGCTTACTTCATGGACCATAATGCTTTGGGGTAACACTCCGGTAGGACAAGCAGTGTGCAACCAATTGGACTTTCTTTTATATTCAGGCTCCCTTGAGCCGGTGGGGCTGACGAGCCCTGGTTACGCACCTGCGTGTCACGAGCGGTACCGGATCTGAGAATATTTTTCGGCAGCCTACGCAGCAACCCTACATACATGCCTATTCCCTGCTGACGAGAGGTAACAACCTCGAAACACATGTCCAGGGATGGCCAACGTGACGGTTATTTTTGCTCAAGACTCTGGCAGAGGCGTAGCCACTGATGCTTACTTCATGGACCATAATGCTTTGGGGTAACACGCTGGTAGGACAAGCAGTATGCGACCAATTGGACTTTCTTTTATATTCAGGCTCCCTTGAGCCGGTGGGGCTGACGAGCCCTGGTTACGCACCTGCATGTCACGAGCGGTACCGGACCTGAGAATATTTTTCGGCAGCCTACGCAGCAACCCTACATACATGCATATTCCCTGCTGACGAGAGGTAACAACCTCGAAACACGTGTCCAGGGATGGCCAACGTGACAGTTATTTATGCTCAAGACTCTGGCAGAGGCGCACCCGCTGATGCTTACTTCATGGACCATAATGCTTTGGGGTAACACGCTGGTAGGACAAGCAGTGTGCGACCAATTGGACTTTCTTTTATATTCAGGCTCCCTTGAGCCGGTGGGGCTGACGAGCCCTGGTTACGCACCTGCATGTCACGAGCGGTACCGGACCTGAGAATATTTTTCGGCAGCCTACGCAGCAACCCTACATACATGCATATTCCCTGCTGACGAGAGGTAACAACCTCGAAACACGTGTCCAGGGATGGCCAACGTGACAGTTATTTATGCTCAAGTCTCTGGCAGAGGCGCACCCGCTGATGCTTACTTCATGGACCATAATGCTTTGGGGTAACACGCTGGTAGGACAAGCAGTGTGCGACCAATTGGACTTTCTTTTATATTCAGGCTCCCTTGAGCCGGTGGGGCTGACGAGCCCTGGTTACGCACCTGCGTGTCACAAGCGGTACCGGACCTGAGAATATTTTTCGGCAGCCTACGCAGCAACCCTACATACATGCCTATTCCCTGCTGACGAGAGGTAACAACCTCGAAACACGTGTCCAGGGATGGCCAACGTGACAGTTATTTTTGCTCAAGACTCTGGCAGAGGCGCATCCGCTGATGCTTACTTCATGGACCATAATGCTTTGGGGTAACACGCTGGTAGGACAAGCAGTGTGCGACCAATTGGACTTTATTTTATATTCAGGCTCCCTTGAGCCGGTGGGGCTGATGAGCCCTGGTTACGCACCTGCATGTCACGAGCGGTATCGGACCTGAGAATATTTTTCGGCAGCCTACGCAGCAACCCTACATACATGCCTATTCCCTGCTGACGAGAGGTAACAACCTCGAAACACGTGTCCAGGGATGGCCAAAGTAACAGTTATTTTTGCTCAAGACTCTGGCAGAGGCGCACCCGCTGATGCTTACTTCATGGACCATAATGCTTTGGGGTAACACGCTGGTAGGACAAGCAGTGTGCGACCAATTGGACTTTCTTTTATATTCAGGCTCCCTTGAGCCGGTGGGGCTGACGAGCCCTGGTTACGCACCTGCGTGTCACAAGCGGTACCGGACCTGAGAATATTTTTCGGCAGCCTACGCAGCAACCCTACATACATGCCTATTCCCTGCTGACGAGCGGTAACAACCTCGAAACACGTGTCCAGGGATGGCCAACGTGACAGTTATTTTTGCTCAAGACTCTGGCAGAGGCGCACCCGCTGATGCTTACTTCACGGACCATAATGCTTTGGGGTAACACGCTGGTAGGACAAGCAGTGTGCGACCAATTGGACTTTCTTTTATATTCAGGCTCCCTTGAACCGGTGGGGCTGACGAGCCCTGGTTACGCACCTGCATGTCACGAGCGGTACCGGACCTGAGAATATTTTTCGGCAGCCTACGCAGCAACCCTACATACATGCATATTCCCTGCTGACGAGAGGTAACAACCTCGAAACACGTGTCCAGGGATGGCCAACGTGACAGTTATTTATGCTCAAGACTCTGGCAGAGGCGCACCCGCTGATGCTTACTTCATGGACCATAATGCTTTGGGGTAACACGCTGGTAGGACAAGCAGTGTGCTACCAATTGGACTTTCTTTTATATTCAGGCTCCCTTGAGCCGGTGGGGCTGACGAGCCCTGGTTACGCACCTGCGTGTCACGAGCGGTACCGGACCTGAGAATATTTTTCGGCAGCCTACGCAGCAACCCTACATACATGCCTATTCCCTGCTGACGAGAGGTAACAACCTCGAAACACGTGTCCAGGGATGGCCAACGTGACAGTTATTTTTGCTCAAGACTCTGGCAGAGGCGCATCCGCTGATGCTTACTTCATGGACCATAATGCTTTGGGGTAACACGCTGGTAGGACAAGCAGTGTGCGACCAATTGGACTTTATTTTATATTCAGGCTCCCTTGAGCCGGTGGGGCTGACGAGCCCTGGTTACGCACCTGCATGTCACGAGCGGTATAGGACCTGAGAATATTTTTTGGCAGCCTACGCAGCAACCCTACATACATGCCTATTCCCTGCTGACGAGAGGTAACGACCTCGAAACACGTGTCCAGGGATGGCCAACGTGACAGTTATTTGTGCTCAAGACTCTGGCAGAGGCGCACCCGCTGATGCTTACTTCATGGACCATAATGCTTTGGGGTAACACGCTGGTAGGACAAGCAGTGTGCGACCAATTGGACTTTCTTTTATATTCAGGCTCCCTTGAGCCGGTGGGGCTGACGAGCCCTGGTTACGCACCTGCGTGTCACAAGCGGTACCGGACCTGAGAATATTTTTCGGCAGCCTACGCATCAACCCTACATACATGCCTATTCCCTGCTGACGAGCGGTAACAACCTCGAAACACGTGTCCAGGGATGGCCAACGTGACAGTTATTTTTGCTCAAGACTCTGGCAGAGGCGCACCTGCTGATGCTTACTTCACGGACCATAATGCTTTGGGGTAACACGCTGGTAGGACAAGCAGTGTGCGACCAATTGGACTTTCTTTTATATTCAGGCTCCCTTGAGCCGGTGGGGCTGACGAGCCCTGGTTACGCACCTGCATGTCACGAGCGGTACCGGACCTGAGAATATTTTTCGGCAGCCTACGCAGCAACCCTACATACATGCCTATTCCCTGCTGACGAGAGGTAACAACCTCGAAACACGTGTCCAGAGATGGCCAACGTGACAGTTATTTTTGCTCAAGACTCTGGCGGAGGCACTCCCGCGGATGCTTTCTTCATGGACCATAATGCTTTGGGGTAACACGCCGGTAGGACAAGCAGTGTGCGACCACTTGGACTTTCTTTTATATTCAGGCTCACTTGAGCCGGTGGGGCTGACGAGCCCTGGTTACGCACCTGCGTGTCACGAGCGGTACCGGACCTGAGAATATTTTTCGTCAGCCTACGCAGCAACCCTACATACATGCCTATTCCCTGCTGACGAGAGGTAACAACCTCGAAACACGTGTCCAGGGATGGCCAACGTGACAGTTATTTTTGCTCAAGACTCTGGCAGAGGCGCACCCGCTGATGCTTACTTCATGGACCATAATGCTTTGGGGTAACACGCTGGTAGGACAAGCAGTGTGCGACCAATTGGACTTTCTTTTATATTCAGGCTCCCTTGAGCCGGTGGGGCTGACGAGCCCTGGTTACGCACCTGCGTGTCACGAGCGGTACCGGACCTGAGAATATTTTTCGGCAGCCTACGCAGCAACCCTACTTACATGCCTATTCCCTGCTGACGAGAGGTAACAACCTCGAAACACGTGTCCAGGGATGGCCAACGTGACAGTTATTTTTGCTCAAGACTCTGGCAGAGGCGCATCCGCTGATGCTTACTTCATGGACCATAATGCTTTGGGGTAACACGCTGGTAGGACAAGCAGTGTGCGACCAATTGGACTTTATTTTATATTCAGGCTCCCTTGAGCCGGTGGGGCTGACGAGCCCTGGTACGCACCTGCATGTCACGAGCGGTACCGGACCTGAGAATATTTTTCGGCAGCCTACGCAGCAACCCTACATACATGCCTATTCCCTGCTGACGAGCGGTAACAACCTCGAAACACGTGTCCAGGGATGGCCAACGTGACAGTTATTTTTGCTCAAGACTCTGGCAGAGGCGCACCCGCTGATGCTTACTTCACGGACCATAATGCTTTGGGGTAACACGCTGGTAGGACAAGCAGTGTGCGACCAATTGGACTTTCTTTCATATTCAGGCTCCCTTGAACCGGTGGGGCTGACGAGCCCTGGTTACGCACCTGCATGTCACGAGCGGTACCGGACCTGAGAATATTTTTCGGCAGCCTACGCAGCAACCCTACATACATGCATATTCCCTGCTGACGAGAGGTAACAACCTCGAAACACGTGTCCAGGGATGGCCAACGTGACAGTTATTTATGCTCAAGACTCTGGCAGAGGCGCACCTGCTGATGCTTACTTCATGGACCATAATGCTTTGGGGTAACACGCTGGTAGGACAAGCAGTGTGCTACCAATTGGACTTTCTTTTATATTCAGGCTCCCTTGAGCCGGTGGGGCTGACGAGCCCTGGTTACGCACCTGCGTGTCACGAGCGGTACCGGACCTGAGAATATTTTTCGGCAGCCTACGCAGCAACCCTACATACATGCCTATTCCCTGCTGACGAGAGGTAACAACCTCGAAACACGTGTCCAGGGATGGCCAACGTGACAGTTATTTTTGCTCAAGACTCTGGCAGAGGCGCATCCGCTGATGCTTACTTCATGGACCATAATGCTTTGGGGTAACACGCTGGTAGGACAAGCAGTGTGCGACTAATTGGACTTTATTTTATATTCAGGCTCCCTTGAGCCGGTGGGGCTGACGAGCCCTGGTTACGCACCTGCATGTCACGAGCGGTATCGGACCTGAGAATATTTTTTGGCAGCCTACGCAGCAACCCTACATACATGCCTATTCCCTGCTGACGAGAGGTAACAACCTCGAAACACGTGTCCAGGGATGGCCAACGTGACAGTTATTTGTGCTCAAGACTCTGGCAGAGGCGCACCCGCTGATGCTTACTTCATGGACCATAATGCTTTGGGGTAACACGCTGGTAGGACAAGCAGTGTGCGACCAATTGGACTTTCTTTTATATTCAGGCTCCCTTGAGCCGGTGGGGCTGACGAGCCCTGGTTACGCACCTGCGTGTCACAAGCGGTACCGGACCTGAGAATATTTTTCGGCAGCCTACGCAGCAACCCTACATACATGCCTATTCCCTGCTGACGAGCGGTAACAACCTCGAAACACGTGTCCAGGGATGGCCAACGTGACAGTTATTTTTGCTCAAGACTCTGGCAGAGGCGCACCCGCTGATGCTTACTTCACGGACCATAATGCTTTGGGGTAACACGCTGGTAGGACAAGCAGTGTGCGACCAATTGGACTTTCTTTTATATTCAGGCTCCCTTGAGCCGGTGGGGCTGACGAGCCCTGGTTACGCACCTGCATGTCACGAGCGGTACCGGACCTGAGAATATTTTTCGGCAGCCTACGCAGCAACCCTACATACATGCATATTCCCTGCTGACGAGAGGTAACAACCTCGAAACACGTGTCCAGGGATGGCCAACGTGACAGTTATTTATGCTCAAGACTCTGGCAGAGGCGCACCCGCTGATGCTTACTTCATGGACCATAATGCTTTGGGGTAACACGCTGGTAGGACAAGCAGTGTGCGACCAATTGGACTTTCTTTTATATTCAGGCTCCCTTGAGCCGGTGGGGCTGACGAGCCCTGGTTACGCACCTGCGTGTCACGAGCGGTACCGGACCTGAGAATATTTTTCGGCAGCCTACGCAGCAACCCTACATACATGCCTATTCCCTGCTGACGAGAGGTAACAACCTCGAAACACGTGTCCAGGGATGGCCAACGTGACAGTTATTTTTGCTCAAGACTCTGGCAGAGGCGCATCCGCTGATGCTTACTTCATGGACCATAATGCTTTGGGGTAACACGCTGGTAGGACAAGCAGTGTGCGACCAATTGGACTTTATTTTATATTCAGGCTCCCTTGAGCCGGTGGGGCTGATGAGCCCTGGTTACGCACCTGCATGTCACGAGCGGTATCGGACCTGAGAATATTTTTCGGCAGCCTACGCAGCAACCCTACATACATGCCTATTCCCTGCTGACGAGAGGTAACAACCTCGAAACACGTGTCCAGGGATGGCCAACGTGACAGTTATTTTTGCTCAAGACTCTGGCAGAGGCGCACCCGCTGATGCTTACTTCATGGACCATAATGCTTTGGGGTAACACGCTGGTAGGACAAGCAGTGTGCGACCAATTGGACTTTCTTTTATATTCAGGCTCCCTTGAGCCGGTGGGGCTGACGAGCCCTGGTTACGCACCTGCGTGTCACAAGCGGTACCGGACCTGAGAATATTTTTCGGCAGCCTACGCAGCAACCCTACATACATGCCTATTCCCTGCTGATGAGCGGTAACAACCTCGAAACACATGTCCAGGGATGGCCAACGTGACAGTTATTTTTGCTCAAGACTCTGGCAGAGGCGCACCCGCTGATGCTTACTTCACGGACCATAATGCTTTGGGGTAACACGCTGGTAGGACAAGCAGTGTGCGACCAATTGGACTTTCTTTTATATTCAGGCTCCCTTGAACCGGTGGGGCTGACGAGCCCTGGTTACGCACCTGCATGTCACGAGCGGTACCGGACCTGAGAATATTTTTCGGCAGCCTACGCAGCAACCCTACATACATGCATATTCCCTGCTGACGAGAGGTAACAACCTCGAAACACGTGTCCAGGGATGGCCAACGTGACAGTTATTTATGCTCAAGACTCTGGCAGAGGCGCACCCGCTGATGCTTACTTCATGGACCATAATGCTTTGGGGTAACACGCTGGTAGGACAAGCAGTGTGCTACCAATTGGACTTTCTTTTATATTCAGGCTCCCTTGAGCCGGTGGGGCTGACGAGCCCTGGTTACGCACCTGCGTGTCACGAGCGGTACCGGACCTGAGAATATTTTTCGGCAGCCTACGCAGCAACCCTACATACATGCCTATTCCCTGCTGACGAGAGGTAACAACCTCGAAACACGTGTCCAGGGATGGCCAACGTGACAGTTATTTTTGCTCAAGACTCTGGCAGAGGCGCATCCGCTGATGCTTACTTCATGGACCATAATGCTTTGGGGTAACACGCTGGTAGGACAAGCAGTGTGCGACCAATTGGACTTTATTTTATATTCAGGCTCCCTTGAGCCGGTGGGGCTGACGAGCCCTGGTTACGCACCTGCATGTCACGAGCGGTATCGGACCTGAGAATATTTTTTGGCAGCCTACGCAGCAACCCTACATACATGCCTATTCCCTGCTGACGAGAGGTAACAACCTCGAAACACGTGTCCAGGGATGGCCAACGTGACAGTTATTTGTGCTCAAGACTCTGGCAGAGGCGCACCCGCTGATGCTTACTTCATGGACCATAATGCTTTGGGGTAACACGCTGGTAGGACAAGCAGTGTGCGACCAATTGGACTTTCTTTTATATTCAGGCTCCCTTGAGCCGGTGGGGCTGACGAGCCCTGGTTACGCACCTGCGTGTCACAAGCGGTACCGGACCTGAGAATATTTTTCGGCAGCCTACGCAGCAACCCTACATACATGCCTATTCCCTGCTGACGAGAGGTAACAACCTCGAAACACGTGTCCAGGGATGGCCAACGTGACAGTTATTTTTGCTCAAGACTCTGGCAGAGGCGCACCCGCTGATGCTTACTTCTTGGACCATAATGCTTTGGGGTAACAATCTGGTAGGACAAGCAGTGTGCGACCACTTGGACTTTCTTTTATATTCAGGATCCCTTGAGCCGGTGGGGCTGACGAGCCCTGGTTACGCACCTGCGTGTCACGAGCGGTAACGGACCTGAGAATATTTTTCGGCAGCCTACGCAGCAACCCTACATACATGCCTATTCCCTGCTGACGAGAGGTAACAACCTCGAAACACGTGTCCAGGGATGGCCAACGTGACAGTTATTTTTGCTCAAGACTCTGGCAGAGGCGCACCCGCTGATGCTTACTTCATGGACCATAATGCTTTGGGGTAACACGCTGGTAGGACAAGCAGTGTGCAACCAATTGGACTTTCTTTATATTCAGGCTCCCTTGAGCCGGTGGGGCTGACGAGCCCTGGTTACGCACCTGCATGTCACGAGCGGTACCGGACCTGAGAATATTTTTCGGCAGCCTACGCAGCAACCCTACATACATGCCTACTCCCTGCTGACGAGAGGTAACAACCTCGAAACACGTGTCCAGGGATGGCCAACGTGACAGTTATTTTTGCTCAAGACTCTGGCAGAGGCGCACCCGCTGATGCTTACTTCATGGACCATAATGCTTTGGGGTAACACTCCGGTAGGACAAGCAGTGTGCAACCAATTGGACTTTCTTTTATATTCAGGCTCCCTTGAGCCGGTGGGGCTGACGAGCCCTGGTTACGCACCTGCGTGTCACGAGCGGTACCGGATCTGAGAATATTTTTCGGCAGCCTACGCAGCAACCCTACATACATGCCTATTCCCTGCTGACGAGAGGTAACAACCTCGAAACACATGTCCAGGGATGGCCAACGTGACAGTTATTTTTGCTCAAGACTCTGGCAGAGGCGTAGCCACTGATGCTTACTTCATGGACCATAATGCTTTGGGGTAACACGCTGGTAGGACAAGCAGTATGCGACCAATTGGACTTTCTTTTATATTCAGGCTCCCTTGAGCCGGTGGGGCTGACGAGCCCTGGTTACGCACCTGCATGTCACGAGCGGTACCGGACCTGAGAATATTTTTCGGCAGCCTACGCAGCAACCCTACATACATGCATATTCCCTGCTGACGAGAGGTAACAACCTCGAAACACGTGTCCAGGGATGGCCAACGTGACAGTTATTTATGCTCAAGACTCTGGCAGAGGCGCACCCGCTGATGCTTACTTCATGGACCATAATGCTTTGGGGTAACACGCTGGTAGGACAAGCAGTGTGCGACCAATTGGACTTTCTTTTATATTCAGGCTCCCTTGAGCCGGTGGGGCTGACGAGCCCTGGTTACGCACCTGCATGTCACGAGCGGTACCGGACCTGAGAATATTTTTCGGCAGCCTACGCAGCAACCCTACATACATGCATATTCCCTGCTGACGAGAGGTAACAACCTCGAAACACGTGTCCAGGGATGGCCAACGTGACAGTTATTTATGCTCAAGACTCTGGCAGAGGCGCACCCGCTGATGCTTACTTCATGGACCATAATGCTTTGGGGTAACACGCTGGTAGGACAAGCAGTGTGCGACCAATTGGACTTTCTTTTATATTCAGGCTCCCTTGAGCCGGTGGGGCTGACGAGCCCTGGTTACGCACCTGCGTGTCACAAGCGGTACCGGACCTGAGAATATTTTTCGGCAGCCTACGCAGCAACCCTACATACATGCCTATTCCCTGCTGACGAGAGGTAACAACCTCGAAACACGTGTCCAGGGATGGCCAACGTGACAGTTATTTTTGCTCAAGACTCTGGCAGAGGCGCATCCGCTGATGCTTACTTCATGGACCATAATGCTTTGGGGTAACACGCTGGTAGGACAAGCAGTGTGCGACCAATTGGACTTTATTTTATATTCAGGCTCCCTTGAGCCGGTGGGGCTGACGAGCCCTGGTTACGCACCTGCATGTCACGAGCGGTACCGGACCTGAGAATATTTTTCGGCAGCCTACGCAGCAACCCTACATACATGCATATTCCCTGCTGACGAGAGGTAACAACCTCGAAACACGTGTCCAGGGATGGCCAACGTGACAGTTATTTATGCTCAAGACTCTGGCAGAGGCGCACCCGCTGATGCTTACTTCATGGACCATAATGCTTTGGGGTAACACGCTGGTAGGACAAGCAGTGTGCGACCAATTGGACTTTCTTTTATATTCAGGCTCCCTTGAGCCGGTGGGGCTGACGAGCCCTGGTTACGCACCTGGGTGTCACGAGCGGTACCGGACCTGAGAATATTTTTCGGCAGCCTACGCAGCAACCCTACATACATGCCTATTCCCTGCTGACGAGAGGTAACAATCTCGAAACACGTGTCCAGGGATGGCCAACGTGACAGTTATTTTTGCTCAAGACTCTGGCAGAGGCGCATCCGCTGATGCTTACTTCATGGACCATAATGCTTTGGGGTAACACGCTGGTAGGACAAGCAGTGTGCGACCAATTGGACTTTATTTTATATTCAGGCTCCCTTGAGCCGGTGGGGCTGATGAGCCCTGGTTACGCACCTGCATGTCACGAGCGGTATCGGACCTGAGAATATTTTTCGGCAGCCTACGCAGCAACCCTACATACATGCCTATTCCCTGCTGACGAGAGGTAACAACCTCGAAACACGTGTCCAGGGATGGCCAAAGTAACAGTTATTTTTGCTCAAGACTCTGGCAGAGGCGCACCCGCTGATGCTTACTTCATGGACCATAATGCTTTGGGGTAACACGCTGGTAGGACAAGCAGTGTGCGACCAATTGGACTTTCTTTTATATTCAGGCTCCCTTGAGCCGGTGGGGCTGACGAGCCCTGGTTACGCACCTGCGTGTCACAAGCGGTACCGGACCTGAGAATATTTTTCGGCAGCTTACGCAGCAACCCTACATACATGCCTATTCCCTGCTGACGAGCGGTAACAACCTCGAAACACGTGTCCAGGGATGGCCAACGTGACAGTTATTTTTGCTCAAGACTCTGGCAGAGGCGCACCCGCTGATGCTTACTTCACGGACCACAATGCTTTGGGGTAACACGCTGGTAGGACAAGCAGTGTGCGACCAATTGGACTTTCTTTTATATTCAGGCTCCCTTGAACCGGTGGGGCTGACGAGCCCTGGTTACGCACCTGCATGTCACGAGCGGTACCGGACCTGAGAATATTTTTCGGCAGCCTACGCAGCAACCCTACATACATGCATATTCCCTGCTGACGAGAGGTAACAACCTCGAAACACGTGTCCAGGGATGGCCAACGTGACAGTTATTTATGCTCAAGACTCTGTCAGAGGCGCACCCGCTGATGCTTACTTCATGGACCATAATGCTTTGGGGTAACACGCTGGTAGGACAAGCAGTGTGCTACCAATTGGACTTTCTTTTATATTCAGGCTCCCTTGAGCCGGTGGGGCTGACGAGCCCTGGTTACGCACCTGCGTGTCACGAGCGGTACCGGACCTGAGAATATTTTTCGGCAGCCTACGCAGCAACCCTACATACATGCCTATTCCCTGCTGACGAGAGGTAACAACCTCGAAACACGTGTCCAGGGATGGCCAACGTGACAGTTATTTTTGCTCAAGACTCTGGCAGAGGCGCATCCGCTGATGCTTACTTCATGGACCATAATGCTTTGGGGTAACACGCTGGTAGGACAAGCAGTGTGCGACCAATTGGACTTTATTTTATATTCAGGCTCCCTTGAGCCGGTGGGGCTGACGAGCCCTGGTTACGCACCTGCATGTCACGAGCGGTATCGGACCTGAGAATATTTTTTGGCAGCCTACGCAGCAACCCTACATACATGCCTATTCCCTGCTGACGAGAGGTAACAACCTCGAAACACGTGTCCAGGGATGGCCAACGTGACAGTTATTTGTGCTCAAGACTCTGGCAGAGGCGCACCCGCTGATGCTTACTTCATGGACCATAATGCTTTGGGGTAACACGCTGGTAGGACAAGCAGTGTGCGACCAATTGGACTTTCTTTTATATTCAGGCTCCCTTGAGCCGGTGGGGCTGACGAGCCCTGGTTACGCACCTGCGTGTCACAAGCGGTACCGGACCTGAGAATATTTTTCGGCAGCCTACGCATCAACCCTACATACATGCCTATTCCCTGCTGACGAGCGGTAACAACCTCGAAACACGTGTCCAGGGATGGCCAACGTGACAGTTATTTTTGCTCAAGACTCTGGCAGAGGCGCACCCGCTGATGCTTACTTCACGGACCATAATGCTTTGGGATAACACGCTGGTAGGACAAGCAGTGTGCGACCAATTGGACTTTCTTTTATATTCAGGCTCCCTTGAGCCGGTGGGGCTGACGAGCCCTGGTTACGCACCTGCATGTCACGAGCGGTACCGGACCTGAGAATATTTTTCGGCAGCCTACGCAGCAACCCTACATACATGCCTATTCCCTGCTGACGAGAGGTAACAACCTCGAAACACGTGTCCAGAGATGGCCAACGTGACAGTTATTTTTGCTCAAGACTCTGGCAGAGGCACTCCCGCGGATGCTTTCTTCATGGACCATAATGCTTTGGGGTAACACGCCGGTAGGAGAAGCAGTGTGCGACCAATTGGACTTTCTTTTATATTCAGGCTCCCTTGAGCCGGTGGGGCTGACGAGCCCTGGTTACGCACCTGCGTGTCACGAGCGGTACCGGACCTGAGAATATTTTTCGTCAGCCTACGCAGCAACCCTACATACATGCCTATTCCCTGCTGACGAGAGGTAACAACCTCGAAACACGTGTCCAGGGATGGCCAACGTGACAGTTATTTTTGCTCAAGACTCTGGCAGAGGCGCACCCGCTGATGCTTACTTCATGGACCATAATGCTTTGGGGTAACACGCTGGTAGGACAAGCAGTGTGCGACCAATTGGACTTTCTTTTATATTCAGGCTCCCTTGAGCCGGTGGGGCTGACGAGCCCTGGTTACGCACCTGCGTGTCACGAGCGGTACCGGACCTGAGAATATTTTTCGGCAGCCTACGCAGCAACCCTACTTACATGCCTATTCCCTGCTGACGAGAGGTAACAACCTCGAAACACGTGTCCAGGGATGGCCAACGTGACAGTTATTTTTGCTCAAGACTCTGGCAGAGGCGCATCCGCTGATGCTTACTTCATGGACCATAATGCTTTGGGGTAACACGCTGGTAGGACAAGCAGTGTGCGACCAATTGGACTTTATTTTATATTCAGGCTCCCTTGAGCCGGTGGGGCTGACGAGCCCTGGTACGCACCTGCATGTCACGAGCGGTACCGGACCTGAGAATATTTTTCGGCAGCCTACGCAGCAACCCTACATACATGCCTATTCCCTGCTGACGAGCGGTAACAACCTCGAAACACGTGTCCAGGGATGGCCAACGTGACAGTTATTTTTGCTCAAGACTCTGGCAGAGGCGCACCCGCTGATGCTTACTTCACGGACCATAATGCTTTGGGGTAACACGCTGGTAGGACAAGCAGTGTGCGACCAATTGGACTTTCTTTTATATTCAGGCTCCCTTGAACCGGTGGGGCTGCTGAGCCCTGGTTACGCACCTGCATGTCACGAGCGGTACCGGACCTGAGAATATTTTTCGGCAGCCTACGCAGCAACCCTACATACATGCATATTCCCTGCTGACGAGAGGTAACAACCTCAAAACACGTGTCCAGGGATGGCCAACGTGACAGTTATTTATGCTCAAGACTCTGGCAGAGGCGCACCCGCTGATGCTTACTTCATGGACCATAATGCTTTGGGGTAACACGCTGGTAGCACAAGCAGTGTGCTACCAATTGGACTTTCTTTTATATTCAGGCTCCCTTGAGCCGGTGGGGCTGACGAGCCCTGGTTACGCACCTGCGTGTCACGAGCGGTACCGGACCTGAGAATATTTTTCGGCAGCCTACGCAGCAACCCTACATACATGCCTATTCCCTGCTGACGAGAGGTAACAACCTCGAAACACGTGTCCAGGGATGGCCAACGTGACAGTTATTTTTGCTCAAGACTCTGGCAGAGGCGCATCCGCTGATGCTTACTTCATGGACCATAATGCTTTGGGGTAACACGCTGGTAGGACAAGCAGTGTGCGACCAATTGGACTTTATTTTATATTCAGGCTCCCTTGAGCCGGTGGGGCTGACGAGCCCTGGTTACGCACCTGCATGTCACGAGCGGTATCGGACCTGAGAATATTTTTTGGCAGCCTACGCAGCAACCCTACATACATGCCTATTCCCTGCTGACGAGAGGTAACAACCTCGAAACACGTGTCCAGGGATGGCCAACGTGACAGTTATTTGTGCTCAAGACTCTGGCAGAGGCGCACCCGCTGATGCTTACTTCATGGACCATAATGCTTTGGGGTAACACGCTGGTAGGACAAGCAGTGTGCGACCAATTGGACTTTCTTTTATATTCAGGCTCCCTTGAGCCGGTGGGGCTGACGAGCCCTGGTTACGCACCTGCGTGTCACAAGCGGTACCGGACCTGAGAATATTTTTCGGCAGCCTACGCAGCAACCCTACATACATGCCTATTCCCTGCTGACGAGCGGTAACAACCTCGAAACACGTGTCCAGGGATGGCCAACGTGACAGTTATTTTTGCTCAAGACTCTGGCAGAGGCGCACCCGCTGATGCTTACTTCACGGACCATAATGCTTTGGGGTAACACGCTGGTAGGACAAGCAGTGTGCGACCAATTGGACTTTCTTTTATATTCAGGCTCCCTTGAGCCGGTGGGGCTGACGAGCCCTGGTTACGCACCTGCATGTCACGAGCGGTACCGGACCTGAGAATATTTTTCGGCAGCCTACGCAGCAACCCTACATACATGCCTATTCCCTGCTGACGAGAGGTAACAACCTCGAAACACGTGTCCAGAGATGGCCAACGTGACAGTTATTTTTGCTCAAGACTCTGGCAGAGGCACTCCCGCGGATGCTTTCTTCATGGACCATAATGCTTTGGGGTAACACGCCGGTAGGACAAGCAGTGTGCGACCAATTGGACTTTCTTTTATATTCAGGCTCCCTTGAGCCGGTGGGGCTGAGGAGCCCTGGTTACGCACCTGCGTGTCACGAGCGGTACCGGACCTGAGAATATTTTTCGTCAGCCTACGCAGCAACCCTACATACATGCCTATTCCCTGCTGACGAGAGGTAACAACCTCGAAACACGTGTCCAGAGATGGCCAACGTGACAGTTATTTTTGCTCAAGACTCTGGCAGAGGCGCACCCGCTGATGCTTACTTCATAGACCATAATGCTTTGGGGTAACACGCTGGTAGGACAAGCAGTGTGCGACCAATTGGACTTTCTTTTATATTCAGGCTCCCTTGAGCCGGTGGGGCTGACGAGCCCTGGTTACGCACCTGCGTGTCACGAGCGGTACCGGACCTGAGAATATTTTTCGGCAGCCTACGCAGCAACCCTACTTACATGCCTATTCCCTGCTGACGAGAGGTAACAACCTCGAAACACGTGTCCAGGGATGGCCAACGTGACAGTTATTTTTGCTCAAGACTCTGGCAGAGGCGCATCCGCTGATGCTTACTTCATGGACCATAATGCTTTGGGGTAACACGCTGGTAGGACAAGCAGTGTGCGACCAATTGGACTTTATTTTATATTCAGGCTCCCTTGAGCCGGTGGGGCTGACGAGCCCTGGTACGCACCTGCATGTCACGAGCGGTATCGGACCTGAGAATATTTTTCGGCAGCCTACGCAGCAACCCTACATACATGCCTATTCCCTGCTGACGAGAGGTAACAACCTCGAAACACGTGTCCAGGGATGGCCAACGTGACAGTTATTTTTGCTCAAGACTCTGGCAGAGGCGCACCCGCTGATGCTTACTTCATGGACCATAATGCTTTGGGGTAACACGCTGGTAGGACAAGCAGTGTGCGACCAATTGGACTTTCTTTTATATTCAGGCTCCCTTGAGCCGGTGGGGCTGACGAGCCCTGGTTGTGCACCTGCGTGTCACAAGCGGTACCGGACCTGAGAATATTTTTCGGCAGCCTACGCAGCAACCCTACATACATGCCTATTCCCTGCTGACGAGCGGTAACAACCCCGAAACACGTGTCCAGGGATGGCCAACGTGACAGTTATTTTTGCTCAAGACTCTGGCAGAGGCGCACCCGCTGATGCTTACTTCACGGACCATAATGCTTTGGGGTAACACGCTGGTAGGACAAGCAGTGTGCGACCAATTGGACTTTCTTTTATATTCAGGCTCCCTTGAACCGGTGGGGCTGACGAGCCCTGGTTACGCACCTGCATGTCACGAGTGGTACCGGACCTGAGAATATTTTTCGGCAGCCTACGCAGCAACCCTACATACATGCATATTCCCTGCTGACGAGAGGTAACAACCTCGAAACACGTGTCCAGGGATGGCCAACGTGACAGTTATTTATGCTCAAGACTCTGGCAGAGGCGCACCCACTGATGCTTACTTCATGGACCATAATGCTTTGGGGTAACACGCTGGTAGGACAAGCAGTGTGCGACCAATTGGACTTTCTTTTATATTCAGGCTCCCTTGAGCCGGTGGGGCTGACGAGCCCTGGTTACGCACCTGCGTGTCACGAGCGGTACCGGACCTGAGAATATTTTTCGGCAGCCTACGCAGCAACCCTACATACATGCCTATTCCCTGCTGACGAGAGGTAACAACCTCGAAACACGTGTCCAGGGATGGCCAACGTGACAGTTATTTTTGCTCAAGACTCTGGCATAGGCGCATCCGCTGATGCTTACTTCATGGACCATAATGCTTTGGGGTAACACGCTGGTAGGACAAGCAGTGTGCGACCAATTGGACTTTATTTTATATTCAGGCTCCCTTGAGCCGGTGGGGCTGACGAGCCCTGGTTACGCACCTGCATGTCACGAGCGGTATCGGACCTGAGAATATTTTTTGGCAGCCTACGCAGCAACCCTACATACATGCCTATTCCCTGCTGACGAGAGGTAACAACCTCGAAACACGTGTCCAGGGATGGCCAACGTGACAGTTATTTGTGCTCAAGACTCTGGCAGAGGCGCACCCGCTGATGCTTACTTCATGGACCATAATGCTTTGGGGTAACACGCTGGTAGGACAAGCAGTGTGCGACCAATTGGACTTTCTTTTATATTCAGGCTCCCTTGAGCCGGTGGGGCTGACGAGCCCTGGTTACGCACCTGCGTGTCACAAGCGGTACCGGACCTGAGAATATTTTTCGGCAGCCTACGCAGCAACCCTACATACATGCCTATTCCCTGCTGACGAGCGGTAACAACCTCGAAACACGTGTCCAGGGATGGCCAACGTGACAGTTATTTTTGCTCAAGACTCTGGCAGAGGCGCACCCGCTGATGCTTACTTCACGGACCATAATGCTTTGGGGTAACACGCTGGTAGGACAAGCAGTGTGCGACCAATTGGACTTTCTTTTATATTCAGGCTCCCTTGAGCCGGTGGGGCTGACGAGCCCTGGTTACGCACCTGCATGTCACGAGCGGTACCGGACCTGAGAATATTTTTCGGCAGCCTACGCAGCAACCCTACATACATGCCTATTCCCTGCTGACGAGAGGTAACAACCTCGAAACACGTGTCCAGAGATGGCCAACGTGACAGTTATTTTTGCTCAAGACTCTGGCAGAGGCACTCCCGCGGATGGTTACTTCATGGACCATAATGCTTTGGGGTAACACGCCGGTAGGACAAGCAGTGTGCGACCAATTGGACTTTCTTTTATATTCAGGCTCCCTTGAGCCGGTGGGGCTGACGAGCCCTGGTTACGCACCTGCGTGTCACGAGCGGTACCGGACCTGAGAATATTTTTCGGCAGCCTACGCAGCAACCCTACATACATGCCTATTCCCTGCTGACTAGAGGTAACAACCTCGAAACACGTGTCCAGGGATGGCCAACGTGACAGTTATTTTTGCTCAAGACTCTGGCAGAGGCGCACCCGCTGATGCTTACTTCATGGACCATAATGCTTTGGGGTAACACTCCGGTAGGACAAGCAGTGTGCAACCAATTGGACTTTCTTTTATATTCAGGCTCCCTTGAGCCGGTGGGGCTGACGAGCCCTGGTTACGCACCTGCGTGTCACGAGCGGTACCGGACCTGAGAATATTTTTCGTCAGCCTACGCAGCAACCCTACATACATGCCTATTCCCTGCTGACGAGAGGTAACAACCTCGAAACACGTGTCCAGGGATGGCCAACGTGACAGTTATTTTTGCTCAAGACTCTGGCAGAGGCGCACCCGCTGATGCTTACTTCATGGACCATAATGCTTTGGGGTAACACGCTGGTAGGACAAGCAGTGTGCGACCAATTGGACTTTCTTTTATATTCAGGCTCCCTTGAGCCGGTGGGGCTGACGAGCCCTGGTTACGCACCTGCGTGTCACGAGCGGTACCGGACCTGAGAATATTTTTCGGCAGCCTACGCAGCAACCCTACTTACATGCCTATTCCCTGCTGACGAGAGGTAACAACCTCGAAACACGTGTCCAGGGATGGCCAACGTGACAGTTATTTTTGCTCAAGACTCTGGCAGAGGCGCATCCGCTGATGCTTACTTCATGGACCATAATGCTTTGGGGTAACACGCTGGTAGGACAAGCAGTGTGCGACCAATTGGACTTTCTTTTATATTCAGGCTCCCTTGAGCCGGTGGGGCTGACGAGCCCTGGTTACGCACCTGCGTGTCACGAGCGGTACCGGACCTGAGAATATTTTTCGGCAGCCTACGCAGCAACCCTACTTACATGCCTATTCCCTGCTGACGAGAGGTAACAACCTCGAAACACGTGTCCAGGGATGGCCAACGTGACAGTTATTTTTGCTCAAGACTCTGGCAGAGGCGCATCCGCTGATGCTTACTTCATGGACCATAATGCTTTGGGGTAACACGCTGGTAGGACAAGCAGTGTGCGACCAATAGGACTTTCTTTTATATTCAGGCTCCCTTGAGCCGGTGGGGCTGACGAGCCCTGGTTACGCACCTGCGTGTCACGAGCGGTACCGGACCTGAGAATGTTTTTCGGCAGCCTACGCAGCAACCCTACATACATGCCTATTCCCTGCTGACGAGAGGTAACAACCTCGAAACACGTGTCCAGGGATGGCCAACGTGACAGTTATTTATGCTCAAGACTCTGGCAGAGGCGCACCCGCTGATGCTTACTTCATGGACCATAATGCTTTGGGGTAACACGCTGGTAGGACAAGCAGTGTGCGACCAATTGGACTTTCTTTTATATTCAGGCTCCCTTGAGCCGGTGGGGCTGACGAGCCCTGGTTACGCACCTGCGTGTCACAAGCGGTACCGGACCTGAGAATATTTTTCGGCAGCCTACGCAGCAACCCTACATACATGCCTATTCCCTGCTGACGAGAGGTAACAACCTCGAAACACGTGTCCAGGGATGGCCAACGTGACAGTTATTTTTGCTCAAGACTCTGGCAGAGGCGCATCCGCTGATGCTTACTTCATGGACCATAATGCTTTGGGGTAACACGCTGGTAGGACAAGCAGTGTGCGACCAATTGGACTTTATTTTATATTCAGGCTCCCTTGAGCCGGTGGGGCTGACGAGCCCTGGTTACGCACCTGCATGTCACGAGCGGTATCGGACCTGAGAATATTTTTCGGCAGCCTACGCAGCAACCCTACATACATGCCTATTCCCTGCTGACGAGAGGTAACAACCTCGAAACACGTGTCCAGGGATGGCCAACGTGACAGTTATTTTTGCTCAAGACTCTGGAAGAGGCGCACCCGCTGATGCTTACTTCATGGACCATAATGCTTTGGGGTAACACGCTGGTAGGACAAGCAGTGTGCGACCAATTGGACTTTCTTTTATATTCAGGCTCCCTTGAGCCGGTGGGGCTGACGAGCCCTGGTTACGCACCTGCGTGTCACGAGCGGTACCGGACCTGAGAATATTTTTCGGCAGCCTACGCAGCAACCCTACTTACATGCCTATTCCCTGCTGACGAGAGGTAACAACCTCGAAACACGTGTCCAGGGATGGCCAACGTGACAGTTATTTTTGCTCAAGACTCTGGCAGAGGCGCATCCGCTGATGCTTACTTCATGGACCATAATGCTTTGGGGTAACACGCTGGTAGGACAAGCAGTGTGCGACCAATAGGACTTTCTTTTATATTCAGGCTCCCTTGAGCCGGTGGGGCTGACGAGCCCTGGTTACGCACCTGCGTGTCACGAGCGGTACCGGACCTGAGAATATTTTTCGGCCGCCTACGCAGCAACCCTACATACATGCCTATTCCCTGCTGACGAGAGGTAACAACCTCGAAACACGTGTCCAGGGATGGCCAACGTGACAGTTATTTATGCTCAAGACTCTGGCAGAGGCGCACCCGCTGATGCTTACTTCATGGACCATAATGCTTTGGGGTAACACGCTGGTAGGACAAGCAGTGTGCGACCAATTGGACTTTCTTTTATATTCAGGCTCCCTTGAGCCGGTGGGGCTGACGAGCCCTGGTTACGCACCTGCGTGTCACAAGCGGTACCGGACCTGAGAATATTTTTCGGCAGCCTACGCAGCAACCCTACATACATGCCTATTCCCTGCTGACGAGAGGTAACAACCTCGAAACACGTGTCCAGGGATGGCCAACGTGACAGTTATTTTTGCTCAAGACTCTGGCAGAGGCGCATCCGCTGATGCTTACTTCATGGACCATAATGCTTTGGGGTAACACGCTGGTAGGACAAGCAGTGTGCGACCAATTGGACTTTATTTTATATTCAGGCTCCCTTGAGCCGGTGGGGCTGACGAGCCCTGGTTACGCACCTGCATGTCACGAGCGGTATCGGACCTGAGAATATTTTTCGGCAGCCTACGCAGCAACCCTACATACATGCCTATTCCCTGCTGACGAGAGGTAACAACCTCGAAACACGTGTCCAGGGATGGCCAACGTGACAGTTATTTTTGCTCAAGACTCTGGAAGAGGCGCACCCGCTGATGCTTACTTCATGGACCATAATGCTTTGGGGTAACACGCTGGTAGGACAAGCAGTGTGCGACCAATTGGACTTTCTTTTATATTCAGGCTCCCTTGAGCTGGTGGGGCTGATGAGCCCTGGTTACGCACCTGCGTGTCACAAGCGGTACCGGACCTGAGAATATTTTACGGCAGCCTACGCAGCAACCCTACATACATGCCTATTCCCTGCTGACGAGCGGTAACAACCTCGAAACACGTGTCCAGGGATGGCCAACGTGACAGTTATTTTTGCTCAAGACTCTGGCAGAGGCGCACCCGCTGATGCTTACTTCACGGACCATAATGCTTTGGGGTAACACGCTGGTAGGACAAGCAGTGTGCGACCAATTGGACTTTCTTTTATATTCAGGCTCCCTTGAACCGGTGGGGCTGACGAGCCCTGGTTACGCACCTGCATGTCACGAGCGGTACCGGACCTGAGAATATTTTTCGGCAGCCTACGCAGCAACCCTACATACATGCATATTCCCTGCTGACGAGAGGTAACAACCTCGAAACACGTGTCCAGGGATGGCCAACGTGACAGTTATTTATGCTCAAGACTCTGGCAGAGGCGCACCCGCTGATGCTTACTTCATGGACCATAATGCTTTGGGGTAACACGCTGGTAGGACAAGCAGTGTGCAACCAATTGGACTTTCTTTTATATTCAGGCTCCCTTGAGCCGGTGGGGCTGACGAGCCCTGGTTACGCACCTGCGTGTCACGAGCGGTACCGGACCTGAGAATATTTTTCGGCAGCCTACGCCGCAACCCTACATACATGCCTATTCCCTGCTGACGAGAGGTAACAACCTCGAAACACGTGTCCAGGGATGGCCAACGTGACAGTTATTTTTGCTCAAGACTCTGGCAGAGGCGCATCCGCTGATGCTTACTTCATGGACCATAATGCTTTGGGGTAACACGCTGGTAGGACAAGCAGTGTGCAACCAATTGGACTTTATTTTATATTCAGGCTCCCTTGAGCCGGTGGGGCTGACGAGCCCTGGTTACGCACCTGCATGTCACGAGCGGTATCGGACCTGAGAATATTTTTTGGAAGCCTACGCAGCAACCCTACATACATGCCTATTCCCTGCTGACGAGAGGTAACAACCTCGAAACACGTGTCCAGGGATGGCCAACGTGACAGTTATTTGTGCTCAAGACTCTGGCAGAGGCGCACCAGCTGATGCTTACTTCATGGACCATAATGCTTTGGGGTAACACGCTGGTAGGACAAGCAGTGTGCAACCAATTGGACTTTCTTTTATATTCAGGCTCCCTTGAGCCGGTGGGGCTGACGAGCCCTGGTTACGCACCTGCGTGTCACGAGCGGTACCGGACCGGAGAATATTTTTCGGCAGCCTACGCAGCAACCCTACATACATGCCTATTCCCTGCTGACGAGAGGTAACAACCTCGAAACACGTGTCCAGGGATGGCCAACGTGACAGTTATTTGTGCTCAAGACTCTGGCAGAGGCGCACCCGCTGATGCTTACTTCATGGACCATAATGCTTTGGGGTAACACGCTGGTAGGACAAGCAGTGTGCGACCAATTGGACTTTCTTTTATATTCAGGCTCCCTTGAGCCGGTGCGGCTGACGAGCCCTGGTTACGCACCTGCGTGTCACAAGCGGTACCGGACCTGAGAATATTTTTCGGCTGCCTACGCAGCAACCCTACATACATGCCTATTCCCTGCTGACGAGCGGTAACAACCTCGAAACACGTGTCCAGGGATGGCCAACGTGACAGTTATTTTTGCTCAAGACTCTGGCAGAGGTGCACCCGCTGATGCTTACTTCACGGACCATAATGCTTTGGGGTAACACGCTGGTAGGACAAGCAGTGTGCGACCAATTGGACTTTCTTTTATATTCAGGCTCCCTTGAGCCGGTGGGGCTGACGAGCCCTGGTTACGCACCTGCATGTCACGAGCGGTACCGGACCTGAGAATATTTTTCGGCAGCCTACGCAGCAACCCTACATACATGCCTATTCCCTGCTGACGAGAGGTAAAAACCTCGAAACACGTGTCCAGAGATGGCCAACGTGACAGTTATATTTGCTCAAGACTCTGGCAGAGGCACTCCAGCGGATGCTTACTTCATGGACCATAATGCTTTGGGGTAACACGCCGGTAGGACAAGCAGTGTGCGACCAATTGGACTTTCTTTTATATTCAGGCTCCCTTGAGCCGGTGGGGCTGACGAGCCCTGGTTACGCACCTGCGTGTCACGAGCGGTACCGGACCTGAGAATATTTTTCGGCAGCCTACGCAGCAACCCTACATACATGCCTATTCCCTGCTGACGAGAGGTAACAACCTCAAAACACGTGTCCAGGGATGGCCAACGTGACAGTTATTTTTGCTCAAGACTCTGGCAGAGGTGCACCCGCTGATGCTTACTTCATGGACCATAATGCTTTGGGGTAACACGCTGGTAGGACAAGCAGTGTGCGACCAATTGGACTTTCTTTTATATTCAGGCTCCCTTGAGCCGGTGGGGCTGACGAGCCCTGGTTTCGCACCTGCGTGTCACGAGCGGTACCGGACATGAGAATATTTTTCGGCAGCCTACGCAGCAACCCTACATACATGCCTATTCCCTGCTGACGAGAGGTAACAACCTCGAAACACGTGTCCAGGGATGGCCAACGTGACAGTTATTTTTGCTCAACACTCTGGCAGAGGTGCACCCGCTGATGCTTACTTCATGGACCATAATGCTTTGGGGTAACACACTGGTAGGACAAGCAGTGTGCGACCAATTGGACTTTCTTTTATATTCAGGCTCCCTTGAGCCGGTGGGGCTGACGAGCCCTGGTTACGCACCTGCGTGTCACAAGCGGTACCGGACCTGAGAATATTTTTCGGCAGCCTACGCAGCAACCCTACATACATGCCTATTCCCTGCTGACGAGAGGTAACAACCTCGAAACACGTGTCCAGGGATGGCCAACGTGACAGTTATTTTTGCTCAAGACTCTGGCAGAGGCGCATCCGCTGATGCTTACTTCATGGACCATAATGCTTTGGGGTAACACGCTGGTAGGACAAGCAGTGTGCGACCAATTGGACTTTATTTTATATTCAGGCTCCCTTGAGCCGGTGGGGCTGACGAGCCCTGGTTACGCACCTGCATGTCACGAGCGGTATCGGACCTGAGAATATTTTTCGGCAGCCTACGCAGCAACCCTACATACATGCCTATTCCCTGCTGACGAGAGGTAACAACCTCGAAACACGTGTCCAGGGATGGCCAACGTGACAGTTATTTTTGCTCAAGACTCTGGAAGAGGCGCACCCGCTGATGCTTACTTCATGGACCATAATGCTTTGGGGTAACACGCTGGTAGGACAAGCAGTGTGCGACCAATTGGACTTTCTTTTATATTCAGGCTCCCTTGAGCTGGTGGGGCTGACGAGCCCTGGTTACGCACCTGCGTGTCACAAGCGGTACCGGACCTGAGAATATTTTTCGGCAGCCTACGCAGCAACCCTACATACATGCCTATTCCCTGCTGACGAGCGGTAACAACCTCGAAACACGTGTCCAGGGATGGCCAACGTGACAGTTATTTTTGCTCAAGACTCTGGCAGAGGCGCACCCGCTGATGCTTACTTCACGGACCATAATGCTTTGGGGTAACACGCTGGTAGGACAAGCAGTGTGCGACCAATTGGACTTTCTTTTATATTCAGGCTCCCTTGAACCGGTGGGGCTGACGAGCCCTGGTTACGCACCTGCATGTCACGAGCGGTACCGGACCTGAGAATATTTTTCGGCAGCCTACGCAGCAACCCTACATACATGCATATTCCCTGCTGACGAGAGGTAACAACCTCGAAACACGTGTCCAGGGATGGCCAACGTGACAGTTATTTATGCTCAAGACTCTGGCAGAGGCGCACCCGCTGATGCTTACTTCATGGACCATAATGCTTTGGGGTAACACGCTGGTAGGACAAGCAGTGTGCGACCAATTGGACTTTATTTTATATTCAGGCTCCCTTGAGCCGGTGGGGCTGACGAGCCCTGGTACGCACCTGCATGTCACGAGCGGTACCGGACCTGAGAATATTTTTCGGCAGCCTACGCAGCAACCCTACATACATGCCTATTCCCTGCTGACGAGCGGTAACAACCTCGAAACACGTGTCCAGGGATGGCCAACGTGACAGTTATTTTTGCTCAAGACTCTGGCAGAGGCGCACCCGCTGATGCTTACTTCACGGACCATAATGCTTTGGGGTAACACGCTGGTAGGACAAGCAGTGTGCGACCAATTGGACTTTCTTTCATATTCAGGCTCCCTTGAACCGGTGGGGCTGACGAGCCCTGGTTACGCACCTGCATGTCACGAGCGGTACCGGACCTGAGAATATTTTTCGGCAGCCTACGCAGCAACCCTACATACATGCATATTCCCTGCTGACGAGAGGTAACAACCTCGAAACACGTGTCCAGGGATGGCCAACGTGACAGTTATTTATGCTCAAGACTCTGGCAGAGGCGCACCTGCTGATGCTTACTTCATGGACCATAATGCTTTGGGGTAACACGCTGGTAGGACAAGCAGTGTGCTACCAATTGGACTTTCTTTTATATTCAGGCTCCCTTGAGCCGGTGGGGCTGACGAGCCCTGGTTACGCACCTGCGTGTCACGAGCGGTACCGGACCTGAGAATATTTTTCGGCAGCCTACGCAGCAACCCTACATACATGCCTATTCCCTGCTGACGAGAGGTAACAACCTCGAAACACGTGTCCAGGGATGGCCAACGTGACAGTTATTTTTGCTCAAGACTCTGGCAGAGGCGCATCCGCTGATGCTTACTTCATGGACCATAATGCTTTGGGGTAACACGCTGGTAGGACAAGCAGTGTGCGACTAATTGGACTTTATTTTATATTCAGGCTCCCTTGAGCCGGTGGGGCTGACGAGCCCTGGTTACGCACCTGCATGTCACGAGCGGTATCGGACCTGAGAATATTTTTTGGCAGCCTACGCAGCAACCCTACATACATGCCTATTCCCTGCTGACGAGAGGTAACAACCTCGAAACACGTGTCCAGGGATGGCCAACGTGACAGTTATTTGTGCTCAAGACTCTGGCAGAGGCGCACCCGCTGATGCTTACTTCATGGACCATAATGCTTTGGGGTAACACGCTGGTAGGACAAGCAGTGTGCGACCAATTGGACTTTCTTTTATATTCAGGCTCCCTTGAGCCGGTGGGGCTGACGAGCCCTGGTTACGCACCTGCGTGTCACAAGCGGTACCGGACCTGAGAATATTTTTCGGCAGCCTACGCAGCAACCCTACATACATGCCTATTCCCTGCTGACGAGCGGTAACAACCTCGAAACACGTGTCCAGGGATGGCCAACGTGACAGTTATTTTTGCTCAAGACTCTGGCAGAGGCGCACCCGCTGATGCTTACTTCACGGACCATAATGCTTTGGGGTAACACGCTGGTAGGACAAGCAGTGTGCGACCAATTGGACTTTCTTTTATATTCAGGCTCCCTTGAGCCGGTGGGGCTGACGAGCCCTGGTTACGCACCTGCATGTCACGAGCGGTACCGGACCTGAGAATATTTTTCGGCAGCCTACGCAGCAACCCTACATACATGCATATTCCCTGCTGACGAGAGGTAACAACCTCGAAACACGTGTCCAGGGATGGCCAACGTGACAGTTATTTATGCTCAAGACTCTGGCAGAGGCGCACCCGCTGATGCTTACTTCATGGACCATAATGCTTTGGGGTAACACGCTGGTAGGACAAGCAGTGTGCGACCAATTGGACTTTCTTTTATATTCAGGCTCCCTTGAGCCGGTGGGGCTGACGAGCCCTGGTTACGCACCTGCGTGTCACGAGCGGTACCGGACCTGAGAATATTTTTCGGCAGCCTACGCAGCAACCCTACATACATGCCTATTCCCTGCTGACGAGAGGTAACAACCTCGAAACACGTGTCCAGGGATGGCCAACGTGACAGTTATTTTTGCTCAAGACTCTGGCAGAGGCGCATCCGCTGATGCTTACTTCATGGACCATAATGCTTTGGGGTAACACGCTGGTAGGACAAGCAGTGTGCGACCAATTGGACTTTATTTTATATTCAGGCTCCCTTGAGCCGGTGGGGCTGATGAGCCCTGGTTACGCACCTGCATGTCACGAGCGGTATCGGACCTGAGAATATTTTTCGGCAGCCTACGCAGCAACCCTACATACATGCCTATTCCCTGCTGACGAGAGGTAACAACCTCGAAACACGTGTCCAGGGATGGCCAACGTGACAGTTATTTTTGCTCAAGACTCTGGCAGAGGCGCACCCGCTGATGCTTACTTCATGGACCATAATGCTTTGGGGTAACACGCTGGTAGGACAAGCAGTGTGCGACCAATTGGACTTTCTTTTATATTCAGGCTCCCTTGAGCCGGTGGGGCTGACGAGCCCTGGTTACGCACCTGCGTGTCACAAGCGGTACCGGACCTGAGAATATTTTTCGGCAGCCTACGCAGCAACCCTACATACATGCCTATTCCCTGCTGATGAGCGGTAACAACCTCGAAACACATGTCCAGGGATGGCCAACGTGACAGTTATTTTTGCTCAAGACTCTGGCAGAGGCGCACCCGCTGATGCTTACTTCACGGACCATAATGCTTTGGGGTAACACGCTGGTAGGACAAGCAGTGTGCGACCAATTGGACTTTCTTTTATATTCAGGCTCCCTTGAACCGGTGGGGCTGACGAGCCCTGGTTACGCACCTGCATGTCACGAGCGGTACCGGACCTGAGAATATTTTTCGGCAGCCTACGCAGCAACCCTACATACATGCATATTCCCTGCTGACGAGAGGTAACAACCTCGAAACACGTGTCCAGGGATGGCCAACGTGACAGTTATTTATGCTCAAGACTCTGGCAGAGGCGCACCCGCTGATGCTTACTTCATGGACCATAATGCTTTGGGGTAACACGCTGGTAGGACAAGCAGTGTGCTACCAATTGGACTTTCTTTTATATTCAGGCTCCCTTGAGCCGGTGGGGCTGACGAGCCCTGGTTACGCACCTGCGTGTCACGAGCGGTACCGGACCTGAGAATATTTTTCGGCAGCCTACGCAGCAACCCTACATACATGCCTATTCCCTGCTGACGAGAGGTAACAACCTCGAAACACGTGTCCAGGGATGGCCAACGTGACAGTTATTTTTGCTCAAGACTCTGGCAGAGGCGCATCCGCTGATGCTTACTTCATGGACCATAATGCTTTGGGGTAACACGCTGGTAGGACAAGCAGTGTGCGACCAATTGGACTTTATTTTATATTCAGGCTCCCTTGAGCCGGTGGGGCTGACGAGCCCTGGTTACGCACCTGCATGTCACGAGCGGTATCGGACCTGAGAATATTTTTTGGCAGCCTACGCAGCAACCCTACATACATGCCTATTCCCTGCTGACGAGAGGTAACAACCTCGAAACACGTGTCCAGGGATGGCCAACGTGACAGTTATTTGTGCTCAAGACTCTGGCAGAGGCGCACCCGCTGATGCTTACTTCATGGACCATAATGCTTTGGGGTAACACGCTGGTAGGACAAGCAGTGTGCGACCAATTGGACTTTCTTTTATATTCAGGCTCCCTTGAGCCGGTGGGGCTGACGAGCCCTGGTTACGCACCTGCGTGTCACAAGCGGTACCGGACCTGAGAATATTTTTCGGCAGCCTACGCAGCAACCCTACATACATGCCTATTCCCTGCTGACGAGAGGTAACAACCTCGAAACACGTGTCCAGGGATGGCCAACGTGACAGTTATTTTTGCTCAAGACTCTGGCAGAGGCGCACCCGCTGATGCTTACTTCTTGGACCATAATGCTTTGGGGTAACAATCTGGTAGGACAAGCAGTGTGCGACCACTTGGACTTTCTTTTATATTCAGGATCCCTTGAGCCGGTGGGGCTGACGAGCCCTGGTTACGCACCTGCGTGTCACGAGCGGTAACGGACCTGAGAATATTTTTCGGCAGCCTACGCAGCAACCCTACATACATGCCTATTCCCTGCTGACGAGAGGTAACAACCTCGAAACACGTGTCCAGGGATGGCCAACGTGACAGTTATTTTTGCTCAAGACTCTGGCAGAGGCGCACCCGCTGATGCTTACTTCATGGACCATAATGCTTTGGGGTAACACGCTGGTAGGACAAGCAGTGTGCAACCAATTGGACTTTCTTTATATTCAGGCTCCCTTGAGCCGGTGGGGCTGACGAGCCCTGGTTACGCACCTGCATGTCACGAGCGGTACCGGACCTGAGAATATTTTTCGGCAGCCTACGCAGCAACCCTACATACATGCCTACTCCCTGCTGACGAGAGGTAACAACCTCGAAACACGTGTCCAGGGATGGCCAACGTGACAGTTATTTTTGCTCAAGACTCTGGCAGAGGCGCACCCGCTGATGCTTACTTCATGGACCATAATGCTTTGGGGTAACACTCCGGTAGGACAAGCAGTGTGCAACCAATTGGACTTTCTTTTATATTCAGGCTCCCTTGAGCCGGTGGGGCTGACGAGCCCTGGTTACGCACCTGCGTGTCACGAGCGGTACCGGATCTGAGAATATTTTTCGGCAGCCTACGCAGCAACCCTACATACATGCCTATTCCCTGCTGACGAGAGGTAACAACCTCGAAACACATGTCCAGGGATGGCCAACGTGACAGTTATTTTTGCTCAAGACTCTGGCAGAGGCGTAGCCACTGATGCTTACTTCATGGACCATAATGCTTTGGGGTAACACGCTGGTAGGACAAGCAGTATGCGACCAATTGGACTTTCTTTTATATTCAGGCTCCCTTGAGCCGGTGGGGCTGACGAGCCCTGGTTACGCACCTGCATGTCACGAGCGGTACCGGACCTGAGAATATTTTTCGGCAGCCTACGCAGCAACCCTACATACATGCATATTCCCTGCTGACGAGAGGTAACAACCTCGAAACACGTGTCCAGGGATGGCCAACGTGACAGTTATTTATGCTCAAGACTCTGGCAGAGGCGCACCCGCTGATGCTTACTTCATGGACCATAATGCTTTGGGGTAACACGCTGGTAGGACAAGCAGTGTGCGACCAATTGGACTTTCTTTTATATTCAGGCTCCCTTGAGCCGGTGGGGCTGACGAGCCCTGGTTACGCACCTGCATGTCACGAGCGGTACCGGACCTGAGAATATTTTTCGGCAGCCTACGCAGCAACCCTACATACATGCATATTCCCTGCTGACGAGAGGTAACAACCTCGAAACACGTGTCCAGGGATGGCCAACGTGACAGTTATTTATGCTCAAGACTCTGGCAGAGGCGCACCCGCTGATGCTTACTTCATGGACCATAATGCTTTGGGGTAACACGCTGGTAGGACAAGCAGTGTGCGACCAATTGGACTTTCTTTTATATTCAGGCTCCCTTGAGCCGGTGGGGCTGACGAGCCCTGGTTACGCACCTGCGTGTCACAAGCGGTACCGGACCTGAGAATATTTTTCGGCAGCCTACGCAGCAACCCTACATACATGCCTATTCCCTGCTGACGAGAGGTAACAACCTCGAAACACGTGTCCAGGGATGGCCAACGTGACAGTTATTTTTGCTCAAGACTCTGGCAGAGGCGCATCCGCTGATGCTTACTTCATGGACCATAATGCTTTGGGGTAACACGCTGGTAGGACAAGCAGTGTGCGACCAATTGGACTTTATTTTATATTCAGGCTCCCTTGAGCCGGTGGGGCTGACGAGCCCTGGTTACGCACCTGCATGTCACGAGCGGTACCGGACCTGAGAATATTTTTCGGCAGCCTACGCAGCAACCCTACATACATGCATATTCCCTGCTGACGAGAGGTAACAACCTCGAAACACGTGTCCAGGGATGGCCAACGTGACAGTTATTTATGCTCAAGACTCTGGCAGAGGCGCACCCGCTGATGCTTACTTCATGGACCATAATGCTTTGGGGTAACACGCTGGTAGGACAAGCAGTGTGCGACCAATTGGACTTTCTTTTATATTCAGGCTCCCTTGAGCCGGTGGGGCTGACGAGCCCTGGTTACGCACCTGGGTGTCACGAGCGGTACCGGACCTGAGAATATTTTTCGGCAGCCTACGCAGCAACCCTACATACATGCCTATTCCCTGCTGACGAGAGGTAACAATCTCGAAACACGTGTCCAGGGATGGCCAACGTGACAGTTATTTTTGCTCAAGACTCTGGCAGAGGCGCATCCGCTGATGCTTACTTCATGGACCATAATGCTTTGGGGTAACACGCTGGTAGGACAAGCAGTGTGCGACCAATTGGACTTTATTTTATATTCAGGCTCCCTTGAGCCGGTGGGGCTGATGAGCCCTGGTTACGCACCTGCATGTCACGAGCGGTATCGGACCTGAGAATATTTTTCGGCAGCCTACGCAGCAACCCTACATACATGCCTATTCCCTGCTGACGAGAGGTAACAACCTCGAAACACGTGTCCAGGGATGGCCAAAGTAACAGTTATTTTTGCTCAAGACTCTGGCAGAGGCGCACCCGCTGATGCTTACTTCATGGACCATAATGCTTTGGGGTAACACGCTGGTAGGACAAGCAGTGTGCGACCAATTGGACTTTCTTTTATATTCAGGCTCCCTTGAGCCGGTGGGGCTGACGAGCCCTGGTTACGCACCTGCGTGTCACAAGCGGTACCGGACCTGAGAATATTTTTCGGCAGCTTACGCAGCAACCCTACATACATGCCTATTCCCTGCTGACGAGCGGTAACAACCTCGAAACACGTGTCCAGGGATGGCCAACGTGACAGTTATTTTTGCTCAAGACTCTGGCAGAGGCGCACCCGCTGATGCTTACTTCACGGACCACAATGCTTTGGGGTAACACGCTGGTAGGACAAGCAGTGTGCGACCAATTGGACTTTCTTTTATATTCAGGCTCCCTTGAACCGGTGGGGCTGACGAGCCCTGGTTACGCACCTGCATGTCACGAGCGGTACCGGACCTGAGAATATTTTTCGGCAGCCTACGCAGCAACCCTACATACATGCATATTCCCTGCTGACGAGAGGTAACAACCTCGAAACACGTGTCCAGGGATGGCCAACGTGACAGTTATTTATGCTCAAGACTCTGTCAGAGGCGCACCCGCTGATGCTTACTTCATGGACCATAATGCTTTGGGGTAACACGCTGGTAGGACAAGCAGTGTGCTACCAATTGGACTTTCTTTTATATTCAGGCTCCCTTGAGCCGGTGGGGCTGACGAGCCCTGGTTACGCACCTGCGTGTCACGAGCGGTACCGGACCTGAGAATATTTTTCGGCAGCCTACGCAGCAACCCTACATACATGCCTATTCCCTGCTGACGAGAGGTAACAACCTCGAAACACGTGTCCAGGGATGGCCAACGTGACAGTTATTTTTGCTCAAGACTCTGGCAGAGGCGCATCCGCTGATGCTTACTTCATGGACCATAATGCTTTGGGGTAACACGCTGGTAGGACAAGCAGTGTGCGACCAATTGGACTTTATTTTATATTCAGGCTCCCTTGAGCCGGTGGGGCTGACGAGCCCTGGTTACGCACCTGCATGTCACGAGCGGTATCGGACCTGAGAATATTTTTTGGCAGCCTACGCAGCAACCCTACATACATGCCTATTCCCTGCTGACGAGAGGTAACAACCTCGAAACACGTGTCCAGGGATGGCCAACGTGACAGTTATTTGTGCTCAAGACTCTGGCAGAGGCGCACCCGCTGATGCTTACTTCATGGACCATAATGCTTTGGGGTAACACGCTGGTAGGACAAGCAGTGTGCGACCAATTGGACTTTCTTTTATATTCAGGCTCCCTTGAGCCGGTGGGGCTGACGAGCCCTGGTTACGCACCTGCGTGTCACAAGCGGTACCGGACCTGAGAATATTTTTCGGCAGCCTACGCATCAACCCTACATACATGCCTATTCCCTGCTGACGAGCGGTAACAACCTCGAAACACGTGTCCAGGGATGGCCAACGTGACAGTTATTTTTGCTCAAGACTCTGGCAGAGGCGCACCCGCTGATGCTTACTTCACGGACCATAATGCTTTGGGATAACACGCTGGTAGGACAAGCAGTGTGCGACCAATTGGACTTTCTTTTATATTCAGGCTCCCTTGAGCCGGTGGGGCTGACGAGCCCTGGTTACGCACCTGCATGTCACGAGCGGTACCGGACCTGAGAATATTTTTCGGCAGCCTACGCAGCAACCCTACATACATGCCTATTCCCTGCTGACGAGAGGTAACAACCTCGAAACACGTGTCCAGAGATGGCCAACGTGACAGTTATTTTTGCTCAAGACTCTGGCAGAGGCACTCCCGCGGATGCTTTCTTCATGGACCATAATGCTTTGGGGTAACACGCCGGTAGGAGAAGCAGTGTGCGACCAATTGGACTTTCTTTTATATTCAGGCTCCCTTGAGCCGGTGGGGCTGACGAGCCCTGGTTACGCACCTGCGTGTCACGAGCGGTACCGGACCTGAGAATATTTTTCGTCAGCCTACGCAGCAACCCTACATACATGCCTATTCCCTGCTGACGAGAGGTAACAACCTCGAAACACGTGTCCAGGGATGGCCAACGTGACAGTTATTTTTGCTCAAGACTCTGGCAGAGGCGCACCCGCTGATGCTTACTTCATGGACCATAATGCTTTGGGGTAACACGCTGGTAGGACAAGCAGTGTGCGACCAATTGGACTTTCTTTTATATTCAGGCTCCCTTGAGCCGGTGGGGCTGACGAGCCCTGGTTACGCACCTGCGTGTCACGAGCGGTACCGGACCTGAGAATATTTTTCGGCAGCCTACGCAGCAACCCTACTTACATGCCTATTCCCTGCTGACGAGAGGTAACAACCTCGAAACACGTGTCCAGGGATGGCCAACGTGACAGTTATTTTTGCTCAAGACTCTGGCAGAGGCGCATCCGCTGATGCTTACTTCATGGACCATAATGCTTTGGGGTAACACGCTGGTAGGACAAGCAGTGTGCGACCAATTGGACTTTATTTTATATTCAGGCTCCCTTGAGCCGGTGGGGCTGACGAGCCCTGGTACGCACCTGCATGTCACGAGCGGTACCGGACCTGAGAATATTTTTCGGCAGCCTACGCAGCAACCCTACATACATGCCTATTCCCTGCTGACGAGCGGTAACAACCTCGAAACACGTGTCCAGGGATGGCCAACGTGACAGTTATTTTTGCTCAAGACTCTGGCAGAGGCGCACCCGCTGATGCTTACTTCACGGACCATAATGCTTTGGGGTAACACGCTGGTAGGACAAGCAGTGTGCGACCAATTGGACTTTCTTTTATATTCAGGCTCCCTTGAACCGGTGGGGCTGCTGAGCCCTGGTTACGCACCTGCATGTCACGAGCGGTACCGGACCTGAGAATATTTTTCGGCAGCCTACGCAGCAACCCTACATACATGCATATTCCCTGCTGACGAGAGGTAACAACCTCAAAACACGTGTCCAGGGATGGCCAACGTGACAGTTATTTATGCTCAAGACTCTGGCAGAGGCGCACCCGCTGATGCTTACTTCATGGACCATAATGCTTTGGGGTAACACGCTGGTAGCACAAGCAGTGTGCTACCAATTGGACTTTCTTTTATATTCAGGCTCCCTTGACCCGGTGGGGCTGACGAGCCCTGGTTACGCACCTGCGTGTCACGAGCGGTACCGGACCTGAGAATATTTTTCGGCAGCCTACGCAGCAACCCTACATACATGCCTATTCCCTGCTGACGAGAGGTAACAACCTCGAAACACGTGTCCAGGGATGGCCAACGTGACAGTTATTTTTGCTCAAGACTCTGGCAGAGGCGCATCCGCTGATGCTTACTTCATGGACCATAATGCTTTGGGGTAACACGCTGGTAGGACAAGCAGTGTGCGACCAATTGGACTTTATTTTATATTCAGGCTCCCTTGAGCCGGTGGGGCTGACGAGCCCTGGTTACGCACCTGCATGTCACGAGCGGTATCGGACCTGAGAATATTTTTTGGCAGCCTACGCAGCAACCCTACATACATGCCTATTCCCTGCTGACGAGAGGTAACAACCTCGAAACACGTGTCCAGGGATGGCCAACGTGACAGTTATTTGTGCTCAAGACTCTGGCAGAGGCGCACCCGCTGATGCTTACTTCATGGACCATAATGCTTTGGGGTAACACGCTGGTAGGACAAGCAGTGTGCGACCAATTGGACTTTCTTTTATATTCAGGCTCCCTTGAGCCGGTGGGGCTGACGAGCCCTGGTTACGCACCTGCGTGTCACAAGCGGTACCGGACCTGAGAATATTTTTCGGCAGCCTACGCAGCAACCCTACATACATGCCTATTCCCTGCTGACGAGCGGTAACAACCTCGAAACACGTGTCCAGGGATGGCCAACGTGACAGTTATTTTTGCTCAAGACTCTGGCAGAGGCGCACCCGCTGATGCTTACTTCACGGACCATAATGCTTTGGGGTAACACGCTGGTAGGACAAGCAGTGTGCGACCAATTGGACTTTCTTTTATATTCAGGCTCCCTTGAGCCGGTGGGGCTGACGAGCCCTGGTTACGCACCTGCATGTCACGAGCGGTACCGGACCTGAGAATATTTTTCGGCAGCCTACGCAGCAACCCTACATACATGCCTATTCCCTGCTGACGAGAGGTAACAACCTCGAAACACGTGTCCAGAGATGGCCAACGTGACAGTTATTTTTGCTCAAGACTCTGGCAGAGGCACTCCCGCGGATGCTTTCTTCATGGACCATAATGCTTTGGGGTAACACGCCGGTAGGACAAGCAGTGTGCGACCAATTGGACTTTCTTTTATATTCAGGCTCCCTTGAGCCGGTGGGGCTGAGGAGCCCTGGTTACGCACCTGCGTGTCACGAGCGGTACCGGACCTGAGAATATTTTTCGTCAGCCTACGCAGCAACCCTACATACATGCCTATTCCCTGCTGACGAGAGGTAACAACCTCGAAACACGTGTCCAGAGATGGCCAACGTGACAGTTATTTTTGCTCAAGACTCTGGCAGAGGCGCACCCGCTGATGCTTACTTCATAGACCATAATGCTTTGGGGTAACACGCTGGTAGGACAAGCAGTGTGCGACCAATTGGACTTTCTTTTATATTCAGGCTCCCTTGAGCCGGTGGGGCTGACGAGCCCTGGTTACGCACCTGCGTGTCACGAGCGGTACCGGACCTGAGAATATTTTTCGGCAGCCTACGCAGCAACCCTACTTACATGCCTATTCCCTGCTGACGAGAGGTAACAACCTCGAAACACGTGTCCAGGGATGGCCAACGTGACAGTTATTTTTGCTCAAGACTCTGGCAGAGGCGCATCCGCTGATGCTTACTTCATGGACCATAATGCTTTGGGGTAACACGCTGGTAGGACAAGCAGTGTGCGACCAATTGGACTTTATTTTATATTCAGGCTCCCTTGAGCCGGTGGGGCTGACGAGCCCTGGTACGCACCTGCATGTCACGAGCGGTATCGGACCTGAGAATATTTTTCGGCAGCCTACGCAGCAACCCTACATACATGCCTATTCCCTGCTGACGAGAGGTAACAACCTCGAAACACGTGTCCAGGGATGGCCAACGTGACAGTTATTTTTGCTCAAGACTCTGGCAGAGGCGCACCCGCTGATGCTTACTTCATGGACCATAATGCTTTGGGGTAACACGCTGGTAGGACAAGCAGTGTGCGACCAATTGGACTTTCTTTTATATTCAGGCTCCCTTGAGCCGGTGGGGCTGACGAGCCCTGGTTGTGCACCTGCGTGTCACAAGCGGTACCGGACCTGAGAATATTTTTCGGCAGCCTACGCAGCAACCCTACATACATGCCTATTCCCTGCTGACGAGCGGTAACAACCCCGAAACACGTGTCCAGGGATGGCCAACGTGACAGTTATTTTTGCTCAAGACTCTGGCAGAGGCGCACCCGCTGATGCTTACTTCACGGACCATAATGCTTTGGGGTAACACGCTGGTAGGACAAGCAGTGTGCGACCAATTGGACTTTCTTTTATATTCAGGCTCCCTTGAACCGGTGGGGCTGACGAGCCCTGGTTACGCACCTGCATGTCACGAGTGGTACCGGACCTGAGAATATTTTTCGGCAGCCTACGCAGCAACCCTACATACATGCATATTCCCTGCTGACGAGAGGTAACAACCTCGAAACACGTGTCCAGGGATGGCCAACGTGACAGTTATTTATGCTCAAGACTCTGGCAGAGGCGCACCCACTGATGCTTACTTCATGGACCATAATGCTTTGGGGTAACACGCTGGTAGGACAAGCAGTGTGCGACCAATTGGACTTTCTTTTATATTCAGGCTCCCTTGAGCCGGTGGGGCTGACGAGCCCTGGTTACGCACCTGCGTGTCACGAGCGGTACCGGACCTGAGAATATTTTTCGGCAGCCTACGCAGCAACCCTACATACATGCCTATTCCCTGCTGACGAGAGGTAACAACCTCGAAACACGTGTCCAGGGATGGCCAACGTGACAGTTATTTTTGCTCAAGACTCTGGCATAGGCGCATCCGCTGATGCTTACTTCATGGACCATAATGCTTTGGGGTAACACGCTGGTAGGACAAGCAGTGTGCGACCAATTGGACTTTATTTTATATTCAGGCTCCCTTGAGCCGGTGGGGCTGACGAGCCCTGGTTACGCACCTGCATGTCACGAGCGGTATCGGACCTGAGAATATTTTTTGGCAGCCTACGCAGCAACCCTACATACATGCCTATTCCCTGCTGACGAGAGGTAACAACCTCGAAACACGTGTCCAGGGATGGCCAACGTGACAGTTATTTGTGCTCAAGACTCTGGCAGAGGCGCACCCGCTGATGCTTACTTCATGGACCATAATGCTTTGGGGTAACACGCTGGTAGGACAAGCAGTGTGCGACCAATTGGACTTTCTTTTATATTCAGGCTCCCTTGAGCCGGTGGGGCTGACGAGCCCTGGTTACGCACCTGCGTGTCACAAGCGGTACCGGACCTGAGAATATTTTTCGGCAGCCTACGCAGCAACCCTACATACATGCCTATTCCCTGCTGACGAGCGGTAACAACCTCGAAACACGTGTCCAGGGATGGCCAACGTGACAGTTATTTTTGCTCAAGACTCTGGCAGAGGCGCACCCGCTGATGCTTACTTCACGGACCATAATGCTTTGGGGTAACACGCTGGTAGGACAAGCAGTGTGCGACCAATTGGACTTTCTTTTATATTCAGGCTCCCTTGAGCCGGTGGGGCTGACGAGCCCTGGTTACGCACCTGCATGTCACGAGCGGTACCGGACCTGAGAATATTTTTCGGCAGCCTACGCAGCAACCCTACATACATGCCTATTCCCTGCTGACGAGAGGTAACAACCTCGAAACACGTGTCCAGAGATGGCCAACGTGACAGTTATTTTTGCTCAAGACTCTGGCAGAGGCACTCCCGCGGATGGTTACTTCATGGACCATAATGCTTTGGGGTAACACGCCGGTAGGACAAGCAGTGTGCGACCAATTGGACTTTCTTTTATATTCAGGCTCCCTTGAGCCGGTGGGGCTGACGAGCCCTGGTTACGCACCTGCGTGTCACGAGCGGTACCGGACCTGAGAATATTTTTCGGCAGCCTACGCAGCAACCCTACATACATGCCTATTCCCTGCTGACTAGAGGTAACAACCTCGAAACACGTGTCCAGGGATGGCCAACGTGACAGTTATTTTTGCTCAAGACTCTGGCAGAGGCGCACCCGCTGATGCTTACTTCATGGACCATAATGCTTTGGGGTAACACTCCGGTAGGACAAGCAGTGTGCAACCAATTGGACTTTCTTTTATATTCAGGCTCCCTTGAGCCGGTGGGGCTGACGAGCCCTGGTTACGCACCTGCGTGTCACGAGCGGTACCGGACCTGAGAATATTTTTCGTCAGCCTACGCAGCAACCCTACATACATGCCTATTCCCTGCTGACGAGAGGTAACAACCTCGAAACACGTGTCCAGGGATGGCCAACGTGACAGTTATTTTTGCTCAAGACTCTGGCAGAGGCGCACCCGCTGATGCTTACTTCATGGACCATAATGCTTTGGGGTAACACGCTGGTAGGACAAGCAGTGTGCGACCAATTGGACTTTCTTTTATATTCAGGCTCCCTTGAGCCGGTGGGGCTGACGAGCCCTGGTTACGCACCTGCGTGTCACGAGCGGTACCGGACCTGAGAATATTTTTCGGCAGCCTACGCAGCAACCCTACTTACATGCCTATTCCCTGCTGACGAGAGGTAACAACCTCGAAACACGTGTCCAGGGATGGCCAACGTGACAGTTATTTTTGCTCAAGACTCTGGCAGAGGCGCATCCGCTGATGCTTACTTCATGGACCATAATGCTTTGGGGTAACACGCTGGTAGGACAAGCAGTGTGCGACCAATTGGACTTTCTTTTATATTCAGGCTCCCTTGAGCCGGTGGGGCTGACGAGCCCTGGTTACGCACCTGCGTGTCACGAGCGGTACCGGACCTGAGAATATTTTTCGGCAGCCTACGCAGCAACCCTACTTACATGCCTATTCCCTGCTGACGAGAGGTAACAACCTCGAAACACGTGTCCAGGGATGGCCAACGTGACAGTTATTTTTGCTCAAGACTCTGGCAGAGGCGCATCCGCTGATGCTTACTTCATGGACCATAATGCTTTGGGGTAACACGCTGGTAGGACAAGCAGTGTGCGACCAATAGGACTTTCTTTTATATTCAGGCTCCCTTGAGCCGGTGGGGCTGACGAGCCCTGGTTACGCACCTGCGTGTCACGAGCGGTACCGGACCTGAGAATGTTTTTCGGCAGCCTACGCAGCAACCCTACATACATGCCTATTCCCTGCTGACGAGAGGTAACAACCTCGAAACACGTGTCCAGGGATGGCCAACGTGACAGTTATTTATGCTCAAGACTCTGGCAGAGGCGCACCCGCTGATGCTTACTTCATGGACCATAATGCTTTGGGGTAACACGCTGGTAGGACAAGCAGTGTGCGACCAATTGGACTTTCTTTTATATTCAGGCTCCCTTGAGCCGGTGGGGCTGACGAGCCCTGGTTACGCACCTGCGTGTCACAAGCGGTACCGGACCTGAGAATATTTTTCGTCAGCCTACGCAGCAACCCTACATACATGCCTATTCCCTGCTGACGAGAGGTAACAACCTCGAAACACGTGTCCAGGGATGGCCAACGTGACAGTTATTTTTGCTCAAGACTCTGGCAGAGGCGCATCCGCTGATGCTTACTTCATGGACCATAATGCTTTGGGGTAACACGCTGGTAGGACAAGCAGTGTGCGACCAATTGGACTTTATTTTATATTCAGGCTCCCTTGAGCCGGTGGGGCTGACGAGCCCTGGTTACGCACCTGCATGTCACGAGCGGTATCGGACCTGAGAATATTTTTCGGCAGCCTACGCAGCAACCCTACATACATGCCTATTCCCTGCTGACGAGAGGTAACAACCTCGAAACACGTGTCCAGGGATGGCCAACGTGACAGTTATTTTTGCTCAAGACTCTGGAAGAGGCGCACCCGCTGATGCTTACTTCATGGACCATAATGCTTTGGGGTAACACGCTGGTAGGACAAGCAGTGTGCGACCAATTGGACTTTCTTTTATATTCAGGCTCCCTTGAGCCGGTGGGGCTGACGAGCCCTGGTTACGCACCTGCGTGTCACGAGCGGTACCGGACCTGAGAATATTTTTCGGCAGCCTACGCAGCAACCCTACTTACATGCCTATTCCCTGCTGACGAGAGGTAACAACCTCGAAACACGTGTCCAGGGATGGCCAACGTGACAGTTATTTTTGCTCAAGACTCTGGCAGAGGCGCATCCGCTGATGCTTACTTCATGGACCATAATGCTTTGGGGTAACACGCTGGTAGGACAAGCAGTGTGCGACCAATAGGACTTTCTTTTATATTCAGGCTCCCTTGAGCCGGTGGGGCTGACGAGCCCTGGTTACGCACCTGCGTGTCACGAGCGGTACCGGACCTGAGAATATTTTTCGGCCGCCTACGCAGCAACCCTACATACATGCCTATTCCCTGCTGACGAGAGGTAACAACCTCGAAACACGTGTCCAGGGATGGCCAACGTGACAGTTATTTATGCTCAAGACTCTGGCAGAGGCGCACCCGCTGATGCTTACTTCATGGACCATAATGCTTTGGGGTAACACGCTGGTAGGACAAGCAGTGTGCGACCAATTGGACTTTCTTTTATATTCAGGCTCCCTTGAGCCGGTGGGGCTGACGAGCCCTGGTTACGCACCTGCGTGTCACAAGCGGTACCGGACCTGAGAATATTTTTCGGCAGCCTACGCAGCAACCCTACATACATGCCTATTCCCTGCTGACGAGAGGTAACAACCTCGAAACACGTGTCCAGGGATGGCCAACGTGACAGTTATTTTTGCTCAAGACTCTGGCAGAGGCGCATCCGCTGATGCTTACTTCATGGACCATAATGCTTTGGGGTAACACGCTGGTAGGACAAGCAGTGTGCGACCAATTGGACTTTATTTTATATTCAGGCTCCCTTGAGCCGGTGGGGCTGACGAGCCCTGGTTACGCACCTGCATGTCACGAGCGGTATCGGACCTGAGAATATTTTTCGGCAGCCTACGCAGCAACCCTACATACATGCCTATTCCCTGCTGACGAGAGGTAACAACCTCGAAACACGTGTCCAGGGATGGCCAACGTGACAGTTATTTTTGCTCAAGACTCTGGAAGAGGCGCACCCGCTGATGCTTACTTCATGGACCATAATGCTTTGGGGTAACACGCTGGTAGGACAAGCAGTGTGCGACCAATTGGACTTTCTTTTATATTCAGGCTCCCTTGAGCTGGTGGGGCTGATGAGCCCTGGTTACGCACCTGCGTGTCACAAGCGGTACCGGACCTGAGAATATTTTACGGCAGCCTACGCAGCAACCCTACATACATGCCTATTCCCTGCTGACGAGCGGTAACAACCTCGAAACACGTGTCCAGGGATGGCCAACGTGACAGTTATTTTTGCTCAAGACTCTGGCAGAGGCGCACCCGCTGATGCTTACTTCACGGACCATAATGCTTTGGGGTAACACGCTGGTAGGACAAGCAGTGTGCGACCAATTGGACTTTCTTTTATATTCAGGCTCCCTTGAACCGGTGGGGCTGACGAGCCCTGGTTACGCACCTGCATGTCACGAGCGGTACCGGACCTGAGAATATTTTTCGGCAGCCTACGCAGCAACCCTACATACATGCATATTCCCTGCTGACGAGAGGTAACAACCTCGAAACACGTGTCCAGGGATGGCCAACGTGACAGTTATTTATGCTCAAGACTCTGGCAGAGGCGCACCCGCTGATGCTTACTTCATGGACCATAATGCTTTGGGGTAACACGCTGGTAGGACAAGCAGTGTGCAACCAATTGGACTTTCTTTTATATTCAGGCTCCCTTGAGCCGGTGGGGCTGACGAGCCCTGGTTACGCACCTGCGTGTCACGAGCGGTACCGGACCTGAGAATATTTTTCGGCAGCCTACGCCGCAACCCTACATACATGCCTATTCCCTGCTGACGAGAGGTAACAACCTCGAAACACGTGTCCAGGGATGGCCAACGTGACAGTTATTTTTGCTCAAGACTCTGGCAGAGGCGCATCCGCTGATGCTTACTTCATGGACCATAATGCTTTGGGGTAACACGCTGGTAGGACAAGCAGTGTGCAACCAATTGGACTTTATTTTATATTCAGGCTCCCTTGAGCCGGTGGGGCTGACGAGCCCTGGTTACGCACCTGCATGTCACGAGCGGTATCGGACCTGAGAATATTTTTTGGAAGCCTACGCAGCAACCCTACATACATGCCTATTCCCTGCTGACGAGAGGTAACAACCTCGAAACACGTGTCCAGGGATGGCCAACGTGACAGTTATTTGTGCTCAAGACTCTGGCAGAGGCGCACCAGCTGATGCTTACTTCATGGACCATAATGCTTTGGGGTAACACGCTGGTAGGACAAGCAGTGTGCAACCAATTGGACTTTCTTTTATATTCAGGCTCCCTTGAGCCGGTGGGGCTGACGAGCCCTGGTTACGCACCTGCGTGTCACGAGCGGTACCGGACCGGAGAATATTTTTCGGCAGCCTACGCAGCAACCCTACATACATGCCTATTCCCTGCTGACGAGAGGTAACAACCTCGAAACACGTGTCCAGGGATGGCCAACGTGACAGTTATTTGTGCTCAAGACTCTGGCAGAGGCGCACCCGCTGATGCTTACTTCATGGACCATAATGCTTTGGGGTAACACGCTGGTAGGACAAGCAGTGTGCGACCAATTGGACTTTCTTTTATATTCAGGCTCCCTTGAGCCGGTGCGGCTGACGAGCCCTGGTTACGCACCTGCGTGTCACAAGCGGTACCGGACCTGAGAATATTTTTCGGCTGCCTACGCAGCAACCCTACATACATGCCTATTCCCTGCTGACGAGCGGTAACAACCTCGAAACACGTGTCCAGGGATGGCCAACGTGACAGTTATTTTTGCTCAAGACTCTGGCAGAGGTGCACCCGCTGATGCTTACTTCACGGACCATAATGCTTTGGGGTAACACGCTGGTAGGACAAGCAGTGTGCGACCAATTGGACTTTCTTTTATATTCAGGCTCCCTTGAGCCGGTGGGGCTGACGAGCCCTGGTTACGCACCTGCATGTCACGAGCGGTACCGGACCTGAGAATATTTTTCGGCAGCCTACGCAGCAACCCTACATACATGCCTATTCCCTGCTGACGAGAGGTAAAAACCTCGAAACACGTGTCCAGAGATGGCCAACGTGACAGTTATATTTGCTCAAGACTCTGGCAGAGGCACTCCAGCGGATGCTTACTTCATGGACCATAATGCTTTGGGGTAACACGCCGGTAGGACAAGCAGTGTGCGACCAATTGGACTTTCTTTTATATTCAGGCTCCCTTGAGCCGGTGGGGCTGACGAGCCCTGGTTACGCACCTGCGTGTCACGAGCGGTACCGGACCTGAGAATATTTTTCGGCAGCCTACGCAGCAACCCTACATACATGCCTATTCCCTGCTGACGAGAGGTAACAACCTCAAAACACGTGTCCAGGGATGGCCAACGTGACAGTTATTTTTGCTCAAGACTCTGGCAGAGGTGCACCCGCTGATGCTTACTTCATGGACCATAATGCTTTGGGGTAACACGCTGGTAGGACAAGCAGTGTGCGACCAATTGGACTTTCTTTTATATTCAGGCTCCCTTGAGCCGGTGGGGCTGACGAGCCCTGGTTTCGCACCTGCGTGTCACGAGCGGTACCGGACATGAGAATATTTTTCGGCAGCCTACGCAGCAACCCTACATACATGCCTATTCCCTGCTGACGAGAGGTAACAACCTCGAAACACGTGTCCAGGGATGGCCAACGTGACAGTTATTTTTGCTCAACACTCTGGCAGAGGTGCACCCGCTGATGCTTACTTCATGGACCATAATGCTTTGGGGTAACACACTGGTAGGACAAGCAGTGTGCGACCAATTGGACTTTCTTTTATATTCAGGCTCCCTTGAGCCGGTGGGGCTGACGAGCCCTGGTTACGCACCTGCGTGTCACAAGCGGTACCGGACCTGAGAATATTTTTCGGCAGCCTACGCAGCAACCCTACATACATGCCTATTCCCTGCTGACGAGAGGTAACAACCTCGAAACACGTGTCCAGGGATGGCCAACGTGACAGTTATTTTTGCTCAAGACTCTGGCAGAGGCGCATCCGCTGATGCTTACTTCATGGACCATAATGCTTTGGGGTAACACGCTGGTAGGACAAGCAGTGTGCGACCAATTGGACTTTATTTTATATTCAGGCTCCCTTGAGCCGGTGGGGCTGACGAGCCCTGGTTACGCACCTGCATGTCACGAGCGGTATCGGACCTGAGAATATTTTTCGGCAGCCTACGCAGCAACCCTACATACATGCCTATTCCCTGCTGACGAGAGGTAACAACCTCGAAACACGTGTCCAGGGATGGCCAACGTGACAGTTATTTTTGCTCAAGACTCTGGAAGAGGCGCACCCGCTGATGCTTACTTCATGGACCATAATGCTTTGGGGTAACACGCTGGTAGGACAAGCAGTGTGCGACCAATTGGACTTTCTTTTATATTCAGGCTCCCTTGAGCTGGTGGGGCTGACGAGCCCTGGTTACGCACCTGCGTGTCACAAGCGGTACCGGACCTGAGAATATTTTTCGGCAGCCTACGCAGCAACCCTACATACATGCCTATTCCCTGCTGACGAGCGGTAACAACCTCGAAACACGTGTCCAGGGATGGCCAACGTGACAGTTATTTTTGCTCAAGACTCTGGCAGAGGCGCACCCGCTGATGCTTACTTCACGGACCATAATGCTTTGGGGTAACACGCTGGTAGGACAAGCAGTGTGCGACCAATTGGACTTTCTTTTATATTCAGGCTCCCTTGAACCGGTGGGGCTGACGAGCCCTGGTTACGCACCTGCATGTCACGAGCGGTACCGGACCTGAGAATATTTTTCGGCAGCCTACGCAGCAACCCTACATACATGCATATTCCCTGCTGACGAGAGGTAACAACCTCGAAACACGTGTCCAGGGATGGCCAACGTGACAGTTATTTATGCTCAAGACTCTGGCAGAGGCGCACCCGCTGATGCTTACTTCATGGACCATAATGCTTTGCGGTAACACGCTGGTAGGACAAGCAGTGTGCAACCAATTGGACTTTCTTTTATATTCAGGCTCCCTTGAGCCGGTGGGGCTGACGAGCCCTGGTTACGCACCTGCGTGTCACGAGCGGTACCGGACCTGAGAATATTTTTCGGCAGCCTACGCCGCAACCCTACATACATGCCTATTCCCTGCTGACGAGAGGTAACAACCTCGAAACACGTGTCCAGGGATGGCCAACGTGACAGTTATTTTTGCTCAAGACTCTGGCAGAGGCGCATCCGCTGATGCTTACTTCATGGACCATAATGCTTTGGGGTAACACGCTGGTAGGACAAGCAGTGTGCGACCAATTGGACTTTATTTTATATTCAGGCTCCCTTGAGCCGGTGGGGCTGACGAGCCCTGGTTACGCACCTGCATGTCACGAGCGGTATCGGACCTGAGAATATTTTTTGGAAGCCTACGCAGCAACCCTACATACATGCCTATTCCCTGCTGACGAGAGGTAACAACCTCGAAACACGTGTCCAGGGATGGCCAACGTGACAGTTATTTGTGCTCAAGACTCTGGCAGAGGCGCACCAGCTGATGCTTACTTCATGGGCCATAATGCTTTGGGGTAACACGCTGGTAGGACAAGCAGTGTGCAACCAATTGGACTTTCTTTTATATTCAGGCTCCCTTGAGCCGGTGGGGCTGACGAGCCCTGGTTACGCACCTGCGTGTCACGAGCGGTACCGGACCGGAGAATATTTTTCGGCAGCCTACGCAGCAACCCTACATACATGCCTATTCCCTGCTGACGAGAGGTAACAACCTCGAAACACGTGTCCAGGGATGGCCAACGTGACAGTTATTTGTGCTCAAGACTCTGGCAGAGGCGCACCCGCTGATGCTTACTTCATGGACCATAATGCTTTGGGGTAACACGCTGGTAGGACAAGCAGTGTGCGACCAATTGGACTTTCTTTTATATTCAGGCTCCCTTGAGCCGGTGGGGCTGACGAGCCCTGGTTACGCACCTGCGTGTCACAAGCGGTACCGGACCTGAGAATATTTTTCGGCTGCCTACGCAGCAACCCTACATACATGCCTATTCCCTGCTGACGAGCGGTAACAACCTCGAAACACGTGTCCAGGGATGGCCAACGTGACAGTTATTTTTGCTCAAGACTCTGGCAGAGGCGCACCCGCTGATGCTTACTTCACGGACCATAATGCTTTGGGGTAACACGCTGGTAGGACAAGCAGTGTGCGACCAATTGGACTTTCTTTTATATTCAGGCTCCCTTGAGCCGGTGGGGCTGACGAGCCCTGGTTACGCACCTGCATGTCACGAGCGGTACCGGACCTGAGAATATTTTTCGGCAGCCTACGCAGCAACCCTACATACATGCCTATTCCCTGCTGACGAGAGGTAAAAACCTCGAAACACGTGTCCAGAGATGGCCAACGTGACAGTTATATTTGCTCAAGACTCTGGCAGAGGCACTCCCGCGGATGCTTACTTCATGGACCATAATGCTTTGGGGTAACACGCCGGTAGGACAAGCAGTGTGCGACCAATTGGACTTTCTTTTATATTCAGGCTCCCTTGAGCCGGTGGGGCTGACGAGCCCTGGTTACGCACCTGCGTGTCACGAGCGGTACCGGACCTGAGAATATTTTTCGGCAGCCTACGCAGCAACCCTACATACATGCCTATTCCCTGCTGACGAGAGGTAACAACCTCAAAACACGTGTCCAGGGATGGCCAACGTGACAGTTATTTTTGCTCAAGACTCTGGCAGAGGTGCACCCGCTGATGCTTACTTCATGGACCATAATGCTTTGGGGTAACACGCTGGTAGGACAAGCAGTGTGCGACCAATTGGACTTTCTTTTATATTCAGGCTCCCTTGAGCCGGTGGGGCTGACGAGCCCTGGTTTCGCACCTGCGTGTCACGAGCGGTACCGGACATGAGAATATTTTTCGGCAGCCTACGCAGCAACCCTACATACATGCCTATTCCCTGCTGACGAGAGGTAACAACCTCGAAACACGTGTCCAGGGATGGCCAACGTGACAGTTATTTTTGCTCAAGACTCTGGCAGAGGTGCACCCGCTGATGCTTACTTCATGGACCATAATGCTTTGGGGTAACACACTGGTAGGACAAGCAGTGTGCGACCAATTGGACTTTCTTTTATATTCAGGCTCCCTTGAGCCGGTGGGGCTGACGAGCCCTGGTTACGCACCTGCGTGTCACGAGAGGTACCGGACCTGAGAATATTTTTCGTCAGCCTACGCAGCAACCCTACATACATGCCTATTCCCTGCTGACGAGAGGTAACAACCTCGAAACACGTGTCCAGGGATGGCCAACGTGACAGTTATTTTTGCTCAAGACTCTGGCAGAGGCGCACCCGCTGATGCTTACTTCATGGACCATAATGCTTTGGGGTAACACGCTGGTAGGACAAGCAGTGTGCGACCAATTGGACTTTCTTTTATATTCAGGCTCCCTTGAGCCGGTGGGGCTGACGAGCCCTGGTTACGCACCTGCGTGTCACGAGCGGTACCGGACCTGAGAATATTTTTCGGCAGCCTACGCAGCAACCCTACTTACATGCCTATTCCCTGCTGACGAGAGGTAACAACCTCGAAACACGTGTCCAGGGATGGCCAACGTGACAGTTATTTTTGCTCAAGACTCTGGCAGAGGCGCATCCGCTGATGCTTACTTCATGGACCATAATGCTTTGGGGTAACACGCTGGTAGGACAAGCAGTGTGCGACCAATAGGACTTTCTTTTATATTCAGGCTCCCTTGAGCCGGTGGGGCTGACGAGCCCTGGTTACGCACCTGCGTGTCACGAGCGGTACCGGACCTGAGAATATTTTTCGGCAGCCTACGCAGCAACCCTACATACATGCCTATTCCCTGCTGACGAGAGGTAACAACCTCGAAACACGTGTCCAGGGATGGCCAACGTGACAGTTATTTTTGCTCAAGACTCTGGCAGAGGCGCACCCGCTGATGCTTACTTCATGGACCATAATGCTTTGGGGTAACACGCTGGTAGGACAAGCAGTGTGCGACCAATTGGACTTTCTTTTATATTCAGGCTCCCTTGAGCCGGTGGGGCTGACGAGCCCTGGTTACGCACCTGCGTGTCACAAGCGGTACCGGACCTGAGAATATTTTTCGGCAGCCTACGCAGCAACCCTACATACATGCCTATTTCCTGCTGACGAGAGGTAACAACCTCGAAACACGTGTCCAGGGATGGCCAACGTGACAGTTATTTTTGCTCAAGACTCTGGCAGAGGCGCACCCGCTGATGCTTACTTCTTGGACCATAATGCTTTGGGGTAACACGCTGGTAGGACAAGCAGTGTGCGACCACTTGGACTTTCTTTTATATTCAGGATCCCTTGAGCCGGTGGGGCTGACGAGCCCTGGTTACGCACCTGCGTGTCACGAGTGGTACCGGACCTGAGAATATTTTTTGGCAGCCTACGCAGCAACCCTACATACATGCCTATTCCCTGCTGACGAGAGGTAACAACCTCGAAACACGTGTCCAGGGATGGCCAACGTGACAGTTATTTTTGCTCAAGACTCTGGCAGAGGCGCACCCGCTGATGCTTACATCATGGACCATAATGCTTTGGGGTAACACGCTGGTAGGACAAGCAGTGTGCGACCAATTGGACTTTCTTTTATATTCAGGCTCCCTTGAGCCGGTGGGGCTGACGAGCACTGGTTACGCACCTGCGTGTCACGAGCGGTATCGGATCTGAGAATATTTTTCGGCAGCCTATGCAGCAACCCTACATACATGCCTATTCCCTGCTGACGAGAGGTAACAACCTCGAAACACATGTCCAGGGATGGCCAACGTGACAGTTATTTTTGCTCAAGACTCTGGCAGAGGCGTACCCACTGATGCTTACTTCATGGACCATAATGCTTTGTGGTAACACGCTGGTAGGACAAGCAGTGTGCGACCAATTGGACTTTCTTTTATATTCAGGCTCCCTTGAGCCGGTGGGGCTGACGAGCCCTGGTTACGCACCTGCATGTCACGAGCGGTACCGGACCTGAGAATATTTTTCGGCAGCCTACGCAGCAACCCTACATTCATGCCTATTCCCTGCTGACGAGAGGTAACAACCTCGAAACACGTGTCCAGGGATGGCCAACGTGACAGTTATTTATGCTCAAGACTCTGGCAGAGGCGCACCCGCTGATGCTTACTTCATGGACCATAATGCTTTGGGGTAACACGCTGGTAGGACAAGCAGTGTGCGACCAATTGGACTTTCTTTTATATTCAGGCTCCCTTGAGCCGGTGGAGCTGACGAGCCCTGGTTACGCACCTGCGTGTCACGAGCGGTACCGGACCTGAGAATATTTTTCGGCAGCCTACGCAGCAACCCTACATACATGCCTATTCCCTGCTGACGAGAGGTAACAACCTCGAAACACGTGTCCAGGGATGGCCAGCGTGACAGTTATTTTTGCTCAAGACTCTGGCAGAGGCGCACCCGCTGATGCTTACTTCATGGACCATAATGCTTTGGGGTAACACGCTGGTAGGACAAGCAGTGTGCGACCAATTGGACTTTCTTTTATATTCAGGCTCCCTTGAGCCGGTGGGGCTGACGAGCCCTGGTTACGCACCTGCGTGTCACAAGCGGTACCGGACCTGAGAATATTTTTCGGCAGCCTACGCAGCAACCCTACATACATGCCTATTCCCTGCTGACGAGAGGTAACAACCTCGAAACACGTGTCCAGGGATGGCCAACGTGACAGTTATTTTTGCTCAAGACTCTGGCAGAGGCGCACCCGCTGATGCTTACTTCTTGGACCATAATGCTTTGGGGTAACACGCTGGTAGGACAAGCAGTGTGCGACCACTTGGACTTTCTTTTATATTCAGGATCCCTTGAGCCGGTGGGGCTGACGAGCCCTGGTTACGCACCTGCGTGTCACGAGCGGTAACGGACCTGAGAATATTTTTCGGCAGCCTACGCAGCAACCCTACATACATGCCTATTCCCTGCTGACGAGAGGTAACAACCTCGAAACACATGTCCAGGGATGGCCAACGTGACAGTTATTTTTGCTCAAGACTCTGGCAGAGGCGCACCCGCTGATGCTTACTTCATGGACCATAATGCTTTGGGGTAACACGCTGGTAGGACAAGCAGTGTGCGACCAATTGGACTTTCTTTTATATTCAGGCTCCCTTGAGCCGGTGGGGCTGACGAGCCCTGGTTACGCACCTGCATGTCACGAACGGTACCGGACCTGAGAATATTTTTCGGCAGCCTACGCAGCAACCCTACATACATGCCTACTCCCTGCTGACGAGAGGTAACAACCTCGAAACACGTGTCCAGGGATGGCCAACGTGACAGTTATTTTTGCTCAAGACTCTGGCAGAGGCGCACCCGCTGATGCTTACTTCATGGACCATAATGCTTTGGGGTAACACTCCGGTAGGACAAGCAGTGTGCAACCAATTGGACTTTCTTTTATATTCAGGCTCCCTTGAGCCGGTGGGGCTGACGAGCCCTGGTTACGCACCTGCGTGTCACGAGCGGTACCGGATCTGAGAATATGTTTCGGCAGCCTACGCAGCAACCCTACATACATGCATATTCCCTGCTGACGAGAGGTAACAACCTCGAAACACGTGTCCAGGGATGGCCAACGTGACAGTTATTTATGCTCAAGAATCTGGCAGAGGCGCACCCGCTGATGCTTACTTCATGGACCATAATGCTTTGGGGTAACACGCTGGTAGGACAAGCAGTGTGCGACCAATTGGACTTTCTTTTATATTCAGGCTCCCTTGAGCCGGTGGGGCTGACAAGCCCTGGTTACGCACCTGCATGTCACGAGCGGTACCGGACCTGAGAATATTTTTCGGCAGCCTACGCAGCAACCCTACATACATGCATATTCCCTACTGACGAGAGGTAACAACCTCGAAACACGTGTCCAGGGATGGCCAACGTGACAGTTATTTATGCTCAAGACTATGGCAGAGGCGCACCCGCTGATGCTTACTTCATGGACCATAATGCTTTGGGGTAACACGCTGGTAGGACAAGCAGTGTGCGACCAATTGGACTTTCTTTTATATTTAGGCTCCCTTGAGCCGGTGGGGCTGACGAGCCCTGGTTACGCACCTGCGTGTCACGAGCGGTACCGGACCTGAGAATATTTTTCGGCAGCCTACGCAGCAACCCTACATACATGCCTATTCCCTGCTGACGAGAGGTAACAACCTCGAAACACGTGTCCAGGGATGGCCAACGTGACAGTTATTTTTGCTCAAGACTCTGGCAGAGGCGCATCCGCTGATGCTTACTTCATGGACCATAATGCTTTGGGGTAACACGCTGGTAGGACAAGCAGTGTGCGACCAATTGGACTTTATTTTATATTCAGGCTCCCTTGAGCCGGTGGGGCTGACGAGCCCTGGTTACGCACCTGCATGTCACGAGCGGTATCGGACCTGAGAATATTTTTCGGCAGCCTACGCAGCAACCCTACATACATGCCTATTCCCTGCTGACGAGAGGTAACAACCTCGAAACACGTGTCCAGGGATGGCCAACGTGACAGTTATTTTTGCTCAAGACTCTGGCAGAGGCGCACCCGCTGATGCTTACTTCATGGACCATAATGCTTTGGGGTAACACGCTGGTAGGACAAGCAGTGTGCGACCAATTGGACTTTCTTTTATATTCAGGCTCCCTTGAGCCGGTGGGGCTGACGAGCCCTGGTTACGCACCTGCGTGTCACAAGCGGTACCGGACCTGAGAATATTTTTCGTAAGCCTACGCAGCAACCCTACATACATGCCTATTCCCTGCTGACGAGCGGTAACAACCTCGAAACACGTGTCCAGGGATGGCCAACGTGACAGTTATTTTTGCTCAAGACTCTGGCAGAGGCGCACCCGCTGATGCTTACTTCACGGACCATAATGCTTTGGGGTAACACGCTGGTAGGACAAGCAGTGTGCGACCAATTGGACTTTCTTTTATATTCAGGCTCCCTTGAACCGGTGGGGCTGACGAGCCCTGGTTACGCACCTGCATGTCACGAGCGGTACCGGACCTGAGAATATTTTTCGGCAGCCTACGCAGCAACCCTACATACATGCATATTCCCTGCTGACGAGAGGTAACAACCTCGAAACACGTGTCCAGGGATGGCCAACGTGACAGTTATTTATGCTCAAGACTCTGGCAGAGGCGCACCCGCTGATGCTTACTTCATGGACCATAATGCTTTGGGGTAACACGCTGGTAGGACAAGCAGTGTGCGACCAATTGGACTTTCTTTTATATTCAGGCTCCCTTGAGCCGGTGGGGCTGACGAGCCCTGGTTACGCACCTGCGTGTCACGAGCGGTACCGGACCTGAGAATATTTTTCGGCAGCCTACGCAGCAACCCTACATACATGCCTATTCCCTGCTGACGAGAGGTAACAACCTCGAAACACGTGTCCAGGGATGGCCAACGTGACAGTTATTTTTGCTCAAGACTCTGGCAGAGGCGCATCCGCTGATGCTTACTTCATGGACCATAATGCTTTGGGGTAACACGCTGGTAGGACAAGCAGTGTGCGACCAATTGGACTTTATTTTATATTCAGGCTCCCTTGAGCCGGTGGGGCTGACGAGCCCTGGTTACGCACCTGCATGTCACGAGCGGTATCGGACCTGAGAATATTTTTTGGCAGCCTACGCAGCAACCCTACATACATGCCTATTCCCTGCTGACGAGAGGTAACAACCTCGAAACACGTGTCCAGGGATGGCCAACGTGACAGTTATTTTTGCTCAAGACTCTGGCAGAGGCGCACCCGCTGATGCTTACATCATGGACCATAATGCTTTGGGGTAACACGCTGGTAGGACAAGCAGTGTGCGACCAATTGGACTTTCTTTTATATTCAGGCTCCCTTGAGCCGGTGGGGCTGACGAGCCCTGGTTACGCACCTGCGTGTCATGAGCGGTATCGGATCTGAGAATATTTTTCGGCAGCCTATGCAGCAACCCTACATACATGCCTATTCCCTGCTGACGAGAGGTAACAACCTCGAAACACATGTCCAGGGATGGCCAACGTGACAGTTATTTTTGCTCAAGACTCTGGCAGAGGCGTACCCACTGATGCTTACTTCATGGACCATAATGCTTTGTGGTAACACGCTGGTAGGACAAGCAGTGTGCGACCAATTGGACTTTCTTTTATATTCAGGCTCCCTTGAGCCGGTGGGGCTGACGAGCCCTGGTTACGCACCTGCATGTCACGAGCGGTACCGGACCTGAGAATATTTTTCGGCAGCCTACGCAGCAACCGTACATTCATGCCTATTCCCTGCTGACGAGAGGTAACAACCTCGAAACACGTGTCCAGGGATGGCCAACGTGACAGTTATTTATGCTCAAGACTCTGGCAGAGGCGCACCCGCTGATGCTTACTTCATGGACCATAATGCTTTGGGGTAACACGCTGGTAGGACAAGCAGTGTGCGACCAATTGGACTTTCTTTTATATTCAGGCTCCCTTGAGCCGGTGGGGCTGACGAGCCCTGGTTACGCACCTGCGTGTCACGAGCGGTACCGGACCTGAGAATATTTTTCGGCAGCCTACGCAGCAACCCTACATACATGCCTATTCCCTGCTGACGAGAGGTAACAACCTCGAAACACGTGTCCAGGGATGGCCAATGTGACAGTTATTTTTGCTCAAGACTCTGGCAGAGGCGCACCCGCTGATGCTTACTTCATGGACCATAATGCTTTGGGGTAACACGCTGGTAGGACAAGCAGTGTGCGACCAATTGGACTTTCTTTTATATTCAGGCTCCCTTGAGCCGGTGGGGCTGACGAGCCCTGGTTACGCACCTGCGTGTCACAAGCGGTACCGGATCTGAGAATATTTTTCGGCAGCCTACGCAGCAACCCTACATACATGCCTATTCCCTGCTGACGAGCGATAACAACCTCGAAACACGTGTCCAGGGATGGCCAACGTGACAGTTATTTTTGCTCAAGACTCTGGCAGAGTCGCACCCGCTGATGCTTACTTCACGGACCATAATGCTTTGGGGTAACACGCTGGTAGGACAAGCAGTGTGCGACCAATTGGACTTTCTTTTATATTCAGGCTCCCTTGAACCGGTGGGGCTGACGAGCCCTGGTTACGCACCTGCATGTCACGAGCGGTACCGGACCTGAGAATTTTTTTCGGCAGCCTACGCAGCAACCCTACATACATGCATATTCCCTGCTGACGAGAGGTAACAACCTCGAAACACGTGTCCAGGGATGGCCAACGTGACAGTTATTTATGCTCAAGACTCTGGCAGAGGCGCACCCGCTGATGCTTACTTCATGGACCATAATGCTTTGGGGTAACACGCTGGTAGGACAAGCAGTGTGCGACCAATTGGACTTTCTTTTATATTCAGGCTCCCTTGAGCCGGTGGGGCTGACGAGCCCTGGTTACGCACCTGCATGTCACGAGCGGTACCGGACCTGAGAATATTTTTCGGCAGCCTACGCAGCAACCCTACATACATGCATATTCCCTGCTGACGAGAGGTAACAACCTCGAAACACGTGTCCAGGGATGGCCAACGTGACAGTTATTTATGCTCAAGACTCTGGCAGAGGCGCACCCGCTGATGCTTACTTCATGGACCATAATGCTTTGGGGTAACACGCTGGTAGGACAAGCAGTGTGCGACCAATTGGACTTTCTTTTATATTCAGGCTCCCTTGAGCCGGTGGGGCTGACGAGCCCTGGTTACGCACCTGCGTGTCACGAGCGGTACCGGACCTGAGAATATTTTTCGGCAGCCTACGCAGCAACCCTACATACATGCCTATTCCCTGCTGACGAGAGGTAACAACCTCGAAACACGTGTCCAGGGATGGCCAACGTGACAGTTATTTTTGCTCAAGACTCTGGCAGAGGCGCATCCGCTGATGCTTACTTCATGGACCATAATGCTTTGGGGTAACAGGCTGGTAGGACAAGCAGTGTGCGACCAATTGGACTTTCTTTTATATTCAGGCTCCCTTGAGCTGGTGGGGCTGACGAGCCCTGGTTACGCACCTGCGTGTCACAAGCGGTACCGGACCTGAGAATATTTTTCGGCAGCCTACGCAGCAACCCTACATAGATGCCTATTCCCTGCTGACGAGCGGTAACAACCTCGAAACACGTGTCCAGGGATGGCCAACGTGACAGTTATTTTTGCTCAAGACTCTGGCAGAGGCGCACCCGCTGATGCTTACTTCACGGACCATAATGCTTTGGGGTAACACGCTGGTAGGACAAGCAGTGTGCGACCAATTGGACTTTCTTTTATATTCAGGCTCCCTTGAACCGGTGGGGCTGACGAGCCCTGGTTACGCACCTGCATGTCACGAGCGGTACCGGACCTGAGAATATTTTTCGGCAGCCTACGCAGCAACCCTACATACATGCATATTCCCTGCTGACGAGAGGTAACAACCTCGAAACACGTGTCCAGGGATGGCCAACGTGACAGTTATTTATGCTCAAGACTCTGGCAGAGGCGCACCCGCTGATGCTTACTTCATGGACCATAATGCTTTGGGGTAACACGCTGGTAGGACAAGCAGTGTGCGACCAATTGGACTTTCTTTTATATTCAGGCTCCCTTGAGCCGGTGGGGCTGACGAGCCCTGGTTACGCACCTGCGTGTCACGAGCGGTACCGGACCTGAGAATATTTTTCGGCAGCCTACGCAGCAACCCTACATACATGCCTATTCCCTGCTGACGAGAGGTAACAACCTCGAAACACGTGTCCAGGGATGGCCAACATGACAGTTATTTATGCTCAAGACTCTGGCAGAGGCGCACCCGCTGATGCTTACTTCATGGACCATAATGCTTTGGGGTAACACGCTGGTAGGACAAGCAGTGTGCGACCAATTGGACTTTCTTTTATATTCAGGCTCCCTTGAGCCGGTGGGGCTGACGAGCCCTGGTTACGCACCTGCGTGTCACGAGCGGTACCGGACCTGAGAATATTTTTCGGCAGCCTACGCAACAACCCTACATACATGCCTATTCCCTGCTGACGAGAGGTAACAACCTCGAAACACGTGTCCAGGGATGGCCAATGTGACAGTTATTTTTGCTCAAGACTCTGGCAGAGGCGCACCCGCTGATGCTTACTTCATGGACCATAATGCTTTGGGGTAACACGCTGGTAGGACAAGCAGTGTGCGACCAATTGGACTTTCTTTTATATTCAGGCTCCCTTGAGCCGGTGGGGCTGATGAGCCCTGGTTACGCACCTGCGTGTCACGAGCGGTACCGGATCTGAGAATATTTTTCGGCAGCCTACGCAGCAACCCTACATACATGCCTATTCCCTGCTGACGAGCGATAACAACCTCGAAACACGTGTCCAGGGATGGCCAACGTGACAGTTATTTTTGCTCAAGACTCTGGCAGAGTCGCACCCGCTGATGCTTACTTCACGGACCATAATGCTTTGGGGTAACACGCTGGTAGGACAAGCAGTGTGCGACCAATTGGACTTTCTTTTATATTCAGGCTCCCTTGAACCGGTGGGGCTGACGAGCCCTGGTTACGCACCTGCATGTCACGAGCGGTACCGGACCTGAGAATATTTTTCGGCAGCCTACGCAGCAACCCTACATACATGCATATTCCCTGCTGACGAGAGGTAACAACCTCGAAACACGTGTCCAGGGATGGCCAACGTGACAGTTATTTATGCTCAAGACTCTGGCAGAGGCGCACCCGCTGATGCTTACTTCATGGACCATAATGCTTTGGGGTAACACGCTGGTAGGACAAGCAGTGTGCGACCAATTGGACTTACTTTTATATTCAGGCTCCCTTGAGCCGGTGGGGCTGACGAGCCCTGGTTACGCACCTGCATGTCACGAGCGGTACCGGACCTGAGAATATTTTTCGGCAGCCTACGCAGCAACCCTACATACATGCCTATTCCCTGCTGACGAGAGGTAACAACCTCGAAACACGTGTCCAGGGATGGCCAACGTGACAGTTATTTTTGCTCAAGACTCTGGCAGAGGCGCATCCGCTGATGCTTACTTCATGGACCATAATGCTTTGGGGTAACAGGCTGGTAGGACAAGCAGTGTGCGACCAATTGGACTTTCTTTTATATTCAGGCTCCCTTGAGCTGGTGGGGCTGACGAGCCCTGGTTACGCACCTGCGTGTCACAAGCGGTACCGGACCTGAGAATATTTTTCGGCAGCCTACGCAGCAACCCTACATACATGCCTATTCCCTGCTGACGAGCGGTAACAACCTCGAAACACGTGTCCAGGGATGGCCAACGTGACAGTTATTTTTGCTCAAGACTCTGGCAGAGGCGCACCCGCTGATGCTTACTTCACGGACCATAATGCTTTGGGGTAACACGCTGGTAGGACAAGCAGTGTGCGACCAATTGGACTTTCTTTTATATTCAGGCTCCCTTGAACCGGTGGGGCTGACGAGCCCTGGTTACGCACCTGCATGTCACGAGCGGTACCGGACCTGAGAATATTTTTCGGCAGCCTACGCAGCAACCCTACATACATGCATATTCCCTGCTGACGAGAGGTAACAACCTCGAAACACGTGTCCAGGGATGGCCAACGTGACAGTTATTTATGCTCAAGACTCTGGCAGAGGCGCACCCGCTGATGCTTACTTCATGGACCATAATGCTTTGGGGTAACACGCTGGTAGGACAAGCAGTGTGCGACCAATTGGACTTTCTTTTATATTCAGGCTCCCTTGAGCCGGTGGGGCTGACGAGCCCTGGTTACGCACCTGCGTGTCACGAGCGGTACCGGACCTGAGAATATTTTTCGGCAGCCTACGCAGCAACCCTACATACATGCCTATTCCCTGCTGACGAGAGGTAACAACCTCGAAACACGTGTCCAGGGATGGCCAACGTGACAGTTATTTTTGCTCAAGACTCTGGCAGAGGCGCATCCGCTGATGCTTACTTCATGGACCATAATGCTTTGGGGTAACACGCTGGTAGGACAAGCAGTGTGCGACCAATTGGACTTTATTTTATATTCAGGCTCCCTTGAGCCGGTGGGGCTGACGAGCCCTGGTTACGCACCTGCATGTCACGAGCGGTATCGGACCTGAGAATATTTTTTGGCAGCCTACGCAGCAACCCTACATACATGCCTATTCCCTGCTGACGAGAGGTAACAACCTCGAAACACGTGTCCAGGGATGGCCAACGTGACAGTTATTTGTGCTCAAGACTCTGGCAGAGGCGCACCCGCTGATGCTTACTTCATGGACCATAATGCTTTGGGGTAACACGCTGGTAGGACAAGCAGTGTGCGACCAATTGGACTTTCTTTTATATTCAGGCTCCCTTGAGCCGGTGGGGCTGACGAGCCCTGGTTACGCACCTGCGTGTCACAAGCGGTACCGGACCTGAGAATATTTTTCGGCAGCCTACGCAGCAACCCTACATACATGCACATTCCCTGCTGACGAGCGGTAACAACCTCGAAACACGTGTCCAGGGATGGCCAACGTGACAGTTATTTTTGCTCAAGACTCTGGCAGAGGCGCACCCGCTGATGCTTACTTCACGGACCATAATGCTTTGGGGTAACACGCTGGTAGGACAAGCAGTGTGCGACCAATTGGACTTTCTTTTATATTCAGGCTCCCTTGAGCCGGTGGGGCTGACGAGCCCTGGTTACGCACCTGCATGTCACGAGCGGTACCGGACCTGAGAATATTTTTCGGCAGCCTACGCAGCAACCCTACATACATGCCTATTCCCTGCTGACGAGAGGTAACAACCTCGAAACACGTGTCCAGAGATGGCCAACGTGACAGTTATATTTGCTCAAGACTCTGGCAGAGGCACTCCCGCGGATGCTTACTTCATGGACCATAATGCTTTGGGGTAACACGCCGGTAGGACAAGCAGTGTGCGACCAATTGGACTTTCTTTTATATTCAGGCTCCCTTGAGCCGGTGGGGCTGACGAGCCCTGGTTACGCACCTGCGTGTCACGATCGGTACCGGACCTGAGAATATTTTTCGGCAGCCTACGCAGCAACCCTACATACATGCCTATTCCCTGCTGACGAGAGGTAACAACCTCAAAACACGTGTCCAGGGATGGCCAACGTGACAGTTATTTTTGCTCAAGACTCTGGCAGAGGTGCACCCGCTGATGCTTACTTCATGGACCATAATGCTTTGGGGTAACACGCTGGTAGGACAAGCAGTGTGCGACCAATTGGACTTTCTTTTATATTCAGGCTCCCTTGAGCCGGTGGGGCTGACGAGCCCTGGTTTCGCACCTGCGTGTCACGAGCGGTATCGGACATGAGAATATTTTTCGGCAGCCTACGCAGCAACCCTACATACATGCCTATTCCCTGCTGACGAGAGGTAACAACCTCGAAACACGTGTACAGGGATGGCCAACGTGACAGTTATTTTTGCTCAAGACTCTGGCAGAGGTGCACCCGCTGATGCTTACTTCATGGACCATAATGCTTTGGGGTAACACACTGGTAGGACAAGCAGTGTGCGACCAATTGGACTTTCTTTTATATTCAGGCTCCCTTGAGCCGGTGGGGCTGACGAGCCCTGGTTACGCACCTGCGTGTCACGAGCGGTACCGGACCTGAGAATATTTTTCGTCAGCCTACGCAGCAACCCTACATACATGCCTATTCCCTGCTGACGAGAGGTAACAACCTCGAAACACGTGTCCAGGGATGGCCAACGTGACAGTTATTTTTGCTCAAGACTCTGGCAGAGGCGCACCCGCTGATGCTTACTTCATGGACCATAATGCTTTGGGGTAACACGCTGGTAGGACAAGCAGTGTGCGACCAATTGGACTTTCTTTTATATTCAGGCTCCCTTGAGCCGGTGGGGCTGACGAGCCCTGGTTACGCACCTGCGTGTCACGAGCGGTACCGGACCTGAGAATATTTTTCGGCAGCCTACGCAGCAACCCTACTTACATGCCTATTCCCTGCTGACGAGAGGTAACAACCTCGAAACACGTGTCCAGGGATGGCCAACGTGACAGTTATTTTTGCTCAAGACTCTGGCAGAGGCGCATCCGCTGATGCTTACTTCATGGACCATAATGCTTTGGGGTAACACGCTGGTAGGACAAGCAGTGTGCGACCAATAGGACTTTCTTTTATATTCAGGCTCCCTTGAGCCGGTGGGGCTGACGAGCCCTGGTTACGCACCTGCGTGTCACGAGCGGTACCGGACCTGAGAATATTTTTCGGCAGCCTACGCAGCAACCCTACATACATGCCTATTCCCTGCTGACGAGAGGTAACAACCTCGAAACACGTGTCCAGGGATGGCCAACGTGACAGTTATTTTTGCTCAAGACTCTGGCAGAGGCGCACCCGCTGATGCTTACTTCATGGACCATAATGCTTTGGGGTAACACGCTGGTAGGACAAGCAGTGTGCGACCAATTGGACTTTCTTTTATATTCAGGCTCCCTTGAGCCGGTGGGGCTGACGAGCCCTGGTTACGCACCTGCGTGTCACGAGCGGTACCGGATCTGAGAATATTTTTCGGCAGCCTACGCAGCAACCCTACATACATGCCTATTCCCTGCTGACGAGCGATAACAACCTCGAAACACGTGTCCAGGGATGGCCAACGTGACAGTTATTTTTGCTCAAGACTCTGGCAGAGTCGCACCCGCTGATGCTTACTTCATGGACCATAATGCTTTGGGGTAACACGCTGGTAGGACAAGCAGTGTGCGACCAATTGGACTTTCTTTTATATTCAGGCTCCCTTGAACCGGTGGGGCTGACGCGCCCTGGTTACGCACCTGCATGTCACGAGCGGTACCGGACCTGAGAATATTTTTCGGCAGCCTACGCAGCAACCCTACATACATGCATATTCCCTGCTGACGAGAGGTAACAACCTCGAAACACGTGTCCAGGGATGGCCAACGTGACAGTTATTTATGCTCAAGACTCTGGCAGAGGCGCACCCGCTGATGCTTACTTCATGGACCATAATGCTTTGGGGTAACACGCTGGTAGGACAAGCAGTGTGCGACCAATTGGACTTTCTTTTATATTCAGGCTCCCTTGAGCCGGTGGGGCTGACGAGCCCTGGTTACGCACCTGCATGTCACGAGCGGTACCGGACCTGAGAATATTTTTCGGCAGCCTACGCAGCAACCCTACATACATGCCTATTCCCTGCTGACGAGAGGTAACAACCTCGAAACACGTGTCCAGGGATGGCCAACGTGACAGTTATTTTTGCTCAAGACTCTGGCAGAGGCGCATCCGCTGATGCTTACTTCATGGACCATAATGCTTTGGGGTAACAGGCTGGTAGGACAAGCAGTGTGCGACCAATTGGACTTTCTTTTATATTCAGGCTCCCTTGAGCTGGTGGGGCTGACGAGCCCTGGTTACGCACCTGCGTGTCACAAGCGGTACCGGACCTGAGAATATTTTTCGGCAGCCTACGCAGCAACCCTACATACATGCCTATTCCCTGCTGACGAGCGGTAACAACCTCGAAACACGTGTCCAGGGATGGCCAACGTGACAGTTATTTTTGCTCAAGACTCTGGCAGAGGCGCACCCGCTGATGCTTACTTCACGGACCATAATGCTTTGGGGTAACACGCTGGTAGGACAAGCAGTGTGCGACCAATTGGACTTTCTTTTATATTCAGGCTCCCTTGAACCGGTGGGGCTGACGAGCCCTGGTTACGCACCTGCATGTCACGAGCGGTACCGGACCTGAGAATATTTTTCGGCAGCCTACGCAGCAACCCTACATACATGCATATTCCCTGCTGACGAGAGGTAACAACCTCGAAACACGTGTCCAGGGATGGCCAACGTGACAGTTATTTATGCTCAAGACTCTGGCAGAGGCGCACCCGCTGATGCTTACTTCATGGACCATAATGCTTTGGGGTAACACGCTGGTAGGACAAGCAGTGTGCGACCAATTGGACTTTCTTTTATATTCAGGCTCCCTTGAGCCGGTGGGGCTGACGAGCCCTGGTTACGCACCTGCGTGTCACGAGCGGTACCGGACCTGAGAATATTTTTCGGCAGCCTACGCAGCAACCCTACATACATGCCTATTCCCTGCTGACGAGAGGTAACAACCTCGAAACACGTGTCCAGGGATGGCCAACGTGACAGTTATTTTTGCTCAAGACTCTGGCAGAGGCGCATCCGCTGATGCTTACTTCATGGACCATAATGCTTTGGGGTAACACGCTGGTAGGACAAGCAGTGTGCGACCAATTGGACTTTATTTTATATTCAGGCTCCCTTGAGCCGGTGGGGCTGACGAGCCCTGGTTACGCACCTGCATGTCACGAGCGGTATCGGACCTGAGAATATTTTTTGGCAGCCTACGCAGCAACCCTACATACATGCCTATTCCCTGCTGACGAGAGGTAACAACCTCGAAACACGTGTCCAGGGATGGCCAACGTGACAGTTATTTGTGCTCAAGACTCTGGCAGAGGCGCACCCGCTGATGCTTACTTCATGGACCATAATGCTTTGGGGTAACACGCTGGTAGGACAAGCAGTGTGCGACCAATTGGACTTTCTTTTATATTCAGGCTCCCTTGAGCCGGTGGGGCTGACGAGCCCTGGTTACGCACCTGCGTGTCACAAGCGGTACCGGACCTGAGAATATTTTTCGGCAGCCTACGCAGCAACCCTACATACATGCACATTCCCTGCTGACGAGCGGTAACAACCTCGAAACACGTGTCCAGGGATGGCCAACGTGACAGTTATTTTTGCTCAAGACTCTGGCAGAGGCGCACCCGCTGATGCTTACTTCACGGACCATAATGCTTTGGGGTAACACGCTGGTAGGACAAGCAGTGTGCGACCAATTGGACTTTCTTTTATATTCAGGCTCCCTTGAGCCGGTGGGGCTGACGAGCCCTGGTTATGCACCTGCATGTCACGAGCGGTACCGGACCTGAGAATATTTTTCGGCAGCCTACGCAGCAACCCTACATACATGCCTATTCCCTGCTGACGAGAGGTAACAACCTCGAAACACGTGTCCAGAGATGGCCAACGTGACAGTTATATTTGCTCAAGACTCTGGCAGAGGCACTCCCGCGGATGCTTACTTCATGGACCATAATGCTTTGGGGTAACACGCCGGTAGGACAAGCAGTGTGCGACCAATTGGACTTTCTTTTATATTCAGGCTCCCTTGAGCCGGTGGGGCTGACGAGCCCTGGTTACGCACCTGCGTGTCACGATCGGTACCGGACCTGAGAATATTTTTCGGCAGCCTACGCAGCAACCCTACATACATGCCTATTCCCTGCTGACGAGAGGTAACAACCTCAAAACACGTGTCCAGGGATGGCCAACGTGACAGTTATTTTTGCTCAAGACTCTGGCAGAGGTGCACCCGCTGATGCTTACTTCATGGACCATAATGCTTTGGGGTAACACGCTGGTAGGACAAGCAGTGTGCGACCAATTGGACTTTCTTTTATATTCAGGCTCCCTTGAGCCGGTGGGGCTGACGAGCCCTGGTTTCGCACCTGCGTGTCACGAGCGGTACCGGACATGAGAATATTTTTCGGCAGCCTACGCAGCAACCCTACATACATGCCTATTCCCTGCTGACGAGAGGTAACAACCTCGAAACACGTGTACAGGGATGGCCAACGTGACAGTTATTTTTGCTCAAGACTCTGGCAGAGGTGCACCCGCTGATGCTTACTTCATGGACCATAATGCTTTGGGGTAACACACTGGTAGGACAAGCAGTGTGCGACCAATTGGACTTTCTTTTATATTCAGGCTCCCTTGAGCCGGTGGGGCTGACGAGCCCTGGTTACGCACCTGCGTGTCACGAGCGGTACCGGACCTGAGAATATTTTTCGTCAGCCTACGCAGCAACCCTACATACATGCCTATTCCCTGCTGACGAGAGGTAACAACCTCGAAACACGTGTCCAGGGATGGCCAACGTGACAGTTATTTTTGCTCAAGACTCTGGCAGAGGCGCACCCGCTGATGCTTACTTCATGGACCATAATGCTTTGGGGTAACACGCTGGTAGGACAAGCAGTGTGCGACCAATTGGACTTTCTTTTATATTCAGGCTCCCTTGAGCCGGTGGGGCTGACGAGCCCTGGTTACGCACCTGCGTGTCACGAGCGGTACCGGACCTGAGAATATTTTTCGGCAGCCTACGCAGCAACCCTACTTACATGCCTATTCCCTGCTGACGAGAGGTAACAACCTCGAAACACGTGTCCAGGGATGGCCAACGTGACAGTTATTTTTGCTCAAGACTCTGGCAGAGGCGCATCCGCTGATGCTTACTTCATGGACCATAATGCTTTGGGGTAACACGCTGGTAGGACAAGCAGTGTGCGACCAATAGGACTTTCTTTTATATTCAGGCTCCCTTGAGCCGGTGGGGCTGACGAGCCCTGGTTACGCACCTGCGTGTCACGAGCGGTACCGGACCTGAGAATATTTTTCGGCAGCCTACGCAGCAACCCTACATACATGCCTATTCCCTGCTGACGAGAGGTAAAAACCTCGAAACACGTGTCCAGGGATGGCCAACGTGACAGTTATTTTTGCTCAAGACTCTGGCAGAGGCGCACCCGCTGATGCTTACTTCATGGACCATAATGCTTTGGGGTAACACGCTGGTAGGACAAGCAGTGTGCGACCAATTGGACTTTCTTTTATATTCAGGCTCCCTTGAGCCGGTGGGGCTGACGAGCCCTGGTTACGCACCTGCGTGTCACAAGCGGTACCGGACCTGAGAATATTTTTCGGCAGCCTACGCAGCAACCCTACATACATGCCTATTTCCTGCTGACGAGAGGTAACAACCTCGAAACACGTGTCCAGGAATGGCCAACGTGACAGTTATTTTTGCTCAAGACTCTGGCAGAGGCGCACCCGCTGATGCTTACTTCTTGGACCATAATGCTTTGGGGTAACACGCTGGTAGGACAAGCAGTGTGCGACCACTTGGACTTTCTTTTATATTCAGGATCCCTTGAGCCGGTGGGGCTGACGAGCCCTGGTTACGCACCTGCGTGTCACGAGTGGTACCGGACCTGAGAATATTTTTTGGCAGCCTACGCAGCAACCCTACATACATGCCTATTCCTTGCTGACGAGAGGTAACAACCTCGAAACACGTGTCCAGGGATGGCCAACGTGACAGTTATTTTTGCTCAAGACTCTGGCAGAGGCGCACCCGCTGATGCTTACATCATGGACCATAATGCTTTGGGGTAACACGCTGGTAGGACAAGCAGTGTGCGACCAATTGGACTTTCTTTTATATTCAGGCTCCCTTGAGCCGGTGGGGCTGACGAGCACTGGTTACGCACCTGCGTGTCACGAGCGGTATCGGATCTGAGAATATTTTTCGGCAGCCTATGCAGCAACCCTACATACATGCCTATTCCCTGCTGACGAGAGGTAACAACCTCGAAACACATGTCCAGGGATGGCCAACGTGACAGTTATTTTTGCTCAAGACTCTGGCAGAGGCGTACCCACTGATGCTTACTTCATGGACCATAATGCTTTGTGGTAACACGCTGGTAGGACAAGCAGTGTGCGACCAATTGGACTTTCTTTTATATTCAGGCTCCCTTGAGCCGGTGGGGCTGACGAGCCCTGGTTACGCACCTGCATGTCACGAGCGGTACCGGACCTGAGAATATTTTTCGGCAGCCTACGCAGCAACCCTACATTCATGCCTATTCCCTGCTGACGAGAGGTAACAACCTCGAAACACGTGTCCAGGGATGGCCAACGTGACAGTTATTTATGCTCAAGACTCTGGCAGAGGCGCACCCGCTGATGCTTACTTCATGGACCATAATGCTTTGGGGTAACACGCTGGTAGGACAAGCAGTGTGCGACCAATTGGACTTTCTTTTATATTCAGGCTCCCTTGAGCCGGTGGGGCTGACGAGCCCTGGTTACGCACCTGCGTGTCACGAGCGGTACCGGACCTGAGAATATTTTTCGGCAGCCTACGCAGCAACCCTACATACATGCCTATTCCCTGCTGACGAGAGGTAACAACCTCGAAACACGTGTCCAGGGATGGCCAACGTGACAGTTATTTTTGCTCAAGACTCTGGCAGAGGCGCACCCGCTGATGCTTACTTCATGGACCATAATGCTTTGGGGTAACACGCTGGTAGGACAAGCAGTGTGCGACCAATTGGACTTTCTTTTATATTCAGGCTCCCTTGAGCCGGTGGGGCTGACGAGCCCTGTGGAGTTCTGGACTTTTTGGTTCCGTCCAGAGGTGTCAGGGAACAACACCCAAAGACCCCGGAGTTCCACCTACCTTGGTGCGCAAATGAACAGAAACACGGGCTTCTCGATGGTGGCGTCAAAGACCAAAGGTTTATTACTGCAGGGACACAGAAGTCACAGAAACTACGCATGGGCAGTAACTAGGAGCCTGTTCAAATTGTACAAAGAGGGTTGCTCCTTATATACTGATTTTTGGCCTTCAGGCGAATTCTTCACATGTTGGTACATTCCCAAAACCTTTGTGTCACAAACAATAAATATTTGGCGTACACAGGAACCGTTGATAAAATCTGATACAGAACATCTACGGAGAGGGGTTCCCACTAGTTCATCACAATCCCTTGTCAATATTGCATTCAAGAGCCGGACCGCCTCATCGTAAATTTCGTTACCTCCCCCTAATAAAGATTCAGAAAGAAAGAAACGGAGCCAGGTGTGGAAGATAGAAAAGCGGGATAAGAGATGTTTGTGGGTCGTAAATGGGCAAGGCTACCGGCTTCGGCCGCCTAATCATGATCGGGACAATGGACACGAGAACCAGTTCAGGTGGGCTGGCCTCGGGCAGAGGAGGCAGCCTTTGTCGAGTCATGTAGCTACAGTGTGATCTGGTTTAGGGTGCACGTGTCATGAAAGAGGTGAATCTCCGGCTAAGGCTACGTGTCCTTAATCGAAATGAAGTGATCAGAGGTTATTGCGTATGTGAGGGCAAGAAACACAAAATGGCTGCCATGATCTAAGATGGATGCCGTGGGTAGATCAGAAATGTGTTCATAACAGGAGTGCTCTTGCTCGTAGCGTAGCGAAAACACCAGGATATGCTAAATGGATCATTTGCGGTTCGCTGATACCAATATTATGTATTTCCGACAATATTGAAAACACGGGTTCAAATCTTCACGGAACCTCAGACCCTCCTTTTGCCCTTACATAGGCAATTACTCAGTCTATGTCAGAGTCTAGTTCTATGCTCATCAGGTCAGTGACATGTTGTTGTATCATCATCCTTTCTCGTGCCTTTTCTCCAAACGCAGGTGGTTTCCTAAAACAGGTTGCAGCACAAAGACTACACAAAGCGGGACCACACTGGATAATCAGGCAGCATGAGAAGAGGAATACTAAGATGACACCGATGACCATTAGAACCTTCCATCCCCACGCTGATATCAGAGTCCAAAACCACTCCATAAAGGACCAGTTTCCCTTGTCTACGTGTATAGAGTCGGAAATCTTGTGTAGCTTAGAGATCGCCTCTTAGACTGTTGGAGCATTATTAGGAATAAAGACACAGCAGCTCGATTGGATCATTCTGCATACCCCACCTCGGTCTGCAAGGATAACGTCTAGAACCATACGGTTCTGCAACGTCATGAGTCTATCCGCCTGAAGTTCAGCTGTCAAATTACTAAGGGCACCAGCAGTTTCAGTAATAGTAGATTCAACTACCCGTGTTAGCTGACGTATGTTTCTACTATTGGCCATGGGCCCCCAGAACGGAAGGAAGCCTTTGAAGAAGTCTCCAGCTTCCTGACCAGCGGTATCTTCTTTGCTGAAGACACCTCTCGCTACTCTGGTTCTGTGGTAATCAGATGAAGCAGTGTATGTTGGAGGCAACAATCGAGCAATATAACATGAACCTGAAAAGTCGGCAGGCAACCATGTATATGCTCGGTCTCGACAGATGAAGTAGGTACCCCTAGCAGTAAGGAAGGCAGGGGAAGAGTTAGCCGGAAACACATAAGTCTCAACGCACTCACTCCTCCCTAGCTGAGCTCTTGGATTTCTCCCATTACCTTGCAAACAGACCTGACCTCGGTGAGGTACGACCCAGATTGGAGTTGAGCTTTAACGCTTGCTTTCTCCTAAACTAAGGCGATACTCTGAAGTATTCCAACTTAAATATACTCGCAGTTCGTCTCTAGGGTATGATGGAGTATTATTGACGTCCTTGATCATGTCAATAATTCCCTGGACTAAGGCTTTGTTGGCAGAGTTATATTTAGTAGAACGTGGTGGACGTGGAGGATAGGTTTCAAGGGCATAAGCAAAGATGGTTTGAAGGGCCTGAAATGATCCATTGTAGCTAAAAGGCAAAACCAGATAGGGAATGCCTTTATCCATAGTGTGAGGTATCAAGCCACACACCCAGCAGTCTGTAGTGTTAACTACCAGTTGGTGTTGGTGCAAGAGCTGTACAAAAGTGTTGTTAATGAACTCTGAGCGTCGGGCTTGCTCATGTTCGGGAAACGAATGAAAAGAGTGTATTGAGGAAACAGTAGAAGTAACAGGATTAAGGGGAGGTACTGTAGTTACTGGCACATAAATCAAACTTATACCAAAAACGATTCCACCCACCAACGTTATCAAAACAATTAGAAATGTAATGGCACATTGCGTTAAAAAGCATTTGCTATGAAGAATTCTGTAAAGTCTGTTTCTGCGAACGTAAATCACATTTTCTCGTTGCAGCGCAGGAAGCTCCATCTTCTACAATCCGCTCGCGACCACTGATGATGTGTACGTAGATGAAAATGCCTCTATCAGCCCTGGGAGTTCCCAGAACCAACAGAAAGATCGACCTTGTGTCAGACCCCTGCAAATCCAACTAGGCACACAGCCACGACCCTACGGCTACCCAGACGGCAAGGCAATTTAAAATAATAAAAACAACAGCAAACTTCCTGGCTGAATGCAAAAGTTCAAAATTTCAAAATCTCACAATATGCAGTTGCCTGCTTTATTTGTCCATTTTACGGTTTCGTAAATTATATCTTTGCTTCGCAGGTACTGTCTGATCAGCAAATAGCGTATCACTGGTAGTTGTTGCAGTGTTCAAGTTCGCAGATGGCAGAGTTTCTTCTGATGCAGGAGACAAATGTTCGGTGTTCAAAGGAGTCTTTTCTGAAGGAGAGTCAGAGCTTGGAGTGTCAGTGATTAATTCGGCATCGCTGAAAGGGATGAACTTTGGCATGCTTTCAAATTCGGAGGAACCAATTCCCTTCTTCACCCAGTCGTCGTAAGGAAGCGGCAAAGGGACACGCTTAACATGGGACGCGTGCACCCAGTGCTTGCGTCCAGCTACACGAACTGCTGTTCTTGTTGTAAGCAGGACTTGGAAGGGGCCGACGAATCTCGGCTGAAGGTTCTTCGTCCTCGCGAAGTTCCTAATGACTACTAGGTCTCCTGGTTTCAGCTGATGCCCTGGACTCTCCGGAGGCTTTGGTAAAGCATCGAAAACCTGTTGATGAATAAGACTCAATTTAGCAGTCAAGTCGTAAAGATAGTCTATCAACATAGGATATTCTAGAGAGCAAAATTCCTTAGGCCTTGGCACACCCCAGATATTTGCCGGGCGGCCAAAGACTATTTCGTAAGGGCTAAGCCCCACCCTAGAATGTACAGTTGCTCTCGTTGATAACAAAGCCAAAGGAAGTGCGTCTGGCCAGGCTAAACCTGTGGATGCTTGTATTTTAGCTAATTTCAGCTTGAGGGTGCCATTGTAACCCTCCACTAAACCAGCAGACTGGGGATGGTTTGCACTGTGGAACTTCTGTTTCAAACCTAGACCGGCACACACACTCTGCATAACTTTCCCTATAAACTCACTTCCGTTATCTGACCATACAATCCGTGGCATTCCATACCTAGGGAAATATTCTTTGAGAAGAATCTTGGCAGTTGATAGAGCAGTATTGTCCTTTAGTGGGTATGCTTCGATCCACCTGGAAAAAGCACAGACTACCACCAGGACATATTTCAAATTATTACAGCGATCCATGTGAATGAAGTCTAACTGAATCACTTCAAAGGGGCAGGAAGGAGGAGCGAAGTGACCAGCAGGAGTTGGAGTTCCCTTGCCAGGATTATGCATCAGGCATACCATACAATTTTTCACCACTCTCTCTGCACACTTACTGATCCCATCATTCTTCCAGACCGGTGCCAACATCTTACAGATTCCTTTAGAACTTATATGCGCTACTCCATGCGCCATTGTCACCACTGCAAGCACATACGCATCAGGCAACATCCAACGCTGCTGTTCTGTCAAATCAATCCAACACCCATTCGAATCCAACTTGCCCGTACTCTCTCTCCATACACGTTTTTCCTCTTCAGTTGCTTCTTCCTGAATTTCTTTCACACTTTCCATTGTATCCTCACACATTCCAGATTCAGCAATCCATCTTGCAGACGTAGCAACATACATTCTGCTCATTATGTCTCTAGCTGCCTGTTTAGCGATTTCATCAGCAAAAGCATTTCCTCGACCAACATCATCCGTAATTGCTTTATGAGCACTGCACTTCACAATCGCAACTTCAGTCGGCAAGGTTAGAGATTCCAACAAGTCGTTAACTAGCTGACCATGTTGAATCTTAGTCCCATGGGACGTAATGAAACCTCTTTCTCTCCACAAACGGCCAAAACTATGGGCCACGCCAAATGCGTACTGACTATCTGTAAAAACATTCACTCTCTTTCCCTTAGCTAAAACACACGCTCTCGTTAAAGCTATTAATTCTGCAGCTTGGGCAGAATTCTGACTCACTCTTGCAGTCTCCACAATCGTTTTCAAAGTCGTTACTGCGTAAGCAGCAGTCACATCACCATTCTCTAGTTTAAAACATGACCCATCCACATACAATGTACCATCCGGATCTGATAATGGAGTATCCTTCAAGTCAATTCGTCCTATTGTCTCTTCCTCCGTTTTAAAACAACAATCATGTGGCTCGGAATCACTCGACTCTTGATTAGCCGGCAACAATGTTGCTGGATTCAATACATTACATCTTTTAATCTGAATATGACTCGCTAGTAATGTCAGCTCGTAACCAGATAGTCTCGCACTAGTAAGGTGTTGTGTCTTGGTTCGGTTCATGAGTGTGTCCACTGCATGAGGAACCATGACCACTAGCATGTTGTTCATCACCAAACCAGCAGATTGTCGAATGGAAGCCGCAGCTGCCGCTGTAGCTCTCAAACAACTAGGTAACGCTCTAGCTACCGGATCCAATGTCGATGAAAAATACGCACAAGGGCGTTGTTTATCACCAAACTTCTGTGTCAGAACACTCAACGCGCAACCTTCTCTCTCGTGAACGTAGAGCGTGAATGGCTTACTGTAATCAGGTGTACCCAATACAGGAGCTGAACACAATGCTTTTCGTAACTCAGAAAAACTCTCTTGACATTCATCAGACCATGGCACCGGACTCGGAACATTTTTCCCAGTCAAAGCTACCAATGGCTTCGCTAAAAGAGAAAAATTCGGGATCCACTGTCTACAGTAAGAGGTAATACCTAAAAAGGCACGTACTTCTCTCTGTGTGCGTGGAACACTCATTTGCGTAATTGCTTTTATTCTCTCTGGGGTCAACTTCCTTCCCTCCTTTGACAAGAGATGACCTAGGTAGGTCACTTCTTGGCAGCAGTATTGCATCTTAGAAGGTGATACCTTGTGATTCAAATTAGATAAGTGATGCAACAACGAAACTGTAGCTGCTTTGCAAGTTTCCTTGTCATCGGCAGCCACTAGAAGATCATCTACATACTGTACTAGAGCAGAACCTGGAGGAAGGACAAAGGAGTCTAATTGGCTTTTTAATGCTTGACTGTAAATAGATGGGCTCTCACAGTAGCCCTGTGGAGCGCGTTTAAATCTGAAACTGCGACCTCCTAGACAGAAGCCAAAAATATCTCTGCTTTCCTCGGCTATCAGAATGCTGAAAAAGGCATTCTTCAAGTCGATAACTGAGAACCAAGTGGCTGTAGCAGGAATCAATGTTAACAAGGCAGTAATGTCTGGAACCACAGGAAACTGTGGGACCACAATCTTATTAACTTCTCTGAGGTCGATGACAAACCTATATACTGGAGGCTTTGTGGGATCAGTTCGTTTCAAAATCGGTAATACAGGACTATTACAAACATTTCCTCTAGTTTCTTCGACCACACCTTTCTTAATCAAATCTTGCACAATTAATAAAAGTGCACGTTCACCTTCATTAGATATTTTGTATTGCGGAATTCTTGGAAACTTTACATTGGCTTTCAAAGTTACTACATATGGTGGTATTTCTAAAAGGCCTACATCATTAGGACCAGTCGCCCAAAGAGAATCAGGGAGTGAACGCAGCTCTGGTGGAAGTGCATCCATTGAAAAGTACATCGGAGAGGTTATTCTTTTACCCAATGTAAGCTGTACCCCTTCCGGAGAACAGTACAATGTCGCATATAGTCGTTTTAACAAGTCTAAACCAAGCAGATTTTCATTACAACCCGTCGTCAAAATCAAGGGTGCTTTCAATTGACACGGTCCAACAGAAATAGACAAAGGACCAGATATAGGGTTGTAAACAGGGGCGCCTGAAAAACCTACAGAAACATTTGTTGAGCCAGACAAAGGTGCGCCAGGGAGTTTCGCATGAATGATAGAACTTTTTGCGGCACCAGTATCCAACAGAAACGGTTCGACTACACCTGATGTTGCTACTGCGACATAAGGCCCACTCTGATCTACTGGAACTGATACTACTCCCTCTCTCTGTCCATGGCTGTCCTAGTACCCATTTTGCTGAAATCCCTCATCCACTTCACAATAGTCTTCAACAAGATATTGTTGAGATCTATTTTGCTGGGCTGGCTGTCCATTTCTTTGATCAAAGTGATTGGAGGGACGATCATTCGTCTGTGGAGGCATAGCACCTCGCCCTCGACCTCTAGAATTCTGCACAAAACCACCACGACCTCTCTGAGCCGCTGCTGCATTATTTTGCGCTAAGATCGGACATTCATTCTTGTAATGACCCTCTTTCTTACAGTACGCACACTGGTTCCACTGATATTGAGGCCTCGTTGAACTATAATCTGTCCTCTGATACGAACCCTGTTGCATATTAGTCTGATTCGTGCGAGGCGGATACGCCTGTTGCAAAAGAACTTTAGTCTTTAAATCTTTCGTTTTCTTGTCTGATTTCTCTTTTTCCTCTTTATCCCTATTTTCGTAATATTGTGCAGTTGCAAGTATTTGCGCAGTTGTAGAAACAGCCCACGCACTCTCTGAATCCTTTAATTTATTGCATAATTCAGGTAACAAATTATGCACAAATTTATCGACAAACAGTCTCTGTCCTCCTTCAGTGCTCATATCCTGACCACTATGATCTACAAAAGTCTCTTCGAACCTCGTGAAGAAGTTGGAGACACTTTCGTCTTTCTTTTGCTTGCATGCGGATAACTTGTCCCAATTAACACGCAATGCGGGCATCAGAGTCTTCATTAAGTCAATTATCCTACCCGGAAGATTAGCAATTAGGGGTTCTGGTTTTGCACCACCCGTTTGCTGACCATCCGCTGCAGTGATAGCTGCCCAATCCCCACCTAAAGCAACTTGATGATCTTCCCTACGAATTTTAGCCCAGACTGGTTGCAGGACTACATTTCCAAATAACATATCAATGTCTGCTAAGTTCATTATACAAGCCTCAACTGTCTGTGTTAATTCCTTGTAATATCCAGCAGGATTCTTACGCGGATCTGGCAAGGCCTGTTTCACTGCTAGCACTTCGGCTCGCTTCCACGGAATGTGTATCCACACTCTCTGGAATTGCGCCGGAGCGGCTACAATACCAGCAACATTGTCAGCTTGCACAGCTTCGCGCCAATTGGAGTTCTACTATCATACCAGCAGCAAACTCTTTCTGAACCTTAATTAAGTCTTCTAAATTTAATTCAATATCATCTTCCTCTATTTCCTCACGTAACAACAAGCACATCTCATCAAAGACGTACCGTTGCGTTGGTTCCTTCCACTGCATAAATGTATCTAGTACATCTCTTGTACTATATCTCCTACTCTTCGAAATCCATCTGAGAGCCGTGGAATCTAAAATTCCCCGTTCCTCAATGCTTGGATGTTGACTACGTCTCTGAACAGAGTCGGAAGTAGGAGTCTTAATTAAAGTTTTATAGAAAGGAGACAGCATATTAGACACAGAATCAGTGATTCTTCGACGAACAGAAAGTGGAGTTAACACACTCGCAGACGTAGAAAACACAGTGGAAGTAGGAACAGATAGCGAGGCAGTAGGAGTATCGAGAAAAATAGTTTGTGAAGTAGTAGGTGTAAGCGAGACAGATACAGGTATAGAAGTCGACAATCCAGGAAGAGGAGGAGCCGTAGGAACATTCACATTAACCACAGGAGGTACAGGAACTTGATTCTGAGGGGCAGGAGCAGGAATACCAGGTTGTCCAGCAACCGGCAATTGTACATTTGGAACAAGTGGAGCCGTAGCACCTTGTGCATACGGTGGAGGTGACCGTAACAGATAAGACAACAGAGGATCGTTTTCGGGATCTTCTAGTATCTTAGCTGTTTTCGATGGCAAGGCAGGATAGCACTTGTCGATCGCTAAATTATGCTCTCTAATGGCCACCTCTATAGCCTTCTCACACTCGTTATCTTGCAACTGCTTAGTTGCTTGCTCTGGAGTCAACTCTTCTTTCTCTTTCTGTTCTTTCTTTAATCTCTTCATTTCTCTCTGTTTGGATTCCTTTCGCCAGTAACGGAAAGAATCAAACATTGCCGGCCGGGCTTTCTTCCTAAACAATTTCGCTTCTAAATTATCAAGAATCTCGGGTTCAAAACTACCATGCAGTGGCCAACTAAGGACACCGTCTTTCTCGGTGTAGCGGACCCACACCTCATTATAGGATATAGGACCCACACCATGTTTACAATATAAGTCATATAGGGGAGTCCCAATCGGAGGAACTAGACATGAGTCCTCCAATCGTGAGTCACTGTTGCAACCAAAGCACGACAACATACAATTTCTCCGACTTACCATTTTTCAGTCCGGAACACAAAACAAACAAAAACACAAAACAAATATGTGCACTTGAACCAAGAACTTTTAAGGCCTACCAAAACGAACTGATGTATCGATACCCAAACTAAACCAAATAGATTATCGTATAATCTTACGAAAACCAAACCAAACCAAGAACCAAAAAGGATTTTAACAACCCTCACGAAGTAACCAACTAGCAACCACTAAATACTTAACTGAGGCACTGAAGACGTCACCAAGGAGAAACCCGTCACGTTTCGCTGTACTAAGGGCTGCACCTCGGGTCCAAGACAGGGCGACGGTCAAGGCAACGGCCCACTGCAGCCGTCCTGAACGGGAACCCTCGTGGAAGAGAACTTCGGGCCACTTTTGCGATATGCCGGGATCGATGAAGTGGGGCGCCTCCCTCAGGAATCTTCACACGAAGCTTCTCGAACTCTTCAGGCTTTTGGACCGGTACCGAATGACGTCGCCCCACGTTGGGCGCCAATTGGAGTTCTGGACTTTTTGGTTCCGTCCAGAAGTGTCAGGGAACAACACCCAAAGACCCCGGAGTTCCACCTGCCTTGGTGCGCAAATGAACAGAAACACGGGCTTCTCGATGGTGGCGTCAAAGACCAAAGGTTTATTACTGCAGGGACACAGAAGTCACAGAAACTACGCATGGGCAGTAACTAGGAGCCTGTTCAAATTGTACAAAGAGGGTTGCTCCTTATATACTGATTTTTGGCCTTCAGGCGAATTCTTCACATGTTGGTACATTCCCAAAACCTTTGTGTCACAAACAATAAATATTTGGCGTACACAGGAACCGTTGATAAAATCTGATACAGAACATCTACGGAGAGGGGTTCCCACTAGTTCATCACAATCCCTTGTCAATATTGCATTCAAGAGCCGGACCGCCTCATCGTAAATTTCGTTACCTCCCCCTAATAAAGATTCAGAAAGAAAGAAACGGAGCCAGGTGTGGAAGATAGAAAAGCGGGATAAGAGATGTTTGTGGGTCGTAAATGGGCAAGGCTACCGGCTTCGGCCGCCTAATCATGATCGGGACAATGGACACGAGAACCAGTTCAGGTGGGCTGGCCTCGGGCAGAGGAGGCAGCCTTTGTCGAGTCATGTAGCTACAGTGTGATCTGGTTTAGGGTGCACGTGTCATGAAAGAGGTGAATCTCCGGCTAAGGCTACGTGTCCTTAATCGAAATGAAGTGATCAGAGGTTATTGCGTATGTGAGGGCAAGAAACACAAAATGGCTGCCATGATCTAAGATGGATGCCGTGGGTAGATCAGAAATGTGTTCATAACAGGAGTGCTCTTGCTCGTAGCGTAGCGAAAACACCAGGATATGCTAAATGGATCATTTGCGGTTCGCTGATACCAATATTATGTATTTCCGACAATATTGAAAACACGGGTTCAAATCGTCACGGAACCTCACCTGGTTACGCACCTGCATGTCACGAGCGGTACCGGACCTGAGAATATTTTTCGGCAGCCTACGCAGCAACCCTACATACATGCCTATTCCCTGCTGACGAGCGGTAACAACCTCGAAACACGTGTCCAGGGATGGCCAACGTGACAGTTATATTTGCTCAAGACACTGGCAGAGGCACACCCACGGATGCTTACTTCATGGACCATAATGCTTTGGGGTAACACGCCGGTAGGACAAGCAGTGTGCGACCAATTGGACTTTCTTTTATATTCAGGCTCCCTTGAGCCGGTGGGGCTGACGAGCCCTGGTTACGCACCTGCGTGTCACGAGCGGTACCGGACCTGAGAATATTTTTCGGCAGCCTACGCAGCAACCCTACATACATGCTTATTCCCTGCTGACGAGAGGTAACAACCTCGAAACACGTGTCCAGGGATGGCCAACGTGACATTTATTTTTGCTCAAGACTCTGGCAGAGGCGCACCCGCTGATGCTTACTTCATGGACCATAATGCTTTGGGGTAACACGCTGGTAGGACAAGCAGTGTGTGACCAATTGGACTTTCTTTTATATTCAGGCTCCCTTGAGCCGGTGGGGCTGACGAGCCCTGGTTACGCACCTGCGTGTCACGAGCGGTACCGGACCTGAGAATATTTTTCGGCAGCCTACGCAGCAACCCTACATACATGCCTATTCCCTGCTGACTAGAGGTAACAACCTCGAAACACGTGTCCAGGGATGGCCAACGTGACAGTTATTTTTGCTCAAGACTCTGGCAGAGGCGCACCCGCTGATGCTTTCTTCATGGACCATAATGCTTTGGGGTAACACGCTGGTAGGACAAGCAGTGTGCGACCAATTGGACTTTATTTTATATTCAGGCTCCCTTGAGCCGGTGGGGCTGACGAGCCCTGGTTACGCACCTGCGTGTCACAAGCAGTGCCGGACCGAGAATATTTTTCGGCAGCCTACGCAGCAACCCTACATACATGCCTATTCCTTGCTGACGAGAGGTAACAACCTCGAAACACGTGTCCAGGGATCGCCAACGTGACAGTTATTTTTGCTCAAGACTCTGGCAGAGGCGCACCCGCTGATGCTTACTTCATGGACCATAATGCTTTGGGGTAACACGCTGGTAGGACAAGCAGTGTGCAACCAATTGGACTTTCTTTTATATTCAGGCTCCCTTGAGCCGGTGGGGCTGACGAGCCCTGGTTACGCACCTGCGTGTCACGAGCGGTACCGGACCTGAGAATATTTTTCGGCAGCCTACGCAGCAACCCTACATACATGCCTATTCCCTGCTGACGAGAGGTAACAACCTCGAAACACGTGTCCAGGGATGGCCAACGTGACAGTTATTTTTGCTCAAGACTCTGGCAGAGGTGCACCCGCTGATGCTTACTTCATGGACCATAATGCTTTGGGGTAACACGCTGGTAGGACAAGCAGTGTGCGACTAATTGGACTTTCTTTTATATTCAGGCTCCCTTGAGCCGGTGGGGCTGACGAGCCCTGGTTTCGCACCTGCGTGTCACAAGCGGTACCGGACATGAGCATATTTTTCGGCAGCCTACGCAGCAACCCTACATACATGCCTATTCCTTGCTGACGAGAGGTAACAACCTCGAAACACGTGTCCAGGGATGGCCAACGTGACAGTTATTTTTGCTCAAGACTCTGGCAGAGGTGCACCCGCTGATGCTTACTTCATGGACCATAATGCTTTGGGGTAACACACTGGTAGGACAAGCAGTGTGCGACCAATTGGACTTTCTTTTATATTCAGGCTCCCTTGAGCCGGTGGGGCTGACGAGCCCTGGTTACGCACCTGCGTGTCACGAGCGGTACCGGACCTGAGAATATTTTTCGGCAGCCTACGCAGCAACCCTACATACATGCCTATTCCCTGCTGACGAGAGGTAACAACCTTGAAACACGTGTCCAGGGATGGCCAACGTGACAGTTATTTTTGCTCAAGACACTGGCAGAGGCACATTCGCGGATGCTTACTTCATGGACCATAATGCTTTGGGGTAACAGGCCGGTAGGACAAGCAGTGTGCGACCAATTGGACTTTCTTTTATATTCAGGCTCCCTTGAGCCGGTGGGGCTGACGAGCCCTGGTTACGCACCTGCGTGTCACGAGCGGTACCGGACCTGAGAATATTTTTCGGCAGCCTACGCAGCAACCCTACATACATGCCTATTCCCTGCTGACGAGAGGTAACAACCTCGAAACACGTGTCCAGGGATGGCCAACGTGACAGTTATTTTTGCTCAAGACTCTGGCAGAGGCGCACCCGCTGATGCTTACTTCATGGACCATAATGCTTTGGGGTAACACGCTGGTAGGACAAGCAGTGTGCGACCAATTGGACTTTCTTTTATATTCAGGCTCCCTTGAGCCGGTGGGGCTGACGAGCCCTGGTTACGCACCTGCATGTCACGAGCGGTACCGGACCTGAGAATATTTTTCGGCAGCCTACGCAGCAACCCTACATACATGCCTATTCCCTGCTGACGAGCGGTAACAACCTCGAAACACGTGTCCAGGGATGGCCAACGTGACAGTTATTTTTGCTCAAGACACTGGCAGAGGCACACCCACGGATGCTTACTTCATGGACCATAATGCTTTGGGGTAACACGCCGGTAGGACAAGCAGTGTGCGACCAATTGGACTTTCTTTTATATTCAGGCTCCCTTGAGCCGGTGGGGCTGACGAGCCCTGGTTACGCACCTGCGTGTCACGAGCGGTACCGGACCTGAGAATATTTTTCGGCAGCCTACGCAGCAACCCTACATACATGCTTATTCCCTGCTGACGAGAGGTAACAACCTCAAAACACGTGTCCAGGGATGGCCAACGTGACATTTATTTTTGCTCAAGACTCTGGCAGAGGCGCACCCGCTGATGCTTACTTCATGGACCATAATGCTTTGGGGTAACACGCTGGTAGGACAAGCAGTGTGTGACCAATTGGACTTTCTTTTATATTCAGGCTCCCTTGAGCCGGTGGGGCTGACGAGCCCTGGTTACGCACCTGCGTGTCACGAGCGGTACCGGACCTGAGAATATTTTTCGGCAGCCTACGCAGCAACCCTACATACATGCCTATTCCCTGCTGACTAGAGGTAACAACCTCGAAACACGTGTCCAGGGATGGCCAACGTGACAGTTATTTTTGCTCAAGACTCTGGCAGAGGCGCACCCGCTGATGCTTTCTTCATGGACCATAATGCTTTGGGGTAACACGCTGGTAGGACAAGCAGTGTGCGACCAATTGGACTTTATTTTATATTCAGGCTCCCTTGAGCCGGTGGGGCTGACGAGCCCTGGTTACGCACCTGCGTGTCACAAGCAGTGCCGGACCGAGAATATTTTTCGGCAGCCTACGCAGCAACCCTACATACATGCCTATTCCTTGCTGACGAGAGGTAACAACCTCGAAACACGTGTCCAGGGATCGCCAACGTGACAGTTATTTTTGCTCAAGACTCTGGCAGAGGCGCACCCGCTGATGCTTACTTCATGGACCATAATGCTTTGGGGTAACACGCTGGTAGGACAAGCAGTGTGCAACCAATTGGACTTTCTTTTATATTCAGGCTCCCTTGAGCCGGTGGGGCTGACGAGCCCTGGTTACGCACCTGCGTGTCACGAGCGGTACCGGACCTGAGAATATTTTTCGGCAGCCTACGCAGCAACCCTACATACATGCCTATTCCCTGCTGACGAGAGGTAACAACCTCGAAACACGTGTCCAGGGATGGCCAACGTGACAGTTATTTTTGCTCAAGACTCTGGCAGAGGTGCACCCGCTGATGCTTACTTCATGGACCATAATGCTTTGGGGTAACACGCTGGTAGGACAAGCAGTGTGCGACTAATTGGACTTTCTTTTATATTCAGGCTCCCTTGAGCCGGTGGGGCTGACGAGCCCTGGTTTCGCACCTGCGTGTCACGAGCGGTACCGGACATGAGCATATTTTTCGGCAGCCTACGCAGCAACCCTACATACATGCCTATTCCCTGCTGACGAGAGGTAACAACCTCGAAACACGTGTCCAGGGATGGCCAACGTGACAGTTATTTTTGCTCAAGACTCTGGCAGAGGTGCACCCGCTGATGCTTACTTCATGGACCATAATGCTTTGGGGTAACACACTGGTAGGACAAGCAGTGTGCGACCAATTGGACTTTCTTTTATATTCAGGCTCCCTTGAGCCGGTGGGGCTGACGAGCCCTGGTTACGCACCTGCGTGTCACGAGCGGTACCGGACCTGAGAATATTTTTCGGCAGCCTACGCAGCAACCCTACATACATGCCTATTCCCTGCTGACGAGAGGTAACAACCTTGAAACACGTGTCCAGGGATGGCCAACGTGACAGTTATTTTTGCTCAAGACTCTGGCAGAGGCGCACCCGCTGATGCTTACTTCATGGACCATAATGCTTTGGGGTAACACGCTGGTAGGACAAGCAGTGTGCGACCAATTGGACTTTCTTTTATATTCAGGCTCCCTTGAGCCGGTGGGGCTGACGAGCCCTGGTTACGCACCTGCGTGTCACGAGCGGTACCGGACCTGAGAATATTTTTCGGCAGCCTACGCAGCAACCCTACATACATGCCTATTCCCTGCTGACGAGAGGTAACAACCTCGAAACACGTGTCCAGGGATGGCCAACGTGACAGTTATTTTTGCTCAAGACTCTGGCAGAGGCGCATCTGCTGGTGCTTACTTCATGGACCATAATGCTTTGGGGTAACACGCTGGTAGGACAAGCAGTGTGCGACCAATTGGACTTTCTTTTATATTCAGGCTCCCTTGAGCCGGTGGGGCTGACAAGCCCTGGTTACGCACCTGCGTGTCATGAGCGGTATCGGACCTGAGAATATTTTTCGGCAGCCTACGCAGCAACCCTACATACATGCCTATTCCCTGCTGACGAGAGGTAACAACCTCGAAACACGTGTCCAGGGTGAGGTTCCGTGACGATTTGAACCCGTGTTTTCAATATTGTCGGAAATACATAATATTGGTATCAGTGAACCGCAAATGATCCATTTAGCATATCCTGGTGTTTTCGCTACGTTACGAGCAAGAGCACTCCTGTTATGAACACATTTCCGATCTACCCATGGCATCCATCTTAGATCATGGCAGCCATTTTGTGTTTCTTGCCCTCACATATGCAATAACCTCTGATCACTTCATTTCGATTAAGGACACGTAGCCTTAGCCGGAGATTCACCTCTTTCATGACACGTACACCTTAAACCAGATCACGCTGAAGCTGCATGACTCGACAAAGGCTGCCTCCTCTGCCCGAGGCCAGCCCACCTGAACTGGTTTTCCTGTCCATTGTCCTGATCATGATTAGGCGGCCGAAGCTGGTAGCCTTGCCCATTTACAACCCACAAACATCTCTTATCCCGTTTTTCTATCTTCTGCACCTGGCTCTGCTCCTTTCCTTCTGGGCCTTTATTAGGGGGAGGTAACGAACTTTACGATGAGGCGGTCCGGCTCTTGAATGCAATATTGACAAGGGATTGTGATGGACTAGTGGGAACCCCTCTTCGTGATGTTTGGCATCAGATATTATCGACAGTTCCTGTGTAACGCCAAATATTTATTGTTTTAGACACAAAGGTTTGGGAATGTACTGACACGTGAAATATTTGCCTGAAGCATAATTTTTGGTATATAAGGAGCAACCCTCAATGTACAAATCGAACAGGCTCCTAGTCTCTGCCCGTGTGTAGATTCTGTGACTTCTGTGTCCCTGCAGTAATAAACCTTTGGTCTTTGACGCCACCATCGAGAAGCCTGTGTTTCTGTTCATTTGCGCACCAAGGCAGGTGGAACTCCGGGGTTTTTGGGTGTTGTTCCCTGACACCTCTGGACGGAACCAAAAAGTCCAGAACTCCAATTGGCGCCCAACGTGGGGCGACGTCATTCGGTACCGGTCCAAAAGCCTGAAGAGTTCGAGAAGCTTCGTGTGAAGATTCCTGAGGGAGGCGCCCCACTTCATCGATCCCGGCATATCGCAAAAGTGGCCCTGACGTTCTCTTCCACGAGGGTTCCCGTTCAGGACGGCTGCAGTGGGCCGTTGCCTTGACCGTCGCCCTGTCTTGGACCCGAGGTGCAGCCTTAGTACAGCGAAACGTGACGGGTTTCTCCTTGGTGACGTCTTCAGTGCCTCAGTTAAGTATTTAGTGATAGCTAGCTGGTTACTTTGTGAGGATTGTTAAAAATCCTTGATCGGTTCTTGGTTTGGTTTGGTTTCGTAAGATTATCACTAGTTGTTCTGGTTACGATAATCTATTTGGTTCAGTTTGGGTATCGATACATTAGTTTGGTTTTGGTAGGCCTAAGTTCTTGGTTCGAGTGCACATATTTGTTCCGTGTTTTTGTTTGTCTTGTGTTCCAGACTGAAAATGGTAAGTCGGAAAATGTTGTCTTGTTTTGGTTGCAACCGTGACTCACGATTGGAGGATTCCTGTCTGGTTCCTCCGATTGGGACTCCCCTTTATGACTTATATTGCAAATTTGGTGTGGGTCCTATATCCTATAACGAGGTATGGGTCCGCTACACTGCGAAGGATGGTGTCCTTAGTTGGCCACTACATGGTAGTTTTGAACCCGAGATTCTTGATAATTTAGAAGCGAAACTGTTTAAGAAGAAAGCCCGGCCGGCAATGTTTGATTCTTTCCGTTACTGGCGAAAAGAGTCTAAACAGAGAGAAATGAAAAGGTTAAAGAAAGAACAGAAAGAGCAAGAAGAGTTAACTCTAGAGCAAGCAACTAAACAGTTGCAAGATAATGAGTGCGAGAAGGCTATTGAGGTGGCCATTAGAGAGCAGCGTAATTTAGCGATTGACAAGTGCTATCCTGCCTTGCCATCGAAAACAGCTAAGATACTAGAGGATCCCGAAAACGATCCACTGTTGTCTTATCTGTTACGATCACCTCCACCGTATGCACAAGGTGCTACGGCTCCGCCTGTGCCAAATGTTCAATTGCCGGTTGCTGCACAACCTGGCATTCCTGCTCCTGTTCCCCAGAATTTAGTTCCTGTACCTCCTGTGGTTAATATGAATGTTCCTACGGCTCCTCCTCTTCCTGGGTTGCCGACTTCTATACCTGTATCTGTCTCGCTTACACCTACTACTTCACAAACTATTTTCATCGATACTCCTACTGCTTCGCAATCTGTTCCTACCTCTACTGCGTTCTCTACATCTGCGAGTGTGTTAACTCCACTTTCTGTTCGTAGAAAAATCACTGATTCTGTTGCTAGTATACTGTCTCCTTTATATAAATCTTTGATTAAGACTCCTACTCCTGATTCAGTTCAGAGACGTAGTCAGCTACCAAGTACTGAAGAACGGGGAATTTTAGATTCCACGGCTCTCAGATGGATTACGAAAGTTAGAAGATATAGTACGAGAGATGTACTAGATACGTTTATGCAGTGGAAGGAACCAACGCAACGGTACGTCTTTGATGAGATGTGCTCATTGTTACGTGAGGAAATAGAGGAAGATGATGTTGAATCAGACTTGGAAGATTTAATTAAGGTGCAAAAAGAGTTTGCTGCAGGAATGATAGTGGGTGACAATATTGAAGAAGCGATGGAACTTATTTTAAGTTTTAGGAATGATCCATCTCTTCGTTCGCCGAGAGATTTAGAGAAAGGTAAAATGAAGCTAAGTCGCCAATATCCTATGAGGGAGGTTCCTCCAATCTGGCGCGAAGCAATACAACGTGATGATAATGCAGGTATCGCAGCTGCTCCAGCACAGTTCCAACGAGTGTGGATACACATTCCATGGAAGCGAGCTGAAGTGCTAGCGGTGAAACAGGCCTTGCCAGATCCGCGTAAAAATCCTGCTGGGTATTACAAGGAATTGACACAGACAGTTGAGGCTTGTATAATGAACTTAGCAGACATCGACATGTTATTTGGTAATGTAGTTCCACAACCAGTGTGGGCTAAAATTCGTAGGGAGGATCATCAAGCAGCCTTAGGTGGTGATTGGGCAGCTATCACTGCAGCGGATGGTCAGCAAACGGGTGGTGCAAAACCCGAACCCCTAATTGCTAATCTTCCAGGTAGAATAATTGACTTAATGAAGACTCTGATGCCTGCGTTGCGTGTTAATTGGGATAAATTATCCGCATGCAAGCAGAAGAAAGACGAAAGTGTCTCCGACTTCTTCACGAGGTTCGAAGAGACTTTTGTAGATCATAGTGGTCAGGATATGAGCACTGAAGGAGGACAGAGACTGTTTGTCGATAAATTTGTGCATAATTTGTTACCTGAGTTATGTAATAAATTGAAGGATTCAGAGAGTGCGTGGGCTGTTTCCACAACTGCGCAAATACTTGCGACTGCACAATACTACGAAAATAGGGATAAAGAAGAAAAGGAGAAATCAGAAAAGAAAACGAAAGATTTAAAGACTAAGGTTCTTTTGCAGCAGGCGTATCCGCCTCGCACGAATCAGACTAATATGCAACAGAACTCGTATCAAAAGACAGATTATAGTTCAACCAGGCCTCAATACCAGTGGAATCAGTGTGCGTACTGTAAGAAAGAGGGTCACTACAAGAATGAATGTCCGATCTTAGCGCAAAATAATGCTGCAGCAGCTCAGAGAGGTCGTGGTGGTTTTGTGCAGAATTCTAGAGGTCGAGGGCGAGGTGCTATGCCTCCGCAAACGAATGATCGTCCCTCCAATCACTTTGATCAACGAAATGGACAGTCAGCTCAACAGAATAGATCTCAGCAATATCTAGTTGAAGACTATTGTGAAGCAGATGGGGAATTTCAACAAAATGGGTACTAGGACAGCCATAGACAGAGAGAGGGAGTAGTATCAGTTCCAGTGGATCAGAGTGGGCCTTATGTCGCAGTAGCAACATCAGGTGTAGTCGAACCGTTTCTGTTGGATACTGGTGCCGCAAAAAGTTCTATCATTCATGCGAAACTCCCTGGCGCACCTTTGTCTGGCTCAACAAATGTTTCCGTAGGTTTTTCAGGCGCCCCTGTTTACAATCCGATATCTGGTCCTTTGTCTATTTCTGTTGGACCGTGTCAATTGAAAGCACCCTTGATTTTGACGACAGGTTGTAATGAAAATCTACTTGGTTTAGATTTGTTAAAACGACTATATGCGACATTGTACTGTTCTCCGGAAGGGGTACAGCTTACGTTGGGTAAAAGAATCACTTCTCCGATGTATTTGTCAATGAATGCACTCCCACCAGAGCTACGTTCACTCCCTGATTCTCTTTGGGCGACTGGTCCTAATGATGTAGGCCTTTTGGAAATACCACCGTATGTAGTTACTTTGAAAGCAAATGTGAAATTTCCAAGAATTCCTCAATATAAAATATCCAGTGAAGGAGAGCGTGCACTTTTATTGATTGTGCAAGATTTGATTAAGAAGGGTGTGGTTGAAGAAACACGAGGAAATGTTTGTAATAGTCCTGTATTGCCGATTCTGAAACGAACTGACCCTACGAAGCCTCCAGTATATAGGTTTGTCATAGACCTTAGAGAAGTTAATAAAATTGTGGTTCCACAGTTTCCTGTGGTTCCAGACATTACTGCCTTGCTAACGTTAATTCCTGCTACAGCCACTTGGTTTTCAGTCATCGACTTGAAGAATGCCTTTTTCAGCATTCCGATAGCCGAAGAAAGCAGAGATATTTTTGGCTTCTGTCTAGGAGGTCGAAGTTTTAGATTTAAACGCGCTCCACAAGGCTACTGTGAAAGTCCATCTATTTACAGTCAAGCATTAAAAAGTCAGTTAGATTCTTTTGTCCTTCCTCCAAGTTCTGCCCTAGTACAGTACGTAGATGATCTTTTAGTGGCTGCCGATGACAAGGAAACTTGCAAAGCAGCTACGGTATCGTTATTGCATCATTTGTCTGATTTGAATCACAAGGTGTCACCTTCCAAAATGCAATACTGCTGCCAAGAAGTGACCTACCTAGGTCATCTCTTGTCAAAGGAGGGAAGGAAGTTGACCCCAGAAAGAATAAAAGCAATTACGCAGATGAGTGTTCCACGCACACAGAGAGAAGTACGTGCCTTTCTAGGTATTACCTCTTACTGTAGGCAGTGGATCCCAAATTTTTCTCTTTTAGCGAAACCATTGGTAGCTTTGACTGGGAAAAATGTTCCGAGTCCGGTGCCTTGGTCTGATGAATGCCAAGAGAGTTTTACTGAATTACGAAAAGCCTTGTGTTCAGCTCCTGTATTGGGTACACCCGATTACAGTAAACCATTCACGCTCTACGTTCACGAGAGAGAAGGTTGCGCGTTGAGTGTTCTGACACAGAAGTTTGGTGATAAACAACGCCCTTGTGCGTATTTCTCATCAACATTGGATCCGGTAGCTAGAGCGTTACCTAGTTGTTTGAGAGCTACAGCGGCAGCTGCGGCTTCCATTCGACAATCTGCTGGTTTGGTGATGAACAACATGCTAGTGGTCATGGTTCCTCATGCAGTGGACACACTCATGAACCGAACAAAGACACAACACCTTACTAGTGCGAGATTATCTGGCTACGAGCTGACACTACTAGCGAGTCATATTCAGATCAAAAGATGTAATGTATTGAATCCGGCAACGTTGTTGCCGACTGATCAAGAGTCGAGTGATTCTGAGCCACATGACTGCTGTTTTAAAACGGAGGAAGAGACAAAAGGACGCATCGATTTGAAAGATACTCCATTATCAGATCCGGATGGTACGCTGTATGTGGACGGGTCATGTTTTAAATTGGAGAATGGTGATGTGACTGCTGCTTATGCAGTAACGACTTTGAAGACGATTGTGGAGACTGCAAGAGTGAGTCAGAATTCTGCCCAAGCTGCAGAATTAATAGCTCTAACAAGAGCATGTGTTTTAGCTGAGGGAAAGAGAGTAAATGTTTTCACAGATAGTCAGTACGCATTTGGCGTGGCCCATAGTTTTGGCCGCTTGTGGAGAGAAAGAGGTTTCATTACGTCCCATGGGACTAAGATTCAACATGGTCAGCTAATTAACGACTTGTTGGATTCTCTAACCTTGCCGACTGAAGTTGCGATTGTGAAGTGCAGTGCTCATAAAGCAATCACGGATGATGTTGGACGTGGGAATGCTTTTGCTGATGAAATTGCTAAACAGACAGCTAGAGACACGATGAGCAGAATGTATGTTGCAACGTCTGCAAGATGGATCGCTGAGTCTGGGATGTGTGAAGATACAATGGAAAGTGTGAAAGAGATTCAGAAAGAAGCAACTGAGGAAGAGAAACGTGTATGGAGAGAAAGTACGGGCAAGTTGGACTTGAATGGATGTTGGATTGATTTGACAGAGCAGCAGCGTTGGATGTTGCCCGATGCGTATGTGCTTGCAGTGGTGACAATGGCGCATGGAGTAGCGCATATAAGTTCTAAAGGTATCTGTAAGATGTTGGCTCCGGTCTGGAAGAATGATGGGATCAGTAAGTGTGCAGAGAGAGTGGTGAGAAACTGTATGGTGTGCTTGATGCATAATCCTGGCAAGGGAACTCCAACTCCAGCTGGTCATTTCGCTCCTCCTTCCTGCCCCTTTGAAGTGATTCAGTTAGACTTCATTCACATGGATCGCTGTAATAATTTGAAATATGTCTTGGTGGTAGTTTGTGCTTTTTCCAGGTGGATAGAAGCATACCCACTGAAGGACAATACTGCCTTATCAACTGCCAAAATCCTTCTCAAAGAATATTTCCCTAGGTATGGCATGCCACGGATTGTATGGTCAGATAACGGAAGTGAGTTTATAGGGAAAGTTATGCAGAGTGTGTGTGCAGGCCTAGGGCTGAAACAAAAATTTCACAGTGCAAACCATCCTCAGTCTGCTGGTCTAGTGGAGGGTTATAATGGCACCCTCAAGCTGAAGATAGCTAAGATACAGGCATCCACAGGTTTAGCTTGGCCAGACGCACTTCCTTTGGCTCTGTTATCCACAAGAGCGACTGTACATTCTCGAGTGGGGCTTAGCCCTTACGAGATTGTATTTGGTCGTCCTGCTAATATTTGGGGGGTGCCAAGGCCAAGGGAGTTCAGACAGCTGGAATATCCTATGTTGATAGACTACCTTTACGACTTGACTGCTAAATTGAGTCTTATTCATCAACAGGTTTTCGATGCACTGCCAAAGCCTCCGGAGAGTCCAGGGCATCAACTGAAACCCGGCGACCAAGTGGTGGTCAGAAATTTTGCGAGGACAAAGAATCTTCAGCCCCGCTACGTCGGCCCCTTCCAGGTCCTACTGACAACGAGGACAGCCGTTCGTGTAGCTGGCCGTAAACACTGGGTACACGCGTCACATGTAAAGCGTGTACCCTTGCCGCTACCTTACGACAACTGGGTGAAAAAGGGAATTGGTGCCTCCGAAACTGACAGCACACCGAAGTTCATCCCTTTCAGCGATGCCGAATTGATTACTGATACTCCAAAATCTGACTCTCCTCCTGAAAAGACTCTTTTGAACACTGAACAATTGTCTCCAGCATCAGAAGAAACTTTGCTATCTGCGAACTTAAACACTGCAACAGCTGCTAGTGATACACTATTTTCCGATCAGACAATACCTGCGAAACAAAGATACAATTTGAGAAAACGAAACATGGACAAATAAAGCAGGCAACTGCATATTGTGATTTTGATGTATTGAACTTTTGCCTTCAGCCAGGAAGTTTGCTATTGTTTATTGTTTTTAATTGCCTTGCCGTCTGGGTAGCCGTAGGGTCGTGGCTGTGTGCCTAGTTTGAATTGGCAGGGGTCTGACACAAGGTCGATCTTTCTGTTGGTTCTGGGAACTCCCAGGGCTGACAGAGGCATTTTCATCTACGTACACATCATCAGTGGTCGCGAGCGGATTGTAGAAGATGGAGCTTCCTGCGCTGCAACGAGAAAATGTGATTTATGTTCGCAGAAACAGACTTTATAGAATTCTTCGTAGCAAATGCTTTTTGATGCAATGTGCCGTTACATTTTTGATTATTTTAGCAACATTGGTGGGTAAAATCGTCTTTAGTATAAATTTGATTTTTGTGCCAATTACTACAGTACCTCCCCTTGATACTGCTACTTCTACTGTTTCTTCTATACACTCTTTTCACCCGTTTCCTGAACATGAGCAAGCCCGACGCACAGAGTTCATTAACAACACTTTTGTACAGCTCTTGCACCAACACCAACTGGTAGTTAACACTACAGACTGCTGGGTGTGTGGCTTGATACCCCACACTATGGATAAAGGTATTCCCTATCTGGTTTTGCCTTTCAGCTACAATGGATCATTTCAGGCCCTTCAAACCATCTTTGCTTATGCCCTTGAGACCTATCCTCCACGTCCACCACGTTCCACTAGATATAACTTTGCCAACAAAGCTTTAGTCCAGGGAATTATTGACATGATCAAGGATGTCAATAATACTCCATCTTACCCGAGAGACGAATTGCGAGTGTATTTAAGTTGGAATACTTCAGAGTATCGCCTTAGTTTAGGAGAAAGCAAGCGTAAAAGCTCAACTCCAATCTGGGTCGTACCTCACCGAGGTCAGGTCTGTTTGCAAGGTAATGGGAGAAATCCGAGAGCTCAGCTAGGGAGGAGTGAGTGCGTAGAAACTTACGTATTTCCGTCTAACTCTTCCCCTGCCTTTCTTACTGCTAGGGGTACCTACTTCATCTGTCGAGACAGAGCATATACATGGTTGCCTGCCGACTTTGCAGGTTCATGCTACATTGCTCGACTGTTGCCTCCAACATACACTGCTTCATCTGATTACCACAGAACCAGAGTAGCGAGAGGTGTCTTCAGCAAGGAAGATACTGCTGGTCAGGAAGCTGGAGACTTCTTCAAAGGCTTCCTTCCGTTCTGGGGGCCTATGGCCAATAGTAGAAACATACGTCAGCTAACACGGGTAGTTGAATCTACTATTACCGAAACTGCTGGTGCCCTTAGCAATCTGACAGCTGAGCTTCAGGCGGACAGACTCATGACGTTGCAAAACCGTATGGTTTTAGACGTTATTCTTGCAGACCGAGGTGGGGTATGCAGAATGATCCAATCGAGCTGCTGTGTCTTTATTCCTAATAATGCTCCAACAGTCTATGAGGCGATCTCTAAGCTACACAAGATTTCCGACTCTATACACATAGAGAAGGGAAACTGGTCCTTTATGGAGTGGTTTTGGACTATGATCTCAGCGTGGGGATGGAAGGTTCTTATGGTCGTTGGTGTCACCCTAGTATTCCTATTCTCATGTTGCCTGATTATCCAGTGTGGTCCAGCTCTGTGTAGTCTTTGTGCTGCAACCTGTTTCAGGAAACCACCTGCGTTTGGAGAAAAGGCACGAGAAAGGATGATGATACAACAGCATGTCACTGACCTGATGAGCATAGAACTAGACTCTGATATAGATTAATTGCCTATGTAAGGGCAAAAGGAGGGTCTGAGGTTCCGTGACGATTTGAACCCGTGTTTTCAATATTGTCGGAAATACATAATATTGGTATCAGTGAACCGCAAATGATCCATTTAGCATATCCTGGTGTTTTCGCTACGTTACGAGCAAGAGCACTCCTGTTATGAACACATTTCCGATCTACCCATGGCATCCATCTTAGATCATGGCAGCCATTTTGTGTTTCTTGCCCTCACATATGCAATAACCTCTGATCACTTCATTTCGATTAAGGACACGTAGCCTTAGCCGGAGATTCACCTCTTTCATGACACGTACACCTTAAACCAGATCACGCTGAAGCTGCATGACTCGACAAAGGCTGCCTCCTCTGCCCGAGGCCAGCCCACCTGAACTGGTTTTCCTGTCCATTGTCCTGATCATGATTAGGCGGCCGAAGCTGGTAGCCTTGCCCATTTACAACCCACAAACATCTCTTATCCCGTTTTTCTATCTTCTGCACCTGGCTCTGCTCCTTTCCTTCTGGGCCTTTATTAGGGGGAGGTAACGAACTTTACGATGAGGCGGTCCGGCTCTTGAATGCAATATTGACAAGGGATTGTGATGGACTAGTGGGAACCCCTCTTCGTGATGTTTGGCATCAGATATTATCGACAGTTCCTGTGTAACGCCAAATATTTATTGTTTTAGACACAAAGGTTTGGGAATGTACTGACACGTGAAATATTTGCCTGAAGCATAATTTTTGGTATATAAGGAGCAACCCTCAATGTACAAATCGAACAGGCTCCTAGTCTCTGCCCGTGTGTAGATTCTGTGACTTCTGTGTCCCTGCAGTAATAAACCTTTGGTCTTTGACGCCACCATCGAGAAGCCCGTGTTTCTGTTCATTTGCGCACCAAGGCAGGTGGAACTCCGGGGTCTTTGGGTGTTGTTCCCTGACACCTCTGGACGGAACCAAAAAGTCCAGAACTCCAAGGGATGGCCAACGTGACAGTTATTTTTGCTCAAGACTGTGGCAGAGGCGCACCCGCTGATGCTTACTTCTTGGACCATAATGCTTTGGGGTAACAAGCTGGTAGGACAAGCAGTGTGCGACCACTTGGACTTTCTTTTATATTCAGGCTCCCTTGAGCCGGTGGGGCTGACGAGCCCTGGTTACGCACCTGCGTGTCACGAGCGGTACTGGACCTGAGAATATTTTTCGGCAGCCTACGCAGCAACCCTACATACATGCCTATTCCCTGCTGACGAGAGGTAACAACCTCGAAACACGTGTCCAGGGATGGCCAACGTGACAGTTATTTTTGCTCAAGACTCTGGCAGAGGCGCACCCGCTGATGCTTACTTCATGGACCATAATGCTTTGGGGTAACACGCTGGTAGGACAAGCAGTGTGCGACCAATTGGACTTTCTTTTATATTCAGGCTCCCTTGAGCCGGTGGGGCTGACGAGCCCTGGTTACGCACCTGCGTGTCACGAGCGGTACCGGACCTGAGAATATTTTTCGGCAGCCTACGCAGCAACCCTACATACATGCCTATTCCCTGCTGACGAGAGGTAACAACCTCGAAACACGTGTCCAGGGATGGCCAACGTGACAGTTATTTTTGCTCAAGACTCTGGCAGAGGCGCACCCGCTGATGCTTACTTCTTGGACCATAATGCTTTGGGGTAACACGCTGGTAGGACAAGCAGTGTGCGACCACTTGGACTTTCTTTTATATTCAGGATCCCTTGAGCTGGTGGGGCTGACGAGCCCTGGTTACGCACCTGCGTGTCACGAGCGGTACCGGACCTGAGAATATTTTTCGGCAGCCTACGCAGCAACCCTACATACATGCCTATTCCCTGCTGACGAGAGGTAACAACCTCGAAACACGTGTCCAGGGATGGCCAACGTGACAGTTAATTTTGCTCAAGACTCTGGCAGAGGCGCACCCGCTGATGCTTACTTCATGGACCATAATGCTTTGGGGTAACACGCTGGTAGGACAAGCAGTGTGCGACCAATTGGACTTTCTTTTATATTAATGCTCCCTTGTGCCGGTGGGGCTGACGAGCCCTGGTTACGCACCTGCGTGTCACGAGTGGTACCGGACCTGAGAATATTTTTCGGCAGCCTACGCAGCAACCCTACATACATGCCTATTCCCTGCTGACGAGAGGTAACAACCTCGAAACACGTGTCCAGAGATGGCCAACGTGACAGTTATTTTTGCTCAAGACTCTGGCAGAGGCGCACCCGCTGATGCTTACTTCATGGACCATAATGCTTTGGGGTAACACGCTGGTAGGACAAGCAGTGTGCGACCAATTGGACTTTCTTTTATATTCAGGCTCCCTTGAGCCGGTGGGGCTGACGAGCCCTGGTTACGCACCTGCGTGTCACGAGCGGTACCGGACCTGAGAATATTTTTCGGCAGCCTACGCAGCAACCCTACATACATGCCTATTCCCTGCTGACGAGAGGTAACAACCTCGAAACACGTGTCCAGGGATGGCCAACGTGACAGTTATTTTTGCTCAAGACTCTGGCAGAGGCGCACCCGCTGATGCTTACTTCTTGGACCATAATGCTTTGGGGTAACACGCTGGTAGGACAAGCAGTGTGCGGCCACTTGGACTTTCTTTTATATTCAGGATCCCTTGAGCTGGTGGGGCTGACGAGCCCTGGTTACGCACCTGCGTGTCACGAGCGGTACCGGACCTGAGAATATTTTTCGGCAGCCTACGCAGCAACCCTACATACATGCCTATTCCCTGCTGACGAGAGGTAACAACCTCGAAACACGTGTCCAGGGATGGCCAACGTGACAGTTAATTTTGCTCAAGACTCTGGCAGAGGCGCACCCGCTGATGCTTACTTCATGGACCATAATGCTTTGGGGTAACACGCTGGTAGGACAAGCAGTGTGCGACCAATTGGACTTTCTTTTATATTAATGCTCCCTTGTGCCGGTGGGGCTGACGAGCCCTGGTTACGCACCTGCGTGTCACGAGTGGTACCGGACCTGAGAATATTTTTCGGCAGCCTACGCAGCAACCCTACATACATGCCTATTCCCTGCTGACGAGAGGTAACAACCTCGAAACACGTGTCCAGAGATGGCCAACGTGACAGTTATTTTTGCTCAAGACTCTGGCAGAGGCGCACCCGCTGATGCTTACTTCATGGACCATAATGCTTTGGGGTAACACGCTGGTAGGACAAGCAGTGTGCGACCAATTGGACTTTCTTTTATATTCAGGCTCCCTTGAGCCGGTGGGGCTGACGAGCCCTGGTTACGCACCTGCGTGTCACGAGCGGTACCGGACCTGAGAATATTTTTCGGCAGCCTACGCAGCAACCCTACATACATGCCTATTCCCTGCTGACGAGAGGTAACAACCTTGAAACACGTGTCCAGGGATGGCCAACGTGACAGTTATTTTTGCTCAAGACTCTGGCAGAGGCGCACCCGCTGATGCTTACTTCATGGACCATAATGCTTTGGGGTAACACGCTGGTAGGACAAGCAGTGTGCGACCAATTGGACTTTCTTTTATATTCAGGCTCCCTTGAGCCGGTGGGGCTGACGAGCCCTGGTTACGCACCTGCGTGTCACGAGCGGTACCGGACCTGAGAATATTTTACGGCAGCCTACGCAGCAACCCTACATACATGCCTATTCCCTGCTGACGAGAGGTAACAACCTCGAAACACGTGTCCAGGGATGGCCAACGTGACAGTTATTTTTGCTCAAGACTCTGGCAGAGGCGCATCTGCTGGTGCTTACTTCATGGACCATAATGCTTTGGGGTAACACGCTGGTAGGACAAGCAGTGTGCGACCAATTGGACTTTCTTTTATATTCAGGCTCCCTTGAGCCGGTGGGGCTGACAAGCCCTGGTTACGCACCTGCGTGTCATGAGCGGTATCGGACCTGAGAATATTTTTCGGCAGCCTACGCAGCAACCCTACATACATGCCTATTCCCTGCTGACGAGAGGTAACAACCTCGAAACACGTGTCCAGGGATGGCCAACGTGACAGTTATTTTTGCTCAAGACTGTGGCAGAGGCGCACCCGCTGATGCTTACTTCTTGGACCATAATGCTTTGGGGTAACAAGCTGGTAGGACAAGCAGTGTGCGACCACTTGGACTTTCTTTTATATTCAGGCTCCCTTGAGCCGGTGGGGCTGACGAGCCCTGGTTACGCACCTGCGTGTCACGAGCGGTACTGGACCTGAGAATATTTTTTGGCAGCCTACGCAGCAACCCTACATACATGCCTATTCCCTGCTGACGAGAGGTAACAACCTCGAAACACGTGTCCAGGGATGGCCAACGTGACAGTTATTTTTGCTCAAGACTCTGGCAGAGGCGCACCCGCTGATGCTTACTTCATGGACCATAATGCTTTGGGGTAACACGCTGGTAGGACAAGCAGTGTGCGACCAATTGGACTTTCTTTTATATTCAGGCTCCCTTGAGCCGGTGGGGCTGACGAGCCCTGGTTACGCACCTGCGTGTCACGAGCGGTACCGGACCTGAGAATATTTTTCGGCAGCCTACGCAGCAACCCTACATACATGCCTATTCCCTGCTGACGAGAGGTAACAACCTCGAAACACGTGTCCAGGGATGGCCAACGTGACAGTTAATTTTGCTCAAGACTCTGGCAGAGGCGCACCCGCTGATGCTTACTTCATGGACCATAATGCTTTGGGGTAACACGCTGGTAGGACAAGCAGTGTGCGACCAATTGGACTTTCTTTTATATTAATGCTCCCTTGTGCCGGTGGGGCTGACGAGCCCTGGTTACGCACCTGCGTGTCACGAGTGGTACCGGACCTGAGAATATTTTTCGGCAGCCTACGCAGCAACCCTACATACATGCCTATTCCCTGCTGACGAGAGGTAACAACCTCGAAACACGTGTCCAGAGATGGCCAACGTGACAGTTATTTTTGCTCAAGACTCTGGCAGAGGCGCACCCGCTGATGCTTACTTCATGGACCATAATGCTTTGGGGTAACACGCTGGTAGGACAAGCAGTGTGCGACCAATTGGACTTTCTTTTATATTCAGGCTCCCTTGAGCCGGTGGGGCTGACGAGCCCTGGTTACGCACCTGCGTGTCACAGGCGGTACCGGACCTGAGAATATTTTTCGGCAGCCTACGCAGCAACCCTACATACATGCCTATTCCCTGCTGACTAGAGGTAACAACCTCGAAACACGTGTCCAGGGATGGCCAACGTGACAGTTATTTTTGCTCAAGACTCTGGCATAGGCGCACCCGCTGATGCTTTGGGGTAACACGCTGGCAGGACAAGCAGTGTGCGACCAATTGGATTTTATTTTATATTCAGGCTCCCTTGAGCCGGTGGGGCTGACGAGCCCTGGTTACGCACCTGCGTGTCACGAGCAGTACCGGACCTGAGAATATTTTTCGGCAGCCTACGCAGCAACCCTACATACACGCCTATTCCTTGCTGACGAGAGGTAACAACCTCGAAACACGTGTCCAGGGATGGCCAACGGGACAGTTATTTTTGCTCAAGACTCTGGCAGAGGCGCACCCGCTGATGCTTACTTCATGGACCATAATGCTTTGGGGTAACACGCTGGTAGAACAAGCAGTGTGCAACCAATTGGACTTTCTTTTATATTCAGGCTCCCTTGAGCCGGTGGGGCTGACGAGCCCTGGTTACGCACCTGCGTGTCACGAGCGGTACCGGACCTGAGAATATTTTTCGTCAGCCTACGCAGCAACCCTACATACATGCCTATTCCCTGCTGACGAGAGGTAACAACCTCGAAACACGTGTCCAGGGATGGCCAACGTGACAGTTATTTTTGCTCAAGACTCTGGCAGAGGCGCACCCGCTGATGCTTACTTCATGGACCATAATGCTTTGGGGTAACACGCTGGTAGGACAAGCAGTGTGCGACCAATTGGACTTTCTTTTATATTCAGGCTCCCTTGAGCCGGTGGGGCTGACGAGCCCTGGTTACGCACCTGCGTGTCACGAGCGGTACCGGACCTGAGAATATTTTTCGGCAGCCTACGCAGCAACCCTACTTACATGCCTATTCCCTGCTGACGAGAGGTAACAACCTCGAAACACGTGTCCAGGGATGGCCAACGTGACAGTTATTTTTGCTCAAGACTCTGGCAGAGGCGCATCCGCTGATGCTTACTTCATGGACCATAATGCTTTGGGGTAACACGCTGGTAGGACAAGCAGTGTGCGACCAATAGGACTTTCTTTTATATTCAGGCTCCCTTGAGCTGGTGGGGCTGACGAGCCCTGGTTACGCACCTGCGTGTCACGAGCGGTACCGCACCTGAGAATATTTTTCGGCAGCCTACGCAGCAACCCTACATACATGCCTATTCCCTGCTGATGAGAGGTAACAACCTCGAAACACGTGTCCAGGGATGGCCAACGTGACAGTTATTTTTGCTCAAGACTCTGGCAGAGGCGCACCCGCTGATACTTACTTCATGGACCATAATGCTTTGGGGTAACACGCTGGTAGGACAAGCAGTGTGCGACCAATTGGACTTTCTTTTATATTCAGGCTCCCTTGAGCCGGTGGGGCTGACGAGCCCTGGTTACGCACCTGCGTGTCACAAGCGGTACCGGATCTGAGAATATTTTTCGGCAGCCTATGCAGCAACCCTACATACATGCCTATTCCCTGCTGACGAGAGGTAACAACTTCGAAACACATGTCCAGGGATGGCCAACGTGACAGTTATTTTTGCTCAAGACTCTGGCAGAGGCGTACCCACTGATGCTTACTTCATGGACCATAATGCTTTGTGGTAACACGCTGGTAGGACAAGCAGTGTGCGACCAATTGGACTTTCTTTTATATTCAGGCTCCCTTGAGCCGGTGGGGCTGACGAGCCCTGGTTACGCTCCTGCATGTCACGAGCGGTACCGGACCTGAGAATATTTTTCGGCAGCCTACGCAGCAACCCTACATTCATGCCTATTCCCTGCTGATGAGAGGTAACAACCTCGAAACACGTGTCCAGGGATGGCCAACGTGACAGTTATTTATGCTCAAGACTCTGGCAGAGGCGCACCCGCTGATGCTTACTTCATGGACCATAATGCTTTGGGGTAACACGCTGGGAGGACAAGCAGTGTGCGACCAATTGGACTTTCTTTTATATTCAGGCTCCCTTGAGCCGGTGGGGCTGACGAGCCCTGGTTACGCACCTGCGTGTCACGAGCGGTACCGGACCTGAGAATATTTTTCGGCAGCCTACGCAGCAACCCTACATACATGCCTATTCCCTGCTGACGAGAGGTAACAACCTCGAAATACGTGTCCAGGGATGGCCAACGTGACAGTTATTTTTGCTCAAGACTCTGGCAGAGGCGCACCTGCTGATGCTTACTTCATGGACCATAATGCTTTGGGGTAACACGCTGGTAGGACAAGCAGTGTGCGACCAATTGGACTTTCTTTTATATTCAGGCTCCCTTGAGCCGGTGGGGCTGACGAGCCCTGGTTACGCACCTGCATGTCACGAGCGGTACCGGACCTGAGAATATTTTTCCGCAGCCTACGCAGCAACCCTACATACATGCCTATTCCCTGCTGACGAGAGGAAACAACCTCGAAACACGTGTCCAGGGATGGCCAACGTGACAGTTATTTTTGCTCAAGACACTGGCAGAGGCACATTCACGGATGCTTACTTCATGGACCATAATGCTTTGGGGTAACAGGCCGGTAGGACAAGCAGTGTGCGACCAATTGGACTTTCTTTTATATTCAGGCTCCCTTGAGCCGGTGGGGCTGACGAGGCCTGGTTACGCACCTGCGTGTCACGAGCGGTACCGGACCTGAGAATATTTTTCGGCAGCCTACGCAGCAACCCTACATACATGCCTATTCCCTGCTGACGAGAGGTAACAACCTCGAAACACGTGTCCAGGGATGGCCAACGTGACAGTTATTTTTGCTCAAGACTCTGGCAGAGGCGCACCCGCTGATGCTTACTTCATGGACCATAATGCTTTGGGGTAACACGCTGGTAGGACAAGCAGTGTGCGACCAATTGGACTTTCTTTTATATTCAGGCTCCCTTGAGCCGGTGGGGCTGACGAGCCCTGGTTACGCACCTGCATGTCACGAGCGGTACCGGACCTGAGAATATTTTTCGGCAGCCTACGCAGCAACCCTACATACATGCCTATTCCCTGCTGACGAGAGGTAACAACCTCGAAACACGTGTCCAGGGATGGCCAACGTGACAGTTATTTTTGCTCAAGACACTGGCAGAGGCACACCCACGGATGCTTACTTCATGGACCATAATGCTTTGGGGTAACACGCCGGTAGGAGAAGCAGTGTGCGACCAATTGGACTTTCTTTTATATTCAGGCTCCCTTGAGCCGGTAGGGCTGACGAGCCCTGGTTACGCACCTGCGTGTCACGAGCGGTACCGGACCTGAGAATATTTTTCGGCAGCCTACGCAGCAACCCTACATACATGCTTATTCCCTGCTGACGAGAGGTAACAACCTCGAAACACGTGTCCAGAGATGGCCAACGTGACAGTTATTTTTGCTCAAGACTCTGGCAGAGGCGCACCCGCTGATGCTTACTTCATGGACCATAATGCTTTGGGGTAACACGCTGGTAGGACAAGCAGTGTGCGACCAATTGGACTTTCTTTTATATTCAGGCTCCCTTGAGCCGGTGGGGCTGACGTGCCCTGGTTACGCACCTGCGTGTCACAGGCGGTACCGGACCTGAGAATATTTTTCGGCAGCCTACGCAGCAACCCTACATACATGCCTATTCCCTGCTGACTAGAGGTAACAACCTCGAAACACGTGTCCAGGGATGGCCAACGTGACAGTTATTTTTGCTCAAGACTCTGGCATAGGCGCACCCGCTGATGCTTACTTCATGGACCATAATGCTTTGGGGTAACACGCTGGTAGGACAAGCAGTGTGCGACCAATTGGATTTTATTTTATATTCAGGCTCCCTTGAGCCGGTGGGGCTGACGAGCCCTGGTTACGCACCTGCGTGTCACGAGCAGTACCGGACCTGAGAATATTTTTCGGCAGCCTACGCAGCAACCCTACATACACGCCTATTCCTTGCTGACGAGAGGTAACAACCTCGAAACACGTGTCCAGGGATGGCCAACGTGACAGTTATTTTTGCTCAAGACTCTGGCAGAGGCGCCCCCGCTGATGCTTACTTCATGGACCATAATGCTTTGGGGTAACACGCTGGTAGGACAAGCAGTGTGCAACCAATTGGACTTTCTTTTATATTCAGGCTCCCTTGAGCCGGTGGGGCTGACGAGCCCTGGTTACGCACCTGCGTGTCACGAGCGGTACCGGACCTGAGAATATTTTTCGGCAGCCTACGCAGCAACCCTACATACATGCCTATTCCCTGCTGACGAGAGGTAACAACCTCAAACACGTGTCCAGGGATGGCCAACGTGACAGTTATTTTTGCTCAAGACTCTGGCAGAGGCGCACCCGCTGATGCTTACTTCATGGACCATAATGCTTTGGGGTAACACGCTGGTAGGACAAGCAGTGTGCGACCAATTGGACTTTCTTTTATATTCAGGCTCCCTTGAGCTGGTGGGGCTGACGAGCCCTGGTTTCGCACCTGCGTGTCACGAGCGGTACCGGACATGAGAATATTTTTCGGCAGCCTACGCAGCAACCCTACATACATGCCTATTCCCTGCTGACGAGAGGTAACAACCTCGAAACACGTGTCCAGGGATGGCCAACGTGACAGTTATTTTTGCTCAAGACTCTGGCAGAGGTGCACCCGCTGATGCTTACTTCATGGACCATAATACCTTGGGGTAACACACTGGTAGGACGAGCAGTGTGCGACCAATTGGACTTTCTTTTATATTCAGGCTCCCTTGAGCCGGTGGGGCTGACGAGCCCTGGTTACGCACCTGCGTGTCACGAGCGGTACCGGACCTGAGAATATTTTTCGGCAGCCTACGCAGCAACCCTACATACATGCCTATTCCCTGCTGACGAGAGGTAACAACCTCGAAATACGTGTCCAGGGATGGCCAACGTGACAGTTATTTTTGCTCAAGACTCTGGCAGAGGCGCACCCGCTGATGCTTACTTCATGGACCATAATGCTTTGGGGTAACAGGCCGGTAGGACAAGCAGTGTGCGACCAATTGGACTTTCTTTTATATTCAGGCTCCCTTGAGCCGGTGGGGCTGACGAGGCCTGGTTACGCTGAGGTTCCGTGACGATTTGAACCCGTGTTTTCAATATTGTCGGAAATACATAATATTAGTATCAGCGAACCGCAAATGATCCATTTAGCATACCCTGGTGTTTTCGCTATACTACGAGCAAGAGCACTCCTGTTATGAACACATTTCTGATCTACCCACGGCATCCATCTTAGATCATGGCCGCCATTTTGTGTTTCTTGCCCTCACATACGCAATAACCTCTGATCACTTCATTTCGATTAAGGACACGTAGCCTTAGCCGTAGATTCACCTCTTTCATGACACGTGCACCTTAAACCAGATCACGCTGTAGCTGCATGACTCAACAAAGGCCGCCTCCTCTGCCCGAGGCCAGCCCTGCTAAACTGGTCTTCGTGTCCATTGTCCTGATCACGATTAGGCGGCCGAAGCCGGTAGCCTTGCCCATTTACAACCCACGAGCATCTCTTATCCCGCTTTCCTATCTTCCACACCTGGCTCCGTTCCTTTCTTTCTGAATCTTTATTAGGGGGAGGTAACGAAATTTACGATGAGGCGGTCCGGCTCTTGAATGCAATATTGACAAGGGATTGTGATGAACTAGTGGGAACCCCTCTTCGTGATGTTTGGCATCAGATATTATCGACAGTTCCTGTGTAACGCCAAATATTTATTGTTTTAGGACACAAAGGTTTGGGAATGTACTAACATGTGAAATATTTGCCTGGAGCACAAATTTTAGTATATAAGGAGCAACCCTCTATGTACAAATCGAACAGGCTCCTAGACACTGCCCATGTGTAGTTTCTGTGACTTCTGTGTCCCTGCAGTAATAAACCTTTGGTCTTTGACGCCACCATCGAGAAGCCCGTGTTTCTGTTCATTTGCGCACCAAGGCAGGTGGAACTCCGGGGTCTTTGGGTGTTGTTCCCTGACACCTCTGGACGGAACCAAAAAGTCCAGAACTCCAATTGGCGCCCAACGTGGGGCGACGTCATTCGGTACCGGTCCAAAAGCCTGAAGAGTTCGAGAGGCTTCGTGTGAAGATTCCTGAGGGAGGCGCCCCACTTCATCGATCCCGGCATATCGCAAAAGTGGCCCGAAGTTCTCTTCCACGAGGGTTCCCGTTCAGGACGGCTGCAGTGGGCCGTTGCCTTGACCGTCGCCCTGTCTTGGACCCGAGGTGCAGCCCTTAGTACAGCGAAACGTGACGGGTTTCTCCTTGGTGACGTCTTCAGTGCCTCAGTTAAGTATTTAGTGGTAGCTAGCTGGTTACTTTGTGAGGGTTGTTAAAAATCCTTGATTGGTTCTTAGTTTGGTTTGGTTTCGTAGGATTATCACTAGTTGTTCTGGTCACGATAATCTATTTGGTTCAGTTTGGGTATCGATACATTAGTTTGGTTTTGGTAGGCCTAAGTTCTTGGTTCAGGTGCACATATTTGTTTTGTGTTTTGTTTGTTTTGTGTTCCAGACTGAAAATGGTAAGTCGGAGAAATTGTATGTTGTCGTGCTTCAGTTGCAACAGTGACTCACGGTTGGAGGATTCCTGTCTGGTTCCTCCGATTGGGACTCCCCTTTATGACTTATATTGTAAACATGGTGTGGGTCCTATATCCTATAATGAGGTGTGGGTCCGCTACACCAAGAAAGACGGTGTCCTTAGTTGGCCACTGCATGGTAGTTTTGAGCCCGAAATTCTTGATAATTTAGAAGCGAAATTGTTTAGGAAGAAAGCCCGGCCGGCAATGTTTGATTCTTTCCGTTACTGGCGAAAAGAATCCAAACAGAGAGAAATGAAGAAATTTAAGAAAGAACAGAAAGAGAAAGAAGAGTTGACTCTAGAGCAAGCAACTAAACAGCTGCAAGATAGCGAGTGCGAGAAGGCTATAGAGGTGGCCATTAGAGAGCATAATTTAGCGATCGACAAGTGCTATCCTGCCTTGCCATCGAAAACAGCTAGGATACTAGAGGATCCCGAAAATGATCCTCTGTTGTCTTATTTGTTACGGTCACCTCCACCGTATGCACAAGGTGCTACGGCTCCACCTGTACCGAATGTTCAATTGCCGGTTGCTGGACAACCTGGCATTCCTGCTCCTGCCCCTCAGAATCAAGTTCCTGTACCTCCTGTAGTGAATGTGAATGTTCCTACGGCTCCTCCTCTTCCTGGGTTGCCGACTTCTATACCTGTATCTGTCTCGCTTACACCTACTACTTCACAAACTATTTTTCTCGATACTCCTACTGCCTCGCTATCTGTTCCTACTTCCACTGTGTTTTCTACGTCTGCGAGTGTGTTAACTCCACTTTCTGTACGTCGAAGAATCACTGATTCTGTTACTAATATACTGTCTCCTTTCTATAAAACTTTAATTAAGACTCCTACTTCTGACTCTGTTCAGAGACGTAGTCAGCATCCAAGCATTGAAGAACGGGGAATTTTAGATTCCACGGCTCTCAGATGGATTTCGAAGAGTAGAAGATATAGTACGAGAGATGTGCTAGATACATTTATGCAGTGGAAGGAACCAACGCAGCGGTACGTCTTTGATGAGATGTGCTCATTGTTACGTGAGGAAATAGAAGAAGATGATGTTGAATCAGACTTGGAAGATTTAATTAAAGTTCAAAAAGAGTTTGCTGCAGGAATGATAGTGGGCGATAATATAAAAGAAGCGATGGAACTTGTTTTAAGTTTTAGGAATGATCCATCTCTTCGTTCACCGAGAGATTTAGAAAAAGGTAAGACGAAACTGAGTCGCCAATATCCTATGAGGGAGGTTCCTCCAATTTGGCGCGAAGCAGTGGCAGCTGATAATAATGCTGGTATTGCAGCTGTTCCAGCAGGGTTCCAAAGAGTGTGGATACACATTCCGTGGAAGCGAGCTGAAGTGCTAGCAGTGAAACAGGCCTTGCCAGATCCGCGTAAAAATCCTGCTGGATATTACAAGGAATTAACACAGACAGTTGAAGCTTGTATAATGAATTTAGCCGACATCGATATGTTATTTGGAAATGTAGTTCCTCAACCAGTGTGGGCTAAAATTCGTAGAGAAGATCATCAAGTTGCCTTAGGTGGTGATTGGGCAGCCATCACTGCAGCGGATGGTCAGCAAGTAGGTGGTGCAAAACCCGAACCCCTAATTGCTAATCTTCCAGGTAGAATAATTGACTTAATGAAGACTCTGATGCCTGCATTGCGTGTTAATTGGGACAAATTATCCGCATGCAAGCAAAAGAAAGACGAAAGTGTCTCCGACTTCTTTACGAGGTTCGAAGAGACTTTTGTAGATCATAGTGGTCAGGACATGAGCACTGAAGGAGGACAGAGACTGTTTGTCGATAAATTTGTGCATAATTTGTTACCTGAATTATGTAATAAATTAAAGGATTCAGAGAGTGCGTGGGCTGTTTCTACAACTGCGCAAATACTTGCAACTGCACAATATTATGAAAATAGGGATAAAGAGGAGAAGGAGAAATCAGAGAAGAAAACGAAAGATTTAAAGACTAAAGTTCTGTTGCAGCAGGCGTATCCGCCTCGCACGAATCAGACTAATATGCAACAGGGTTCGTATCAGAGGACAGATTATAGTTCAACGAGGCCTCAATATCAGTGGAACCAATGTGCGTACTGTAAGAAAGAGGGTCACTACAAAAATGAATGTCCGATCTTAGCGCAAAATAATGCAGCAGCAGCTCAGAGAGGTCGTGGTGGTTTTGTGCAGAATTCTAGAGGTCGAGGGCGAGGTGCTATGTCTCCACAGACGAATGATCGTCCCTCCAATCACTTTGATCAGAGAAATGGACAGTCAGCCCAGCAAAATAGATCTCAGCAATATCTTGTTGAAGACTATTGTGAAGTGGATGAGGGATTTCAGCAAAATGGGTACTAGGACAGCCATGGACAGAGAGAGGGAGTAGTATCAGTTCCAGTGGATCAGAGTGGGCCTTATGTCGCAGTAGCAACATCAGGTGTAGTCGAACCGTTTCTGTTGGATACTGGTGCCGCGAAAAGTTCTATCATTCATGCGAAACTCCCTGGCGCACCTTTGTCCGGCTCAACAAATGTTTCTGTAGGTTTTTCAGGCGCCCCTGTTTACAACCCTATATCTGGTCCTTTGTCTATTTCTGTTGGACCGTGTCAATTGAGAGCACCCTTGATTTTGACGACGGGTTGTAATGAAAATCTGCTTCGTTTAGACTTGTTAAAACGACTATATGCGACATTGTACTGTTCTCCGGAAGGGGTACAGCTTACGTTGGGTAAAAATATCACTTCTCCGATGTACTTGTCAATGGATGCACTCCCGCCAGAGCTGCGTTCACTCCCTGATTCTCTTTGGGCGACTGGTCCTAATGATGTAGGCCTTTTAAAAATACCACCATATGTAGTCACTTTGAAAGCAAATGTAAAATTTCCAAGAATTCCTCAATATAAAATATCTAGTGAAGGAGAACGTGCACTTTTATTGATTGTGCAAGATTTGATTAAGAAAGGTGTGGTTGAAGAAACTAGAGGAAATGTTTGTAACAGTCCTGTACTACCGATTCTGAAACGAACTGATCCTACAAAACCTCCAGTGTACAGGTTTGTCATTGACCTTAGAGAAGTTAATAAGATTGTGGTTCCGCAGTTTCCTGTGGTTCCCGACATTACTGCCTTGTTAACATTGATTCCTGCTACGGCCACTTGGTTCTCAGTCATCGACTTGAAGAATGCCTTTTTCAGCATTCCGATAGCCGAAGAAAGTAGGGATATTTTCGGCTTCTGTCTAGGAGGTCGAAGTTTCAGATTTAAACGCGCTCCACAGGGCTACTGTGAGAGCCCATCTATTTATAGTCAAGCATTAAAAAGCCAGTTAGATTCTTTTGTCCTTCCTCCAAGTTCTGCCCTAGTACAGTACGTAGATGATCTTCTAGTGGCTGCCGATGACAAGGAAACTTGCAAAGCAGCTACAGTTTCGTTATTGCATCATTTGTCTAAACTGAATCACAAGGTGTCACCTTCCAAGATGCAATACTGCTGCCAAGAAGTGACCTACCTAGGTCATCTCTTGTCAAAGGAGGGAAGGAAGTTGACCCCAGAGAGAATAAAAGCAATTACGCAAATGAGTGTTCCACGCACACAGAGAGAAGTACGTGCCTTTTTAGGTATTACCTCTTACTGTAGGCAGTGGATTCCGAATTTTTCTCTTTTAGCGAAACCATTGGTAGCCTTGACTGGGAAAAATGTTCCGAGTTCGGTGCCATGGTCTGATGAATGTCAAGAGAGTTTTTCTGAGTTACGAAAAGCACTGTGTTCAGCTCCTGTATTGGGCACACCCGATTACAGTAAGCCATTCACGCTCTACGTTCACGAGAGAGAAGGTTGCGCGTTGAGTGTCCTGACACAGAAATTTGGTGATAAACAACGCCCTTGTGCGTATTTTTCATCAACATTAGATCCGGTAGCTAGAGCATTACCCAGTTGTTTGAGAGCTACAGCGGCAGCTGCGGCTTCCATTCGACAATCTGCTGGTCTGGTGATGAACAACATGCTAGTGGTTATGGTTCCTCATGCAGTGGATACACTCATGAACCGAACGAAGACACAACACCTTACTAGTGCGAGACTATCTGGTTACGAGCTGACATTACTAGCGAGTCATATTCAGATTAAAAGATGTAATGTATTGAATCCAGCAACGTTGTTGCCGGCTAATCAAGAGTCGAGTGATTCCGAGCCACATGATTGCTGTTTTAAAACGGAGGAAGAGACAAAAGGACGCATTGATTTGAGGGATACTCCATTATCAGATCCAGATGGTACGCTGTATGTGGACGGGTCATGTTTTAAATTGGAGAATGGTGATGTGACTGCTGCCTATGCAGTAACGACTTTGAAGACGATTGTGGAAACTGCAAGAGTGAGTCAGAATTCTGCCCAAGCTGCAGAATTAATAGCTCTAACGAGAGCGTGTGTTTTAGCTAAGGGAAAGAGAGTGAATGTCTTTACAGACAGTCAGTACGCATTTGGCGTGGCCCATAGTTTTGGCCGTTTGTGGAGAGAAAGAGGTTTCATTACGTCCCATGGGACTAAGATTCAACATGGTCAGCTAGTTAACGACTTGTTGGAATCTCTAACCTTGCCGACTGAAGTTGCGATTGTAAAGTGCAGTGCTCATAAAGCAATCACGGATGATGTTGGTCGAGGAAATGCTTTTGCTGACGAAATTGCTAAACAGACAGCTAGAGACATGATGAGCAGAATGTATGTTGCAACGTCTGCAAGATGGATCGCTGAGTCTGGAATGTGTGAGGACACAATGGAAAGTGTGAAAGAGATTCAGAAAGAAGCAACTGAGGAGGAGAAACGTGTATGGAGAGAAAGTACGGGCAAGTTGGACTCGAATGGATGTTGGATTGATTTGACCGAACAGCAGCGTTGGATGTTGCCTGATGCGTATGTGCTTGCAGTGGTGACAATGGCGCATGGAGTAGCGCACATAAGTTCTAAAGGTATCTGTAAGATGTTGGCTCCAGTCTGGAAGAATGATGGAATCAGTAAGTGTGCAGAGAGAGTGGTGAAAAATTGTATGGTATGCTTGATGCATAATCCTGGCAAGGGAACTCCAACCCCTGCTGGTCACTTCGCTCCTCCTTCCTGCCCTTTTGAAGTGATTCAGTTAGATTTCATTCACATGGACCGCTGTAATAATTTAAAATATGTCCTGGTGGTGGTCTGTGTTTTTTCCAGATGGATAGAAGCATATCCGCTGAAGGACAATACTGCCTTATCAACTGCCAAAATTCTTCTCAAGGAATATTTCCCTAGATATGGAATGCCACGGATTGTATGGTCAGATAACGGAAGTGAGTTTATAGGGAAAGTTATGCAGAGTGTGTGTGCCGGCCTAGGACTGAAACAGAAATTCCACAGTGCGAACCATCCCCAGTCTGCTGGTTTAGTGGCGGGTTACAATGGCACCCTCAAACTGAAGATAGCTAAAATACAGGCATCCACGGGTTTAGCCTGGCCAGATGCACTTCCTTTGGCTTTGTTATCAACGAGAGCAACTGTACATTCTAGAGTGGGGCTTAGCCCATATGAAATAGTCTTTGGCCGCCCGGCAAATAACTGGGGTGTGCCAAGGCCTAAGGAGTTTAGTTCTCTAGAATATCCTATGTTGATAGACTACCTTTACGACTTGACTGCTAAATTGAGTCTTATTCATCAACAGGTTTTCGATGCTTTGCCAAAACCTCCGGAGAGTCCAGGGCATCAGCTGAAACCGGGAGACCTCGTCGTCATCAGGAACTTCGCGAGGACGAAGAACCTTCAGCCACGCTACGTCGGTCCTTTCCAGGTCCTACTTTCAACGAGGACAGCAGTTCGTGTGGCTGGACGCAAGCACTGGGTGCACGCGTCCCATGTTAAGCGTGTCCCTTTGCCGCTTCCTTACGACGACTGGGTGAAGAAGGGAATTGGTTCCTCCGAATTTGAAAGCACTCCGAAGTTCATCCCTTTCAGCAATGCCGAAGTAATAACTGACACTCCGAGCTCTGACTCTCCTTCAGAAAAGACTCTTTTGAACACTGAACATTTGTCTCCAGCATCAGAAGAAACTCTGTCATCTGCGAACCTGAACACTGCAACAACTACCAGTGAAACACTTTTTGCTGATCAGACAGTACCTGCGAAGCAGAGATATAACTTGAGAAGCCGTAATATGGACAAATAAAGCAGGCAACTGCATACTGTGATGTTTTGAAATTTTGAACTTTTGCATTCAGCCAGGAAGTTTGCTATTTGTTTTTATTGTTTTAAAATTGCCTTGCCGTCTGGGTAGCCGTAGGGTCGTGGCTGTGTGCCTAGTTGGATTTGCAGGGGTCTGACACAAGGTCGATCTTTCTGTTGGTTCTGGGAACTCCCAGGGCTGATAGAGGCATTTTCATCTACGTACACATCATCAGTGGTCGCGAGCGGATTGTAGAAGATGGAGCTTCCTGCGCTGCAACGAGAAAATGTGATTTACGTTCGCAGAAACAGACTTTATAGAATTTTTCATAACAAATGCTTTTTGATGCAATGTGTCATTACCTTCTTGATTATTTTAGCAACATTGGTGGGTGGAACTGTTTTCAGTATAAATTTGATTTTTGTGCCAGTTACTACAGTACCTCCCCTTGATCCTGCTATTTCTACTGTTTCTTCTATACACTCTTTTCACTCGTTTCCGGAACATGAGCAAGCCCGACGCTCAGAGTTCATTAACAACACTTTTGTACAGCTCTTGCACCAACACCAACTAGTAGTTAACACTACAGACTGCTGGGTGTGTGGCTTGATACCCCACACTATGGATAAAGGTATTCCTTATCTGGTTTTGCCTTTCAGCTACAATGGATCATTTCAGGCCCTTCAAACCATCTTTGCTTATGCCCTTGAAACCTATCCTCCACGTCCACCACGTTCCACTAAATATAACTCTGCCAACAAAGCCTTAGTCCAGGGAATTATTGACATGATCAAGGATGTCAATAATACTCCATCATACCCTAGAGACGAACTGCGAGTGTATTTAAGTTGGAATACTTCAGAATATCGCCTTAGTTTAGGAGAAAGCAAGCGTAAAAGCTCAACTCCAATCTGGGTCGTACCACACCGAGGTCAGGTCTGTTTGCAAGGTAATGGGAGAAATCCGAGAGCTCAGCTAGGGAGGAGCGAGTGCGTTGAAACTTATGTGTTTCCGGCTAACTCTTCCCCTGCCTTCCTTACTGCTAGGGGTACCTACTTCATTTGTCGAGACCGGGCATATACATGGTTACCTGCGGACTTTTCAGGTTCATGCTATATTGCTCGATTGTTGCCTCCAACATACACTGCTTCATCTGACTACCACAGAACCAGAGTAGCGAGAGGTGTCTTCAGCAAGGAAGATACCGCTGGTCAGGAAGCTGGAGACTTCTTCAAAGGCTTCCTTCCGTTCTGGGGGCCTATGGCCAATAGTAGAAACATACGTCAGCTAACACGGGTAGTTGAATCTACTATTACCGAAACTGCTGGTGCCCTTAGTAATTTGACAGCTGAGCTTCAGGCGGATAGACTCATGACGTTGCAGAACCGTATGGTTCTAGATGTTATACTTGCAGATCGAGGTGGGGTATGTAGAATGATCCAATCGAGCTGCTGTGTCTTTATTCCTAATAATGCTCCAACAGTCTATGAGGCGATCTCCAAACTACACAAGATTTCCGACTCTATTCACGTAGATAAGGGAAACTGGTCCCTTATGGAGTGGTTTTGGACTCTGATCTCAGCGTGGGGATGGAAAGTTCTAATGATCATTGGTGTCATCTTAGTATTCCTATTCTCATGCTGCCTGATTATCCAGTGTGGTCCCGCTGTGTGTAGTCTTTGTGCTGCAACCTGTTTTAGGAAACCACCTGCAGTTGGAGAAAAGGCGCGAGAAAGGATGATGATACAACAGCATGTCACTGACCTGATGAGTATAGAACTAGACTCTGACATAGACTGAGTAATTGCCTATGTAAGGGCAAAAGGAGGGTCTGAGGTTCCGTGACGATTTGAACCCGTGTTTTCAATATTGTCGGAAATACATAATATTAGTATCAGCGAACCGCAAATGATCCATTTAGCATACCCTGGTGTTTTCGCTATACTACGAGCAAGAGCACTCCTGTTATGAACACATTTCTGATCTACCCACGGCATCCATCTTAGATCATGGCCGCCATTTTGTGTTTCTTGCCCTCACATACGCAATAACCTCTGATCACTTCATTTCGATTAAGGACACGTAGCCTTAGCCGGAGATTCACCTCTTTCATGACACGTGCACCTTAAACCAGATCACGCTGTAGCTGCATGACTCAACAAAGGCCGCCTCCTCTGCCCGAGGCCAGCCCTGCTAAACTGGTCTTCGTGTCCATTGTCCTGATCACGATTAGGCGGCCGAAGCCGGTAGCCTTGCCCATTTACAACCCACGAGCATCTCTTATCCCGCTTTCCTATCTTCCACACCTGGCTCCGTTCCTTTCTTTCTGAATCTTTATTAGGGGGAGGTAACGAAATTTACGATGAGGCGGTCCGGCTCTTGAATGCAATATTGACAAGGGATTGTGATGAACTAGTGGGAACCCCTCTTCGTGATGTTTGGCATCAGATATTATCGACAGTTCCTGTGTAACGCCAAATATTTATTGTTTTAGGACACAAAGGTTTGGGAATGTACTAACATGTGAAATATTTGCCTGGAGCACAAATTTTAGTATATAAGGAGCAACCCTCTATGTACAAATCGAATAGGCTCCTAGACACTGCCCATGTGTAGTTTCTGTGACTTCTGTGTCCCTGCAGTAATAAACCTTTGGTCTTTGACGCCACCATCGAGAAGCCCGTGTTTCTGTTCATTTGCGCACCAAGGCAGGTGGAACTCCGGGGTCTTTGGGTGTTGTTCCCTGACACCTCTGGACGGAACCAAAAAGTCCAGAACTCCAACGCACCTGCGTGTCACGAGCGGAACCGGACCTGAGAATATTTTTCGGCAGCCTACGCAGCAACCCTACATACATGCCTATTCCCTGCTGACGAGAGGTAACAACCTCGAAACACGTGTCCAGGGATGGCCAACGTGACAGTTATTTTTGCTCAAGACTCTGGCAGAGGCGCACCCGCTGATGCTTACTTCATGGACCATAATGCTTTGGGGTAACACGCTGGTAGGACAAGCAGTGTGCGACCAATTGGACTTTCTTTTATATTCAGGCTCCCTTGAGCCGGTGGGGCTGACGAGCCCTGGTTACGCACCTGCATGTCACGAGCGGTACCGGACCTGAGAATATTTTTCGGCAGCCTACGCAGCAACCCTACATACATGCCTATTCCCTGCTGACGAGAGGTAACAACCTCGAAACACGTGTCCAGGGATGGCCAACGTGACAGTTATTTTTGCTCAAGACACTGGCAGAGGCACACCCACGGATGCTTACTTCATGGACCATAATGCTTTGGGGTAACACGCCGGTAGGAGAAGCAGTGTGCGACCAATTGGACTTTCTTTTATATTCAGGCTCCCTTGAGCCAGTAGGGCTGACGAGCCCTGGTTACGCACCTGCGTGTCACGAGCGGTACCGGACCTGAGAATATTTTTCGGCAGCCTACGCAGCAACCCTACATACATGCTTATTCCCTGCTGACGAGAGGTAACAACCTCGAAACACGTGTCCAGAGATGGCCAACGTGACAGTTATTTTTGCTCAAGACTCTGGCAGAGGCGCACCCGCTGATGCTTACTTCATGGATCATAATGCTTTGGGGTAACACGCTGGTAGGACAAGCAGTGTGCGACCAATTGGACTTTCTTTTATATTCAGGCTCCCTTGAGCCGGTGGGGCTGACGAGCCCTGGTTACGCACCTGCGTGTCACAGGCGGTACCGGACCTGAGAATATTTTTCGGCAGCCTACGCAGCAACCCTACATACATGCCTATTCCCTGCTGACTAGAGGTAACAACCTCGAAACACGTGTCCAGGGATGGCCAACGTGACAGTTATTTTTGCTCAAGACTCTGGCATAGGCGCACCCGCTGATGCTTACTTCATGGACCATAATGCTTTGGGGTAACACGCTGGTAGGACAAGCAGTGTGCGACCAATTGGATTTTATTTTATATTCAGGCTCCCTTGAGCCGGTGGGGCTGACGAGCCCTGGTTACGCACCTGCGTGTCACGAGCAGTACCGGACCTGAGAATATTTTTCGGCAGCCTACGCAGCAACCCTACATACACGCCTATTCCTTGCTGACGTGAGGTAACAACCTCGAAACACGTGTCCAGGGATGGCCAACGTGACAGTTATTTTTGCTCAAGACTCTGGCAGAGGCGCCCCCGCTGATGCTTACTTCATGGACCATAATGCTTTGGGGTAACACGCTGGTAGGACAAGCAGTGTGCAACCAATTGGACTTTCTTTTATATTCAGGCTCCCTTGAGCTGGTGGGGCTGACGAGCCCTGGTTACGCACCTGCGTGTCACGAGCGGTACCGGACCTGAGAATATTTTTCGGCAGCCTACGCAGCGACCCTACATACATGCCTATTCCCTGCTGACGAGAGGTAACAACCTCGAAACACGTGTCCAGGGATGGCCAACGTGACAGTTATTTTTGCTCAAGACACTGGCAGAGGCACACCCACGGATGCTTACTTCATGGACCATAATGCTTTGGGGTAACACGCCGGTAGGAGAAGCAGTGTGCGACCAATTGGACTTTCTTTTATATTCAGGCTCCCTTGAGCCGGTAGGGCTGACGAGCCCTGGTTACGCACCTGCGTGTCACGAGCGGTACCGGACCTGAGAATATTTTTCGGCAGCCTACGCAGCAACCCTACATACATGCTTATTCCCTGCTGACGAGAGGTAACAACCTCGAAACACGTGTCCAGAGATGGCCAACGTGACAGTTATTTTTGCTCAAGACTCTGGCAGAGGCGCACCCGCTGATGCTTACTTCATGGACCATAATGCTTTGGGGTAACACGCTGGTAGGACAAGCAGTGTGCGACCAATTGGACTTTCTTTTATATTCAGGCTCCCTTGAGCCGGTGGGGCTGACGAGCCCTGGTTACGCACCTGCGTGTCACAGGCGGTACCGGACCTGAGAATATTTTTCGGCAGCCTACGCAGCAACCCTACATACATGCCTATTCCCTGCTGACTAGAGGTAACAACCTCGAAACACGTGTCCAGGGATGGCCAACGTGACAGTTATTTTTGCTCAAGACTCTGGCATAGGCGCACCCGCTGATGCTTACTTCATGGACCATAATGCTTTGGGGTAACACGCTGGTAGGACAAGCAGTGTGCGACCAATTGGATTTTATTTTATATTCAGGCTCCCTTGAGCCGGTGGGGCTGACGAGCCCTGGTTACGCACCTGCGTGTCACGAGCAGTACCGGACCTGAGAATATTTTTCGGCAGCCTACGCAGCAACCCTACATACACGCCTATTCCTTGCTGACGTGAGGTAACAACCTCGAAACACGTGTCCAGGGATGGCCAACGTGACAGTTATTTTTGCTCAAGACTCTGGCAGAGGCGCCCCCGCTGATGCTTACTTCATGGACCATAATGCTTTGGGGTAACACGCTGGTAGGACAAGCAGTGTGCAACCAATTGGACTTTCTTTTATATTCAGGCTCCCTTGAGCTGGTGGGGCTGACGAGCCCTGGTTACGCACCTGCGTGTCACGAGCGGTACCGGACCTGAGAATATTTTTCGGCAGCCTACGCAGCGACCCTACATACATGCCTATTCCCTGCTGACGAGAGGTAACAACCTCGAAACACGTGTCCAGGGATGGCCAACGTGACAGTTATTTTTGCTCAAGACTCTGGCAGAGGCGCACCCGCTGATGCTTACTTCATGGACCATAATGCTTTGGGGTAACACGCTGGTAGGACAAGCAGTGTGCGACCAATTGGACTTTCTTTTATATTCAGGCTCCCTTGAGCTGGTGGGGCTGACGAGCCCTGGTTTCGCACCTGCGTGTCACGAGCGGTACCGGACATGAGAATATTTTTCGGCAGCCTACGCAGCAACCCTACATACATGCCTATTCCCTGCTGACGAGAGGTAACAACCTCGAAACACGTGTCCAGGGATGGCCAACGTGACAGTTATTTTTGCTCAAGACTCTGGCAGAGGTGCACCCGCTGATGCTTACTTCATGTACCATAATGCCTTGGGGTAACACACTGGTAGGGCGAGCAGTGTGCGACCAATTGGACTTTCTTTTATATTCAGGCTCCCTTGAGCCGGTGGGGCTGACGAGCCCTGGTTACGCACCTGCGTGTCACGAGCGGTACTGGACCTGAGAATATTTTTCGGCAGCCTACGCAGCAACCCTACATACATGCCTATTCCCTGCTGACGAGAGGTAACAACCTCGAAACACGTGTCCAGGGATGGCCAACGTGACAGTTATTTTTGCTCAAGACTCTGGCAGAGGCGCACCCGCTGATGCTTACTTCATGGACCATAATGCTTTGGGGTAACACGCTGGTAGGACAAGCAGTGTGCGACCAATTGGACTTTCTTTTATATTCAGGCTCCCTTGAGCCGGTGCGGCTCACGAGCCCTGGTTTCGCACCTGCGTGTCACGAGCGGTACCGGACCTGAGAATATTTTTCGGCAGCCTACGCAGCAACCCTACATACATGCCTATTCCCTGCTGACGAGAGGTAACAACCTCGAAACACGTGTCCAGGGATGGCCAACGTGACAGTTATTTTTGCTCAAGACTCTGGCATAGGCGCACCCGCTGATGCTTACTTCATGGACCATAATGCTTTGGGGTAACACGCTGGTAGGACAAGCAGTGTGCGACCAATTGGATTTTATTTTATATTCAGGCTCCCTTGAGCCGGTGGGGCTGACGAGCCCTGGTTACGCACCTGCGTGTCACGAGCAGTACCGGACCTGAGAATATTTTTCGGCAGCCTACGCAGCAACCCTACATACACGCCTATTCCTTGCTGACGTGAGGTAACAACCTCGAAACACGTGTCCAGGGATGGCCAACGTGACAGTTATTTTTGCTCAAGACTCTGGCAGAGGCGCCCCCGCTGATGCTTACTTCATGGACCATAATGCTTTGGGGTAACACGCTGGTAGGACAAGCAGTGTGCAACCAATTGGACTTTCTTTTATATTCAGGCTCCCTTGAGCTGGGGGGGCTGACGAGCCCTGGTTACGCACCTGCGTGTCACGAGCGGTACCGGACCTGAGAATATTTTTCGGCAGCCTACGCAGCGACCCTACATACATGCCTATTCCCTGCTGACGAGAGGTAACAACCTCGAAACACGTGTCCAGGGATGGCCAACGTGACAGTTATTTTTGCTCAAGACTCTGGCAGAGGCGCACCCGCTGATGCTTACTTCATGGACCATAATGCTTTGGGGTAACACGCTGGTAGGACAAGCAGTGTGCGACCAATTGGACTTTCTTTTATATTCAGGCTCCCTTGAGCTGGTGGGGCTGACGAGCCCTGGTTTCGCACCTGCGTGTCACGAGCGGTACCGGACGTGAGAATATTTTTCGGCAGCCTACGCAGCAACCCTACATACATGCCTATTCCCTGCTGACGAGAGGTAACAACCTCGAAAACACGTTTCCAGGGATGGCCAACGTGACAGTTATTTTTGCTCAAGACTCTGGCAGAGGTGCACCCGCTGATGCTTACTTCATGGACCATAATGCCTTGGGGTAACACACTGGTAGGACGAGCAGTGTGCGACCAATTGGACTTTCTTTTATATTCAGGCTCCCTTGAGCCGGTGGGGCTGACGAGCCCTGGTTACGCACCTGCGTGTCACGAGCGGTACTGGACCTGAGAATATTTTTCGGCAGCCTACGCAGCAACCCTACATACATGCCTATTCCCTGCTGACGAGAGGTAACAACCTCGAAACACGTGTCCAGGGATGGCCAACGTGACAGTTATTTTTGCTCAAGACTCTGGCAGAGGCGCACCCGCTGATGCTTACTTCATGGACCATAATGCTTTGGGGTAACACGCTGGTAGGACAAGCAGTGTGCGACCAATTGGACTTTCTTTTATATTCAGGCTCCCTTGAGCCGGTGCGGCTGACGAGCCCTGGTTTCGCACCTGCGTGTCACGAGCGGTACCGGACCTGAGAATATTTTTCGGCAGCCTACGCAGCAACCCTACATACATGCCTATTCCCTGCTGACGAGAGGTAACAACCTCGAAACACGTGTCCAGGGATGGCCAACGTGACAGTTATTTTTGCTCAAGACTCTGGCAGAGGCGCACCCGCTGATGCTTACTTCATGGACCATAAAGCTTTGGGGTAACACGCTGGTAGGACAAGCAGTGTGCGACCAATTGGACTTTCTTTTATATTCAGGCTCCCTTGAGCCGGTGGGGCTGACGAGCCCTGGTTACGCACCTGCATGTCACGAGCGGTACCGGACCTGAGAATATTTTTCGGCAGCCTACGCAGCAACTCTACATACATGCCTATTCCCTGCTGACGAGAGGTAACAACCTCGAAACACGTGTCCAGGGATGGCCAACGTGACAGTTATTTTTGCTCAAGACTCTGGCAGAGGCACACCCGCGGATGCTTACTTCATGGACCATAATGCTTTGGGGTAACACGCCGGTAGGACAAGCAGTGTGCGACCAATTGGACTTTCTTTTATATTCAGGCTCCCTTGAGCCGGTGGGGCTGACGAGCCCTGGCTACGCACCTGCGTGTCGCGAGCGGTACCGGACCTGAGAATATTTTTCGGCAGCCTACGCAGCAACCCTACATACATGCCTATTCCCTGCTGACTAGAGGTAACAACCTCGAAACACGTGTCCAGGGATGGCCAACGTGACAGTTATTTTTGCTCAAGACTCTGGCAGAGGCGCACCCGCTGATGCTTACTTCATGGACCATAATGCTTTGGGGTAACACTCTGGTAGGACAAGCAGTGTGCAACCAATTGGACTTTCTTTTATTTTCAGGCTCCCTTGAGCTGGTGGGGCTGACGAGCCCTGGTTACGCACCTGCGTGTCACGAGCGGTACCGGACCTGAGAATATTTTTCGGCAGCCTACGCAGCAACCCTACATACATGCCTATTCCCTGCTGACGAGAGGTAACAACCTCGAAACACGTGTCCAGGGATGGCCAACTTGACAGTTATTTTTGCTCAAGACTCTGGCAGAGGTGCACCCGCTGATGCTTACTTCATGGACCATAATGCTTTGGGGTAACACGCTGGTAGGACAAGCAGTGTGCGACCAATTGGACTTTCTTTTATATTCAGGCTCCCTTGAGCCGGTGGGGCTGACGAGCCCTGGTTTCGCACCTGCGTGTCAGGAGCGGTACCGGACATGAGAATATTTTTCGGCAGCCTACGCAGCAACCCTACATACATGCCTATTCCCTGCTGACGAGAGGTAACAACCTCGAAACACGTGTCCAGGGATGGCCAACGTGACAGTTATTTTTGCTCAAGACTCTGGCAGAGGTGCACCCGCTGATGCTTACTTCATGGACCATAATGCTTTGGGGTAACACACTGGTAGGACAAGCAGTGTGTGACCAATTGGACTTTCTTTTATATTCAGGCTCCCTTGAGCCGGTGGGGCTGACGAGCCCTGGTTACGCACCTGCGTGTCACGAGCGGTACCGGACCTGAGAATATTTTTCGGCAGCCTACGCAGCAACCCTACTTACATGCCTATTCCCTGCTGACGAGAGGTAACAACCTCGAAACACGTGTCCAGGGATGGCCAACGTGACAGTTATTTTTGCTCAAGACTCTGGCAGAGGCGCACCTGCTGATGCTTACTTCATGGACCATAATGCTTTGGGGTAACACGCTGGTAGGACAAGCAGTGTGCGACCAATAGGACTTTCTTTTATATTCAGGCTCCCTTGAGCCGGTGGGGCTGACGAGCCCTGGTTACGCACCTGCGTGTCACGAGCGGTACCGGACCTGAGAATATTTTTCGGCAGCCTACGCAGCAACCCTACATACATGCCTATTCCCTGCTGACGAGAGGTAACAACCTCGAAACACATGTCCAGGGATGGCCAACGTGACAGTTATTTTTGCTCAAGACTCTGGAAGAGGCGCACCCGCTGATGCTTACTTCATTGACCATAATGCTTTGGGGTAACACGCTGGTAGGACAAGCAGTGTGCGACCAATTGGACTTTCTTTTATATTCAGGCACCCTTGAGCCGGTGGGGCTGACGAGCCCTGGTTACGCACCTGCGTGTCACAAGCGGTACCGGACCTGAGAATATTTTACGGCAGCCTACGCAGCAAACCTACATACATGACTATTCCCTGCTGACGAGAGGTAACAACCTCGAAACACGTGTCCAGGGATGGCCAACGTGACAGTTATTTTTGCTCAAGACTCTGGCAGAGGCACACCCGCGGATGCTTACTTCATGGACCATAATGCTTTGGGGTAACACGCTGGTAGGACAAGCGGTGTGCGACCAATTGGACTTTCTTTTATATTCAGGCTCCCTTGAGCCGGTGGGGCTGACGAGCCCTGGTTACGCACCTGCGTGTCACGAGCGGTACCGGACCTGAGAATATTTTTCGGCAGCCTACGCAGCAACCCTACATACATGCCTATTCCCAGCTGACGAGAGGTAACAACCTCGAAACACGTGTCCAGGGATGGCCAATGTGACAGTTATTTTTGCTCAAGACTCTGGCAGAGGCGCACCCGCTGATGCTTACTTCATGGACCATAATGCTTTGGGGTAACACGCTGGTAGGGCAAGCAGTGTGCGACCAATTGCACTTTCTTTTATATTCAGGCTCCCTTGAGCCGGTGGGGCTGATGAGCCCTGGTTACGCACCTGCGTGTCACAAGCGGTACCGGAACCGAGAATTTTTTTCGGCAGCCTACGCAGCAACCCTACATACATGCCTATTCCCTGCTGACGAGAGGTAACAACCTCGAAACACGTGTCCAGGGATGGCCAACGTGACAGTTATTTTTGCTCAAGACTCTGGCAGAGGCGCACCCGCTGATGCTTACTTCATGGACCATAATGCTTTGGGGTAACACGCTGGTAGGACAAGCAGTGTGCGACCAATTGGACTTTCTTTTATATTCAGGCTCCCTTGAGCCGGTGGGGCTGACGAGCCCTGGTTACGCACCTGCGTGTCACGAGTGGTACCGGACCTGAGAATATTTTTTGGCAGCCTACGCAGCAACCCTACATACATGCCTATTCCCTGCTGACGAGAGGTAACAACCTCGAAACACGTGTCCAGGGATGGCCAACGTGACAGTTATTTTTGCTCAAGACTCTGGCAGAGGCGCACCCGCTGATGCTTACTTCATGGACCATAATGCTTTGGGGTAACACGCTGGTAGGACAAGCAGTGTGCGACCAATTGGACTTTCTTTTATATTCAGGCTCCCTTGAGCCGGTGGGGCTGACGAGCCCTGGTTACGCACCTGCGTGTCACGAGCGGTACCGGACCTGAGAATATTTTTTGGCAGCCTACGCAGCAACCCTACATACATGCCTATTCCCTGCTGACGAGAGGTAACAACCTCGAAACACGTGTCCAGGGATGGCCAACGTGACAGTTATTTTTGCTCAAGACTCTGGCAGAGGCGTACCCGCTGATGCTTACTTCATGGACCATAATGCTTTGGGGTAACACGCTGGTAGGACAAGCAGTGTGCGACCAATTGGACTTTATTTTATATTCAGGCTCCCTTGAGCCGGTGGGGCTGACGAGCCCTGGTTACGCACCTGCATGTCACGAGCGGTACCGGACCTGAGAATATTTTTCGGCAGCCTACGCAGCAACCCTACATAGATGCCTATTCCCTGCTGACGAGAGGTAACAACCTCGAAACACGTGTCCAGGGATGGCCAACATGACAGTTATTTTTGCTCAAGACTCTGGCAGAGGCGCACCCGCTGATGCTTACTTCATGGACCATAATGCTTTGGGGTAACACGCTGGTAGGACAAGCAGTGTGCGACCAATTGGACTTTCTTTTATATTCAGGCTCCCTTGAGCCGGTGGGGCTGACGAGCCCTGGTTACGCACCTGCGTGTCACGAGCGGTACCGGACCTGAGAATATTTTTCGGCAGCCTACGCAGCAACCCTACATACATGCCTATTCCCTGCTGACGAGAGGTAACAACCTCGAAACACGTGTCCAGGGATGGCCAACGTGACAGTTATTTTTGCTCAAGACTCTGGCAGAGGCGCACCCGCTGATGCTTACTTCATGGACCATAATGCTTTGGGGTAACACGCTGGTAGGACAAGCAGTGTGCGACCAATTGGACTTTCTTTTATATTCAGGCTCCCTTGAGCCGGTGGGGCTGACGAGCCCTGGTTACGCACCTGCATGTCACGAGCGGTACCGGACCTGAGAATATTTTTCGGCAGCCTACGCAGCAACCCTACATACATGCCTATTCCCTGCTGACGAGAGGTAACAACCTCGAAACACGTGTCCAGGGATGGCCAACGTGACAGTTATTTTTGCTCAAGACACTGGCAGAGGCACACCCGCAGATGCTTACTTCATGGACCATAATGCTTTGGGGTAACACGCCGGTAGGACAAGCAGTGTGCGACCAATTGGACTTTCTTTTATATTCAGGCTCCCTTGAGCCGGTGGGGCTGACGAGCCCTGGTTATGCACCTGCGTGTCACAAGCGGTACCGGACCTGAGAATATTTTACGGCAGCCTACGCAGCAAACCTACATACATGACTATTCCCTGCTGACGAGAGGTAACAACCTCGAAACACGTGTCCAGGGATGGCCAACGTGACAGTTATTTTTGCTCAAGACTCTGGCAGAGGCACACCCGCGGATGCTTACTTCATGGACCATAATGCTTTGGGGTAACACGCTGGTAGGACAAGCGGAGTGCGACCAATTGGACTTTCTTTTATATTCAGGCTCCCTTGAGCCGGTGGGGCTGACGAGCCCTGGTTACGCACCTGCGTGTCACGAGCGGTACCGGACCTGAGAATATTTTTCGGCAGCCTACGCAGCAACCCTACATACATGCCTATTCCCAGCTGACGAGAGGTAACAACCTCGAAACACGTGTCCAGGGATGGCCAATGTGACAGTTATTTTTGCTCAAGACTCTGGCAGAGGCGCACCCGCTGATGCTTACTTCATGGACCATAATGCTTTGGGGTAACACGCTGGTAGGGCAAGCAGTGTGCGACCAATTGGACTTTCTTTTATATTCAGGCTCCCTTGAGCCGGTGGGGCTGATGAGCCCTGGTTACGCACCTGCGTGTCACGAGCGGTACCGGACCTGAGAATATTTTTCGGCAGCCTACGCAGCAACCCTACATACATGCCTATTCCCTGCTGACGAGAGGTAACAACCTCGAAACACGTGTCCAGGGATGGCCAACGTGACAGTTATTTTTGCTCAAGACTCTGGCAGAGGCGCACCCGCTGATGCTTACTTCATGGACCATAATGCTTTGGGGTAACACGCTGGTAGGACAAGCAGTGTGCGACCAATTGGACTTTCTTTTATATTCAGGCTCCCTTGAGCCGGTGGGGCTGACGAGCCCTGGTTACGCACCTGCGTGTCACGAGTGGTACCGGACCTGAGAATATTTTTTGGCAGCCTACGCAGCAACCCTACATACATGCTTATTCCCTGCTGACGAGAGGTAACAACCTCGAAACACGTGTCCAGGGATGGCCAACGTGACAGTTATTTTTGCTCAAGACTCTGGCAGAGGCGCACCCGCTGATGCTTACGTCATGGACCATAATGCTTTGGGGTAACACGCTGGTAGGACAAGCAGTGTGCGACCAATTGGACTTTCTTTTATATTCAGGCTCCCTTGAGCCGGTGGGGCTGACGAGCCCTGGTTACGCACCTGCGTATCACGAGCGGTATCGGATCTGAGAATATTTTTCGGCAGCCTACGCAGCAACCCTACATACATGCCTATTCCCTGCTGACGAGAGGTAACAACCTCGAAACACATGTCCAGGGATGGCCAACGTGACAGTTATTTTTGCTCAAGACTCTGGCAGAGGCGTACCCACTGATGCTTACTTCATGGACCATAATGCTTTGTGGTAACACGCTGGTAGGACAAGCAGTGTGCGACCAATTGGACTTTCTTTTATATTCAGGCTCCCTTGAGCCGGTGGGGCTGACGAGCCCTGGTTACGCACCTGCATGTCACGAGCGGTACCAGACCTGAGAATATTTTTCGGCAGCCTACGCAGCAACCCTACATACATGCCTATTCCCTGCTGACGAGAGGTAACAACCTCGAAACACATGTCCAGGGATGGCCAACGTGACAGTTATTTTTGCTCAAGACTCTGGCAGAGGCGTACCCACTGATGCTTACTTCATGGACCATAATGCTTTGTGGTAACACGCTGGTAGGACAAGCAGTGTGCGACCAATTGGACTTTCTTTTATATTCAGGCTCCCTTGAGCCGGTGGGGCTGACGAGCCCTGGTTACGCACCTGCATGTCACGAGCGGTACCAGACCTGAGAATATTTTTCGGCAGCCTACGCAGCAACTCTACATTCATGCCTATTCCCTGCTGACGAGAGGTAATAACCTCGAAACACGTGTCCAGGGATGGCCAACGTGACAGTTATTTATGCTCAAGACTCTAGCAGAGGCGCACCCGCTGATGCTTACTTCATGGACCATAATGCTTTGGGGTAACACGCTGGTAGGACAAGCAGTGTGCGACCAATTGGACTTTCTTTTATATTCAGGCTCCCTTGAGCCGGTGGGGCTGACGAGCCCTGGTTACGCACCTGCGTGTCACGAGCGGTACCGGACCTGAGAATATTTTTTGGCAGCCTACGCAGCAACCCTACATACATGCCTATTCCCTGCTGACGAGAGGTAACAACCTCGAAACACGTGTCCAGGGATGGCCAACGTGACAGTTATTTTTGCTCAAGACTCTGGCAGAGGCGTACCCGCTGATGCTTACTTCATGGACCATAATGCTTTGGGGTAACACGCTGGTAGGACAAGCAGTGTGCGACCAATTGGACTTTATTTTATATTCAGGCTCCCTTGAGCCGGTGGGGCTGACGAGCCCTGGTTACGCACCTGCATGTCACGAGCGGTACCGGACCTGAGAATATTTTTCGGCAGCCTACGCAGCAACCCTACATAGATGCCTATTCCCTGCTGACGAGAGGTAACAACCTCGAAACACGTGTCCAGGGATGGCCAACATGACAGTTATTTTTGCTCAAGACTCTGGCAGAGGCGCACCCGCTGATGCTTACTTCATGGACCATAATTCTTTGGGGTAACACGCTGGTAGGACAAGCAGTGTGCGACCAATTGGACTTTCTTTTATATTCAGGCTCCCTTGAGCCGGTGGGGCTGACGAGCCCTGGTTACGCACCTGCGTGTCACGAGCGGTACCGGACCTGAGAATATTTTTCGGCAGCCTACGCAGCAACCCTACATACATGCCTATTCCCTGCTGACGAGAGGTAACAACCTCGAAACACGTGTCCAGGGATGGCCAACGTGACAGTTATTTTTGCTCAAGACTCTGGCAGAGGCGCACCCGCTGATGCTTACTTCATGGACCATAATGCTTTGGGGTAACACGCTGGTAGGACAAGCAGTGTGCGACCAATTGGACTTTCTTTTATATTCAGGCTCCCTTGAGCCGGTGTGGCTGACGAGCCCTGGTTACGCACCTGCATGTCACGAGCGGTACCGGACCTGAGAATATTTTTCGGCAGCCTACGCAGCAACCCTACATACATGCCTATTCCCTGCTGACGAGAGGTAACAACCTCGAAACACGTGTCCAGGGATGGCCAACGTGACAGTTATTTTTGCTCAAGACACTGGCAGAGGCACACCCGCAGATGCTTACTTCATGGACCATAATGCTTTGGGGTAACACGCCGGTAGGACAAGCAGTGTGCGACCAATTGGACTTTCTTTTATATTCAGGCTCCCTTGAGCCGGTGCGGCCGACGAGCCCTGGTTACGCACCTGCGTGTCACGAGCGGTACCGGACCTGAGAATATTTTTCGGCAGCCTACGCAGCAACCCTACATACATGCCTATTCCCTGCTGACGAGAGGTAACAAACTCGAAACACGTGTCCAGGGATGGCCAACGTGACAGTTATTTTTGCTCAAGACTCTGGCAGAGGCGCATCCGCTGGTGCTTACTTCATGGACCATAATGCTTCGGGGTAACACGCTGGTAGGACAAGCAGTGTGCGACCAATTGGACTTTCTTTTATATTCAGGCTCCCTTGAGCCGGTGGGGCTGACGAGCCCTGGTTATGCACCTGCGTGTCACAAGCGGTACCGGACCTGAGAATATTTTTCGGCAGCCTACGCAGCAAACCTACATGCATGCCTATTCCCTGCTGACGAGAGGTAACAACCTCGAAACACGTGTCCAGGGATGGCCAACGTGACAGTTATTTTTGCTCAAGACTCTGGCAGAGGCGCACCCGCTGATGCTTACTTCTTGGACCATAATGCTTTGGGGTAACAAGCTGGTAGGACAAGCAGTGTGCGACCACTTGGACTTTCTTTTATATTCAGGCTCCCTTGAGCCGGTGGGGCTGACGAGCTCTGGTTACGCACCTGCTTGTCACGAGCGGTACCGGACCTGAGAATATTTTTCGGCAGCCTACGCAGCAACCCTACATACATGCCTATTCCCTGCTGATGAGAGGTAACAACCTTGAAACACGTGTCCAGGGATGGCCAACGTGACAGTTATTTTTGCTCAAGACTCTGGCAGAGGCGCACCCGCTGATGCTTACTTCATGGACCATAATGCTTTGGGGTAACACGCTGGTAGGACAAGCAGTGTGCGACCAATTGGACTTTCTTTTATATTCAGGCTCCCTTGAGCCGGTGTGGCTGACGAGCCCTGGTTACGCACCTGCATGTCACGAGCGGTACCGGACCTGAGAATATTTTTCGGCAGCCTACGCAGCAACCCTACATACATGCCTATTCCCTGCTGACGAGAGGTAACAACCTCGAAACACGTGTCCAGGGATGGCCAACGTGACAGTTATTTTTGCTCAAGACACTGGCAGAGGCACACCCGCAGATGCTTACTTCATGGACCATAATGCTTTGGGGTAACACGCCGGTAGGACAAGCAGTGTGCGACCAATTGGACTTTCTTTTATATTCAGGCTCCCTTGAGCCGGTGCGGCCGACGAGCCCTGGTTACGCACCTGCGTGTCACGAGCGGTACCGGACCTGAGAATATTTTTCGGCAGCCTACGCAGCAACCCTACATACATGCCTATTCCCTGCTGACGAGAGGTAACAAACTCGAAACACGTGTCCAGGGATGGCCAACGTGACAGTTATTTTTGCTCAAGACTCTGGCAGAGGCGCATCCGCTGGTGCTTACTTCATGGACCATAATGCTTTGGGGTAACACGCTGGTAGGACAAGCAGTGTGCGACCAATTGGACTTTCTTTTATATTCAGGCTCCCTTGAGCCGGTGGGGCTGACGAGCCCTGGTTATGCACCTGCGTGTCACAAGCGGTACCGGACCTGAGAATATTTTACGGCAGCCTACGCAGCAAACCTACATACATGACTATTCCCTGCTGACGAGAGGTAACAACCTCGAAACACGTGTCCAGGGATGGCCAACGTGACAGTTATTTTTGCTCAAGACTCTGGCAGAGGCACACCCGCGGATGCTTACTTCATGGACCATAATGCTTTGGGGTAACACGCTGGTAGGACAAGCGGTGTGCGACCAATTGGACTTTCTTTTATATTCAGGCTCCCTTGAGCCGGTGGGGCTGACGAGCCCTGGTTACGCACCTGCGTGTCACGAGCGGTACCGGACCTGAGAATATTTTTCGGCAGCCTACGCAGCAACCCTACATACATGCCTATTCCCAGCTGACGAGAGGTAACAACCTCGAAACACGTGTCCAGGGATGGCCAATGTGACAGTTATTTTTGCTCAAGACTCTGGCAGAGGCGCACCCGCTGATGCTTACTTCATGGACCATAATGCTTTGGGGTAACACGCTGGTAGGGCAAGCAGTGTGCGACCAATTGCACTTTCTTTTATATTCAGGCTCCCTTGAGCCGGTGGGGCTGATGAGCCCTGGTTACGCACCTGCGTGTCACAAGCGGTACCGGAACCGAGAATTTTTTTCGGCAGCCTACGCAGCAACCCTACATACATGCCTATTCCCTGCTGACGAGAGGTAACAACCTCGAAACACGTGTCCAGGGATGGCCAACGTGACAGTTATTTTTGCTCAAGACTCTGGCAGAGGCGCACCCGCTGATGCTTACTTCATGGACCATAATGCTTTGGGGTAACACGCTGGTAGGACAAGCAGTGTGCGACCAATTGGACTTTCTTTTATATTCAGGCTCCCTTGAGCCGGTGGGGCTGACGAGCCCTGGTTACGCACCTGCGTGTCACGAGTGGTACCGGACCTGAGAATATTTTTTGGCAGCCTACGCAGCAACCCTACATACATGCCTATTCCCTGCTGACGAGAGGTAACAACCTCGAAACACGTGTCCAGGGATGGCCAACGTGACAGTTATTTTTGCTCAAGACTCTGGCAGAGGCGCACCCGCTGATGCTTACTTCATGGACCATAATGCTTTGGGGTAACACGCTGGTAGGACAAGCAGTGTGCGACCAATTGGACTTTCTTTTATATTCAGGCTCCCTTGAGCCGGTGGGGCTGACGAGCCCTGGTTACGCACCTGCGTGTCACGAGCGGTACCGGACCTGAGAATATTTTTTGGCAGCCTACGCAGCAACCCTACATACATGCCTATTCCCTGCTGACGAGAGGTAACAACCTCGAAACACGTGTCCAGGGATGGCCAACGTGACAGTTATTTTTGCTCAAGACTCTGGCAGAGGCGTACCCGCTGATGCTTACTTCATGGACCATAATGCTTTGGGGTAACACGCTGGTAGGACAAGCAGTGTGCGACCAATTGGACTTTATTTTATATTCAGGCTCCCTTGAGCCGGTGGGGCTGACGAGCCCTGGTTACGCACCTGCATGTCACGAGCGGTACCGGACCTGAGAATATTTTTCGGCAGCCTACGCAGCAACCCTACATAGATGCCTATTCCCTGCTGACGAGAGGTAACAACCTCGAAACACGTGTCCAGGGATGGCCAACATGACAGTTATTTTTGCTCAAGACTCTGGCAGAGGCGCACCCGCTGATGCTTACTTCATGGACCATAATGCTTTGGGGTAACACGCTGGTAGGACAAGCAGTGTGCGACCAATTGGACTTTCTTTTATATTCAGGCTCCCTTGAGCCGGTGGGGCTGACGAGCCCTGGTTACGCACCTGCGTGTCACGAGCGGTACCGGACCTGAGAATATTTTTCGGCAGCCTACGCAGCAACCCTACATACATGCCTATTCCCTGCTGACGAGAGGTAACAACCTCGAAACACGTGTCCAGGGATGGCCAACGTGACAGTTATTTTTGCTCAAGACTCTGGCAGAGGCGCACCCGCTGATGCTTACTTCATGGACCATAATGCTTTGGGGTAACACGCTGGTAGGACAAGCAGTGTGCGACCAATTGGACTTTCTTTTATATTCAGGCTCCCTTGAGCCGGTGGGGCTGACGAGCCCTGGTTACGCACCTGCATGTCACGAGCGGTACCGGACCTGAGAATATTTTTCGGCAGCCTACGCAGCAACCCTACATACATGCCTATTCCCTGCTGACGAGAGGTAACAACCTCGAAACACGTGTCCAGGGATGGCCAACGTGACAGTTATTTTTGCTCAAGACACTGGCAGAGGCACACCCGCAGATGCTTACTTCATGGACCATAATGCTTTGGGGTAACACGCCGGTAGGACAAGCAGTGTGCGACCAATTGGACTTTCTTTTATATTCAGGCTCCCTTGAGCCGGTGGGGCTGACGAGCCCTGGTTATGCACCTGCGTGTCACAAGCGGTACCGGACCTGAGAATATTTTACGGCAGCCTACGCAGCAAACCTACATACATGACTATTCCCTGCTGACGAGAGGTAACAACCTCGAAACACGTGTCCAGGGATGGCCAACGTGACAGTTATTTTTGCTCAAGACTCTGGCAGAGGCACACCCGCGGATGCTTACTTCATGGACCATAATGCTTTGGGGTAACACGCTGGTAGGACAAGCGGAGTGCGACCAATTGGACTTTCTTTTATATTCAGGCTCCCTTGAGCCGGTGGGGCTGACGAGCCCTGGTTACGCACCTGCGTGTCACGAGCGGTACCGGACCTGAGAATATTTTTCGGCAGCCTACGCAGCAACCCTACATACATGCCTATTCCCAGCTGACGAGAGGTAACAACCTCGAAACACGTGTCCAGGGATGGCCAATGTGACAGTTATTTTTGCTCAAGACTCTGGCAGAGGCGCACCCGCTGATGCTTACTTCATGGACCATAATGCTTTGGGGTAACACGCTGGTAGGGCAAGCAGTGTGCGACCAATTGGACTTTCTTTTATATTCAGGCTCCCTTGAGCCGGTGGGGCTGATGAGCCCTGGTTACGCACCTGCGTGTCACGAGCGGTACCGGACCTGAGAATATTTTTCGGCAGCCTACGCAGCAACCCTACATACATGCCTATTCCCTGCTGACGAGAGGTAACAACCTCGAAACACGTGTCCAGGGATGGCCAACGTGACAGTTATTTTTGCTCAAGACTCTGGCAGAGGCGCACCCGCTGATGCTTACTTCATGGACCATAATGCTTTGGGGTAACACGCTGGTAGGACAAGCAGTGTGCGACCAATTGGACTTTCTTTTATATTCAGGCTCCCTTGAGCCGGTGGGGCTGACGAGCCCTGGTTACGCACCTGCGTGTCACGAGTGGTACCGGACCTGAGAATATTTTTTGGCAGCCTACGCAGCAACCCTACATACATGCTTATTCCCTGCTGACGAGAGGTAACAACCTCGAAACACGTGTCCAGGGATGGCCAACGTGACAGTTATTTTTGCTCAAGACTCTGGCAGAGGCGCACCCGCTGATGCTTACGTCATGGACCATAATGCTTTGGAGTAACACGCTGGTAGGACAAGCAGTGTGCGACCAATTGGACTTTCTTTTATATTCAGGCTCCCTTGAGCCGGTGGGGCTGACGAGCCCTGGTTACGCACCTGCGTATCACGAGCGGTATCGGATCTGAGAATATTTTTCGGCAGCCTACGCAGCAACCCTACATACATGCCTATTCCCTGCTGACGAGAGGTAACAACCTCGAAACACATGTCCAGGGATGGCCAACGTGACAGTTATTTTTGCTCAAGACTCTGGCAGAGGCGTACCCACTGATGCTTACTTCATGGACCATAATGCTTTGTGGTAACACGCTGGTAGGACAAGCAGTGTGCGACCAATTGGACTTTCTTTTATATTCAGGCTCCCTTGAGCCGGTGGGGCTGACGAGCCCTGGTTACGCACCTGCATGTCACGAGCGGTACCAGACCTGAGAATATTTTTCGGCAGCCTACGCAGCAACCCTACATACATGCCTATTCCCTGCTGACGAGAGGTAACAACCTCGAAACACATGTCCAGGGATGGCCAACGTGACAGTTATTTTTGCTCAAGACTCTGGCAGAGGCGTACCCACTGATGCTTACTTCATGGACCATAATGCTTTGTGGTAACACGCTGGTAGGACAAGCAGTGTGCGACCAATTGGACTTTCTTTTATATTCAGGCTCCCTTGAGCCGGTGGGGCTGACGAGCCCTGGTTACGCACCTGCATGTCACGAGCGGTACCAGACCTGAGAATATTTTTCGGCAGCCTACGCAGCAACTCTACATTCATGCCTATTCCCTGCTGACGAGAGGTAATAACCTCGAAACACGTGTCCAGGGATGGCCAACGTGACAGTTATTTATGCTCAAGACTCTAGCAGAGGCGCACCCGCTGATGCTTACTTCATGGACCATAATGCTTTGGGGTAACACGCTGGTAGGACAAGCAGTGTGCGACCAATTGGACTTTCTTTTATATTCAGGCTCCCTTGAGCCGGTGGGGCTGACGAGCCCTGGTTACGCACCTGCGTGTCACGAGCGGTACCGGACCTGAGAATATTTTTTGGCAGCCTACGCAGCAACCCTACATACATGCCTATTCCCTGCTGACGAGAGGTAACAACCTCGAAACACGTGTCCAGGGATGGCCAACGTGACAGTTATTTTTGCTCAAGACTCTGGCAGAGGCGTACCCGCTGATGCTTACTTCATGGACCATAATGCTTTGGGGTAACACGCTGGTAGGACAAGCAGTGTGCGACCAATTGGACTTTATTTTATATTCAGGCTCCCTTGAGCCGGTGGGGCTGACGAGCCCTGGTTACGCACCTGCATGTCACGAGCGGTACCGGACCTGAGAATATTTTTCGGCAGCCTACGCAGCAACCCTACATAGATGCCTATTCCCTGCTGACGAGAGGTAACAACCTCGAAACACGTGTCCAGGGATGGCCAACATGACAGTTATTTTTGCTCAAGACTCTGGCAGAGGCGCACCCGCTGATGCTTACTTCATGGACCATAATTCTTTGGGGTAACACGCTGGTAGGACAAGCAGTGTGCGACCAATTGGACTTTCTTTTATATTCAGGCTCCCTTGAGCCGGTGGGGCTGACGAGCCCTGGTTACGCACCTGCGTGTCACGAGCGGTACCGGACCTGAGAATATTTTTCGGCAGCCTACGCAGCAACCCTACATACATGCCTATTCCCTGCTGACGAGAGGTAACAACCTCGAAACACGTGTCCAGGGATGGCCAACGTGACAGTTATTTTTGCTCAAGACTCTGGCAGAGGCGCACCCGCTGATGCTTACTTCATGGACCATAATGCTTTGGGGTAACACGCTGGTAGGACAAGCAGTGTGCGACCAATTGGACTTTCTTTTATATTCAGGCTCCCTTGAGCCGGTGTGGCTGACGAGCCCTGGTTACGCACCTGCATGTCACGAGCGGTACCGGACCTGAGAATATTTTTCGGCAGCCTACGCAGCAACCCTACATACATGCCTATTCCCTGCTGACGAGAGGTAACAACCTCGAAACACGTGTCCAGGGATGGCCAACGTGACAGTTATTTTTGCTCAAGACACTGGCAGAGGCACACCCGCAGATGCTTACTTCATGGACCATAATGCTTTGGGGTAACACGCCGGTAGGACAAGCAGTGTGCGACCAATTGGACTTTCTTTTATATTCAGGCTCCCTTGAGCCGGTGCGGCCGACGAGCCCTGGTTACGCACCTGCGTGTCACGAGCGGTACCGGACCTGAGAATATTTTTCGGCAGCCTACGCAGCAACCCTACATACATGCCTATTCCCTGCTGACGAGAGGTAACAAACTCGAAACACGTGTCCAGGGATGGCCAACGTGACAGTTATTTTTGCTCAAGACTCTGGCAGAGGCGCATCCGCTGGTGCTTACTTCATGGACCATAATGCTTTGGGGTAACACGCTGGTAGGACAAGCAGTGTGCGACCAATTGGACTTTCTTTTATATTCAGGCTCCCTTGAGCCGGTGGGGCTGACGAGCCCTGGTTATGCACCTGCGTGTCACAAGCGGTACCGGACCTGAGAATATTTTTCGGCAGCCTACGCAGCAAACCTACATGCATGCCTATTCCCTGCTGACGAGAGGTAACAACCTCGAAACACGTGTCCAGGGATGGCCAACGTGACAGTTATTTTTGCTCAAGACTCTGGCAGAGGCGCACCCGCTGATGCTTACTTCTTGGACCATAATGCTTTGGGGTAACAAGCTGGTAGGACAAGCAGTGTGCGACCACTTGGACTTTCTTTTATATTCAGGCTCCCTTGAGCCGGTGGGGCTGACGAGCTCTGGTTACGCACCTGCTTGTCACGAGCGGTACCGGACCTGAGAATATTTTTCGGCAGCCTACGCAGCAACCCTACATACATGCCTATTCCCTGCTGATGAGAGGTAACAACCTTGAAACACGTGTCCAGGGATGGCCAACGTGACAGTTATTTTTGCTCAAGACTCTGGCAGAGGCGCACCCGCTGATGCTTACTTCATGGACCATAATGCTTTGGGGTAACACGCTGGTAGGACAAGCAGTGTGCGACCAATTGGACTTTCTTTTACATTCAGGCTCCCTTGAGCCGGTGGGGCTGACGAGCCCTGGTTACGCACCTGCGTGTCACGAGCGGTACCGGACCTGAGAATATTTTTCGGCAGCCTACGCAGCAACCCTACATACATGCCTATTCCCTGCTGACGAGAGGTAACAACCTCGAAACACGTGTCCAGGGATGGCCAACGTGACAGTTATTTTTGCTCAAGACTCTGGCAGAGGCACACCTGCTGATGCTTACTTCATGGACCATAATGCTTTGGGGTAACACGCTGGTAGGACAAGCAGTGTGCGACCAATAGGACTTTCTTTTATATTCAGGCTCCCTTGAGCCGGTGGGGCTGACGAGCCCTGGTTACGCACCTGCGTGTCACGAGCGGTACCGGACCTGAGAATATTTTTCGGCAGCCTACGCAGCAACCCTACATACATGCCTATTCCCTGCTGACGAGAGGTAACAACCTCGAAACACGTGTCCAGGGATGGCCAACGTGACAGTTATTTTTGCTCAAGACTCTGGCAGAGGCGCACCCGCTGATGCTTACTTCATGGACCATAATGCTTTGGGGTAACACGCTGGTAGGACAAGCAGTGTGCGACCAATTGGACTTTCTTTTATATTCAGGCTCCCTTGAGCCGGTGGGGCTGACGAGCCCTGGTTACGCACCTGCGTGTCACAAGCGGTACCGGACCTGAGAATATTTTACGGCAGCCTACGCAGCAAACCTACATACATGACTATTCCCTGCTGACGAGAGGTAACAACCTCGAAACACGTGTCCAGGGATGGCCAACGTGACAGTTATTTTTGCTCAAGACTCTGGCAGAGGCACACCCGCGGATGCTTACTTCATGGACCATAATGCTTTGGGGTAACACGCTGGTAGGACAATCGGTGTGCGACCAATTGGACTTTCTTTTATATTCAGGCTCCCTTGAGCCGGTGGGGCTGACGAGCCCTGGTTACGCACCTGCGTGTCACGAGCGGTACCGGACCTGAGAATATTTTTCGGCAGCCTACGCAGCAACCCTACATACATGCCTATTCCCAGCTGACGAGAGGTAACAACCTCGAAACACGTGTCCAGGGATGGCCAATGTGACAGTTATTTTTGCTCAAGACTCTGGCAGAGGCGCACCCGCTGATGCTTACTTCATGGACCATAATGCTTTGGGGTAACACGCTGGTAGGGCAAGCAGTGTGCGACCAATTGGACTTTCTTTTATATTCAGGCTCCCTTGAGCCGGTGGGGCTGATGAGCCCTGGTTACGCACCTGCGTGTCACGAGCGGTACCGGACCTGAGAATATTTTTCGGCAGCCTACGCAGCAACCCTACATACATGCCTATTCCCTGCTGACGAGAGGTAACAACCTCGAAACACGTGTCCAGGGATGGCCAACGTGACAGTTATTTTTGCTCAAGACTCTGGCAGAGGCGCACCCGCTGATGCTTACTTCATGGACCATAATGCTTTGGGGTAACACGCTGGTAGGACAAGCAGTGTGCGACCAATTGGACTTTCTTTTATATTCAGGCTCCCTTGAGCCGGTGGGGCTGACGAGCCCTGGTTACGCACCTGCGTGTCACGAGTGGTACCGGACCTGAGAATATTTTTTGGCAGCCTACGCAGCAACCCTACATACATGCCTATTCCCTGCTGACGAAAGGTAACAACCTCGAAACACGTGTCCAGGGATGGCCAACGTGACAGTTATTTTTGCTCAGGACTCTGGCAGAGGCGCACCCGCTGATGCTTACGTCATGGACCATAATGCTTTGGGGTAACACGCTGGTAGGACAAGCAGTGTGCGACCAATTGGACTTTCTTTTATATTCAGGCTCCCTTGAGCCGGTGGGGCTGACGAGCCCTGGTTACGCACCTGCGTATCACGAGCAGTATCGGATCTGAGAATATTTTTCGGCAGCCTACGCAGCAACCCTACATACATGCCTATTCCCTGCTGACGAGAGGTAACAACCTCGAAACACATGTCCAGGGATGGCCAACGTGACAGTTATTTTTGCTCAAGACTCTGGCAGAGGCGTACCCACTGATGCTTACTTCATGGACCATAATGCTTTGTGGTAACACGCTGGTAGGACAAGCAGTGTGCGACCAATTGGACTTTCTTTTATATTCAGGCTCCCTTGAGCCGGTGGGGCTGACGAGCCCTGGTTACGCACCTGCATGTCACGAGCGGTACCAGACCTGAGAATATTTTTCGGCAGCCTACGCAGCAACTCTACATTCATGCCTATTCCCTGCTGACGAGAGGTAATAACCTCGAAACACGTGTCCAGGGATGGCCAACGTGACAGTTATTTATGCTCAAGACTCTAGCAGAGGCGCACCCGCTGATGCTTACTTCATGGACCATAATGCTTTGGGGTAACACGCTGGTAGGACAAGCAGTGTGCGACCAATTGGACTTTATTTTATATTCAGGCTCCCTTGAGCCGGTGGGGCTGACGAGCCCTGGTTACGCACCTGCATGTCACGAGCGGTACCGGACCTGAGAATATTTTTCGGCAGCCTACGCAGCAACCCTACATAGATGCCTATTCCCTGCTGACGAGAGGTAACAACCTCGAAACACGTGTCCAGGGATGGCCAACATGACAGTTATTTTTGCTCAAGACTCTGGCAGAGGCGCACCCGCTGATGCTTACTTCATGGACCATAATGCTTTGGGGTAACACGCTGGTAGGACAAGCAGTGTGCGACCAATAGGACTTTCTTTTATATTCAGGCTCCCTTGAGCCAGTGGGGCTGACGAGCCCTGGTTACGCACCTGCGTGTCACGAGCGGTACCGGACCTGAGAATATTTTTCGGCAGCCTACGCAGCAACCCTACATACATGCCTATTCCCTGCTGACGAGAGGTAACAACCTCGAAACACGTGTCCAGGGATGGCCAACGTGACAGTTATTTTTGCTCAAGACTCTGTCAGAGGCGCACCCGCTGATGCTTACTTCATGGACCATAATGCTTTGGGGTAACACGCTGGTAGGACAAGCAGTGTGCGACCAATTGGACTTTCTTTTATATTCAGGCTCCCTTGAGCCGGTGGGGCTGACGAGCCCTGGTTACGCACCTGCATGTCACGAGCGGTACCGGACCTGAGAATATTTTTCGGCAGCCTACGCAGCAACCCTACATACATGCCTATTCCCTGCTGACGAGAGGTAACAACCTCGAAACACGTGTCCAGGGATGGCCAACGTGACAGTTATTTTTGCTCAAGACACTGGCAGAGGCACACCCGCAGATGCTTACTTCATGGACCATAATGCTTTGGGGTAACACGCCGGTAGGACAAGCAGTGTGCGACCAATTGGACTTTCTTTTATATTCAGGCTCCCTTGAGCCGGTGGGGCTGACGAGCCCTGGTTATGCACCTGCGTGTCACGAGCGGTACCGGACCTGAGAATATTTTTCGGCAGCCTACGCAGCAACCCTACATACATGCTTATTCCCTGCTGACGAGAGGTAACAACCTCGAAACACGTGTCCAGGGATGGCCAACGTGACAGTTATTTTTGCTCAAGACTCTGGCAGAGGCGCACCCGCTGATGCTTACTTCATGGACCATAATGCTTTGGGGTAACACGCTGGTAGGACAAGCAGTGTGTGACCAATTGGACTTTCTTTTATATTCAGGCTCCCTTGAGCCGGTGGGGCTGACGAGCCCTGGTTACGCACCTGCGTGTCACGAGCGGTACCGGACCTGAGAATATTTTTCGGCAGCCTACGCAGCAACCCTACATACATGCCTATTCCCTGCTGACGAGAGGTAACAACCTCGAAACACGTGTCCAGGGATGGCCAACGTGACAGTTATTTTTGCTCAAGACTCTGGCAGAGGCGCACCCGCTGATGCTTACTTCATGGACCATAATGCTTTGGGGTAACACGCTGGTAGGACAAGCAGTGTGCGACCAATTGGACTTTCTTTTATATTCAGGCTCCCTTGAGCCGGTGGGGCTGACGAGCCCTGGTTGCGCACCTGCGTGTCACGAGCGGTACCGGACCTGAGAATATTTTTCGGCAGCCTACGCAGCAACCCTACATACATAACTATTCCCTGCTGACGAGATGTAACAACCTCGAAACACGTGTCCAGGGATGGCCAACGTGACAGTTATTTTTGCTCAAGACTCTGGCAGAGGTGCACCCACTGATGCTTACTTCATGGACCATAATGCTTTGGGGTAACACGCTGGTAGGACAAGCAGTGTGCGACTAATTGGACTTTTTTTATATTCAGGCTCCCTTGAGCCGGTGGGGCTGACGAGCCCTGGTTTCGCACCTGCGTGTCACGAGCGGTACCGGACATGAGAATATTTTTCGGCAGCCTACGCAGCAACCCTACATACATGCCTATTCCCTGCTGACGAGAGGTAACAACCTCGAAACACGTGTCCAGGGATGGCCAACGTGACAGTTATTTTTGCTCAAGACTCTGGCAGAGGCGCACCCGCTGATGCTTACTTCATGGACCATAATGCTTTGGGGTAACACGCTGGTAGGACAAGCAGTGTGCGACCAATTGGACTTTCTTTTATATTCAGGCTCCCTTGAGCCGGTGGGGCTGACGAGCCCTGGTTACGCACCTGCGTGTCACGAGTGGTACCGGACCTGAGAATATTTTTTGGCAGCCTATGCAGCAACCCTACATACATGCCTATTCCCTGCTGACGAGAGGTAACAACCTCGAAACACGTGTCCAGGGATGGCCAACGTGACAGTTATTTTTGCTCAAGACTCTGGCAGAGGCGCACCCGCTGATGCTTACGTCATGGACCATAATGCTTTGGGGTAACACGCTGGTAGGACAAGCAGTGTGCGACCAATTGGACTTTCTTTTATATTCAGGCTCCCTTGAGCCGGTGGGGCTGACGAGCCCTGGTTACGCACCTGCGTATCACGAGCGGTATCGGATCTGAGAATATTTTTCGGCAGCCTACGCAGCAACTCTACATACATGCCTATTCCCTGCTGACGAGAGGTAACAACCTCGAAACACATGTCCAGGGATGGCCAACGTGACAGTTATTTTTGCTCAAGACTCTGGCAGAGGCGTACCCACTGATGCTTACTTCATGGACCGTAATGCTTTGTGGTAACACGCTGGTAGGACAAGCAGTGTGCGACCAATTGGACTTTCTTTTATATTCAGGCTCCCTTGAGCCGGTGGGGCTGACGAGCCCTGGTTACGCACCTGCATGTCACGAGCGGTACCAGACCTGAGAATATTTTTCGGCAGCCTACGCAGCAACCCTACATACATGCCTATTCCCTGCTGACGAGAGGTAACAACCTCGAAACACATGTCCAGGGATGGCCAACGTGACAGTTATTTTTGCTCAAGACTCTGGCAGAGGCGTACCCACTGATGCTTACTTCATGGACCATCATGCTTTGTGGTAACACGCTGGTAGGACAAGCAGTGTGCGACCAATTGGACTTTCTTTTATATTCAGGCTCCCTTGAGCCGGTGGGGCTGACGAGCCCTGGTTACGCACCTGCATGTCACGAGCGGTACCAGACCTGAGAATATTTTTCGGCAGCCTACGCAGCAACTCTACATTCATGCCTATTCCCTGCTGACGAGAGGTAATAACCTCGAAACACGTGTCCAGGGATGGCCAACGTGACAGTTATTTATGCTCAAGACTCTAGCAGAGGCGCACCCGCTGATGCTTACTTCATGGACCATAATGCTTTGGGGTAACACGCTGGTAGGACAAGCAGTGTGCGACCAATTGGACTTTCTTTTATATTCAGGCTCCCTTGAGCCGGTGGGGCTGACGAGCCCTGGTTACGCACCTGCGTGTCACGAGCGGTACCGGACCTGAGAATATTTTTTGGCAGCCTACGCAGCAACCCTACATACATGCCTATTCCCTGCTGACGAGAGGTAACAACCTCGAAACACGTGTCCAGGGATGGCCAACGTGACAGTTATTTTTGCTCAAGACTCTGGCAGAGGCGTACCCGCTGATGCTTACTTCATGGACCATAATGCTTTGGGGTAACACGCTGGTAGGACAAGCAGTGTGCGACCAATTGGACTTTATTTTATATTCAGGCTCCCTTGAGCCGGTGGGGCTGACGAGCCCTGGTTACGCACCTGCATGTCACGAGCGGTACCGGACCTGAGAATATTTTTCGGCAGCCTACGCAGCAACCCTACATAGATGCCTATTCCCTGCTGACGAGAGGTAACAACCTCGAAACACGTGTCCAGGGATGGCCAACATGACAGTTATTTTTGCTCAAGACTCTGGCAGAGGCGCACCCGCTGATGCTTACTTCATGGACCATAATGCTTTGGGGTAACACGCTGGTAGGACAAGCAGTGTGCGACCAATTGGACTTTCTTTTATATTCAGGCTCCCTTGAGCCGGTGGGGCTGACGAGCCCTGGTTACGCACCTGCGTGTCACGAGCGGTACCGGACCTGAGAATATTTTTCGGCAGCCTACGCAGCAACCCTACATACATGCCTATTCCCTGCTGACGAGAGGTAACAACCTCGAAACACGTGTCCAGGGATGGCCAACGTGAGAGTTATTTTTGCTCAAGACTCTGGCAGAGGCGCACCCGCTGATGCTTACTTCATGGACCATAATGCTTTGGGGTAACACGCTGGTAGGACAAGCAGTGTGCGACCAATTGGACTTTCTTTTATATTCAGGCTCCCTTGAGCCGGTGGGGCTGACGAGCCCTGGTTACGCACCTGCATGTCACGAGCGGTACCGGACCTGAGAATATTTTTCGGCAGCCTACGCAGCAACCCTACATACATGCCTATTCCCTGCTGACGAGAGGTAACAACCTCGAAACACGTGTCCAGGGATGGCCAACGTGACAGTTATTTTTGCTCAAGACACTGGCAGAGGCACACCCGCAGATGCTTACTTCATGGACCATAATGCTTTGGGGTAACACGCCGGTAGGACAAGCAGTGTGCGACCAATTGGACTTTCTTTTATATTCAGGCTCCCTTGAGCCGGTGGGGCTGACGAGCCCTGGTTATGCACCTGCGTGTCACGAGCGGTACCGGACCTGAGAATATTTTTCGGCAGCCTACGCAGCAACCCTACATACATGCTTATTCCCTGCTGACGAGAGGTAACAACCTCGAAACACGTGTCCAGGGATGGCCAACGTGACAGTTATTTTTGCTCAAGACTCTGGCAGAGGCGCACCCGCTGATGCTTACTTCATGGACCATAATGCTTTGGGGTAACACGCTGGTAGGACAAGCAGTGTGCGACCAATTGGACTTTCTTTTATATTCAGGCTCCCTTGAGCCGGTGGGGCTGACGAGCCCTGGTTACGCACCTGCGTGTCACGAGCGGTACCGGACCTGAGAATATTTTTCGGCAGCCTACGCAGCAACCCTACATACATGCCTATTCCCTGCTGACGAGAGGTAACAACCTCGAAACACGTGTCCAGGGATGGCCAACGTGACAGTTATTTTTGCTCAAGACTCTGGCAGAGGCGCACCCGCTGATGCTTACTTCATGGACCATAATGCTTTGGGGTAACACGCTGGTAGGACAAGCAGTGTGCGACCAATTGGACTTTCTTTTATATTCAGGCTCCCTTGAGCCGGTGGGGCTGACGAGCCCTGGTTGCGCACCTGCGTGTCACGAGCGGTACCGGACCTGAGAATATTTTTCGGCAGCCTACGCAGCAACCCTACATACATGCCTATTCCCTGCTGACGAGATGTAACAACCTCGAAACACGTGTCCAGGGATGGCCAACGTGACAGTTATTTTTGCTCAAGACTCTGGCAGAGGTGCACCCACTGATGCTTACTTCATGGACCATAATGCTTTGGGGTAACACGCTGGTAGGACAAGCAGTGTGCGACTAATTGGACTTTCTTTTATATTCAGGCTCCCTTGAGCCGGTGGGGCTGACGAGCCCTGGTTTCGCACCTGCGTGTCACGAGCGGTACCGTACATGAGAATATTTTTCGGCAGCCTACGCAGCAACCCTACATACATGCCTATTCCCTGCTGACGAGAGGTAACAACCTCGAAACACGTGTCCAGGGATGGCCAACGTGACAGTTATTTTTGCTCAAGAGTCTGGCAGAGGTGCACCCGCTGATGCTTACTTCATGGACCATAATGCTTTGGGGTAACAAGCTGGTAGGACAAGCAGTGTGCGACCACTTGGACTTTCTTTTATATTCAGGCTCCCTTGAGCCGGTGGGGCTGACGAGCCCTGGTTACGCACCTGCGTGTCACGAGCGGTACCGGACCTGAGAATATTTTTCGGCAGCCTACGCAGCAACCCTACATACATGCCTATTCCCTGCTGACGAGAGGTAACAACCTTGAAACACGTGTCCAGGGATGGCCAACGTGACAGTTATTTTTGCTCAAGACTCTGGCAGAGGCGCACCCGCTGATGCTTACTTCATGGACCATAATGCTTTGGGGTAACACGCTGGTAGGACAAGCAGTGTGCGACCAATTGGACTTTCTTTTATATTCAGGCTCCCTTGAGCCGGTGGGGCCGAGGAGCCCTGGTTACGCACCTGCGTGTCACGAGCGGTACCGGACCTGAGAATATTTTTCGGCAGCCTACGCAGCAACCCTACATACATGCCTATTCCCTGCTGACGAGAGGTAACAACCTCGAAACACGTGTCCAGGGATGGCCAACGTGACAGTTATTTTTGCTCAAGACTCTGGCAGAGGCGCATCCGCTGGTGCTTACTTCATGGACCATAATAATTTGGGGTAACAAGCTGGTAGGACAAGCAGTGTGCGACCACTTGGACTTTCTTTTATATTCAGGCTCCCTTGAGCCGGTGGGGCTGACGAGCTCTGGTTACGCACCTGCTTGTCACGAGCGGTACCGGACCTGAGAATATTTTTCGGCAGCCTACGCAGCAACCCTACATACATGCCTATTCCCTGCTGATGAGAGGTAACAACCTTGAAACACGTGTCCAGGGATGGCCAACGTGACAGTTATTTTTGCTCAAGACTCTGGCAGAGGCGCACCCGCTGATGCTTACTTCATGGACCATAATGCTTTGGGCTAACACGCTGGTAGGACAAGCAGTGTGCGACCAATTGGACTTTCTTTTATATTCAGGCTCCCTTGAGCCGGTGGGGCTGACGAGCCCTGGTTACGCACCTGCGTGTCACGAGCGGTACCGGACCTGAGAATATTTTTCGGCAGCCTACGCAGCAACCCTACATACATGCCTATTCCCTGCTGACGAGAGGTAACAACCTCGAAACACGTGTCCAGGGATGGCCAACGTGACAGTTATTTTTGCTCAAGACTCTGGCAGAGGCGCACCCGCTGATGCTTACTTCATGGACCATAATGCTTTGGGGTAACACGCTGGTAGGACAAGCAGTGTGCGACCAATTGGACTTTCTTTTATATTCAGGCTCCCTTGAGCCGGTGGGGCTGACGAGCCCTGGTTACGCACCTGCGTGTCGAGAGCGGTACCCGACCTGAGAATATTTTTCGGCAGCCTACGCAGCAACCCTACATACATGCCTATTCCCTGCTGACGAGAGGTAACAACCTCGAAACACGTGTCCAGGGATGGCCAACGTGACAGTTATTTTTGCTCAAGACTCTGGCAGAGGCGCATCCGCTGGTGCTTACTTCATGGACCATAATGCTTTGGGGTAACACGCTGGTAGGACAAGCAGTGTGCGACCAATTGGACTTTCTTTCATATTCAGGCTCCCTTGAGCCGGTGGGGCTGACGAGCCCTGGTTACGCACCTGCGTGTCACGAGCGGTACCGGACCTGAGAATATTTTTCGGCAGCCTACGCAGCAACCCTACATACATGCCTATTCCCTGCTGACGAGAGGTAACAACCTCGAAACACGTGTCCAGGGATGGCCAACGTGACAGTTATTTTTGCTCAAGACTCTGGCAGAGGCGCACCCGCTGATGCTTACTTCTTGGACCATAATGCTTTGGGGTAACAAGCTGGTAGGACAAGCAGTGTGCGACCACTTGGACTTTCTTTTATATTCAGGCTCCCTTGAGCCGGTGGGGCTGACGAGCCCTGGTTACGCACCTGCGTGTCACGAGCGGTACCGGACCTGAGAATATTTTTCGGCAGCCTACGCAGCAACCCTACATACATGTCTATTCCCTGCTGACGAGAGGTAACAACCTCGAAACACGTGTCCAGGGATGGCCAACGTGACAGTTATTTCTGCTCAAGACTCTGGCAGAGGCGCACCCGCTGATGCTTACTTCATGGACCATAATGCTTTGGGGTAACACGCTGGTAGGACAAGCAGTGTGCGACCAATTGGACTTTCTTTTATATTCAGGCTCCCTTGAGCCGGTGGGGCTGACGAGCTCTGGTTACGCACCTGCGTGTCACGAGCGGTACCGGACCTGAGAATATTTTTCGGCAGCCTACGCAGCAACCCTACATACATGCCTATTCCCTGCTGACGAGAGGTAACAACCTCGAAACACGTGTCCAGGGATGGCCAACGTGACAGTTATTTTTGCTCAAGACTCTGGCAGAAGCGCACCCGCTGATGCTTACTTCTTGGACCATAATGCTTTGGGGTAACGTGCTGGTAGGATAAGCAGTGTGCCACCACTTGGACTTTCTTTTATATTCAGGATCCCTTGAGCCGGTGGGGCTGACGAGCCCTGGTTACGCACCTGCGTGTCACGAGCGGTACCGGACCTGAGAATATTTTTCGGCAGCCTACGCAGCAACCCTACATACATGCCTATTCCCTGCTGACGAGAGGTAACAACCTCGAAACACGTGTCCAGGGATGGCCAACGTGACAGTTATTTTTGCTCAAGACTCTGGCAGAGGCGCACCCGCTGATGCTTACTTCATGGACCATAATGCTTTGGGGTAACACGCTGGTAGGACAAGCAGTGTGCGACCAATTGGACTTTCTTTTATATTCAGGCTCCCTTGAGCCGGTGGGGCTGACGAGCCCTGGTTACGCACCTGCATGTCACGAGCGGTACCGGACCTGAGAATATTTTTCGGCAGCCTACGCAGCAACCCTACATACATGCCTATTCCCTGCTGACGAGAGGTAACAACCTCGAAACACGTGTCCAGGGATGGCCAACGTGACAGTTATTTTTGCTCAAGACTCTGGCAGAGGCACACCCGCGGATGCTTACTTCATGGACCATAATGCTTTGGGGTAACACGCTGGTAGGACAAGCAGTGTGCGACCAATTGGACTTTCTTTTATATTAATGCTCCCTTGTGCCGGTGGGGCTGACGAGCCCTGGTTACGCACCTGCGTGTCACGAGTGGTACCGGACCTGAGAATATTTTTCGGCAGCCTACGCAGCAACCCTACATACATGCCTATTCCCTGCTGACGAGAGGTAACAACCTCGAAACACGTGTCCAGAGAAGGCCAACGTGACAGTTATTTTTGCTCAAGACTCTGGCAGAGTCGCACCCGCTGATGCTTACTTCATGGACCATAATGCTTTGGGGTAACACGCTGGTAGGACAAGCAGTGTGCGACCAATTGGACTTTCTTTTATATTCAGGCTCCCTTGAGCCGGTGGGGCTGACGAGCCCTGGTTACGCACCTGCGTGTCACGAGCGGTACCGGACCTGAGAATATTTTTTGGCAGCCTACGCAGCAACCCTACATACATGCCTATTCCCTGCTGACGAGAGGTAACAACCTCGAAACACGTGTCCAGGGATGGCCAACGTGACAGTTATTTTTGCTCAAGACTCTGGCAGAGGCGTACCCGCTGATGCTTACTTCATGGACCATAATGCTTTGGGGTAACACGCTGGTAGGACAAGCAGTGTGCGACCAATTGGACTTTCTTTTCTATTCAGGCTCCCTTGAGCCGGTGGGGCTGACGAGCCCTGGTTACGCACCTGTGTGTCACGAGTGGTACCGGACCTGAGAATATTTTTTGGCAGCCTACGCAGCAACCCTACATACATGCCTATTCCCTGCTGACGAGAGGTAACAACCTCGAAACACGTGTCCAGGGATGGCCAACGTGACAGTTATTTTTGCTCAAGACTCTGGCAGAGGCGCACCCGCTGATGCTTACGTCATGGACCATAATGCTTTGGGGTAACACGCTGGTAGGACAAGCAGTGTGCGACCAATTGGACTTTCTTTTATATTCAGGCTCCCTTGAGCCGGTGGGGCTGACGAGCCCTAGTTACGCACCTGCGTATCACGAGCGGTATCGGATCTGAGAATATTTTTCGGCAGCCTACGCAGCAACCCTACATACATGCCTATTCCCTGCTGACGAGAGGTAACAACCTCGAAACACATGTCCAGGGATGGCCAACGTGACAGTTATTTTTGCTCAAGACTCTGGCAGAGGCGTACCCACTGATGCTTACTTCATGGACCGCAATGCTTTGTGGTAACACGCTGGTAGGACAAGCAGTGTGCGACCAATTGGACTTTCTTTTATATTCAGGCTCCCTTGAGCCGGTGGGGCTGACGAGCCCTGGTTACGCACCTGCATGTCACGAGCGGTACCAGACCTGAGAATATTTTTCGGCAGCCTACGCAGCAACCCTACATACATGCCTATTCCCTGCTGACGAGAGGTAACAACCTCGAAACACATGTCCAGGGATGGCCAACGTGACAGTTATTTTTGCTCAAGACTCTGGCAGAGGCGTACCCACTGATGCTTACTTCATGGACCATAATGCTTTGTGGTAACACGCTGGTAGGACAAGCAGTGTGCGACCAATTGGACTTTCTTTTATATTCAGGCTCCCTTGAGCCGGTGGGGCTGACGAGCCCTGGTTACGCACCTGCATGTCACGAGCGGTACCAGACCTGAGAATATTTTTCGGCAGCCTACGCAGCAACTCTACATTCATGCCTATTCCCTGCTGACGAGAGGTAATAACCTCGAAACACGTGTCCAGGGATGGCCAACGTGACAGTTATTTATGCTCAAGACTCTAGCAGAGGCGCACCCGCTGATGCTTACTTCATGGACCATAATGCTTTGGGGTAACACGCTGGTAGGACAAGCAGTGTGCGACCAATTGGACTTTCTTTTATATTCAGGCTCCCTTGAGCCGGTGGGGCTGACGAGCCCTGGTTACGCACCTGCGTGTCACGAGCGGTACCGGACCTGAGAATATTTTTTGGCAGCCTACGCAGCAACCCTACATACATGCCTATTCCCTGCTGACGAGAGATAACAACCTCGAAACACGTGTCCAGGGATGGCCAACGTGACAGTTATTTTTGCTCAAGACTCTGGCAGAGGCGTACCCGCTGATGCTTACTTCATGGACCATAATGCTTTGGGGTAACACGCTGGTAGGACAAGCAGTGTGCGACCAATTGGACTTTATTTTATATTCAGGCTCCCTTGAGCCGGTGGGGCTGACGAGCCCTGGTTACGCACCTGCATGTCACGAGCGGTACCGGACCTGAGAATATTTTTCGGCAGCCTACGCAGCAACCCTACATAGATGCCTATTCCCTGCTGACGAGAGGTAACAACCTCGAAACACGTGTCCAGGGATGGCCAACATGACAGTTATTTTTGCTCAAGACTCTGGCAGAGGCGCACCCGCTGATGCTTACTTCATGGACCATAATGCTTTGGGGTAACACGCTGGTAGGACAAGCAGTGTGCGACCAATTGGACTTTCTTTTATATTCAGGCTCCCTTGAGCCGGTGGGGCTGACGAGCCCTGGTTACGCACCTGCGTGTCACGAGCGGTACCGGACCTGAGAATATTTTTCGGCAGCCTACGCAGCAACCCTACATACATGCCTATTCCCTGCTGACGAGAGGTAACAACCTCGAAACACGTGTCCAGGGATGGCCAACGTGACAGTTATTTGTGCTCAAGACTCTGGCAGAGGCGCACCCGCTGATGCTTACTTCATGGACCATAATGCTTTGGGGTAACACGCTGGTAGGACAAGCAGTGTGCGACCACTTGGACTTTCTTTTATATTCAGGCTCCCTTGAGCCGGTGGGGCTGACGAGCTCTGGTTACGCACCTGCTTGTCACGAGCGGTACCGGACCTGAGAATATTTTTCGGCAGCCTACGCAGCAACCCTACATACATGCCTATTCCCTGCTGATGAGAGGTAACAACCTTGAAACACGTGTCCAGGGATGGCCAACGTGACAGTTATTTTTGCTCAAGACTCTGGCAGAGGCGCACCCGCTGATGCTTACTTCATGGACCATAATGCTTTGGGGTAACACGCTGGTAGGACAAGCAGTGTGCGACCAATTGGACTTTCTTTTATATTCAGGCTCCCTTGAGCCGGTGGGGCTGACGAGCCCTGGTTACGCACCTGCGTGTCACGAGCGGTACCGGACCTGAGAATATTTTTCGGCAGCCTACGCAGCAACCCTACATACATGCCTATTCCCTGCTGACGAGAGGTAACAACCTCGAAACACGTGTCCAGGGATGGCCAACGTGACAGTTATTTTTGCTCAAGACTCTGGCAGAGGCGCACCCGCTGATGCTTACTTCATGGACCATAATGCTTTGGGGTAACACGCTGGTAGGACAAGCAGTGTGCGACCAATTGGACTTTCTTTTATATTCAGGCTCCCTTGAGCCGGTGGGGCTGACGAGCCCTGGTTACGCACCTGCGTGTCGAGAGCGGTACCCGACCTGAGAATATTTTTCGGCAGCCTACGCAGCAACCCTACATACATGCCTATTCCCTGCTGACGAGAGGTAACAACCTCGAAACACGTGTCCAGGGATGGCCAACGTGACAGTTATTTTTGCTCAAGACTCTGGCAGAGGCGCATCCGCTGGTGCTTACTTCATGGACCATAATGCTTTGGGGTAACACGCTGGTAGGACAAGCAGTGTGCGACCAATTGGACTTTCTTTCATATTCAGGCTCCCTTGAGCCGGTGGGGCTGACGAGCCCTGGTTACGCACCTGCGTGTCACGAGCGGTACCGGACCTGAGAATATTTTTCGGCAGCCTACGCAGCAACCCTACATACATGCCTATTCCCTGCTGACGAGAGGTAACAACCTCGAAACACGTGTCCAGGGATGGCCAACGTGACAGTTATTTTTGCTCAAGACTCTGGCAGAGGCGCACCCGCTGATGCTTACTTCTTGGACCATAATGCTTTGGGGTAACAAGCTGGTAGGACAAGCAGTGTGCGACCACTTGGACTTTCTTTTATATTCAGGCTCCCTTGAGCCGGTGGGGCTGACGAGCCCTGGTTACGCACCTGCGTGTCACGAGCGGTACCGGACCTGAGAATATTTTTCGGCAGCCTACGCAGCAACCCTACATACATGTCTATTCCCTGCTGACGAGAGGTAACAACCTCGAAACACGTGTCCAGGGATGGCCAACGTGACAGTTATTTCTGCTCAAGACTCTGGCAGAGGCGCACCCGCTGATGCTTACTTCATGGACCATAATGCTTTGGGGTAACACGCTGGTAGGACAAGCAGTGTGCGACCAATTGGACTTTCTTTTATATTCAGGCTCCCTTGAGCCGGTGGGGCTGACGAGCTCTGGTTACGCACCTGCGTGTCACGAGCGGTACCGGACCTGAGAATATTTTTCGGCAGCCTACGCAGCAACCCTACATACATGCCTATTCCCTGCTGACGAGAGGTAACAACCTCGAAACACGTGTCCAGGGATGGCCAACGTGACAGTTATTTTTGCTCAAGACTCTGGCAGAAGCGCACCCGCTGATGCTTACTTCTTGGACCATAATGCTTTGGGGTAACGTGCTGGTAGGATAAGCAGTGTGCCACCACTTGGACTTTCTTTTATATTCAGGATCCCTTGAGCCGGTGGGGCTGACGAGCCCTGGTTACGCACCTGCGTGTCACGAGCGGTACCGGACCTGAGAATATTTTTCGGCAGCCTACGCAGCAACCCTACATACATGCCTATTCCCTGCTGACGAGAGGTAACAACCTCGAAACACGTGTCCAGGGATGGCCAACGTGACAGTTATTTTTGCTCAAGACTCTGGCAGAGGCGCACCCGCTGATGCTTACTTCATGGACCATAATGCTTTGGGGTAACACGCTGGTAGGACAAGCAGTGTGCGACCAATTGGACTTTCTTTTATATTCAGGCTCCCTTGAGCCGGTGGGGCTGACGAGCCCTGGTTACGCACCTGCATGTCACGAGCGGTACCGGACCTGAGAATATTTTTCGGCAGCCTACGCAGCAACCCTACATACATGCCTATTCCCTGCTGACGAGAGGTAACAACCTCGAAACACGTGTCCAGGGATGGCCAACGTGACAGTTATTTTTGCTCAAGACTCTGGCAGAGGCACACCCGCGGATGCTTACTTCATGGACCATAATGCTTTGGGGTAACACGCTGGTAGGACAAGCAGTGTGCGACCAATTGGACTTTCTTTTATATTAATGCTCCCTTGTGCCGGTGGGGCTGACGAGCCCTGGTTACGCACCTGCGTGTCACGAGTGGTACCGGACCTGAGAATATTTTTCGGCAGCCTACGCAGCAACCCTACATACATGCCTATTCCCTGCTGACGAGAGGTAACAACCTCGAAACACGTGTCCAGAGAAGGCCAACGTGACAGTTATTTTTGCTCAAGACTCTGGCAGAGTCGCACCCGCTGATGCTTACTTCATGGACCATAATGCTTTGGGGTAACACGCTGGTAGGACAAGCAGTGTGCGACCAATTGGACTTTCTTTTATATTCAGGCTCCCTTGAGCCGGTGGGGCTGACGAGCCCTGGTTACGCACCTGCGTGTCACGAGCGGTACCGGAACTGAGAATATTTTTTGGCAGCCTACGCAGCAACCCTACATACATGCCTATTCCCTGCTGACGAGAGGTAACAACCTCGAAACACGTGTCCAGGGATGGCCAACGTGACAGTTATTTTTGCTCAAGACTCTGGCAGAGGCGTACCCGCTGATGCTTACTTCATGGACCATAATGCTTTGGGGTAACACGCTGGTAGGACAAGCAGTGTGCGACCAATTGGACTTTCTTTTCTATTCAGGCTCCCTTGAGCCGGTGGGGCTGACGAGCCCTGGTTACGCACCTGTGTGTCACGAGTGGTACCGGACCTGAGAATATTTTTTGGCAGCCTACGCAGCAACCCTACATACATGCCTATTCCCTGCTGACGAGAGGTAACAACCTCGAAACACGTGTCCAGGGATGGCCAACGTGACAGTTATTTTTGCTCAAGACTCTGGCAGAGGCGCACCCGCTGATGCTTACGTCATGGACCATAATGCTTTGGGGTAACACGCTGGTAGGACAAGCAGTGTGCGACCAATTGGACTTTCTTTTATATTCAGGCTCCCTTGAGCCGGTGGGGCTGACGAGCCCTAGTTACGCACCTGCGTATCACGAGCGGTATCGGATCTGAGAATATTTTTCGGCAGCCTACGCAGCAACCCTACATACATGCCTATTCCCTGCTGACGAGAGGTAACAACCTCGAAACACATGTCCAGGGATGGCCAACGTGACAGTTATTTTTGCTCAAGACTCTGGCAGAGGCGTACCCACTGATGCTTACTTCATGGACCGCAATGCTTTGTGGTAACACGCTGGTAGGACAAGCAGTGTGCGACCAATTGGACTTTCTTTTATATTCAGGCTCCCTTGAGCCGGTGGGGCTGACGAGCCCTGGTTACGCACCTGCATGTCACGAGCGGTACCAGACCTGAGAATATTTTTCGGCAGCCTACGCATCAACCCTACATACATGCCTATTCCCTGCTGACGAGAGGTAACAACCTCGAAACACATGTCCAGGGATGGCCAACGTGACAGTTATTTTTGCTCAAGACTCTGGCAGAGGCGTACCCACTGATGCTTACTTCATGGACCATAATGCTTTGTGGTAACACGCTGGTAGGACAAGCAGTGTGCGACCAATTGGACTTTCTTTTATATTCAGGCTCCCTTGAGCCGGTGGGGCTGACGAGCCCTGGTTACGCACCTGCATGTCACAAGCGGTACCAGACCTGAGAATATTTTTCGGCAGCCTACGCAGCAACTCTACATTCATGCCTATTCCCTGCTGACGAGAGGTAATAACCTCGAAACACGTGTCCAGGGATGGCCAACGTGACAGTTATTTATGCTCAAGACTCTAGCAGAGGCGCACCCGCTGATGCTTACTTCATGGACCATAATGCTTTGGGGTAACACGCTGGTAGGACAAGCAGTGTGCGACCAATTGGACTTTCTTTTATATTCAGGCTCCCTTGAGCCGGTGGGGCTGACGAGCCCTGGTTACGCACCTGCGTGTCACGAGCGGTACCGGACCTGAGAATATTTTTTGGCAGCCTACGCAGCAACCCTACATACATGCCTATTCCCTGCTGACGAGAGATAACAACCTCGAAACACGTGTCCAGGGATGGCCAACGTGACAGTTATTTTTGCTCAAGACTCTGGCAGAGGCGTACCCGCTGATGCTTACTTCATGGACCATAATGCTTTGGGGTAACACGCTGGTAGGACAAGCAGTGTGCGACCAATTGGACTTTATTTTATATTCAGGCTCCCTTGAGCCGGTGGGGCTGACGAGCCCTGGTTACGCACCTGCATGTCACGAGCGGTACCGGACCTGAGAATATTTTTCGGCAGCCTACGCAGCAACCCTACATAGATGCCTATTCCCTGCTGACGAGAGGTAACAACCTCGAAACACGTGTCCAGGGATGGCCAACATGACAGTTATTTTTGCTCAAGACTCTGGCAGAGGCGCACCCGCTGATGCTTACTTCATGGACCATAATGCTTTGGGGTAACACGCTGGTAGGACAAGCAGTGTGCGACCAATTGGACTTTCTTTTATATTCAGGCTCCCTTGAGCCGGTGGGGCTGACGAGCCCTGGTTACGCACCTGCGTGTCACGAGCGGTACCGGACCTGAGAATATTTTTCGGCAGCCTACGCAGCAACCCTACATACATGCCTATTCCCTGCTGACGAGAGGTAACAACCTCGAAACACGTGTCCAGGGATGGCCAACGTGACAGTTATTTTTGCTCAAGACTCTGGCAGAGGCGCACCCGCTGATGCTTACTTCATGGACCATAATGCTTTGGGGTAACACGCTGGTAGGACAAGCAGTGTGCGACCAATTGGACTTTCTTTTATATTCAGGCTCCCTTGAGCCGGTGGGGCTGACGAGCCCTGGTTACGCACCTGCATGTCACGAGCGGTACCGGACCTGAGAATATTTTTCGGCAGCCTACGCAGCAACCCTACATACATGCCTATTCCCTGCTGACGAGAGGTAACAACCTCGAAACAAGTGTCCAGGGATGGCCAACGTGACAGTTATTTTTGCTCAAGACACTGGCAGAGGCACACCCGCAGATGCTTACTTCATGGACCATAATGCTTTGGGGTAACACGCCGGTAGGACAAGCAGTGTGCGACCAATTGGACTTTCTTTTATATTCAGGCTCCCTTGAGCCGGTGGGGCTGACGAGCCTTGGTTATGCACCTGCTTGTCACGAGCGGTACCGGACCTGAGAATATTTTTCGGCAGCCTACGCAGCAACCCTACATACATGCTTATTCCCTGCTGACGAGAGGTAACAACCTCGAAACACGTGTCCAGGGATGGCCAACGTGACAGTTATTTTTGCTCAAGACTCTGGCAGAGGCGCACCCGCTGATGCTTACTTCATGGACCATAATGCTTTGGGGTAACACGCTGGTAGGACAAGCAGTGTGCGACCAATTGGACTTTCTTTTATATTCAGGCTCCCTTGAGCCGGTGGGGCTGACGAGCCCTGGTTACGCACCTGCGTGTCACGAGCGGTACCGGACCTGAGAATATTTTTCGGCAGCCTACGCAGCAACCCTACATACATGCCTATTCCCTGCTGACGAGAGGTAACAACCTCGAAACACGTGTCCAGGGATGGCCAACGTGACAGTTATTTTTGCTCAAGACTCTGGCAGAGGCGCACCCGCTGATGCTTACTTCATGGACCATAATGCTTTGGGGTAACACGCTGGTAGGACAAGCAGTGTGCGACCAATTGGACTTTCTTTTATATTCAGGCTCCCTTGAGCCGGTGGGGCTGACGAGCCCTGGTTGCGCACCTGCGTGTCACGAGCGGTACCGGACCTGAGAATATTTTTCGGCAGCCTACGCAGCAACCCTACATACATGCCTATTCCCTGCTGACGAGATGTAACAACCTCGAAACACGTGTCCAGGGATGGCCAACGTGACAGTTATTTTTGCTCAAGACTCTGGCAGAGGTGCACCCACTGATGCTTACTTCATGGACCATAATGCTTTGGGGTAACACGCTGGTAGGACAAGCAGTGTGCGACTAATTGGACTTTCTTTTATATTCAGGCTCCCTTGAGCCGGTGGGGCTGACGAGCCCTGGTTTCGCACCTGCGTGTCACGAGCGGTACCGGACATGAGAATATTTTTCGGCAGCCTACGCAGCAACCCTACATACATGCCTATTCCCTGCTGACGAGAGGTAACAACCTTGAAACACGTGTCCAGGGATGGCCAACGTGACAGTTATTTTTACTCAAGACTCTGGCAGAGGCGCACCCGCTGATGCTTACTTCATGGACCATAATGCTTTGGGGTAACACGCTGGTAGGACAAGCAGTGTGCGACCAATTGGACTTTCTTTTATATTCAGGCTCCCTTGAGCCGGTGGGGCCGACGAGCCCTGGTTACGCACCTGCGTGTCACGAGCGGTACCGGACCTGAGAATATTTTTCGGCAGCCTACGCAGCAACCCTACATACATGCCTATTCCCTGCTGACGAGAGGTAACAACCTCGAAACACGTGTCCAGGGATGGCCAACGTGACAGTTATTTTTGCTCAAGACTCTGGCAGAGGCGCATCCGCTGGTGCTTACTTCATGGACCATAATGCTTTGGGGTAACACGCTGGTAGGACAAGCAGTGTGCGACCAATTGGACTTTCTTTTATATTCAGGCTCCCTTGAGCCGGTGGGGCTGACGAGCCCTGGTTATGCACCTGCGTGTCACGAGCGGTACCGGACCTGAGAATATTTTTCGGCAGCCTACGCAGCAAACCTACATACATGCCTATTCCCTGCTGACGAGAGGTAACAACCTCGAAACACGTGTCCAGGGATGGCCAACGTGACAGTTATTTTTGCTCAAGACTCTGGCAGAGGCGCACCCGCTGATGCTTACTTCTTGGACCATAATGCTTTGGGGTAACAAGCTGGTAGGACAAGCAGTGTGCGACCACTTGGACTTTCTTTTATATTCAGGCTCCCTTGAGCCGGTGGGTCTGACGAGCTCTGGTTACGCACCTGCTTGTCACGAGCGGTACCGGACCTGAGAATATTTTTCGGCAGCCTACGCAGCAACCCTACATACATGCCTATTCCCTGCTGATGAGAGGTAACAACCTTGAAACACGTGTCCAGGGATGGCCAACGTGACAGTTATTTTTGCTCAAGACTCTGGCAGAGGCGCACCCGCTGATGCTTACTTCATGGACCATAATGCTTTGGGGTAACACGCTGGTAGGACAAGCAGTGTGCGACCAATTGGACTTTCTTTTATATTCAGGCTCCCTTGAGCCGATGGGGCTGACGAGCCCTGGTTACGCACCTGCGTGTCACGAGCGGTACCGGACCTGAGAATATTTTTCGGCAGCCTACGCAGCAACCCTACATACATGCCTATTCCCTGCTGACGAGAGGTAACAACCTCGAAACACGTGTCCAGGGATGGCCAACGTGACAGTTATTTTTGCTCAAGACTCTGGCAGAGGCGCACCCGCTGATGCTTACTTCATGGACCATAATGCTTTGGGGTAACACGCTGATAGGACAAGCAGTGTGCGACCAATTGGACTTTCTTTTATATTCAGGCTCCCTTGAGCCGGTGGGGCTGACGAGCCCTGGTTACGCACCTGCGTGTTGAGAGCGGTACCGGACCTGAGAATATTTTTCGGCAGCCTACGCAGCAACCCTACATACATGCCTATTCCCTGCTGACGAGAGGTAACAACCTCGAAACACGTGTCCAGGGATGGCCAACGTGACAGTTATTTATGCTCAAGACTCTAGCAGAGGCGCACCCGCTGATGCTTACTTCATGGACCATAATGCTTTGGGGTAACACGCTGGTAGGACAAGCAGTGTGCGACCAATTGGACTTTCTTTTATATTCAGGCTCCCTTGAGCCGGTGGGGCTGACGAGCCCTGGTTACGCACCTGCGTGTCACGAGCGGTACCGGACCTGAGAATATTTTTTGGCAGCCTACGCAGCAACCCTACATACATGCCTATTCCCTGCTGACGAGAGGTAACAACCTCGAAACACGTGTCCAGGGATGGCCAACGTGACAGTTATTTTTGCTCAAGACTCTGGCAGAGGCGTACCCGCTGATGCTTACTTCATGGACCATAATGCTTTGGGGTAACACGCTGGTAGGACAAGCAGTGTGCGACCAATTGGACTTTATTTTATATTCAGGCTCCCTTGAGCCGGTGGGGCTGACGAGCCCTGGTTACGCACCTGCATGTCACGAGCGGTACCGGACCTGAGAATATTTTTCGGCAGCCTACGCAGCAACCCTACATAGATGCCTATTCCCTGCTGACGAGAGGTAACAACCTCGAAACACGTGTCCAGGGATGGCCAACATGACAGTTATTTTTGCTCAAGACTCTGGCAGAGGCGCACCCGCTGATGCTTACTTCATGGACCATAATGCTTTGCGGTAACACGCTGGTAGGACAAGCAGTGTGCGACCAATTGGACTTTCTTTTATATTCAGGCTCCCTTGAGCCGGTGGGGCTGACGAGCCCTGGTTACGCACCTGCGTGTCACGAGCGGTACCGGACCTGAGAATATTTTTCGGCAGCCTACGCAGCAACCCTACATACATGCCTATTCCCTGCTGACGAGAGGTAACAACCTCGAAACACATGTCCAGGGATGGCCAACGTGACAGTTATTTTTGCTCAAGACTCTGGCAGAGGCGCACCGGCTGATGCTTACTTCATGGACCATAATGCTTTGGGGTAACACGCTGGTAGGACAAGCAGTGTGCGACCAATTGGACTTTCTTTTATATTCAGGCTCCCTTGAGCCGGTGGGGCTGACGAGCCCTGGTTACGCACCTGCATGTCACGAGCGGTACCGGACCTGAGAATATTTTTCGGCAGCCTACGCAGCAACCCTACATACATGCCTATTCCCTGCTGACGAGAGGTAACAACCTCGAAACACGTGTCCAGGGATGGCCAACGTGACAGTTATTTTTGCTCAAGACACTGGCAGAGGCACACCCGCAGATGCTTACTTCATGGACCATAATGCTTTGGGGTAACACGCCGGTAGGACAAGCAGTGTGCGACCAATTGGACTTTCTTTTATATTCAGGCTCCCTTGAGCCGGTGGGGCTGACGAGCCCTGGTTATGCACCTGCGTGTCACGAGCGGTACCGGACCTGAGAATATTTTTCGGCAGCCTACGCAGCAACCCTACATACATGCTTATTCCCTGCTGACGAGAGGTAACAACCTCGAAACACGTGTCCAGGGATGGCCAACGTGACAGTTATTTTTGCTCAAGACTCTGGCAGAGGCGCACCCGCTGATGCTTACTTCATGGACCATAATGCTTTGGGGTAACACGCTGGTAGGACAAGCAGTGTGCGACCAATTGGACTTTCTTTTATATTCAGGCTCCCTTGAGCCGGTGGGGCTGACGAGCCCTGGTTACGCACCTGCGTGTCACGAGCGGTACCGGACCTGAGAATATTTTTCGGCAGCCTACGCAGCAACCCTACATACATGCCTATTCCCTGCTGACGAGAGGTAACAACCTCGAAACACGTGTCCAGGGATGGCCAACGTGACAGTTATTTTTGCTCAAGACTCTGGCAGAGGCGCACCCGCTGATGCTTACTTCATGGACCATAATGCTTTGGGGTAACACGCTGGTAGGACAAGCAGTGTGCGACGAATTGGACTTTCTTTTATATTCAGGCTCCCTTGAGCCGGTGGGGCTGACGAGCCCTGGTTGCGCACCTGCGTGTCACGAGCGGTACCGGACCTGAGAATATTTTTTGGCAGCCTACGCAGCAACCCTACATACATGCCTATTCCCTGCTGACGAGATGTAACAACCTCGAAACACGTGTCCAGGGATGGCCAACGTGACAGTTATTTTTGCTCAAGACTCTGGCAGAGGTGCACCCACTGATGCTTACTTCATGGACCATAATGCTTTGGGGTAACACGCTGGTAGGACAAGCAGTGTGCGACTAATTGGACTTTCTTTTATATTCAGGCTCCCTTGAGCCGGTGGGGCTGACGAGCCCTGGTTTCGCACCTGCGTGTCACGAGCGGTACCGGACATGAGAATATTTTTCGGCAGCCTACGCAGCAACCCTACATACATGCCTATTCCCTGCTGACGAGAGGTAACAACCTTGAAACACGTGTCCAGGGATGGCCAACGTGACAGTTATTTTTGCTCAAGACTCTGGCAGAGGCGCACCCGCTGATGCTTACTTCATGGACCATAATGCTTTGGGGTAACACGCTGGTAGGACAAGCAGTGTGCGACCAATTGGACTTTCTTTTATATTCAGGCTCCCTTGAGCCGGTGGGGCCGACGAGCCCTGGTTACGCACCTGCGTGTCACGAGCGGTACCGGACCTGAGAATATTTTTCGGCAGCCTACGCAGCAACCCTACATACATGCCTATTCCCTGCTGACGAGAGGTAACAACCTCGAAACACGTGTCCAGGGATGGCCAACGTGACAGTTATTTTTGCTCAAGACTCTGGCAGAGGCGCATCCGCTGGTGCTTACTTCATGGACCATAATGCTTTGGGGTAACACGCTGGTAGGACAAGCAGTGTGCGACCAATTGGACTTTCTTTTATATTCAGGCTCCCTTGAGCCGGTGGGGCTGACGAGCCCTGGTTATGCACCTGCGTGTCACGAGCGGTACCGGACCTGAGAATATTTTTCGGCAGCCTACGCAGCAAACCTACATACATGCCTATTCCCTGCTGACGAGAGGTAACAACCTCGAAACACGTGTCCAGGGATGGCCAACGTGACAGTTATTTTTGCTCAAGACTCTGGCAGAGGCGCACCCGCTGATGCTTACTTCTTGGACCATAATGCTTTGGGGTAACAAGCTGGTAGGACAAGCAGTGTGCGACCACTTGGACTTTCTTTTATATTCAGGCTCCCTTGAGCCGGGGGCTGACGAGCTCTGGTTACGCACCTGCTTGTCACGAGCGGTACCGGACCTGAGAATATTTTTCGGCAGCCTACGCAGCAACCCTACATACATGCCTATTCCCTGCTGATGAGAGGTAACAACCTTGAAACACGTGTCCAGGGATGGCCAACGTGACAGTTATTTTTGCTCAAGACTCTGGCAGAGGCGCACCCGCTGATGCTTACTTCATGGACCATAATGCTTTGGGGTAACACGCTGGTAGGACAAGCAGTGTGCGACCAATTGGACTTTCTTTTATATTCAGGCTCCCTTGAGCCGATGGGGCTGACGAGCCCTGGTTACGCACCTGCGTGTCACGAGCGGTACCGGACCTGAGAATATTTTTCGGCAGCCTACGCAGCAACCCTACATACATGCCTATTCCCTGCTGACGAGAGGTAACAACCTCGAAACACGTGTCCAGGGATGGCCAACGTGACAGTTATTTTTGCTCAAGACTCTGGCAGAGGCGCATCCGCTGGTGCTTACTTCATGGACCATAATGCTTTGGGGTAACACGCTGGTAGGACAAGCAGTGTGCGACCAATTGGACTTTCTTTCATATTCAGGCTCCCTTGAGCCGGTGGGGCTGACGAGCTCTGGTTACGCACCTGCGTGTCACGAGCGGTACCGGACCTGAGAATATTTTTCGGCAGCCTACGCAGCAACCCTACATACATGCCTATTCCCTGCTGACGAGAGGTAACAACCTCGAAACACGTGTCCAGGGATGGCCAACGTGACAGTTATTTTTGCTCAAGACTCTGGCAGAGGCGCATCCGCTGGTGCTTACTTCATGGACCATAATGCTTTGGGGTAACGTGCTGGTAGGACAAGCAGTGTGCCACCACTTGGACTTTCTTTTATATTCAGGATCCCTTGAGCCGGTGGGGCTGACGAGCCCTGGTTACGCACCTGCGTGTCACGAGCGGTACCGGACCTGAGAATATTTTTCGGCAGCCTACGCAGCAACCCTACATACATGCCTATTCCCTGCTGACGAGAGGTAACAACCTCGAAACACGTGTCCAGGGATGGCCAACGTGACAGTTATTTTTGCTCAAGACTCTGGCAGAGGCGCACCCGCTGATGCTTACTTCATGGACCATAATGCTTTGGGGTAACACGCTGGTAGGACAAGCAGTGTGCGACCAATTGGACTTTCTTTTATATTCAGGCTCCCTTGAGCCGGTGGGGCTGACGAGCCCTGGTTACGCACCTGCATGTCACGAGCGGTACCGGACCTGAGAATATTTTTCGGCAGCCTACGCAGCAACACTACATACATGCCTATTCCCTGCTGACGAGAGGTAACAACCTCGAAACACGTGTCCAGGGATGGCCAACGTGACAGTTATTTTTGCTCAAGACTCTGGCAGAGGCGCACCCGCTGATGCTTACTTCATGGACCATAATGCTTTGGGGTAACACGCTGGTAGGACAAGCAGTGTGCGACCAATTGGACTTTCTTTTATATTCAGGCTCCCTTGAGCCGGTGGGGCTGACGAGCCCTGGTTACGCACCTGCGTGTCACGTGCGGTACCGGACCTGAGAATATTTTTCGGCAGCCTACGCAGCAACCCTACATACATGCCTATTCCCTGCTGACTAGAGGTAACAACCTTGAAACACGTGTCCAGGGATGGCCAACGTGACAGTTATTTTTGCTCAAGACTCTGGCAGAGGCGCACCCGCTGATGCTTACTTCATGGACCATAATGCTTTGGGGTAACACGCTGGTAGGACAAGCAGTGTGCGACCAATTGGACTTTATTTTATATTCAGGCTCCCTTGAGCCGGTGGGGCTGACGAGCCCTGGTTACGCACCTGCGTGTCACGAGCAGTACCGGACCTGAGAATATTTTTCGGCAGCCTACGCAGCAACCCTACATACACGCCTATTCCTTGCTGACGAGAGGTAACAACCTCGAAACACGTGTCCAGGGATGGCCAACGTGACAGTTATTTTTGCTCAAGACTCTGGCAGAGGCGCACCCGCTGATGCTTACTTCATGGACCATAATGCTTTGGGGTAACACGCTGGTAGGACAAGCAGTGTGCAACCAATTGGACTTTCTTTTATATTCAGGCTCCCTTGAGCCGGTGGGGCTGACGAGCCCTGGTTACGCACCTGCGTGTCACGAGCTGTACCGGACCTGAGAATATTTTTCGGCAGCCTACGCAGCAACCCTACATACATGCCTATTCCCTGCTGACGAGAGGTAACAACCTCAAAACACGTGTCCAGGGATGGCCAACGTGACAGTTATTTTTGCTCAAGACTCTGGCAGAGGCGCACCCGCTGATGCTTACTTCATGGACCATAATGCTTTGGGGTAACACGCTGGTAGGACAAGCAGTGTGCGACCAATTGGACTTTCTTTTATATTCAGGCTCCCTTGAGCTGGTGGGGCTGACGAGCCCTGGTTTCGCACCTGCGTGTCACGAGCTGTACCGGACATGAGAATATTTTTCGGCAGCCTACGCAGCAACCCTACATACATGCCTATTCCCTGCTGACGAGAGGTAACAACCTCGAAACACGTGTCCAGGGATGGCCAACGTGACAGTTATTTTTGCTCAAGACTCTGGCAGAGGTGCACCCGCTGATGCTTACTTCATGGACCATAATGCCTTGGGGGTAACACACTGGTAGGACGAGCAGTGTGCGACCAATTGGACTTTCTTTTATATTCAGGCTCCCTTGAGCCGGTGGGGCTGACGAGCCCTGGTTACGCACCTGCGTGTCACGAGCAGTACCGGACCTGAGAATATTTTTCGGCAGCCTACGCAGCAACCCTACATACATGCCTATTCCCTGCTGACGAGAGGTAACAACCTCGAAACACGTGTCCAGGGATGGCCAACGTGACAGTTATTTTTGCTCAAGACTCTGGCAGAGGCGCACCCGCTGATGCTTACTTCATGGACCATAATGCTTTGGGGTAACACGCTGGTAGGACAAGCAGTGTGCGACCAATTGGACTTTCTTTTATATTCAGGCTCCCTTGAGCCGGTGGGGCTGATGAGCCCTGGTTACGCACCTGCGTGTCACGAGCGGTACCGGACCTGCAAATATTTTTCGGCAGCCTGCGCAGCAACCCACAATACATGCCTATTCCCTGCTGACGAGAGGTAACAACCTCGAAACACGTGTCCAGGGATGGCCAACGTGACAGTTATTTTTGCTCAAGACTCTGGCAGAGGCGCACCCGCTGATGCTTACTTCATGGACCATAATGCTTTGGGGTAACACGCTGGTAGGACAAGCAGTGTGCGACCAATTGGACTTTCTTTTATATTCAGGCTCCCTTGAGCCGGTGGGGCTCACGAGCCCTGGTTACGCACCTGCGTGTCACGAGCGGTACCGGACCTGAGAATATTTTTCGGCAGCCTACGCAGCAACCCTACATACATGCCTATTCCCTGCTGACGAGAGGTAACAACCTCGAAACACGTGTCCAGGGATGGCCAACGTGACAGTTATTTTTGCTCAAGACTCTGGCAGAGGCGCACCCGCTGATGCTTACTTCTTGGACCATAATGCTTTGGGGAAACACGCTGGTAGGACAAGCAGTGTGCGACCACTTGGACTTTCTTTTATATTCAGGCTCCCTTGAGCCGGTGGGGCTGACGAGCCCTGGTTACGCACCTGCGTGTCACGAGCAGTACCGGACCTGAGAATATTTTTCGGCAGCCTACGCAGCAACCCTACATACATGCCTATTCCCTGCTGACGAGAGGTACCAACCTCGAAACACGTGTCCAGGGATGGCCAACGTGACAGTTATTTTTGCTCAAGACTCTGGCAGAGGCGCACCCGCTGATGCTTACTTTATGGACCATAATGCTTTGGGGTAACACGCTGGTAGGACAAGCAGTGTGCGACCAATTGGACTTTCTTTTATATTCAGGCTCCCTTGAGCCGGTGGGGCTGACGAGCCCAGGTTACGCACCTGCGTGTCACGAGCGGTACCGGACCTGAGAATATTTTTCGGCAGCCTACGCAGCAACCCTACATACATGCCTATTCCCTGCTGACGAGAGGTAACAACCTCGAAACACGTGTCCAGGGATGGCCAACGTGACAGTTATTTTTGCTCAAGACTCTGGCAGAGGCGCACCCGCTGATGCTTACTTCATGGACCATAATGCTTTGGGGTAACACGCTGGTAGGACAAGCAGTGTGCGACCAATTGGACTTTCTTTTATATTCAGGCTCCCTTGAGCCGGTGGGGCTGACGAGCCCTGGTTACGCACCTGCGTGTCACGAGCGGTACCGGACCTGAGAATATTTTTCGGCAGCCTACGCAGCAACCCTACATACATGCCTATTCCCTGCTGACGAGAGGTAACAACCTCGAAACACGTGTCCAGGGATGTCCAACGTGACAATTATTTTTGCTCAAGACTCTGGCAGAGGCGCACCCGCTGATGCTTACTTCTTGGACCATAATGCTTTGGGGTAACACGCTGGTAGGACAAGCAGTGTGCGACCACTTGGACTTTCTTTTATATTCAGGCTCCCTTGAGCCGGTGGGGCTGACGAGCCCTGGTTACGCACCTGCGTGTCACGAGCGGTACCAGACCTGAGAATATTTTTCGGCAGTCTACGCAGCAACCCTACATACATGCCTATTCCCTGCTTACGAGAGGTAACAACCTCGAAACACGTGTCCAGGGATGGCCAACGTGACAGTTATTTTTGCTCAAGACTCTGGCAGAGGCGCACCCGCTGAAGCTTACTTCATGGACCATAATGGTTTGGGGTAACACGCTGGTAGGACAAGCAGTGTGCGACCAATTGGACTTTCTTCTATATTCAGGCTCCCTCGCGCCGGTGGGGCTGACGATCCCTGGTTACGCACCTGCGTGTCACGAGCGGTACCGGACCTGAGAATATTTTTCGGCAGCCTACGCAGCAACCCTACATACATGCCTATTCCCTGCTGACGAGAGGTAACAACCTCGAAACACGTGTCCAGGGATGGCCAACGTGACAGTTATTTTTGCTCAAGACTCTGGCAGAGGCGCACCCGCTGATGCTTACTTCATGGACCATAATGCTTTGGGGTAACACGCTGGTAGGACAAGCAGTGTGTGACCAATTGGACTTTCTTTTATATTCAGGCTCCCTTGAGCCGGTGGGGCTGACGAGCCCTAGTCACGCACTTGCGTGTCACGAGTGGTACCGGACCTGAGAATATTTTTCGGCAGCCTACGCAGCAACCCTACATACATGCCCATTCCCTGCTGACGAGAGGTAACAACCTCAAAACACGTGTCCAGGGATGGCCAACGTGACAGTTATTTTTGCTCAAGACTCTGGCAGAGGCGCACCCGCTGATGCTTACTTCATGGACCATTATGCTTTGGGGTAACACGCTGGTAGGACAAGCAGTGTGCGACCAATTGGACATTCTTTTATATTCAGGCTCCCTTGAGCCGGTGGGGCTGATGAGCCCTGGTTACGCACCTGCGTGTCACGAGCGGTACCGGACCTGAGAATATTTTTCGGCAGCCTACGCAGCAACCCTACATACATGCCAATTCCCTGCTGACGAGAGGTAACAACCTCAAAACACGTGTCCAGGGATGGCCAACGTGACAGTTATTTTTGCTCAAGACTCTGGCAGAGGTGCACCCGCTGATGCTTACTTCATGGACCATAATGCTTTGGGGTAACACGCTGGTAGGACAAGCAGTGTGCGACCAATTGGACTTTCTTTTATATTCAGGCTCCCTTGAGCCGGTGGGGCTGACGAGCCCTGGTTACGCACCTGCGTGTCACCAGCGGTACCGGACCTGAGAATATTTTTCGGCAGCCTTCGCAGCAACCCTACATACATGCCTATTCCCTGCTGACGAGAGGTAACAACCTCGAAACACGTGTCCAGGGATGGCCAACGTGACAGTTATTTTTGCTCAAGACTCTGGCAGAGGTGCACCCGCTGATGCTTACTTCATGGACCATAATGCTTTGGGGTAACACGCTGGTAGGACAAGCAGTGTGCGACCAATTGGACTTTCTTTTATATTCAGGCTCCCTTGAGCCGGTGGGGCTGACGAGCCCTGGTTACGCACCTGCGTGTCACCAGTGGTACCGGACCTGAGAATATTTTTCGGCAGCCTTCGCAGCAACCCTACATACATGCCTATTCCCTGCTGACGAGAGGTAACAACCTCAAAACACGTGTCCAGGGATGGCCAACGTGACAGTTATTTTTGCTCAAGACTCTGGCAAAGGCGCACCCGCTGATGCTTACTTCATGGACCATAATGCTTTGGGGTAACACGCTGGTAGGACAAGCAGTGTGCGACCAATTGGACTTTATTTTATATTCAGGCTCCCTTGAGCCGGTGGGGCTGACGAGCCCTGGTTACGCACCTGCGTGTCACGAGCAGTACCGGACCTAAGAATATTTTTCGGCAGCCTACGCAGCAACCCTACATACACGCCTATTCCTTGCTGACGAGAGGTAACAACCTCGAAACACGTGTCCAGGGATGGCCAACGTGACAGTTATTTTTGCTCAAGACTCTGGCAGAGGCGCACCCGCTGATGCTTACTTCATGGACCATAATGCTTGGGGGTAACACGCTGGTAGGACAAGCAGTGTGCAACCAATTGCACTTTCTTTTATATTCAGGCTCCCTTGAGCCGGTGGGGCTGACGAGCCCTGGTTACGCACCTGCGTGTCACGAGCTGTACCGGACCTGAGAATATTTTTCGGCAGCCTACGCAGCAACCCTACATACATGCCTATTCCCTGCTGACGAGAGGTAACAACCTCAAAACACGTGTCCAGGGATGGCCAACGTGACACTTATTTTTGCTCAAGACTCTGGCAGAGGCGCACCCGCTGATGCTTACTTCATGGACCATAATGCTTTGGGGTAACACGCTGGTAGGACAAGCAGTGTGCGACCAATTGGACTTTCTTTTATATTCAGGCTCCCTTGAGCTGGTGGGGCTGACGAGCCCTGGTTTCGCACCTGCGTGTCACGAGCTGTACCGGACATGAGAATATTTTTCGGCAGCCTACGCAGCAACCCTACATACATGCCTATTCCCTGCTGACGAGAGGTAACAACCTCGAAACACGTGTCCAGGGATGGCCAACGTGACAGTTATTTTTGCTCAAGACTCTGGCAGAGGCGCACCCGCTGATGCTTACTTCATGGACCATAATGCTTTGGGGTAACACGCTGGTAGGACAAGCAGTGTGCGACCAATTGGACTTTCTTTTATATTCAGGCTCCCTTGAGCCGGTGGGGCTGACGAGCCCTGGTTACGCACCTGCGTGTCACGAGCGGTACCGGACCTGAGAATATTTTTCGGCAGCCTACGCAGCAACCCTACATACATGCCTATTCCCTGCTGACGAGAGGTAACAACCTCGAAACACGTGTCCAGGGATGGCCAACGTGACAGTTATTTTTGCTCAAGATTCTGGCAGAGGCGCACCCGCTGATGCTTACTTCTTGGACCATAATGCTTTGGGGAAACACGCTGGTAGGACAAGCAGTGTGCGACCACTTGGACTTTCTTTTATATTCAGGCTCCCTTGAGCCGGTGGGGCTGACGAGCCCTGGTTACGCACCTGCGTGTCACGAGCGGTACCGGACCTGAGAATATTTTTCGGCAGCCTACGCAGCAACCCTACATACATGCCTATTCCCTGCTGACGAGAGGTACCAACCTCGAAACACGTGTCCAGGGATGGCCAACGTGACAGTTATTTTTGCTCAAGACTCTGGCAGAGGCGCACCCGCTGATGCTTACTTTATGGACCATAATGCTTTGGGGTAACACGCTGGTAGGACAAGCAGTGTGCGACCAATTGGACTTTCTTTTATATTCAGGCTCCCTTGAGCCGGTGGGGCTGACGAGCCCTGGTTACGCACCTGCGTGTCACGAGCGGTACCGGACCTGAGAATATTTTTCGGCAGCCTACGCAGCAACCCTACATACATGCCTATTCCCTGCTGACGAGAGGTAACAACCTCGAAACACGTGTCCAGGGATGGCCAACGTGACAGTTATTTTTGCTCAAGACTCTGGCAGAGGCGCACCCGCTGATGCTTACTTCATGGACCATAATGCTTTGGGGTAACACGCTGGTAGGACAAGCAGTGTGCGACCACTTGGACTTTCTTTTATATTCAGGCTCCCTTGAGCCGGTGGGGCTGACGAGCCCTGGTTACGCACCTGCGTGTCACGAGCGGTACCAGACCTGAGAATATTTTTCGGCAGTCTACGCAACAACCCTACATACATGCCTATTCCCTGCTTACGAGAGGTAACAACCTCGAAACACGTGTCCAGGGATGGCCAACGTGACAGTTATTTTTACTCAAGACTCTGGCAGAGGCGCACCCGCTGAAGCTTACTTCATGGACCATAATGCTTTGGGGTAACACGCTGGTAGGACAAGCAGTGTGCGACCAATTGGACTTTCTTCTATATTCAGGCTCCCTCGCGCCGGTGGGGCTGACGATCCCTGGTTACGCACCTGCGTGTCACGAGCGGTACCGGACCTGAGAATATTTTTCGGCAGCCTACGCAGCAACCCTACATACATGCCTATTCCCTGCTGACGAGAGGTAACAACCTCAAAACACGTGTCCAGGGATGGCCAACGTGACAGTTATTTTTGCTCAAGACTCTGGCAGAGGCGCACCCGCTGATGCTTACTTCATGGACCATAATGCTTTGGGGTAACACGCTGGTAGGACAAGCAGTGTGTGACCAATTGGACTTTCTTTTATATTCAGGCTCCCTTGAGCCGGTGGGGCTGACGAGCCCTAGTCACGCACCTGCGTGTCACGAGTGGTACCGGACCTGAGAATATTTTTCGGCAGCCTACGCAGCAACCCTACATACATGCCCATTCCCTGCTGACGAGAGGTAACAACCTCGAAACACGTGTCCAGGGATGGCCAACGTGACAGTTATTTTTGCTCAAGACTCTGGCAGAGGCGCACCCGCTGATGCTTACTTCATGGACCATAATGCTTTGGGGTAACACGCTGGTAGGACAAGCAGCGTGCGACCAATTGGACATTCTTTTATATTCAGGCTCCCTTGAGCCGGTGGGGCTGATGAGCCCTGGTTACGCACCTGCGTGTCACGAGAGGTACCGGACCTGAGAATATTTTTCGGCAGCCTACGCAGCAACCCTACATACATGCCTATTCCCTGCTGACGAGAGGTAACAACCTCGAAACACGTGTCCAGGGATGGCCAACGTGACAGTTATTTTTGCTCAAGACTCTGGCAGAGGTGCACCCGCTGATGCTTACTTCATGGACCATAATGCTTTGGGGTAACACGCTGGTAGGACAAGCAGCGTGCGACCAATTGGACATTCTTTTATATTCAGGCTCCCTTGAGCCGGTGGGGCTGATGAGCCCTGGTTACGCACCTGCGTGTCACGAGAGGTACCGGACCTGAGAATATTTTTCGGCAGCCTACGCAGCAACCCTACATACATGCCTATTCCCTGCTGACGAGAGGTAACAACCTCGAAACACGTGTCCAGGGATGGCCAACGTGACAGTTATTTTTGCTCAAGACTCTGGCAGAGGTGCACCCGCTGATGGTTACTTCATGGACCATAATGCTTTGGGGTAACACGCTGGTAGGACAAGCAGTGTGCGACCAATTGGACTTTATTTTATATTCAGGCTCCCTTGAGCCGGTGGGGCTGACGAGCCCTGGTTACGCACCTGCGTGTCACGAGCAGTACCGGACCTGAGAATATTTTTCGGCAGCCTACGCAGCAACCCTACATACACGCCTATTCCTTGCTGACGAGAGGTAACAACCTCGAAACACGTGTCCAGGGATGGCCAACGTGACAGTTATTTTTGCTCAAGACTCTGGCAGAGGCGCACCCGCTGATGCTTACTTCATGGACCATAATGCTTGGGGGTAACACGCTGGTAGGACAAGCAGTGTGCAACCAATTGCACTTTCTTTTATATTCAGGCTCCCTTGAGCCGGTGGGGCTGACGAGCCCTGGTTACGCACCTGCGTGTCACGAGCTGTACCGGACCTGAGAATATTTTTCGGCAGCCTACGCAGCAACCCTACATACATGCCTATTCCCTGCTGACGAGAGGTAACAACCTCAAAACACGTGTCCAGGGATGGCCAACGTGACACTTATTTTTGCTCAAGACTCTGGCAGAGGCGCACCCGCTGATGCTTACTTCATGGACCATAATGCTTTGGGGTAACACGCTGGTAGGACAAGCAGTGTGCGACCAATTGGACTTTCTTTTATATTCAGGCTCCCTTGAGCTGGTGGGGCTGACGAGCCCTGGTTTCGCACCTGCGTGTCACGAGCTGTAAGGGACATGAGAATATTTTTCGGCAGCCTACGCAGCAACCCTACATACATGCCTATTCCCTGCTGACGAGAGGTAACAACCTCGAAACACGTGTCCAGGGATGGCCAACGTGACAGTTATTTTTGCTCAAGACTCTGGCAGAGGTGCACCCGCTGATGCTTACTTCATGGACCATAATGCCTTGGGGGTAACACACTGGTAGGACGAGCAGTGTGCGACCAATTGGACTTTCTTTTAAATTCAGGCTCCCTTGAGCCGGTGGGGCTGACGAGCCCTGGTTACGCACCTGCGTGTCACGAGCAGTACCGGACCTGAGAATATTTTTCGGCAGCCTACGCAGCAACCCTACATACATGCCTATTCCCTGCTGACGAGAGGTAACAACCTCGAAACACGTGTCCAGGGATGGCCAACGTGACAGTTATTTTTGCTCAAGACTCTGGCAGAGGCGCACCCGCTGATGCTTACTTCATGGACCATAATGCTTTGGGGTAACACGCTGGTAGGACAAGCAGTGTGCGACCAATTGGACTTTCTTTTATATTCAGGCTCCCTTGAGCCGGTGGGGCTGACGAGCCCTGGTTACGCACCTGCGTGTCACGAGCGGTACTGGACCTGAAAATATTTTTCGGCAGCCTGCGCAGCAACCCTACATACATGCCTATTCCCTGCTGACGAGAGGTAACAACCTCGAAACACGTGTCCAGGGATGGCCAACGTGACAGTTATTTTTGCTCAAGACTCTGGCAGAGGCGCACCCGCTGATGCTTACTTCATGGACCATAATGCTTTGGGGTAACACGCTGGTAGGACAAGCAGTGTGCGACCAATTGGACTTTCTTTTATATTCAGGCTCCCTTGAGCCGGTGGGGCTGACGAGCCCTGGTTACGCACCTGCGTGTCACGAGCGGTACCGGACCTGAGAATATTTTTCGGCAGCCTACGCAGCAACCCTACATACATGCCTATTCCCTGCTGACGAGAGGTAACAACCTCGAAACACGTGTCCAGGGATGGCCAACGTGACAGTTATTTTTGCTCAAGACTCTGGCAGAGGCGCACCCGCTGATGCTTACTTCTTGGACCATAATGCTTTGGGGAAACACGCTGGTAGGACAAGCAGTGTGCGACCACTTGGACTTTCTTTTATATTCAGGCTCCCTTGAGCCGGTGGGGCTGACGAGCCCTGGTTACGCACCTGCGTGTCACGAGCGGTACCGGACCTGAGAATATTTTTCGGCAGCCTACGCAGCAACCCTACATACATGCCTATTCCCTGCTGACGAGAGGTACCAACCTCGAAACACGTGTCCAGGGATGGCCAACGTGACAGTTATTTTTGCTCAAGACTCTGGCAGAGGCGCACCCGCTGATGCTTACTTTATGGACCATAATGCTTTGGGGTAACACGCTGGTAGGACAAGCAGTGTGCGACCAATTGGACTTTCTTTTATATTCAGGCTCCCTTGAGCCGGTGGGGCTGACGAGCCCTGGTTACGCACCTGCGTGTCACGAGCGGTACCGGACCTGAGAATATTTTTCGGCAGCCTACGCAGCAACCCTACATACATGCCTATTCCCTGCTGACGAGAGGTAACAACCTCGAAACACGTGTCCAGGGATGGCCAACGTGACAGTTATTTTTGCTCAAGACTCTGGCAGAGGCGCACCCGCTGATGCTTACTTCATGGACCATAATGCTTTGGGGTAACACGCTGGTAGGACAAGCAGTGTGCGACCAATTGGACTTTCTTTTATATTCAGGCTCCCTTGAGCCGGTGGGGCTGACGAGCCCTGGTTACGCACCTGCGTGTTACGAGCGGTACCGGACCTGAGAATATTTTTCGGCAGCCTACGCAGCAACCCTACATACATGCCTATTCCCTGCTGACGAGAGGTAACAACCTCGAAACACGTGTCCAGGGATGTCCAACGTGACAATTATTTTTGCTCAAGACTCTGGCAGAGGCGCACCCGCTGATGCTTACTTCTTGGACCATAATGCTTTGGGGTAACACGCTGGTAGGACAAGCAGTGTGCGACCACTTGGACTTTCTTTTATATTCAGGCTCTCTTGAGCCGGTGGGGCTGACGAGCCCTGGTTACGCACCTGCGTGTCACGAGCGGTACCAGACCTGAGAATATTTTTCGGCAGTCTACGCAGCAACCCTACATACATGCCTATTCCCTGCTTACGAGAGGTAACCACCTCGAAACACGTGTCCAGGGATGGCCAACGTGACAGTTATTTTTGCTCAAGACTCTGGCAGAGGCGCACCCGCTGAAGCTTACTTCATGGACCATAATGCTTTGGGCTAACACGCTGGTAGGACAAGCAGTGTGCGACCAATTGGACTTTCTTCTATATTCAGGCTCCCTCGCGCCGGTGGGGCTGACGATCCCTGGTTACGCACCTGCGTGTCACGAGCGGTACCGGACCTGAGAATATTTTTCGGCAGCCTACGCAGCAACCCTACATACATGCCTATTCCCTGCTGACGAGAGGTAACAACCTCGAAACACGTGTCCAGGGATGGCCAACGTGACAGTTATTTTTGCTCAAGACTCTGGCAGAGGCGCACCCGCTGATGCTTACTTCATGGACCATAATGCTTTGGGGTAACACGCTGGTAGGACAAGCAGTGTGTGACCAATTGGACTTTCTTTTATATTCAGGCTTCCTTGAGCCGGTGGGGCTGACGAGCCCTAGTCACGCACCTGCGTGTCACGAGTGGTACCGGACCTGAGAATATTTTTCAGCAGCCTACGCAGCAACCCTACATACATGCCCATTCCCTGCTGACGAGAGGTAACAACCTCGAAACATGTGTCCAGGGATGGCCAACGTGACAGTTATTTTTGCTCAAGACTCTGGCAGAGGCGCACCCGCTGATGCTTACTTCATGGACCATTATGCTTTGGGGTAACACGCTGGTAGGACAAGCAGTGTGCGACCAATTGGACATTCTTTTATATTCAGGCTCCCTTGAGCCGGTGGGGCTGATGAGCCCTGGTTACGCACCTGCGTGTCACGAGCGGTACCGGACCTGAGAATATTTTTCGGCAGCCTACGCAGCAACCCTACATACATGCCAATTCCCTGCTGACGAGAGGTAACAACCTCAAAACACGTGTCCAGGGATGGCCAACGTGACAGTTATTTTTGCTCAAGACTCTGGCAGAGGTGCACCCGCTGATGCTTACTTCATGGACCATAATGCTTTGGGGTAACACGCTGGTAGGACAAGCAGTGTGCGACCAATTGGACTTTCTTTTATATTCAGGCTCCCTTGAGCCGGTGGGGCTGACGAGCCCTGGTTACGCACCTGCGTGTCACCAGCGGTACCGGACCTGAGAATATTTTTCGGCAGCCTTCGCAGCAACCCTACATACATGCCTCTTCCCTGCTGACGAGAGGTAACAACCTCGAAACACGTGTCCAGGGATGGCCAACGTGACAGTTATTTTTGCTCAAGACTCTGGCAGAGGTGCACCCGCTGATGCTTACTTCATGGACCATAATGCTTTGGGGTAACACGCTGGTAGGACAAGCAGTGTGCGACCAATTGGACTTTCTTTTATATTCAGGCTCCCTTGAGCCGGTGGGGCTGACGAGCCCTGGTTACGCACCTGCGTGTCACCAGCGGTACCGGACCTGAGAATATTTTTCGGCAGCCTTCGCAGCAACCCTACATACATGCCTATTCCCTGCTGACGAGAGGTAACAACCTCGAAACACGTGTCCAGGGATGGCCAACGTGACAGTTATTTTTGCTCAAGACTCTGGCAAAGGCGCACCCGCTGATGCTTACTTCATGGACCATAATGCTTTGGTGTAACAAGCTGGTAGGACAAGCAGTGTGCGACCAATTGGACTTTCTTTTATATTCAGGCTCCCTTGAGCCGGTGGGGCTGACGGTTACACACCTGCGTGTCACGAGCGGTACCGGACCTGAGAATATTTTTCGGCAGCCTACGCAGCAACCCTACATACATGCCTATTCCCTGCTGACGAGAGGTAACAACCTCGAAACACGTGTCCAGGGATGGCCAACGTGACAGTTATTTTTGCTCAAGACTCTGGCAGAGGCGCACCCGCTGATGCTTACTTCTTGGACCATAATGCTTTGGGGAAACACGCTGGTAGGACAAGCAGTGTGCGACCACTTGGACTTTCTTTTATATTCAGGCTCCCTTGAGCCGGTGGGGCTGACGAGCCCTGGTTACGCACCTGCGTGTCACGAGCGGTACCGGACCTGAGAATATTTTTCGGCAGCCTACGCAGCAACCCTACATACATGCCTATTCCCTGCTGACGAGAGGTACCAACCTCGAAACACGTGTCCAGGGATGGCCAACGTGACAGTTATTTTTGCTCAAGACTCTGGCAGAGGCGCACCCGCTGATGCTTACTTTATGGACCATAATGCTTTGGGGTAACATGCTGGTAGGACAAGCAGTGTGCGACCAATTGGACTTTCTTTTATATTCAGGCTCCCTTGAGCCGGTGGGGCTGACGAGCCCTGGTTACGCACCTGCGTGTCACGAGCGGTACCGGACCTGAGAATATTTTTCGGCAGCCTACGCAGCAACCCTACATACATGCCTATTCCCTGCTGACGAGAGGTAACAACCTCGAAACACGTGTCCAGGGATGGCCAACGTGACAGTTATTTTTGCTCAAGACTCTGGCAGAGGCGCACCCGCTGATGCTTACTTCATGGACCATAATGCTTTGGGGTAACACGCTGGTAGGACAAGCAGTGTGCGACCAATTGGACTTTCTTTTATATTCAGGCTCCCTTGAGCCGGTGGGGCTGACGAGCCCTGGTTACGCACCTGCGTGTCACGAGCGGTACCGGACCTGAGAATATTTTTCGGCAGCCTACGCAGCAACCCTACATACATGCCTATTCCCTGCTGACGAGAGGTAACAACCCCGAAACACGTGTCCAGGGATGGCCAACGTGACAATTATTTTTGCTCAAGACTCTGGCAGAGGCGCACCCGCTGATGCTTACTTCTTGGACCATAATGCTTTGGGGTAACACGCTGGTAGGACAAGCAGTGTGCGACCACTTGGACTTTCTTTTATATTCAGGCTCCCTTGAGCCGGTGGGGCTGACGAGCCCTGGTTACGCACCTGCGTGTCACGAGCGGTACCAGACCTGAGAATATTTTTCGGCAGTCTACGCAGCAACCCTACATACATGCCTATTCCCTGCTTACGAGAGGTAACAACCTCGAAACACGTGTCCAGGGATGGCCAACGTGACAGTTATTTTTGCTCAAGACTCTGGCAGAGGCGCACCCGCTGAAGCTTACTTCATGGACCATAATGCTTTGGGGTAACACGCTGGTAGGACAAGCAGTGTGCGACCAATTGGACTTTCTTCTATATTCAGGCTCCCTCGCGCCGGTGGGGCTGACGATCCCTGGTTACGCACCTGCGTGTCACGAGCGGTACCGGACCTGAGAATATTTTTCTGCAGCCTACGCAGCAACCCTACATACATGCCAATTCCCTGCTGACGAGAGGTAACAACCTCAAAACACGTGTCCAGGGATGGCCAACGTGACAGTTATTTTTGCTCAAGACTCTGGCAGAAGTGCACCCGCTGATGCTTACTTCATGGACCATAATGCTTTGGGGTAACATGCTGGTACGACAAGCAGTGTGCGACCAATTGGACTTTCTTTTATATTCAGGCTCCCTTGAGCCGGTGGGGCTGATGAGCCCTGGTTACGCACCTGCGTGTCACGAGCGGTACCGGACCTGAGAATATTTTTCGGCAGCCTACGCAGCAACCCTACATACATGCCAATTCCCTGCTGACGAGAGGTAACAACCTCAAAACACGTGTCCAGGGATGGCCAACGTGACAGTTATTTTTGCTCAAGACTCTGGCAGAAGTGCACCCGCTGATGCTTACTTCATGGACCATAATGCTTTGGGGTAACACGCTGGTAGGACAAGCAGTGTGCGACCAATTGGACTTTCTTTTATATTCAGGCTCCCTTGAGCCGGTGGGGCTGATGAGCCCTGGTTACGCACCTGCGTGTCACGAGCGGTACCGGACCTGAGAATATTTTTCGGCAGCCTACGCAGCAACCCTACATACATGCCAATTCCCTGCTGACGAGAGGTAACAACCTCAAAACACGTGTCCAGGGATGGCCAACGTGACAGTTATTTTTGCTCAAGACTCTGGCAGAGGTGCACCCGCTGATGCTTACTTCATGGACCATAATGCTTTGGGGTAACACGCTGGTAGGACAAGCAGTGTGCGACCAATTGGACTTTCTTTTATATTCAGGCTCCCTTGAGCCGGTGGGGCTGACGAGCCCTGGTTACGCACCTGCGTGTCACCAGCGGTACCGGACCTGAGAATATTTTTCGGCAGCCTTCGCAGCAACCCTACATACATGCCTCTTCCCTGCTGACGAGAGGTAACAACCTCGAAACACGTGTCCAGGGATGGCCAACGTGACAGTTATTTTTGCTCAAGACTCTGGCAGAGGTGCACCCGCTGATGCTTACTTCATGGACCATAATGCTTTGGGGTAACACGCTGGTAGGACAAGCAGTGTGCGACCAATTGGACTTTCTTTTATATTCAGGCTCCCTTGAGCCGGTGGGGCTGACGAGCCCTGGTTACGCACCTGCGTGTCACCAGCGGTACCGGACCTGAGAATATTTTTCGGCAGCCTTCGCAGCAACCCTACATACATGCCTATTCCCTGCTGACGAGAGGTAACAACCTCGAAACACGTGTCCAGGGATGGCCAACGTGACAGTTATTTTTGCTCAAGACTCTGGCAAAGGCGCACCCGCTGATGCTTACTTCATGGACCATAATGCTTTGGTGTAACAAGCTGGTAGGACAAGCAGTGTGCGACCAATTGGACTTTCTTTTATATTCAGGCTCCCTTGAGCCGGTGGGGCTGACGGTTACACACCTGCGTGTCACGAGCGGTACCGGACCTGAGAATATTTTTCGGCAGCCTACGCAGCAACCCTACATACATGCCTATTCCCTGCTGACGAGAGGTAACAACCTCGAAACACGTGTCCAGGGATGGCCAACGTGACAGTTATTTTTGCTCAAGACTCTGGCAGAGGCGCACCCGCTGATGCTTACTTCTTGGACCATAATGCTTTGGGGAAACACGCTGGTAGGACAAGCAGTGTGCGACCACTTGGACTTTCTTTTATATTCAGGCTCCCTTGAGCCGGTGGGGCTGACGAGCCCTGGTTACGCACCTGCGTGTCACGAGCGGTACCGGACCTGAGAATATTTTTCGGCAGCCTACGCAGCAACCCTACATACATGCCTATTCCCTGCTGACGAGAGGTACCAACCTCGAAACACGTGTCCAGGGATGGCCAACGTGACAGTTATTTTTGCTCAAGACTCTGGCAGAGGCGCACCCGCTGATGCTTACTTTATGGACCATAATGCTTTGGGGTAACATGCTGGTAGGACAAGCAGTGTGCGACCAATTGGACTTTCTTTTATATTCAGGCTCCCTTGAGCCGGTGGGGCTGACGAGCCCTGGTTACGCACCTGCGTGTCACGAGCGGTACCGGACCTGAGAATATTTTTCGGCAGCCTACGCAGCAACCCTACATACATGCCTATTCCCTGCTGACGAGAGGTAACAACCTCGAAACACGTGTCCAGGGATGGCCAACGTGACAGTTATTTTTGCTCAAGACTCTGGCAGAGGCGCACCCGCTGATGCTTACTTCATGGACCATAATGCTTTGGGGTAACACGCTGGTAGGACAAGCAGTGTGCGACCAATTGGACTTTCTTTTATATTCAGGCTCCCTTGAGCCGGTGGGGCTGACGAGCCCTGGTTACGCACCTGCGTGTCACGAGCGGTACCGGACCTGAGAATATTTTTCGGCAGCCTACGCAGCAACCCTACATACATGCCTATTCCCTGCTGACGAGAGGTAACAACCCCGAAACACGTGTCCAGGGATGGCCAACGTGACAATTATTTTTGCTCAAGACTCTGGCAGAGGCGCACCCGCTGATGCTTACTTCTTGGACCATAATGCTTTGGGGTAACACGCTGGTAGGACAAGCAGTGTGCGACCACTTGGACTTTCTTTTATATTCAGGCTCCCTTGAGCCGGTGGGGCTGACGAGCCCTGGTTACGCACCTGCGTGTCACGAGCGGTACCAGACCTGAGAATATTTTTCGGCAGTCTACGCAGCAACCCTACATACATGCCTATTCCCTGCTTACGAGAGGTAACAACCTCGAAACACGTGTCCAGGGATGGCCAACGTGACAGTTATTTTTGCTCAAGACTCTGGCAGAGGCGCACCCGCTGAAGCTTACTTCATGGACCATAATGCTTTGGGGTAACACGCTGGTAGGACAAGCAGTGTGCGACCAATTGGACTTTCTTCTATATTCAGGCTCCCTCGCGCCGGTGGGGCTGACGATCCCTGGTTACGCACCTGCGTGTCACGAGCGGTACCGGACCTGAGAATATTTTTCGGCAGCCTACGCAGCAACCCTACATACATGCCAATTCCCTGCTGACGAGAGGTAACAACCTCAAAACACGTGTCCAGGGATGGCCAACGTGACAGTTATTTTTGCTCAAGACTCTGGCAGAAGTGCACCCGCTGATGCTTACTTCATGGACCATAATGCTTTGGGGTAACACGCTGGTACGACAAGCAGTGTGCGACCAATTGGACTTTCTTTTATATTCAGGCTCCCTTGAGCCGGTGGGGCTGATGAGCCCTGGTTACGCACCTGCGTGTCACGAGCGGTACCGGACCTGAGAATATTTTTCGGCAGCCTACGCAGCAACCCTACATACATGCCAATTCCCTGCTGACGAGAGGTAACAACCTCAAAACACGTGTCCAGGGATGGCCAACGTGACAGTTATTTTTGCTCAAGACTCTGGCAGAAGTGCACCCGCTGATGCTTACTTCATGGACCATAATGCTTTGGGGTAACACGCTGGTAGGACAAGCAGTGTGCGACCAATTGGACTTTCTTTTATATTCAGGCTCCCTTGAGCCGGTGGGGCTGACGAGCCCTGGTTACGCACCTGCGTGTCACCAGCGGTACCGGACCTGAGAATATTTTTCGGCAGCCTTCGCAGCAACCCTACATACATGCCTATTCCCTGCTGACGAGAGGTAACAACCTCGAAACACGTGTCCAGGGATGGCCAACGTGACAGTTATTTTTGCTCAAGACTCTGGCAGAGGTGCACCCGCTGATGCTTACTTCATGGACCATAATGCTTTGGGGTAACACGCTGGTAGGACAAGCAGTGTGCGACCAATTGGACTTTCTTTTATATTCAGGCTCCCTTGAGCCGGTGGGGCTGACGAGCCCTGGTTACGCACCTGCGTGTCACCAGTGGTACCGGACCTGAGAATATTTTTCGGCAGGCTTCGCAGCAACCCTACATACATGCCTATTCCCTGCTGACGAGAGGTAACAACCCCAAAACACGTGTCCAGGGATGGCCAACGTGACAGTTATTTTTGCTCAAGACTCTGGCAAAGGCGCACCCGCTGATGCTTACTTCATGGACCATAATGCTTTGGGGTAACACGCTGGTAGGACAAGCAGTGTGCGACCAATTGGACTTTATTTTATATTCAGGCTCCCTTGAGCCGGTGGGGCTGACGAGCCCTGGTTACGCACCTGCGTGTCACGAGCAGTACCGGACCTGAGAATATTTTTCGGCAGCCTACGCAGCAACCCTACATACACGCCTATTCCTTGCTGACGAGAGGTAACAACCTCGAAACACGTGTCCAGGGATGGCCAACGTGACACTTATTTTTGCTCAAGACTCTGGCAAAGGCGCACCCGCTGATGCTTACTTCATGGACCATAATGCTTTGGGGTAACACGCTGGTAGGACAAGCAGTGTGCGACCAATTGGACTTTCTTTTATATTCAGGCTCCCTTGAGCTGGTGGGGCTGACGAGCCCTGGTTTCGCACCTGCGTGTCACGAGCTGTACCGGACATGAGAATATTTTTCGGCAGCCTACGCAGCAACCCTACATACATGCCTATTCCCTGCTGACGAGAGGTAACAACCTCGAAACACGTGTCCAGGGATGGCCAACGTGACAGTTATTTTTGCTCAAGACTCTGGCAGAGGCGCACCCGCTGATGCTTACTTCATGGACCATAATGCTTTGGGGTAACACGCTGGTAGGACAAGCAGTGTGCGACCAATTGGACTTTCTTTTATATTCAGGCTCCCTTGAGCCGGTGGGGCTGACGAGCCCTGGTTACGCACCTGCGTGTCACGAGCGGTACCGGACCTGAAAATATTTTTCGGCAGCCTGCGCAGCAACCCTACATACATGCCTATTCCCTGCTGATGAGAGGTAACAACCTCGAAACACGTGTCCAGGGATGGCCAACGTAACAGTTATTTTTGCTCAAGACTCTGGCAGAGGCGCACCCGCTGATGCTTACTTCATGGACCATAATGCTTTGGGGTAACACGCTGGTAGGACAAGCAGTGTGCGACCAATTGGACTTTCTTTTATATTCAGGCTCCCTTGAGCCGGTGGGGCTGACGAGCCCTGGTTACGCACCTGCGTGTCACGAGCGGTACCGGACCTGAGAATATTTTTCGGCAGCCTACGCAGCAACCCTACATACATGCCTATTCCCTGCTGACGAGAGGTAACAACCTCGAAACACGTGTCCAGGGATGGCCAACGTGACAGTTATTTTTGCTCAAGACTCTGGCAGAGGCGCACCCGCTGATGCTTACTTCTTGGACCATAATGCTTTGGGGAAACACGCTGGTAGGACAAGCAGTGTGCGACCACTTGGACTTTCTTTTATATTCAGGCTCCCTTGAGCCGGTGGGGCTGACGAGCCCTGGTTACGCACCTGCGTGTCACGAGCGGTACCGGACCTGAGAATATTTTTCGGCAGCCTACGCAGCAACCCTACATACATGCCTATTCCCTGCTGACGAGAGGTACCAACCTCGAAACACGTGTCCAGGGATGGCCAACGTGACAGTTATTTTTGCTCAAGACTCTGGCAGAGGCGCACCCGCTTATGCTTACTTTATGGACCATAATGCTTTGGGGTAACACGCTGGTAGGACAAGCAGTGTGCGACCAATTGGACTTTCTTTTATATTCAGGCTCCCTTGAGCCGGTGGGGCTGACGAGCCCTGGTTACGCACCTGCGTGTCACGAGCGGTACCGGACCTGAGAATATTTTTCGGCAGCCTACGCAGCAACCCTACATACATGCCTATTCCCTGCTGACGAGAGGTAACAACCTCGAAACACGTGTCCAGGGATGGCCAACGTGACAGTTATTTTTGCTCAAGACTCTGGCAGAGGCGCACCCGCTGATGCTTACTTCATGGACCATAATGCTTTGGGGTAACACGCTGGTAGGACAAGCAGTGTGCGACCACTTGGACTTTCTTTTATATTCAGGCTCCCTTGAGCCGGTGGGGCTGACGAGCCCTGGTTACGCACCTGCGTGTCACGAGCGGTACCAGACCTGAGAATATTTTTCGGCAGTCTACGCAGCAACCCTACATACATGCCTATGCCCTGCTTACGAGAGGTAACAACCTCGAAACACGTGTCCAGGGATGGCCAACGTGACAGTTATTTTTGCTCAAGACTCTGGCAGAGGCGCACCCGCTGAAGCTTACTTCATGGACCATAATGCTTTGGGGTAACACGCTGGTAGGACAAGCAGTGTGCGACCAATTGGACTTTCTTCTATATTCAGGCTCCCTCGCGCCGGTGGGGCTGACGATCCCTGGTTACGCACCTGCGTGTCACGAGCGGTACCGGACCTGAGAATATTTTTTGGCAGCCTACGCAGCAACCCTACATACATGCCTGTTCCCTGCTGACGAGAGGTAACAACCTCGAAACACGTGTCCAGGGATGGCCAACGTGACAGTTATTTTTGCTCAAGACTCTGGCAGAGGCGCACCCGCTGATGCTTACTTCATGGACCATAATGCTTTGGGGTAACACGCTGGTAGGACAAGCAGTGTGTGACCAATTGGACTTTCTTTTATATTCAGGCTCCCTTGAGCCGGTGGGGCTGACGAGCCCTAGTCACGCACCTGCGTGTCACGAGTGGTACCGGACCTGAGAATATTTTTCGGCAGCCTACGCAGCAACCCTACATACATGCCCATTCCCTGCTGACGAGAGGTAACAACCTCGAAACACGTGTCCAGGGATGGCCAACGTGACAGTTATTTTTGCTCAAGACTCTGGCAGAGGCGCACCCGCTGATGCTTACTTCATGGACCATTATGCTTTGGGGTAACACGCTGGTAGGACAAGCAGTGTGCGACCAATTGGACATTCTTTTATATTCAGGCTCCCTTGAGCCGGTGGGGCTGATGAGCCCTGGTTACGCACCTGCGTGTCACGAGCGGTACCGGACCTGAGAATATTTTTCGGCAGCCTACGCAGCAACCCTACATACATGCCAATTCCCTGCTGACGAGAGGTAACAACCTCAAAACACGTGTCCAGGGATGGCCAACGTGACAGTTATTTTTGCTCAAGACTCTGGCAGAGGTGCACCCGCTGATGCTTACTTCATGGACCATAATGCTTTGGGGTAACACGCTGGTAGGACAAGCAGTGTGCGACCAATTGGACTTTCTTTTATATTCAGGCTCCCTTGAGCCGGTGGGGCTGACGAGCCCTGGTTACGCACCTGCGTGTCACCAGCGGTACCGGACCTGAGAATATTTTTCGGCAGCCTTCGCAGCAACCCTACATACATGCCTATTCCCTGCTGACGAGAGGTAACAACCTCGAAACACGTGTCCAGGGATGGCCAACGTGACAGTTATTTTTGCTCAAGACTCTGGCAGAGGTGCACCCGCTGATGCTTACTTCATGGACCATAATGCTTTGGGGTAACACGCTGGTAGGACAAGCAGTGTGCGACCAATTGGACTTTCTTTTATATTCAGGCTCCCTTGAGCCGGTGGGGCTGACGAGCCCTGGTTACGCACCTGCGTGTCACGAGCAGTACCGGACCTGAGAATATTTTTCGGCAGCCTACGCAGCAACCCTACATACACGCCTATTCCTTGCTGACGAGAGGTAACAACCTCGAAACACGTGTCCAGGGATGGCCAACGTGACAGTTATTTTTGCTCAAGACTCTGGCAGAGGCGCACCCGCTGATGCTTACTTCATGGACCATAATGCTTGGGGGTAACACGCTGGTAGGACAAGCAGTGTGCAACCAATTGCACTTTCTTTTATATTCAGGCTCCCTTGAGCCGGTGGGGCTGACGAGCCCTGGTTACGCACCTGCGTGTCACGAGCTGTACCGGACCTGAGAATATTTTTCGGCAGCCTACGCAGCAACCCTACATACATGCCTATTCCCTGCTGACGAGAGGTAACAACCTCAAAACACGTGTCCAGGGATGGCCAACGTGACACTTATTTTTGCTCAAGACTCTGGCAGAGGCGCACCCGCTGATGCTTACTTCATGGACCATAATGCTTTGGGGTAACACGCTGGTAGGACAAGCAGTGTGCGACCAATTGGACTTTCTTTTATATTCAGGCTCTCTTGAGCTGGTGGGGCTGACGAGCCCTGGTTTCGCACCTGCGTGTCACGAGCTGTACCGGACATGAGAATATTTTTCGGCAGCCTACGCAGCAACCCTACATACATGCCTATTCCCTGCTGACGAGAGGTAACAACCTCGAAACACGTGTCCAGGGATGGCCAACGTGACAGTTATTTTTGCTCAAGACTCTGGCAGAGGTGCACCCGCTGATGCTTACTTCATGGACCATAATGCCTTGGGGGTAACACACTGGTAGGACGAGCAGTGTGCGACCAATTGGACTTTCTTTTATATTCAGGCTCCCTTGAGCCGGTGGGGCTGACGAGCCCTGGTTACGCACCTGCGTGTCACGAGCAGTACCGGACCTGAGAATATTTTTCGGCAGCCTACGCAGCAACCCTACATACATGCCTATTCCCTGCTGACGAGAGGTAACAACCTCGAAACACGTGTCCAGGGATGGCCAACGTGACAGTTATTTTTGCTCAAGACTCTGGCAGAGGCGCACCCGCTGATGCTTACTTCATGGACCATAATGCTTTGGGGTAACACGCTGGTAGGACAAGCAGTGTGCGACCAATTGGACTTTCTTTTATATTCAGGCTCCCTTGAGCCGGTGGGGCTGACGAGCCCTGGTTACGCACCTGCGTGTCACGAGCGGTACTGGACCTGAAAATATTTTTCGGCAGCCTGCGCAGCAACCCTACATACATGCCTATTCCCTGCTGACGAGAGGTAACAACCTCGAAACACGTGTCCAGGGATGGCCAACAGGACAGTTATTTTTGCTCAAGACTCTGGCAGAGGCGCACCCGCTGATGCTTACTTCATGGACCATAATGCTTTGGGGTAACACGCTGGTAGGACAAGCAGTGTGCGACCAATTGGACTTTCTTTTATATTCAGGCTCCCTTGAGCCGGTGGGGCTGACGAGCCCTGGTTACGCACCTGCGTGTCACGAGCGGTACCGGACCTGAGAATATTTTTCGGCAGCCTACGCAGCAACCCTACATACATGCCTATTCCCTGCTGACGAGAGGTAACAACCTCGAAACACGTGTCCAGGGATGGCCAACGTGACAGTTATTTTTGCTCAAGACTCTGGCAGAGGCGCACCCGCTGATGCTTACTTCTTGGACCATAATGCTTTGGGGAAACACGCTGGTAGGACAAGCAGTGTGCGACCACTTGGACTTTCTTTTATATTCAGGCTCCCTTGAGCCGGTGGGGCTGACGAGCCCTGGTTACGCACCTGCGTGTCACGAGCGGTACCGGACCTGAGAATATTTTTCGGCAGCCTACGCAGCAACCCTACATACATGCCTATTCCCTGCTGACGAGAGGTACCAACCTCGAAACACGTGTCCAGGGATGGCCAACGTGACAGTTATTTTTGCTCAAGACTCTGGCAGAGGCGCACCCGCTGATGCTTACTTTATGGACCATAATGCTTTGGGGTAACACGCTGGTAGGACAAGCAGTGTGCGACCAATTGGACTTTCTTTTATATTCAGGCTCCCTTGAGCCGGTGGGGCTGACGAGCCCTGGTTACGCACCTGCGTGTCACGAGCGGTACCGGACCTGAGAATATTTTTCGGCAGCCTACGCAGCAACCCTACATACATGCCTATTCCCTGCTGACGAGAGGTAACAACCTCGAAACACGTGTCCAGGGATGGCCAACGTGACAGTTATTTTTGCTCAAGACTCTGGCAGAGGCGCACCCGCTGATGCTTACTTCATGGACCATAATGCTTTGGGGTAACACGCTGGTAGGACAAGCAGTGTGCGACCAATTGGACTTTCTTTTATATTCAGGCTCCCTTGAGCCGGTGGGGCTGACGAGCCCTGGTTACGCACCTGCGTGTTACGAGCGGTACCGGACCTGAGAATATTTTTCGGCAGCCTACGCAGCAACCCTACATACATGCCTATTCCCTGCTGACGAGAGGTAACAACCTCGAAACACGTGTCCAGGGATGTCCAACGTGACAATTATTTTTGCTCAAGACTCTGGCAGAGGCGCACCCGCTGATGCTTACTTCATGGACCATAATGCTTTGGGGTAACACGCTGGTAGGACAAGCAGTGTGCGACCACTTGGACTTTCTTTTATATTCAGGCTCCCTTGAGCCGGTGGGGCTGACGATCCCTGGTTACGCACCTGCGTGTCACGAGCGGTACCGGACCTGAGAATATTTTTCGGCAGCCTACGCAGCAACCCTACATACATGCCTATTCCCTGCTGACGAGAGGTAACAACCTCGAAACACGTGTCCAGGGATGGCCAACGTGACAGTTATTTTTGCTCAAGACTCTGGCAGAGGCGCACCCGCTGATGCTTACTTCATGGACCATAATGCTTTGGGGTAACACGCTGGTAGGACAAGCAGTGTGTGACCAATTGGACTTTCTTTTATATTCATGCTCCCTTGAGCCGGTGGGGCTGACGAGCCCTAGTCACGCACCTGCGTGTCACGAGTGGTACCGGACCTGAGAATATTTTTCGGCAGCCTACGCAGCAACCCTACATACATGCCCATTCCCTGCTGACGAGAGGTAACAACCTCGAAACATGTGTCCAGGGATGGCCAACGTGACAGTTATTTTTGCTCAAGACTCTGGCAGAGGCGCACCCGCTGATGCTTACTTCATGGACCATTATGCTTTGGGGTATCACGCTGGTAGGACAAGCAGTGTGCGACCAATTGGACATTCTTTTATATTCAGGCTCCCTTGAGCCGGTGGGGCTGATGAGCCCTGGTTACGCACCTGCGTGTCACGAGCGGTACCGGACCTGAGAATATTTTTCGGCAGCCTACGCAGCAACCCTACATACATGCCAATTCCCTGCTGACGAGAGGTAACAACCTCAAAACACGTGTCCAGGGATGGCCAACGTGACAGTTATTTTTGCTCAAGACTCTGGCAGAGGTGCACCCGCTGATGCTTACTTCATGGACCATAATGCTTTGGGGTAACACGCTGGTAGGACAAGCAGTGTGCGACCAATTGGACTTTCTTTTATATTCAGGCTCCCTTGAGCCGGTGGGGCTGACGAGCCCTGGTTACGCACCTGCGTGTCACCAGCGGTACCGGACCTGAGAATATTTTTCGGCAGCCTTCGCAGCAACCCTACATACATGCCTCTTCCCTGCTGACGAGAGGTAACAACCTCGAAACACGTGTCCAGGGATGGCCAACGTGACAGTTATTTTTGCTCAAGACTCTGGCAGAGGTGCACCCGCTGATGCTTACTTCATGGACCATAATGCTTTGGGGTAACACGCTGGTAGGACAAGCCCTGTGCGACCAATTGGACTTTCTTTTATATTCAGGCTCCCTTGAGCGGGTGGGGCTGACGAGCCCTGGTTACGCACCTGCGTGTCACCAGCGGTACCGGACCTGAGAATATTTTTCGGCAGCCTTCGCAGCAACCCTACATACATGCCTATTCCCTGCTGACGAGAGGTAACAACCTCGAAACACGTGTCCAGGGATGGCCAACGTGACAGTTATTTTTGCTCAAGACTCTGGCAAAGGCGCACCCGCTGATGCTTACTTCATGGACCATAATGCTTTGGTGTAACAAGCTGGTAGGACAAGCAGTGTGCGACCAATTGGACTTTCTTTTATATTCAGGCTCCCTTGAGCCGGTGGGGCTGACGGTTACACACCTGCGTGTCACGAGCGGTACCGGACCTGAGAATATTTTTCGGCAGCCTACGCAGCAACCCTACATACATGCCTATTCCCTGCTGACGAGAGGTAACAACCTCGAAACACGTGTCCAGGGATGGCCAACGTGACAGTTATTTTTGCTCAAGACTCTGGCAGAGGCGCACCCGCTGATGCTTACTTCTTGGACCATAATGCTTTGGGGAAACACGCTGGTAGGACAAGCAGTGTGCGACCACTTGGACTTTCTTTTATATTCAGGCTCCCTTGAGCCGGTGGGGCTGACGAGCCCTGGTTACGCACCTGCGTGTCACGAGCGGTACCGGACCTGAGAATATTTTTCGGCAGCCTACGCAGCAACCCTACATACATGCCTATTCCCTGCTGACGAGAGGTACCAACCTCGAAACACGTGTCCAGGGATGGCCAACGTGACAGTTATTTTTGCTCAAGACTCTGGCAGAGGCGCACCCGCTGATGCTTACTTTATGGACCATAATGCTTTGGGGTAACACGCTGGTAGGACAAGCAGTGTGCGACCACTTGGACTTTCTTTTATATTCAGGCTCCCTTGAGCCGGTGGGGCTGACGAGCCCTGGTTACGCACCTGCGTGTCACGAGCGGTACCAGACCTGAGAATATTTTTCGGCAGTCTACGCAGCAACCCTGCATACATGCCTATTCCCTGCTTACGAGAGGTAACAACCTCGAAACACGTGTCCAGGGATGGCCAACGTGACAGTTATTTTTGCTCAAGACTCTGGCAGAGGCGCACCCGCTGAAGCTTACTTCATGGACCATAATGCTTTGGGGTAACACGCTGGTAGGACAAGCAGTGTGCGACCAATTGGACTTTCTTCTATATTCAGGCTCCCTCGCGCCGGTGGGGCTGACGATCCCTGGTTACGCACCTGCGTGTCACGAGCGGTACCGGACCTGAGAATATTTTTCGGCAGCCTACGCAGCAACCCTACATACATGCCCATTCCCTGCTGACGAGAGGTAACAACCTCGAAACACGTGTCCAGGGATGGCCAACGTGACAGTTATTTTTGCTCAAGACTCTGGCAGAGGCGCACCCGCTGATGCTTACTTCATGGACCATTATGCTTTGGGGTAACACGCTGGTAGGACAAGCAGTGTGCGACCAATTGGACATTCTTTTATATTCAGGCTCCCTTGAGCCGGTGGGGCTGATGAGCCCTGGTTACGCACCTGCGTGTCACGAGCGGTACCGGACCTGAGAATATTTTTCGGCAGCCTACGCAGCAACCCTACATACATGCCAATTCCCTGCTGACGAGAGGTAACAACCTCAAAACACGTGTCCAGGGATGGCCAACGTGACAGTTATTTTTGCTCAAGACTCTGGCAGAGGTGCACCCGCTGATGCTTACTTCATGGACCATAATGCTTTGGGGTAACACGCTGGTAGGACAAGCAGTGTGCGACCAATTGGACTTTCTTTTATATTCAGGCTCCCTTGAGCCGGTGGGGCTGACGAGCCCTGGTTACGCACCTGGGTGTCACCAGCGGTACCGGACCTGAGAATATTTTTCGGCAGCCTTCGCAGCAACCCTACATACATGCCTATTCCCTGCTGACGAGAGGTAACAACCTCGAAACACGTATCCAGGGATGGCCAACGTGACAGTTATTTTTGCTCAAGACTCTGGCAAAGGCGCACCCGCTGATGCTTACTTCATGGACCATAATGCTTTGGTGTAACAAGCTGGTAGGACAAGCAGTGTGCGACCAATTGGACTTTCTTTTATATTCAGGCTCCCTTGAGCCGGTGGGGCTGACGGTTACACACCTGCGTGTCACGAGCGGTACCGGACCTGAGAATATTTTTCAGCAGCCTACGCAGCAACCCTACATACATGCCTATTCCCTGCTGACGAGAGGTAACAACCTCGAAACACGTGTCCAGGGATGGCCAACGTGACAGTTATTTTTGCTCAAGACTCTGGCAAAGGCGCACCCGCTGATGCTTACTTCATGGACCATAATGCTTTGGGGTAACACGCTAGTAGGACAAGCAGTGTGCGACCAATTGGACTTTCTTTTATATTCAGGCTCCCTTGAGCCGGTGGGGCTGACGGTTACACACCTGCGTGTCACGAGCGGTACCGGACCTGAGAATATTTTTCGCCAGCCTACGCAGCAACCCTACATACATGCCTATTCTCTGCTGACGAGAGGTAACAACCTCGAAACACGTGTCCAGGGATGGCCAACGTGACAGTTATTTTTGCTCAAGACTCTGGCAAAGGCGCACCCGCTGATGCTTACTTCATGGACCATAATGCTTTGGGGTAACACGCTGGTAGGACAAGCAGTGTGCGACCAATTGGACTTTCTTTTATATTCAGGCTCCCTTGAGCCGGTGGGGCTGACGAGCCCTGGTTACGCACCTGCGTGTCACGAGCGGTACCGGACCTGAGAATATTTTTCAGCAGCCTTCGCAGCAACCCTACATACATGCCTATTCCCTGCTGACGAGAGGTAACAACCTCAAAACACATGTCTAGGGATGGCCAACGTGACAGTTATTTTTGCTCAAGACTCTGGCAGAGGCGCACCCGCTGATGCTTACTTCAGGGACCATAATGCTTTGGGGTAACACGCTGGTGGGACAAGCAGTGTGCGACCAATTGGACTTACACAACGAATAGATGCAAGTTCCGTACCTACAAGGAAATGAGGCACAACATCCAATGTGCATTGATATGGGTCATACCAGACAATTACGGTCACACCAGACAATTACGATTACAAACAACAAAGAATTGCAAAGGCTGTACCTCCGTGGAAATAAGGCAGAACACCTGGTGTGCAATGATACTGGTTGCACCAGGCAATTCAAATCACACACAGAGGCGCAAGTTCAGCAATGCCACCTGAGGTAGAATAAGGAACTACCACGATTATGCCCCCACCTTTGAGGGCCGCAACCTGTGAATTGGACATTGCACACAATGAGCATGCCGTCAGCATGTCACACAAGCGAGATGCGGTACGATCGATAAAGCAGGCCATGCTTGAATCCGCGACCTATCAATATGTTTACCACAAACAAGACGCTTGTGCTTGTTGAGGTCCACAAGATGCCGAGGCCACACTATTCAATTGCGGGCGCAATTTCTGGGGCTCCACACCAGGCAATCCATTTCCAGGCACAATTCTTAATTCCACACTCACGCCGCATTACCAGTTGGAATCCAGCAGATGATGTGGGCAGTTAAGAGGGCAATGCTCTCCAGATGACACAAGTAGATGTAATGGGTCCCAATAGGCAAACTTTGATGTCCCTGAGATTTCTGAAAGAACAGGGGGCAAGGCAACAAGCTCTAGGAGGGTACATTTCAGGGTGCTGTACAGCAGCAGGTTAGTCAGACCAGGCCAGACAATATTCAGGGAGGGTGCGCAGTCCCTTGCAATGGGAGTAATCCTCCGTGTGCACAACCGATTCCTCTAGCAGTATGCATCACATAGTTACAGGTTCATTAGTCCCACGTCCCCACAATTGAATCTCTGCTCTGCTGAAGTATGGCAAAGGTAGTTATACTGTGGTGTGCCTTTGAAGTTAGGGATGGTTTAAAGTGTCTCCCTTTGAATCACAGATGTCTCACCTAAATTTCAGTCATGTGTGTCATTTGGCAATGGAATGCACATCTTAAACTTTAGTGGGCCATGATGTGGCTCCAGAGGCCAAGTGTCAATTGCCCACATGCATCAAGCATTTTTGGAGTCGCAAACGGTGCGATTCCTTAAAATCGGGCGTTTGCGATTCCAAAAATGCTTTTTGAGATGCATCATTTGTTTTTGTTGAAAATCGCTAATTTTGCGATTTTCTAAAATGCGATTGCATTTAAGGAATCGCAATTTTGCGATTCCTTAAATGCAATGCATCATTCTTTAAAAAATTGCGATTTTGAAGATTGCAAGTGCAAATTACCACAAGGTTGAACCTCGTGGTAATTTGCAAAAAATGTTTAAAATGCTCAAATTAGCATTTTAAACACTGTCATGTTGCAGACACACATGTCCTTAGGACATGTGTGTGTGAAACATCCATTTGAAAATACATTTCAGGGGTGCAGGGGGGGGTCCTTTGGACCCCCCCTGCACCCATGGAATGCATCAACATTTTGCGAATTCCAATTTGCGAATTCGCAATTACCATTGATTCCTATGGGCCTTTTGGCTTATAGGAATCAATGGGAATCGCGAAATCGCAAATCGGAATTCGCATAATATTTGCGATTCGGTAAAAATTGTGATTTTTACCGAATCGCAAATATTATACACTTTCAATAAAGCATCCCGTTTTGCGATTCCTTATTTGCGATTCGGTAAAAATCGCAAATTTAGAATCACAAAACGGGAGTTTGATGCATGTGGGCAAATATCTCTCACTCCAACCTATCCTGCAAGGCCCACAAATGGAAGAGGTCTGTCGTTCTAGTTACATGCCCAATGCCTTATAGCTGTTACTGGGGAATGCCCAGATATGCTCACCCAGCCTCCAGTGTGGACTGGAGTCCAAATAAAAGGCACATAATGCGTTTTAGAGCAGAGAAATGGCCACTTTCCAGTAGAGGTATTTCTAAGCTAGTACTGACAGAACCACCTTTACCACAGGAAATGTTTTGTCATTGTGAATCAAATGATAGGAAACATGATGTGGCTGCTCCCCTGCAATCTACTAATGCAGCTTGTAATAATTCCAACTTGTTCCCCATATGGGAAGAGCTACCCTCATGGGTAGTCAAAACACACATGGGTATTCCTAACTAACTATCCAGGGAACGCACATGTGCACCTGCACAGCCTTTTATCTACCATTCACTTCATTCTTTAAGCTGTAACCTTGGGGTGCTCTAGTGGTAGTGAAAGGTCCTCTCAGTATAGCTAGTGATTTAAAAAGGCCAGCCTGAGTGGAAGCACAATTGTGCACACACAGACTTGCAATGGCAGGCAGGACACAGGTTTAGAAACACCATAGCAACAAGTGCGCAAACCAGCATGCATTGGCATGCTGGACACATTTAAGCACATCATCAAGCAGAGCATGGTGCAAAACATCGTAGGTGCAAGTGCGCATACCAATCTGCAATAGAAGGCTGGACACATGTTTAAACACATCAATGGTGCACGTGCACAGACCACCCTGCAATGGCATGCTGGACACATGTTTAAGCACATCATTGTGCCAGCGCACACACTAACCTGCAATGGCAGGCTGGTGACCTGTTTTACATACATCAGGTAAGCACCACTTCCTTACGCGGGTAGGAAAGGCGTGCACCCTTTCATGCTGCTTCTACAGTGGGAAAGTGCCTTAGGGCCATAACAAGAGAATCAGCAAACCCTGGGAGGTGTCCCATCAGGAGAGCCGACCCCCTATGTAGGGAAAGCCCACATGAGGGTTCTTCCCTACCCGGGCAGCAAACACGCAGGTGTCCCTACCTGGCCACTCACTTACCCCGAGCTTCACCCCTTAGGACTTGCCCAAGGGCCACTCTGATGGTGGTAAAAGGCCCCCTCAGGTTGGATAATGAGTGAGAAAGGCTAACCTGAGCATGATACTGCTTTGAAAGGCTATTCAGGTGGCTAGCAGAATCAAGCCTGTGTCTCACTACTAGCTAGTGCATTACCCACCCAGGTTATGTGGTGGATATTTTTACAGGACATTCACCAGTATGACACCTAAACCAATCATGTAAGCAGCACCCCTTCCTGGCATGTGTCAGACGGGCGTACACACTTTCCTGCTGCAGTACAGTGGGAAAGTGCCCAGAGTCATGAAAAGATAGTCCACAAAAACCGGGAGGACAAAAGCAAAAGGTTTTAGGGAAATCCCCCTAAGAAGGTCTCTGTCCAACACACATGGTACCAGTGCTTTAGTTACACACCTAATGCCAGACTGGCCACCCTGTCATGGTGGAAGGTTCAGCATTGATTTTGTTTCACAGACGCCAGCCTCTAAAGCAGGGTAATATTTCTGTTAAACAAACTTGCGATGACTAATGCAATGGGAGTTTTCTCTCAGCAAATGGGGCCTTTGCTTATTTCTCCTACCTAGGTTTGTAATGCGAAACATGGTAAATAAGAGAAGATCTTTTAGTCTTCACAGTTTGTTTGTCCTATGGAAAATGGTCCGCCAGTGGGTCGTTTCTGATAGCAGAGTCATCCAAGGGTCCTGGATTGGTGGCCTTATGTTAATACGTGGTGTGGTAACTGAAAGAATGATGGATGTGAGATATCTACATGTTGACTGCAGACAAGGTCATCATGATTACCTCCCCCCTGCTTTAGCAGCTACTACAAGGGTTGAGTTCCTAGTGGCCTCTTCTATCTGCAACTTAGCGGACAAAAGCTCAAAATGAACGCTAAAAATGATGGATTGATAGAAAAGGGAAGGAAGGATGACAGGTTAAAGGAAAGAATGAGTGAAAGGGTGGATGAGTGAAAGCGTGGATGGGGGAAGGTATGCGTTGTTGGGTTAAAGGATGTGTAGGTGGATGATAGAATACATAAGTGAGCGAAAGGGTGTATGGGTGAAAGGATGCCTGGCTGGGTGAAATGGTGCATGGGTGAAAGGATGCTTGGTGCGTGAAAGGCTAAGTGTAAGGCTGGATGGCTGAAAGGATGCATGGGTGGGTAAATGGATGAATGGCTGAAAGAACGGTTGAAAGTGTGGATAGTTCTTTGGCGGCCTAACGGCCCTCCTTTTTGGGGAACCTGGAGGAAAACCTGACTCAGTTTGCTACTTGGAGCTCTAGCTCGGTCTTCACCATCGCGGCTCCGTGTCAGCCTAGGCTGAGGAGAGAGTCCTCCTCCAAGCCTTGGTTCACGGCTGAGCTTAAGACCTTGAAACATGTATGTAAAATGTTAAAGAGAGAGCCTGGCGTTCAGGGGGCTATGGCCCTATGGATAAAGATGCCCTGCGAGCCAAACAAAAACTTTATTATACGGCCATTGGATTGGCCAAAGGCCAGTATTATTCGGCTCGCATTGATCGGGCTAATAACAATGCAAAATACATTTTTGCTATTGTACAGAACTTCCTAGCACCTAGCGCCCAGGTGGCCGGGGCTCCAACTTCGGGGACTTGGTGTTACACTTTGGCAAAATTCTGTAGGTATATAATCACTAGCATCCAAGAGACGTTTTCAACTCCGTCAAGGAAGCCTATAGGTGGGCTGTGGGCCGGGCCGAAGGCTGGTTCAGCCTCCATGTTTCCCACGTTCAGTGTGGTTGATTTACCCAGTTCCCTCAGGATCCTTAAGGCACTTAAGTCGGGTTCACCTAATCCCCCGTGTGCTGCTAGGCTTCTGTCGCATGTGGCTGATACCATTAATGCAGAAGTGAACTTAATGGATAACCGGTCGCTCCGTCTGAGAGGCATATGTTCCAACATTATAGAAGCAGGCGCTAATTCTGCCTCTCTTTAAAAAGTCATCTCTCGATCCTTTGCTTCCTGACAACTACCGCCCCATTTCGCTCTTACCGAGTTTGGCTAAGTTTTGCGAAAAAGTTGTTACCTCCCAACTTACTAACTATGTTGAGACATCTGGCTTGCTCCATCCAGAACAGTATGGCTTCCGTGCTTTTTATAGCATGGAGTCATCTCTGCTTGAGGTGACCGAGGCAATTCGGGAGTGTTTGGATGCCGACCTGTGAGCTGCATTTTTTATGCTAGATCTCTCGGCGCCATTCAATACTGTGCCCCACTGTCTGCTCCTTGATTGCCTGTCAGAGAGAGGAATCTCTGGCTCAGCCCTGCGGTGGATTAGGTCCTTCTTGGAAGGCCGAACACAGCGGGTCTGGCTTCCTCCGTGTGCCTCCGAGCCGATGCAGGTAACCACTGGGGTGCCGCAGGGGTCATCACTGAGCCCCCTACTCTTTAATATCTATGTGACTCTGCTGGTTTATCTTGTGGAGTCACTAGGGGCTAAAGTGATGATATATGCTGATGACACCCAGTTCTTGTTCTCATGGAGCAAGGAGGATGGCTCAGTAGTGGCAGCACTACATTGTCTGTCATCCGTTTTCCAGTGTCTGGCCAATGCTCAGCTGAAATGCAACAAAGGGAAATCGGACGTGCTTCTCTATGGCTCGTTCACTTTGGATTTCAAAGAAAGTTTTGGCGTCTGGTTTGATGACAATCTGAATTTCTCTACACAAATAAAGAAGCTGGCGGGCACATGCTTTGGCACCTTGAAAATCTTGAGGAAGTTTCTTCCCCTTTTAACAGCCAGTGCCAGAGAAAGTGTGGTCTGGGCTCTTATCTTGTCCTGTTTGGACTTTGCCAATGCACTATTGGGAGGCAGCTCAGGCTTTTTTATTAAGAAATTGCAGATTGTCCAAAACTCGGCGGCCAGACTGCTCTTTGGACTGACATCAAGGCACAGTGTGCCCCTTCATTTGCGTTCCTTGCACTGGCTTCCAGTCAATTAGCGCTTGAAATATAAGATGCTGACCATCGCACATAGGGCCCTTCATGGGCTTGGTCCCATTTATCTGCAGACGAGGTTCGTTTTTTACACACCAGGAAGACAGCTGCGCTCGTCCGCACAGCGGCTGTTACAGACCCCTAGGTTCAACCGCCAAAGACTGGGTGGTAACTTCTTTGTGCGAAAAGCTAGTTTGGCTTGGAACACGTTGCCCTTGGCTCTTTGATGCATTCAGGACCCATTGCTCTTTAAGCAAAAAAGTGGAAACGTTGCTTTTCTAGTCGTTGTTTTGTGCTCATTTGGTCCTTTCTGGTAGTTAGCGCCAGGACGCATTCGAGTAGCTGGGCGCTGTATACATTGACTATCACTTAACATAACATAACATTGTTGAAAGGATGGATGGATGGATGGACGGAATGGTGAAAGACTGGATGAGAAAATGTAAGGTTGCAATAGTGGGTATCAAAGGGTGAATTGAACAATGAAAGGCTGAATAGATAATTGCATGGATGAAAAAAGAAAGAATCTCTTCTTGGTGCTTGGTGCTTGGTGCCATCAAAGCTTTGGTTCAAAGTGGGAGGTATTTTGATTTTCGGGCTACTCCCTTGACTGCAGATCTCATGCATCCACCACAGCTGGAAAGATCCTTTACGTTCTCAACTTTAGCTAGTGAATAATAATGCAAAGACTCCATTCTATGCTTTGGCATGGTGTTTATACATCACATGTTTGTATTATACATGGATATTTCTACAAAAGAAACAGGAAGAAATATTTAAAAATTAGAAAATGACACAATGTGTGCGGCAATCGTGAAACTACTTACTACCACAGTGTGCAAATGCAATACATTACTATCCTCCCGCTAATTCATTGTATTCCGAATTACCCTAAACGCATCCATGATTCATACATTTGCCAAGTAATGTGCGACTATTATTAATTTGATCAAGTGTGAATACATGGAATGGGTTTAGTAATGTGTGATGAATAACAGAGTTAAAGATAATTTAGGTTTGGACATCGCGACATGTTAAAGTGTGTTATGATGTTTTGCCCACTCAATCCATAGTTACATAGTCTGCATATCCATTATGATCTCTGGAATAGCGCTTCAAAAAAGAGAAGCTGAATTGCTCTTCAGCGAAATGCGCTTACATCATTTGCACAGTGTGAAATTTGACTACCAACAACTTGCATCCCCACTAATATCATTTTTGTACAGTTTTGTAAGGTTGAGAGCGAGCGGTGCTCACTCACTAAAGGCCAGGCTGTTCAAACCACATTTACATTCTGTCAGGTATGCTGAGAGCAAATGTAATGTGGCACACATCAAGAAACGCAACGCAATTTGAGGAACATTTGATACGTTCAAAAGTCGGTTCTGCTGCTTGCAGGTGACAGTTAGGAACTTGATCTATAATCGCTAGAAAGATTGTCCAAAATGATAACAGTGTTTGTCATGGTGAATAATGAAACTATCAATGGCAAACTCCCGTTCCCGGAAGTTGATGAGGACATTGAAGTTCGAGTAGAAAGAAGCTAGACACGGTTGCCCGACAACAGCACAATAAGAACTTAGGGGCAGATTTACAAGCCCCTTGTGCCTCTTTTACGCTGCCGTTGCATCACTTTTGTGATGCAGCAGCGGCGCAAAAGATGCGCCATGGTGCGGGGTATTTACAATGTGACGCATCTGGGAGATGCGTCACGTTGTAAAGCCCTGCGCCATAAGCAGGCGTTCCGGCGCAGAGGGGGGCAGGGGCAGCCTTAGGCATGTGCAAGCTGTGCACCTGCACAGGGCCACTAAACCCCAGGGGCCACCACGCCAATAAATATCCTTAATATAATAATCTTCTGAGGATGGATACATATTTGCGTGGCGGCCACTGGCAAGGATTTGTCGGCCTCCGGCTCTTTTCCACTTCCAAACACCCAGACCCCCCTCTTCGCTGGCCTCCGTGCTCCACCCCGCCCGGACCCCCTTTTCCGGGGCCCCCTACCTACGTTCCCTGCCCAGGGCCACCATGATCCTAGAGCCGCCCCTGAGGGGGGCGTTCCTGCGCAGGAACGCCTCCTAAAAGTGGCTGAGTGAAATCTACAAGATTTCACTCAGTCACTTTTAGGCCAATGCTGCGTCAAAACCCTACGCCTGCTTGAAGCAGGCGTAAGGCTTGACACAGCATTGGACAGATAGGGCACCCCCGAGCCTTGCTGGAGCTGCGTCGCGCTTGCGACGCAACTCCAGCAATGCGCAGCCTTTATGGCACAGATGCGTCACGTATCTGTGCCGTTTTTGCTCCATGGTGCGCACCATGGGTGGCTGAGCTGTGGCGCACAATAACTGGCGCATCCCTGGGGATGCGCTAGTTATTGTAAATCTGCCCCAAAGAACGTGAAATAATACACCAACTGATCCAAAATGTCTTTACTAAAAGTTACTTATTATTGACACATATTAGGTATTGGTAATTGTACTTTAGTTGTAATTGCAAGAAAGTGTTTTTGTTCCAATATACATGCACATATATGTGTTTTTCTAAACTTCAAAATTATTCATTAAAATAAAAAGTTTACTGATGTAGCACAGAGAAAAATGTAATACTTATTTTATATAGAAGATGAACAAAATGGTTAGGGGAGCTTGAAAAGAGGTGCAGGGAAGGATAGGAGTGGGGGAAAAACTCGTCAGGAGTTCAGACCCTAAGGTGTCCGTAATATCTGTGTCCTTTACCTGGATGACTTGGCTAGACACCCTGGCAGAAAGGGTTAAATACTGTGACCATAAACCAAGTAAATCCATGAAGACAGTAGAGCAGCCACATGCCTAAGGCAAGATTCTGGCTTACTGATGGGCCACCAGCGGAGGAGTACTACAAGGAGGCACTAACAAAGCATATAGACCTGTTTACAGGCACAATAGACAAAAACAAACATCAAATCACGACCTATCCAGCATGCACAATGTATTTAAACATAACCAGTCTGTCCCCAAATTACATTCACTTTTGAATCAAGAACAGTGCTCAGTTTTGGGCCTAAATTTAAAGATTCTGCTGTGAAGAGATGTGAGGACCTGTGCCTACGGTTGCCTCCCTCCTGCAAGGGAATAGGCAGGCATTTACCAAGTTCTCTTAAGTATTCACAAATTCATGTTAGGCACCATAGAAAAACAAAGATAAAACTGGTAAAGTGCCCCTCATCTTGTTTCTGATATGGTGCTTTGGAAACTTGGGTACTTTTATTTGAATCTACTTTGGGGTAGAATCTACTATCAATGTGCTGCCAGTCTTTTCTGTGTGGGGAGCAGGAGTGGTCCGCGCAGGTAAGGGCGGTGGGGTATGTTTGGGGGGTTCTAACCAACAAAGCAGAGGGAAAATTAAATTAATTTTTTTTTCCCTTGTTGTCTTCTGTCAAATCCCTCCACACCACAGCTCTTACCTGCACGGGCCTGTGTGGAATTTGAAAGTTAAAAACTACTAGCCAATCTTCTTACTCCCATTTCCAGTGAATGTACTGGAACAGATAATCAACAAGCAACTCATGACATACCTGGAGCAGAACCAGCTACTTGACACCTCCCAATCCGGCTTCTGCAGAAATCACAGCACCAAAACCGCTCATCCCTCAGCCCCACGCTCTTCAACACTCTTGAATAGCTCATTGATCACTGGACTAGTCCCACGTGCCTTCAAAGAGGCAACAGTAATACCTCCTCTGAAAAAGCCGGGCGCAGACCCCACCTGTAACCTTAACTACCGACCCATCTCCCTCCTCCCATCCTTGGCGAAGGTTTTGGAGGCACATGTGGCTAACTGCCTGTCTAACTTCATCTAAACATCTAACTGCCTAGACATCCATCAAGCGGGCTTCCGCCCTGCGCATTCAACTGAGGCTGTGGTTGTGGCAGTTATAGACACCCTCAGGGACTGTGCAGATAACCGCACCCCGCAGGCCTTAGTGCTCCTAGACTTGTCAGCCACCTTTGACACTGTCGACCATACCATCCTGATCGACCGTGTAACACAGGCTGACATTCAGGGCTTGGCAGCGGCTTGGCTAAAGTCCTTCTTGTTTAACCGCTCTCAAGCGGTCCGACTGGGTAACTTAGTGGGCACTAAACAAGCCATCACCTGCGGTGTACCTCAGGGCTCGTCCCTATCACCTCACCTGTTCAACCTTTACATCTCCCCTTTAATCCAGGCCCTCAGGAAGAAACAGGTCACGGTACTAAACTATGCGGACAACCTACAGCTCTTATTCACAATCGACAATTCAGACACGTCCACTGCTTTTTTCCAGTCTACAATGAGGTTCATCCAAGCTTGGATGAACCAGAATCATCTAAAACTGAACCCTGGGAAAACAGAGCAGGTCCTGACCGGGGACAGTGTTAAATACTGGGGCCCACACTATTGGCCACCAGACATGGGCCCTGCCCCGTCCCCCTCACCATCGGCAAAAACACTCGCCATCACCTTAAACAGTGACCTCTCGCTTAAAACGCAAGTTGGCCAGGTAGTTTCCAAATGCCTCTTTCAACTTTGGAAAATTCGGAAGGTCCGTCGCCTTCTGACCCACGATGCCTTGACACAAGTGATGATCACCACTGTGATCTCCCACTTAGACTATGCCAATTCAATCTACTTGGGTCTTCCTCAGTTTCTCCTAAAACGCCTGCAGATGGTGCAGAACCAGGCAGCTAGACTGATATTAAGCCAGCCTAGATGGCACCCAGCTACCCCCCTTTTGAAATCACTCCACTGGCTCCCTGTTACCCAGCGATGCATTTTCAAAGTCAGCTGCATGATGTTTAAAGCACTCTACGACAAAAGCCCCAAATTCATTTCTAAACTGATCATAAAGTACTCTCCGCCTCGAAGTCTTCGCTCTGCTCACCACTGTCTCCTACAAACGCCCTCTTTCAAACGCAAACGGTCTGGTGGTTGCAGATTTGGCACCCTGGCACCCCGCCTATGGAACTCCCTTCCCCTCGAGCTCAGGCTATGTCCTGACCTCTTGTCATTCAGGAAACTCCTAAAGACATGGCTCTTTCTACAAGCATACCACTAACCCATAAGCTCCCATCTCTGACCACACTCTGTCCTCACAGCGCCAGGAAACCAACCGGTGTCAGTGCGCTATACAAGCTTTTGTTAACATAACATAACATAACATAACACATATATGACCCCGTTGGTCAACATCATCAGATCCAATGTTCTCAATATAATTTTCTATGCAGACGACACCCAACCTATCGTCTCACTCGCCGACCACCCCACCACCACCATAATCAACTGCCACATATGCATTATAAGCATCACCAGCTGGATGAAGAACAACTGCCTGCAGCTGAACACCAACAAGACAGAAGTACTGATCTTCAGCAACAGCAGCAATACATGGAATGACTCCTGGTGGCCATCAGACCTAGGACCCGCACCTACGCCCTCCAACCACACCAGAAACCTTGGGCTCATCATTGACAACAAGCTTACCTTGAGATCATAGATCATCACCATTTTCTCTGCCTGCTTACTCACTCTGCGCATTCTATTTAAGATCTTCAAGTGGCTACCCCTATACACGAGACGTACCGTGACACTGGCCCTCATCATCAGCTGGCTAGACACGACAATTGATGCACACCTGCTACAGAGACTTCAGACCATACAGAACGCCACAGCCAGACTCATCCTTGGCCTTCCCTGATGAACCCAGATCACACCCTACCTCAGGCAACTCCATTGGCTCCCCATACAGAAGAAATGCCAGTTCAAGCTGCAGACCAACGCATACAAGGGTCTACACAACCAAGGACCCACCTACATTAACTACCACTTGAACGTCCACCAACTGTCAAGAAGTCTACTCTCCACTTCCCTCTCACTTGCCCATACCAACCTCATCTAGCGAAGCAAAAGTGGAAGATGCTCCTTCTCCCACATCGCAGCAAAGACCTGGAGCAATCTCCCCACAAAACTCTGGGCCATCACCTCACTTCCAGGAATTCTGAATGGCCATCATGGCCTGGCTGTTCGAATAAGCCTCTGGGACCTGCAAGTGCCTGGATACGATATTGGGTGATTAACTGTGCTTTATAAATCCTGATTGATTGATTGATTGATTGGAATACTATGATGTCAGGAGTGCAGATTTGAGATTTTGTTTCAGGTAGTTCAGCGACAGCCAGTACTCTCTATTTTCCACTATATAGAGGCAATGCCAACTCAAAATTTAGAAAGGGAATATTGAAATTTAGAGTTGGCCTGAACCCATGTAATATTAATTGGAAGATAAAACCTTTAGTGACAAATGTTCAAGGGCTGTGTCCCTGTGGCCTACAAGTAAAATGTAGTAGTCCACACATCTTGATGGATTGTTTGTGGTTTTTAGAAGAACAGAAAAAAATTTAAAACCTATTGTTTTAGCTTATAAACCTTCTAGTAGGGACCAAGCACTTAGTTTACTGATACGTTTGAGATGTTAAAGGTTACATATGCAATAGGAAGATTTTATATGCAATACAGGAGTCGTTGAAGGAAATTGTAATATTGTTGGAGATTAGCATGTGATAGAAATTCATCCTTACCTATGGTCTGTGGATTAGCTCTGATTTTTGGCAATATGTATGGATGTATGAATGTATAGCTAATGTATAAGTGACTTGTTTCCTGCCCTGGTGATGAATGAAGAGTTTTTTAGAGGTAGGGTGATTGTTTATTATATGATTTATTAGTATTTTATTGGGTTTTATATGGTATTTATGGTTACAATATTTGTACAAACTAAATTTTAATTGTTTGTAATGTGCTACTTTAAATGGCTATATATGTCAAATAAAAATATATAACAACAACTATACTCTCTCGTTGTTAGGCAAGTTAATAGGTTGTTGATTAAATAATGTGCTTTCCAAACACAATTTTGCTCCTCTATTTTACAGATAAACCACCTTCGATCACAGCCTCAAGACTTTCCCTTGAAAGGCTGAAGCTCATAGAGATCAGTTTGGATAATAGCACAACACATTTGTATTGGAATTAATGTATAATTTTCACATTTGGCCAGGTTACAGAATATGTGATGGGTGTCTTCATTCCTTAGTGATAAACATTGCATATAGTTCTAATAGTAGGAGAAACTTGTCACCTATATTCATGTCGAGAAGAGTACGATAAGCAACCTGCAACTTTTCTGTCCAAGGCCTAATCCAGCCAATGCCTTCCAGGTATTAACTTCGAATATTGTTTCAGCATGCAGATATCATCTGGAAAGAAAGAGGTAGTTTAAAGAGGTTTGAGAGAGCAGTATTGACAATAATGATAGACCTGTGAAGGGAATACTTTTTCTTCTTTGTCATTTTAGAGTTAATCAGACACTTGCAGATTTTCTGCTTGACCATTTAAGTTCAATGATATTTGATTGCTGATTTGTATAGTTTGTCAACAAATGTTCCAAGTTAATAAGAAATCTCTATTGTGGGCAGGAAATCACTAATTGTGTATATTATTGTCTTAAGTCAAGAGTTTGAGCTGTTACAAGATACATGTGGGTTAAAAACAGTAGCCTTTTACTGGAAAAGTTTGTCTTTTCACAGTATCTAAATTGCTCACTGGCTTTAAAGCAGGATATATATTGACCTTTAGGCATTTCTTGCCTGTACAAGCGTGTCTTGCCTTTTGGTGTTCATAGTAGTTCAGGACCCGGAGTTGTTGACACAGCTTTTTCTCCTTAACTTTGAGGAGGTTAGGTTGTGGTGTCCGTAAACATGTCATCATCATGAAAAGTTGAAATGTTCCCTCTTCTGATTTTAGTTGTTCTTAATGTGGCGGTATTAGTGTTTAGGGGTTTCTTTTTTAGATTCACTGAAAATGTGTTTGGCTGCATACCCAAAGTCATTCTATGCTTAGATGGGAAGAGTATAGCGACTGCTTTGACCAGAGATCAAGGATTGGGGTTTAGCAGTGAGGACTCGGAATTTCACTTCTGATTTATTTGTCTCCATCAGAATATGTTCTGAAGTTGGTGGAGTTGTCACTGCAGGCTTCTAGAAAGCTATCTGTTCCATTATCATCAGCAATATGGTGCCTTGAGATGAACCTAGGACCATCAAGTCATAGCTTCGTAATAAAGTGGAACTCTGTCCATGGTTGCTGAGGTTTACTATACCCTCTCTAACCAGTGGTCTACAGTTGCTAGCCCTAATAATTCGTCTTTGTTTTTGAGGGGAAGGCGCATGGGTGGCCATCTGGATGATGTCTTCCTGGCTTCCATCTATCACATAACTCTGATGTCACCAACATTAATATATAAATCTCAATGTTGTGTGATAGCCTTCAGCAGGAATTGGGTGCTCTCGCATTAACCCTTTCCGTGCTCATGACGAGTCCAGCTCGTCATGCTGCACGGTGGTCGTGTGCTCATGACGAGCTGGACTCATTATGCTGCGGCGGCGCCTCCCACATGCGGCAAATTCCCTGCCTGTGCGGGCGTTCTAAAGGAGTGGGCGGAATCATGATGAGTCCAGCTCGTCATGAGCACAGCTCCACTGTGCAGCATGACGAGCTGGACTCGTCATGAGTACCGCTGCGCCACGCGCAGCCCCTCCAACCCCCACCAGGGGGGAATTAGCCACGCGTGGAAGGGGTTAAACTGAAATTCTTGTACCAGACCTTGATCTCCTATCGAGGATGAAATATCTTCCTGCCTTATTGCCAATTCATTGCCTAAAACGTACTGTGATTAAAATTGCAGGTAGTGATAGACCGTTGTATTTGCTTCAAGGTCTTGCAGTTTACACACTGTACACTGTTTTTTAACTATTTTCTTCTCATAAGTTAGCACACCTAATTTGCTTCAGTAATCCCGTCACTAATGCACAGCCAGCTCTGCTCTCCTCCCCCCCCCCCCCCGCCATTCCCCCTCTCCTCCCCTCCCCTCCCATCTTCCCTCCCCTTCCCTCCCCTCTCCTCTCCTGTTTTAATTTCAGAACCTTTTGCAAATTCATGTAAGGATTGCAATAATTTTCTCGATAGTTCTGCTTTCTCATTGTAAAAACCTTGGTGTGTTATAAATTGAGATCCTCTACTATCTTGGCTTGTTTTTTTCATCCGCCCTGAACATATTCTGGCTGCTTTTTTTGTCTTTTCTTTCTATTTCCCTCTTTCCATTTGCTTTAGTTGCTTTTTTTGTTTTTTAATATTAATCTGTAAATACTCAGAGGGTTAACACATGCGGAAAGCACAGTGCAAACTGAACGAGCATTGATTTTTCTAAATAATAGCCAGCAAGTCCCCTACTGCACAACAACAGGGGTTCAGATGTCAAGATTTAGATTTTAGATTGAGCTTGTTAAAGCTTTATTGAAGAGGCAAAAGGCAGCTTGAAATAAACACTGACTCTGCTAATATCGAGAAACACAGTAGGCAAGTCTGATTACCATGCAGTGATTGCTATCACTCGAGAACAGAGGATATCACACAATATTTATTGAAACTGGCAGGAGTAAATAGATAATGCGTGTGAAATAGCATTTAAAATAAAACAAGCACAGCAGAGAGGACATACAAAAATAATAGAATTAAGTGGTTGCTAAGCTGTACCTGCCACTCAGGCATTTGAAATATAAAACTCACGACAGTGTGGCAAAAAAATATTAGATTTAACTCGTTACTGTGGTAACCTATAGCTGCCACTCAGGTATCACACCAACTCAATATCATTGTTAGGACTATTGTTGTTGTTAATATCTTTTTCAACAATAAACTTATCAAAAATTACAATTTTTTTTATTATCATAAGGCGATTTAGTTCATGATTTGATGTTATGTGTTATTGTTTGTGTAGTTATTAATAAGATCTTTAAATCGCATGGCCGGCGTATAGCTGGCGTGTAGTTTACTCGACCTTCTCTGTTCGCGCGCTGTGTTCTGGCATCATATGATTTTTTCCCCTGATGAAGGCATACATATGCCGAAATGCATTGGGAATGAAATGGATGTAATTGAAGGATGTATTACATGGCATTTTGAAAGATGCATCATATGACATCAACTGATGTGAAATGAAACATTGGTGAAGAATAAAAAGCCATATTTAAATTTCAAAAGAAGGAGAAGATATTCATTTAATTGAAATTTGAAACACATTGTTGAAGTTAAGCTGGATACACAGCAAACTACCTAGTGCCCTGGGAGACACTTCAAAAATCTTTGGACAGCTACCAATTGCTAATCAGCACACACACTCCGGAGTGGGGAGTGATTCCTAGGAAAGCACAGAGAATCTCAAGAATTTAAACAAAGCGGTGCACGGCCATCACTTGTAAGTTAATAAAGTAATCATTATTTACCAAATAATTATTAATATACTGTTAATAATTTAATTGATTATCTAAATTGTGTAATAACAATTATTTTCTGCTATATGTTAAGTGGTTTCTGCTGGGTTTGCAGGGGGATGCGGTGGTAATTTAATGACGTAATAATTAATGATTCATCCCTTAATTAATTAATTCATAATTCATTATGTAAATTCTATAATAATTCTATTATATCATTATATTTTGGTTGCGGGCTGCTAGGTTTATAAGGGTATAGTATGAGAAGGTAATTAGGTAATAATTAATTAAAACTATTTCATTAATTATTTAACTGATTAATAATTAGGTAAATTGTGTAATAATGTTATATTTTAGTTATATTTTAAGTGTGTGCTGTTGGGTTTGGCAAGATATAAGGTGGGAAGTTAATTCAGTAATTTATCAACAATTAATTATTTATTGATTATTCATCATTTAAGTGATAGTTAAGTACATTATGTAATACTGATATATTTTAGTTATATTTTAGGTTGCAGGTTGCTTGGGTTTTAGGAGTATAGGGTGGGACAATAATTAAGTAATAATTAATTAACAAATAATTCTTAATTGTTAATTGATAATCAATTATGTAAATTGTGCTATGCTTGTTTATTTTAGTAATATTTTATGTGTGGGCTTCTAGGTTTGTAGGTGTATAATGTGGGAAGGTAATTAAGTAATTGACAAATATGTTTTTTATTGATAATCAATTATTCAATTGTTTACTAATCATGTAAAATGTTTAATATTTTCTTTCTTATTTTTGATATACATAATTTTTATTTGGTTAATTAATAATGTTCCTATCAAGAGTTGTATATTTGTTCTAAATGAATAGGGTTCATCAAATATGTAATGTGTTTGAAATGAAGTACTTTGCCTACTGTTACTTAGACGTGAGTGGGAAGGTTAAATTTAACCCCTCCGTTAGTCCAACGCTTTACCTGTCAGTGTTCAAGCTGTGCGTGCTCTAGGGTCCCAACCACTTCAGTCAGCAGGTTATTTTCTCCCTGCTGTAGAGTGCATCACAATATGGAATCTTTCCTGTGGGAAGAGGCATGCATTCCCTAAGTCTGCACACTGGTGGCTATGAGGCAATGACCATTTGATACATGATTGTACCACAGGAGTCTTCTTCTTTCGATTGCTGGCTCCCACTCCATTTCCGACTTGCAGCGGTCCCAGCAAGCATTTGCCTTTCACTCCTTTAGCACTTGCAGAGCCAGTCGGGCAGTACATGGTAATCCTTTCTTTACAACAGATGTGTGGGGAGAAAACATGACTTACTTTTTTCTGCGTACTATTTACTATTTCTCAAGAGGGTTGATTAGCGTAGTCTTCCCTGTTAAGGGCCGCAGTCAGGTCAGAAGCCACATTGGCCTATACAACTTTAGAACACAATCAAGCTCAAATTCTTCTAGGCTTACACAGAGACGTGCTCAAGAGCAATTGATAAGAAATTACATGCAAAAGCCCTAATGGCATGAAGCAGTGATTAAACTGTGCATCACTTTGTATTGTCTAGTGTTTTAAGGCAGTGTGACTGTAAATGTCAGGTGAGCCACTGAATCATCTCTTCTACAACACAAACCTAGTTTGCCAGAAAGCAGGCAACAGCAGTGTGGGGTCTGCTTTCCATATTCTACTTTGCTTTAATGGAAAGCATTTCAGTGAAAGTATTGTGTTGTCTATTTAGTTTGTTTACTTGGCCACTTCAATACTCAGCGCTATTACCGCATTCTGAGTTATAGGTGCCTGGAGGTGGACCAATAAAAGCATTGCGCTTATCCAGAAGAAGACGGCAACCATTGACATTACCTACTGCTGCACAGACTGGAGTGGGAAATAGCAAATGTAACCCCTCTGAAGTCCTACGCTTTTCCGATTGTTGCACAAACTGGAGCGAGAATATATATATATATATATATATATATATATATATATATATATATATATATATATATATATATATATATATATATATATATATATATATATATATATATATATATATATATATATATATATATATATATATATATATATATATATAAAAAACAAGAGTTGCCTCAAATTGAAGGAGTCTCACCCAGCGAGTTTTCACCATTTATTCAAGGAGTAGCGTGAGCCTTCCGTCAGTTAAAAACATCAGTATCTGCGCCAGACGCGTTTCGAGCATGTCCTGCTCTTGATCACTGGCATACGCAGAAGGCAGCAACAGGAAAAGCGCGCCACACCTCAAGGTTGATTTTATCCCCGCCCCGATGGGCGTATACACAAGTGCACCTTGGGCGGCGTAGTTTGCTCAATGTTCATACCCCAGTGGGTCCTGTTGCTGCCTTCTGCGTATGCCAGTGATCAAGAGCAGGACATGCTCGAAACGCGTCTGGCGCAGATACTGATGTTTTTAACTGATGGAAGGCTCATGCTACTCCTTGAATAAATGGTGAAAACTCGCTGGGTGAGACTCCTTCAATTTGAGGCAACTCTTGTTTTTTGTTTATAGCGGCTAGCCCGAGTCGCGAAGGAGTCCCACTGCCCATCAAGCAGGTCCGGTGCATCAGGACATGAGATGCACAGGGAACAACGAGTCTTTGTTCATGGATGCTGTATTTTGCGGAGCACCTACCTGACTGTTGCAGACATCCCCACTTGGTTAAAACATTGGCAGCACGGCTCATGCTACTCCTTGAATAAATGGTGAAAACTCGCTGGGTGAGACTCCTTCAATTTGAGGCAACTCTTGTTTTTTATATATATATATATATATATATATATATATATATATATATATATATATATATATATATATTACCTACTGGCGATAGCCAGTAGGTATATATAGTTAGGATTTTTTTCCTATGGGATTTTTGAAAATTCTATGTCGAATAACTTTGGCGTTTGAGGACAGAATTGGCTGAAATTTTCAGGAAAATGGAACATTTTGTTTCTGAGCAGCCCCTGAAAATTTGGGGGAGTTTCGTAAAGGGGGAGCTGAGAAAAAAGGGGGGTCCCAAAACGTGTTTTTCCCATGCAATTTTCCATAGGGCGGTTGGCCTCACTTTTAGCCTGAACGGCTGAATGGATTTACACCAAACTTGGCAAAATTGTAGGGACTGGTAGCCCGATGTGCCTTTGCTATGTCTCAAGATATAGGCTCCAGTGTTTTTTACGAAAATTTACTTTGAAAAATATATATTGGGCTACATTGGGCTATATATATGTTGGAGCCCAAATGTAGCCCAATGTAGCCCAATGTAGCCCAATGTAGCCCAATGTAGCCCAAAGATGGCCACCAGAGACAAAAAAAAACCAAATGTAGCCCAAATATCAGCCAGATGTAGCCCAACTATAGCCCAATGACAGAATGTCCCAGAGTGTTCTAAAGAACAACTAGAGTGCTAACAGTCCTACTTATTACAAAGGTATGGCACACCTGAAGCCATCTTGATTGGAATAAAGTGGTAACTCTTAAAACATTTAATTTAAAAAGGAACAAAATGAGGGGGTTCATTTTGCCATAGAAAGTATGATTAGCGAATATATGACGAAATCCCGCATACCATCAGTCCGCAAAAAAAATCCCGCATGTACTATTAGGCCACAAATTAAAATAACGAAAACCTTTAGAACGAATATGCCTTTAGCATACACTAAACAACTAAACTACCCTAAACCCTAAAACACTACCCCCAGCATGACCCTACACTACACAAACAGTACAACACTACCCTAAACCCTAAAACACTACCCCCAGCATGACCCTACACTACACAAACACTACAACACTACCCTAAACCCTAAAACACTACCCCCAGCATGACCCTACACTACGCAAACACTACAACACAACCCTAAACCCTAAAACACTACCCCCAGCATGACCCTACACTACGCAAACACTACAACACTACCCTAAACCCTAAAACACTACCCCCAGCATGACCCTACACTACGCAAACACTACAACACTACCCAAAACCCTAAAACACTACACCCCAGCATGACCCTACACTACGCAAACCCTACAACACTACCCTAAACCCTAAAACACTACCCCCAGCATGACCCTACACTACGCAAACACTACAACACTACCCTAAACCCTAAAACACTACCCCCCAGCATGACCCTACATTACGCAAACACTACAACACTACCCTAAACCCTAAAACACTACCCCCAGCATGACCCTACACTACGCAAACACTACAACACTACCCTAAACCCTAAAACACTACCCCCAGCATGACCCTACACTACGCAAACACTACAACACTACCCAAAACCCTAAAACACTACCCCCAGCATGACCCTACACTACGCAAACACTACAACACTACCCAAAACCCTAAAACACTAACCCCCAGCATGACCCTACAATACGCAAACACTACAACACTACCCAAAACCTTAAAACACTACCCCCAGCATGACCCTACACTACGCAAACACTACAACACTATCCTAAACCCTAAAACACTACGCCCAGCATGACCCTACACTACGCAAACACTACAACACTACCCTAAACCCCAAAACACTAGCCCCAGCATGACCCTACATTACGCAAACACTACAACACAACCCTAAACCCTAAAACACTACCCCCAGCATGACCCTACACTACGCAAACACTACAACACTACCCTAAACCCTAAAACACTACCCCCAGCATGACCCTACACTACGCAAACACTACAACACAACCCTAAACCCTAAAACACTACCCCCAGCATGACCCTACACTAAACAACCACCACAACTCTACACTACACTAACACAACACTACACAACACTACACTACACTACACAATCACTAACCCACGAAAAAATTAACACAAACCCACTTACCTCTCTCGTCATCGTGGTTTTCACAACGCAAATGCATTTACCATACATGCCTTTAAAACGTAATTCTTTGTAAAGGCATGCGCGATAAATGCACATGCGTTTTGAAAAAATGCGGGATAATGGTATGCGAGGTCAATGACCTTGCGGGATAATGGTATGCGGACTGAAAGTCCGCGGGATAAAAAATGCAGGAAAATGGCTGCAAACCATGATTAGCAGCAGACTTCCCTGGTGAGCACTAGCTTTACTCTAGTGATCTAATGAGCAACTAGAGTGCTAACATTCAGAATTTATGGCAAATGTGTGACACATCTGAATGCCTTCTTGATAGAACCAAAGTAAACAAGCATTGAAAATGCAATAGCTCTCGCCCTCGTTTAAGTTAAAGCCATTCTGTTTGTAATGAGGTGGCTTTTTAGCTTTGCTTTTATTAGTGTTTTTAAAACTTTCATGTAAATAACATGCATATGTATGCATATATGTATATGTATGCATGCATTTATATTTATATAGATATGCAGATTATATATGTTTATATATGTATATTACCTACTGGCGATAGCCAGTGGGTATATATAGTTAGGATTTTTTCTCTATGGGATTTCTGAAAATTCTATGTCTAATAACTTTGGCGTTTGTGGACGGAATTGGCTGAAATTTTCAGGAAAATGGCACATTTTGTTTCTGAGCAGCCCCTGAAAATTTGGGGGGGTTTCGTCAAGGGGGGGCCGAGAAAAAAGGGGGGTCCCAAAACGCGTTCTTCCCATTCATTTTTCCATAGGGCGGTTGGACTCACTTTTAGCTCGAACGGCTGAATAGATTTACATGAAACTTGGCAAAATTGTAGATATGGTTTGCCCGACGTGCCTTTGCTATGTCTCAATATATGTGCTCCAGTGGATTCTGAGAAATTAACGTTTAAAAAAATATATATATCTGTGACAGCGCTCCGGTTAGCGCCCCGGTTCGCGTACCTGACGCGTAACGGAACTTCGCGAAGCGAAGCTGATTGGCTCTCCGGTGTCTGTCAACATTCTAAACAGTCCGGAGCGGCCGCCATCTTGTCTCTCGGTATGATCGAGAGACAAGATGTGGTGAAAAACGAAGGGGGAAATGAAGGAAAGGGGGCAAGGTAGACCACTCCTGACCCCCTAGGATTGATGAGGGGGATATTAAAGAGCCCCGCGGGGCAAAAAATAATTTTTTTTTTTTTTTTGCAATTTTACGCCGTAGAGGCGCGTCCTGGTACGTGAACCGGGCAGCTCACCGGGCAGCTAACCGGGCAGCTAACCAGCAGCGTAGCTGTCAACATTGTAAACAGTCCGGAGCGGCCGCCATCTTGTCTCTCGGTAGGTTCGAGAGACAAGATGTGGAGAAAAAAGAAGGGGGAAATGAAGGAAAGGGGGCAAGGTAAACCCCTCCTGACCCCCTAGGATTGATGAGGGGGATATTAAAGTCCCCCGCGATTTTTCGCGGTAGAGGCGCTTCCCGGTACGCGAACCGGGCAGCTAACCGGCAGCGTAACGGGAGTCCGCCATCTTGTGTTTTTGGAGCGTCCGATTCGCGTACCGGGTAGCGTCCCGGTAAGCGTAACAAGGGGAAAACCAAGAGAAACAGTAAAAAAAAAAATAAGGGAATAGATTTCCAGCAAACTTGGCAAAATTGTAGGGACTGTTTGTTTGATGTGCCTTTGCAAGGCCTCTAGATATGTGCACGTGTGGATTTTGTCTAATTAAGGTTAAAAAAAATATATATATCTGTAAGCGTGCTCCGGCACGCTTACGTTACGGGTTTTGTTTGCGCTGCAGAGCCGATACGTCACGGTTATGCGACGCGTCATGAGGCGTCTCACGTGGCTACGTGATACGTCACGTAATAAAGAATATATTTTACAGCTATAGATATTAGCTTTTAAAAAACCAATGAAATTCACTGAAAAAACCATAGGTTATAGACCATATAAAGTTAGGAATTTGCATTTACAAAACCTTGAAAATTCACTGAAAAAACCATAGGTTAGAGACCATATATAGTTAGCTGGACATTTTATTGACATAAAACCAACGAAATTCCATATATAGTTAGTTGCACTAACTATATATCGCGCACCCGCAATCCACTGCTGATGATGTCACATATTACATCATTCATGACATGGTCAGTGACATCACTGATGACATCACTGATGACATCTCAAATGACATCACTGATGACATCAATGATGACATCTCAAATGACATCACTGATGATATCATGACACACCAATATCAGTTACTACATACGCACTCACTGATTCCTACGTCTACACACACATTCACTCATTCACCCATACAATCACTCATACATACAGTCACTCATTATTACAACACTATCATATGCACTCATACACCTAGTCAGTCCTGTGAAGAATCAATCACACTTCGATTTCCTCCTCTATACAGTTAAACACAGAACACCATACTTTTCACACATATACTAACATATACTTACTCTCTTATACAATCACTGATACAAGTACACATTGATATGCACAGAGTCACACACCTCCCAGCCAGCCACACACACACTCAGTCTTCCATACATCCACTCATTCTTCAATATGTAAAACATATTTAAACTTTACAAAAACACACAGACACTAGATGATGTCATCAGTGATGTCATTTGAGATGTCATCAGTGATGTCATCAGTGATGTCATTTGAGATGTCATCAGTGATGTCATCAGTGATGTCACTGACCATGTCATGAATGATGTAATATGTGACATCATCAGCAGTGGATTGCGGGTGCGCGATATATAGTTAGTGCAACTAACTATATATGGAATTTCATTGGTTTTATGTCAATAAAATGTCCAGCTAACTATATATGGTCTCTAACCTATGGTTTTTTCAGTGAATATATATATATATATATATATGCATGTATGTATGTATGTATGTATGTATGTGTATATATATATATATATATATATATATATATATATATATATATATATATATATATATATATATATATATATATATATATATATATATATATATATATATATTCAATGAAAAAACCATTGGTTATAGAACATATATAGTTAGGAATTTGCATTTACAAAACCTTATTTTACTCGCATAAAACCATTGAAATTCCATATATAGTTAGATGCGCTAACTATATATCGCGCACCCGCAATCCACTGCTGATGATGTCACATATTACATCATTCATGACATGGTTAGTGACATCACTGATGACATCACTGATGACATCTCAAATGACATCACTGATGACATCACTGATTACAACATCCAGTGACTGTATGTTTCTGTAAAGTTAAAATATGTTTTACATATTGAAGAATGAGTGGATATATAAGTGTCTGGATGAAGGATTTACTAGGTGCATGACTGACTGATTGAGTGAGTGATTAAATGTGTGTCACTGAGTGCATGGGTTAGTGACTAAACTGTTTTAATTTGTGCATCATTATATCTGTTGTTCTACAAACTGCTGCATATGTTGATCAGTAGCTATATGAGTAACGGTATGGGTTATTGATTGGTTGTCCAAGTATTTGTATGGGAAACTGAGTGTGTGTGTATGGGTGGCTGGGAGGTGTGTGACTCTGTACATAGATGTGTGAGTAGTTGATTCACTATATGTATAGATTCAAAAGTACATGTGGAAACAGCTGTATGGGCTGTTGACTGTGCATGAGTGTATTAGTGAGTGAATGGATATCTCAGTGCTACATGTCAAAGTAAGTACATATGTAAAACACAGTACATGTGAGAGGTGACATATATAAATAACTGTGCATAAGAGCCAGTGAATGTGTGAGTGGCTGTATGGATCATTGTGAACATGTATCAGAGATTGTATAAGAGAGTAAAGTAAATATGTGTTAGTATATGTTTGAATAAGTAAGGTGTGTATAACTGTATAGTTGAGAAAATGGAGGTGTGATTGATTTTTGGCATAACTGACTAGGTGTGTGAGTAACTCCATGGATGAGTGACAGTCTGTGACTGTCTGTTTACACTGATTGTATCTAAGGTTATATTAGAGTCTGAAGAGGTTCCTGGTATTATCACATGAATGATATCATCAGTGATGTGATCAGTCATGTCAAATGACATGTTATCAGTGATTTTATCAGTGATGTCATTTGAGATGTCATCAGTGATGTCATCAGTGATGTCACTAACCATGTCATGAATGATGTAATATGTGACATCATCAGCAGTGGATTGCGGGTGCGCGATATATAGTTAGCGCATCTAACTATATATGGAATTTCAATGGTTTTATGCGAGTAAAATAAGGTTTTGTAAATGCAAATTCCTAACTATATATGTTCTATAACCAATGGTTTTTTCATTGAATTTTCAAGGTTTTGTAAATGCTAATTCCTAACTATATATCGACTATAACCTATGGTTTTTTCTGTGAATTTCAATGGTTTTTTAATAGCAAATATCAAAAGCTGTCAAATGTCAAGTACGTGATAGGTAAAAACGTTTCGTATTTATGCACGCTGATGTGCTTTGAACGCTGCCCCCCCCCACTCCCCTCTTTTCTCTTAGTAGTACTCTCTCTTTGCAGATAGTGAACGGTAGTTAACGCAGACCTTTACCCCTGTTGTAATCCGTCGTACCTGCTTGTCTCTCCATTTGATTGATTATTATCCAAGCATTTACTGTTTTACAATTGGTTCTCTTTGGATCATTCTCTATTTACAAACAAGCACAAAGTCGCAATACTCTGTTTAGTCTTTGCAGATAGTGAAAAATCGTGTAAAAAAATAAAAGTAATCGAGCAAAATCAGTAGACCACTAATTCGATCTCTTTTTGACCTCGGTAAAATACAAACATTAGGAACAACCCTTCATGAGAAATACGAAAATAGTGAAATGAACTGAGCTCCACACCATGAGGGCTGCAAGACAGCTCGACTCCGCCACCCACACCGCCCAAAATAACGACAAACCCTATGCAAATATTATAAATATACACAACACACCAGCAAAGAAACAGAGTAAAACATTTTATTAAATAACTATTTACATAACTATTTTATACTTTTTATTGCCCGATCCGGCTAGCTCAATCGATCGAGCATGAAACTCATGCACTGATAGCAAGCGTTGAGAGTTTGTAGAACGATGGCTTTAGATTTTCCACATACGGTGTAGTGGCGCGAACTGGCAGGGGGGGTTTGGATTCTACCCCTTCCCCAAATAAGATTTTCATACGTGAATGTTCGTTCATGCTTTTTGTCCCTGAGTTGCTTCCATGTCACTGCCTTACACAAATGGCATAAGTCCTGGTTGTTGAGTGCCATACTTCAGAGTTCTAAGCAGCTCTTGTAACACTGTTTAAACCTTATTTGCACCTGCTGCAGCTTCACTATTCAAAGTAAGTGGGGTCCATTTGTGGACCTGACTGCATTGGAAAACAATGTGATACGGTGCCTCCCTAAACCGCTTGACGGAGGCCCCCGAGGGGCGGTGAGATGGCGCGGACTGAGAGGGGGCGCTTGGCTCCTGCCCCCTCCCCAAGTCGTGTTGCCCTGGTGAGGCCTGAGATCGCCCCCGGCATAGGCGGCCGGCTCCCGGGGTCCGGCGGAATTTTTTCCCTTTTGAAGAATCTTCCATTCTGGACCTTGTCCCACAATCCGTTTGACCTGAAGACACGCTGTCGTGGGGCGCCCCTTTACCGTTTTAGTTGCCATTCCGCCCGCTTTTGGTACTCTGTGCCTCTTCCGCCATTCAGCTGTTTACCGCCCGCTCTTGCGACTACAACGTCTCGCTCACCATGTAGTTGAGTTGCTCCCGCTCTTAAGATTTAACCGAACTTTTTGGACTGCTGAAAGCGGTTGTATTCCGACCGCTGGTTGGTGGAGACATTTTGACTATATTCTGGACCTGCATTGTCGCGTAATGCGTCATATGACGCAACGCGTTAGCGCACCCGGAAGTGCTCCGGTGCGCAAGGCGCAGCTTCCCGGAAACGATCCAGAGCGCGCCGCGCAGCGCGTAACGTAAGCATAACAGGTCATGTGACTTGTTAATAAAACTTTTCATTGGTTCATTTTACTTTTCTTTTCCTAATGATGTAAGACTAGGTCATGTGACCTACAAATAACACTTTTCATTGGATTAAAACATTTTTTTTCCCAAACGATGAAAGCCCCACCTTGTATCTGGATGTTTCAGACTGAAGCTGGCGTCACCATGAGAGCACCACCATCTCGTAGCTCCGTCGTGGCCATTCCGCAAGCAATCATGGCAGCCGCTCCCCACCGGAAGCCTGCGGGAGTCGACGGCCCCCAAGACTTTTGTACAATCTTCAAGGCTGAGGGGACGCTTTCGAGAATGGAACCCAAGCCCTGGCAGACAAGCGTCCAAGTTCCAAGGTGTCCCAGGGCCATTTTACTGGACCAGGCCCAAATCCGAAGAGCCGGCCGCCATTTTAAGAGTCCTGTGGAAGCCGCCTATCGCTGCACCGCAAGAGTGGGAGCAACTCAACTACATGGTGAGCGAGACGCTGTAGCCGTAAGAGCGGGCGCTAAACAGCTGAATGGCGGAAAAGGCACAGTGTACCAAAAGCGGGCGGAATGGCGACTGAAACGATAAAGGGGCGCCCCACTACAGCAGACAAGCCTCCGCCATGTGCTTCAAAACTGCATATGTATCTCGTGATATCAAGGTTGGGCAACCAGTACACAACAAGCAGTTACGAGTCCCATTTACACCGGCACCATTTTGGGCGCGGCCGGGCAGGTCCAGGATCTACTGAAACATAACAAATGAGGCTGACGTCTCTGAAGCAGTTGACGAACAGCAGGACATAGCAAATAAACATGAACTCTCTAAAGCTGTTAACTCACTGCAGGACAAAACAAGTAAACCTGAAACCTCTGGAATAATTGTCGCTCAAAAGAACAACACACAAAACTCTGTAGAGCCTGAAGAAAAAAAAACAGAAGGGCACTGTAGTTTCAGACACACTTAACACTAATGACTAAACAAAGATATCGTCTGTTTATGAAGCAGTTATCATCTTCACAGAATTGACAAAGAAGTGTACAGACACCAATGCTATTAAGAAACACAAGGAAATCCTAACGCATCAGCATTCTCGGAAGAGGTTGACACAGATGACATCTTAAGGAACAAAGAAAGACCTGTTCACTCTTGACACCCCAGGTGCTGTGTATGTTGCACTATAGTGCTGCATCGAGAAAACGGACAACCCTATTGATGTGGATTTTTCATTATTGATTATTGTAAAGAAATGGCGACTCCCCCCTTTAGCAGATTAGCTAAATGTTTGCGTAATTTAGGCATAAAAGTTATATTATTGTTGTTGTTGTTGTTATCGTTATAGTTCTGGTTAATTTCAAAAAATGGTTAAATATATTTACAATTTTTGTTGCGTTCGTTATATTTAAAAGTTAATAAAGTTTTAAAATCTAACTTTGTTGGAGTACTATATATCTTTAAAAAATCGGGTGAATGGGGCCTTGAATCGGGTTATTGTCATGTGTGGGCTTTGCAAGTGTACTGCTACAAGATCGGACATTTCAAACTCAAATGCACGTTCTTTTTCTTACCTTTCCGAAGCATGGAGCGCAATAGCAGGCAGAGAAAGGGTGATGCACGTGTTGAACACTGCCTGGCCTGGCAAGTTGCTGGCAGTGCCCCCCCGCCCGCTCCTGAAAGAGGGCACACACACACCGCCGCCCCGAGTACTTCACAAATCTTTAAAAGACCATGCACTTGTTCATGAGGCTTAAATGGTTTATCACCCCTTCTAGAACCCCTGCATCGACCCTCTGACGTTTCCTGGAAGAATTAGCACGTAACACAATACCAAGCCCTGTCAGCTGAAACCCCCGAGAAATCATGGGGCATATTATCAAGGGGGTTTATTTCCGCTTTTTTGGCTTTAAAAGCCAAAAAAAAAAGAGATAAAATTATCTCCCTATTACCAAGCTGTCTCTAACACCAGTTAGTGACAGCTAAAAGGAGATAGCGACCATCTTGGGCCCTGCTTTGCATATCAGTGATATTTATCACTAATGACATGCAAAGTGGGCGTGCCAAGATTTTAGCGACTGGAAACAGTCCCTAACCATCGCTATCTCCAAAACCTAACACCTGCCCTGAGCAGTTTTAGCCATGTTATCCAATGGGAAGTGGATAACATGGCTAAGAGCATTTGCTGGATAATGCATGAATATCGCTGACTTTTCAACGATATTCATGCATTGCGGCCGTTTTTTATCGCATTTGCGATAAACCTGGCTAATAGCAAGGTTTATGTGCGATAAAATTCGCCGATGTGCGGCGATAATTTTTGTCTCTAAACAAGTTAGAGACAAAAATTATCGCTAGTTGTTGGTAATATGCCCCCGGGTTTTTCCTTGCTGGAATCGGGAAGCGAAAGACTAGCACTGAAATCAGTAGTCTCACGCCTGAATCGGGAGGGTTGGCATGTCTGGATACTCTACAGCTGGGGCCATAAACTACATCCGCAGGGCTAGGTGATAGCCTGGGTCCGGCCTGGACAATCGGACACAGAGGAAGAGGAGTGTCAGAGGGTGCGTTAGTGAATAGGGTGAAAGAGAGGTGTCGGGCGGGCACAGGGTGTGATTCTCAGAGAAGAGCAGCGCAGATGGGGGGAAGTATATGGCCCATGCATGAGAGAGAGAGCGGGGGTGACCAGTGCGTGGGGGAGATGCTTGCGAGGGTGGGGAGCCATGCTGAGGATCGGCGGCGTGCAGAGAGTGGCCCTGGTCAAGGCATCTAAAATGGCTGCCGTGCACGACAAAATTGTGGCATTGGACAAAAACGCAAAATGGCGCAGACAATGTTTATCAATAAGGATTCATTTATAACTAAATATTTACTCGCAGTGACAAAATGGTGGTCAACACTTCCTGATTTCCATCGAATCGAACGTTAACAAACGTCACGCAGCAAAAAAAAAAAAAAAGCTCACGCACAGAGCAGTTTTTAGACATGTTATCCAATGGAAGGTGGATAACATGGCTAAGAGCATTTGCTGGATAATGCATGAATATCGCTGACTTTTCAGCGATATTCATGCATTGTGGCCGATGTGCGGCGATAATTTTTGTCTCTAAACAATTAAAACGAAGCACAAAATGGCGAATTCCCGTTTCGCTACCAGTTTGCGGCCCAGTTCGCGGCCCGTGAAGCGCTTCTACCGTGAAAAATCATTTTTTTTTTATTTTCCCCACGGGACCCTTTAATAACCCCAACAACATTCCTAGGGGGTCAAGAGGGGTATACCTTGCCCCCTTTCAATAAATTCCCCCTTCGTTTTTCACCTCTTCTTCTCTCTCAATCCTACCGAGAGATAAGATGGCGGCCGCTCCGGACTGTTTAGAATGTTGACAGACACCGGAGAGCCAATCAGCTTTCTGCGCGCAAAGTTCCGTTTCGCGAAAAGTAAGCGGACCGGAGCGCAGCCCGGAGCGCTGTTACAGATATATATCTTGTTTTGAACGTTAATTTCTCAAAAACTACTGGAGCACATATATTGAGACCTAGCAAAGGCACATTGGGCTAACAGTCCCTACAATTTTGCCAAGTTTCGTGCAAATCCATTCAGCCGTTCGAGCTAAAAGTGAGTCCAACCGCCCTATGGAAAACTCAATGTTAAAAACGCGTTTTGGGACCCCCCTTTTTTCTCAGCCCCCCCTTGACGAAACCCCCCCAAATTTTCAGGGGCTGCTCAGAAACAAAATGTGCCATTTTCCTGAAAATTTCAGCCGATTTCGTCCACAAACGCCAAAGTTATTAGACATAGAATTTTCAAAAATCCCATAGGGAATTAATCCTAACTATATATACCTACTGGCGATAGCCAGTAGGTAATAGGGTAACATATATATATATAGGGATATATATATGTATATATATATATATATATATATATATATATATATATATATATATATTTATATATATTCACAGGAATAATTATAGGTTTTAGGAACGTTATAGTTAGTTGGACATTTCACTCACACCCAAACGATAGAAATTCCGCTGTTATAGTTAGTTGAGCTAACTATAACTTGTGACCCCACAATGCACTGCTGATGATGTCACATATTACATCATTCATGACATGGTCAGTGACATCACTGATGACATGATGACATCATCCATTGCAAGAACAAAAAATGGAGGGAGAGGAAGGTTAAACCAGACCAGGTCGGCCTCCAGTCAGTATACACAATACAGGAACCCACTGTGAAGGGTTCAGAGACCTGGTTGGTGTTTTTGGTTACTGCTTATTAAGTCAGTGTGTACCAAGAATGTGAGAAAGAAAAATTTCTTTCTAGAGTCCCCTCACTCACCGGGGTTGCCCCACGGTGACATGCTTCATCATTGGGGCCATCCCAGTTCTCTACGAAAAGAGGCGTGCTGCGACAAGACGACTACGCAGGAGCACTTGTTTGTGAGATGACTATGTGTGGTGTAAGTGTGGTGATGATGGAGTGGGTGTGTAATTAAAAATACTGTGCTAGTGGGCCTCAACAATTTATTTTGCTCCTAGTGTGGTATAAATTAAAAAGGGGTAACACTGTATTCCAACTTTTAAATTGAGCTAGATCAGTGTTATGGTCGACATGTTTCAAGCTCCCCCAGGCTTTTCATCAGGACCATACAGGGTCCAGCCCTGTATTTCCACTCCTATATTCTAATGAATAGGTGTTTTAAAATAAATGCTAGTTATTATGTTATACGCTGTTAATAATAAAACATGCGTGTTTTATATACATACGGTTTGTGTATAACTGTACAGGTGAGTAAATAAAAGTGTGATTCATTATTTTCATTACTGACTAGGTGTGTGAATAACTCTATGAACGAGAGGTGGTGTCTGAGTGTCTGTATGGATATGTGACTGGATATGATAATGCTGTATTGATGGCTGATTGTATGTATGAGTAACTGTATGGGTGAATGAATTGATGTGTGTGTAGACCTAGGAATTAGTCAGTGGATATGTACTAACTGGTATTGGTCTGTTCATGGTTTAAAAAAATATAGTCTGTATTTTAAAGTGGGTGTATCACGTTTTATATTAAGATCTGATGAGGTGCATCAGATTGTCACGTGGATGATGTCATCAGTGATGTCATCAGTGATGTCATCAGTGATGTCACTGACCATGTCATGAATGATGTAATATGTGACGACATCAGCAGTGCATTGCGGGGTCGCGAGTTATAGTTAGCTCAACTAACTATAACAGCAGATTTTCGATCATTTTGTATGAGTGAAATGTCCAACTAACTATAACGTCCCTAAAACCTATGTTTTTTTCTGTGAATTTCTACGTTTTTTTAAATGCTGATTCCTAACTATAACGTTTGTAAAACCTATGGGTTTTTCAATGAATTTCAAAGGTTTTTAAATGCTAATTTCTAACTATAACGTACCTGAAATCTATGGTTTTGTCAGTGAATTTCAAAAGGTTTGTAAATGCTAATTTCTAATTATAATGTTCATTAAACAAATCTTTTTTTCGGTGTTTTTGTAATTATCATCCCATTCTCAACCTGGTGAAAACTGCAAATCTCACAATTCTTCCAATCGATACCTTCCGCCAACAAAATCGCCACAAACGAGAGCCGCAACCAACGCTAATGATATGCAAAGTAGGCGTTCCCGTGCAAAAAAAACGAAGGGTGTGCGTAGTGCTCTGCTTCGTCCACGGAGTGTACATAGTGTTGCCTACTTCGTGATTCGCAAACTAGGCGTAGTAGGCAACACTACGCACACACCATGGTGGAGCGAAGTTGCCTGCCACCCGCCTCCCTCCCGCCCTCTTGTGAGGTTCCTGTGCATGCGCATTTGTCAGGAAGAAGTCAGCGTGAAACTAGGAAGAAGGAGCCCTGGGACGCCGCATGTCAGGTAAGACGTTTTAAATAATTTCACAATGTTTTAAATCATTTGGAGGGCATTTACAAGAGTGCGGGAGGGATGCGGGCGGCGCATAGTGGGGCTACGCGAAGTGTGTGGGTGGGTGTACATATCCCCCCACTTCGTGGTGCTTCGCATAGCCCCACTATGCCCACTACTCCCAGGTTTAAAAAAAATACAAAAACACCACTTTCCCATATTTTCAACAACCAGGCAAATCTGCAATGCGATCCAAAAAGCAGAAGATAAGCCGACCTACCAGTAACAAATTAACATCAACATTTAACTGGTGTAAGGAGGTCGACTATCTAATGCGTGAATTAGACCCAACTCACAGCCACATCTAAAGACCAACACGTGATAGAGCTACTGATCATGCAGCTAAGACACCCAACAAGGCCACAACACCCAGCGCCACCACCACCAGAACCTCCCCCCTGGACCAACCCCCGCTACTACCACTGAGGCAGCGAAAACAGGACAACGGACCTTCCCAAAATACCATGGCCCCTCTGCAGCACAATGGCTAAATGTTGGGAGATGTGGCAACCAACTATATATGAAGAAGGCAAGTCACCGGTCAATAATAATGCACACAATGCCAAGTGTAACGCTGATGTGCTGCACATTCCTCACTATGCAAAGCACAAACCTCTCCATGTGGAGATATACTGTTGATACTTGTAGTGTAGTGCACAGTGGACGCAACCATGTTACCTCAGGCAGTGGGAAAGATCTTGGTCATGTAGCTGTGTTGTACCCCCCTGGAAGCAGAAGCAGAGAGGGCTGGTCCAACGTACGCCACTCCAGCATAGGATGCTGAATAAATAGGCCAGGCCCTGGGCGTGGTTCACTTATGGGAAGACCAACGAGTCTGCAGAGCGGCTGCCCTCATCCTGGCATGTGGCTGCCGCAATGACTGCGGGCCTCCTCAACACATGCCCCCTGCGAACCCAGCGGCACAGCACCGCAGACTTATATCTGTACCGACTACTGTCTTCCATCTACACTGCCGGTAGCAGGGTTCACAATTTGAATTCAGCCTTGATTTATTAATTGCACAGAGAAGTGTACTCAATGTCCTTGGATTTTGTCAAGAAGAGTGACAAAAAGCATTTCTTGATGTCAATGCTAACTACTGCCTTCAATCTACACTGTGGACAGCAGGGCTCACAATTCAGATACAGTGGCGAATGGAGATGATGCTGTCCAGTTCGGAAGACATGTTGCTCCCAGTGCGGCCCGCCGGGACCATGCATCATCGCAGGATGTGCACACACTGTGTGCTTCAGGTGCTAATAACTTCCTGCACCATAAGTCATCTCCACGTGGCCTTATCAAGGCAAGACATTGCTTCCAGTGCAGCTCGCCGGGACCACGTATCATCACAGGGTGCTCACATGCCGAGTACTCCAAGGTGGCACTAACTGTGCAACTCAACGCCACGTAGCTGTGCGCCCATCCTTACTGCTGCTTGCACCCTACACTGGGGTTACACGGTTCACAATTCAAGATTAATAGCAACGCAAATTGTGTAAGAGACTTTAATGGGTTAAGAAGACCAAATGCTACCAATCTGTGCAGCTCAAGTCAACGTCACCTGCCTGTTAGAATTTGCTGACAGCTGCCTCCGATCTACACTGTGGAAGACCGATAGCACTGGTGCCAACTAACCCTATTCAATGCAAGCCGATCCCACATGTGTAACTGGTACCTGAGTCCTGAATGACAGCGACCCCAACTTTTTGGCAGCAACCACAGCAACAGACTCCCTTCAATCAGTGAAGAATACTTGCATATGGAAGGCCAGCGACACATGGTGCCACTGAACCTGTACTACGCAGGCCGGTGGGGCCACCAATGTATGCACGTGGCTATGGGCCCTTGCTCACCGCTATCTCTGACCTACTCTGTAGAAGACCGTCGACACATGGTGCCACTAACCATCTTCAACACAAGCCAATCCCACATGTGCAACTATGTCCTGAGTCCTGAATAGCAGTGACCCCAACTCCATGAGACAATTACAGCAGCAGACTCCCTTCAATCAGTGAGACATTTTGCGATATGGAAGACTGACAACACATGCTGCCACTAACTCTGTTCAACACAAGGCAATCCCACATATATAACTGTGTCCTGAGTCCTGAATGGCAGTGACCCCAAGTCCGTGGCTGTGACAACAGCACCAGACTCCCTTCAATCAGTGAGGCATATTTCCATATGCAACGGCGGCGACACCTGATGCCACTAACTCTCTTTAACACAAGCGGATCCCACATGTGTAACTGTGGCCTGAGTCCAGAATCACACTGACCCCAAATCTGTGGCAGCGACCACAGCACCACACTCCCTTCGATCAGTGAGGCATATTTTGATATGCAAGGCCGGCGACACATAGTCCCACTAACCCTCTTTAACACAAGCTAGTCCCACATGTGTAACTGTGTCCTGAGTCCTGAATGGCAGTAACTCCAACTTCGTGACAGTGACCACAGCACCTCACTCCCTTCGATTAGTGAGGAGTATTTACAGATTGAAATCTGCTGACAAGTGGTGCCACTGAACCTGCACTATGCAGGCCGGTGGGGCCACCAACGTATGCACATAGCTCTGGGCCCTTCCTCATCGCTACCTCTGGCCTACACTATGGTCAGCAGGCCTCACAATTCAGATACAGTCCTGATTCCACATGACGCAGTCCAGTAGGCAAGACACATTGCTCCCAGTGCAACCCGTCCACATCAAGCATCATCACAGGCTCATACAGACTAAATGCTTCTGGTTCCACTAACACTATTTAGCACAAAGCAATCCCACATGTGTAACTGTGTCCTGAGTCCTAAACGGCAGTGACACCAACTTCATGGCAGCGACCACAGCACCAGACTCCCTTCAGTCTTATTTGTTGGTCTTTTCTTTAAATACATTTTTTTCTAGGTAAATGTATACATGACTAAGATTCTTCTTTCTCCAACTGCACAAGGACACTTCCGGGCCCAAGAAGGTTGTTGGGGGTATGTTGGTAATGTGTGAAGTGGGTACGTTACCAGCTAATGTGGGGAGAGGGTGTGTCAAAGGGGTATCACTCACAGAAAGAACTCCAATATATTTTCAAAAATGCCTCGGACAGATGCCAACTGACGGACTGAACCACAAAATGGTTTTTTTACTACTTATGTTGTTTGAGTTATGAACAGTTCGGACCCAGGCTCGCAGAGGGATGGCACCGGCCTGTCCACTCGACTCCCAGATGCAGTACTACGAGCAGTCTGCGTCATTGTGTCTATCCCTGCCCTGTTCCGTCGTGCGCTGTGCCTCTCCACACCACTCCGATTACATTCCAACGTTGGCCCACATAGCTACCTGTTGCAGGCGTACCTGCTGTTGGTGTGCAGGTCAGTGGTCTACTTATCAACATCTCACGGCCACTCCCTGAGGGCAGGTTTGCACACACACCACACCCATCCTGCACATCTAACACAGGCCATGTGACCACGCAAATATAATAGATCGACAACGTCACATCCTTTAATGCCTTTGCTGACTCGCTTGTTTATGAAAAAATAAATTGTGACAAAAAAAATGATTTACCTTTTCGGTTGTTTTCTGTGTGACTCTCTCTAGTTCTTATTACTGTTATTTGCTGGTATCCACCATGGTGTTAAATTTTGGAGCACTTATCACAGGAATACAGGCAATCTCTGCAGTTTGCACCAATTTCCGAATACTGTGTTAGATTTATCTCAACTTTAGTTGCATTAAAGTGCTGATAATGAAATGCAGTATATCCGTTCCATCCAAAAAGACACGAGGTGCACCTTTGCGATTTATTCTAAATACTAAATTTCTGTATTAAATTGCACTGAGGTAGTGCCTGCACTTACAGTGTACACACAAAATCAATGAAGAAATCTCATTGTATTTATATTGATTAGGAATAGTGCGTCAGGTGCTGAGTCTTGACGGGATACACTGCCCAGTTTGTATATTTTTCTGCACACAAAAAAAATTACATCACAACTTTCACAACTGCAATGCGAAATTCATTCCGGCGATAACCCACGTTACCACCAGGAATTTTACAGCTGCTTTCTGCTGGTGTTACGCAGGACAACTACCTGTAGCAAGAAAGGAAACACAGCCAAGAGCCACACCAGAATACCCACAGGTGCCATAGAGTAAATGCGCACAATACAGGGATACCCATGAGGGTCACAAGACTCATCACAACAACTCCAGGACCCCCAACGCCCCCAAAATCCGCATTTGAGCAAGTGTGTCCATGTGGTCAATGTGTTAGCATGATAGGCAACATCACATTGTGCTGTTTTCAGCAGTCGTACCATGTACCATGTCATCTCGACGTTGGCAATGACCCTGGATATGTAGCTACGCACACATCCTCCTGCAAGCACAAAACACGTCTGCTGGTCCGGCGTACACAGGTCAGTGCAGGGGTGTGCCTATTTGGCAAGGGAAACGGGGTGTCACGGACATGTCCGTGTGCAGGAACTCCGGTAAGTGTGTCTCTGTGTTCTGGTGTGGCCTGCCACAAGGGCCGCAGCAGATGATGTTGTAAAGTGGGATACACCACCACCAAACGGCACTCTCATGGTGTCGTTCGAATGCCACAGGACGTGCCGGAATAGGCATTACAATGCTGTGCCGTACGAGTGCGTGGGATACAACAGTGCACAGTACAAAAGTGTGGGGGCTCGTGGGAGGGAGGGGCAGCTGTTCGGCAACGTAACACACAGTGAACCTGCCCATGTGCCACGTGCTGGACATCTCATCCATGATGACCATGGTCGCAGACATCCCACAACAACCATGACCGTCCTTTGTACACATCCTGTATGAATGCAGCGGGTTTTTCACTGCTATGCTCGTTCAGAGTTGTGATGTTGCCAGGTTGTGTGACTTATGCTCCTTGTTGGTGTGTTTCATTTTGGCTATTGTTTGTCTATACTTGTGCTGTACTTCATTGTACATGTGTGCCATTGTGCCCATCTCCCCCCGTCCCCCACTCCCTGCTTCTTCCTCTTCCTGGTGCTGTTTCTATAATTTTGTTCCTCCACACATAAAGACATGGAAAGAACAAATTAGAATACTTCCTTGATTCTTTTATGTTTCAAAACTTCTCTCTATTAGTTTCATTTTAATTTTCCAAATAAACAGTTTTTTTCATATTCAACGACACATCGAAGTCAGCAGTGCAACATATTCTATCAACACACTTTCTAGAACATTCTACAACACGTGCAAGTTAAAAGTTCATCAAATTTTTAAACCTAACAATATATTTTTGCAACATTTTCTCGAACATTTAACGGCACGTGCAGGTTAAAAGTTCACGATTGTTTTAAGTTCGAACAGTGCCTTCCAAATGCAAGTAGCAGATGTGGTTGAGTTGAGCACATTTTATCCTATAACATGTACTCCACGTTCAAACTGCTTTTTCTTAACCAATCACAAACATGCTTTTCCACAAAACGAATGTGCACCCTACTTTTTTCATCTCCCAATCAGGTATCGTTTTGTATGTGAAAAAAAATGAGTTCCCCATCTTTAAACATATCTCTTATTCCCCAAAGGAACTGCATGAGCTATAGACATCTTTCCATGCCTTCCAGCCATACCTTCAAAATGCTAATGTGGATCATAGATCATAGCTATGTTTTCGGGCGCAAGAGGCCTAGGTTTACAAAATGTGGACATTAAATGGTTTGCACAGAGAGGCTTGAAGTGGCACCAATGGTTGCCTTTGGTTAAAACCTGTTTGCATCTCCAACACCCTGACCTCATGATTGTGCACTGTGGTGGAAGGGACCTAGGCACATTGACTGGGGTAGGTTTGGAAATGCTTATAAAGGACACCATTGGACAATTGAAGTTACTTTTGCCTCAAACTGTCTTTGTATATTTCAATATATGCCAAAGACAGAAGTGGAAAGGGTAAACACAATTTTGTCCTCAGATTGTAAAATCTAGGAAGAAAGTCAACAAAGCTGTACCTGCATTCCTCAGGGACCACAAAATGGGGTCCATCTACAACAACAACATACGTATTGATATGGCTGATATCTACAGAAGTAATGGAGTACACTCCACAGATCAGGGAAATCGAGTTTTCCTGAATAACTTGAAGCTGTGCATCCGCACTTATATGTAGCTCCAACTAATGAACACAAGGGCTCTTTTTAGAGCCACCCTATAACTTACAACTTAGGCCCGCTATTTTAGGACAAAGCAACAGCAACTCCCGGACCCTCGCTAAAATGTATTCTCCACACAGCCGTGCACAGCAGCCACACCATCTGACTTAGCAGCACAGAGCTCTCGCTTTGATCACCGGCTCTACTCACCCATAGGGGTCAGTACATTGCGCTTTACAACTACCGTATTGATTTACCTTTGCACTCCCTATACAACACTACCTAAGCACCATATACAAGTTGGACAGGTGTGGCACAGCTCCCAGGGCATATGACTTCACAGCATAGCACACACAGTTTAGGCTCACAGTTTCATCCCAGAGTCCAGCAGCAGCTCTATTTAGCAGCAAGACACTCTAGGTAATACCTCACTTAACTTCCGTACCCAGCACTTTCAGACCGGTAGTGGTCAGTAGTTCAGCGACTTTACCCCAACTTCTTCAGCAGCTCAGCTTATGCCCCCAGCGCCATCAGAGCCGTAGGAGTGAGTAGTTTGCACTTAACAAATGCCAAATTGATTTGATACGTGCAAATTTACCTTCGCACTCCCTGTATAACACCCCCTAAGCACCATACACAAGTTACAGTGTTCGAATCAAAAGTTCATCCGAGTAGCTATAACTACATGCTCGCACTACTTGGACAGATGTGGCACAGCGGCCAGAGCACATGACTTCACAGCATATGACACACAGTTTGGGCTCATGCTTTCATCCCCGAGTCCGGCAGCAGCTCAGCTTAGCAGCATGAGACTCTAAACAGTACCTCCCATATTTTCTTTACCCCAAGACTTTTAGACCCGTACGGGTCAGTAGTTCGTCCTAGTAGGTATAAATACATGCTGACACCACTTCCACAAGTGCAGTGCAGCGGCCACGGCACAAGACTTCACAGCATAAGACACACAATTTGGGCTCATGCTTTAATCTGCGAGTCCCGCACCAGCTCACGTTAGCAGCATCAGACTCTAGGCAATACCTCACTTAATTTCCGTAGCCCATCACTTTCACACCGGTAGGGGTGAATATTTCAATTAACACCCCCTCTATAGCACACCCTAAACACCCCATAGAGGTTACAGTGCTCCTACCCTCCTCTTTCCCACTTTTTTCACCCTTTTTTCTTTACTTACTTCAACGGAATCACAAAATGGTGGCCAACACTTCTTAGTTGCCACTGCTCGCAGCCAGGCCCGGACTGGGCACCACAACCGGCCCTGGCAAAGTGCTCAGCCGACCCCCCCTCCCCACGTGGTGGAGGTGCGGCCGAGCTCTTTGTCGGGACTAGTTTTTGGCTCATTATTGGTACAGGGCCGATTTTGCAGCTATGCTACAAAAACGGCCCTGTGACAAAACGGGCCCTAGGTGCCCAAAACCGGCCCCCCACCTGTGCGGCGCAACAGGGGATTGCCTGGTGCCCGCTATGGCCAGTCCGGCCCTGCTCGCAGCCAATCAGCAGCAAGCTCGTGCTTGTAACGCCTCAGCCAATCGGATGGCTGAATTACCAAATATTGATATCTGTAAATTTAGATATTTCTCGAAAACTACTGAACAAATTTACACCAAATAAACAAAAGCGTGCTTTCTAGACTAAGACCCTTCTCCCTGCCAAATTTGGGCTAATTCCGTTCACCGGTTCGACCTATAGTCTTGTCTAAAATTTCCTATGGAAATTTACATGGAGGAAACATGTTTTGGGACCCCCTTTTAGCACAACCCCCTTGACCAATCACCCCAAACTTTCAACATAGGAGTGATATGAACAAAGAATTTGTTTTGAAAATTTCATGAAGATTAATCAATCGACGCTAAAGTTATAAGCAAAAACAAAAATGTTCTTGTTCTGGAAACTTGGTCCTAACTATAATTACCTGCTGGCGACCGCCAGTAGGTAATATATTCACATGCACATATATGTATATGCCACACAATGTATATAAACACACTGCCAGCCAAGCACCAGTCCATGCAAACCACCAGCCAAGCACCAGTCCAGGCACACTGCCAGCCAAGCACTAATCCAAACACACCGCCAGGCATGCGCCAGACCACGCACACCACCAGCCAAGCACCAGTCCACACACGCCGCCAGCCAAACGCCAGTCTTGGCACACCACCAGCCAAATGTCAGTCCACGCACACCGCAGCCAAGGGCCAATCCACGCACACTGCCAGCCAAGCGCCAGTACAAACACACTGCCAGCCAAGCGCCAGTACAAACACACTGCCAGCCAAGAGTCAGTACAAACACACCGCCAGCCAAGCGCCAGTCCACGCACACCACCAGCCAAGCACCAGTCAAGGTACACCACCAACCAAGCACCAATCCAAACACAACGCCAGCCAAGCACCAGACCACACACACCACCAGAAAATCGCCACTCTACGCAAACCGACATCACATTTAGGATTTATTTTTATATAAATAAGAAAACACAAAGAAATTGCAAATTGATACAAATCACAACATAACAACTAAAACTAAATACACTACACAAATGCCAACGCAAAAATTATTAAACATTAGAGGCCAGGCAGTTCACTTTACCACTCATAGATGCTCCCAAAAATTATTTTGCGTGTGGTACATTCTAAAACAAGCAGGCACGCACAGCCCAGGGTTAGAAGGACACTCGGGCAGTACATACAAACCTCCTTCAACAAACTCTACATCTCCTACTGGAAAAGTCTTTTGAGGATGTAGGAGGAATGTGATCAGGAAAGTAGCGATCTTTCAATCTAGCAACATCCTCCACCACGCCAACTCTAGGAACACTTGCCTGTTCCACTAAAACAAGGCTGCCTATTAAAGACTCCTGAATCTTTACAAAAGTAATCTTTGACTCAGGACAAGATTCCTGGAACACAACAAAAGCATTAAAGGTTGCCAAGTGGAAAAGATGGATAGCCAACTTCTTGTACCAAATGTAAGCCTTACGAAGAGCAGCATACTGTTCCAACCTCTGATCTACTCTGTCAACACCACCAATGTGCCTTTTATAGTCTTAAATGCACACAGGTTTGCGCGCTTCAGCAACCTCACCCCATACAGTCACCGGTTCAGTGCTTTCATCATGGATGGTAGTCAAAATGTAGACATATTTCCTGTCTGAAAACTTCACAGCTAGACAAACAAGTTCTTTTGGGAAACCTTTACGGTTACAGCGGATTGTGCCACAAGCAACAGTGTCTACTTTGGCCAATTCCCTGAACAACCGCACACCAGTGTAGAAGTTATCTACATATAAATGGTGGCCTTTTTTAAATAATCCTCTACCAAGTTCCCACACAATTTTCTCAGTCACTCTAAAAGTGGACGGACAGCCAGGGGGGTTAATCTTGGATTCCTTACCGGTGTACAGCCTGAAATTATAGACATATCCAGTCCGACTGTCAAACAGCATATACAGCTTAATTCCATAACGGGCCCTCTTACTAGGAATGTATTGCCTAAAAACCAAGCGGCCCTTGAACAACACCAAAGACACATCCACTGCAATTTCTTTCCCTGGAGCATAGATCTCAGAAAATCAATCAACAAAGTGATCAATGACAGGCCGAATCTTGAAAAGACGGTCATAATCAGGGTGATCTTGTGGCAAAGCTAAACCATTATCGACAAAATGCATCATCCAAAGCAGAAGCAAATACCTATCATGATTATGACTGCCCAAAATATAGGCGCGCCAAAGGTAAGCCCGTCTGTGCTCGTCCGCGCCTGGACCGCGCCTAGCGCCAGACCCCCTGGCCCCCGCAAAAACCATCCCACCCGCCAAACGTACGTTGCCGCCACCCTCACTGCCCTCAACACAGGCAGACTCCCCGACTGCAACCGAGCCACCCCAGGATGCACCCACGGACCCTTCACCTGCCAATCCTGCAAGTTCTGCTGCATCAGGACCTACACCGCATCCACACACGCCAAGCAGAGCTCCAACAACAACCACCTGTAGTGCATCCTGCTCATCACCCGCTCGGTCCACAGACAAGCCATTGAACTATGGAACCTACTCGACACCACAACTCCGGACGTCGCCTTCCTCACGGAAACCTGGATGAACGCCTCATCAGCGCCCGACATCGCCATAGCCATCCCGGACGGATACAAGATCATCCGAAGGGACCGCATCAACCAAACAGGAGGAGGCATCACCATCGTCCGCAAGAACACCTTCTGCATCACAACTAGCCCCGACAACACCCTCACAGCCGCCAAACACCTTCACTTCCAGATACACACCGACCCCAAGACCACACTCAGAGGCACCCTCATTTACAGACCCCCTGGACCCCGCACACAATTCAGCGAAGACATCGCTGACTTTGTCAGCCCACACGCCCTCCCCTCCGATGATTATATTCTCCTAGGGGACCTCAACTTCCACTTGGAGAATAACAACGACAACAACACCACCACCCTTCTGGACAACCTCACCAATCTCGGACTCAAACAACTGGTGAACACCCCTACCCACTACACCGGACACACGCTCGACCCAATCTTCTCCTCCAGCAAGCACATCTCCTTCAACCACTCCACGGGACTCCACTGGACAGACCACAGCTGCGTCCACTTCAGCTTCAGAAAGACCACGACCCATCACCACCCACAACAGGTCCCCCGCAGATGTTGGAACTAAATTACCACCGACCAGCTCACCACATCACTGAACCAGGACCCTCCTGCCAGATCAACAAACCCCAATCAAGCAGCCAACAACCTCGCACAGTGGATCACCAACTGTGCTGACGACCTAGCACCCCTGAAAAACCGCCCCAACAACCCAGGAAGCAAAAAAGCCTCCTGGTTCAACAACAACCTCAAGAACTCCAAGAAGAACTGCTGAACCCTCGAGAAAGCCTGGCGAAGAAACCCAACCACAGACAACATGACCGCCCTCAAGCACGCCACCCGTAAACACCACCAACTGATCCGCACCATCAAGAAATTAGCATTCAAGGACCGACTAGACAACAATGCCCACAACAGCAAGGAACTCTTCAGTATCGTCAAAGAGCTCACCAACCTTAGCGCCGACAACAACGACATCACTCCCTCACAAGACCTCTGCGACTCCCTCATCTCGTTCTTCCACAGCAAGATCGCAGACATACACAACAGCTTCGGCGATCAGACCACTCCCCCAACCACAGAACCGAAGCCCCCCACCACCACCCTCCGCGGCTGGACCCCGATCAGCACCGAAGAAACCATCCGCACGATGAACACCATCCACTCTGGATCGCCAACCGACCCATGCCCCCACCACATCTTCAACAAGGCCGACACCGTCATCGCACCCCAACTCCGGGACATCATCAACTGCTCCTTCAACACCGCTACCTTCCCGGAAAGCTGGAAGCATGCCGAGCTCAGCGCCCTCCTGAAGAAACCTTCAGCAGACCCCACCGAACCTAAGAACTATCGCCCCATCTCGCTCCTCCCATTCCCCGCCAAAGTCATAGAGAAGACCGTCAACAGTCAGCTCGCCGCCTTCATCGAGTCTAACGGTTCCCTCGACCGCTCACAGTCCGGCTACCGAGCCAACCACAGCACCGAAACCACCCTCATCGCAGCCACAGATGTCATCCGGACCCCGCTCGACAATGGGGAAACAGCGACCCTCATCCTCCTGGACCTCTCTGCAGCGTTCAACACGGTCTGCCACCGCACCCTAGTACAATGCCTCAACAATGTCAGGATACAAGATAAAGCATTGGAGTGGATCATCTCGTTCCTCGACGGAAGAACCAAGAGAGTCCGCCTCCCCTGTTCAGATCAGAGGCCACCGAAGTCATCTGCGGCGTACCACAAGGATCATCGCTCAGCCCCACCCTCTTCAACGTCTACATGAGCCCCCTCGCATCCATCGCACGCCAACACAACCTCAACATCATCTCCTACGCCGATGACACCCAGCTGATCCTCTCCCTCACCAAAGACCCAACCACCGCCAGAACCAACCTACACGAAGGGATGAATGAAGTAGCCGAGTGGATGAAGAACAGCCACCTAAAACTGAACTCAGACAAGATGGAAGTCCTCATCCTGGGATCATCCCCCTCTGCCTAGGACGACTCCTGGTGGCCCCCGGCCCTAGGCAGCGCACCCAAACCAATGGACCATGCACGCAACCTGGGCTTCATCCTAGACTCCTCCCACTCGATGACCAAACAAGTCAACGCTGTTTCATCATCTTGTTTTAACATCCTACGCATGCTCCGGAAGATTTTCAGATGGATCCCAATCGAAACAAGGAAGACGGTCACCCAAGCACTTGTCACCAGCCGACTGGACTACGGAAACACCCTCTACACCGGAACCACAGCCAAACTGCAGAAAAGACTTCAACGCATTTAGAACGCCTCCGCACGACTCATCCTGGACATACCTCATCACAGCCTCATAACCGGACACCTGAGAGACCTGCACTGGCTCCCCGTCAACAAGAGAATCATGTTCCGTCTCCTCACTCACGCACACAAGGCCCTCCACGACCTAGGACCCAGATACCTTAACAACCGCCTGACCTTCTACACCCCCACCCGCCAACTGCGATCTTCCAACCAAGCCCTATCCGCGATTACACGCATTCGAAGAGCCACCAAGGGGGGAAGATCCTTCTCCTACCTGGTGGCCATGACCTGGAATTCCCTCCCCACCCACCTCCGTCGTACCCAGAACCACCTCTCCTTCAGGAAGCAACTCAAGACCTGGTTATTCGATCAGTAGCGAACTCCTCTCCCCTAAGCGCCTGGAGACCCTCTGGGTGAGTAGCGCGCTATACAAATTTGTGATTGGATTGGATTGGATAGTTGCCATCAAGGGACTAGTGGACCAATATGAAGCCATTGATGGCTTCCTTAGCAAGCCCATCAAAAAAGTTAAACCCAAGAACTTCTTAATCTCTTCCTGATTTGTGGGAGTCCACAAGGTAGCTCTAGAGTGGGGCTTAAGGCTGGCACTGTTGTCCCTCAAAAACTGTTCGGCAAACAAATTAGTCTGCTCAACAATCTCTGCCAAAAACACATCACCCATAAACAACTGAAAAAAATCTATCAGCAAAAAGTTTTCAGTGTTCACCCTACACCCTGGAACACCAGTAAAGTCTGGCAATGCCAGCTGCACCATGCCTGGGGCAACCCAGAGGTCAGCACTTTCAAAGGGAAGCCTTGCAGCCCCAGGCTGCCGCCCAGCTGCCTCTTGACTCACTATACCAACGGGAAGTCTTGCAGCCCCAGGCTTCAACCCAGATGCCTCTTGTCTCACTATACCAACGGGTTGTCTTGGAACCCCAGGCTGCAGCCCAGATGCCTCTTGCCGCACTATCGGCACATTAATGTCCTCCTCTAACACAGGCACTTCATCCGCACCAAGAGTAGCTTTATCTGCACTGAGAGTATCTTCATCATTGGATGATGCATGTGGAGAGAAAACTCACTGCCTGAATCTTCCCCTCCCACCTCTGCCTCAGAATCAGAGTCAATCTCTGGACCATAGTCAGAGGAAGAATCAAAAAGCATTCCAACAACTTGCTGAGCTGTAATCCGGTGGCTAGGCATTATCCTTACTAAGAAAGGAGACTGCACAAATAATTCAACAACCAATACTGTGCAAAGTAAGTAAAAAAAGTGTGCCTTTATCACAAAGATCTATATACTCAAAAACTATACAATTCACTTACAAGGGACAGCTACACTCACCAGCACCTACTCTGCAAAAAAGAAAAAAAAACAATGAATCTATAGAAAACAAAATATACATCAAGCACACATGCAAAACATTTTTTAGACACTCAAAAAACAGAAACCAAACATTCTGGTATTATTACACACTTTGCAAAAAACACATTTACATTGTAACTGTACAAAAAAAGTCTCTTACCAAACACATGCAACTACATAAACAGCAGAACAACCTGTAACGAAACCGCAACCTGCAAAAGTCTAAAGAACAAAAGCCTTGAACTAGAACAGAAAAAAAGGGGGAAATGAAACATTACAATTCACAAGAAATAAAAACAGTACACATGATAACAGGCTATGTCACTATACAAATGGGGGCAGAAAGGCCAAATTAAAGGGCTGAATACACATAAACGAATATATATGTCCCCTAGAAGCAACCAATTTATTTGTTTGTAAATCCGTGGCACTAGTGGGCTTTTCTGCCCTCCAACAGCCAGAAATGCCAAAAATGTAGGTAATCTGTTCCCAAGGGGGTGGGGGAGGAAGGCGGGGGGGGGGGAAAGTCTTATAAATTAATTAGGCCCATAAGGAAGGGACCCTTACCCAAGGGGTCGCTTCCATTTCAAATGTAAAACACTCCCTGGTGTCTAGTGGGGGTTTCTGCCAAAAAATCTGGCTATCTGTCCCCAAGGGGGGCAGAATATAATTTTAAAATAAATTGGGCCCCCTGGAAGCGACCCTTGCCCAAGGGGTCGCTTCCATTTAAAAAACAAATTATTCCCTGGTGTCTGGTGGGGTTTTCTGCCCCCCCCTGGGGGCAGAAAGGCCAAACAAAAAAACCAATCTGCCCCCAGAGGGGGCAGAATCAACGTATTTATAAGTTAGGGCCCAAGGAAGTGACCCTTGCCCAGGGGGTCGCTTCCGATTTTGATAAAAAATAATCCCTGGCTCTACTGGGCTTTTCTGCCCCCCCTGGGTCCAGAATCGGCCAAAAAAACGCCGATCTGCCCCGGGGGGGGGGGTTAGGGGGGCAGAAAAGTCTGAATCAATATATGTCCCCCATGAAGCGACCCTTGCCCAAGGGGTCGCTTCCTTTTCACTAAAAACAATCCCTGGTGTCTAGTGGGGGCATTCCTGGTGCACGATCGCGACGCTGTGCGTGATCGTGCACCAGGAATGCCCTGCATTGGTACATCAGGGGAGAGGAAACACTGTTTTCTCCCCCCCGATGCCTCAAGGCATAAAGAAATGCCCCCCGCCCCACCGGAGGCCCAAACCTACCTCCTCTTCCTGGACGTGCTGGAAACAAATGGTTTCCAGCACGTCCAGCACTTCCTGATGATGTCGGCACGCGCTGTGTGCACTGACAACATGGGGAAGCATGGGGAGGCTTGGGGTTGCAGCGGAAACTCTTCCGCTGCCATCCCTGTTTGTGGGGGCAAGATCGATGTGTCGGGCGATGAACAAGCTCCAGGCAGAAACCAGCATCCTCAGAAGTGTAGACAGTGTCCCTCTCTGTTTCAAACGACACCACACACCTAGCGAGTATATATATACACACAGGTTTGAGTGGTCGCCAAAAAAGAGAGAGACCAAAATTCATAGGTCTCCGAATTGAAGACAGGGCACTCAGGAGAGCAACGTGGAATGAATGCAGTACTCTGCAGAGGAGAAAAGAAACAGAACACACAACAGGGACCTTATCAGAATCAGGATGGTAACATAACAAGAAGGAGCTTTTCGCTATATCTCTGTACAGAATGTGCTGTAATGTTCCTACCTGCCCAATTATTGTATCAAACCCAAAAGGAATCCATGGAATAATAAAACAATATACGAACCAAAAGATGGGTAGATACTTTGGTCTCTCCAGATAAATGAAATAGTTCCAATTGGGAAGTTTTTTGATAAATAGTCTTGAACCACTTCCCAAATATAAGTGTTCAAAAATAGAATTGAAGGTAAGCGATAATCCTCGCTATGCAGGCAGAAAACGAAGAACACACTTCACACAGTGGTGAAAAAGAATGGAGAGATCTTAGAGTCTGTGTGGGTAGAATTATTGTATGCACATTCTGCTAGAGGTAGTGCTTGTACCCAATCCTGACATGTAGTGGTCATTAGACACCTAAGGTACTGCTCTAAGGTTTGGTTTGTCCGTTCGGTTTGACCATCTGTTCGGGGGTGATAGGCCGAAGATAGTCTATGATCAATGTAGAGGGATTTGCATAACCCTTGCCAGAATCTGGAAATAAATTGGGGACCCCGGTCTGACAAAATAACAGAAGGCAATCCATGTAAACGGACAATTTCTCGAATAAATACTTCTGCTAATTCCAAAGCTGAGGGGATCTTTTTTAGGGGTACAAAATGGGCCATTTTGGACATCAAATCTACTACCACCAGAATTGTAGTATACCCATGAATGTTAGGCAGGTCTGTTATGAAGTCCATACGGATGGAAGTCCAGGGACTGTTGGGCACGGAAAGGGGTTGTAGTAACCCCGCAGGAACAGTATGTGAGGATTTCTGGCGGGCACAGGTGGGACAGGCCTTGACGTATTGCTTAACATCATGCGATAGTTGCAGCCACCAAAACCATCGTTGACATAGACTTTTGGTCTTGTTTTCCCCAGGATGACCTGCTAAGGGCAAATTGTGGCACCATTGTAAAATAAGGTTGTGTAATTCTGCAGTAGGTAAAAAGAGTTTTTTGTCATGATACCACAGGTTGTCCACAATGGTGTTATTCGAGTCCTGTAACCAAGTGAGTGGATCTAGAGGGGCATAGGCTTGTTCTAATTGGTCCATGAAGGTATGTGAATCAAGGGTTCTTTCTCTTACGGCCACTAATCTACTCTCAGGAATAAGAGGTAATGGTGTCTCCTGTACCCACTTGTTCTCTTTTCCTAGTCTGGATAGAGCATCAGCCTTACCCTGCCTCATCCCCGGTCTGAAGTGAATCAAAAAATCATATTCCCCAGAAAATGAAACCCATCGTAGCTGCCTCGGTGTAAGTGCTTTGGCTGTGCAAAATATTGCAGGTTCTGATGATCAGAATAAACAGTGATCACATGGGGGATCCTAAAAGGTAGTGACGCCATTCTTGAAAGGCCGGTTTGATAGCAAGGAGTTCCCTTTCTCCAATAGTATAATTTTGCTCTGATTGAGTCAAGGTTTTTGAGAAGTATGCAACAGGATGCAGGGTGCCTTTTATGCTGTCACGTTGCGATAACACACCACCCACTGTGTATTGTGAAGCATCAACTTCTAAGAAGTAGGGTTGCGTTTCGTCTGCATGTTTCATAATAGGAGCAGAAGTAAAACTGGCTTTAAGGGCCTGAAAGGCCTTTTCGGCTTCCGCATCCCACTTGAACTCAACCCCCTTTTTAAGCAGACGTGTAATGGGCGCCACCAGGTCAGAAAAACGGCCAACAAACCTCCTATAGAAGTTGGCGAATCCTAAAAAGGATTGAATCTCTTTTACAGAGGTCGGACTCGCCCAGTCTATGATGGCAGATACTTTGGCAGGATCCATATGTATTCCCTTGGGGAAGATAATAAACCCCAAAAAAGCTACGCTTTGGGTGTGGAAGATACATTTATCAAGTTTTGCAAACAGGTGATATTCTTGTAGTTTTCTTAATATGGCTTGTATATGGGACACATGTTCAGTCTCATTGGAGGAGTAAATCAGTATATCATCGATATACACGATGACAAAAATGTCCAAATATTCCCGCAGTATCTTGTTTATGAAGAATTGAAATGCTGCGGGAGAATTACACAGCCCAAAGGGCATGTCGTTATACTCATAGAGCCCAAATTTTGTCCGAAAAGCAGTTTTCCATTCATCCCCTCTCTTTACTCTGATCAGGTGGTAGGCTCCTCGTAAATCGAGTTTGGTGAAGATGGTGGCTTTCCTAACCTGATCAAGCAGCGTGGAAATGAGGGGAATAGGATATTTGTTTTTTATCGTTGCTTTATTCAACACCCTGTAGTCCAGGCAAGCTCTGAGCCCCCCTTCCCGTTTAGGAATAAAAAAAATGGGGGATGACACTGGGGAGGTAGAATGACTGATAAATCCCTTAGCCAACATGTCTTGCAGATACTCTTGAAGGTATTTAGTCTCTGTCTCAGTGAGCGCATAAATGCGACTAACAGGTAAAACAGCGCCAGGTACCAGATCTATCCTACAATCGTAGGGACGATGTGGCGGTAGAGCCACTGCTTTCACATCATCAAAAACGTCAGAGAATTGTTGATATTCAGTGGGTAAAGTAGCCCCATCAATAGTGGTGGAAGCACAATACACGGGAGTATGCCAGTGGTTTATGTCTCGATAACAATAAGTAAGGCAGTGAGCGGAGCGTAGGGTAACAGTCCTGGCTACCCGATCAATATGGGGGTTATGAGTCTGAAGCCAGGGTACTCCCAATATAGCACCGAAGTTGGGTGTATCAATCAGGTCAAATGATAAACTTTCACTATTGCCATTGTCGCACAATACAATAATCTCAGGGGTATGGTATTTCAACATCCCTGAGGATAAAGCAGACCCATCTACTGCCCTGACATTCTCAGGTGTTTCTTTCTTGATGAAATTTATGCCCAGAGATTTAGCTAACGTAATATCCAAGAAGTTTCCCGTAGCCCCTGAATCCAAGAGGAGAGCCATGGTATGTCTACCTTGCGAAGGCAACACTAACACCACCGTGATGGTAAAAGGTTTCGGTATGGGTAAAAAAGTGTTTGCCACATATTTAGAGGTCTGAGAAAGTGAGAGACTTGGAAGAGCGACCTCAGTACTCCCCAAGTCAACTAGTTTCCCGAGGGCATGGTTTTAGGGAATTTAGTCAACCCTTCGCGCAGTGAACTTCTGGGTTTTACAGGTCATTCTCGGGCGAAATGGCCTGCCTTTCCACAGTATAAACAAAGATTAAGTTTACGTCTTTTTTCCTTTTCTTCTGGCATTAGGGATCCGCGGATACCTCCTATTTGCATGGGTTCACTTGTGTCTTTAGGTTCTCTTTTTTCAGCTTTTGTTATCAAGAATTTAGGAAAGTCGCTGCGGGTTTTTTCTCCCTTTCTTTCGGCCAGTCTATGGTCTAATTTGACCACTAGGTAAATGAACGCAGAACAGTTTTCCGGGGGATCCACCATTTGAGATAAGATGTCCTTTAGTTCATCTTTAAGCCCTCTATAGAATAGCGAGGTTCTCTTATCATCAGGCCAGTGGGTCTCTGTCACTAATCTATTGAAGGCAGTGATATATGTCAATAAATCTTTTGAGCCCTGTTTTAAATTGAGAAGCTCGTTATCGCTCGCTTGCATATAAGTATGCCTGGCAAAAAGGCTTTTCATCTGCTCCTTAAATAGGGCAAGAGTATATAAGACAGGATCGTCATTCTCAACCAGAGCCACCGCCCAAGAGGTGGCATTCCCACTTAAGTAGGAGATGATAAAAGCGATCTTAGCCGCGTCATCAGGGAACGAAGCAGCTTTGCACAAAAAAACCAAGTGGCATTGATTCATGAATACATTAAATTTCTGACTGTCTCCACTAAACCTCTCTGGCATTGCCAACGGAGTTTGAGGTGGGGTAACCACTGTGACCTGAACAGGATAGGTAGAGAGCGTAGATGCAGGAGGGTCCCCAGGGGGACTAACGGTAGGCATTTGAAAATGAGAAGGGTGTATGTAGCTTCTTTTATATCTAGTTTGTATCTCAGGGGGTTTACTCGCTTCTCTCAATCTAGTATTTTCAGATAATAACCTTTGATTTTTGTTCCTAACCAATTTTAGTTCTGTCTGCAAATTCACAACTGTGGTTGCTAGATCTCTTAACGATATCTCATCTGACTCGCCTAACATGGCTGCGTCGTCCATGACTGTCTACACTCGGGAGGAGAGATAAACGTGGGCTTGGTTTTCTGTCGGGCGATGAACAAGCTCCAGGCAGAAACCAGCGTCCTCGGAAGTGTAGACAGTGTCCCTTTCTGTTTCAAACGACACCACACACCTAGCGAGTATATATATACACACAGGTTTGAGTGGTTGCCAAAAAAGAGAGAGACCAAAAGCCATAGGTCTCCGAATTGAAGACAGGGCACTCAGGAGAGCAACGTGGAATGAACACAGTACCCTGCAGAGGAGAAAAGAAACAGAACACACAACAGGGACCTTATCAGAATCAGGATGGTAACAAGAAGGAGCTTTTCGCTATATCTCTGTACAGAATGTGCTGTAATGTTCCTACCTGCCCAATTATTGTATCAAACCCAAAAGGAATCCATGGAATAATAAAACAATATACGAACCAAAAGATGGGTAGATACTTTGGTCTCTCCAGATAAATGAAATAGTTCCAATTGAGAAGTTTTTTGATAAATAGTCTTGAATCACTTCCCAAATATAAGTGTTCAAAAATAGAATTGAAGGTAAGCGATGATCCTCGCTATGCAGGCAGAAAACGAAGAACACCAGAGACTATCTCCTAGGATAGCAAAGTCTGCCCACTGAATGTAATTGTCAATAAAGTTTTGTTTGATTCAACATAAAGAGTTCACGTGTCCTTTGTGTAGCTCTTGAATGAACAAAGTTTTGTTGTGCACAAACGATAAGTTTTCCAAACAACAGAAGAAGGTCTAATGAAGGATAACTTCCTTTTTTCACTGACCTGTAGCGTCTCCACAAGGGTTAAGTAAACCGGCTTTTCTCACCCGGCTTACACTTGAACAGAAACAAACGAGCAAGGAAATAAACGCGTCCGCGCTTGTCTTTTCACTTCAAACAAATGCCGAGAGTTAGCTGCAGTCATCCACAGCGTTCGGGTCCGATTGAGCAGGGGAGCAGGTGAGCGACTCACGGGACAGTGTAACGCTTCCTAGCGCCACACCTGTGAGCCGTTTAGGCGGCGGAGGAAGCAGTTTCAAATCCAGCGCTTGCAGCGGCAACAGGTTCAGCCCGCAAATGCCGCAGAGAGTAAATGTCCTCGAAGTTCACCGCAAGAGCCCGCGCGGCCTCGCGCAGCTATCGCACAGGGAAAAAGGGAGAACAAAAATGCAGTTCCAAGGAAACGAAGGAAAGTACCAATGACACACGGGTCGGGACACAGCAGGAATCCAATCGAGAAAACCAAGCACCGCAAGGAAGGGGGCGGAGGCATATGTACCTCCCAGTCTGCATCTGATTGGTGCCGAAAGGAGCATGGTCTCCCTGGAACGCCCCAAGGCATCATGGGACTTGGAGTCCCGGGTAGGCTGAAAGCACATCACAGCACACTCTGAACAGGCATTACAGGTATAGGACCTCCTAAGCGCTCCGAGTTCTAACACGATGCCCCGGGGGGAGCACCAGCGCTCCCCCCAGGGGCTATGCTAATGATGGAGCGGTTCCTTCATCAGCACAACCCAACCGATGCTGATGACGGAACCGCTCCGTCATCAGCATCGAAGGGGTTAAGAGAACACACCAAGGATCTGTCATAAAGGTAAGACGCAAATGTCGTAAAACACACATCAATGTCATAAAAAGCACAGTCACTCGTAAGTACATGATCTCCTCATCATCAATTGTTGTGATCAATTTTACAGAAAGGTGTGGAGCTCTGCACCAGTATTGAGCCCCCATGGGATCTCTGTTCCCATTATGATTATCCATTTGGACTCAGCCTTTTGTAATGTGAGATCTTGGTCACACACATATATCAACATCTTGAATATCTCCTTCCAAATAGAAAAGATAGAATGTGAAGCTGACTTATATTGCAACTTTCCACTTCAAAATTGTAATAAAATATGGTCTAAAATAGAATCCACCTTTTGCTCGGCCACTACTACTACTACTATTTGTACAAGAGGCTTTTTTTTTGCATCCTATCACTCATGTTGAATCTGTAGAACTACAAATAGTGATACCATGCATATATTTCCGATTGTCCATTAGAAGATTCTATATAAGTAAATGAATGAGAAAAAAGGTTCAAATATTTGTTCAATAACCTTCCCATTTGATCAAAAGCAGATTCTCGTTGGTGGTTCTTCACCTGCTGGCGGCATGACAATCCGAGTGTAGGGAAGTTTGCCAGTTTGCTAATTGCTATTTCTTTACAAATGATACATCTTGGTGGATGGATGCCACTAATATTACATTTACCAGATAGTGGAATTTGTTGTGTTATAACCACCATATACTTGATAGATAGAGTGTAACTTTTAGTCAGCAAATAAGTAAGAAAGACTTATTATGGCTACCACTTTCTTCCTCTTCATCTACACACCATGTTCAACCTTGTAATGCAAATGTAATTTTCAAACCTCCATGTTTCTTGGTTTACGTTTGTTTTTAAGTACTTACTGTGATTATAACTCTTACATTTGGAATTCATTTTTTAATAGATTTTCTTCCTTTCCAGTCATGCTTTTCTCTCCCTTTCTTTCATCGTTTTTTTCTCTTTTCAAACAAATTATAAAATGCTGTGTATATCAATGGAACAAGTTTGAAACTTTGTATTCTTTTATGCACCTTGAATATTTGTATAACTTATACTGTTATATTAGGTTTACCATGACTGTTCTTTATAGAAACAATGTTGACACTACTACTGATATGCTGTGCTTTATAGCATTTGGGTTGGATTCATTCAATAAACTGTTTTCAAACTTTAATAACCACTGATTTAGGGGGTTTATTGGGTAACGTTTTCAGCGAGGATCTCTCATGGGACAAAGTGGTGAGAAGCATTGTGTCGGTGTACTAATAAAAAGGCTTGTTGGCACAGCACAACATAAGTAAATGTCAGGCTAAACATGTAGGACTTGTGCCCATTGCGCTGGCACAGACAAATATCACACTTATGTGAATGGCAGATTTTCCATAACAGAGGCGGCTTTAAACATGCTCTTTGAGCATGTTTGATTTTATTACTGCTGTAGGAAAAATACATGCATTTCCAGTCAAAAATATGCATTTTTGTGAGAGTGTCTCTGGATTTCTATGCGATTAAAGGGGCAGTCTGATTAATGCTGTCAACCTCAGAGTTCTGTGATATCAAAAATTACTACGCCTTTTACCTTGATCTCTTTGATGTCATGGATCGACCTGGTAGCTTCCGACAACATGATGACAAGATAGATTTCTTCCTGCAATGATTAATAACCATTTTCTCATTGGAGAACAAACTCAGCGGACCAGACTTTTTTTTTTATTTAAATATTACGTAAGTGCTTGCATTTATTACATGACCGCAGCTTTTTAACTATCACTATTTTATCTCATCTTTAAAAAATGAGAAACAATATTTACATTATTGTAGAGTAGAAACGAAACATAATTTATCCCCCCACGTCCTACTAGAGCCATTTCATACCAGAATCAAGCAAATAACTGCCCTTAAGGTATTAAACGTAGCGAAATTTGCTCCATTAAAGTCAGGTAGAGTGTAATAAATGACAATAAAGAAATTGCTCAAAAGGAGTTCCTTTCATTGGGGACAGAATAATATAGGTTAACTTCCACTACCTGTTGTTAAGTTGGGTTAGAGTATCCAGCCCAGGAAGAATATACGAGCATAGATGAGGTCTGGCCATGAATACCTCAATTTGCCTGACGAATGTGAAATACTGAGGTACTACTTAGGCCCCAATTAAGAGTGCCCAGTAAAATTCTGATATGTACAGTAACTCTTGTTATGTAAATGCTCTTTACAGTTTAACTAGCAGCCCGTCCCGACGTTGTCCGGGTGTGAATTGCTGCCGGCCAGTAGTATATTGTTTTGTAGGATTTCGTTTTGATAGCATTTATTATCTGTGACAGGCCTGTGAAACGCTCCGATTCACAGTGCATTGCTGATGCACTTAAGAGTGCACGCTCAGTAGTGTGTGAACTCGAGTTTCCCTGTTTATTTTTCCTTGCAATATTATATAGCGCAAACTCGACAACATGGCATGAGCACAATTTACATTACAGAAGAACACATTCCTTTGTGGTAGGCACGGGGAGACAAAGCAATTTGCCTGGAATCACAGGATGTTGAGCTGATGCCGAGATTCGAACGTAGCTCCCCAGCTCTAAAGTTCGCAATTCTAGAACTTGTGGCAGGAGGTGTGTCTAAAAGTGTATGTCAGTGCTGGCCATCAATGAGAGAGACCTGTGCATTTTTCAAATGGGTGGTAAAAAAATATGAGTATGTTGCTGGAGATGTGGGCCGCCGTGCCACCAATGTACTTACCGGGGGAGGGTAAAAACCCATTATTCCGCAACTTTCTTTCCACATACCATGAGTCCGCATACTTTCATTACGAAAGTACCATGACTCCGCAATGCCATTATAACGCATGTCATTACATTTTATATGCTTTTACCACGCATACATTTACAACGAAATTGGTTGTAAATGCATGAATGGTAAAAGCATGTTTTTTTTAAATGTTTGGATAAGGTAAGTATGGGTATAGGGGTATATGTTTTGGGGTACTGAGGTATATGTTTTGGGGTGTTTGGGTATTTTAAGGGTTTAGATATAGCTTTGGGTTATGGGGTACAGGGGTAGTTTTAGGGTTTAGGGATAGGTATGGGTTTTGGGGTACAGGGGTATTTTTAGGGTTTAGGGCTAGGTTTGGGTTTTGGGGTACAGGGTTATTTTTAGCGTTCAGGGTTAGGTTTGGGTTTTGGGGTACAGGGGTATTTTTAGGGTTCAAGGGTAGGTTTGAGTTTTGGGGTACAGGGGTATTTTAAGGATTCAGGGCTAGGTTTGGGTCTTGGAGTACAGTGCTATTTTAGGGTTCAGGGGTAGGTTTGGGTTTTGGGGTACAGGGTTATTTTCAGGGTTCAGGGCTAGGTTAAGGTTTTGGGGTACAGGGGTATTTTTAGGGTTCAGGGGTAGGTTTGGGTTTTGGGGTACAGGGGTATCTTAAGGGTTTAGGGCTAGGTTTGGGTATTGGGGTACAGGGGTATTTTAGGGTGAGGGGTAGGTTTGGGTTTTGTGGTACAGTGGTATTTTTAGGGTTCAGGGCTTGGTTTGGGTTTTGGGGTACAGGGGTATTTCTAACGCTGTTTTGGGTGTTGTGATTGGTGCTGTGGTTCCTGAGATTACCCGCCTCAAAGGTTTGGGCTCTTTCTTTATTATATTAGTATCGATAATGATTGATAGAGGAGCATTCCACAGGCGTGTGCTGGAGGTAGCCATTGCAAAGTGCTTTGTAGAGCACAGTGAGAAGCGATGGTGGAGCAATCCACTGGCATGTGCTCAGACCTGCTGTAAAACGCATACAGGAGTGATAGAAGAGCAAGCCACAAGCATTTGCTGGAGAAGGAGGCCAAGGTAGATGCTCTCTTTGGACATACAGGAGCCAACAGCGTTCAGCACTCTTAAGGGATTTTAGCACTCCTCAGAGTAATAGAGGTGGTAGTAAGTGTAATGTGAAATGAATGTGACTAATCTGCATGATGAACTGAGGAAAAACAACTAAGGTGAGCATAGATGTGAGAAGGTCAGCAAGCTGATATTTTGTCTCACTGTAGTACCTAACTGATCCTAACAGGCACAAACAGAGAGACCCTCTGGGGAGTTTTCCCTGGGGGTTCTCTTTCTATATTTCCGGCTCATATTCCTTCTGCCACATGCCTTACCAACCTTTGGACTCTCGTTCAAGAATCTCACCAGTCCACTCAGATGCCTCAAAGCATATCCACCTTCAGCTCTGTGTGATGTTACCCCTGGGTCTCGAAAGGCAATTAAGCCAATAGCATTCCGGTCTCTAGGAATGCTGGATTGCTTACACCCTGCTTGGCCCCATTGGGCATGCATTGGTTCCTTGGTACCTGCCTCACAACTCACCTAGTAGCTACCCAGCAGTCTGCCCATAGCCCTAGCTTTTGTATCACAGGGAGACATACACCCAATAGACCAGTGCGGGTGTGGGCTATCTTGCTCCTCGCGGGTCTATCCAAGCCACTTTAGCACAGGAACCCTCTACAACATGTCTAAATGACCTCCTGGTTGCCCCTGATTCGTCCCCAGTCTACACTAGGCTTATGGAGCTCTGTATGTATTTGTGCTACCTACCTGTACAGATTTATATCTTCACAGTGCATGCTATTTCAAAAAGCCTCCTCCCACTACATTCGTAAAACACTACATGAAAAAAGTGACTTTAACTAAAAACTATCAATTGTTCTTTCTCCTTAATTTCTATCGAATTACCTCGTCCTTACCTTCATTCTATGCATGATTTACTCTCTCAGAGCATAGTGTACTCTAAGTCGCACATCTTTCTACCTCACCGTCTATTATCATATTTCTGCAAATTGCCTACACCTCACTTAATAGATCGAAAACTCTACTTCTTTAAAACTATATCCCTGCAGACCAGCAGTAACTAATCTCCTCCACCTCATCTATTGATTCATCAAACCATTTGCATTAACTCACACTAATGATCAAACTTAACTACTATTAATTTAATCTGCCACATAGAAACCAGATTAAATGCATGGAGTACTTTCCTTGAGATCACAAGCCTAACCCCATTCATCTAAAATAACCAATAACAACTTGAATAACTCCCCAATCTTGGATTCCAGAGTAGCATGCTACCAGTTATAAATCACTTCAATGCCTCATATGGGGCAGCAAGCTCTATATAAATGCAATTACAATACAATACCTGTGCGTGTCCCCTCACTGCCATGTAGAGATTTTCAGACTGTGCAGAGGCTGCTTCCTCTCTGACATGCTATGCTTGTCTCCACAACAAAGGGAGTATACTACTGTAGCTCAATGCTGCTGCTTCCTGTTCATGGATGTTATTTGTGGGTGAAGCATGGGGTATTCTGTGGTGTACGAGGTTTCTAAAAGAGATGTGGCCAAAATCTGTTACAAAGAATGATTTACTAGAGACATAGCCTATGTAGTCAAGGGTGTGGCCTAAAACATGTGTTTTAGAATTCTGTGCTTGACACTGTTTGCCAACTGACCAGTATTTGGGTGCCCATATGCATGTTTTAGGTCTCAGCTGGACAGTGCATGCTCTGTCTTGAAGAGACATGTTGTATTCAACATGTGGGTTTAAACCCGCCCATAGGCTTCCAATTTGTTGGCTCTATTGTCGAGCTCATATTTTTTCTCCCCATTTGTCCATGGCATGCATGAATCATGCCTCTTCCTGTGTTTAGCTCTCCCGGAGAGCATGGACCAATTAGTACTATCATTCACTGCTCCCATTTTAGAAACTGTTTAAGGAACTACTTTTTTCTTTATTTTTTGGCACTGCAAAGGAGCGCTTGTGTTTCACTCACTTCGAGCTTCGTTTCTATAAACTGGCCTGTAAATCTTATCTCATCACATTTTCTGTGCTTTCAAAGACCGAGATCAGATGTCAGATACTCTTTTCTGAAGGTGCCTGTTTACTTTTCTTTCTCTGACTTTAAAATGAGAGGATTTTTTTTGGTATTGTCCTGATGTTCCTTAACCGTCCCCCAAAATCTCACTCTTTGCTGCCTGAGTTGTCTCCTCCCCTTCCCTCATAGCTGCTTCTCCCCTCTTTGCTTTTTTCTCTTTGTCTTCTGATCTGGCAAATGCCCTCCTCCCCAAATACATTCAACAAAGTCTGCACAGTCTGAATATTAACCCACATATCTACTGTGTACATTATGTCTATATCTGATAACTTGATTTTAAGGGATCAAGTTTGTGAATATTTGTGAAAAGGGGTATCAGGAAAACCAGTGATTCACCTAGGATTGCAGAATTTTGTTGAATAAAGAAACAGGGATTATTGTAATTATTTTTTCATGCACCTCATTGTTTAGTTAAGCCACTAAAACTCTTAACTCTAGCACCAAGAAGTCGCCTGCCTTTGCTGTGTCAAGCGCTATACTATCTTCATTGTCAGCTGAATTTCTTTGCAGCAGTGACCATTTCTTCTGAGAGGCTCTGTTAAACTAAGAGGCTTCCTCCATTCTCCAACCTCTTTCTCCTGCACAATCATGTGTCAGATCTCAGCTTCTGTTTTCCATGGCTTGGCAGTTACATTTTCCCGAATATGTTGTCAGTTGCTAGGAGACTTCAGGAGGGCTGTACACGCCGAGATGATGCAGATTCCCTCGTGTTAAAATCTCACCTTTTCACTTCCCGAAGTTTTCATTTCCTCCTTCTTTGACACCTCTTTTCCTATTTGCACTTAAAGTTTACATTTGCTTTATCGTCGGGCCTTGTGTAGATCTGCACTGCACCGAGTGCTGATGTGTCCTGTTATTAGTGCGGCACCTGTACATGATATAATGTGTTGCAGGACATCAACGCACCATGCCATTATCATTTTGGGCCTGACCGTGGCATTTTATTGATGCAGTCTGTAGTAGATAAACCACAGACTGGGCACAAGCAATGTGTGCTTCTTATTTATTTCTTTTTATTTATTTAAATATTTATAAAGTGCACTGTCACCAAAATGGTATCCTGGCACTAGAAGCTACTGGTTGTGAAAAAAAGATGGATAGTTCATTTACATTTCACCAAGAGCTTCAATAAAAACAGCATGGGGTTGAACCAGGTTCTGACATTGACATATACCACTCATATTTACAGGCAGATTATGCTTAAGGTGTTGTATAAAAGAAGCCTTTCATTACATATCAAACAGCAAGACAGGTAGGCATGGTAAAGTATAGGTGATTTTTAAAGTCATCCTGTGTGCATCCATTTTTTTATTTGCTGACTGGTACTGGTAGTAACTAACTCTGGCTGCTTCTAGGCTCTGTCTAATCAGGCCCAGGGCCAGTGCTATGTTGAAAACACAAGTGAAAACACACACATGCATTAGGGTGCACTATGTGTTAGGGTACACCTATAATTGGCATGACCTACCCTATAAGTCCCTAGCAGATAATAGGACCAGGAGGATTTAAACTACCTTTAAGTCCCTAATATGTAATAGGACATGGCAGTTTAGAGGCCAGCAGCCTTTCTGCACTTGCATGTGTGCATTGCTGAGTGCCTGAGGACATTTTAAAAGCAGCCCTGCCTTGAAGTACTATTTTTAAATGCAAATTGTGCTCAAACTCGACTTTGGTGGTTGGGGCACTTAATAAATGATAATCTACATTTTCTTGATAGTTTAGGTACCCCTAGGTGTCCCAGGGGTGGGGGCCAGGTAATTATAAGCATGGTCCGTATAAAATATGTTTTATATGGATGTATGACGTTACAACGCATGCTTTTACAACGCATGCCTTTACAACGCATAGTGCTTTGGGGCGCTGGATAGTGAATAGTTTAATTTACTATTCCAACTCCAGTCCCCGTGGATAGTAGGGAAGGTGTTGGATAGTACATTAAACCTATTCCCTATCCTAGAACGCCCCCCAGCACAATGCGTTGTAATGGTTTGCTTTGTAAAAGTTGCGTCGTAATGGTAGTGTGTTGTAAAAGTTTCGGTGTAAAGGTTGTTTACCATTTTATATGCCTGGGTATAGAGAAATTGCACATTTCACTTCCCTCATTTTGGTAAAATGGCTCCCAAAATCGACATTGGTGCAATGAGCACTGTGAAGTGAGGATCTATACTATTTGTGCATATTCAGGACCCCCAAGCTCTCCCCTTGGTATCCCTGGGATGTAACTATAAGCAGAGCCCTTATAATAGATGTTTATATGCTCTAGTGATGGAGAAATTGGACATTTAATTTTACCCTATGTAGCTTCCTAGCCACATTGAATAACATTGCAATAGTTTATGAATGTATAAATATTGCTAGGAATTTAATAAATATCAATCAAAGACTTAAGAGAATGGTTCTGATAAATCCAACAAAACGCCATTGATTGAAAGCCAAAATTCAGCCTTCATGCAGTGCAGTCTTCCCTGATTGGTCAGGATTAGCCAGGTTGCTTTGATGAAGTGATAAGTAGCTCACCAGGGGAGAGGGTTCTACTACACAGGAATACAGGAGCAGAGGGTACAGGTTGTAAAGCATGAAGCTTCAAAGAAGGAGCAGGACAGACGGGAATACCAGGTCTGCCTACCCCATCCCCTCTGACTTAGTCAGAGAGCAGGCTTAAGGAAGGAGTCTGCAGATGTTAGAGGAGGAGAGCTATGGAAATGAGCCACACAGGGGTTGGTTTAGCTAGTTCTTGTACCTTTTCTGAGATTTCAGCCATCACGCATTTTGGAGGAATCATTATTTCTGGGACAAGAATATGCTTCACTTTTAAGGAAAATGGCAAGCTCTGGGTTGTTGCTTGGTGCCTCATTGCCCAGGGAACACTGTATACATATGTGAGAGACAAACCGCCTTTCAGATCTGCTGCTTAAAACTAAGGGAAGAAGGACTGCCATGCTGGAAACTTGATTAGCACCACCAGGCTCTGTATTTTGACTGACTCCACCAGCTGCACTATCTGGAACTACCGCCCTGTGGACGTACCTTGCTTCAAAAGGATTAAAGAGTGGACTCCCTGCAAGCTACAGGCTAACAGCACTCATCTACACCATCACCACCATGATTCCTCAGCCTGGAGTGCATCCGGTGGACTTTTAAGAATTTGGCCAGGAACATTGTGGGACTTGTGGTCCCAACCTTCCAAAGAGCATCCAAGAAATTCCAGACCCTTGGATTTGTGTTTTGGACACTTTGAACCCACACATAGATCTTCAGGGAACACCTTCTGAAGTTCGGAGAACTTTTGGGACAAAGCTCCAGAAAAGCTTCTAAGTGCGAAGGTAACATTTTGACCGAGCCCTCCTGCTTAGTGTATTTGGCCAGTGCTCCATCACAGTCAGCCTGAAACATTGACCATGTCCTGGTCAGGCATGACTAGATGTCTCAGAGTGGCACTATAGGTTTTTAAGTACTATAAAGTGGTAATTCTTTAAAAATTAAGATCTCCAGTTCCCTACGTTGGATTTTTAGCATTTTTATGTCATTTTAATGATATAAATATTTCCTCTTTTTAGAAATTAGTGTGGAGTTTTTATTTAGTGTAGTGTCTTAACTATATACTAAATTTGTGTTTTTAAATGCTTTACATACCAGTCTCCCAAGTTATGCCTGCCTGCTCACAGCCAAGCTACCGAGGGTTGAACAAGGGAATAATTTATTCAGGCCTATACTGAGCCCTAGACCGGGTTAGTGGCCTTATTGCCAGTGGTAGATGCATATTTACCACTACTAATAACCCACTTTCCAACATTTGGTGTTCAGCGGTGTGGATAAGGACCTTTGTTTTAAAGTACACCTTACCGTAAAGTAAAATAAGATGTCAAAAATCCTCTAAATTGTCTTGGAACAAAACGTTAAACCACTACTGTCATATGGATACTTCATTACATATATTGCGTTAAGTTAGCATGAGTGTATTACATGTTTAAACAGCCGGTTTGCCTTCGGCTTCAGTTTTGCACACGACACATACTTGTTGTTGTAGCTTTCACCCTAGAAGCGATGAGGTGGTTTATTTGAGAAGAATATGTTATTTCCATGCTATCAGCTTTGCCTGGTACACTTGGTACAACTGTCTGCACACTGAGAGCTGCTCACTCTAAGATTAACCTAACACAAGGTTGCTGGGAGGCCTGATCCTCGCACCACATTAGACATAACACAAATAATGTTGATGCCAACATTTTGGGCTCTACGCGGGTTTAAGATAGAGTTACACGGAATGAACGTAGACACTTGGTGCTGCGCATGAAGAGAGCTGGTAGCTGTTGATGTGATCTGCTCCTACTGACATTGAGAGGTATGGGGCCGCCCTGCTAAAGCCCGAATGAGACCTTCATATATATAAAATAATATGCTAGATAGGGTGCGCGAAATATAGGTGATATAGATTTCTATAGAATTTGCATTATAACATGCTAGCACCTTTTGCTTACTATGGATTAGTGACTATGCTGCTGACTCTGATTATTATAATCTGCATTTTGGTATTATACAAGATACTGCGTTTGAGAACTTTGCATTGAATAATAAATATTTCAAACTTGCACTTGTGTTCTTTGACTCTCAGTTTTGGATTGAAATGATTATATAACGAAAGAGTGTTCATGTGTTCCACGATTCCTGAGGTATTCTAAAGATCATGTTCTGGTTTGTCTAAGACATGGATCATTCCATAATGTTCCATGAGACACTGTAGCTAGCTAGGTAAGGGGATTTCTGACACTGAGATGAGTTTTGGATCATCCTAACTCACTGAGGTTCTAGATCTCTATGCACAGTTCTGTGGGAGAACGGAAACCCTGCTACACTACAAATAACCCACTTTCCAACACCCAGGGTCTAGTTTTCAAACATGTGCTGGTTTTGTAGGTTTCCCTAGGTGCTGGCCGATCTGTGGCCCAAAATTCACAGCTACCTACATTGCAAAAAACAAATCGTATTAAATACCCACATTGATTCTCAGTAGAAAAATGCAATGTGCCAGCTTTGTGTCGGCCGCCTGTTCATGTCGGGGGCATTTGGCCTACATACGCAAGTGAGGTTGCATTGTTATCAGGAGATCTGCAGAAATGCTGCATAGTAGGAAATTATTGGCTGTCTGCAGATTCCAGGACTTTTCCTCAGAGAAATGCAAGGAAAATTTGTTTTTTAAACAAAAAAACAGGGGAGAGCCATGCAGGTCACCCCAAGTTGCACTCCCCCAGATGTCTAGTTTTAAAAAAAAGTGCTTGTTTGGTAGGTTTTCCTTGGTGCTGGAATAGCTGTGGCCTAAAATCCACAGCTACACACATTGCAAAAAACACAGTTTTTCAGTGGAATAATGTGATTTGGCTACGTAGCATTTGGTTCCGGTTATGTCACAGGCAATTGGCCCACCCACACAAGTGAGGCAGCATTTTTATTGGGAGACCAGAGGGAATGCGAGAGGGTAGGAAATATGTGGCTGCATTCAGATTCCAGGACTTTTCTCACAGAAATGCAAAGAAAATGTGTTTTTATTAGGCAAAGTTTGGTCTTTACAGGGGATTCTGGGTAAAAGAACAAGGGCAGAGCCATGCAAGTGATTACAATCTGGACTTCCCAAGGGCCACGTTTTCAAAAAGTGTGCTGGTTTGTTAGGTTTCCCTAGGTGCCAGCTGACATGGAGCCCAAATCCACAAAAACCCACATTGCAAGAAACTCATTGATTTTTAGTGGAAAAATGCTATTAGTCTAAGTTTAGTTTTGCACATGTTTGTGTTGTGGGAACTTGACCTACCCATATAAGTGAGGTCACATTTTTATCAGGACACTGGGGGGAACGCCCGGTGGTAGAAAATTTTGTCTGCCTGCAGATTCCAGGACTTTTCCTTACAGAAATGATAGGAAAATGTGTATTTATAGGCAAAGTTTGAGTTTTGCAATGGATTTTGGGTAAAAAAGGTTGAGGATCAGGCATGCCACACCACCCTGGACTCCCCAAGGTGTCTAGTTTTTAGAAAGGACTGGGTTTGGTAGGTTTCCCTAGATGGCCACCGAGCACTGTACCAAAAAAGCAGTGCCTCCCTTCAAGAAAAAGGTCAATTTTGATGTTTCCACAATACGTTTTGTGCCTTTTCAAGTTGCGGGCACCTGGTCACCCACAGAAGTGAGGTAGCATTTTTATGGGGAATCCTAGAGAAACGCTGGGTGGTAGGGCATTTCCAACTGCCTGCAGATTTCAGGACATTTCTTCACAGAAATGCAAGGAAAATGTGTTTTTTAGGCAAAGTTTGGGATGTGTAGAGAATTCTTGGTACAAAAACCTGGTGAGAGCCACACAGGTGACCCCACCCTGGACTACTCCATTATTCTAGTTTTCAAAAATGTGCTGGTTTGGTAGGGTTCCCTAGGTGCCGGCTGAGCTGGGGCCCAAAATCCACAACTACTCACATTGCAAAAAAGACATGTTTTTTTGTGGAAAAAGTGCTATGTGCCTAAGTTGAGTTTGGCACCTGTTCGAGCTGCGGAGATTTGGCCCATCCACACAAGTGAGGTAGCATTTTTATCAGGAGACCTGGCAGAATAGTGGGTGGTAGGAAATTTATGGCTGCTGCAGAATCCACGACTTTTTGTCACAGAAATTAAAGGAAAATGTGTTTTCTTAGGAAAAGTTTGAGTTTGGCAGGGAATTGTGGGTAAAATAATAAGTGGAAAAGTGCTATATGCCTAACTTGAGTTTGGTACCTGTTTGGGTTGCGGAGATTTGGCCCATTCACACAAGTGAGGTAGCATTTTTATCAGGAGACCCAGGGGATTGATGGGTGGTTGGAAAGTTATGGATGTCTGCAGATTCCAGGACTTTTCCTACAGAAATGAAGGAGAAATGTGTTTTCTTATGAAGAGTTTGAGTTTAGCAGGGGATTGTGGGTAAAAAAGCTATTGAGAGCCATGCAAGTCACCCCACTCTGTATTCGGCCACGTGTCTAGTTTTAAAAAAAAAGTTGCTGGTTTTCCTAGGTGCCAGCTGAGCTGGGGACCAAAATCCACATCTAGCCATAATGCAAAAACCACATTGTTTTCCAGTAGAAACATGCTACGTACTTTTATTGAGTTTGGCACCTGTTCATGTTGCGGAGACTTGCCCCATCCACACAAGTGAGGTAGCATTTTTATCAGGAAAGTAGGGGGAACAGTAGGTGGTAGGAATTTTTTGGCTGCCTGCAAACTCCAGGACTTTTCCTCAAAGAAATGCAAGGAATTCTATTTTTTTGGGCAAAGTTTGGACTTTGCAGAGGAGTCTTGGTAACAAAAAACAGGTGAGACCCATGCAGATCACCCCACCCTGCCCTCCCGTGTGTGTCTAGTTTTAAAAAAAATGCTGGCTTGGTAGATTTCCCTAGGTTTCAGCTGAGCATGGGCCCATATTCCACAGCTACCCACACTGCACAAAAAAAAAAGTTTTTCAATGGAAGAATGTGATGTGGCTCTGGAAAACACACGGGCCCCATGAAAAAAGGATGAAACCCTGACAGGGAAATCAACTGTTTTGAAAAAACTTTAGCACTAGGCACAGTGCTGATTTACTCTAGGAAGGCATATAAACTCTAGAAACACAATAACATAATGCACATCATAACAACTGACATAGAAAAATATTTTGTTTTTATTAATCTTCTTTTTCTTTTAAAGGTAGAAAAAATATATATATGTATACATTCAATTCATACATAATTGACTTCAATGCATAGAGAGATATACATTCTAAATGACATTGTGCAAATGAGATCCACATATTGATGTAAATTACGGTACAACCTGAGAAAAGTATATCTTCAACACAAATTAGATACACAAATTTATATATAATAAGTGGTTAAACATTGTATTATTTTCATGATAATCTGTATTGTCATCTTACAACTTGACCTATGATTAAGGCCGTATATGAAGACAGTGGTAATGTTTGTTGAATAGAATGTGATGTGGCTACATTGCGTTTGGCACCTGTTCATGTCATGGGCACTTGGACTACCCACACAAGTGAGAAACTGTTCTTCTCGGGACGCTTTGGGAAATGCTGGGTGGTAGGGAACTTGTGGCTGGCTGCAGATTACAGGACGTTTCCTCTCAGAAATGCTATGAAAATGAGCTTTTTTTAGCAACGTTTGAGCTTTGCAGGGGATTCTGGGTAAAAGAACCTGGTGAGAGCCATACAAGTCACCCCATACTTGTTTCCACCAGGTGTCTAGCTAACCACTCTGTAAAAAATCATGCATTCTGCTGGGTGAAATATCACTTTGTAACAAATCATGCATTCTGCTGGGTAAACTATGATGTCTCCTAGGTCACGTTTTGGGGTGTTTTGTGTTGCAGGCGCAAAGTCCAGCCACACAAGGGAGGTACCAAATTGTATCAGGAGACATGTGGGAATACAGAAAAGTATAACATTTGTTATTACCAATTGAATATCCATACATGTGTGCCTTTCAAAGGTAAGCAAGGATGTACCTAAGAAGACAGGTTACCCTCTGAAACACATGCCTTTAAGGGTGTTTATACATTTAGAGCTGCACAAACAACCACTGTTCCTAAACTCAGTATCTGGTATACATTTCAGAAACACAGAGTTTTCCTTCATAGCATTTTTCTATTCTTTATAAGTTACCACATGAATTGCTGTACAGTATGTACACAATGAAAAACTATTTTAAGGTGCCCCTCAGTTGTTTGCACTGGGTACCTCGGGTTCTTGGAGAATCTCCAAACCTTGTATATACCCACAACCAGAAAGGTCCAGTGGACGTAACGTTATATTGCTTTGAAAATTTGCCATAGTAAGAAGAAGTTACAGGTGAAAAGGTAGACACAAATAGCTGCTTTTTTATCTCAATTTCAATATTTTGTAATTTCAACTGTTACTTTTTATAAGAAAACCTTAAACGATCTACACAAATGACCTCTCACTGATTTCAGCCATTTGTCTACTTTTTAGAAATGTTTAGCACTCTGGAATCCACAAAAGGTTTCATATCCACCACTGACTGGAAGGAGGTTGAAAGCAGAAAAAATAAGAAAAACGGGCTAGCTCACAGGTAAATGCCAAAACAGTGTTAAAAAAATTGTTTTTATGATTCAAGTCTGTCTGTTCCTGAATGCTGAGAAGATGATGATTTTAGCACCGCAAACTCTTGATTGATGCCATTTTTAGGAAAAAACTGATGTTTTCTTCTGCAGCACTTTTTTCAATTTTTCCACAAAATCTCCAAAATGAGCTGTATTTTGGCTAATTTCTCGATCTTCTCCATGGGAATTCACAAAGCTTGAGTACTTTTAGAATCCCCATGAATTTGGAAGAAAGACCAAAATTTGGCATGGATAGCTTATGTGGACAAAAAGTTATTTAGACCTAAGTGCGAACTGCTCCAAATAGCCAACAAAAGGCTTAGCAGCAAAGGGGTTAAAGAGGATTTATCATTACTATTCCATAGTTACTAAACATAGCAGCTTTACCTCCTTCCAATTGGGGATTAACCCGTTTACTGCGGCCCCGATTTTCCCGCAGTGCGGCACATCCGCAAAACGGCGGGGCCGGGTCGGCCATTGGCCGACGGCAGCACTGGGGAGGTAGTGCTGCCATCGGCCAATTGCTGACGGCAGCAAGGAAGGGGTAAATGCTTATTATATGTAACCAGGCATTCCCAATGTTAACCAATGGGAGTGGTAGGTCTCACAGCAGTGAAAAACTAAATTGGGAGTGTTTTCACTACCAAGACATATACAGTTCAAAAGTAAATGTCCTACCTTTTAATAAGAAAGCAACCTGCCCTATTGGCACCTACGTCCTACCTTAGATGTGACGTATATGTAATAAAAGGGGAGTTTAAGGCTTAGCAAGCAGCTTTAAATGCTAAGTCGACATGGCTATGTAAACAGCACACACAGGCCCTGCAATTGCAGGAATGAGACATGTTTTAAAGGGCTATGTAAGTGGGTGGCACAATCAGTGCTGCAGGTACACTAGTTGCATTCAATTTACAGGCCCTGGGCACATGTGGTGCACTTTTCTAGGGACTTATAGGTAAATTAAATATGACAATTGTGGTTAAGTCCATCAAACCATGTTAGGGAGAAAACACATGTGCTTTAGCACTGGTTAGCAGTGGTTAAGTGCTCAAGGTCCAAAAGTCAACAAAAATGAGTTCGGAAAAAGAGCAGGAGGAAGGCAAAATGTTTGGGGTGATCTATCAAGAGAGGGCCATTTTCCAACACTGCTACAATATATATGACTGGAGTCTTGCAAACACTCCACTGGCTATCTATAGCAAGAAAGCAAAGTTCATGGCACTTTGCATTGTTCACAGAGCCCCAAGTAAAAGGACAGCTATATTTACAAGCTAAATTCAAGGAATGCCAACAAATCAGGACACTGCACTGCAGGCTTGCATTAATTATCGTACCACCTTACCATAAGAAATCCATAGGAGCCATTGTTTTCTCAGTACAAGCTGCCGAGCTCTGGAACACCCTACCATCTAGCATGGACAGCATGGAGGAGCCTATATACTTCAGAAGATAGTTAAAAACATAGCTATTTGCAAGACAACTACACCACTACACCACCACACATCCCTGTAATAGAACCTGGAAAGACAGTCGCTCCCTCAAATTCAGACTTCAGCTTAACATCCATAAATTGGAAATAGCGTCACCAGCAAATTACTTTTGGTAAGCAGGTAAGTTAAGGAGAGCTGCCCCATGCTTTGTCAGGGTATTATATAAATATGTAAGGTCACAAATAACATTTCTGGCCCACACTAATACTAGTACAATAACAATCAGTGGTCAGCAGCCAACCATACCGTACACCTCTTACATTCACATAAGACATACCTGCTATGAGGGTTGTCCGTCATCAGTACTGTGCAGCCAATAAACTAGCCATCTCTAAATGAACAGGCATAGAATAACTGAGGAGATATGTCACACCTGCGGCTTAATTGAAGGACTTTAATCTAATCCATGATTGCAGGTCCCAAATATCTATACACTATGGCCGCTTTTTTACTTCTCTCAATCGCTTTCATATGTGAGATGATAGTAACAATACACATCCCAGTATCTCTCTCCACTTCTCTCTCCCTCCAATAATGCCAGCTCTGGCACAGAACTATACACTAGGGGGCAGAATTACTAAGATTTTGCATTGGGCTTGCTTCACTATTGAGTTGCAGCCCGATGAAAAATGGTTTTTCGTAATAACTAAGCAGTGCAAAGCCACCTTGTGTAGCTTTGTGCAGTTTAGTATATACAAAGTAATGCTATGTAGTGCATATTGCTGCCTTGAGCTATCATGTGTTGGGAAGGCATTCCAAGGGTGAAGCATGGGCGTTCTCATACATCCACTATGGAATTTGGTGCAATGGCAGATTTACTAGAGCTAGGAAACTTCAGAATGCATACAAATGGTATGCCTTCCACAGTGAGGTATAACAAGGAGATATGCATTTAATCCTTCTAGTTACTTCCTCATTCTATCTATGCTGCATTGCGCAGCACATATATAAAGAAGACTAGGCCTCTATGGATGGTATTTGTGCAGGAAGTTGTCCTGCACAAAAACAATCCTGCCTATATCGCAAGCACCCTTGACCTGTGGCTCAAGGGCACCTGCATTGGTGTTAGGCAGTACACAGTTTACAAATGCTAGGAGACAGCAGAAAGGCATCATGTCTTTGTGAAAATTTGAACTTTCTGTTATCTGTTTTTCAGGCAGTGCAGTAAGTTGTTTCACTGTATTGAGTTGGGTGAAATGTGAGCAAATTTGCCCCAAAATGTCTGATTGGACAAACCAATGCAGTAACCAGCAAAGCAGACTATAATCATAAGAAATAACATAATGGGGCCCACAGAGCTGTTCAAAGCTGCTAGCATACTGAAAACCCATAAACTTTGCGTCTGTCTTCCTCAAACATCATCATGCACTACACTGCTACACGCTGCTTCTCATAACATGATAACTGAACCTAGGTGGCCATCACACATGACATGAAAACACTTCCCACATTGGATCACAAAACAAAGACAACACTCTTCTAACCACAAACCACCCTATCTAGCGTAGCTTGCTGTTCATGTAGGTAAGATGTTCGGTGTTACACATATGGGTAGTAAGTGTTATGCAAATGCCCAATAGAATACAATATTTATCACTTGTACATAAACAAGATTAGTTTTGATCCTATTAAAATCTTTGTTTCCATTATTACAGAATTACAAAACAAAATGTGCTTCATTTGTGGTTTTGTAACTGCTGGTATATGTTGAACTATTTGTAAAGTTAATTTACAGGTATTTACAGTTTTTGTGAAATAGAAACTTAATTGACATCCCAAAGTATTTCTTTTTGCACTCCTGTACACCACTCAGCAGAATTATGCAAATGTTTCCATTATAATTTCAAAGTCACCAAACATCAACAGTTTACCTGTCTCCATTTCAAAATGACAGCTCATTAAATGTAATAAGGTAATTTTAATATTAGTCTATGGGAGAGGTAGACTTTCCATTAGTGAAAAACGAAAGTAAGAGTGTTTCCCTACAAGGACATGTAAAGCTTAAAAGTACAATTTAAATACCTAAACCCTGCCCTCTGGGCTGGCCAGGGCCTACCCTATGGGTGACATATTTATTAAAAAGGAAGGTTTGTGTCTGGTAAAAAGTTTATTTTGCCAGGTGGAACTGGCAGTTTAAAACTGTGTGAGACATGTTTAAAGGGCTACTTAAGTGGGTCGCACATCAGTGCTGCAGGCCCTCTATTAGAATTTAATGTTCAGAAACTGGGCGCCTGTAACTCCATTTTACTAGAGATTTAAAAGTAAATTGAATATGCCAAATGGAGATAAGTCAATATTACCATGTTTTGAGCAGGAAGTACATGCACTTTAGTACTGGTTTGCAAAAATTAGATCAGCCAAAAATGGAGGAGCAAGGCAAAACATTTGCGGGAAGACCACCCTAAGGCTGACAGGCCTAACATCAAGAAATTACTATTTAAAATGTTTTTTGATCTAAGCATGAACAGGTTAAATCGTGGCGTTCTCTTGACAGATGAAAAAGTAAAATTTCAATTACCGTCAAACTTTATCAATGTTTGATAATTTACACAAAGGTTGACAGATGCTCATCATGTTTATCTTCCTCTTGGTATTTTTTACATTTGTGCAGATATGTCAAGGGAGGCAATGCTTAGGGGGGCGAAAACAAGTGTTAATTTGGTGATAAATGTGGCATTATTGGATGAATCCACATGAAATCTTGCATACATTTGCAATGTTTAGTCTTCTGGGTTATGTCAAGTTTTCTTCAGATTATTCAAGAGGGCAGAGGTGAAAGGGGGCCCAAAAATACTAGGGCTCTCTAATTAAACTGTATCTAATTTTGTGGCTGTTAACACTTTAAATGCAAAAAGAACAAATAATGCACAGAATGCAGAGCAATGTCATATATTCACCCCAGTACAGAGATCTGGGCCTATATCCATGCTGTTTTGCTCCCCATGCCATTCCAGTTTGAACCCAGCCATATGCAAATCATTCTTGACCCTGCACCCAATGGGAACAGTCCAGCCTGAACTGCCAGGCCAGATCCTCCCTGGACTGGAAACAATCATCCCAGAACCTGTTTCTGGGTTTCACCCCTCATCAGCCAGGATAGTTTGACTCCAGTGGCACCAAGGCTTCTCATAGCCGATACGAAGTAGAATGTGTGCAATGGAAATATATATTATTATTTTTTTAATTTCTTTATTGTTCAGTTCATAGCATATAGCCATTATAAATCAATCATTTAAATCATTACTGTAGGACTATTACACGGTTACACATAACAGCACCAAGAAAAAAGGCTATGATAATTAAAAACAGCCAAATTTCAAATCGACATCTCCATATGTTGTAGCATAGGCTGCACAATGTTGATCCCTAGTTGTTTCTGGTGAAAATATTTTTAAAGTAAATGATCACAGGGCTGGGACTCCAGACTGTTGGGTTATATGTTACCGTAGTCATGACTTCCCAGAGAGAACAACCAGGTTCAGGTGGATGGGCAGGGCATACCTTCAGTGAGTGTGTTTGGGGTGTGACACCCCCACATGCATTCTTGGCTTGGTAGTTAGGTAATAGGACCCTGAGAAGGGACTGCTTTGTCTGTGTTGTTTTTTCTCATTGTTCTAATTTTACTAAGAGTTTTCAACCTGCTCATTGTTTAGAGTGAATATTTAAATGTATATATAGTGACTCATTTACCAAAAAGTAGTACATTGAAGTTCTCTTTGAGTGTGCAAATTTACTACTTTGTGGAATCCATCAAGATTGGAAGTAGTAGACTTGGAAAGATGCACCAGTCTCATGTTTGCACGCATACTAATGGCAAAGAAACACCCTAAAGGTGATGGGATGTATGCTTGCAAATAGTCTAACCAGTGGAAATTGCCTGGGGTAATATCCCTACGCATCCCTCATTGCCCAATGTGCAACTCTAGACAGAAGCCCACCCAATGCAAATCAGTACTGACCCTGTTCATCGTGGAAACAGTCCATTCCCAACCTTGGTCATCTTACTCTACCCTGTAGCCGGCTGCTTTTTTAGTTGGGAAATGTGTGATTTCGACCAAAATCTCACTGGCTAGACAATGCCCCTGGATATGGGCCTAGCTCAAATGTGAAAAAACACTGAAATTGAGCAGTTATGGTTACCAAAATACACAGCACATACCTTAACTTGTGCAGACCACCATGCTCCAAACACCAAATTTCAAATGGCACAGAAATAAGAAAAACAGCAAACAAGAGAACAAAATGGTCGGGACAACACGAGTTATGGCATCTGTTGTGTGCATTGGTAAACAAAACTGGTGAACAACATCACAATGCAATAATGCTGCAAAAAAGAAAAACAACGCAAAGCATCATCATTACAACAAAATTCAATGTGATAAATATTCACAGACATCCTGGTCGCACATCATCACCTTCACAAATGCAAATGCTTTCAAAATAACTTGAAAAGGTTTTTGGAACAAGGCAAAGCCTTACCTACCACCAGGGATGTGTATTAGCACCATTTAAAACTGTTTTGTGATCCAGATACAGAACCTTACCTAAGGCTTTATCACTGAGACAATATCACTTAACATGCTTCTTCACAAAAGATCACTAAGAGAGCCTCCCTCTGGCGTGGCCGCAATCAAATCCTCACAAGGTCATAGACACATCTTCACTGTTTACTGTCTCTGACATACCATCAGTCAGACAGAGTCATCCAAACACACCCAAAGTTAAATAACCTCTCAAACAAACATTCACTCAAGGGTGCAGAAACACACTCACTCTTCCAAGCCTACAGACACCTAGGGACACTGACATACCCACGCTCCCAAAGGGGGTTTGCCATTGTCATTAGACAGCATCATCGATACACTCTTACTTAGATAAATCGCTCACAAAGATTCACTTAGGAGCACAAACTCACTTATACAGGATCCCTGACACACAATTTTCCAGACAGTGTCCCTGATACATGCTCACTCCGGCAGGGTCATCCACAGACCATCGCTCAGAAAGGGCCACTGGCATGCCCTGACTCAAAGAGGGGTATCATGCACCTTTACTGAAATAGCATCTCTGACACAATTACTTGGGGTCACAGACACATACAGATCTTGCATGCTTTGTCTTTCACATTTTCACTGAGATGGTGTCTCTGACACAGCCATACTTAATGAGAAAGAAAAGGCAATCTGGCATGGTCATCTATTTACCTTCATACACAAAAGGTTAATGACATGTTCATTCAGACAAGAGTATGTGCTGAGGCTCTCTCAGACAGGTTACTGTACACAACATAGTCTCTGAGCTTCCTACTCCTAGACTTTCTCTCCTTCTCCAGTCCTAGACTCTCTCTCTTTCTCTCTCACTTGAACACACACACACACATGCACACACCCACACACACACCCAGACACACACACACACACAGTTAATCTCGATTTCTTAATCAAATCTCTAGGCACTGGCTTGGTTCAGAGGGAAATGCGTGCTGAAGACACATGGAAGGCTTACTAGCAATGCTTAAAGTGGGCCAGGGCAAAGTCAAAGCACAGTAAAGTATAAAAAAGAACGAGACATTGAACCAGGGCCTTCTTGCTCCCCCTATTTTTGTCTTTTGCTGGATGAAGTAATCAAAATCGGGGCCACCTTGACAGCCGAGTGCCGCCAAGGTGTGCTGCGACACCTGAAATACAGTGGAGCGGGTATGTGGGTGATGAATGTGAAAAAAGAAAAAAAGTCAGTGAGTTAAAAATTGTCCGGGTATGACTTATCCAAACATTATTTATTCTAAGGCTACTGGACAATATTAAAAAGAGTGTATGATACAATAAAGGCTTTAATAGGACCTAATGTATCTGTGGTATGTGTTAGGTCTACATGTTTCAAACCAAAATGGGAGTTACCGGTTTTTCTTCAGGACCAAAATGATGTAAAAGGAGTTGGGTGGTCAGGGTACACTAACACCCTGCCATACCTGCAACCCTTTCAGGACCCTAAATAGCAAAATTGCTATGTGGGTAAAAATAATTGTAACCCAAATGTGGTTACAAAAAAATGCAAAAACCTGTAAAAGAGAGAGGATCATAAGTCATAAAAGGCTATTTACGTGCCTGTAACGTAGTGAAGTGACGTAGTCCGCTCTATCTGTGATTCATTCCACATTCAGTAAATGCGAATTATCCATGGTGTGGTGTGTCAGCAGTATTTCTAAATTGGAACTGATTTTTCCTGGGAGAACACACCTATCAATATGGGTGTGAGAGTGAGCACGCACATGTAATTCTATCGTTTACACCACTTTCACACAAGCTTGATTGTGCGTGCCTAAGTAGCAATTCTGATTGATTTGTGTCAAGGATTACCGACGTGATAAAGTGCCAACTTGATCCAAAACCACAAATAACACAAGACAAACAACACACTACACTAACATTTGTCAGAATATTAAAAAACACTTACTCCTCAATGGAGAAATGTTTGCTGCACGGGGATTGAAGGGAGGCTACAGAGTTCAAAACGTATTCTGTGGAAAAGAGACATGGGAACATCATAGGGTCAATGGAGAGTATCCAATATCGTATGTTCCCCTTCTTTATCGATGGAAAAAGGTTCGGAAACTAAAGCGTTTCCGTAAGGGCAGATTCTACTTACAGTTTCTCTGATAGGAAATCGGCTGATAACCTACTTCGCTCCCTCCGTGCACCCGTAAAGGAGAGAAATGCGGCGCCGTAGTTAAAGGCGGCCGCCATTGTGGGCGCGGAGGGCGTGGCTCACTCGGCGTCGCGTGATGACGTCACGTGGATGCGCGATCGTCAAACGCGCGCCGGGTTGCCACGGGGATGGGAAGTAAACAGAGTCTCCGTGATCGGAGACGGTTCTTTAAAAGCGAGACAGTTCGTTTAGCAGTAATGGGGCTCAAAATGAAAACGGGCAAAGTTTATGAATATTTGTGCATTCTCCTGTCATATTAGTCTTTCGATCAAAACTCCGTGTTTGGAGTCTGAACATGCCAGTAGTAGGGATCGGGCATAGGAGGAGGGGGCATCCACTTTGATATCAAACATTTGAGCATACTTTTTTGATATGCGAGGTGTAATAAGGAAATTCTTTAGGGGATCACAGGCCATCACTCCCTTTGCCTAGCAGATGACTGAAAGTCACAACACAAAGGGGTGTGTGCTAGTTGGAAGTATATGAAAGTACTCAGGATGAGGTATCTAAGAGAGGACAGAGGCCCAAGGGATATTGTCATTCAGGCCATTTTTGTTGGTGGACAGTCTATATATCCATCTTTGTTCTTTCTCATACAGGCGTTTTTGTATGTTTGGTCCTGGAGTAATCTGCTCAATGACAGTCCAGAACATGTCATTCGGAGTGTGGCCTTTTTCAAGGAAATGATCTGTCAATCGGGTCGCATTTTTCTTGCAGCGTATGGTGCTGTGATGTTCACAGATTCTCTGTTTTACCTTTCGGGTCGTCATCCCAATGTATCGTTTTCTGCAAGTACATTCAATGAGATAGACTACATTTTCACTGTTACAGTTGGTATGTGCAATCTGCCTCCAGGTTTTCCCAACTTCTAAATCAAGAGTCTTTGTATTCCAGCCGTTAATATTCTGACAAATGTTTGTGTAGTGTGTTGTTTGTCTTGTGTTATTTGTGGTTTTGGATCAAGTTGGCACTTTATCACGTCGGTAATCCTTGACACAAATCAATCAGAATTGCTACTTAGGCACGCACAATCAAGCTTGTGTGAAAGTGGTGTAAACGATAGAATTACATGTGCGTGCTCACTCTCACACCCATATTGATAGGTGTGTTCTCCCAGGAAAAATCAGTTCCAATTTAGAAATACTGCTGACACACCACACCATGGATAATTCGCATTTACTGAATGTGGAATGAATCACAGATAGAGCGGACTACATCACTTCACTACGTTACAGGCACGTAAATAGCCTTTTATGACTTATGATCCTCTCTCTTTTACAGGTTTTTGCATTTTTTTGTAACCACATTTGGGTTACAATTATTTTTACCCACATAGCAATTTTGCTATTTAGGGTCCTGAAAGGGTTGCAGGTATGGCAGGGTGTTAGTGTACAACAACAAATAATACCTGGGGGTCAAAAAATGATATGAGTAAGTCAGACAGGTTGGATCACAAAACCAGGACTACGCAAAAAACACCAGTGAGAATTTCATGCATGTTAGTAACTGCAGGGCTAGTCAAGGCTCAAGAGCACATGGAGAAAATAGTTCCCATCAGAAGCCGCACTGTACCGCCCTCTTTGTCATCATTTGGGTTCTCCTTACCCAGGAGACAAAACGGCCGGTCTGTTGTTACCGTGACCGATAAATGTGATAAGTGGGAAGTACAGAAATCAATGCAAGTGGCTACTGAAAAAAGCAGTGTATGGTGATTTGTGTGAAAAGTGAGGGGTAATAATAAAATTAGGTGAACTGGGTAGAAAACAGAATTTATTAATATCTCCCAATCCCTAAGATTAAAAGGCAGGTGTGAGTGCGGGTTTGAAAAAATACCCACACTTAATAATGGTCAACATGTTTCTGCATTACATAGAACAGAGTTTCAAATGCATTCTTCAGGACCTTGGTGGAAATACACTACTGCTTTGGTAAATAATAATGAAAAAATATCACCTGAGAATCCCAGGCGTACTCAACCGTATACTGTTAATGCATAGTAGCATTGGATCCAAAACCGAAAGACAAACAAACAGAGAAACAGAGAAACAAAAGAGCATGAATGAATCCTACTCAAGTAGTTTCTACTTAAAACCACAATGTGATTAAAACACATTCATTCATACTAGGACACAGGCTCTAGTATACACACTCACCCATGTATGATGGTTGAGAGGCTTCACCCCACCTGGCTGCAGCGCAGGTAAAAGGAGCACCGCTCTAAAAATAATTATGAATCACTTTTAGCGCAGTTTCAGCAAGGGAAAAAGAGAATAGAGTTTACATGGAGGCAAAAGTTGATATAATATCCCCATTGTGTGGTGAGAGGGTTATGTTGCAGGTAACCGCCCGTTGCTATGACACAGCGATCAAAGTGAAGGCTAGAAACAGATAATAACGCATATATAGGTCCGCAGTTTATGTAATGACCAATGCGTTTGGTTATGCAAGGAGTGCGTGGCTTAGCAATAAAACTCAAGATCGAGTTGATGTCATAACGCTGTTAAGATACGATGCTAGTTTACAAGCCTTGTCTCTGCAAATGCGTGGTCATAGTTTAGAACAGGGTTAAGTGAAAGGAACTGTCGGCACAACAGAGAGCAAGTGCCCTTCGAAAACGGCGCCGCTCTCCGCGTGAGTTTGAGCAAGCTGTCGGCGTGCGCGCCAACGAGCACTGTGTTCCGCTTAACTTTCCGTTAGTGTCTCCGGACAGTCATCAGTACTGTCTGGGGGGGCACCGGCGATAGTTCAAGGAGTCTGTTTGTAAGTTCGTGTTTTGCTCACAAGGCATCACGTGACTAGGTACGGTCACATGATGCCGGGGATTATGGGACATGTAGTTCCAGGCGCAATAGCGCCAGATAACAAGGAAAAGCAAAGGTTAGGAAAAATACGTTGCACATGTAGGTGACGCTGCTGTTATGTGTCAACACTTGTTAATACAACTGGAACAAGCCCATACGCTAAATATTATCAACACATATTACTGTTGAGGTGATAGCTAAATAGGAGCCATTCTTCTATATTAGAGGCAAAGATTTGTTAGACAACTAGCATCTATCTCAGCTTGTTTAGGTTTTTATGGCTGATGAGCAGTTAAAGATGTGACACCATTCAGAGAAACACCATTCAGAGGGACATCCAGGGTATTGGCTCATTAAGGCCCTCCTTGTCGCTATTCAGGCGATATACCCATTTTTGTTCAATTTTGAACAAAAAGCGACTAATGTCAGCACATGAGTCAGGAATGTGCGGTTGTTCCAGGACTGTCCAGCAGAAGTCCTCTCTTGAAGGCGAAAATAGGTAAGGCTATTTTCGCCTTCAAGAGAGGACCTAATTTAAAAGACCAGCTAGTCCACACACGCCCACGTAACAAGGAATCGAGGCAAGTGGGCACCCTATGGGACCTACCTCCTGTGGTCGGTCACCATCCTTGTGGGGCATGTACTGTCTGTCCCCAGACCTGCAAGTCCACTGTGGTCGACATAGGTACCAACCGTCCATGGACACAAAACAAATTCACAAACTGCAACAGCAGCAACCTTATTTACTTGATAACGTGTCCATGCCCATTACGATATGTTGGCATGACGACCAGGAGAATACGGACACGAATACAGGAACATAAAAGTACAGTGCGATGCCGAAAACAGGCTACTCGCCTGACTGCACACTTCTTGGAGAAAGGACATGGCCCTGAGGACTTCTGCTGGACAGTCCTGGAACAACCGCACATTCCTGACTCATGTGCTGACATTAGTCGCTTTTTGTTCAAAATTGAACAAAAATGGGTATATCGCCTGAATAGCGACAAGGAGGGCCTTAATGAGCCAATACCCTGGATGTCCCTCTGAATGGTGTTTCTCTGAATGGTGTCACATCTTTAACTGCTCATCATCCATAAAAACCTAAACAAGCTGAGATAGATGCTAGTTGTCTAACAAATCTTTGCCTCTAATATAGAAGAATGGCTCCTATTTAGCTATCACCTCAACAGTAATATGTGTTGATAATATTTAGCGTATGGGCTTGTTCCAGTTGTATTAACAAGTGTTGACACATAACAGCAGCGTCACCTACATGTGCAACGTATTTTTCCTAACCTTTGCTTTTCCTTGTTATCTGGCGCTATTGCGCCTGGAACTACATGTCCCATAATCCCCGGCATCATGTGACCGTACCTAGTCACGTGATGCCTTGTGAGCAAAACACGAACTTACACACAGACTCCTTGAACTATCGCCGGTGCCCCCCCAGACAGTACTGATGACTGTCCGGAGACACCGACGGAAAGGTAAGCGTGACACAGTGCTCGTTGGCGCGCACGCCGACAGCTTGCTCAAACTCACGCGGAGAGCGGCGCCGTTTTCGAAGGTCACTTGCTCTCTGTTGTGCCGACAGTTTCTTTCACTTAACCCTGTTCTAAACTATGACCACGCATTTGCAGAGACAAGGCTTGTAAACTAGCATCGTATCTTAACAGCGTTATGACACCAACTCGATCTTGAGTTTTATTGCTAAGCCACGCACTCCTTGCATAACCAAACGCATTGGTCATTACATAAACTGCGGACCTATATATGCGTTATTATCTGTTTCTAGCCTTCACTTTGATCGCTGTGTCATAGCAACGGCGGGTTACCTGCAACATAACCCTCTCACCACGCAATGGGGATATTATATCAACTTTTGCCTCCATGTAAACTCTATTCTCTTTTTCCCTTGCTGAAACTGCGCTAAAAGTGATTCATAATTATTTTTAGAGCGGTGCTCCTTTTACCTGCGCTGCAGCCAGGTGGGGTGAAGCCTCTCAACCATCATACATGGGTGAGTGTGTATACTAGAGCCTGTGTCCTAGTATGAGTGAATGTGTTTTAATCACATTGTGGTTTTAAGTAGAAACTACTTGAGTAGGATTCATTCATGCTCTTTTGTTTCTCTGTTTCTCTGTTTGTTTGTCTTTCGGTTTTGGATCCAATGCTACTATGCATTAACAGTATACGGTTGAGTACGCCTGGGATTCTCAGGTGATATTTTTTCATTATTATTTACCAAAGCAGTAGTGTATTTCCACCAAGGTCCTGAAGAATGCATTTGAAACTCTGTTCTATGTAATGCAGAAACATGTTGACCATTATTAAGTGTGGTTATTTTTTCAAACCCGCACTCACACCTGCCTTTTAATCTTAGGGATTGGGAGATATTAATAAATTCTGTTTTCTACCCAGTTCACCTAATTTTATTATTACCCCTCACTTTTCACACAAATCACCATACACTGCTTTTTTCAGTAGCCACTTGCATTGATTTCTGTACTTCCCACTTATCACATTTATCGGTCACGGTAACAACAGACCGGCCGTTTTGTCTCCTGGGTAAGGAGAACCCAAATGATGACAAAGAGGGCGGTACAGTGTGGCTTCTGATGGGAACTATTTTCTCCATGTGCTCTTGAGCCTTGACTAGGCCTGCAGTTACTAACATGCATGAAATTCTCACTGGTGTTTTTTGCGTAGTCCTGGTTTTGTGATCCAACCTGTCTGACTTACTCATATCATTTTTTGACCCCCAGGTATTATTTGTTGTTGTATATTGTGTTTGGGGCATATACATGGTCGGTCGGTAAACCCGCCCTTAGACCCTTCTCAACTGTTTGTTGTGTGTAGGGTGTTAGTGTACCCTGACCACCCAACTCCTTTTACATCATTTTGGTCCTGAAGAAAAACCGGTAACTCCCATTTTGGTTTGAAACATGTAGACCTAACACATACCACAGATACATTAGGTCCTATTAAAGCCTTTATTGTATCATACACTGTTTTTAATATTGTCCAGTAGCCTTAGAATAAATAATGTTTGGATAAGTCATACAAGGACAATTTTTAACTCACTGACTTTTTTTCTTTTTTCACATTCATCACCCACATACCCGCTCCACTGTATTTCAGGTGTCGCAGCACACCTTGGCGGCACTCGGCTGTCAAGGTGGCCCCGATGATGAAGCATGTCACCGACCAGGTCGGTGAGTGAGGGGTTCCTTAAAAACAAAGGAGGACTTCTTCTTTTACACTAGTGTCTCATTCCACCAATATTGGCTGTCTAGCCTTATCTTTGGTGGTACTCCTTTATTTTGTTATATAGTTACCTAACCAGGGGATTGGGAGTACCCTTCCGTCCACCCTAGTGGATAAAATCCCTTAACTCTCCAATCTTGTTAAATATATATGAAGTAATCAAAAGCCAGGCATAGGCTGGAGGTGAATACAATTATTTATCATTGATATCATTCCAGTTGATTAACCCAGTTATGACAGCTTACATTTAGAATGTCAGGCGTTTTATTGTTTATGACCACAGGACAATGGTGCTATGTAAACTTTTAATAAATATTGTGTTGTGTGCTAGTTTACGTTTGCTTTCAGTATAAAACACTTTGGGGCTGATTACAATGTCGGTCAGAAAGCCTCCGACTGCTAGTCAGAAGCTTTTCGACCGCTAGTCTGAGGCTTTCAGACAGCGGACGGAGGATTTCCAACCAACACGGATTACCATGTCGGCAGTTGGATCATAAACTGGCCAGTCATTTCCACTCCGTTCCGACCTCAGAGTCTTCCAGCTGGTCGGAACCGCACCATAATCCCTTATGGGTGGTGTTTCCGCTGCCAGGATTACTATGTCGGTTTCCCACAGCCTTCTGACATGGAAAGGTTGGTAGAAAGTTACTTTGGGGGCCCCTAGCAGGGCCCCCTTGCCTCAGCAGTCTACGGTTGGTGATTGAGGGGGAACCTAGGGTACCCCCTGTAAAACCCTGCACTGTGTGGCAGGCACCATGGGGGGGCCTACAACAGGGTGCAGGGTTTTACACACACACACATTTTTCTATAGAAGCCTGCATTATGCCCGGTTTACAGCTGTGACACAATCGCCCATAGAGAGAAGTGAGTATGCAAATGAACAGTGTTCAGTCTCATTGTAATCAGGTGTGGTCAGAACCTCTGACCGGAGGTCGTCGGGTACCAAGTCCGAGATTGGTGCGGTCAGAGGCAACTCCGACCGACATTGTAGTAATATGCCCCCTTATGATTTCTCAAGAACAGGATTCTATTTGACGTGTATTAGTCCATACATATATTGGTGGAGATGTTATTGATATGCTTCTTAGGCCGCACCCTTTTTAACCACCCTCCTTTTATCATTCATCTTAAGGCACTACTTGGTTGGTATCAGCATCTCCATGCTGTGGATATCTGAGGCAATATACAGTTTATTTATTTTTGTACATTCTGGTTCTAGAATCCTAATGCAGGATATAATGCAGGTCTCCTTTTGAACGAGTGATAACTGGTTTTGCATGGATCAATCTGCCTTTTGTCTGGCCCAGTGAAAGAATAAATGAACTGTGCCTGATTGTGTATATCAATTCATCCAGCATGAGCTGCAAGGAACAGTTACATTGTTTGGGTCCGTCTATTTTCAGCAACGTCCTTGACATTTATCATGAGGGTTGAAAGAGAGCTGTGAATGAAAACAGTCTTCTTCCATTTGAAAGGGTTCTTCATATCTGAGAACATTTTCAGAGAAGAATTACGATTTTCTAAATGCATGAATTGGGACAAAATAACATTTCCTATAAGTTTTAATGGACTATTTCCTGTTAAATGATGAAAAGAAATGTATAGATTAATTTTCCTTAGGCATTATTAAAATTAAGTTATCACTGTTGTTCTCCTAGTTCTAGCAGGGAGGCCGGGTGGGCCAGGCCCACCCAAACGTGACCTTTGGCCCACCCAGTCACAGCAGAAGAGACCATTGAGAAGGCACCTGTTAAGTGCTTCCTCCATCTCAATGCTGGAATGTTGTAGTAATTTTTTTCATTGTCTTCAACCCCTTCGGTGTTGATGACGGCTCCCAGTGCTCATGAGTCACTGTGGGCATGTGCTGATAACGGTTGGGTGCCGTCATGACCACGCCCGCGATCGGAATGTCCAGCACCGGCGCAGAATTCCTGCCACAGCCAAGGTGTTAAAGCTGAAACTGGGTGGTATCTTTTGGTGGTAGAGGTGGGCGAGCCCAAAAATTAACAAGGAGAGCCCCAGAGCAGAGATAAGGCTCTGACTTGGCTCTTAGAGCCCATGCACAAGCCGAGCCCTGAATATGTGTGCTATATAAAATATGCAACAAACATCACATACAATATGAAACAGTCTCTTCAAAATTCAAAAAAGTGTGTTCATAACACATGGAAGCTTTGACATTAATATGTCACGATATAGCGCTGCACTGAGAAGTACTTAATAAAAGTGATAATTTTTAAACATGAGCTTGCAGTCATTCCTGCCCCCGACCACACCCAGTTGACTGTGTCATTAGTGAACGAACAGGCAAGTAGGCAAGAAAGTTTCCTCAGGGACTCTGTATGAGGTCCAGATTATTATGGAGCTAAATTAGTCTATGAAATCAAACACAATAGATTTTTATATTGTTGGTTTTCTGATTCATGTATTTGAACGTGTTTTTGTTTTTTTGTTTTTTGCAAGAAATCAAAAGAACCACAAATAATAAATGTCATGACACCTTACAAATACATATATAGATCAATGAGGACTAGCTAGTTTAGGGAGAGTTAAGGAGACTCAGGTAGGTACGTCAAAGAATAATAATAAGGAAAAAGCACTGTTTTCCTTATAAAGCCCTCACCCACCGACCTAGTCGGTGGCATGCTTCATCATCGGGCCCACCACAGTGGCACCGAATGTGCCCCGGGTGTGCTGCAACGCCAGGTGACTGCGGAGCTGGTATATTGCTGAGTGTGCAGTGAAAGGGTGAGAAAGCTGAAGTTAAAAAGCTATACAGGAGGTCCCAGCACCCGAGGGTTATCAATTTTTAATAAACTGGGCCTCTGTTAGCAGGTTAAAAAGGCAAAGGGACGTAGATAGGAGTGCTATGATGACCTCCAACGTCCAGTGTGGTCTACATGTTTCAGCCAGTACCTTTTGAATTCTAAGCTGGCTTTCCTCAGGACCAATAGGATATGTGAAAAGGTGCAAGTTTAAATAATGATAAACTTAAATTTAAGTGTTTGTGTAATTCATTGGCTATGTGTAGCGCACACTAAGGCGCTGTAACTGTTAGAGGGGGATTTCCTCAAGCTTTACTACAAAAAACACATAGGACAAAGACAAGACGTACAAGGAAGAGTCATATTAGAGTGGTATGTCTTTAAACCACTAAATGCCGGCTTATAAGGTGGTGTGCGACGTATATACGGCTATAGTGAGCTCATGCCATCTGCATGAAACTGGTGAGGGTTTTAATGAAACCATTAAGGATAGGTGGTGGGCTAAAAAAGCGAAATCACAAGGTGAGGTACAGGTAAGTACAAATACTAAGTCCTCACTCTGTTATTTCTTGTAAAAAGCCTCAGGGGTCACCTGGCAGAGAAAGAGACCCTGTGGAGATAAAGGGTTGTACAAATCTATCCAGCCTGTAGGGAGAAAGAGTTGGTGCTTACCCCATTTGCAGGTCTAATGGTCATTTTTACTCACGAGTAGTTCGGTCTGGTTCCTCCTTGGACCGATTCGTCCTTCCGCGGCGCCCGATATGAAGTGAAGGGGCCGCCTGGTTTCGTATTTATGCTACTTGCTAAATTCGAATCACCTGTGTAAGGTAGAAAGAGAGGGAGGGGTGTGCGCTAAACGCCGTATCATTGTTGCCCTTTGTGGCGCATGCGCGGGAAGGTAGTGCATGTTTGTGCGCATGCGCAGTTGGTAGCGTCAGCGCCTGGGTGCCGCTTGTTCGGGATTAGTACTCTGGTCACAGTGCGCATGCGCTACTTTGTACGCGCATGCGTGTTGAGAGGAATTGAAGTTAAGTTTGTTGACAGGGGAAACACAACGTGTAGGAGATTTTACACGTGGATTTTGTTACGCATGACTCGCGTTGGGAATAACCGAGTTGGTTCAACGTCAAGTGTTTTGGCAGTGATCTTGACTTGTCCTGGATAGGCCAAATCTCACGGTAAATGATTTGAGGGCCCAGCGTGTGTAGGATTACACACGCGGGATGTGGCTTACTCATAAGTGGACATAAGTGCATGGGGGACACACGGTGGGAGAGGAGGGAGCAGTGATGGAGGCGCTCATGCAGGGATACCCTGGCACAGTTATCGCTACATTATACATTGTTTCATTGTGGATTTAGACCACTAGGGAGTAGGTTAGTGGAATTGTTTACACAGCTAGAGTGTTCCATGGTATGGCGTCATTGAGGCCATGGATATGTGTGGATAACCGAGATATCCAGCAATAATTGCAGTGTATGCCACTTAACATCACCTTCCAAAACATTAAGTCTGGAACCAGGCAAAACCTGGACACAACAGCAATTCACAAACTGCAACTCCACCAATCTGGTGTATTTGATAACCTGCAGGTGTGGCTTAAGATACATTGGCATGACCACCCGAAAAGTGTGAACGAGGATGACGGAACACAGAAGCACGATAAGATGTGGTAAAAATATAAGCAAGCTCACAGACCATTTCCTAACCTACAACCACACACCCAACGATTTCTCTTGGACTGTCATTGAAAAATTTGACAACTCCACAGATGAAAAACTTCTCCTACAAAAGGAACAACGCTGGATATATCGGTTATCCACACATATCCATGGCCTCAATGACGCCATACCATGGAACACTCTAGCTGTGTAAACAATTCCCCTAACCTACTCCCTAGTGGTCTAAATCCACAATGAAACAATGTATAATGTAGCGATAACTGTGCCAGGGTATCCCTGAATGAGCGCCCCCATCACTGCTCCCTTCTCTACCACCGTGTGTCCCCCATGCACTTATGTCCACTTATGAGTAAGCCACATCCCGCGTGTGTAATCCTACACACGCTGGGCCCTCAAATCATTTACCGTGAGATTTGGCCTATCCAGGACAAGTCAAGATCACTGCCAAAACACTTGACGTTGAACCAACTCGGTTATTCCCAACGCGAGTCATGCGTAACAAAATCCACGTGTAAAATCTCCTACACGTTGTGTTTCCCCTGTCAACAAACTTAACTTCAATTCCTCTCAACACGCATGCGCGTACAAAGTAGCACATGCGCACTGTGACCAGAGTACTAATCCCGAACAAGCGGCACCCAGGCGCGACGCTACCAACTGCGCATGCGCACAAACGTGCACTACCTTCCAGCGCATGCACCACAAAGGGCTACAATGATACGGCGTTTAGCGCGCACCCCTCCCTCTCTTTCTACCTTACACAGGTGATTCGAATTTAGCAAGTAGCATAAATACGAAACCAGGCGGCCCCTTCACTTCATATCGGGCGCTGCGGAAGGACGAATAGGTCCAAGGAGGAACCAGACCGAACTACTCGTGAGTAAAAATGACCATTAGACCTGCAAATGGGGTAAGCACCAACTCTTTCTCCCTACAGGCTGGATAGATTTGTACAACCCTTTATCTCCACAGGGTCTCTTTCTCTGCCAGGCGACCCCTGAGGCTTTTTACAAGAAATAACAGAGTGAGGACTTAGTATTTGTACTTACCTGTACCTCACATTGTGATTTCGCTTTTTTAGCCCATCACCTATCACTAACGGTTTCTTTAAAACCCTCACCAGTTTCATGCAGATGGCATGAGCTCACTATAGCCGTATATAGGTCGCACACCACCTTATAAGCCAGCATTTAGTGGTTTAAAGACATACCACTCTAATATGACTCTTCCTTGTACGTCTTGTCTTTGTCCTATGCGTTTTCTGTAGTAAAGCTTGAGGGAATCCCCCTCTAACAGTTACAGCGCCTTAGTGTGCGCTACACATAGCCAATGAATTACACAAACACTTAAATTTAAGTTTATTATTATTTAAACTTGCACCTTTTCACATATCCTATTGGTCCTGCGGAAAGCCAGCTTAGAATTCAAAAGGCACTGGCTGAAACATGTAGACCACACTGGACGTTGGAGGTCATCATAGCACTCCTATCTACGTCCCTTTGCCTTTTTAACCTGCTAACAGAGGCCCAGTTTATTAAAAATTGATAACCCTCGGGTGCTAGGACCTCCTGTATAGCTTTTTAAGTTCACCTTTCTTACCCTTTCACTGCACACTCAGCAATATACCAGCTCCGCAGTCACCTGGCGTTGCAGCACACCCGGGGCACATTCGTTGCCACTGTGGTGGGCCCGATGATGAAGCATGCCACCGACTAGGTCGGTGGGTGAGGGCTTTATAAGGAAAACAGTGCTTTTTCCTTATTATTATTCTTTGACGTACCTACCTGAGTCTCCTTAACTCTCCCTAAACTAGCTAGTCCTCATTGATCTATACATATAACCCAGGGGATACGGGCTAGCCTACCTAGTCCTCTCTCTCCCATTGATTTGCACCTTACAAATACAAACAGTACATAATTTCACCAGCATAGCAAATAAATAGAGAACCTCATCACATAAATATTTGTAGAGATAGCAGCACGATTCACCTGATAAATTAACTTTTGATGATATGCAAAGAGAAAGTGCCTGTGCAATAAATAAGTTGATCTAATTACTCAACGAGAGAAAGTGCCTATGCAATCGAGCGGATAACAGCCCAATTTAATTCATAAATATACAACATCTCCATTTACATCTTATATTACAATTGATAGTGTGGCAGAAAGTGCCTGTGCAATTTAGAACTGTTCTAATAGACCAGGTTTCTGATTGGGCCCAAATATTTTGCCCAGGCTCCCTTCTCCGTTGCCCTTTTAACTTATATACTTCAGATTCTATATTGTAAATAGCCCGCATCCTGGACAACCAGTTAGAAAAGGTAGGGGGGTCCATACTTATCCATTGGGAGGTAACACATGTACGAGCAATAACCATTGCAATAAACAGTAATCCTTTCTCTGCCCTAGTTCTTTTATCTGACTCTATGTCATCTAATAACCCCAGGATAAACAAAGTAGGGGTAAATAAAACCGTGAAACCTAATTTTAGTTAAAAAGGCCTCAAGATCCTGCACAAATATATTCAATTTTGGGCAAAAATAAAACATATGTAATGTATCAGCAGCAACTAATCCACATCTGCTACATTTCCCTCCTCTCCCACCAGCCCATTTAGCTACCTTTGTTGTGGTATAATATAGATCGAACACAGATATAAAATGTTGGCTTTTAAGAATCCCAGTTATAATCACCTGGTCTGCCAACTCCAGTGAATCCACAATATAGATTGCCTCCCTTCCAAGCCTGTTTTCCCATTTCCTATTCTGGGCTTCTATATCATCTGGAGATGTCTGAATTGAAGTTTGATCGATCTTTCCGATCCTAGACTTGCCCTTCACTAGTTCCACCAAGGAAATCCTTTCAGATATCACATTTATCCTGTTCTTGCTACCCCCCAAAAAACTTTGTATCTGTAAATACTTACAAAAATTCATTTTTTCCACTCCAAATATCTCCTGTTGATCTAAAAAAGATAGGAGCTGACCCTCTTTAAACAGATCTCTCAGGATACTAATTCATGTTCTCCCCCATCTGTAAGTAACTTTGTCCTGAAGTATTGGCAGAAGTAAACCTGGAGGCATGAATGGAGTATATGCACTCAGTTTTGATATCTTAATTTTCCGTCTTACCTGTCTCCATATCCTATACGCTCCTTTCACTATCTTAAATTTTGTTTTCTTATAAAAAAGCTGGGATTCTTAAATCCTAACCAGGCAGCCCTTAGCTTCCGTTCCCAGCCCTATGTCATATATTGTTAGTCTAGTTTCCTCTGGGATTTCCTCTTCATCACCAACTAAAGGGATACCCATGTCTGTGTTGTACGATAGCCGCCCAATAGTACAGGGAGAAACTAGGGATCGTCCAGCCACCCTGTAGTTTCGTGAGAAACATCAATTTGGCTGCTCTTCGTGGTTTATGGTATCCCCAGAGGAATCTCTGACAGATCATATCAATCCTTGCTAAAGAGGATGTGGAAAATTCCAAGGGGTTCATCTTGAAAATATATAAAAACTTTGGGACAATTGAAATTTTGATGACATTACTTCGATCACATAAAGAAAGGTGAAGATGATGTAGCCTTTCCAGTTTCTGGCTTAACACTATTAGGGTTATATTCATATCAGAAATTCGGTCTACAGCCGCTGTAATTCTGACCCCTAAATAGTTTGCGCTGTTCCAGAGAAGAGAATTTGTGTTTTATCAATATTTCATTTGTAACCTGACAGGGTTCCAAACTGTCCAGCTACTCGATTTACCTCCGAGACTGCTGATACGACATCGGTAGATAGCACCACAATGTTGTCTACATATGCTAATGCTCTATGCTCAGGATCATGAATTCTCACCGCCTTAATGTTACTGTCCATTTCTAATTTGTTTAAAAAGGGATCAATATAAAGGGCGAAAAGCAGAGGAGAGTACGGGCAGCTCTGCCTTGTTCCTCTGCGTATATTAAACTCCCTTGAGTCCTGCCCTGAAATGCGCATTACCGCTTTTGGCGAGAGATATAGCGCTCTGATTGCCTGAATGAATTCCTCACAGAATCCCTTCCATTTCAAGATGGCCCATAAATACCGCCAGGAGGCCTGTCAAACGCTTTCTCAGCGTCCAACAGGATTACTCCCAGTCGTGATTCCGTAGCTCGAGCCCAGTAGAAGGGCTATAACTCGGCAGACATGGTCTGCTGTATTCCTACAGTGGATGAACACATGTTGGTCGAGTGATACCAGAGGAGTAATTATCTTACCTAATCTAGACACAAGAATTTTTGAATACATTTTGCTATCACAACTTATAAGTGAAATGTGTCAGAATGATGCTAGCAATAAATCAGGTTTCTCCTTTTTTTAAAACACCACTATAGCTGTCTTCTGCCGTGATTTAGGGGGATAGCCCCTATGGGCCAGTTGAAAAACTTCTCTTGTTGAATTGTTTTTGCATATGCCCTGTAAAATTCCAGGGGCCAGTAGCCTTACCAAGGGCTAAAGAGGTTAAAGCTATTTCTAATACCTCCCTGGTATTCGGGGACACAATTACTTTATTTTGATCACATGAAATCTCCTTCATTTCTAGATCTTTTAGAACATCCATTAATAGCCCCTCATTTAATGAAGCCCCACCCTCAGTATACATCTGCTCATAATCATTTTAAAAAACATTTTGTACTTCTATTGGAGAATCCTGAACTTGATCTAGATGATCTTTAATTTTTACAATTCTGTTCGATACCTCTCGTTGTCAAAGGCGTTTTGCCAGAACCCACCCCATATTTTTCCCCAAGGCATATAATTCCACCCTATGAAGCATGTATTTGGCTGCCAGTTCTGATCCGAAATGTTGACCAGCATCCTGTTTGTTGCACTGAGCGGTGGGAGCGAGGTTTTCCAGCACCAGCTCTGTTTGAATCTTCTGCCTCTCGCTACCTCCTTTTACTGTTTGCCTGACCCGCCCCGCGGGTCCCGCTTCACGAGGCGAGCGAGGGAAGTAAGCAAGGTTGCTGTGGCTCAACGGGGCTGCGAGTGCGAAGGGCAGGGACTCCATTGACCAGGAGTCCCTGCGAGGCCAATCGGAGACACCTGGCTCGCTCTCCCCAGTAGCCACGCCCCCAACACACCGGACTTGTGAAAACCTGCCTTCCCTTTTCCAACTGGTGGGACCAGCATCCTGTTTGTTGCGCTGAGCGGTGGGAGCGAGGTTTTCCAGCACCAGCTCTGTTTGAATCTTCTGCCTCTCGCTACCTCCTTTTACTGTTTGCCGGACCCGCTCCGCGGGTCCCGCTTCACGAGGGGAGCGAGGGAAGTAAGCAAGGTTGCTGTGGCTCAACGGGGCTGCGAGTGCGAAGGGCAGGGACTCCATTGACCAGGAGTCCCTGCGAGGCCAATCGGAGACACCTGGCCCGCTCTCCCCGGTAGCCACGTCCCCAACACACACGTTCATTAACTGTCTCATACCCGCGCACGCGGGACGAAGCGCGGAGCGAAGCGCGGAGCGAAGCCCGGGCAAAGGGCGGGCCGTTTGAGGCCGTTCTAGGACCGGAGAGACCGGGACTGGGCCATTCCCCCTGGTCGGTTAGCCCACACGAGGATCGGATTAACCAGCTATTGCAATGTGCACCAGAGAAACCAGGAGTAAATCTTCCATGGTTGCGGCTGGAGCCGTTAAAGGTACCATTGACAATTATTTTGTTAAAGCTGGATCACTTTTGATAGAGGAAATTGAAGTACTTGAGAGACGAATTTCCCAGGAAATAGACTGGGTAAGGAGATCATCGATGGGCCCAATGGCCCAAGCCAGAACTCCTGATGGCAGGCTAGAAGCCACAAACTGTGAACTGGGGGATCGGGGGGGCAAATTATTTACCTAGCCAATCACCCACTAACCCAGACCTTACAATTGAGCCCCCAAGTGATCTTGAGGAAATGAGTCTAATGACTCTGCCCACAAGCCAAATACCCCAAATTCCATCTGAAACCCCGCTTCCAATTCTCAAACTTAACACAGTTGTAGCCAATACTAGTGAGAACATCTCCGACCTAACAAGGGGTGTTAGGGAAGGTGCTATTCAAAAAAGGAAGAAGGGGGGTCATAATAAGGGAGGAAGTAAGACAAAAACCCCCAAACTAAATCCTCCCAGGGAAAATGGCGTTCCAGGCAGTATCACCTATGCCAATCCGGATAAGGTCAGTGTATTGATCTCACCACCAGTGACCATTCCTATGGTCATACCACCTGGTTCCAACAACATCTCCATGGAAAACTCTAGTGATGATATCACACTGGCAGATATAGGCATACTTTTTAGGTCCCTTTTGAGTCCCCTTGAGGCTCGTCTGATTAAGATCGAAGCTAGGCTGGTTAATATCGAAAAATCTGCAGTCCAGCTAGCAGATTCCCTGAAATTCGAATTGAAAGGAGCTAAAGGGGACACGGACGCAAAGCACAAAAGGGGAATGGAGTCCACAACAACACTGAAGAAAAAGGGCCCAGCTACTACTATCCAAGAACCACAACCCAAACCAAACCAACATAAGATCCCTCAACCCCCGGCCAACCCCAATACAAACATCGTCCCTACAAAAACTCAGCACGCATCGATCCCACCCCCAACTACTACTGCACTACCAAACGACACTGTTACATCCCGACTAAAACACAGAGCGAATCAACACCTCCAGGGAATAAACAAAACACCGCCCGTAAAACCAAACCTGTGAATCTACCACCCGAGGCGTCCCCCTACACTGTTATTTTGGCAGGGGTCCCCGAACTAAAACCTATGGCAATAGAATCAACCCCTTCCCTTAAAAACAAAGTCATTAGCTGGCTGTCTATATATAGACCGCTTCCACAAGGTACAACTAGTGACATTCTTATGGTCAGACGGGTTGCCTGGGTGGGATACACTAGAAAGTCAATCAGAGGAGATTGTGTCCTGGTTACTTTCAGAGAGCCTAGCACAGCCTCCTACATTTGCACTTGGGCCCCAGATGATCAAGGTAGTAACATCCAAGCCCTTCCTCTCTCATTCTTCTACCCCTCAAATGTATACACTTCAGAAGATCAGAGATGGGGGCAATACCAGGAAATGATGGAAGAATGGGAGAGCAACCGTAGGGAGAGAAGGGAACCATATCACCATAGGAGCAGAGTCCCCAAACTTTTTTTACCGTATGGTGAAGAAGTAGGATGGGAGTCTAACACCAGGAGGAGGGGCGGAGGGGGGGTGGCATGAGAGGAGTTTCGGGGCCCCACAGACTCCATTATCTAGCCTACCTCCCGACCCACAACAGATACAGCAGCCTCAAAATGGTTGATTGACAGCTTGAGTCCCAAGGGAGAGATTACCTCCAATCCTATCGGATAGATGACAGAGAAGATAGATATACACCCCTTGAACAAGTGCAGGTTCCATGGGAACAGAGAGAACCAGCACTCCGCCAAGATCCAGGGCATTCCTTAGTGGACACATCTGATATCAATACTAACATAGGGTCGGTTCAGGAACAAGTGTCTCCTCACCCCGTGGTCAACCGTGATACTATTGAATTTAACCGTCCCGATATAGGGTCACCTTGTACCAGACCCCAATCCTTGATCCTGATCTCATGGAATGTGGCTGGGTTGGCCAACAAAATCGACTGTCAGGAATGGGTTTCCTTTATTAATTCGAAAAGTATCTGCCTTTTCCAAGAGACTTGGGCGCGAGAAGAGCTCACATTCCAGGGGTTCGCAGTATTTTCCAAACCAGCTAAGTGGGGGGGACGGGGGAGACCATCTGGAGGACTGGCAATTTGGGTAGCATCCGATCTGGGCTGCCTGGCCAGCTGTCTAACTACAGACTCAGATGATATACTAGCTGTCCTCTTAGAGTGGCCAAATTCCTCTAAATTGGTGGTAATAAATGTGTATTCGAGACCCGTACCCATGTCACGAGAATCAAACACTATAGAGGAACTTTCCGCTTTTCTAAGTGACATTCCAGAGGACCTCCACTATGTGGTGGGAGGCGATTTAAACTCACACTATGAGCCACTACCAGGCCTTCGTGATGGACCCTCCCTCGAGGAGGATTCACAGTGGTTAGTTCCGGTCAAGGTGGCACCTCCACCAAGAGCTTGGACTCCACTAGCTCTTCAGATAACTGCCCTTACTTTAAACCAAGGCCTAAGGCCTGTACTGGGCGTATTAAATCAGATATTCCAAGCAGATGCACTTATAATAAAGCTGGAAGTGAATCAAGACTAGATTATATCCTCGTTAAATTGTCGTTGTGGTCACAAATCATCGACTTCAAGGTTATTGATAGACGGGATAGTGACCACAACGCCCTGGAGCTTGAACATGCCCTACCAGGTAACAAGGATACGGGTCGGGGTATCCACAACGCTAAATCAGGCCTACTCCTGGGAAAGAATCGGAGGAGAGTAAGGTGGGCAAAATTGGCCACCAGCGGCGAGAAGTTATCTAAACTGTACGCCAGAATTACTCCGCTTTTGGAGAGGGCCTTCGTCATTGGGGAGGAACTGGGTGAAGGGGGAAATAGAGACCTGTTAGGGCAGATCCATGCAGACATAATAAACACCATGGAGTTAGATCTCTTTACAAAGGGGGGGGCTAAAACCGGTGCAACAATCAAGAGAACGTGGTATAATGCCACATGCAGGGAGTCCAAATGCGAACTGCTATCTGCAATAAAGGCGCGCAAAAGCAGGGAAGAGATTCAATCTAGGAGAAGGGCACACAGGAAGCTCTTGGTGAACGCCAAGGCTGAATGGGACCAATAATACTGGGAGGGACTTTCCAGGGCACTTGCCACCAGAGATTCCAGTAAATTCTGGCGTATAGTATCTAACGGAACGGAGGAACTATCCTCGGCAATTGAGCCCAACATTGCCCCCAGTATATGGCAAAATCATTTTCAGTCACTGTATGCAACAGAGGAAGAGGTTCCGAATGGATCCCACAATATGATAGTGACTGACTCTGAAGGAGAACTTTTTATAGAAAAAGAGGTGCGGTTGCCATAGCCGGGCTGTCAACAGGGAAAGCTCTAGGGCTGGATGGGGTACTGGGTGACCTATTCAAGCAGGAACCAGGGATATGGGCCCCCTACCTCATGCTGATATTTAACGCGGTTCTCAAGGGGATGGAGGTCCGGGATACTTGGCTGGGAGCAGAGGTGGTTCCTATCTTCAAAAAGGGATCCCCTCTGCTCCCAGCCAACTATCGCCCGATTAGCCTCATCGACGTATCCCAAAAGCTTTTCGGTAGGCTGATCCTAGACCGGTTACAGAATTGGCTTGAGGAGACAGACATCCTGACCCCTCACCAGGCAGGATTCAGGCGGGGGTGTCCACAATTGACCACATTTTTAGGCTGAACCTAATATATTGGAGGACAGCATTAATCGAGGGCGGCACCTTGTACACGGTCTTCGTGGACTTATGTGCCACCTTCGATTTGGTACCAAGAGCAAAATTGTGGCAGGTCATGGAGGAGATGAATGTCCCGAAAGACATCTTGGCAATCCTGATGAGATTACATCACAACAACTTCGCGTGTGTCAGGTGCGGTAGAGGTGGCAATCTAACCGAAAGGTTCCCAGTTCGCAGAGGGGTAAGACAGGGTTGTGTGCTCGCACCGACCCTGTTCTGCCTCTTTGTGAACGGGGTTATCGCGCAACTCACCAGGATTGCCAACACTGACGCCCCAAAATTGACTGGCAGCAGGGTGCCCGCAATTATGTTTGCCGATGACACCCTGCTGTTGTCCAAATCCCCGATGGGCATACAACGAGTCTTGGACGGTTTTCTGGAGTTCTGCACAGAAAGGGGACTTGAAAACAATCCCCAGAAAAGCAAATTTATGATTCTTAATCCCATGCCCTTTAACCGCCCACCCCCCCTTCTGGGTACAGTCCGCCTCGAACTTAACGTGGTCGGCACACCAGACAAAAGTAAACATCAAATTGGCACAGTTGGCGGGTGGTACTGTGAGAATAGAGAGCAAATCACCATTACGCCCACTCACCCCTGTAATTCAAATTTATAAGGCACAGGCCCGGGGGGGGCGCCATATATGGGGGGAGTTGTGGGGCCATATTCCATCGCCAAAATTACTGACCACCGAGAACAAATTCCTGAGGCATATTACAGCTCTCCCGTTGAGTACCCCAATTCTGCCCCTAAGGCTGGATATGGGCCTTAGGCCCATAACGGAGGAGCTGGGGCTTAAACCTTTAGCATTCTGGCGTCGCCTTTGGAGCAGTCCAGACCTCTCAACCTATAGAGCTGAGCTACAGGAATTTCTTTTGTTGCCCAATGCCACTAGAACACCTTGGTTAAATTATATTAAGAGAACCTCCGAGGCAATTGGTCTTCCAGATTTATGGTCGGATCCTGTAAACACAAGTAACAGGACGTCCAGAAAGGCGTTATCTAGAGCCTACTACGATCTAATGCTCTCCCGAGCTATGGATGGCACCCGTGAAGGATCATTGACCAACCAATTAACAAAAATCAAAGACTCATACCAACTCGAAAGCGTCCTAGATGGCATGACTCCGGTGCTAACTAGGAAATTATTTCTGCAATGGAGGTATGGGACCCTTCCCTTGGCATCTTTCACTGCAGCATGGTCTTGTCGGCCTTCCACAGAAATCTGTCCTGCATGTGCCCACACAAAGGAGAATGGCATACATGTGGTTTTTTTCTGTCAAGCCTATGAGAAAAGCAGGAAATACTGGCTCGTCCCTCTCCTTAAAAACATGGGATTCAGAACATTTTTACCCGCTTACAGAGTTTTAAAGACCGATTAATCCCCAACTACTGTATTTGCCCTATCAAAATTTTTAACTGCAATGTGGTATGCCCGAAATCGCTATATCAAGAGACTTGGGGACTCTCGACAGACTTGAACCCCCGACATACCGCTATCTATTTTGATCACCAATGTTGTTTAATGCGTTTTTATTAATCATAAAATGACATTTTCTGTATTTTTTAAAAATGTGATGATATGTATATCTTTTATGATCATGTGATCGAAATAAAGATTTTTGGAATGGAATGGATATATATTAGATTTAATCATTAAAATTTCTTGTTGAGGCCCCTTAATATTAAGCCACTTTTTTATTTTCTCCATGAGCTATTTCTCAGCAGTTTCTAACTGCTCAAACTGATTCCCCATTTCCTTCTGCAGAACTTTCTGACAAGAAATGGAGAAGCTCAAAGTTTCTCCTCGAATCCCCACCTTTGAAAGAATCCCAAACCGTAATGTCAGACGATGAACCATTACTAATGGCAAAGAATTCGACAATCTATTTGGTCATATGATCCCGATACAGTTGGTCACCTGAAAATTTCCTTTCAGAGGTCGAGGGCTTTTGCATCCTGATAGCACCCGCCAATAAGATTTCAGTTACTAAAGGACTGTTATCTGAAATGACTCTTGGATAACTTTCCACCTTAACTACCTTAATTTATTGATCTGAAATAAAAAAATAGTCCATCTGGACTAGTTTATTATGGGGAGCCGAGAACAAAGTAAAGCCTGGATCCGCTGATCTCTATTTGTGCCAGCTATCTATCAAGCCTTGTTCTCTCACCAGCCCTTGTAGGGCTTTGAATACCCTTACTTTCTTTCCCTGATATGGAGAGTCAGCATTTATATTAAAACTGCTGTCTAAATGAATATTAAAATCTCCACAAAGGATCAGGGGTCGTGGCCAAAGGGCAAGTTCAATACTTAAATAATTCAGCAGTTCAGAATCGTACAAGTTTGACCCATATATAGAGCAAATTGTGATAGGGCTGGTGTTACAAGGGAATTTATATTCCGCTATGACTCAGTGCCCCAGTTTATCTTCCTTGATTCTCTTGCACTGACCTAGGCCATATCTTGCCTGGACTGCGACTCCCCTTGTAGATGAACCCTGCCGAGTGCATGCCAGCACATCGAAACCTAAGTCCCTTAGCCACTATAGTCTCTTGCAGATTAACCAAATCTACCTGCATATACCAAAGACTCTTAGCCAGCATGCCCCTTATTCTTTTATCATTTATGCCACAAATATTTTAAATGAGCATATTCAAATTTTAGCCAACATCTCTATATTGATAAACAATATCACATTTCTCCATTAAGTTCATTAGATTGCTATTGAACACAACAATCATCTCAATTTTTCCTAAGCAAATACAAACATCATGACATGTATTCAAACAAAAACAGTTTAATCTTTGCTGAGTCCCACAACTCCTGCCCTCCTCCCCTGAACCCCTCCTCCTCTCCTCCCCACTTGAACCCCACCATCCTTCATTGGCGAATAGACCAACAGGTCCAGTGATGAAAAGGGAAGCCCTCCTGTGTATCTGCCCTGACCCAAGGAAAAAGAAAAAGAGGAAAAGAGAAGAAAAGTGAAAAAAAGCAAAATTACTTTAGCCATTAATAGCCAGGAAGAAGAAAACAGAAAGACAAAACATCACAGCAAATCAGACAAAAGAAAAGAGACCCTAAAGAAAAGCCGACAATACAGTGAGCTCCTTTCCAGCTACATTTGATTTTAATCAAGGGATTGAAGAAACTCCTTAGATAAGACCTCTGAGGAGAAAAATGAGAGTTTTCCTTCCATATTACTTTGAGCTTTTCTGGATTCAACAAAAACACCAGAGCTCCCGTATTTTGAGACGGCTGAATAGGCTGATGAAGTCACCTGCGGCGTTCTACTGTCGAGTGGCAATAGTCAGGTCTTACAAAGAACAATTCATTACATTTTACAGAGATTTTACAATTTTGTCTACAGAGATATCAAGAGTTTTGTCCTGGGGTGGTGCTAGAGAGCCAGCACGCCAGATGGCGACAGTACTGTGAGGTTCCAGTGCCAATAATCCTGCATAATTTTTGGAGTCCAGGCCGCAAGTAGATTGCTGATGCAGAGGAAAGAATAACTGCTCGCATAGATGGAAGTCAGCTGCTAACTTTACCTGTGCCCGATCATGGCCCGACCTTCGTACACCTGTGCATCCAAGATGTTGGTCGGCATGTGTGCCGGGCCACGCTGCTGCCTGCCGATGGGGTCGGGGAGATCGGAGCCCCAACATTCCTGCCCGTTGTCTGAGGGTCTGATGATGGTGCAGTACCTGATGCCCCGTCGTTGCTGATGGATGGGGCTGGCTGACACCGGACAGATTCAAGGCATTGTCACAAGCTGAGGACCGTGCCTGACTACTGAGCAGCTGAAAGTGCTGGACACCGCTGCCAACAAGTGCTCCCCTGGTGCAATACATTGCTAGAGAGGCTTGCAGGAGGGATGCTGCACCGCTGAGTGGTGAGACCAGAGGTGGAGCCTGGGGCAGCGTCAAGGACGGGCTGCTCTTAGAGTAATCATGCACATTCATGAGGCTACACAGAAAGCTAGCACATTTGGAGCTTCACAGACCAGTGGTCCCCTCGTGACCATCTGAGACCCATATATTTGCATTTCAGAATGAGAAAAACTTTCATATATTTAACATTACATGACATTTTTCAAATATTTTGTACAATTTTGGCTTCAGAAAGATTAAATGTTTTGCCCTGCGATGTGTGAGAGATAGTGCGCAAGATGGCCGCACGCCGGAGAGGCTCCAGTGGCAGTAATCCAGCATGATCCATGGCACCCAGGCTGCGAGCAGATTGCTGATGCACAGATAAGAATTGCTGCTCACATAGATGGAAGCCCAGATGGAAGCCCGCTGCTAACTTTGGGAGGGAGGGCGAGGGGTGAGAGAAAAGTAGTCCAAAAAATTGTTTATGTGTGTGTAAAAGGCCGCTTTATTAGGAAACAGGTGCACATTACAAAATACAACCTCGGCAAACGCCTTACAAAACTAAACCTCACTAAATAAATAAATAACTAACCAACGGGCCCCCAAACCCCCACCCCTACGTATTTGGGCCCTCCCCACAATACATCAATACACATTATAACATCATTATACATTACGTCATTAGAAAACATTACATCATCAATCAACATTACGTCATATATATAAAACATACGTCATCAATAAACTTTATTCATCAAACCACAACTGAATTAACATTTGTCATGTCCTCCGTAATCATCGATCCTGCCTGACCCTGCACTCCTGCAGAATACCCCTTTTAAAACTGAACGGTCAAACCATGACCAACCTGCCCCGGCCCCAGTCTAAGAAAATTCTAACGAAATTACAACCAACAATCAACCTGAAACCGAACTGATACACCACGACCCCGCACAGCACCTGCTCCTAGCGACAAATACAAATACAAGAAACAACCCCTGCACACCGGTAACCCATAAAACAGCCTTTCGGAAAAGAAAAACTATCACAAAAAGTGAGAAAAAACGAGGGAGCGAGGGGTAAGAAAAAATACTACCAAAAACAGGGAGGGAGGGTGGGACAAAAAGTTAAAGCACCTAGCCACCAGGTCACCAAACCTAAAATGGTGGAGGTTAGCGGGAACGGTGGAATTTATACTTGGGCTGGCTGGTCCTACTAGACCAGCCCAAAACTAGAACTTTCTGGCAACTTCTGGAAATAACCCCTCGCAGCCCTCCCAAACCGCCCGGGGGAGGAGACCTCCCTTCGGTCGGCTCCCTCCCCCAAGCCCCCCTTGGGAGGGAGGGCGAGGGGTGAGAGAAAAGTAGTCCAAAAAATTGTTTATGTGTGTGTAAAAGGCCGCTTTATTAGGAAACAGGTGCACATTACAAAATACAACCTCGGCAAACGCCTTACAAAACTAAACCTCACTAAATAAATAAATAACTAACCAACGGGCCCCCAAACCCCCACCCCTACGTATTTGGGCCCTCCCCACAATACATCAATACACATTATAACATCATTATACATTACGTCATTAGAAAACATTACATCATCAATCAACATTACGTCATATATATAAAACATACGTCATCAATAAACTTTATTCATCAAACCACAACTGAATTAACATTTGTCATGTCCTCCGTAATCATCGATCCTGCCTGACCCTGCACTCCTGCAGAATACCCCTTTTAAAACTGAACGGTCAAACCATGACCAACCTGCCCCGGCCCCAGTCTAAGAAAATTCTAACAAAATTACAACCAACAATCAACCTGAAACCGAACTGATACACCACGACCCCGCCACCCAGAAAGGCAGGCAAGTGGGAGGGGGTGAACACACGGAGCCTTCCTTTCTGCCCCCCAACCGCGTAGCGAACGGACAGATACTGGGAATCAACGCTGCATGGCCAAAGCCCGAGCTAACACCTCACGAAGCTCTAAAAGGTAAAGGTCCATACCCACACGTGACAAATGTACTCCGTCATCTCGGAAAAACTCTACCGATTCAAATTTAATGTCCCTGTGCGATATCCTACTGAAACCGAGGCCCCTGCAACAACGAGACACCTCCGAATTCACCTTCTTCCTCGCCCGATCCACAGCCCTGGGGTTCACAGCCCCTCTCCATGTCCTACGCGGTATCAACTCAGTCCAAAATACATGGCACCCAGACCATAGTTCCTTAATGAGGCCTAAATCCCGTTTCATAGCCCGCAGTAAGACAACCCCTTTCGTGGCACAAAGATCATTTTCACCCAAATGAATGACCAAAATATCTGGGCATAAACCGCCCACCATGTTACTGTTTAAACAAGGGATTAACTCTCTCCAGAGCATCCCACCTTTACCCTTCCATACAATATTAAACATACGATCATTAAATCCGAGTTGTTCTCCAAAGTAGCTCCGTGCCGCCTGGACTCTGGCCCATTTAACGAAGGAATGACCCACTATCCAGACCGTGACCACTGGCGATCGAGGTCCAGCAACGGATCCTGAAAGAGAAAAAACAATTAGAACACATGTCTAGGCTGAGAACGCCTGCGCGTCATCTGCCGGGCTCCGCACATAGCGCCTGAAACAATTAGAAGACCAGCGCCCCAACCTCATAATATCCATCTCCGTCCAACCTCTGTGAAAGGCCTCCGTGGCTGCACCTATACAAAAAGAATGAGTACCATATAAACTACTATCAAGCCCAATGTGTTGCAGGGCTTTACGTAGAACCATCCGTAACTGATAAGTCGTGACAGGTAAACCATTAATGTGTTGGAATACGAGGGCTTCATCCCTGCCCCCGCACAATGAACGCCAGCGCCGCGCCAGCAATAAAGGGCAAGTGAGCTTTGGGTCGCGCGCTTGTAACCAAACCCCTTTACCTTTACCCGTTTGATCAGTTTTGGAGCTGGATAACCATACATGAACACCTTCGTCGTAACAAAAAACATCCCTCCAGTGTAAACCACCCTTATGTTTGGTCCCCAACAACTCCGAGACCCTAAAAGCTCCAAAAAACATAAACGCCATGAGCATAGAAAAAACACACGCCTCAAAATCATCTGAACATACTAAAGGTAAAACTGTAATTAACCTAGCCAGTATTTGCCAGGATAATGGAGCCCGAGATCGAACAACATGCCCCTGTTCCCTGGCCCATCCCTCAAGCATTCTCCTGCCTATTTCCCCCGCTGACGGGGTGTAACCCCATAATAACTGTCCCATAAAAGCAATACCCGCTAGTTTCCCCGCTATAGTCACTTTAGTGAGGCCCTTATCCATGAGGTCTAGTATAAAATTAACAACATCCTCTGACCGCTGCGACAGATCCTCCCGTCTGACGGCTCCGGAATCCAAGAATTCCCTCCAGGCCAAGGAATAGGCAGTACGTGTGGACACAGATAAAGAACCTACCACCAATTGTACGACCCTACTTCTCCTACACGCCACAGATGAGTCGGCATCTGAGTCGGGGATCTGTCTGCCTCCCTCGCCAGTCCACGGAATCTCCCCCACTGTGAACGAGACAAAGCATCTGCAATGTCATTGTCCACACCAGGAATGTGTAAAGCACGAAAATGAATGTCGTGTTTCAAACAACCCAGAACGAAAACTCTCATCAGTTTCAACACCTGTTCGTCTCTGGCAGACTGTCGGTTCACTATCTCCACAACAGCCATGTTATCCACACGAAACAAAACCTTCTTGTGTGCCAATTCCTCCCCCCACAGTGTCAAGGCCACCAAAAGAGGGAACAATTCCAAGAAAGTGATGCTGCGACCACCATTCAACCATTCATCCGGCCAACGTTCCGCGCACCATCTGCCGTTCCAGAAAAGGCCAAAACCATCACTGCCAGCCGCGTCAGAAAACATCTGTACGTCCCACTGGAAATCAACGTCTCTGACTAAGGGAACACCATTGAAAGAGGTCAAAAAGAACTTCCACATTCTCAAATCCTCCTTTACACCGGCAGACAGGCGCACACGATGATGAGGCAAGTGGTGTCCTGCTAAAGCCCTACCTAGTCTCCTACAAAAAGTCCTACCTGCTCTCACCACCCTACAAGCAAAATTCAAATGACCCAATAGCACTTGAATCTCCTTTACCAAAACCTTCTTTTTGGCCAACATTGTCTCTAGCAGTAGCACCATGTTGCTCCTTTTATCCTCAGGCAAGCGAGCAGACATGAGTACAGAATCAATTTCGATACCCAAGAAGGAAAGGACCGTACTGGGGCCCACTGTCTTTTCCGGAGCTAAAGGAACTCCTAGATCCTCCATGAGCCCATGGAATGTGTCCAGAGCTGCCTGGCACTCCGCGGAGCCCGGGGATCCAACAAAGAAAAAGTCGTCAAGGTAATGTGTCACCAGGGAATGACCAGTCTGATTTGAAAAATACCACTGTAAGAAAGTGCTAAAACATTCAAACAGCGCACATGAGATGGAGCAGCCCATAGGTAGAGCTTTGTCCACATACCATTTACCACCGAATTGGATACCGAGAAGGCACCAATCCTCAGGGTGTACCGGCAACAGGCGGAAAGCAGATTTTATGTCACACTTGGCCATTTCAGCGGCTGCACCCGCTGTCACAACTAGCGACATGGCCACATCCACAGACGAGTATGATACCGACACATCCTCCGGGGCAATAAAATCGTTAACTGAGGATCCCTCCGGCCATGAGAGATGTTGAATGAGTCTGAACTGACCTGCCTCTTTCTTAGGAACGACACCGACTGGAGAGACAATCAAATTGGGTAACGGCCAATCTGTGAACGGGCCAGCCATCCTACCCTCCTGAACCTCCTTAGTAAGTTTGGTTTGGACAACTGCGGCATGTTCTAAAGCCGACTTCAAATTGGCCGACCATCTCCATTCCCTGGATCCTAGGTAACCCAGTCGGAAACCAAACTGAAAACCATCCAATAACTTCATTTTTGCAGACTCGTCGTCATAACCCTGTAAGGCAATCTGTAGCCTGTCCAATTTAACCGGAGTACGAGCCTTTGGCCCCAGAACCCTTATTACCTCTGGAACCGCGACCCCTGGAGTTGGAAGTACCTGAACCTGACTGTTTCCCCTGATGGCCGCCCGAAGGCTCGTTGTCCCAACATTTTGATAACGGGTGTTTCCTCCCGCAACCTGAACACTCATGTCTGAATTTACAGTATTCCCTAATACAGGAACCCCTATTGAATTCCCAACAGAAACCTGTCTCTGATTGAGTGTTAGAGTTGGACCCCACCCCTCCCCGGGTGGGCTTCCCCTGAAAGGGCCGGTACACTAGAGGTAAACCACTGGCCGTGAACACAGTCTTCCCCCCAGCTGATGACCCCATTGTGTGTTGCCATAAATCATTATCGAGCTCACCCCACTTCGCCTCAGGGTCCCACGCCATCCTGGCCCTAAATTCCTCGTCATATTGAGACCAGGCAAAACCACCCCCGGTGATCTGAGCTTTACGAATCACATCCATATACTTAAACAGGGAAACGCTGCGCTCAGGGAACTTTTCGCAGTATACACTGGCATAAATCAAAAACGCAGCTGTCCAATTTTCAATATTTAAAGGGACCTTCGGGCGTTTGGCCAACTCGAATTCTTCCTCTTTAGAGCCCTCCTTAGACCGGACTTCTCGATGTAGAAGCTTAAGGAGCTCCACATACTCACCATTCCAGATTCTTTCTTTAGTACTAAGCATCAAGTGGGCACCCAGAGGCTTCGTCACCCCCATGTATGGCAATTTTTTGATTTTCAACTCTTTACTAGCCACTGGCTCTTTAACATTGCTGGAAGCACCAGCTATAACACCACTGTCCATTTTGTCTGAAACCTTGCTGGAAGCACCAGCTATAACACCACTGTCCACCGTTACTGTAACGTTGCTGGAAGCACCAGCCATAACACCACTGTCTACTTTGTCTTTAACGTTGCTGGAAGCACCAGCTATAACACCACTGTCCCCTTGATGAGTAACTTTGCTGGAAGCACCAGCTATAACACCACTGTCCCCTTGTTGTGTAACTTTGCTGGAAGCACCAGCTATACCACAGTCCCCTTTATTTTGTAACAACAGATCGTCAGTACCCACCGCAGTGTCTTTGACATAACGGCCTTTAACCAAACGGCCATCCGTAATGACCACATCAAGTTCACCCCCGGTACCCACTGACACCATAACAGGTTTGGCCTGTGGGACCGTTTGCTCACCTTGTAACAGAGAGACAGCTCTCGATGGCTCCGCCCGTGGCGCCGAAGACAATGCATCCGGTCTCCGAGGTGCCCTACACGATGGGCCGCGCTCTCTTCTCCCTTGCAGTTGCCTCTGGACCACTGGAGCCTGTAAAACACTATGAGAGGAATGAGAGGGCACCCCCCCCTCAAGACCCCGCAGTTCTCCTTCTTCGGGACTCTCATCGTCATAGTCCAACACCACCGAGTCCACACTTGCATGCATCAAATCACCCCGGGTCTTACCTAACCCGGTATCAACCACTGTACATTTCAATGATTTCGAAACTCCAGGTGGGGGAGCAGACTGTACACGCCTGTACCTCCCTGGGCGCTGACTCTGTTGCTCCATAGCCGCCGGCAAGGCCTGCCACCTATACCTGCTACTCGTTGGGGCCAGCGGGATCACGCCAGACCCTCGTGTGCTGGCCGCGTCGGGTTCCCTCGGTGGAACAGAGAGGGCCGCGCTAGGCACTCTCCTCACTTCCCCTTGGCGAAAATGGACTGGACTGCGCCCTGCCAAGTCCGGAACGCCGCGCCTAACCTCGTCCTGAAAAGAAAAAGTTTGGACTGGTGTGCTAGGTTCCCTATCCACAGACCAACCACACACATCCTCCCTTCGAGTAGAATCAACTACCCTACTCTGACCTCTCTCCAAGGAACGGCCTCGCGCGTCATGCCTCAATGGAACCACCTGAATCTGAGAACCACCTATCACCTCCTCGTCGTCACTATGATCCAAATTATCAGGTGCCGAAAAGGAAGCGCGACTAACAACTCTAGGGGCTGAGTCCTGGCCTACTAAATCCTTCCGAAAAGTACGGTGTGCCAGGCCCGCCGCGCCAAAATGTTCCCAGCCTGGAGAACCACACATGAAATACGGACCCCCAGAGGCCCCAGATAAGTGCGGAGCTGTACTCCTGGGTCCTTGCATAGGCCCGCCACTCACCTGACCAAAACCTCTATCGGGGCCTAACAAAGTGCCCTGGAAGCTAAACCCTGCCGCATTCAAGGCGCCAGGAGCCGGAAAACCAACCATACCCATCCCGGCCGTGCCAACAACCGCAGGGGCCACACCAAAAACAGGCTGACGGTTCTGTAATCCCGACTGAAAGGGCCCACCCCTCAGAAATGGGACCCCACCACCCTCCGATCGAAAACCTTCACCCTGTTCCAAACCAGTAATCGCACCACCAAACGAAACATTGACGCCCATTTGGGCCCATTCACCCTCACCTCGAGAGCCACTGCCCCCTGAAACCACCTCGCCAGTCGCCGATCCCGGGGTAGAAAACAATAACGGACTCCCCACATTGCCTCCAAAATCAATCGCTCCCGCGTCGGCCCCTTGGGCCACAACCTGTACACCAGATGATAAAACAGTCCTGGACCCCACCAAACCCCTTTCATGGCCCTCCCCAACTCGAACATTGAGCGGAAAACGACCTAAAGGAGTTAACAATCGTTGACCATCGTCAGGGGCGAACTGAGTTTCACTAACAACCAAACTGTCCTCCTGGGCCCCAAGGGTAACCTGGTCCCGCTCGGCGTCCTGTAACACAAATTGCACCGAGCCCCTACGACCTCCGCGCACGGGGACACCGTCTGCAGACTGTCCCCGCCGCTCAACAAGCGGATCAGAGGCGGAGCGTTTCTTGCTGCCTCCCCGACCACTCTTGCCCCCTTTCTTTGACCCCTGCCCCCGTCCCGCCATTAGCGGAAAATCCCCGGTATCAGAAGCAACGCACAGTGGAAGCGGCGGGACCTGTGAAGGTACACCCTTCCCCCCGCTCAACGTGCCCGGGGCCTCCGGAGCCTCCGAAGCACCGGGCTTCCCCCGAGACGACCGTTGCGGGACCAGCTTCCGGGACCGGGAGCGGCCCCTCTCGCTTACCTGGCTCGGCCGACTCCTCTTCGGCGACGAACATGCTATTACTGCGGCCCCGACACCGGCGGAGGCCTGGCGGTGAGGCCTAGCCTGGCCGCCTCCCGCGAGCAAATCCAATCGCCCGGCATCAGCCAATAAGCGCATCGCCTCCAGAACTCGTGCGTCTTCCATTACTGGCTCAAAGTAATATCACTACAGGCAAAGAATGAAAAAGAAACGCACACACACAAAATCCTCTCACAAAAAGTTAAAGCACCTAGCCACCAGGTCACCAAACCTAAAATGGTGGAGGTTAGCGGGAACGGTGGAATTTATACTTGGGCTGGCTGGTCCTACTAGACCAGCCCAAAACTAGAACTTTCTGGCAACTTCTGGAAATAACCCCTCGCAGCCCTCCCAAACCGCCCGGGGGAGGAGACCTCCCTTCGGTCGGCTCCCTCCCCCAAGCCCCCCTTACCAGTACGGATCATGGCCCGGCCGTTTGATACCTGCGCATACAAAATGGCAGCTGGCATTGGGTAAGCCAGGCCACGCTGCTGCCTGCCGCTGGGGTTGGGGAGATCAGTGTGATCATTCACATTCATGAGAATAAATAGACAACTAACACTTTTGGAGCTAATAGTCCCCTCGTGCCCCCTCTAGACCCATATATTCAGCACTGGTTGTGCAGGTGGTGATGCAGGACCCAGGGCAGGGGCAAACAGATGGAACAGGGGCCACTGAGCTGCAAGATGATTGCTCTGCACTTGAGCCTCCCCCCCGGATGTGTCTCTGGCAGGCTATAACCCAGGGAACACAGGTATGAGTAATTACCTCATGAAGCCACGTGTGCAATGCCTCACACACTAAACAATGGGAGAAAACAATGTGAAACAAGCCATGCGTACCTTCCAAGCCTGAAAGAGTGCTTGCTCTGGGATGACAGAGCCCACACATGGGGAACAAGAAATCTTAACAGAGCAAGCAGAGGTAGAGGATGATATGAGAGCCATACCTAGAGCAGTGGTCGAAGTGGGAGAAAAAAAGTAGGGGAACTGTGGGTGGAGCATCAGGAGGCGGAAATTACCAGAGGATTGGGTCAGTGGGCGGAGTCAGAGGTGAAGCTAAAAAGAGCAAACATACCGATTTTTAGTTTGTTTGGCATCCACAACCAATGGATACACGTTTATTTGAGGTTTAATATATTAGTTAATGACGTTAAAATACACTTAGAATGTGGGATACGTTTTCAATCACAGAATTTCCCAAATACGCTTATAAGAGGAAGCAGGTGCCGTTTGTCTCCGAGCCATGCGGGTTCTTTCATCAGCACTTCTCCCTTTTCCTAACAATTTCTGAACATAAAATTTGGGTTTAAATTCTATGACAGGAGGCCCACATGTTGGGGAGCACTGTTGAGTACATCATTCAGTGCCCCTCGGTCAATGCAAAAATGTAGTCCTATGTATTTATATGTGCTTCACGCAACATGTAATGAAGCCAGCATTAGATGCCTTCTGGGTTTCTGTTATTGTATCTAGAAATAGCACTCAAAATGAATATATACCTCTAAAACAACTCAGACTTGTTGGTTTTGCAGATGCGTTTAGCATCATCACATGAATTAGGTAGAATTATTATATTAGTTGTTTGTGTAATTACTACACAAGTTAGTTAGCAATGAGAATTGCAAATGCATCAATTCTGAAAATATGAGACTCAAACAGTGGGAGAGGCAGAAATAGGTAGTGGTATTCAGATCATCTCAATCAGTGATTTTCTCCCCTTGAGACTACTATCCTCTGCAATCCCTATTAGACACCTTCATCTTTTGTCTCTCCAAAAGCACTGTAGGTGTCTAGAAATACCACCCAACAGAGACTGCATGAGGAAGGTCAAACATGAATGGCAAAATATACAAATTTAGAATTTTTTTCACATAATTATAGCGCTGCCATGTTTTCCACATAATACATCATTGGCCGCATAATCTGATGGTTATAATTTAAAAATTGTATGTAGCTCAAATGGATCAAAAACATGTGACTTGTGTTGCTGTGAAGTAGAAAGCCCTTTACAAAGGTTGACTGGTCACTATTCTCACTGCTACACTTGTTAAACTGGTATTATTGAGGTAAAAGCTTTGCAGAGACTGTAGGATGTGTAAAAAGTCAAAATAATAAAGTATCAGAAAATTTCTCTCACATTACGCTGCAGCCTTTCTTTGCTGCATAATTTAGCCAAAACTGCAACATCATTTTGTCCTCCATTACTGCATAAATACAGTGGCCCCAAAGCAGGCAGTATGTGTTAAAAGTGCTTGTGCTTGTGCATGAAGCAAAGATGCCTGCACGTTCCTGAGACCCGCAATCCTAAACAAATAACAATAAACTAAAAAAAAACTGTAGCCCACTTTTCACGAAGTGCATATTGCACAGACCTTTCGCAGGCAACTCCCACAAAGTAAGGAACACCCCTCATTTGTGTGCATCAAATATCTTCTAAAACACACTGGTTCAGAAACCCCTTTATGTAGCTGCATAACATCCTTTCTGTCTGACAGCAAAGTAGCCTCTGATAATTAGACCTAAGAAGCTGGTTTTACAGGAGTTCACAATTTGCAGGTGAAGCTCAGTTCGTGTTATATTAGTTTAACTCTGCTTTAGTCTGTTACTTCTATAATCAGGGGCCCATCTGGTTTTACCACTTGTGCCCTTGCTTTATGTCGCGCTGACATCTGCCTGTACTGCAGAGTTCACTTATCTATTGTTGTAAATGCTAGTTTACAGCACTGACACTGTTCCACTCAGTGCTTTGTGTATTTTTCTAGGCACACGTTTTGTGTGGCGATTCACGATCCCGTCATTTAAGCCCTGCAAACCAACGAAGGCCTAAAAGACACTGGGCTGAGGTGACAGCACCTGGCCTCTTGGGAGGCCGCTTCTCTTACCCCCTGCCAGCCCGCCATAGACTGAGGTGAGAATGGACAATGGCCATAAAATCACCTCTCCTTTCATCCTCCGCTGTGAAGGCCACTGCCTATTCACACCCTCCCCATTGCCCCCCCCAACCTGAAGCTGATGGCCCAGCAGGGGATGACACCGCTACTGGACAGGCAGGCCCCATGAAGCAGGGGGCCAAGGCCCGAATGCCCTGAAGGCCAGAGCAACACCGAGCTGCCAGCCTCAAATTACAGAGGGTCAGGAGAGAGCCCGGGATGCTGGCGCCTCATTACAGTAGCCTGGCGAAGACAGTAGGAAGATTGTACCAGTTTACAGAGGCTCATAGGTGCCCCTGTAGCACTGCCCATAGCCCCATGCCCGACTGCCCGCCTTCCCAATTCCAGGCTGTAACTAAATGAGGTGTAAATCACACTATCGCAGCGGGGCCACCAAAGGTTGCCGTTTTCTTGTGCTGCTGACTGATTGCTTCTACAGTGTTGCTTTGCAGGCTCCTCCACCAAGACACAGAGGGAAGGGGAGGAGGTTGTGGCAACTGCAGACGCCTTCCTTAATGTGCAACACACAGGGCTGGACGATCACACAATATGTTTTTAATTCGGACCATTCCTGACGTCCTGGGACGCATTTTTAAAATACAGAAGTAGGTGAACAGACTGTGTTAAATTAAAAAAGTAGGGGCACGCCGTGCCCTTCCGATCCTGCCCACTTCTACCACTGACCTAGAGCAATGCTAGGCAGCCTAGTGTACGCGAAGGTAGGCTGCGGGAGGAACAGCAATGCATTTCAAAAGCGGAAGAGGAACGGGAAACCAGAATTGAATTATTCTTCAACATGGAAAATGCTACAATTCATTGTGGGAAAAAACTAAGACCTAGTGGTGCTCTCCCACCAAAATAATATTCCTATAGTGGGAGTTCCAGAATCTGCAAACACAGGTAGACTGGAAGACTAAGTCAAACACATGCTAGCTATTCTCTTTGCGGCCTTCGCGTTCTCCTGCATGTTGATGATGTCTAGAGCACACAGTTTGTTTGTCAGTAGACCACTGCCATGAGCACCAGCTTGACCCATCATTGCCCGCCTCTTAAATTTTAGAGAGCAGGATGTGGCTATCTGCCTCATTCAAGCAAAGTTTTCTCTGTCTTTTGATGGAAATGGTCCTTTCATTCTTTCCAGATTTCACCATTCTAGTACCAGAAGCAAGACACAAGTTTCTGCATTTCAAAGAAACACTGCACCAACCAAACATTCAGTACATGATACTGTGCCCTGCTATGCTCCGAGTCACTCTGCAAGGAAAACAACATGTTTTTTCGATCTCCACAGTAGGCCACTGAGTACCTCAAAAATCTTTCAGACACAAATTTGTGGAAGAGACGACCATAGGCAACCTCTGATTCCACCTCTCCTCTGATAGAGCAAGATTAGAGAGCAAGAAGTGATAAATCTTGATGGTCAGGGGTTACTGCTGGCCAACCTGTGGAATAATGGACTCTTCTCTGGTGCTACAGCCACCCTTGTACTGATGTCTGTGATTCCATCTGCTGGGTGGCGACCAGATACACCATGGCTGTTCTTTACTCAGCACTTTTACATATGATCTTGATGAGGCGGGCCCCCGTTAAGATAACACCACACATACTATCTTGATTCGCAGTCAGGGCCTGAAAAGACTGGGAGGGTCTGTGGCAAGATAGCCACACCATTGAGTCCTCCTGCACCCATGACCTATGTTGAGGGTCTTGTCCGGCTCTCTGCTTTATCCCTGATGGGTTGAGACCTACTAAAAGGCTACAAAAGCTGTTCCAGGATAGGACCATGTTTGGTCTGGGGTTGTCATGTTATTACTGGAGGATTGGGCCACCAGCGTGGGTGGTGGGTTGAGGGTATGCAATGTTGATACTAGCTCCCATGCAGCACACTTACACATATGTTTTCCATTTAGTGCTGTGAAAATGGGCACAGCAGGATAGACAGGGATGCCCAAGTTAGGGAACTGCTCAAAATGGAACGTCCGAGGTTTCGACTTTTCAGGCAAGAGGAGACAAGTTCTATCATATCTAGACCACCACTAGGTTCAGATAGCATTATTACAGGAAAGCCACACTATCCCACATCCGAAGTGCAACTGTCCTTCCCGGTGGGCTGCCTATAAACTACTATCATTATACTCTTCCTATTCGCGGTTCTCATAAACAAGGGTATTCCATTTCTGTGTGATCTCCTGGCGAGGTTAGAGAGAGAACTCAAGCACCTCGAGCTGTCGCTGACCCAGTAATCCAACTGTGGCACTCGGGCAGATTAGAACCTGGCTTACCAAATATGATGAAGTGGCAAGGAGGAAGAGCAATTACAGGAGCAATTATTAGAGAGCTAGACCTTATAGAGAGGGAGAGAGGCTGGATAAATCACTAGAAGCTAAGATCAAGCAGTGCTTGAAAAAGAAAATGAAGTAGGTGAAAAATACTATGACCCAAAGCAAATCCGCTCTGAATTTGAAACCTTTCTAGTCATTGTACACCTCAGCTCATGCCCTTCCCCCTGAGGATACAGGAAAGTAACTGGCTTAGGTCTTCCAGGAGTGGCATTCTGATGCCCATAGGCTGATGGCCAATTCTTTCTATTTGATTACATTTCATCAGCTATTGGCTAGCTTTCTACCTGTAAAGCAGCAGGAGCCAATGGCTTCTCAGCTAAATTTAAAAAGATATAAACAATTGCTAGCCACCAGTAGCCGTATTCAAGAACTTTGAATTATTCCATGTTGTATTAGTGTTTATCAGCTATGTCCGTGATGTTTCCCTCCTAGTTGCTAATGTTCAATGACTGTTTACCCATTAAGGAGCCCTTCATATAGCATGTCTGCTGTTAAGTCTATAACTTTCCCCTGCAATACCTCCTGCCCGGAAAAGTGAAAGAAAAGACAAATCACAAAATAGGGCAACAACTCGGCACGCTGCACTTGCTAACAACACCATATCAGCTTATAATAAATAAGCTTCTCTAAGGCGCGAAAAATAGGGGCTGAACCAAACAAAATAAAAATATAATGATGAGGCCGGACAAGACACACTACCTCCCACCAATAGGAAGAAGGGAAGTCGGGAACCCCCTGAGGAAGCCACTAAAATTTCTCTAATATCACAAAACAAACGCCAAGAAACCAATTGTTTAATTTCTCCTTTAATAAAAATGCTTGAAAGGAGACAGAAAATCCCATCCAAGTTCACATTTCTTAAAGAGCCATGTCAGGAACGTCTCTTAAAACCTGAGCCCACAGATACTGACCGAGGGTTCTGATCTAATTCAGGATCAAGCTAAAAGTGCCCAAAACCTAGGGGCAGTCAGTATATTGAGTCCAAATTATGGTCTAAATATGATTCCTGAGGTGGCACCAGAGGGCCCACACCAAGATGTCCACACTCTAGTGTAGCTCTGCCGGCTGGGACACATCATCCGTGCATAATCCTGCTAATTGGTGGCCATCCATCTTTGAAATTGGTGGCATAGTGTGCAGGCAGACACGGTGAACCCGATAACCCCCAAACGAGTGGAGTTTCAAACCGTATTAAGCACTGCAGCAGACAATCGCGGACCCGCTGTGTGTGGTCTGCATAGGCCTAAGATTGCGGCTTCATGAGCTGCGGAGCTGATCTTAAATGGGCCAGACGGGGCGGGAACCTCGAATAGCGGTAAATGGGTGAGATGCGAACTGTCTATCTTCAAACCACAGCGCTGTCTTAAGGATTGCTTATGGGGAGGTGCACTTCGGGAGTGAAGCAGCTGCCAGACATTGTGGCCCAGCCTATGATATACAGTGAGGTGATGGTCAGAAGGGGAGTGCAGAACTGAAACTTGTGAACTGACTCATCCATATCACGCTGCAGGTGACATGGGACTGATACTGTTCCGAGGGGACCTGGTGGTGCTGGACAAGTGTGGGTCCCTTGCTCGCTGTGCCACTAGATTCAAGCTACCCTGGCTGATTTAGGAGTAATACCTCAAAGCCGACCCAGGATCCTTCTCTTTGGTCCCTAGCTTGGCAGTTCGGGATGGACTGTTCCCATAGGGAGCAGGGTCAAGACTAATTTGTATATGGCTGGGTTCAAACTGGGGAGGCATAGTGAGCAAAAGAACGATGGGTTTAACCCAGATCACTTGAGTGGGGTGAATGTTTGATTCATTCAGCATTCCATTCATCATTTGTTGCCGCAGTATTTTTCAGCCTAAGTGGGATGGCAATGCCAAGACGTGGATCCATTCCTCTCCGTATCACTGGATTCACGCTAGCCTGGCTGATGAGGGGTAATACCCTGAAACCGGTCCCAGGATGCTTGTTTCCAGTCCAGGGAGGACCTGGCTTGGCAGTTCAGGCTGAACTGTTCCTATGAGGAGAAGGCTCAAAACTGATTTGCATAGGGCTGGCATAGTGAGCAAAAGATTGAGGGATTTAACCCAGATCTCTTGACCGGGGTGAATGTTTGATTAATTCAGCAATCCGTCTAGCATTTGTTGCCACAGCATTTTTCACTCTCAGTGGGATGGGTATGCCCAGACGTGGGTCCCTTGCTCGCTGTGCCATTGGATTCAAGCTAGCCTGGCTGATGAGCAGTAATACCACAATTCCGATCCCAGGATGCAGGTTTCCAGTGCAGGGAGGACCTGGCTTGGCAGTTCTGGCTGGACTGTTCCATGAGGAGCAGGGGAAAGACTTTTTTGCATAGGGCTGACTCCAAACTGGGGTGGCATAGCGAGCAAAAGAGCAATGGATTTACCTAGATCGCTTAACAGGTGTTGAATGTTTGATTAATTCAGCATTCCGACCATCATTTGTTTCGTGCTAAGTGGGATGGGTATGCCCAGACGTGGGTCCCTTGCTCACTGCACCACCAGATTCAAGCTATTCTGGCTGATGAGGGGTAACACCCCTTAAACCAGCCCTGGGATGCTTGCTTCAGTCCAGGGAGGACCTACCTTGGAAGTTCAGAATGGACTGTCCCCATGAGGAGCAGGGTCAAGACTGATTTGCCTATGGCTGGGTCCCAATTGGGGCGGGATAGTGAGCAAAAGAACAATGAACTCAACCCAGATCTCATGACTGGGGGTGAATGTTTGATTCATTCAGCATTCTGTCCATCATTTGGTGTCACAGCATTTTCTACTGTTGGTGGGATGGGTATGCCCAGATGTGGATCCCTTGCTTGCTATGCCACTGGATTCAAGCAAGCCTTGCTGACGAGGGAGTAATACCCCCATACTGGTCCCAGGATGCTTGTTTCCGGTCGTAGGGAGGACTTGGATTGGCAGTCCAGACTATGTAGTTCCCATAAGGAGCAAGGACAAGACTGATCTGCGTGTGGATGGGTCCAAACTGGGGTGGCATAGTGACCAAAAGAACGATGAATTTAACCCAGATCTCCTGACTGGAGGTGCATATTTTATTAATTCAGCATTACGTTTATTTGTTGCAGCAGCATTTTTTGACCTAAGTGGAATGGGTATGCCAAGACATGGGCCCCTTGCTCGCTGTGCCACTGGATTCAAACTAGCCCAGATGAGGAGGGGTAATACCCTGAAACCAGTCCGAGGATGCTGGTTTCCAACTTTCCGGTCCAGGGAGGACAGGACATGACAGTTCAGGCTCGACTGTTCCCATGAGGAGCAGGGTCAAGACTGATCTGTATATTGCTGAATAAAAACTGGAGTGGCATAGTGAGCAAAAGAATGATCAATTTAACCCAGATCTCTTGACTGGGGTGAATGTTTGATTCATTCAGCATTCCGTCCATCATTTGTAGCCGCAGCATATTTTGCCATAAGTGGGATGAGCATACCCAGCCATGGATCCCTTGCTTTCTCTGCCACTGGATTCAAGCTAGCCTAGTTGATGAGGGGTAATACACTGAAACCGGTCCCAGGAGGCTTGGTTTCATTCCAGGGAAGACCTGGTTTGGCAGTTCGGTCTGGACTGTTCCCATGAGAAGCAGGGTCAAGACTGATTTGCCTATGGCTTGGTCCAAAATGGAATGGGATAGTGAACAAAAGATTGATAGATTTGCATGTAACTGGGTCCAAACTGGGGTGGCATAGTGAGCATAAGAACAATTGAGTTAACCCAGATCTCTTGACTGGGGGTGAATGCTTAATTATTTCAATATTCCATCCATAATTTGTTGCTGCATCATTTTCCGCCCTAAGTGGGATGGGTATATACCCAAACGTGGGTCCCTTGCTCGCTGTGCCACTGGATTAAATCTAACCTAGCTGATGAGCAGTAATACCATGAAACTGGTCCCAGGATGCTTGTTTCTGGCTCAGGGAGGACCTGGCTTGGCAGTTCGGTTGGACTGTTCCCATGAGGAGCAGGGTCAAGACTGATTTGCATATGGCTGGGTCCAAACTGCGGTGGCATAGTGAACAAAAGAACAATGGATTTAGGCCAGATCTCTTGGCTGGGGGTGCATGTTTGATTAATTCAGCATTCTGTCCATCAAGTGGGATGGGCATGCCCAAACGTGGGCCTCTTGCTCAGTGTGCCACTGGATTCATACTAGCCTGGCTGATGAGGGATAATACCCTGAAACTGGTCCCAGGATGCTTGTTTCCGGTCCAGAACGAACTGGCTTGGCAGTTCGGGCTGGACTGTTCCCATGAGGAGCAGGGTCAAGACTGATTTGCATATGGCTTGGTCCAAAATGGGGTGGCATAGTGAGCAAAAGAATGATGGATTTAACCCAGATTGGGGGTGAACGTTTTATTAATTCAAGTCAAGTCAAGACAAAAAGGCTTTATTTCGATACAAATTATCATAAAGCTTCATAGTAAAACATACACAAGTTCATTTGATTGGAGAGAGAAATACAGCAAATTAATTATATAAAACTTTAAAAAAACCTTGATTTTCCGATAAAAGAAGCATATCATAGGGATTAGATTAAAAAAGAATTAAACATTTTCTTTAATCCTTTTGCTTCTAATGCGCCAGGCCCACGATAAAAATTTTGAGAGGGTGCAAACATACAGTGGACGTGGGTCTGACATTAAAATGCACAGTGCCTCAACATGATGCCTAGTCCCCAGCAAGCGGCGCAGTTGCATGAGCCATTTTCTTTTTGGTTGAGCATACTCCTGACACTCAAACATATAATGTGCCATGACTCCTGTTTGAGTGGGCACGAAGGGCAGAACTCTGTGGTCTGAGCTGGTGGTTTCCACCGAGATGTAAAGGTGTGCAGGGGAAGGGTTCCAGTTCTAAATGTGAAATAAAGGGACCTATCAAATGGTTTCTCAATAATGTCTAAATAGAGTTCCCGAATTGGTAAGTCCTTGAATCTCAAGAAGTCCTCCGTCAATCTGCCCAGTGTGCGATCGGTACTCTTTTTGCTCAGAATCCAACTCCAGTACAAAACTCTTGAGCACTGCTTTTGGTGGAGATGCCTTGTTTATCCAGGCTTCGCTTAAGCCCAAGTCACACAGAAGGGATTTCATGTCTCTTAGCCATTTGATTTTATACTATCCTGGTAATGACATTATTTCAGAGAGCCCTTTCGCATAGTTGACGAGCTCCAGAACTCGCCACAACCGGGCCCATAGAAGTAGGGCTCGGAACTTTGCTAGGTCTTCAATAGGTCGACAACCTAGATCAAGCATTAGTGGAGTTATGGGAGTGCCTTGGGGGAGTGACATAATTGCCCTGCAGAACTTCCTTTCAGATCTTGACAATTCGTTAATTTTACACGAGCCCCATAGCTCTGCCCCATACAGAGCAGAGCTAACTCCCTTTGCTATATAGATGTCAATGACAGGGGCTATAGGTCTTATGACACAAGAACGTTGTTCCTTCAAAAGGGCCCCAGTTACCCTCTTGTGGGCTAACAACATTTTATCTAAGTGGGGGGCCCACTGCATATTGTGCGACAACCGGATGCCTAGGTAATCAAATACGTCTACCCTCCCCAATGGTACACCGTTCAACTTAGGGGGGCGTACAGGTTTTTTGGGGGGATTCATCACAAGATATTTCGTTTTATCGGTATTGATTACCAGGCCCCGTTCCACACAAAAAGTCTGGAAGTTGTTAAGAAGTTTTTGAAGACCCATTGGGGATTTGAACAGGAGGAGCGTATCGTCGGCAAAGAGAAGGGTGGGGATACGCTCCCCCGCCAGAGATGGTTCGTCTGAAGGGTCTTTCAGCAGGTGCTCGACCACTCCATTGATGTACAAAGAGAAACGGGTGGGAGCTAGAACACATCCCTGGCGAACCCCTCTCTCCACTGGAATGCTGGTGGTTTTTTCTCCCCCTGTACCCCATCTAATCTGGGCAAAGCTATTGTCGTGGAGCCTTACAAGTAATGATGCGGTATCCCCATATCAGTAAGGACTCTCCAGGGCGTCTCCCTAGGTACAAGGTCAAAGGCAGTCTTTAAATCGATAAATGTGAGATAAAGACTGCCTTTGCCTATGACCACCACCTTCCAGTACACTAGCATCAATCTAAAGGCTTGTTCGATTGTGCCAGTGCCTGCTCTAAATCCTGCCTGGAAATCGGAGAGGATGTTAATATCATTGATCCAGTCCAGTATTCTAATCAGCAGTACCTTTCCGGCTACCTTTTTGCTTATGTCCAGCAAACTTATAGGCCTGTAATTAGACGGGTCGTCCCTAGCACCTTTTTCGAAAATAGGGACAACCTCCGCCCCTTTCCAGGATGTGGGAACAGGTGCACCCCTACAGATGGCAATAAGTAAACGGTGGATACATTTCCCCCATAACGTGATGTCTGAACGCAAAAGATCCCCGGGAATACCATCCGGACCAGGTGCCTTTTGGGGCATAATGGTACTAATGGCATATTCTGCTTCTTTTATTGAGAAGTCTGAGTCTATTGGATCTACATCCCAGTCCTTTTGGGTCACAATTGGAGCCACTTCCCATCCCTGAGCTTCCTTGGGTATATCTAGAATGTTGTGGTCGGGTTGGCGAGTGTATAATTTAGAGAAGTGGTTGACCCACTCTTGGCTAGTGATGTTGCATGTTATGAGGTCACTATCTGGTCTGTTTCTGATTCCGATTGTATCCTAGAAGCACCTTGAATCTTTCCTAGCACTTGCCTCTTTTAAAGTGCACCAGAAGTCTTCTTCCCACTCCTTTTTTGCTCTTGCCAGTGTTCGCTTGTACTCTTTCCTGGCTTCCTGTATCTGGGGTTGTAATTTGCCTTTGACAGCCTCAATCAGGAGGGATTTGGCATGTCTGCATGCGGATGTATACCAGCCATGCTTACCCCTAGCGCTCCGGGATACCGTATTCCTTCCCACGCACCCCTTTTTCAGTAATATGTCCCCTATGGACCTAAGTGTATCTTCAAAAATAGATGTCACCCTTCCTGTTGCCAGGGCTGGATTAATAGTATCCAGTTCCATTTGTGAGGTCACAAGTAATTCGTTAATTGATTTAAGTTTAGCCTCATCAGTAGAGATTTGTTTCCACTTTAAACGTCTCCTGCAAGTGGAGACAGAAATGTTATGGGCATATTTGGGGAGCTTTTCAGTTGATTTGTTGGGCCAGGGGTTTGTTAAAGGAAGAGAAAGCGGATTATGGTCGCTTTCTACCGTGGATAAAACTACCATATCCTGGACTAATCCCCATAGCATAAAATCTAACAAAATATAATCGATCCTCGAGGTGTGATTAACTCTATTATACGTAGCAACACCCAGGGGGTCAGATGGTGTACGGCCATTTGCAGCTCTTAGGCCAAACTCCAATGTCAGAGCATTTAACTGGATCGCACTATGAGAACATCTTTTAATCGGGGGAATAGTTAGGGCCGGAATGCCCCTTCTAGTGTCATCCTCACCCAGGTCCAGAATGTCATCTGAGGAAAGTGGCTCATAGGTACAATTAAAGTCACCCGCAACTAGGATTTGGGCACCCTCAGTTTTTTCTCTTAATTCTACTTCAAGGGTGGTTACAATCGGGGACATAGACCTGTGTTTGGTACCTCTGACATATATATTAAACAAATCCAATGTAAGCCCCCTGCGAGGACCTTTTAAAGAAAGCCCTAGAATATCTGGACTATTGATCTGCTTAGATTTTATGCGACAATTAAGAGACATGCTTACCCAAGTAAGCAGACCCCCTGAAGGGCGTCCCTTCCCATTCGTATGTTTCTCCGCAGGTACAAAATATGTGACGTAACCAACTCGGTGGAGTGGTTCTAAGCTCCAGGTCTCCTGGAACAGGCAGATCTTATGCGCCTCTACTAGAGAGTTCCACTCAGGCGACACCAATTTCCGATGGAGACCTGCTAGGTTCCAACTAAGGATCGTTAGTGCACCCTTGGGATCATGACCATTACTCTTTTGAGGACCCAGAACTTCACTTGGAGGCATAGTCACTGTTAAAAGTGTAGCCTGGGCATGACTAGACATTGATGTAGGGGTAGGGAGGGGGCATGTGATTGGAGTTTCCATTAGGAAATTCCCTTCCACGTCTAGCCTCGAATCTAGTGTTGGTTTCCTCAAAGTTTCCTCAAAGTTGAGTCAGTCCACCTCATCCAGTGCGCAAAACCTGTTCCAGTGGGCGTACTGGGATAGAAAGGGATCGAAATTAGGGGTACCTTGCCAGGGGGATTGCCATTGTAAAAATCTTTGCTGGGGAGCTTGCTGGTCCGCCCTGCTCATAGGAATTCTATTTCTTGGAATTTGCCTTTGGTGCATTGACGGATAAATGTATTAGAGATGTAAAGGGAGAATCTGTGTGTTAGTTCCACAGGGGGATGCATTACATATGTATTCTACCGCAGCCATGTCTCTAAAATTAATGGTTATGATGTCCCCTGCTATTGTTTTAATGCTTCTACCTATCCATTCCCCTCTTCTAACCGTTAGTATTTTTCAGAGATGTTAGGGGGTAAAGGTCTGTTTAGCTGTAACCATTGTACGCATTTATTCTTTAATTCAATTTGTGTTTCCCTTTTTCCCTCCTTCATGGGTGGCACTCCTGTTAATGCAACTACAAAGGGAAGGGCTTCAGGCGGAAGATTGATTGTCCTGAAGCGTGTCAACCTTGCCTTCTCTGCTTGGTTATTTGTTTGGGCAGTGTCTGTACTTGTTCCCTTTTTTTGAATGTTGTCACCCTACCTAACTCTGATCACTTTGGGTTTTGAGCGTTTTGTCCTGACCAGATTCAGGTTCAACATATTTCATCGTCTGGTTTCATACCCGGAAAAAAATGACTGGAATAGAACTCTTGCCCCATGCCCATGCGACAACATATCTATCCAGTCTACTTTCCATTTGGTACTATTTTGCAAACGGTATAAAAAAGAGCGGGCGAGATGGCTGATATCTTATCTTAGAGATGGGGCGTGGAGGCAATGTAGGCCAGCTTATTTACATCTCCAACAACTAGGAAACCCCCTATGTATTAGTTCTATGTCGATGTTTTTAAAAAGTGTCGTAAAATCACGGAATTTATCATGAATTTATTAATTATCGATTTGTCACCACACTTGGATTTAATGCTGTTTTTATAACTATTTATTGTGTATATTTATAATGTGTAATTTGTTTACTATGTACTGCTTTTATGATTTTTTTACTTGGTGAAAATCGAATAAAGTACTTGAATTGAATTGAATGTTGTCCAGTTTTATCTGCTAAAGGTGAAGCATTTCCCATTCCTTGTCCTTGCTTCGGTTGGGCTTGTGAGGTGGTAGTAGGTGCACTAGGATTCAAGGATGCAGGAGCTTTCTTCCCAGGCAGAATATTATTTTGTGTTGCATCCTTTGATTTATTAACTAAGGGTGGATTAACTGTAGTGACCTTACCATTTGGGATGTTATTAGCAGTGCCCCCTTTTGCACCCCCTTTGATTAGTGTGCTATCCTTTGCAGTTTGCCTAGTAGGACCCATCCCTTTGTTGTTTATTAGGGACGTCAATCTGTCAATTTTTGACATGAGTGGTTTGATGTGGGCAATGATCGTATCTTCGAGGTCTGCCTTGAGATCAGCTACCATATTTGCTACCCAACAAGGTATTCCTGGTGTGAGATTGGGAATTGGGGCAACAAGATAATGCTTTTGCGTAGTGTTCTGGCCCTTTTTCTTCTTCTTATATGCAGAGGCGTCGCTAGCTTTTTTTGGCACTAGGTTGCTTAGATTCGACTTCTCCCCGTCCCGAGGAATGCTCAAGTTGGGCTGGGGGAATTCTGTATCCCCTATTAGCTCAGATGGAGCCTGAGCACACGGGAGCTCAGCAAAGGAAGAGGTAACACCAAGGCTTAGGTCTAAATCGTCAGTGGCATCTATAGTGGTTACCAGAGGATCAGTAGCTGCATCTTGTGAGTCATGGACAAATATTGTCGGTGGTAAGGACATCCTCCTTTCTGTATTGGCTATAGCAGTTGATACTGCCCTTATAATCTGCTGCAACATTATATCAATAGCAGTGAGTGTAGGGACTGGTTGAGGTGCAGCCGCCTTCTGCTTAGTGCTTGACCTTGGAGTAGGCATCCTGGTCAATTTGGTGATCTTCCTCATATTACTCAGAGACAAAAAGGAATAAGTAGCACCTAGAGATTAAGTAATGTTTAGATGGAACTGAGGACGGACCACTCACGTACAGGAGAAAAAGTTTGGACATCAAATAGTATCAAGTAAAGGAAGGTACCTTCTTCAGTGTAGCGCAGCAGTTAGGGGGGTGGCCCAGCCCGGCCTCTTCTGGCCTTGGAGGGCCGTAGAGGGCCCGCCCTTTGCCCGGGCTTCGCCTGGCGCTCCCGCGTGGGCCTGCGTCGCGGGTGTGGAGCCTTGTTTTTAAGCGCCGCCTGGCACGCTGGTTCTCTGTCACCCTTCCGGTCCCGGTGAGAGGGCAGCTGGGTGTTGTGGTTTCGCGCCCTCTCGCTCTCCCTCACTCAGTGGCTGCTGTTGGTCTGCAGCGGCGGAGGGGGAGCGGAAAGCACATGCAGGTCCGGGGTTGTGAGTCAGGTGCTGTCGGGCAATGCAGTAAGCCGGTAGAAAGATGTGGGCAGAATGCGCAGAATGCCTCCCTCACTCCACCGATGTGGAGCCTTGTTTTTAAGCGCCGCCTGGCGCGCTGGTTCTCTGTCACCCTTCCGTTCCCGGTGCAAGGGCAGCTGGGTGTTGTGGTTTCGCGCCTTCTCGCTCTCCCTCACTCGGCGGCTGCTGTTGGTCTGCAGTGGCGGAGGGGGAGCAGAAAGCACACGCAGGTCCGGGGTCGTGAGTCAGGTGCTGTCGGGCAATGCAGTAAGCCGGTAGAAAGATGTGGGCAGAATTCGAAAAAACGTGCTCTCAATTGAAAATTGATGGCATCCTTTAGGGCACACCTGAGTGAAGGGGTATAGTACCTCCTGATCTCTCTTTTCCCCCCAAATTTAATGACTTCAATCAAGTTCAAGTTTTGTTTAATCCAAACAGGTATGTTGCTTCACATACTCAATGCAATTCATCTTGTTGAATGTACAATATCATTCATAAATTCTTTCCGCTCCAATGCATTTCGGGCGTCTGCCCTTCGTCTGGGAGCATCTGAAAGACGACATATAATACCCATGTATATTCATTCATGAAATATCTCAAAAAAAGCATAATAACATTTCACAGGTGTGACATTAAATCAAACGATATACAAAGCTCAGCAAATTGTGCAAAATAATCATGCATGTCAGCAAGTGGATTCTGAAACTATCAAGTAAAGATTCAGTTTAAATTCATCTAGTGCACTGTGGGTAATGAGAAAATATCACATGAATGAAACTGAAAACCAGGTAAACGAAAGAAATGCATTGTCCCTCTATGGGTACATCAGGTACATCAAGATGTAAGCTGAATGAGACTGCGCTTATAGTTGAAACGATATGCGTGATGTAGTAACATGAACGGACTTAAGCCCCACTTAAACCATCAGGATGCGACATTGCGCTGTGGGCGTATAACTATAAGATGAAAATAACGGCTCTAAAAAGCTGCTAAACAGTGCGGAGCTATGCTGGATTAATGTTAACTCCAAATGATGTGTTCAACAATTTAAAGCTGCCGCTTTCATTAAGGACTAAAACGGAAACTATGCAAAGCAGAAATAGTTATGGATACTTACAGTTGAATCGCTGAAAAACATGCGAGTAATATAAAAAAACGCTTTGCTGGTCTGAGTGCGGCGCGCTAACAACGCAACCCAATAAATTGAACTGATGTCCCGATCACGTGACCGGAACTAGTGGAATAGAAATGCGACTAACATCTTAACGAAAAGTAAACAAAGCTGAATCCATATTATACACACCGAGCACAGGGGTTTGAGGCTATACGATATTGCACCTATCCACTAGTGTCACGTTAGTATCTGCAATTTTTAGGTGCTAAGGACAGGAGATCCAGACCCCTAGGTCTCCCTGAGACTAAAAAAAGTCTCAAACATACACAATTTATCACAATGTCCAGCACTCTACAGAAATGTGAAAATAATCTATTCCTATATGGTATGATAACCAAGAAAAAAACAATATTCTTTATGGATGGACACCATATAGTCGCAGCATTCCATTCATTCAATCCAGGTAAGTTAAGAATCTTCAATGGATGAGAAGTAAGATCTTTATTTGGTTCAAAAAAGCATGGATTCTATCTTCATAAAAACAACGTTGTAGCCGGTGCCTACGCGTTTCGTCCAAAAGGACTTCTTCAGGGCAGGTAAGTCACTGTCTTTATTTAAGTAGGATTTATCTGTTTCTTCATCTAAGGAGTTGTTTGCAAGTTACTTCCTCAGTGTGTTTTCACAAGCATTGTGGTAAATATCTTGTAATTGGTAAGTATTGTCTTGTCGTTGGGGGTCCCGTGTCTGTGAAAAGTGTCTCGTACTGTCTTTAGTGAAGGTCTCTACTAAGCCGGATTCTCATAGATCCAACTCATTGTTTAAGATGTAAATCTCGGACTTCATGGCATCGTAACCGCATCAGCTTACCTGACGGCTACAACGTTGTTTTTATGAAGATAGAATCCATGCTTTTTTGAACCAAATAAAGATCTTACTACTCATCCATTGAAGATTCTTAACTTACCTGGATTGAATGAATGGAATGCTGCGACTATATGGTGTCCATCCATAAAGAATATTGTTTTTTTCTTGGTTATCATACCATATAGGAATAGATTATTTTCACATTTCTGTAGAGTGCTGGACATTGTGATAAAAAGCTGAATCCATATGCTGTGATGGGTCAGTGAGGTCATGTAAATAACAAAGTTACAATGCAGGACAATTAAATAAACAAGTGACAATACATAGAGCAAAATTCATGAAAGGTAAACCTCAGGTGTTTGTCAGACTGCAAGGAAACTGTCCAGAACTAAAAGCCAAAAGGCATAAAGTTGTAAAGAAAGGTCTGTATATTACAGATAGCAGGAAAATTCAATCCACTCGGATTGCGTTTTCCTGCTATCTGTAATATACAGACCTTGACTGATTTGCATATAGCCATGTCTGAACTGGGGTGGCAGAGTGGGCTAAAGAACGGTGATGGATTAAACCCAGATCTTTTGACTGGGTGTGAGTGTTTGATTAGTTCAGATGCTCCGTCCATTACCACCCCCTTTTGTACTGCAGTCCAATGAACTGAACATCGTTTTATTAATTCAGCATTCAGCCAATCATTTGTTTCTGCAGCATTTCTCACCCTAAGTGTGATGGGGATGCCAGACTGGATCCCTTGCTCGCTGTGCCACTGAATTCAAGCTAGCCGGGCTGATAATGGGTAACACCCTAAAAACAAGTTCAGGATGCCACCTGTGTGGTCCGATCCAATGCTTTAAAGGCCTCATGCAGCGTATCCCTGGAAATATCATTGGATATTTTTCTCTGCTCTCGCTGTTCCTCCATGCCTATCGCAGCGCTTTCGGCTAGGCTCCACTTCTCTACTTCCTCCTTCCACGCCTCTATTTTTGGTGGCCTTGATGCCTTCCACCTCCTTGTGATGTGCCTTTTTCCTAGTAATAACGCTAAGTCCGCAAACAGTGCCCCAACCTTGTATCCCTTCAGTGTGGATATAGCCCTAGTGTGCAGCTCTTTGACGTATTCCAAGTCCACCCACCTACCACTTCTGTTAGTATTTACGCTATCTGTGTCCAGTAGTGTGTTAGTTCTGTACAGGCCCATATCATATGAACAAACCCTGCATCTGCCTCTATACATCGTGGGCAGTTTGTTGCAACTGCAGGGAACAACTTGTGGAGCCTATGAGCAAGCATGGGCGAATTTTGCGGATCTCGCGTTCGCGAATTTTGCGGATTTGCGGATTCGCAATCCGCAAAATCCGCGAATTCCCGCGAATTTGCGGATTTTTTTTTTTTTTTGTGTTCGCCCGTGTTTCTGCCAGTTCGCGAGGGTTTTTACAATTTCGCAATTTGCGAACTTACCTGTCGGGTCGCAAGTTTTGCGAACTTGTTGTTTCTACATGTCCAGCCTGTTTGGGACACTCTTCTTCATCACTGCCACTCTCTGTCACCACTGCCACTCTCTGACTACTCATGCCACCCTCTGGCCCACCCATGCCACCCTCTGTTTCATCACCACACCCTCTGGTTGTCCAGTGTACATTATTTTCGGCAAAGCAAAGCACACCTTCCCTGCCTCAAGTGACCTGAATTAATTTGGGGCTGATTAATGTGTCACAGAATATTTTTTTAGCTGGCACCTGCTTCCTTAGTGCGCCCTGATTAGTGATCTTTTGCACTTGCTAAGTGCTTTCATTGTTGCAAAATTAGTTACAACACCTGCCCTGCCCCAACTGACAATAATGAATTAGGGGCTAATTAATGTGTCACTGAAAGAATTTAAAGTTCCAGCCTGGCACCTGCTTGTCTGCTCCTTTAGCTGTAAATCAGGACCTTTGTGGCATACAGTTAAGGTCAGAGCAGGGTCACACAATAGTTGCAAGCAGGCAACCGAATTCTGGAGGGCCCCCTCAGGAAGCAATACAAAGAATCGTTACAAATCATGAGGTTGACCTTTTGCACCTGCTCATTGCTTTTGCTTTTGCTGAAATCGTTTTGCGGTTTTTTTCGCGCTATTCGCGGGGCGCGGCGTCGTGCGAAACCGACCGCGGAAGCCGCCAATTCGTGCGAATGAGCATTTTATTTTTTTGCGGCTTGTTGTTTCGCGAGTTTTTTTGCAGTATTCGCGAGCCGCTTGCAGCGCAACACGCGAATTTACCCCAAGGTCGAGTACGGGCGCGGCCATTTTGTTTGCGTGACGTATTTCCGTTTCCGCCCGCTATGTATAATCTCGCGCAGTAAGCGCATTGCGAGTAGAGGTTCGCACGAGATCGCGCGGGAAATCTAGAGGTTCGCACGAGATCGCGAGGAAAATCTCGCGCGAACTGACTTGCGCGCTCGGAAACGGGCGCCGGCCATCTTGTTTTTCATTCATTTCCTGTGTCTGGGCATGGTGTTTAATCCTCTTGATATCTTTCCCATCCTTTGCTTGTTTTCAGTTTTTTTTTTACGATTTTGCTTCTTATCTATCCCTCTCTTTTCCTAGCTGTATATTTTTGTCTTTTCTGCTATTTTTCTTTACTTTTAAACTACTTTTGTAAACTCTTTTCTTTTCTTCTTCCCTATCCTATTCTTTCTTAATTTTCTACTTCTTCCTACCTTACCTGCCCAGACCATGGTCAAGCCAGGCGCCGTGAAGCTGCCCAGGCACTTGAGGGCCGCAGCGGCGGCGGGGAGTAGTGCTGGACCCAGTGGCAGGACAGCAGGCGTGAGATCGAGGGGGGAGCAGGTGACGCGCCGGGAGATATTCAGCCCGGAGGAAGTGGGCGCGCTGGTCTACTTCGTCCAGCGCCGCCTGCCCAGGACCATCGCGGGAGGCGGCAGGATCGCGGCCGGCGGCTATAACATGCGGGAGCGCCGGAAGCGGTGGGAGAAGGTGTGCTGGGCCATATCCCACCTCTACGGGGTCCAGCGCACCTACAGCCAGGTCACCCATCGCTGGACGGACCTCCTGGACCGCGAGCGCGACCTGCTGGACCAGCTCGGCTTGGAGATCCCCGGGCTTGGTGAGTAGTAGTAGCCATTGGCATTTAATCACTCACTACTATGATGTTTTCTCCTGCTCTGTGTTGTTGTATTGCAAATATTTGTTTTTTACATGGAGCAAGCCAATAATGCCGCTGATGACGATTACATTGTAGTTAAATTATATTTCAAAATCTTCTGTGCATTTCAGGTGCACTGCTCTCCTTCTCAGTGGGGTTGCTACTATGCTTATTTGTTTTCTATTTCGTGGTCTCATTGGCCTGAGTAACTATTATGTATGAGTGTACTTAACAGAACTGCGTAATGCTAGACACTAGGGGGCAGATTACATTTACAAGCCCCTTGCGCCACGTTTACGTTGCCTTGCGTGACGCAACAGCGGCGTAAACGTGCCGCATCCCTGCAAGTCATTTACAGCATGACGCATCTAGGGAGATGCGTCACGTTATAAAGCCATGGGCCTGCACCACAATGGGTGCGTTCCTAGTACGCAGGGTGGGCGGTCCAGCGGCTGTGCGCCTCGCAAAATTGCCTGCGTGAAATCTACAAGATTTAACGCAGGCACTTCTGCGACGCTGCTACGTCAATTCAATTCCTTATGTCTGCTCGAAGCAGGCGAAAGGACTGACACAGCATGTAAAGTATTGGGTGGCCCTGAGCATTACTGGAGTTGCATTGCGTTGGCGACGTGACTCCAGCGATGCGCCGCTCTTACGTGACGAGATGCGTCACGCAAGTGCCTACCCTTGCGCCAGGGCGCGCCGCATTGTAAATGAGGCACATCTGCCGTGTCGCAAGGGTAGTTTTGCGTGACGCATTTGATCTGGCGCATCTCTGGAGATGCGCCAGAACGCGTAAGTAAGTATGCCCCTAAGGGGCAGAATTGCAATTACCGTCGCATCCCTGCAAAGTAGCAGGGATGCGCCATTAATTGTGCGGCCCGCTACCACCACCAAACATGGTGCGCCGTATTTGCAATGCGGCTCCCCATGGGCCCAAAACGTCACCGAAGCTTTACTGCTGGAGTTGCGTCGCAACGATGGCGCAGCTCCATCAATGCTCTGGGGTACCCTATCTCCCCAATGCTGGGTCAAGCCGTACGTCTGCTTCAAGCAGGTGCAGGGTTTGTGTGACGCATCATTGTCCTAAAGGTGACTGATTGATATTTTGTAGATTTCCCTCAGCCACTATTAGGATGTGTTCCAGCGCAGGAATGCCCTCCCTTGCGCCGGAACGCCCCCTGATGGCGCAGGGCTTTATAACGGGATGCATCTCCCAAATGCGTCACGTTGTTATAATATTATACGCCGCACCATGGCGCCCTTTTTTGTTTAGCTGCTGCGTCACAAAAGTCACGCAAGAACGGCGCAAAAGAGCCGCAAGGGCTTAAATCTGCCCCTTCCTTTGTAACCCTGACAATAAGAAAAATAGTGGCGGTGGATTGATAGTTTGACTATTTAAATGACTGGTAATGTAGCAGGCAACTGTTAGTGTTGTCACTGATCTGACTGAAATCACAATGGAGTTTGTCTGTCACTTTGCGTCTTGCCTGCAGACTGCTGCCTGCCAGTCCTAGGTGAACGTTTCAGTACTTTGTTTAGTGAGTTACGTGACTTTCGAAGTCACAGGTCCGCAAATAAATAAAAAGTAACCATAATCAATATAATTTCGCGGAAATATTTTGTTATTGTTCTTTTGAAATGTTTGATTTGGTTGACATTGACAAGCAACAATCATCCATGTTTTCTGTTCTTTCTTTCATGTTGTACGTCAGCTCCCCCCAGGGGCGAGAGGAGGACACAGGAGCAGCAGGCGGCGGATGCTGTTCATCAACAGGGCCAGGATCGGGCAGGCGAGGGCTCCTCTGCTGGCCCCAGTAAGTTTTCATTTTAGACTAGTACCTATTTTTCCTAGCGTTCCTCATTTGAATTTTTTCAAAATTGTCTTTGCTCTTCTTGTAGACTGTATCTAAATTCTTATCCTGCCTCTACTATGACTCCCTGTGGTATTACTAGATTATTCTTATTAGTCTGTCTGTGTAGCTAACTAAGATTGCACGGTTGGCGAAACTCCCATGATTCTAGTCAGCAATAGCTCTATCAACTTAGTGCAGTCCTCTGGGATTGTCCATAATGTCTTTTGAAGTGTTCTATCTGGACTCATGCTTGCAAAAATTGCAAAACCTTTCGTTCAGTCACTCTAGTCTGGAGGACCAAAAAACACAGATTGTATTTAAATTTAAAAGCTTTATTAAAAGTAAACACATTTATTAAAATGAAGTCATAATAAAACTAAACGTTTAACTGATAATGGAAAAGTGGTTAGTGCTGACGATTAATTGAAGACATTTCTTGTGGTCGAGCCGAGCTCTCACCTGGTTTCAACTTGATCTTGTTGTTAGAAGTCCATCTTCTGTCTGTGTGGAGAAAAATGGTGCGTGTTAAAAAATCAGCCTTCATCAGTTGTGCCAAAAAGTGCAGCAAGACAACCTTCCCTGGAAAAAGGGACATTTTTTTTAACTTTAACGTAGACAGTCACAAATTACATTGTTTTCACATGTCTTCATTCCTAGACCAAATACTAGTGACTAGTGAGTGCTTTATTCTAAGATTCTTAAATGTACTTTGTAGGTGGAACATCTGGTGGCGGGGCCAGTGTGGTGGTGGTGCTCGACACGGAGGCGGAGGGCAATTCATCATCAGGGGAGGAGGCGGCGGCGGCGGCTGTGAGAGTTGAGACGGTGGTGGCGGCCAGAGGTAAGCTCTTATATATTCCTTACTTATTGAGATTGAAGACTAGCTGGGAAGGCAAGAATATGAGATGCATGGCTGGGTGAATGATGAAGCAATGATGGGTGGAAGGACAACAGCCTGGGTGGGTGACACAGAAACTGTATGTGTCCATATACCTGGATCATGCTACTATCTGACTCTTAGATAGCATATGTGTATCTAGAGCAGGGGTACTCATAGTACGGCCCGCGGGCCGGTGGTGGCCCGGCAAGCCTTCCTTGGCGGTGCGCAGACCTTGCAGACAATCACTGCTCCCCCGGCCCCCACAGAGCAGAGGCTTTTTTGTATTTCACCTGTTAGCGCCCCTGCATCTCCACTCTGACAATCACTGCTCCCCCGGCCCCCACAGAGCAGAGTGGAGATGCAAGGCCACAAAGAGGTGAAATAGAACAAAGCCTCTGCTCTGTGGGGCCGGGCAAGCAGTGATTGTCAGGGTGGAGAAGCAGGGGCGCTAAAACAAACAAAGCCTCAATAATATGTTAATGGTCTTTTAAAGACCTGTTAAGTACTTTGGTGTTGTTGTCTGTGTGTGCGCGTTGAGGAAGCGGTCTCAACCCGGGCTGAAGGCTGACACAGATAGACACACACACAGTGAGATGACAGAGGGAGAGGGAGGGCAGGAGGGAGAGAGAGATGGAGGGAGGGCAGGAGGGACAGCAGGAGGGAGAGAGATGTATGTAAATGCTGGGTCTGGTGGCTCAGTGGATGAGGGCATCTGCTGCAGGGACCTGTGTGCAACCTCATGGTCACAAGTTATCGTTTTGCTTTAGCCCCGCCCCCTCTGACTCCGCCCCCACCAGTGCGGCCCTCGGCCACAAACTACACTGTAAATGTAGCCCCTGAGAGAAAGTTTGTGAGTACCCATGATCTAGAGAGAGTAGATGGTCAGTGGATGAACTAAGTGTAACTTTGAAGAGCATGTAACACTGCACCCGCACGTCCGTTCCAGTGTAGGAAAGGCAAGGAAAAGAACTTTTAATTTTGTCCAAATACTACCATAAGTAGTAGCAGTAGTTTGTATTGCAAGCACTGCATAGATCCGGTTATTATGGTGGCCACTCCCTACCTCTCTTAATAAGTTTAGTAGTACTCAGTCATTCATGTGTGGATGTATCACTGCCTGTCACTCAATAAAAAGCAAAGCACCTAAAGTCATCCCATATATAAGCAAAAACATCCCATGTGAAGTGATAGATAATCAGATTATTTATCTTCTTCAATTTTCCATTTCTAGTACTCATTTCCACTGTAGGGTGAAAGTTAAATTAATTAAGCAGTAGCCCTTGAGTTGTAACAGAGTATTCTCAGTGCCACCCGTAATAGAAAAGTAAGAGATTCACCACCTGCATGTACTGGACGGGTACAGTAACGCAACGGCAACGCAAGTCTAGGTCACTCCTCATGGCGTGCGTCTCTTTTTTTCGGGTGCAAGTTTACCGCGCTGGCATTATGCCGGCTTGCAGAAAATAACGTACCAATTTTCCAAAACAAGAGACAAGAAGAAGAATAAGACTGGTGTACTTTCATAGTCGACTCCAATGGAAGTCCACAGTGCTCATAGAATTTGTTCCTTAAACTCCCACTAATGTTAGAGCAAGGATGAAGAAGTGTGAGGTTAGATAGATACTGGCCTCAATAGTTATGTAATGCGCTTGCAAGTTGCTAGTTGTACTGCAGCACACATTTCTGCTGAATGATTGAGTTAATCTTAAAGAGCATTGGTTACAGACTATGTCTTTCTTTCTTCATATAGGTTCTCCTTCCAAACGAACAAGGAGGAAGGAGCTGGCTAGAGCGGCCCGGCAACGGAGAATCGAGGCCACTGTTGCGGAATATCGGCGGCTGGTGGCCCTGGAGGACGAGGAAAGTGTGCGGTCGACAACAACGACAACGTCGTCCTCCGTGGCCTCACCGGCTGCCACCGTGACCCAGCACAGTGGTCCACCGAGACTGAGCCGGGCTGCCAAAGGCAAACGCCACCGCCGAGCAGCAAGGCCAACAGCTGCTTCTCACAGGCCTTGCACCTGCAAGGCAGTGAAGGCACGCCTGCGCCGCACTACCCTGATGGTGTCCCGCCTTCAGCAGGAGCTCGCCTTGCTCCGCGAGGAGCATGATGCCCTGGCCCAAAAAGTTAACAGCATCCACCCATAGTGTCCCTTGCCCCTTTTTTAGAGACTTTTGGGGGGTGGGAATTGGGAGTTGGGTTTTTGGGGACTTTTGAAGGACAATCGTTGGGGTTAGGGAGGGTCTTGCGGGAGATTATTTTGTTAGGGATATAAATATACTTTTTCAAACTTTATCTGAGCATACCTGTTTTTTACTGCTTGCCTGGTGGGTGGGGGTTTAACGTTGACTGTTTTCCTGAAAGTTTAGTTCCATTTTCTTCCTTTAAGTGTAAATGCCCAAATGTTTTCAACACTAAGTGCCTCTCACAGACTAAGTGAAGTGAATCCAAGAGTCCTAGGACTTTAGTAGTACTACCTTCAGGCTCTCGTCTCTCGTACTAATACTCCATTATACCCCCAAACCACCAAACGCTTATCTTACCTGTAATTTGTGTTTGAAAGTAGGGCTAGGCCCAGGGCTGGCTCCACGGGAAACACCGAATAACGTTGGCAATCTTGGTCGGATAAAATTTCCTCATAGCGGTGGTAGTAGTGGTGTGACACAGTGGCAGTTGCATGCCTATGAAAAAAAAGAAAATGAAATCTGGTTTGTCCTCCTGAGCAATTCAACGGTACAACTGAGAATATAGCAGGTGACAGAAGTACAGTAGAGCAGTGCCACATTGTAGCCTAACAAATGGTAAAGTATAACTACTAATTCGGTTGAAGTTCTTTCACATTAGCAATGGTTCTTTGTCAAGCAGAGTAAGAATATATCATCGACAACTGTGGAAAGAAAGAATGCGACAGTACAGGGCCTGTGTGGAATTATTGATAACTATATTCAACATAAGGTCTCTGTAGCCAGATACCCGAGAGCCTTGCTGGTCACTATAAATCCATTCACAACAACACTCAATGGGGTTGGTCTGGAAGGTGTCACGTTTACTCCCCGTGATCCAGTCGATGCAAATATGGTTCCACCTCCAAATGTCACCAACACCCAGAAGTGTAAACACAGGGTGTTCGAGGCATTAGGCGAGGGAGAAAAATAACAAACTAAAATAAAAAATGTGGGATGGGTAAAGGTAGGGTCAGCAGGGAAAGGATACCTGTAAGAGAAGACAAGACAGGCATCAGTGAAGTGATGTCCTAACATACAAGGGTACTCTCATATAGTCTCACTAAATAGTCTGCAAGTCTCCCGCCTACTCATGGGAAATGTAGTTTCATAGTACGGTAGGCGCTTAGGGGCTGCGTAACCTGACAGAAGGTATAGTAGATAGAAAAGGAGAAATTGCTTTTTTTCTAGGTGTCCCCTCACTCACCAGGGTTGCCCCTTGGTGACATGCTTCATCATTGGGGCCATCCCAGTCCTCTACGGCCTGGGGCGTGCTGCGACTTGCGAATTACGTAGGAGCACTTACAAATGACTATGTGTGGTGCAGATAGTGGAGTGGACTAAGTGATGTGTTAAGGGATCAATGTAGAAGCCGAGAGAGAGCAAAGAAATGCAGTCACAGTCAGAGAAAAAGGCAAGGGATACTGTATCTATGTGGTTGTAGTGGTCCTGTTGGAAGTGGTAAGTAAGTTGCCCGCAGAAAAAAAATCCTCCTATTAGCGGCACTCCTCCATTGCAGCCGACGCTTCGTCCACCGATGTTGGTCACCAGAAGACACCCTGTCCACTGCCTGCCTGATGCTGAATTGTGGCTCGCTACTGTGAAGCCTGACTCCATCCTTTTTTCCCCATTGCAGAGACTGAAACCCGGCCTGTAATTATTCAACGAAAAACAGGAAGTGATATAATATTACAACACCACTGATAAATAAATATAAGGTATGTAGGCTGTGGAGTGCAAAAAGTCACAATTTGTTTTTCCTAGTAGACAGACAGTACAATGTTTTTGAAAGTGCGTACTCTGAGTCACCTTTTGAAGGATAAGTAAGTATGGGCAAATTAATGTAGCGGATCTTGCCCCTCAAGCTAGGTGTACTGTAAACTGTGTTTTAGAACAAAAATAGATCTTCCTAGCAGTGCTCCCACCCAAAAAACGAGGCCTAGCAGAAAACTGGAGACAAAACTTACTTTGAAAGTAAAAGTAGGCCGAAGTACCCTAATTACCCATTACCCCCCGTGGATTGTATTCAAACCACTTGCAAGCAACCAAGCAAAAGTAGCCATAGCCAGCATCGCTCCAAGACTCGAAATCCCCCCCACTCAAACACATGCAATAGAAATACTGCTAACCCTAACGAACCCTAAGTTAAGAATAGTGGCAAAGGCTTTCTTTAACTGTGCCAAATCCCCCCTTTCCCACCATGGATTTTCTTCAAATGACTTGCAACCAAAATTACACATTCTCACGAGTGCTCTAAGACCCCAGAACTCAGTTTGAAAAATCTAGAACACCCCGATACACATGCAATCCTGCTGCTAGGGCTAACCCTAACGAACCCTAAGTTACAAAAAGTGCCAAAACTAAAGGCTTTTCCGCGCGGATTTTGTCCCAACCACTTCTACCCGGTATTAGACCTTCCCAGGAATGCCCCAAGACCCGGCAACCCACCCGCCAAGAAGCATAACACCCCCAAACAGGCCAAAAGCAAAATCTCATACTTGCAATATTTCTGGGCCTTCGGTCCAAACGCGCTGCGTAGCTAGGCCATAAGTCGGGGTTGGCACGACGGATTTCCTGAAAAGCAAATGCAATCAAGATTAGAGTGTCCCAGCAGTGCTCCCAGACCACGAAACTCACCCACAAACACCAGGAAGCCCCCCAAACAGGCCCCCGAAAACGCTACATAGAGCAAAATGTCAGAAATAGCCCAAAAAAAAAATCGGCCTGGATTTTGTCCCAACCACTTCTACCCGGTATTAGACCTTCCCAGGAATGCCCCAAGACCCGGCAACCCACCCGCCAAGAAGCATAACACCCCCAAACAGGCCAAAAGCAAAATCTCATACTTGCAATATTTCTGGGCCTTCGGTCCAAACGCGCTGCGTAGCTAGGCCATAAGTCGGGGTTGGCACGACGGATTTCCTGAAAAGCAAATGCAATCAAGATTAGAGTGTCCCAGCAGTGCTCCCAGACCACGAAACTCACCCGCAAACACCAGCAAGCCCCCCAAACAGGCCCCCGAAAACGCTACATAGAGCAAAATGTCAGAAATAGCCCAAAAAAAAAATCGGCCTGGATTTTGTCCCAACCACTTCTACCCGGTATTAGACCTTCCCAGGAATGCCCCAAGACCCGGCAACCCACCCGCCAAGAAGCATAACACCCCCAAACAGGCCAAAAGCAAAATCTCATACTTGCAATATTTCTGGGCCTTCGGTCCAAACGCGCTGCGTAGCTAGGCCATAAGTCGGGGTTGGCACGACGGATTTCCTGAAAAGCAAATGCAATCAAGATTAGAGTGTCCCAGCAGTGCTCCCAGACCACGAAACTCACCCGCAAACACCAGCAAGCCCCCCAAACAGGCCCCCGAAAACGCTACATAGAGCAAAATGTCAGAAATAGCCCAAAAAAAAAATCGGCCTGGATTTTGTCCCAACCACTTCTACCCGGTATTAGACCTTCCCAGGAATGCCCCAAGACCCGGCAACCCACCCGCCAAGAAGCATAACACCCCCAAACAGGCCAAAAGCAAAATCTCATACTTGCAATATTTCTGGGCCTTCGGTCCAAACGCGCTGCGTAGCTAGGCCATAAGTCGGGGTTGGCACGACGGATTTCCTGAAAAGCAAATGCAATCAAGATTAGAGTGTCCCAGCAGTGCTCCCAGACCACGAAACTCACCCGCAAACACCAGGAAGCCCCCCAAACAGGCCCCCGAAAACGCTACATAGAGCAAAATGTCTGAAATAGCCCAAAAAAAATCGGCCTGGATTTTGTCCCAACCACTTCTACCCGGTATTAGACCTTCCCAGGAATGCCCCAAGACCCGGCAACCCACCCGCCAAGAAGCATAACACCCCCAAACAGGCCAAAAGCAAAATCTCATACTTGCAATATTTCTGGGCCTTCGGTCCAAACGCGCTGCGTAGCTAGGCCATAAGTCGGGGTTGGCACGACGGATTTCCTGAAAAGCAAATGCAATCAAGATTAGAGTGTCCCAGCAATGCTCTCAGACCATGAAACTCACCCACAAACAGACGGAACCCCCCCTAAGAGCACCTCAAAGGCAAGCAAGTCATCAAAAACACAAAAAAAATTCCGCCTCGGATTTGGCACAAACCACTTTTAGTGCTTCCCAGCAATGGCCCCAGACCCGTCAACTCACCTGCAAAGAGGTAGAACAACACCCCCACAAGTGCTGAGTCTTTCTTCATTGGGCGTAAACCAGCCCTCTGCTTTGATGGAAATAGGAGTCTGGAGGAGGAGGATAGAGGAGCATGTTCTTCTGAACTTGTGAACCTGAGGAATGCAGACTGCGGCACCTTCAAATAAATTAGCAAACAAGTGAAGACAGTTCTGCTGATGGGCTTGTCTTTGTGATAATCTGATTAAAGTTTGAATTATATTAACTGTGCACAACAAAGAAAGACAGACACACAGGAATAAAAGTGAATAAGGATGAAAAAGAAAGTTATTGATTCGTTGTCTCATTTTCAGGGCTCGAAGTCGGAATCACGGTCCAGGAATAAGAATAAGGCTTCGTCATCATACTCTGCGAATTCAGCCCGGGTGAGGTCAGTGCCACCTGACAGAGTAGAAATTCCCTCATCTATGGTGCTGGCCACCTCCTCTTCATCCGGCACGCTCTCTCGTACTCTTATATCTGGTGGTATGAGGTGCTGATTCATCTTGATCATTGTTAACCTCTCCACATTTTTGGGCGAGAGGCGGCTCCGTTTGGGAGTTACAATCCCACCAGCCGCACTGAAAACCCGTTCAGAAGACACACTTGCGAGTGGGCAAGACAAGTAGTTTAAAGCCAGGTTGGTGAGCTGTGGCCACAATTCTTTTTTCCCATGCCAATACGCCAATGGGTCAGAATTAACATAGACCTCTGTGGAGTCATTCAGATAGTCCTTCACCATCGACTCAAGGTCCTCCTCCAAGGTTCCTCCACTTTGCGTAGCTCTTGCTGTGCCTCTGGCCTTTTGAGAACCAAACCCACGCAGAGCTAGCCAATCCTCTTCAGCCTCCAATGTTTCTGCTGTCTTTCGTGCAGATGATGCGGTTGCCGGTGTCTTTAACGGCTGAGAGGTCACTTGTGCCACAGCCACAGGTGCAGAAGTGGATTGTTTTGACTGGGGATGGCCTGCTGATGTACTGCCATTTCCTTCAATTTCCAGCCGTTCTGTTTCAAACTTCTTGGCTGACAAGGCTAGCCAACGTTTGTACTTTGTAACATCTTCATCAGCAAAAGGAAAGAATGCTCTGCCTGCCAGCGCCTTTTTGTAGCGTGGATCCAGAATAGTAGCACAAATGTAATGCTGTTCTGAGTGGATCTTTTGAAGACGTTCATCACCTTGTAGGAGCTCTAATAATTGCTCAGCCAGAAGCAAAGAAGAGTCTTTCTTTTTGTCATCTTTTCGAAACACAGAACACACCTCCTTCAGTTGGTCCTCCAGCATGTACAACAATGGGATAGCTTTTCCCAAATTAGAGTCCTCCTTGCTGACTGCACGCGTGAAGACCTCAAAAGGACGAAGCATGCGTGTTAGGCTTTCAACTATGTTCCATTGCGGCCCACCCATCCTCAGCTCCTCTATACCCTCTTTCAAGAAATATTGATCGAGTTGCGTATACTGCTCATACAGACGCTCAAGCATGTAGAAGGTTGAGTTCCAACGTGTTACCACCTCCTGGATGAGTGCTTTCACTGGCATTTGACATTGATATAGCATGCTCCTCAGCTGCTTGCGGGCCTTAAAAGAATGCCTGAAATGCTTGCAAATTTTTCGGCAGTTCTCCAATACACTGTACGCTGCACTGAGTTTATTACCCAAGAATTTCTGGACAACCAGGTTTATACAGTGCGCCAAACACGGCACTCTGAAATAGTAACCGTCCCTCATGGCCTTAACTATATTGGAGCCATTGTCCATGGAAACATAACCAACCTTGCGTTTTAGTGGGGACAGACAGTTAAGGACCTTTGTGTTAAAGACATCCAAAATGTTTTCTGCTGTGTGACGTTTCTCCAAACCAAACATGGCTAGTGTTGCATGTTTCCGAGCACCTTTAAAAACAATGTTAGTGTCAACACCTGAGTTTAGCTTTGCTTTAGCCCCTGAAAAAGAGACCCAGTGTGCAGTGATGCACATGTAATCAGCGCCTGCGCCACTGGTCCACATGTCTGTTGTCAGATGTATAGTGTGAACAGCACTCTTCTGCAAAGCTGCCCCAATCGCCTTCAGAACATCTTCATGTAGTGCTGGAACCGCAACTCGGGCAAAATAGAACCGGCTAGGAACCTTCCATTTAGGGCAGAGCGCTGTCACTAATTCTAGAAAACCAACCCCTTCGACAAAAGAAAAAGGGAGAAGGTCCAGAGCTAGCATTTTAGCCAGCTTAGTGTTATACAGACGGGTCATTGGGTGGTTGCGTTCATATTGCGCTTCTGTAAACAACATCTTTTTAATGTTGCCCTGGACCAATGATTTACGGGATGATGATCTCTTCGACCCAGTTACGCTCGCTGATGAACTTTTCCGCATTGATGTCTCACTCTCTCCCACACTCTTAGTGTGGCTCCCATGGGGTGTGCTGCTGACATGGGAACTGGGTGTAAGTGAAGTGTTTGGATCGTCTTCTTCTACCTCCTCGTCATCAGCAGATGACAAATCAACGTTTTCATTACGTGCAATTCCGGCTTTCTTGACCGCCTCTAGGTGCGGAAACCATTGGACAGGGTGCCTTCTCTCAAGATGACCTCTCTGGCCTCCGGTACCATAGTTAGAACCAAGCTTACCACGACTAAATCGAAGCTTACAAAGGCTACAAATGGCTATGTTTTCCTTATTTGGGCAAACACTAAAGAAGTCCCAAACTGGAGACTTGAAATGTCTTCGGGGGCCGGAGGAGGCGGCGATACTGGTGGTGGTGGTCCTGCTGCTAATGACAGATGAAGTGGAGGATGTGGATTGCCGAACTTCAGTACGTTTTGCACTTTCACCACCACGAATTGAGGTCGAGGACGAGGTGGGTACCTTCTTGCGAAGAAATATGGAAGCGGTAGGTTTTGGTGTACTACTTAACTCCAAATCTAATGATTCCATTTCCATTGCCTCCTCGCCGACATCATCATCACGCTCAGCAGCTTCTCGGGATAGGGTCAAAATGTCTCTTTGCTGCATGCCCGGTGGGGCTGCAGTGACCTTTGTGATGACTGGCTCGTCGTCATCGTGAGAGGCTTCATCACCAGCAGTATCTGTCACTTCTTGTTGAGCCTCATCACACTCCATAGGTTTGAGTTTTTGGACGACCTTCCTTTTACGCTTAGGTACCGGTGTCAGATCATGGTGTGCCTCACTGTCAGACCGCAGTTGTGGTTCCCAAGACGGATCACTTGCATCAGAACGAGGTGGGCTTGAAGAAGATGTAGACACCCCCCTTGATCTTTTCCTTGCTAGGGATGTGGAAGACAATGAATGATCATCAGGAGGAGTGGCTTCCAATGATACCTCAGCTTCAATGTCGATTTCCAAATGTGCCCCTACTTCGGGAGGAACAACTATTGTGGGCACTTGTGAACGTCCATGCACCTTTGCTTGCGCATCTCCTTTTGCTGCCTCTCCTTCCACATGTACTTGGGCGTGTACTTGCACATGGTGTTGTTGTTGCGGCTGTGGTTGTTCAACACTTGTCAGATGAGTTACAACAACCTGTGTTGATTCAGGGACATTGCTGCTACTTTCTTGCGATGAGCCAACATCACTGGTCGATGGTGATTGGAGAAGTACACTGACTGCCTCTGAAGCACTCAAGGGCTTTGACTTAAGTTGGCGTGGTGGTGGAGGCACTGAACCCAATGGAGCAGGGGTGCTGCTCTCAGGTTGGTCCCCAGCAGATCCTGCTGCTGCAGGCGTACTTTTTTTTTTGCTCCCAAAAAAAGTGGCGGGTGGCACACCAGCCTCCTTGGTAACTTGCTTCTTCTGCTCCTTACTAGCAACTTTCTTGCTAGAGGAGCTACGGAGAACTTTCTTTGGGGCCATCTTCTTCAGAGCAGGTCAGACAGCAGGCCGCAGTTGCACGAATTGTAGAGTTGTCTGAGGCCAGACGTGACGTCGCGTGACGTTATGCTGCACACACACACCGCTGCAGGACTTCTTCCTGGCACTGGTGGTTCTCTTGAGTCTTGTGCACCTAAAAAAAATGGAAGACAGAGGAACATCAGTTCAGTTGTAGAGCACAAAAAAATCGAAAAACACTGCAAAATCAGCACAATCCCAATCCATCCATGCCCTCCATAATGTTTAAATTCAAGACAACCCACAGAAAGACTAGGCCCATGCAAGACTCACTACCCCTGGGCATAAATAAAGGTTGAAAAGTAGGCAAAATGGTTGGAGGCCTAACAACAAAGCCTGCATTCAAAATGGCCACTTGCCTGCCAGCACATGGCCAGTGCCTGTAGCTGCACTCAAAATGGCCACCAGCCACATGGCATGTCCCTCCCCATGAACACCCCCAAAAATCGAAAAACACTGCAAAATCAGCACAATCCCATTCCATCCATGGCCTCCATGATGTTTAAATTCAAGACAGCCCACAGAAAGACTAGGCCCATGCTAGACTCAAATACCCCTGGTGAAAAGGCCACAAGTACAGGCCCAAAAATCGAAAAACACTGCAAAATCAGCACAATCCCATTCCATCCATGGCCTCTCCATGATGTTTAAATTCAAGACAGCCCACAGAAAGACTAGGCCCATGCTAGACTCAAATACCCCTGGTGAAAAGGCCACAAGTACAGGCCCAAAAATCGAAAAACACTGCAAAATCAGCACAATCCCATTCCATCCGTGGCCTCTCCATGATGTTTAAATTCAAGACAGCCCACAGAAAGACTAGGCCCATGCTAGACTCAAATACCCCTGGTGAAAAGGCCACAAGTACAGGCCCAAAAATCGAAAAACACTGCAAAATCATCACAATCCCATTCAATCCATGGCCTCCATGATGTTTAAATTCAAGACAACCCACAGAAATACTAGGCCCATGCAAGACTCACTACCCCTGGCATAAATAAAGGTTGAAAAGTAGGCAAAATGGTTGGAGGCCTAACAACAAAGCCTGCATTCAAAATGGCCACTTGCCTGCCAGCACATGGCCAGTGCCTGTAGCTGCACTCAAAATGGCCACCAGCCACATGGCATGTCCCTCCCCATGAACACCCCCAAAAATCGAAAAACACTGCAAAATCAGCACAATCCCATTCCATCCATGGCCTCCATGATGTTTAAATTCAAGACAGCCCACAGAAAGACTAGGCCCATGCTAGACTCAAATACCCCTGGTGAAAAGGCCACAAGTACAGGCCCAAAAATCGAAAAACACTGCAAAATCAGCACAATCCCATTCCATCCATGGCCTCTCCATGATGTTTAAATTCAAGACAGCCCACAGAAAGACTAGGCCCATGCTAGACTCAAATACCCCTGGTGAAAAGGCCACAAGTACAGGCCCAAAAATCGAAAAACACTGCAAAATCAGCACAATCCCATTCCATCCATGGCCTCTCCATGATGTTTAAATTCAAGACAGCCCACAGAAAGACTAGGCCCATGCTAGACTCAAATACCCCTGGTGAAAAGGCCACAAGTACAGGCCCAAAAATCGAAAAACACTGCAAAATCATCACAATCCCATTCAATCCATGGCCTCCATGATGTTTAAATTCAAGACAACCCACAGAAATACTAGGCCCATGCAAGACTCACTACCCCTGGCATAAATAAAGGTTGAAAAGTAGGCAAAATGGTTGGAGGCCTAACAACAAAGCCTGCATTCAAAATGGCCACTTGCCTGCCAGCACATGGCCAGTGCCTGTAGCTGCACTCAAAATGGCCACCAGCCACATGGCATGTCCCTCCCCATGAACACCCCCAAAAATCGAAAAACACTGCAAAATCAGCACAATCCCATTCCATCCATGGCCTCCATGATGTTTAAATTCAAGACAGCCCACAGAAAGACTAGGCCCATGCTAGACTCAAATACCCCTTGTGAAAAGGCCACAAGTACAGGCCCAAAAATCGAAAAACACTGCAAAATCAGCACAATCCCATTCCATCCATGGCCTCTCCATGATGTTTAAATTCAAGACAGCCCACAGAAAGACTAGGCCCATGCTAGACTCAAATACCCCTGGTGAAAAGGCCACAAGTACAGGCCCAAAAATCGAAAAACACTGCAAAATCATCACAATCCCATTCAATCCATGGCCTCCATGATGTTTAAATTCAAGACAACCCACAGAAATACTAGGCCCATGCAAGACTCACTACCCCTGGCATAAATAAAGGTTGAAAAGTAGGCAAAATGGTTGGAGGCCTAACAACAAAGCCTGCATTCAAAATGGCCACTTGCCTGCCAGCACATGGCCAGTGCCTGTAGCTGCACTCAAAATGGCCACCAGCCACATGGCATGTCCCTCCCCATGAACACCCCCAAAAATCGAAAAACACTGCAAAATCAGCACAATCCCATTCCATCCATGGCCTCCATGATGTTTAAATTCAAGACAGCCCACAGAAAGACTAGGCCCATGCTAGACTCAAATACCCCTGGTGAAAAGGCCACAAGTACAGGCCCAAAAATCGAAAAACACTGCAAAATCAGCACAATCCCATTCCATCCATGGCCTCTCCATGATGTTTAAATTCAAGACAGCCCACAGAAAGACTAGGCCCATGCTAGACTCAAATACCCCTGGTGAAAAGGCCACAAGTACAGGCCCAAAAATCGAAAAACACTGCAAAATCAGCACAATCCCATTCCATCCGTGGCCTCTCCATGATGTTTAAATTCAAGACAGCCCACAGAAAGACTAGGCCCATGCTAGACTCAAATACCCCTGGTGAAAAGGCCACAAGTACAGGCCCAAAAATCGAAAAACACTGCAAAATCATCACAATCCCATTCAATCCATGGCCTCCATGATGTTTAAATTCAAGACAACCCACAGAAATACTAGGCCCATGCAAGACTCACTACCCCTGGCATAAATAAAGGTTGAAAAGTAGGCAAAATGGTTGGAGGCCTAACAACAAAGCCTGCATTCAAAATGGCCACTTGCCTGCCAGCACATGGCCAGTGCCTGTAGCTGCACTCAAAATGGCCACCAGCCACATGGCATGTCCCTCCCCATGAACACCCCCAAAAATCGAAAAACACTGCAAAATCAGCACAATCCCATTCCATCCATGGCCTCCATGATGTTTAAATTCAAGACAGCCCACAGAAAGACTAGGCCCATGCTAGACTCAAATACCCCTGGTCAAGGCCCCAACAACAGGTCAAAAATCGAAAAACACAAAATTTTACAAAAAAAAAAAATCGAAAAACACAGAAAAATCAGCACAATCCCAATTCATCTATGGCCTCCATGATGTTTAAGTTCAAGACAACCCACAGAAAGAATCAGTCCACCCACCACTGAGTACCCCTGGGAAAAGGCCCCAAAACAGCCCAAAAATCGAAAATCCCAAAATTTTAGTTGCAGCAACTGTAATGCCCCAAACAAACTTACTTGTAAAATTTCTAATCCAACAGTGATCCAAAGAAAGTCAAAAAGGCCTCAAATCTAAAGATCCAGCAGCATCCACAAAAGGTAATCCTTCCAGGTCCACATCCGAATGAAAAGTGACCAGGAGATGGACAAAGCACTGGGAGGAGCCTGCTGAACAGGAACAGGAAGTTGAAGACTATGGGGCACTTCCTTCCTCCCACCCCCCTGCCCCCCTCCCCAAAATGGACTCCTCGCTAAAAAAGTGCAGGCAAATGTCAAACTAAGGAGTTATTCACATAAAAATCATCATTTCTAGAAGGTTTATGCTGCTTGCTGGTGGATTTCTTGTGCAGAATTGCAAATTTATATTTTCGCGCGCCGCATCTCAAATCTCGCAATTGCGAAGTACCGCGAGACGTGATCTCGCCGTACTCGCGTTGACAAACTCTCGCTGGCAAGCCGCGATGACGTAATCGCGCTCGCCAATTCCCGCGGGATCACACAGCAAGATCCAAAATGGCGCAGCACTCGCAAACTATCGAAAAAAACAACTCGGCAAACGATGATAAACGCCGCGCGCCGCAAAAATTGTATCACCAACGCCGCGCGCCGCCAAAAAAATCCGCTGCGTGCGAATTTGCGGATTTTGCGGGAAATCCGCAAATCTCGCGGATTGCGGATTTCCCGAAAATCCGCAAAATCCGCGAGCGGAACGGATTTTCCGCCCACGCTTACCTATGAGGTGTTAGGTATGCCCTCTGCGTGATCATGTATTGGATACATTTGAATCGCTTCTTGCATGACACTGCTTTCGGGTAGCCTAGAAGTACAGTCCACTCCCTGTCAGGTAGTTTTACTTCCATGTCTGTATCCCACTTGGCCCGTAAAGCCCCTAATGGGGAGGTCTGTGTTTTCCTGATACCAGTGTACAGCCATTTCGTTAAATGCCTACTATTACCCATTAAGTGAAGCATATGGACTTGCTCATTTGTTTGCGGTTCCTGGCCATCCGGGGCACACCCCCCTTCTGCGTAGTATGGTAATCCAGTGTGTAGCAGAAATAGTTGTCCGTCAGGCCATTGATATGTGAAAAGTCTGTGTGTGACAGCAGGATGCTCTCGTGGAACATTTCCCCCACTGTAGTTATCCCTCCATCCTCCCATCTGGCCAGCTGTCCCCGCGTGACTATGCCTGTTGGTATGGGTAAACCCAAGTAGCGGTATTTGGTGCATATGACAGGTATGGTTACTTATACTTTAATGCATATTTCCAATACTGCAGTGCAACTTGCAATAGTGGTGAGTCTGCACTGCCAATTAGGTGCGTGCTATGTAGCATCACAAGCAATTTTCCCTGCACCAGAATTCTGGGGATATAGCCAATCTCTTGCAAGTTGCGGCCTGCTAGCCAGTATGAGAGCCTTTGCAACTGAATTGCCATGCAGTAGGCCCTAAAATCCGGGGGTCCCACTCCACCTGTTGTCATCAGAAGCTGCAGCTTCTTTAGGGCTACCCTGCACCTACCAACACCCCATATTACTTCTGTCAGCAGGGAGTCTAGCACTTGGAACACCTTCATGGGGATTAGTCTTGGGAACAGCGTAAAGAAGTACAATACCCTTGGTAGCATCACCATCTTTGAGATAGTCAAGCTGCCCGTGGTAGACAACAGCAGCATTATCCAGAACGCAATCTGTGATCGTAATGCAGCTATTGTGCTTTGGACGTTGCCGTCCATGGTATCTTGTTGTGTCCGATATATCCTCACTCCCAGTTACTTAAATGAGGTTGGAGCTATCTGTATATTATTTTCTCCAAAGTTGATTGTGTGCAGCACATTGGTCTGTTTGAAGGAGAAGGTTACTGATTTGTCAAAGTTAACGCATAATCCTAACACTCTGCTGAGCTCCTCAAAGAGCATTGCAGCTTCTGGGAGTCCGCTATACAAGTCCCGAGTATATAGTATTATATCATCAGCTTATAGTGATGCAGCATGTATCACCGGGCCAACAGGTATGTCCCAGTCCAGGGCTGAGAGGCGTAGTTTGTGGGCAAGTGGTTCCAGTGCTGGTATAAAAAGCATGGGGGAGAGTGGGCATCACTGCCTGGTGCATCTATAAATCTTGTATGCCCTAGAGATGTGCTTGCCCGATCTTACTGGCGCCGTTGGTGCAGCATTTAACAGCCTAATCCAATTCAGGTATTCTACGGGTATGCCATACTGGCTCAGCGCCCCCAGGATGTTATCCAAAGTCAGCATGTCAAAAGCTTGTAGAAGGTCCAGTGAGAGGCAACCCGAATCTGGAAAATGGTCTAAAGGGGTCCACATTACTTGATACAGCCTCCTCACGTTGTGGACTGTGCTCCTACGCGTCACAAATCCACATTGGTCTGCATGTACCAGCTTGCCAAGTTTTTTATTTATTTATTTATTAAGGAGTTTTGTATAGAGCTAGCCTGACCCGAGGGTATCGGAGCGCTTCACAACAGTTTTTGAGCAAGATTCATACATTAAGCAGTATTCTACATATATGTTTGACAGTCCAAGTGTACTGAGAAGCATTGAGGTAGTACTTGAGTTCTGATATAAGCTCATATAGTGCACGTTGTCTTGGTGTTGATACAGTAAAGCAGGATTCCACATAATAGGTTCGGAAGTCCAAGTGTGCTGAGCAGCATTGAGGTAGTTCGTGAGTCCTGAGATAACCTCATAGAATGGACTTTGTCGTCGGGTTGAACCAATTAAGGGGGGGAACAGTTAGGGGTCGAATAGCAGGGAGGAGGTAAGTCTTAGAGCTACATTTTCAGGAAGAGACAAAGAGCAGGGAATAGCTTTTTGATGGCGGCTATAGGTATGGGCGGAAAATCCGTTTCGCTCGCGGATTTTGCGGATTTTTGGGAAATTCGCAATCCGCGAGATTCGCGAATCTCCCGCAAAATCCGCAAATCCGCGAGCAGCGGATTTTGCTCGCACTGCTCGCACTGTTCGCGTGAGTTCGCGGCTTCCCAGTACAACTTCGCGCCCCGCGAATAAGTGCTAAATTGCAGAAATACGATCTCAGCAAAACTGAAACTACTTACCAGGTTCAAAAGTTCAGGCTCATCATTAGTAGCCATTTCCTGTAGTGCTTCCTGAGGGGCCCCTCCAGAGTTCAGTTGCCAGTTGCAACTATTATGTGACCCTGCTCTGAACCTCAGAATAGTTACACATATGCCACAAAGGTCCTGAATTACAGCTAAGGGAGACAAGCAGGAGCCAGGCTGGAAGTTAAAATCCATTAATCAGCCCCTAATTCATTATTGTCAGTTGGGGCAGGGCAGGTGTTGTAACTAATTTTGCAACAATGAAAGCACTTAGCAAGTGCAAAAGATCACTAATCAGGGCGCACTAAGGAAGCAGGTGCCAGCTAAAAAAATATTCTGTGACACATTAATCAGCCCCAAATTAATTCAGGTCACTTGAGGCAGGGAAGGTGTGCTTTGCTTTGCCGAAAATAATGTACACTGGACAACCAGAGGGTGTGGTGATGAAACAGAGGGTGGCATGGGTGGGCCAGAGGGTGGCATGAGTAGTCAGAGAGTGGCAGTGGTGACAGAGAGTGGCAGTGATGAAGAAGAGTGTCCCAAACAGGCTGGACACGTAGAAACAACAAGTTCGCAAAACTTGCGACCCGACAGGTAAGTTCGCAAATTGCGAAATTGTAAAAACCCTCGCGAACTGGCAGAAACATGGGCGAACACAAAAAAAAAAAAATCCGCAAATTCGCGGATTTTGCGGATTGCGAGTTCGCAAATCCGCAAAATTCGCGAACGCGAGATTCGCAAAATTCGCCCATGCTTAGGCGGCTATCCATTTCAGAGGGAGCGGTTGAGGAAAAGGACTTTAAATTGTTTTTTGAATTTTGTGAAGGACATGATAGTCCTGATACCGAATTGGATGGCGTTCCAGATTTTGGGTGCGTTTCTGGCGAAGGACCGTGCAGCAGTTTTTTATTTGCGTGTTTTCATGGGGATGAGTAGTAGGGTACTGGAGCTCCTGAGGTTCCTTGTCTGACCAGCCCTCTTGAGTTTGGCAGCCAAATGCTCAGGTTTTCCTGTGTGCAGGGCTGTATGTGTGAGGCAGGCAGTTCTGTATCTGGCACACAGTTTGATTGGGAGCCATATTAGTTCTCTGAGTGCTGGCGAGATGTGATTGTATTTTCTGATTCCAGTGAACATTCTAGCTGCTGCATTGAGAGTAGTTTTGAAGGGGGTTAGTTGAGATTTTGTTGTACCAGTGAGGGTGGCATTCCCATAGTTGAGTCTGGATAGAACCAGTGATTGGGTGGCTTGTTTGAGGTCATTGGTTGGGATGTATGGTTTTATTTTGTTAAGTAACTTCACGTTGACGAAGGCACTCTTTGCAGAGTTCTTGATGTGATTGGTAATGTTGAGTTTTGAGTCTAGGGTAATTCCCAATGATTTAATGGAGTGGGTCAGAGTGTGATTGCTGTTAAGAGCATCCAAAGCTTTGAGCCATTCTGAAATATGAGAATTCTCCTCTTTGTCGGAGATGAGGAGTAGTTCGGTTTTGTCTTGGTTGAGTTTTAAGTGGTTAAGTGACAGTCAATGTTGGATGTCTTTTAGAGAGACATTTAGTCTGTGAATGTCATCAATGGAGGAGGTTTCAAGATAGATTTGGGTGTCATCTGCCTAGAGATGGAAAGGGATGTTAGCCATTTTGTGTAGAGTGGTGAGGGGTTCCATGTATATGTTGAACAGTTGAGGTGAGAGCACTGAACCTTGGGGGACGCCCCTGTTGACAGGGTGTAGGTCGGAGTTAAAGTTTTTTATTGTTATCCTTTGTGAGCGGCTGTGTAAGAAGGAGGAGAACCAGCGTAGGACCACCTCTTCAACTCCTACCATTTCTTGTAAAGCCTTGATGAGAAATTGGTGATCAACCGTGTCCAATGCTGCCAATTGGTCTAGGAGACTGAGGAGGCAGCATTGGTCGATATCGAGGGATTTGTGGATGTTGTCTGTTATGTTAGGGATCATAGTCTTGGTGCCGTAGCCTTTTCTGAATCCCGATTGGTGGGGGTCAAGAAGGTTGATGTTATCTATGTGCTGTGTCAGTTGTTGGAGGACACATTTTTCCAGGATTTTGGTTAGGAGGGGGAGATTGGAAACAGGTCTGAAGTTATTCAGTTCTTTGGAGTCAAGGTCTATTTTTTTAGTAGTGGCGTGACTTGGCCAACTTTGAGGCATTCGGGTATGATGCAGGTTCTCAGGGAGCTGTTAATGATCTTGCACCAGAACGGGGCTATAGAGAGACTCAGTATTTTGGTGAGTTTGGTGGGAATCGGGTCAAGGATGTGAGAGGTTGGTCTGGAGGTGGAGATCAGTTTGAGGATCTTGGTTTCTGGGATGAGGTTGAAGGACTTCCAAGTTTTTGTGGGGTGCTTGGGTGAGCTGTCTACTGTTACTGGAGGCAGATTTTTGCAGACAGGGACATAGCAAGACATCTCAATTCTGTGGAAAGCCCTGGGGAAAGCAAAGCAAATATTTCATTGTGTTCGATCAACAATGAAATAACAATAAACGTTCCCAACGACTGTGCGCACACCAAATGTAGTTGGTGGGACAGTTGGATTCACTCAGACATAAATATGCAGTCCCACTTGGCGTCCCCTCCATTTCCCTTAATCGTTGTGATTCTTCTTATTCACAAAGTGCTCATGCCACAATCTTTTTATCTACACTAGTGCAAGATAAACGGTGGATAAAGGCAGATTGCATGCCAATTTTCCAATATTTCGCTTTCACATATGCAAGCCAGGGGATAAGTAACCATCGGTCTAGAGAAAAACAATCCAATATAATATCTTTGGATAGGGCAGCCTCTGAGTTCCTCCAGATTGCACGAAACAGCAGGACTGACAGGACCCTGATACAATCTACTAAATAGCGAAGAACACGTTCTTTATGGCAACTAAGATGAGAAACTGATATTGGGACAGACAGAAGTCTCCTACAAAGTCTGTTCTCTTCATGCTGAATACCTTTACAAATCAGTCAGTCATAATAATAACTTCATTTTGCCACTATATATGGCTTAAAAGGTATTCTAAAACAATCAATTACATTTTTAAATCATTAAAAATACTAAGACACACAAAGATGTTAAAATCGTACAAAAGATAAAATTAATCTCTCCAATAAAGTATTAATTAATTTATATTACTCTTCTCTCTGTATATGCATGCACTCCTCCGTATAGAATCAATTTCCTTGGGCCTCATTTATGAGAAATGACGCATCACTGCATGAAAGCAGCGACGCGTCATTTCTCAGTGCGCACTCCTTGCGACATACCTGATGCGTCATATTTACTGTATGACGCATCATGTCGCAAGGAGTTACAGATACGCCAGTATTTCTGACGTATCTTTATGGCGCAAAAGTGACGCATTGTTGGAGTCCATCACAAAAGTGACGCAACCCCATCAATGTGTCCTTTCACATGGGGCAAGCAACCATGTGAAAGGGCTTGCGTCAGTCTTACGCCTGTTGTGAGATTTTGAGACATTTGAGTCCTAGAATTGGCGCAGTGAAATCTCGTAGATTTCACTGCGTCACTTCTATGACCCTTTCTTGCGTGGAAACACCCCCCTGAATACATTATGCCTGGCGCAGGTATAATGTAGCGCAGGGGTTTACAAAGTGACGCATCTACCTAGATACGTCACTTTGTAAATGTGGCGCAAGAAGGTGCATTTTTAACACTGTTGGTACGTCACAAAAAGTGACCCACCAGTGATGCAAAAGTGAAGCAAGGGCTCATGAATGAGCCCCCCTCTCCTTATGGCAGACAGAAAAAAAGTGGCGACACAATAACAGACAAAGGGGCGTGAAAATAGTTAAAGATAATCCAACGCTGGATGGCATTGATTAAAATGAAGTTTTCGCATGAGCAGTAAAATACATCTTTTCCTTTCATCCGGATATAAATCACAAAAGAATAAGAAATGGAGGTCATTCTGAGAGGATTGACCATCACATGGACAAAGTGGCAGTACATTGATAGAATCTATATTGGCAGAGTAACCTAGCATTAGAGGGATATATTGCATCCAGAATCATAACAGTACATATCTGTGCTGGAGATTAGAAACTAATGTTAAATATGAAGACACATGTTTATCTATATTCTGCATTGCTTGACCATAAACATTTTGCGACTCCGCTCCCATCCATCTCTGCTCAATCTATCCAATAGTATAGCTTATAGTTCTGCTCTTGAAAATGTCATGCATAATTTAGGGTCTTTAAAGAGTTTTCCAAAGGCTATTGCTTCGAAATTGGAATCAGTATATTTTAACCAACATATTTTGGGTGCTCAATCTAATTTCAGGCAGTCTTTTACAAAGTCCCTACTTAAATTAAGTGTTTCTTCTTTCCAGATTCAGTGCCACAATAAAATTGGTGCAATACGGATCTGATACATGATGTAGGGGAGATTAAATTCGCTGGGGCCATAATAAGAGGAACAGGTTTGCATACGAAAACCTAGTCTCCTCAGAAAACCGTCCTCTAAAATTTGGAGTGTTGATGTATCAGTCAAATCCCATATAGCTGCCTCCAACGTTGCAACTGACACTACCTTTGCCTGATAGATATTTTTTATAGTGTCAGTTGGATTCGGATCCATTTTTTTACGAAGCTAAAAAGCCCTCCAATGTTTTTTTCCATTTGCAGCCCCCTATTGACCACCATGCTTTGCCAGTAACACTCCCTAGCAAATATGACCCCCAAGAAGTTAAAAGCATCCGCGAACTCAAGCTTATGCCCTTCTATATGCATTTTAGGATATTTTGTAAGCTTTTTATCTGCGACAAGAACAAAGGACTTTGATTCATTCACTTTCAGGGCCAGCTTCTCCATACAATTTGTGTACTCCCTTATGAGTCTTTGGAGCAGTGCTTTAAATGGTCGGGTACTCACCGGTACTGAGTACCGGCACTTCTTGTTTTTAACAAGCTGAGTACCGGCACTTTTCCAGTGCCAAGGAGAGTACCGGTACTCAGATTCATAAGATGGCCACTGGGTTGGTGCCTGAGGGCCATCGTGGGCCCGTTTATTTGGCCGCATGCTGCCCGTTTTCTCATCTGTCTGTATCATTCAGATGAACGGCCGCAGGGGCAAGTGGGCCTCTGCTCCCGAAGCTCTCATTGTCCTCAACCGCTCTCTGCCGGGCCTCCATGCTGCGTCGTCTTGTTTGTGTATTGGAAATCGGCTGTCAGGGGGCACATTGATGCGTGGAGCCTAAATGGGTGGGAAGGAAAAGAGCCTGCATAAGTGACTGTGCCATTTTAACCAATCGGCCTCCCACTGAGGCCTGACTCACTTGCTTCTGTAAATCCACTCCCTCCACCTGCTGGGACATTGGCTGGGATAGGGTAGTGGAGATTGCCTATGCGGCCTGCCTGGAGCCCAGGTGAGGTGGGAGGAGGTCTACTGACCTGCCCATCAGAGGCCAGTATTGTTCTTCCCCAACTTCTACTCTGCATGCTCACGACTCTGCAGTGCGCACTGTCTGCCACTGCAAGCTCTCCTGCCGTCTGGCCTCTGCCGGGGGAAGAGGAAGGAGAATAGGGTGAAAGAAGCTGAAGAGTGAGGGGGCAGAGATAGAATGAGCAAAGGAGAGTTTAAAAGGGGAAAATAGAGACAGAAGTGGTAAGTGCAGACAGAGATGGGGAAGACATCGAGACAGCAATGGAAAGAGTAAGAGAGGCGGAGATGGCAGATTAGAAATGGAAAGAGTGATGGTAGAGGATTATAGGATACCTTTGGGGTAAAGAAAGTGGGGCAGCAAGAGAAATGGATACAAATGGGAGAGAAGTGAGAGGGGAGGAATCGAGAGATTAGAGATGTAAAGATTGACAGATGGTATTTGTCTGCTTGTTTGTGTGCCTTTGCCTGGTTGTATCTATGTTTGTGTGTGAGAGAGAAACTAAATCAGAGAGTAAGAGAATCAGGACACCCAGGAGGTATTTGAAAAGAAATGCTTTAAAATACTTGTTATCAATGATGCTTTGCCAGTCTCTCGTCCTGGGGAACATTGATTCTTATCCTGAAAGTACTGATAGCACTGTTGATGGCTTGGCTGCATTCAGGCTTTAGAAGCTCCTTGCATTGTTCCCAGAAGTACTTCACGCCACCCTTAGCATATGTACCTCTTAATCTGCACATATGGAAAGTTTGAGACAACTGTCAAGGGCAATGTAGGGGCAAAATTAATACTCAATAGAAGTGTTTTCTATCATCATGTCTCACCCCGCCTCTAACCTGCCCACTAACCACGCCCCGAACTCGATCTAATGAGTACTTGCACTTATTTTTTTCCAGTTAAAGCACTGCTGTGGAGTGCATTCCCAGTACGTGCCAGCAGCACTGCATCATCTGCATAGAGCAGAATGGGAATAAGAGATTAATTAACAGAGGGAATGTCCTTAGTAGATACCTCCAAAGCCTGCTTTATAGCGTTAGTATATAGACAAACAAAAAAGGGGCGAGAACATATCCCTGTCTCATTCCACAGGTGATGTTAAAATGACTTGTACACTTGCCCTCTCTGTCATACCAGACACAGGCTGTAGCGTCAGCGTACATCCCACGGATAAAATTAATAACAATAATATTGGCTCCCATATGTTCAATAATTCTCCACAGCTTGGAATGGACTACATAATCGAACGCGGCCGACAGGTCAATAAAGGCCATGTACTAGTGGCCGACCTTAGCAGTTGTGTATTTCACAATAATCACATTTAAATGTAAGCACTGATCGATTGTCCCCTTTCCTTTTCTAAAGCCGTATTGCAAGTTAATTATACCATTCCTTTCAGTGGCCCATTCTTCCAATCTATTTAAAAGTGGCCAGCCCATTAATTTGGCATGCTATCCAATAAAGAGATCGGTCTGTAATTTTTTCGGGTTAGACTTGTCCCATTTTTAAAAATCGGTATAATGACTGTCTTTTTCCAAGAGGGTAATACACCCGTCTGGGCTAAAATGTTAAACATGTTAGTAAGGAGTGGGGCCCAAAGTTCCTCATTATCCAAGAAAAAATCTATCCGGGCATCATCTGGTACCAGTGCTTTTAATCTTCTGGATGGTTTCAAGGCATAATTAATTTCTTCCAGAGTGAATGGTGAGAGACCTCACAAGGAAGATACCAGTAAGTCTATGGGCGGAGTGGGTGCCTCTCCAGATTTCCCAAATACTGATTCGAAGTGGGCTACCCGGGCTTCCTTTGTGACATGGAAATCCAAGATGATATATGTTTTCTTTCCCAAAGGGGCCACTAACTGTACTCCAAAACCCATTACTATCATGCATTACTACTACCCTTTGTAATTTATCCAATGTCTCCTCTTTCAGTACCCTTAATCTTGCTAATTTCGTGGATTTATATGTTTGGCGGAGAGATCTCACCATAGTGGTGTCTCGTGGGAATGATTGTAAAGCCCAGTGGAGTGAGCTTAAGGCTTTAGAGCAAGCGTTATCAAACCACCGTACATCCCTTTGTTTGTTATGCGTTGTTGGGCAAAGCAAATTATCTATAATTTCTGCAAAAATACGATTAAAAGCTAATGGTATTGTTATATCAGTTGGGTTTAGGTCTAGGCACTTTTCTATGGCTTGGCACATTTTGAGGACATGATAACACTACCGTGGATTGGGGGTCAAGGGGAACGTTTAAAGACCATAGGAGCAGGTTCCCTAAATGCTAACTGTGTATACCAATGAACACCTACAGTCTCACTCATGTGTTTAATACCTTAACAAAAAACGGCCCTAACTCTCTCAAACCAACTGAAGTGTAATTTATCATTAAGGGGGAGAAATCCCTTAAGGATTAGAACCCTCACTCACCCAAAGGTGACATGCTTCATCATATGGGTCCTCCTTACCAGTGGGGAAAACCTAGTCACCACTGGGATCTACTACTTTGTAGTTAAGGAAGGAGCTCAAAGATGTTTTTTTTATATATAAGGATGGATACTATTCCCATATGTGAGGATGATCGATGTAGTGAGGTGTGCAGCGCTGTGTGAAAAAATAGAAAAGGTGAGCTAAAACTGTCTAGGAAGAATCACTAACACTCGTTTTATTAATGTGTTCCACCTGACAGGATTAAAAATGAAACAGCACAGTGGTATGGATATATAACCACTGTCACATTGTGGTCGACATGTTTCAGCCTATTGATCAAACCTATGTATCAGCGGCTTTCTTCAGGACCAGATATAATAGTGATATTGCTGCTGCAACAAGTGAAATAAGAAAATATACAACACCGGTATTCCTGCTTTTTCTTTTTGTCAGGTTTATACCCAAGGTATCTATAGAGAAAGACAAAAACAGGAACAGGGAGAATAGAAAAGAGAGACAAGGGCACAAAATATAAATCACAAGGCATTGTGCATAGTCACAATATCACAAGTCTATTTGTGCTTCTTTTTAGTCACTATTATAAGGGACTTACCCTCTGCCGTAGGATAGCCCTGCCTCACCTCAACCTGACAGGCTGCTCAGGAAGGAGGCCCCGCTCTACGGGAGAAAAAGAAGAAAGTGTGGCTGGTGTAGTAATTTTATACATCACCTCAACTATTTCCTACTTAATTTATAAAACACTGGGCCAGGGGTACGCCCAGGTCCAGCAGATCAGAAGACCCTTCTGCCCACCACCCCAAAAAATCTCTAATGGCTATGTCCCCAGTCACATTATGACATATGGGGACAAGAGCCCAAGCTAACCATTCAAGGGGAGAACGATTGAAATCGGAACATTGCCCGAGGCTGCTATTACCCAATTGTTAGGCTATTTTAGATGTCAAAAAGCCAAAGGTTCAACACAAAGCTCCGCTTACCTGTCCGTCAGTACCTCGTCTCGTGAGAGTGCTCGTCCCGGGAGGTACCGACTAAGACAATGGACGCGTATATATACTATGGCGGCATAATTGTCTACTGCTGTGTGAAACACGGGTCCTTACGCCCGTAGTAGTCCAATCATTGCCTGCTTACTCAAACGGGACTGCGTCTAGATGTTAACACTATTCTCCGTGCGCATGCGTGCTTGACTATAAACCTTACGTGTCCGTTTTTATGTTTAACAGAGATGTGTTTTAAGTAGTCTCGAGCAGATACCTCCTTAGACCACCAAGGTTTCCATAGACTAATCATAGCCCATTCATTGATTATGGACGCGGCTCAGTACACTACTTGCACGATAAACACTACATATACGCATGCGCCGTAAACTAGTGTCATGCGCATGCGTGTGTAACAGTGCACTGCATCTTTCACTTTTCGAGCTATGTACCATTAAGTGAGCTTAAGGCCGTTTGACCAGTATACCGCCAATGGTATTGAACTAGTGGCCTTGCTCTGGAAGACATATTTGGAACTTTCTTGTTGATGTAAAACGAAGCCCCGAGTTCGAATGATATGTAAAAAAACCTCTGTCACTAATGATATTAAGGAAACTAAAGGGATGAATATGAGTTGTTCAACTGTATCTCATATGTACTGAACTTGTTGGTCTATTTGACCCTATATGTTGTAGGTGGTGAGGTAACTGGAAAATTTATCTACAGTGATACCCAGGGAATTTCATCATTCAGACCTATTCTATCTGTTTTCAATCTGTAGACCCAACGATGTTTATTGAGTTTCCACGGCCGTGTGGATCCAATATCAATTTCTACAGTTTTTTCTGTCTGAGAGCAGACAGTACAACTGCCACAAGGAAAATGTGCTTTTTGACATCTAAAATAGCCTAACAATTGGGTAATAGCAGCCTCGGGCAATGCTCCGATTTCAATCGTTCTCCCCTTGAATGGTTAGCTTGGGCTCTTGTCCCCATATGTCATAGTGTGACTGGGGACATAGCCATTAGAGTTTTTTTGGGGTGGTTGGCAGAAGGGTCTTCTGATCTGCTGGACCTGGGCGTACCCCTGGCCCCGTGTTTTATAAATTAAGTGGGAAATAGTTGAGGTGGTGTATAAAATTACTACACCAGTCACACTTTCTTCTTTTTCTCCCGTAGAGCGGGGCCTCCTTCCTGAGCAGCCTGTCAGGTTGAGGTGCGGCAGGGCTATCCTACGGCAGAGGGTAAGTCCCTTATAATAGTGACTAAAAAGAAGCACGAATAGACTTGTGATATTGTGACTACACACAATGCCTAAGTTACCATCTGATTTATATTTTGTGCCCTTGTCTCTCTTTTCTATTCTCCCTGTTCCTTATTTTGTCTTTCTCTATAGATACCTTGGGTATAAACCTGACAAAAAGAAAAAGCAGGAATACCGGTGTTGTATATTTTCTTATTTCACTTGTTGCAGCAGCAATATCACTATTATATCTGGTCCTGAAGAAAGCCGCTGATACATAGGTTTGAGCAATAGGCTGAAACATGTCGACCACAATGTGACAGTGGTTATATATCCATACCACTGTGCTGTTTCATTTTTAATCCTGTCAGGTGGAACACATTAATAAAACGAGTGTTAGTGATTCTTCTTAGACAGTTTTAGCTCACCTTTTCTATTTTTTCACACAGCGCTGCACACCTCAGTACACCGATCATCCTCGCATAAGGGAATAGTATCCATCCTTATATATAAAAAAAACATCTCTGAGCTCCTTCCTTAACTACGAAGTAGTAGCTCCCAGTAGCGACTAGGTTTTCCCCACTGGTAAGGAGGACCCATATGATGAAGCATGTCACCTTTGGGTGAGTGAGGGTTCTAATCCTTAAGGGATGTCTCCCCCTTAATGATAAATTGCACTTCAATTGGTTTGAGAGAGTTAGGGCCGTTTTTTGTTACATGAGTGAGACTGTAGGTGTTCATTGGTATACTCATTTTGAGGACAAACAACCCCAGTAATTTTTTGGGTATTAACTTTTCCCCATTTTAAAGTGACACCATTTTTCATTCCAATGGAAGACCTAAGTAAAGGAATCTGAGCAGGTTTTGGTCTTTGGCCTCACTTCATGTAGCTAGTAATTGCTGCATGGTCACTAGAGGTGTTGAAAGGTATTTTTATATAGGAGAAGTGTGCTCTAATTGATTCAGAGACCAGTATACAATTGAGCACTGGTCAATAAGACCCAGAAAAAAATGTAGGCTCTAACTGGCCTGAGCTATCGTTACAGGGGTTGATAATTTCAAGGTTAGGAGTTATTAGTAAACTATTCAGACTATCTCCATACTCATTATGTTGGAAATGAGGGAGACATTCCCCATTATTATCAATCATATCACAGACAGAGGTAACCATCCACCTCAAGTTACGGAAATTAAAGTCACCCATCCAGACAATATATAGATTTTTTAATGAGAATTCATAAGCAAACTAATTTCCCTTTCCAGGGGATCTAGTACTGTTGCCATATTAGTATAAAAGTTAATATTGTAAAAAGTATTGAGAATCCAGTCACACCCTTTATGCTCCTTATCTGGGGGCCAGAAAAGGAAGAATCAGCTGCAGGCAAGTGAAAGAGGCTCTGGCACTGCAGGACGCCTCACTAGTTTTTAGAGCACTCCAGCGTGTGTACACGTCATCACAGTGCCCTCCTGCGGACGGGCAAAAGAAGAATCAGCTGCAGGCAAGTGAAAGAGGCTCCCCTTACAAATCAAAATGCACAATACTGTGGCACCATGCATAGCGAAGGGTAAGCATTGTGCATTATAAATTTGCAAGAGGCACAGAGAGCCCCTCTCCTCTGGTTGAGGGAGGCTAAATGAAGACCCATTTGCAATGGGAAATTTCATGCAGCGGAGCGCAATGTTAGCAGACCATGACCGTTGGGCCGAAAAATCACACCAGGATATGGAAAAGTGCTAGTGCTACTCAAATGCTGGGAGCCAATAGTCATGTTTGAAACAGATCACACTTGGGGCTGCAAGACAATATATGGTACTTTGTAAAATTTTCTGTAGATTCAGTGAGGCTATAAAATCTACAAAAGCATGCAGTAACGGACCCAGTGCCCTGGGGGTGTGTGCCATGAGCATTGAGTCATCAGTGTAAAGGAGGGTAGGCTGTGGCTTGCCCTTTATTCTCGGAACGTCATGGGTGGAACGTGCTAAAAATGGATGAAGCTAGTTAATATATAGAATGAATAAGAGGGGAGCCAGCATTTATCCCTATCTTACCCCCCCCCCCCCCGGGTATGCCTATATCCCTGGATACTTCTCCCTGTGTGCTGATGCAGACTCTTGCCCTCATGTCCTTGTGTAAGTATGTCAAGAAATGGACTAGGGCTATGTCCAAGCCCTGATCTCGTAGCAACAGCCACAATTTTGTTTACTTCACACAGTCGCAGGTTGATGAGAGTTCCATAAATGCTAAATAGGTTGAGAATTGTTTGGCAACTGCATATTTTCTGAGGACCAGGTTTAAATTGAGACACTGCTCAATTGTTCACACTTTGTGACTAAACCCACTCTGACAAAAGTAGAACACTGACTCATCAATTGCTCATTTTCTGATCCCATCATAAATTATTCTACCCAGGATTTTGACTGTGGTATTCATTAACAAGATCGGCCGATAGCACCTGGAAGTGTCCACTTTTTAAAAAATGGGTACAAGAATTGATGTGCCCCCACATAGCTGAGAGAGGGGAATGTGCAAGGTTGTTAAAAACATTAGTAGGAAGTGGTGCCTTAAAATTAATATTACTTTTTAGCAAATCAATAGAGACGCCATGAGGACCCGGCACCTTGCCATCAACACTTTGGCTGATGGAGTCTTCAACTTCCATTCGAGTTACCCAAAATTGTGAGACAAGACAGAGGTCTATAGAAAAGATGCTGTAGGTCGGCGGTGTAGCATATATTTTTACTAAATACTCCTCCACGATTCACTAGGAATGTGACACAAAATGGGGCCAAAGGGTCTATTTTTATGCTTCAACTCTGAAGGGTTTAGTATGTTTCAGCAGTAATGTGTCTCCTTGACTCACAAGTACCTCTTGCCACTGTTTAACATGTTTGACAAAGGCATGCATTCCCAAAATACCACAAAGATAGATGCCACTTACAGTTAGTGAAACTCAGCCAATCAGGAAGCATTATACACACCACACATAGTGATCACGCGCTAACCACAATGGACATCTGGACACATATACACTGGCCCACACTAGCTCTCCCTGCGATCAAGAGACACCTTTGTCTCCCTTATCAGATAGTTATATTTGTTGTTTATGACTAGGCCAAGAATGCCAGATCAGTTTATTGTACCTCATGAACTGTATAAATGGTCGGACAAAGCTTTTGTCTTTTCATTTTTTAAGGTCAATTCATACCTGTGTAACAAGACCTAGCATGTGAGCAATGTGAGGGTGTCACAGAGATCAATAGGTGTGATCCTGATGAGGTAGTGGTGCTGTGTGACACAATTTAATGCAAACATCACTATCCCTGATTATAAGATGTAAACACAGGTCAACCTTGGTAGAGTGTGCCTGTGCAGTGTCAATGACCCGGCCAAAGAGGGCATCATTAAGCTTTAATTGAATCATACTTTGAGATAAAATGCGAACTGGGGCCCACAAAATATGTTTGGCCCAGATGCCTCAAACCACTTGCCAGGTACATGGCGGGGCATCTATTTGCTGAGAAGTCTATGGAAAAGGGTAAGAGTATACCATGATATTGGTTCTGCTCACAACAGTGTCAGTTTTGCATGTCATCAACCAGCAGTGCAAGGCCCATGGTGGCACAGAACATGTGAAGCTGAGTACAGGTGAGTTTCAGCCTTATATTCTTCTCTTTCTGCCAGCTCAGAAGTAATGGTTGGGCTGCCAAAGTGACGTCAGCAGGAAGGCACATCATAAATGGGCCGGCAGTAACACTGGTGGGTTGTCCTCTGACAGAGGTATGGGCCTATCCCACCACCATAGGGTCGAGAATTCCTGGCTGTGGTACAGTGTCAGTCTTTCATTTATGAAACCACATGCATCGTAATGGGGTGGTTGGTCTGCCAAAGGTGCGGCGCTTTTTCGACGGTGGTCCCAAGACTGCAAAACTCATAATCAGGCCCTGAGTCTTGCCTACAGCACTTATCTATTTCACAGATCCTGCAAGCCATTTTTTGCACACATTACCCTTCCATATGCAAATTTTATATGTAAAAGACTAACAGGCAATGAAAAAAATAACTCAAAATATGCGAAACTTTAAAAATGGGTATTGCACGAGATTTCACTAGTTCAACAAAACATTAACCCTGCGCCTATTTGGCATCTCCATTTTGGTGTATATATTTCCTGGTCTTGCTGTCCAGGATTCAAATGGCACCCACGTTTCACTCAGACTACAATGGAGGGACTGGAGAACCCTCCGTGTCCTCTGCGTATTCCTACAATGAATTTTCTGTTACTTTATAACACCTTCCATAATCCCTGAGCAATAGAAAATGTTATACTTCTCGAACAATGGCCCACTGCAGAGCGCCTGTCTGCATGTTCACTCCCTCACACACACAAAATAAAACATAATATTTGTCTTCTCTCTAGTGAACAAAGTGTTCTTGTTACCCTATCAGTTGCAGAACTGAAACAGTGATATATATACTTATGATAGTCTCAGAAATTCCCATGTAAAAGGTTTGACATTTATCCACTTCATTTTACTGGTGCTGACTCACAAATGTGTTTAGTGTACTGGAAAGAACATTGCTTCATTACACAAATAATGTTCTCTTTCCAGAATGTGAATGGACACGAGATCAGAAGTGAGTCATGGCTATTGCTGACAACGGAATTGTAGCTGATCATGTTCCAGTCATTATGGTTCTTTTAATTGGCGTTATTTTTGTCAAAAGGTGCTCATTAAATGGAAAGACTGTGATTCACATCCTTTTGTATAGATTCCAGTTTTCTGAACACCACAATAAATCAAAATACGATCTGAGATGCTTCTGAATGTAAGTGGTGACGCTAATGTGTATGCACGTTGCTAAGATGGGCACCCATGCAAGAAATCATGCAAGAAAACTTTTCACGTTGGGATCTCCAAGTGGGTGTGCTTCGACTCCCCCCCCCCCCCCCCCCCCTCCCGGCACGCACCCCTTACCTTGGAAAGGGGTTAAGAATTCTCATTAGGTTGGTCGTTGTTATTGACTGAGCCCCCATCTGTTAGCCGTGGGGCTTCAAGAGATGGGTGTTAGGCTTTCCTGTCATCCTTCAAAACTGCTTTGTGCTGTGACAAGATACATCTGCTCGGAGAAAAGAAGCCAGTACAGTAAAGAATTGGTCCCAGTAGAACAATTCTTAAGACCACACAGAATTAAATCACTTTAGGCATAAATACACAAATACACCGTAAATATATTGTTCAATGTATTTAATCACATTGAACATCTTTGAATGCTTATATATCAGCCAATGACTCAAAAGGCTGTACCAAACAAGTGCTCCGCGTAGGGGAGAGTAGAGAAAAGGGGGAGAGGTAATATGCATCAAGTGAGGGTTGGAAAAGTGTAAAGGAAAGGTAGTGATATTATATCCATCATTAAACAAGCATTTACAATGCAACGGTTTCGCCTTTGCAAAAGTTAGAGCTATTGGCATTGTAAATGACAAATTTTTTATTTATGTGTTGGTTTTGAAAACAGATAAATAAATGGCATTGTCATTTACATTGCCAACAGCTTAATCTCTCGCAAATGTAAGACCTATTGTACCCTACTGGACGAGCTCATCAGACAGCAATTACTACCACACACACCCAGAGCCACACCCGCCCACGCACCCAGAGCCACACCCACCCACACACCCAGAGCCACACCCACCCACACACCCCGAGCCACACCCACCCACACACCCAGAGCCACACACACACCCACACACCCAGAGCCACCAACACACCCAGAGCCACCCACCCAGAGCCACACACACACACACCCAAAGCCACAGACCCAGAGCCACACACACACACCCAGAGCCACACACACACACCCACCCAGAGCCACACACACACACACCCAGAGCCACACACCCCCACCCAGAGCCACACACACACACCCACCCAGAGCCACACACACCCACCCAGAGCCACACACACCCAGAGCCACACACACCCAGAGCCACACACACCCAGAGCCACACACACACACACACACACACACACACCCAAAGCCAAACCCAAAGAGAATGTTGTATACAAGAAGGCAAGGCCCAGATCTGTAAAGGACTACTTAATATATACTAGTAATGGGATACTGTTGGCTCGGTCAAGATTTATTATATCTTTTAATACCACTTGGTTTATCTTGACCGAGTGCCTCTTCCAGGTTCTTATCCAGAATAGATTAGGGGCCAATTTGATAGTCGGTGATAAAAGGAAGGCTTAGTTCATTATGAGCAATTAGATTCGAGCACAATGGAGGTACTGAGAGCAGCTATTTAACAAATGTGTCCTCCACTGTCTGTTAACTACCCACTTGAGCAAAATATGCCTGACCTGCATGTATTGGACAAGAGACAATAAAGCGGACTCAAACATTACTCACCTTGACACAGGCTAAGCAGGAGGTGGGTATGTCGAATGCCATTACCTGGCCATACATCATGGGGTATTTTGGAGTTATAGATCGCCACTATGAGGAACAACCTGCCAGTGCACAAGGGCGAGGCAGTGGTGTTACAAAGGCCCCTCAGTTCAGGGGGCCCTCAGGACAGTATTCTGGCCTGGGGGGTCCTGAGTGAGTCTGGTGATGACCCCTCTACGTACTTTGCAGGTCCCCTCAAGTTTTGTTACGCCACGGGGCGAGTGAGTATGGAAATATGCCTTACTGCCCATTTTTTGTGGGAATGGCCTTTTGCAGGTATATTGTGTTCTGTGCAGATGAGAGGTAAATCCATTCCTCTGTTACAGGAAATAACAATAATGGTTTCATTTTCCCGAGGCAAAATTAAATTATTTCCACACTTTTGAGAGATTTTTGGTAGTATGGTGTACAATACTCACAAAGAATATGTTCGCACTTCCGATAGAATTATGTTTGAAATACTACAAGACTGCCTTTTTAAAGTGTGTCAGACTGCCTGCAGCAGAAAAGCTGTGTTGCAGATTTTGTCGAGCACTAAACCACCCACTCTACAGGAAGAAAACGAAGCCTGTGGCTGATTAAGCAGGCATTTTCTGGAACACAGAATACCCACTGGTGTCAGCACGCACCTCCTGTTTTGCAAGCAGATTCGTGTGCTTACAGTATCTGCCAAAAAAAAAAAAAAAGACAATGGTAGTCAGAGCGCCACATCAACAGAGGCAACCTTCCACCCAAAAAAGCACCAAATCCACATCCGGCTCAGCTGCAGAGGTATGCTAACTAGGAAACACCCTACTACTGGAGCACCAGATGAACAACCTGACAGAAGGCAAAACACAACGGGATATTTCTGGCAGTCACCTGGCTAAAAGACCTGCTATATGAACGAAATACACGCTAAATCCAGTGGTTGAAATGGAATTACATTAGTGGTACTCACTGCCCAGGAGGACGCAAGGGGCCTATTTTCAAGTGCGGGTACTCTCCCACCTAAAAGTATTAAACGCCCCCCGCACCCCCTTCGAGAAGTGCAGGCACTCACCACCTGTGAGTGCTGGCACATTTAAAGCAGCTGCTAAATCGAAGGTACAACCTGCAAGAGTATCCTACAAACTGCCGAATGTAGGCATTACACACGGACGTGGCTGTCATTGGTGCAACTGGTGCAGTGGCACCGGGGCCTACAGGCTGGAGGGCCCTCCTGGACCCTGGTGAATGCTGTACTTCACAGGTCAAACAGTATCGGGGGGGGGAGGGGGTAGTTTCCTTCATTGGATTAAGGTTCATGAAACAACGGCTGCGCCACTGGCAGCCCAGCCAAAAAATAAAGACAGGGTAATTACAAATAGGAAAAAAACGTCAAAAGCTGCAGTATTCGTCCGGCCACTCCAAGCGGAACAACCTCTGTCTTAAACTTGCAAGAAAAGGAATCCAGCCAGTAAGTGTTTCCACGTCCCCTCCCAAAACATGAAAATAGCATGCAAAATGACTGCACTTTAATCTTTTTTACGATATATCCCGGAAATAATTTTTTAAAAAATATATCACTGCCCGTCTTGAGGGCTTCAGAGACGCTGCGGGCATCCTTGCATGTGACGTCACTACTGGCGCGTGGAGCGAGGCCTTACATTAAACATACTCGGGAGGTGCGGGATCTATGCGTGGATGTACAGCCTTCGAGCAGAAGATAATAAAGCGCCGAGGCCGCTTCTTTACGCAGTCAGACCGGACGCATAGCCCCGGGGTGAAGTTCCTGTACTGGGACGGAACGACCCTCCCATCCCCCCGGGGCAGGGTGACACTGGATGGTTACAATCCCCGTTGCCAGGAGGCCTGTCTGCGCTACAAAACATGTCAGGGGCAGGGAGGCGATTTCCCGACAGGAGCCTTTGGTCCTCGGGGAGAGCGAGCCAGGAGGCCTGCAGGCTGGACACGCACCTCTGCGGCAGGTGCAACACCCACCAAGCTGCTGCATCCTTACAACACAAACTATGATGCGACATGCGAACCACGTAGCGGCGGCAGGGGGCACTGCAATGACCTCAAGAGAGGGATAACCCAGTACAAAGCACTGTGAGAAGGGGTATGAGCCACCCGGGCATATGCCACCAGTGCAAGCAGCAGAGTGCCGTGAAGTACGGGAGAGTACCGGAGGGAGGAAAGTACCGCGATGCGGCATGAGAGGGGGGTGTACAAGGACTGCCAAGGGCGACTGCATGGGCGCAGCTTCCGCTGGTGCAAGTGGTGCCGTGGCACCGGGGCCTACCGAACCAAGATCATTGCTGTATTTTATCATTCAAACAGCCACCATCTTCTTCCTTGAACACAGACTACCCACTAGGGGGCGTGCGGCGGGAGTCCTTGTGATGAAGGGATTAAACCGGGGGACTAAGCAGTCCTGAGAGGGCTTTGGAAGGGGGCAGGGTGGCCGAGGGCATGCACACAGGGATACTTACAATCTGCTCGCCGCCAATAAACCAAAGAGAACAACTGCACAGTCAATACAAATTACCCATGCATGCGTCCAGAACGTCATCGACAGAGGGAGCACGGCGATACTTATACTCTGCTCACCACCAGTAAACCAAAGATCACAACTGCACAGTCACCACTAGTTACGCATGCATGCGGCCAGAAAACAGATACACGCGGCGGGTACATGTCTACTTGGCCCCTGCTCGCAGCCATCGCAATCCAAATACCCACAGTCAAATACAAGCTACAGGCGCACATAGCCATTTACAGTCTCGCAGACGGCAGACCCATTTTGGCTAGAACGTCTACTGAGACAGCAATGTGCGATACACAATAGTGCTAATAGCGAGCCTCAATGCCCCAGTCACCATGAAAATACCCACTTGTTGGCCGGCAATCTGGCCCAGCACACATTCACCTGGCTGTGTGTGATGCGCCTCGTGAGCTTTTTAGTCAGTCCGCCGTCCCGCTGCTCCAGCGACCGCCGCTCCCCGTAGACATACACGCAGTTGGTCCACAACAAGCAACGGAGAGTGAAAGGGGAGGGGGGGCGGGAACGGGCACACGGGGAGGGGGGCGGAACGGACACAAGGACAGCGGGATGGGGGGGAGGGGGTGCGGGGGAACCGGAAAACCCATTTATAAACAAAATACTCCTTACCTGATCCCTGATCGCTTCATGGGAACTCGAATCTTGAACTAACTCCAACAACAGACGCATGTAAAGTGAAGAAAAAATGGCGACTCGAAAAAAAAAAATAACACACACCCACCGCCGCGATGACAAACAGAAGTGGGTGGAGAGGGAAAAAATCGCGGGAACGCCCCCGTATCTGGTCCGGCCTTGACGGACAGATCCGGCACCCAATGGCTAGCCTCCATTTATGGAGCTAGCCAATGGGAGCCGGGGGACGTTCCCGAAGTCCTTTTTGTAAACAATGGATTTCGCTTGCGCCGAAAAGCTGCTCGGAGAGCAGCCTTCGGCAGGCGAAACCCAAAAAGGTCTGAAGTCCCATCTGTTCCCCAGGGCAGAGTAGTGAGGTGTCTGTGTTGGTCTGGATAAGTCAAAGCGCCAGGATACCCTTTGGGTGACAATTTTGCGCTATACAAGTAGGCAATACATACATACATACATAATTATTTACAATGAAGACAGCTTTTTTAGGCCTCACAATTCAATGATGAAAAATACATAGCCATGATTAAGAGTACACTATCACAGTGAGATATCACTGTTGATCAAACTGGCATAGGACAATAACACAGTCGACGTTTCGACCTCCAAAAGCAAAGTAGGCTGCTTAAATCCTTACGACGGGGTCTTCCTCAGGACTGAAAATGGGGCATCTGGGAATTTAACAAAAGAAGTCCTTTGTATCTAATGTATTGGATGTTTAATTACAAAAAAGGTGAAAATAAGCTAAAAATGAATTTACCATGTTCCACCCTCAACTGGATGGTGGTGACGTTGTAGTTGGGCCCGTAGGCTATAAATGACGGAGAGGGGATAGATGGCACCTGGAAAAAAAGGTGAGTGGCCATCAGATTATATCCCACAGAATTGAATAGTATCAAATAAGCTGGAAGGAGCGATCAATCAGACTTACTTGAAATAATTAGCAGGGAATCTGTCCCTGGGGATCATCCATTAAAACAGTAAAAATGTATTACTAAATTAACATAGGCCCAAATAAACTTCAAGGTCCGCTGTATGTAAATCTAAAAGAAACAACAAGAACAAGCATTGGCATAGACAATAGGTCTCACATTATTTATTAGTCCACTAAGGAACTTAGGGCCCGATGTAGGTCGCCAATTACCGGTCGGTAACTGCATAATTTACAGAATTGGTATATTTTCCGATTCGGTAAATTTACCGAATAATACAGATTCGGTAAAAATTACCGAATTTTTATCTACATCTGATTTACCGAATCTAGAATACTGAATCGGTAAAATTCGGTATTGTAGAGTTGGTAAATCAGATTTACCTACATCTGGGCCTTAATGAGAGTAGGAAAAGTCTCACAGCAGAGATGTATTTGGCATCAAAATTCATCTCTAGAGAAACTGACACAACTTCAATTTGAAAGAAACAAATGTACAGACGTATCTTCAAAACCATATCCAACTATATTGAAAGGGAGAAAGACCAGGTAAGAAAATCTGATTTTTTTTAATGATAATTTAGACAACTTAGATTCTTCTGTAATTTTTAGTTCCCCACATTCTCTGTGTTATTGATGCCTGCTTCCCACTGACTCATCCTTTCTCTTATCCACTTTATTCAGATTACATTGTAATCAGATCTTTTATCTACTTGGTGGCTTTTTACCTGCCTTTATGGTAGGGATGCTACTGGTATGAGCTGGCACTTAAACCATGAGGCACCGTAGCAAGTGCTCACATTCTCAAGGGTGAAGTGCCAGAGAAATATAAGACATTGTCTTGCTTCAAGTTCTATTTTTATAGTGATGACTAGCGTACCCGTCGCGCGTTGCTGCGATCTCAGAAGAAAGGAAATTTAAGGAAACTTGTTATGATAACATTCAATTTACATTGTGTCATTTTTATTGAAACTTAGTCATTTTATTATGGAAAACATTTTAAAATGTTGTTTTAATTCTGTTTATTTATGCGAGTGCTTGTGGATACACAGTATTTTTTGTTTTCTGTCTGGTGCGTACACGAATAAATTAGAAGGTTTTCCGACGCGTGAGCTGGCCACATACATTTGTCCATGTGAGAAGCATGGATTCTCCAAATGTAGTCCACACACTTGCAGCGATTGTCCTTGTGCTTCACATTATTGGCTGCACCATTTTTTCTTTCATTCTATATTGTTTTTTTTGTTGTTTTAATTTTTTTTTTTTTTTTACATTTACGGTTCTCACAAAGGAGAGAACAAAAAAGGTGAGCAAGAAAGACAGTGTCACCTCAAGTGTTTTGATCTTTAGCATCTAAGAGAGACGAGTCACTTGCTTCAGCTGAAGCATCTATTTCAAATTTGTCACGTATCTGTGCTCAGTAGTAGAATGGAGGACATTTGACCCTGTGCAGAGGTTGACATTTTAAGATGGAAGACTATTATTCAGTTACCTAATAGGCTTCAGATATGTTGACTGTTTTGTGTGTGTGTTTTTTAGGTCTCGCCTACGCAGCGCGCATGCACTGCCTAGGAGGACCTTTACCCGTCGTACAGATCTTTTTAGAAGCACATACTCATGCTGTGGCAGCATACAGCTTGCAGGAGTGCGCAGCGGCGTGGCACTTGAACCCTGAGGCACCGTAGCAAGTGCTCACATTCTCAAGAGTGAAGTGCCAGAGAAATATAAGACATTGTCCTGCATCAAGATCTATTTTTATAGTGATGACTAGCTTACCCGTCGCGCGTTGCTGCGATCTCAGAAGAAAGGAAATTTAAGGAAACTTGTTATGATAACATTCAATTTACATTGTGTCATTTTTATTGAAACGTACTCATTTTAATATGGAAAACATTTTAAAATGTTGTTTTAATTCTGTTTATTTATGCGAGTGCTTGTGGATACACAGTCTTTTTAGTTTTTCTGTCTGGTGCGTACGAGTATGTGCTTCTAAAAAGAGCAGGCTGCGCACACGGTTGTATTACAATCCATCGGCCGCAACGTCCTCGCGGGCGTTCGCATCGCGGCGAATACATCGTAAATGCAGTTACACCGGGGATTTTGGCTTTGCACGTCGTTGCGACGTAAATGCGGCCATGGACTAGGATCACGTGTCACATCGGCGACATTACATCGTGCGACATGACAACGCAATGTTTCACACAGTTAAGGAAAATGGCCACTGTCGAGTGTTTGTACTGTGTTCGTAATGCCATGTTTACATCATTTCTGTAAGCATAATTCTCCTAAATAGTGTTCTAATGGGTGTTTTACTGGACCGATGTGCAGACGGAAATGCTAAACCGTGTAATTGGTTACCAGAAGCACACAACGCGCCGCCTACCACGCAAAGGTAGCATCATCAGGACATCTGTCATCAGCCTATGGCCATATGGGAAAATCAGTATAAAATGGGCGCAGCTCCTTACCACGTTAGATCGTTATCTTGCTTGCTTCCTCCTGCACCGAATCAAGCTAATTTTGTAATCAACACTTTGCAACTTCTGAAGGCAAGATGAGGGCCTCACTTATGTGTCTCTTTCTAATCTCCCTGCTCGTGGCCAACTCTGAGGTGAAAGGCGAGGGCCCCTCGGTGAAGCTGTGCGTCAGAGAGTTCATCCGAGCAGTTTTCTACACCTGTGGAGGGTCCCTGTGGAGACGACACCTGACAGGACCTTCTCAAGCTCTTTCAGGTGGGGCGCAATTATTTGAATGCTTTGGACTCTTGTTTGTTTTGATACTTTCAGTCCTGCAGTCCCTGAAAATGTCCCTATGCATGTCAGTAGCACAATATTGAAACTGTGGGTGATACAAATCAACATAAGATTGCTGTTGGCTGAAGGATTGTCTAAGGGCCTATAGTAAATAGATATATGGGGAACATCCTCATTGGCTCATCTACCCTTTATTGAAAAACAGAGATCAGAGAACTCTCATCTACTTGATCAATAAAAAACAGGCTGACAGAGTTTTTTATTGATCAGAATAGCATGTCCGAGGACATAATGCAGTGTTTTGGTGTTCGTTTTAAACAGGCTCCCAGCGAGACGCCCAAAAAAAGTCTCTACCCAACACCCGGGTCTTTCCGATGCTATTGACTCTAACATTTACCACCTTGTATCCGTACAAGTGGTTGATGGACTCTAGAAGTTCATTACATACTTCTGTGGCTTGACTGCCGGTTATCAACCTTGGATTCAATCTTTTCTCTCTCATCTATTCAGCTCAAAGCAATCTGAGAGGTTTGAGCCCACACGTTTTAAATATTGTCATCCAATGCGTGATGCTTCTGCCCTCTGTTTCAATTGTTTCCCCCTTTTTTTAGTGCCCTTCTGCCCTCTGTTACCAACACAGCTGCAAGTAATTTATGGGTAACCGTAAATTATACTATGTCAGATAGGTCAAACTACTTCAAACAGGCCGCAACAACAGCAAATATGCATGCCACTTTCATAAAGTACATTTATGTGTCCCAAAACCTTTACTTGTCTCTTGCGCCAATGTAATATTTTTAATCAGATTACTCGCTTAGTATATGCAAGAGATGCATTAGTTAACCCCAAAATATATGCTTATCATTAGATGTACTACCTGCACTAATGTATCCAAAAACATAAACGTCTCATTTGCAGCAAACACATGAATTATGTCCACAAGTATTAGTTTGTCATTTGCAGCGCATCTCAACAAGTGTGGTTCACTGCTAGGTTGTTTTCACATCGCTGTCCATTAAAGACACGTCCCTGGCTTCCTTACTGCAGCTTCTACTCTGACATTCTGCGCCGAATTCCCAATGCCATGGACAGCCTTCGGTGCTGATCTGGTCAGGGGCGTAACTACCGTTGGTGCAGCAGGGTCAGTGGCACCGGCCCCATCACACCCTGTAAATTTCTGTATTTTACTATTCCAACAGCCGTCAAAGGGGCAATTTGACCAGCCTGTACCAAACCCCCTCGCATCCTTGCTACGGACTGCGGCTGTCGGGATGAGCATGCACAATTTGTGCATAACACTGTGTATAGGGCAACCCAAGCTTAATTGGTGTACAGTAGTGGAAATGAAAGAATACTCCGGGACACCTAAATTGGCATGTGGGGAGTCATGAAGGATGGTGTCATGTGCAGCAAAGTCAATGACACTATGAATTACATTTTTATATTCTGGGCTCCAAGATATTAGCCACAAAGTAACTCCTTAAGCGCTTTTAAAATGCAGTTTATCTACCCTTGTTGGGCACTTTGCATATCCATCAGGTTTCACGGAATAACAGTGGTGAGGTAACCGAGGGGGGTTAATGCAGTTGCTATCTTATCTTATATAGGCTTATAGTGAGTCAAAATGGGTACATTCAAATCTACAGTTGGGCCGGAGAATTTGTTAAGAGTATAGCCACGTTCTGAGACGTTTTCTGTCCTCTGAATACGTGGGACCCTTAAGAGACCCGTGGTGGAAGATCTTAAATCCCTGCTCGGAATGTAGGAGGTTAATAGGGTTCTAATCATAAGGGCTCCTCTGATTTAGTGCCCTGTGAGCCAGACACAATTAATTGATCTGCAGTAAGGCCATGCTTACCCTGCCGAGGTTTGTCTATGTATTGGATAAGACACCATATGAGGTACCGGGTATGTTCTTTGAAGAAGCTTTCCATTCATCCATCCGCCATCCATTCATCCAGCCATCCATGCATCCATCCATACAGCCATCCATTCATCCATCCGCCATCCATTTATCCACCCACCCTTGCATCCACCCATACAGCCATCCATCCATCCACCATTAATATTGCCATTTTGCCATTACCGGGTATGTTCTTTGAAGAAGCTATCCATTCATCCATCTGCCATCCATTCATCCACCCATCCATTCATCCCCCCCACCCAGCCATGCATCCATCCACCATACAGTGCCATCATCCATCCATCCATTCATTCGACCCACCCACCCCCACCATCATCCATCCATCCGTTCATCCCCCCACCCAGCCATGCATCCATCCACCAAACGGCACGCCATCATCCATCGATGCCATCATCCATCCATCCATCCATTCATCCATGGCTTCTTAAGAGCACCTGGCACCTCTTTCTTAATATTTTTTTGGTTATAAAGGCCATGAGGATGACACCTGCTTTTTTGTGCATCCGTGTTTTTTCAAGTAGTGACACCCACCCACCCCCACCATCATCCATTCATCCATCCATTCATCCCCCCCCCCCCCCCCCCCCAGCCATGCATCCATCCACCTTACGGCACGCCATCATCCATCTATGCCAACATCCATCCATTCATCCATGGCATCTTAAGAGCACCTGGCTCCTCTTTCTTAATTGTTTTTAGTTATAAAGGCCATGAGAATGACACCTTTTTTTGTACATCCGTGTTTTTTCAAGCAGTGACATTTTCCGTGACCTCGGTGCTTTTTTTACTCCGGAACATGGTGTTATAACGCATCGCTTTTGTGCCTCCGTGCTTTTTAGTCAGGAACATGGTGTTTATTTGAATAACTTTTGTGCATCCGTGTCTCTGCAAGTAGTGACATTTTCCGTGACCTCCGTGTTATTTTTACTTTTACATCGCAGGATCGTTTTAATGGCATGCGATGTTAAATTCATTGCGCCCTGCTCGCATGCAAAGTTAATGCATGCGATGCAAACGATCCTGCGATGTAAAAGTCGCGGTGCGATAGCACCGCAATGTTTTCACATCGATGTTATTGGTGTTTTTTCCGCGCACACAGGCACCACTCCCTGGCTCACCTCCTGCTCCGTGGCGATATGGTTAGTTGCATTGGCAAACATGCTTTTTTTTCCTCTTTATTCATCTTGGTTTCGATCGCGGCTCTCGTGCTTTAACTGTAAAGATCGTAAGCTAAAAAGCAGTGCCATGATTGCTCAAAAAGTAAAGAAAAAGAAAATAACTTTTTTTTTTCAATTTCCTTACTTTTGAACCATTTACGGCACCCGCTTCAGCTTAAGATCTTTACCGTAAATGCGCGAGTGCGGTGATAAAACTAAAGTAAATAAAGAAAGAGAAAAAACGTGTGTCCTCACTTTTTTCACTTTATTTACTTTGCTTTCAATCGCGGCACTTTCGATTTGGCTGTAAACATCTCAACCTAGGGGTGGAAAGGCTAAGTGGGGACCCTCCTTCTAATCTAACTATTTTGCCACCTTTCCTCCTTCCCAAAGTGGAGCAGGAAAGAGGGCCTGGCCTCCCCAACTATCTGGATGCTTCTGGGTTGGATTTTAAAGGCAGCATTGCCTTTGAAGCTTCCCATCAAGGAAGGCCATCCTGTCCTCGAGGTGGTGAGAACAACCTCTTCCCAGGGCAGGCTCTGTCCTCTGAGACTGCTGGCTCTCACCCCATGACGACAGAAACATGTGTGGTAGTGGCAGGCTACTCAGAAACCACACCGTGCTTGGTAGGTTTTCTGGGGACCCTCCAAGTGTGTCCCCTGTGTGAATTTATTGATACATCTAAGACTGGCATCAGTGATTATTTTTTAAGACAAGTTGTTTTGTATCAAACACTTTAGAACTCAGTAAAGCCATCATTGAGCTAGGCAATTTGTGTTGACGATTATCCAGTCCATGCCCTGTTTATGGCTTCCCTGTGTACTTACCACATCTCAGAATGGACTGGACAGTGTAGCGGCATATCTGCTCATGCTGATATGCCCACACATAGGACAAAGTGCATCCTGCCTTAGGGCTACAGACCTGCAGTAAGGGGTGACTTACCTATATCCCATTCAGTGCATGGGAGGCCTGGCACATAGTGATGTGTGCCATGTTGACTCTTCAGTTTTCTCTGGACCAAGACATGCAACCTACAATGGCAGACTGCCTAGCCTTGGTGAGGGGTCCCTGAGGTAGCACAAGTGATGCAGCCCCAGAGGACCCCTTTCAGTACCCGTGCCCTAAGTACCAGGGTTACCAGTCATTAGAGACTTATGAGATCTGGCACTGGGAACCTGGTTAACAGGGACCCAGTGCAATTACAGTTCAAATTGCATCAGACATCAGACAAAAAATGAAGGCTAACCATGTCAAAATAAGCACTTTCCTATATGACCCCCTCAAACGAAAGAGGATGAGACTAACCTTCCCCTAGTGAGTCTTCATCATCTAAGTGGAAGAACCTGGAAGGCTCGTCTGCATTGGCCAGTACCAGGTCTGATTTCCAGTTCAAAGTCCATTCCCTGTGGGGATATGGACCACCTTACCAGATTTGGATTTTCACCTTTCATTTGCATTAATCATCTGAGAAAACTGTAGTCAGTTTGAACAATGAAGTGAGAGCCAAATAGGTACGGCTTCAGCTTCTTTAGAGACCAGAACACAGCAAAGGCTTCCTTCTCAATGGCACGCCAACGCTGTCCCTGGGGAGTTGCCTCCTACTGATGAAAGCCACAAGCTGGTCTTGACCCTGGTCATTTATTTGGGATAGAACCACTCCTCTCCCATGTTCAGAGGCATCAGTCTGTACAATAAATTGCTTGATATAATGTAGAGCTTTCAGAACAGGCATGGAGTACATTGCTTGCTTCAGAGTGTCAAAAGCCTTTTGACAGATCACTGTCCAGTTTACCTTTTTAGGCATTCTTTTGGAGGTCAGTTCTCCGAGGGGTGTCACAATGGTGTCCTAATCCTTCACACACCTCCTGTGGTACTCAGTCAAGCCAAGGAAGGCCCTGACTTGAGACTGGGTTGTCGGTGACACCCACCCCAGAAATGCCTGGATCTTGGGTTGCAGTAGTTGATTATGTCCTCCACCAACAAAGTGGCCCACTTGCTTGCCTTGATAGTGAGGCCTGCACTTCTCAGTGTCTCTAATACTTTACCAAGGTAGATCAGATGATCCTGCCAGGTGAAGCTAAAGGCAACAATTTCATCTAAATAAGCTCTATTGTTGGATTCCAGCCCGCAAGGACTTTGTTCACCAACTTTTGAAAAGAGGCAGGTACATTTTTCAGTCCAAAAGGCATCACATTAAACTGATAATGCCCATCTGGTGTTTAAAATGCTGATTTCTCTTTTGCTCCTGGAGTCAGACCTATCTGGCAGTACCCAGATGTGAGATCAAAGGTACTCAGATATTTGGCTGCTCCCAAACTGTTATTTAATTCATCTGCTCTTGGAATGTTATGTTATGCTATTTGGATTTGTTGGACTTGGCCCTTTTTGCAGGGTCGCCCCTAAACTTTTTGCCTTCCTCCTGTATTTTGTCTGAACTGTTTTTATTGGTTTTATGACTCTGGGCACTTTACCACTGCTGATCAGTGCTAAAGTGCATATGCTCTCCATATTATAAATTAATGTATGGATTAGCGAGTCCATGATTGGCTGGTTCAGTTTACTTGTCAGACCCTAGCACAGTGCACTGAGTGTGCCCAGGGCTTGTAAATCCAAATGATGCAGGTGGGCTTTCAGCACTGGTTGTGCCACCCACAGATGCAGGCTGTAAAAATGTGTCTCAGGTCTGCCATTGCAGAGCCTGTGTGCAGTCTGGTACTGCCAAGCTGACTGGACAAGGGCACCCACTTGCCAGTCATTAAACCTTCCCTTTTCTTCATATCAGACACCCCTATGGTAGGCCCAAGGGCAGGGTGCAGGAAGAAGAGTGTCGCTGCCAAAGCCGCTGTCATCGCATCTCTGAACAAGGGTGTCGCCGCTGCAGCTGACGCATCGAGCCGAGACTTCTGGCAAAATCAGAGAAGTGTGCCGCATCTGGAAGATCTTCACGTCTTTATTTCTTTGCACCGGAACATTGCCGCATTTCCATCGCTGCAACACTTTTGTTGTGGAAGCGTAACGCATCGTAAGGTACAGTGACTTAAAGTGTCGCATTTTTAAGAACTGGACAGAACTAAGCTAAAACTACCATTTTAAGTACAGTATTGTGGATGTTTGTCGTTTGTGGTCTTGTGTTAAGCCTATATAATGAATACTTATTTTTGCTATAAAACCTGTGTGGTGTCCATCTGTAGTGTTGTCACTTGATTACTGTATGTGGTCACAAATGCTTTACACACTGCCTCTGAGAAAAGCCTGTTTGCTCATGCTAAGCTACCCAGGGGGTGAGCAGGGGTTATTTTAGGAGTGTACCCCCTATCACAAGTACCTACCTGTGCCAACTAGAGACCCCCAAATCTAGAAGGATTTATACAGCACATGGCTGCCCCAGCAACGAGCCGCACTAGCGGTAGAGAGAGCAAGAGAGTTAGTAACTGGAGAATAGCCACGTTGTGATTCTTTTCCTAAAGATCCAGTGATCCTGCATGCTACGGACAGCCAGAGAGATGGAGTTCCAGCGGGCAGGAGCCAGTGCCCGGAACCACCACCCTCCTGCTCTTATCCTGCGCACCCACGGTGCACGAACCGCAGAGTGCAAGGCTCGAGCGGGAACATACAGAGAGCATAGTTCGTTCAAGATTTGGAGACCCAGCTCATAAAGCATTTTATTAGTAATGCATAAGGCTTTGAAGTAGACGCTCTTCTTTATAGGTAGCCAGTGAAGCAGGCAAAGAAGGTCTGAAGCATGGCAGTACTTCAGTAGTGCAAAGAGATCGCGGGCAGCCGTAATCTGTGCCCGTTGGAGTTCTTTGGTCACAGATTTGTTAACACCCAATAGCAGCCCATTACAATAATCTAACCTTGACAACACGGTTGATTGGACAATCATTTGTCTAATTGGTGCGTCGAAAAGACCTAGAATGGGCTTCAGGCCATGTAGAAGGCCAAAACAGGTACCGGCCACCTTAGCATGCCCCTCAAACGAGAGGACATCATCCACCAGCACTCCCATGTTCTTAACCATAGACTTGGGGTGCGGGGGTTCCAAGGGCACCATTGACTGCCTCACAGATGGGTGCCTCGGCCTACCAGAAGCATCTCTGACTTGGTGGAATTTAATTGTAAGTAATGGTTCACCATCCAAAAAAAGTTCAAATATTGAGAACCCCACTGTCGTCTTTAGCACTTCCCTGAGACGAAAAGCAGGCATAGCAGTAGGACATCTCATCTCCTCCTGGGCTTTTCAGGGAGTCCACCAATCATACCTTTTATGGACTTGTTGAAACTTTCAATAAGGCCATTACACTGCGGATGGCAGGGGTTATTGTACCTGTAGGTCACTCCAAACTCCTTCCACATGTGTTTTAGGTAACCAGACATGAGGTTTGTACCTCTACCTGATACCACCTCCTTTGGGAAGCCCACTTTGGTGAAGAAACCAACAAGGACCCTAGTCACTGCAGGGGCAGAAGTAGTCCTAAGGGGAATAACTTCAGGATACCTGCTGGCATTCTCCACTACCACAAGAATATGTCTGTTTCCTGATTCTATAGGGGGCCAGCAATGTCAATCCCTACCCTCTCAAAGGGAACCCCAACATCTGGGAGTGGTATTAAGGGGGGCTTTGGATGCTCACCTGTCTTGCTGCTGGCTTGACACGTGGGGCAGGAGTTACAAAACTCCTTCGCCACCTTCTGGTGCACCCATGGCCAGTAGAAGTGGCTGACTAGCCTGTTCCAAGTTTTAGTCTGACCATGGTGTCCAGTGAGGGGGATGTCTTGGGCCAAAGTGAGGAAGAATTGTTTAAACACCTGAGGCCCTATCACTCTCTTAGTGGCACCAGGTTTGGGTTCTCTGAGCTCATTATACAGTATTCTCACCTCCTAATCGGTCCTGGGTGTACTAATGACTTCACCACTTTCCTGTGCAGCAGCTTGCTGTCTCAGGCTTTCAAGTGTGGGGCTGGTCCTCCGCCCCTTGCACAACTCATACCTAGAGGGTCCCCTGGGCCCAAAAGCTCAGCCTGGTAAAGCTCCAGCCCCTGAAGCTCAGTTCCCTTCTAGGGCTGACTCTTCTTTCCCCTGAGGAGAAGGGTCTGGTGTCTGATTTGGAGCTGGTTCCCCAGTCTGCTTCCCTTTTCTCTTAGAGGGCTGGGCCATTCCTCCAGACTCCAGCACCTCTTTGTCACTCTGGGCTCTGCGCTCTGGTTTTTTCACACACACAGTGTGGAATTCCTAGGATTTCTGCATTGATTCTCTTTTCTGTCTCAGCCCAGGCTAAGGGTCTCAAATCATTGCCAAGCAAACAACATTGCCAAGCAAACAATCAACTGGTATTGATGACAAGACTGCTTCTTCCTTTTTTACCAGTAACCCCTCCCCAGTCAAAGGACACCATTACCATGAGATGGGTTTCTGTCACCATTGGTGACTGGATAATTTCTTCCAAACAGATACTGTTCTGTTGGCCACTGAATTTACTGTAGGTGGACTACAAGCATTTGTTTTGTTTTTACAGTTAGGTTTTCCAGTTATGTGTCCTAGTGCTCTACAGTCATGACACCAAGCCTTTTTGGGATCCCAGTTCCAACCCTGGTACTCTCTCCTAGACTGTGATGAGTTTCTGGGCAGGTTTTTAGAGGGCCTGAAAAAGACTCATTTTTGTTTCCCTTGGGGGGCTTTTTGGCCTCTTTGTGTTGGTCTCCTTCTCCAGTGGTCGTTCTGGTCACCCCTGTTTTGACCCAGTGGTCTGACTTCTTCCCCAACGCTAGAGTAGAAAGTGGACCTAGCTCTACCAGATGCTGATGTAACTTCTCATTGAAACAATTACTCAAAAGATATTTCACAGTCATTTACATTGTTACCTGTTAATCAACCATCTAGTGTTTCTACTGAAAAGTCAACAAATTCCACCCGAGACTGACTCTGCATAAGCACTAGCACAGGATCCACTCAGGCAAACATCAAACAACCATTGTACATGTCAAAATGAATCGTGAACCAATGCTTACATGCAATTACTCTTATCAAATATCACAAGGCTCAACGTATTCCTCGTGGATTAAAGATATCCCTTAAATCAAAGCTCTGTAAAAACAATGCACATTTTACTGAAAAGTGGTTTGCAATACTAAATAAATGTTCTCTGGATTTAATATTATTGATCATGGAAGAATTGGCTAAACTAATAGAGGACCTGAACAAAGAGGCAAACCATCTTAAACAGGAACTGAGCACTACGATGAACAAAGAGGAATGGGATGAAGTACTGAAAGACATAAATCAACAAATGGAAAATTACACAAAAGAAATCAATGATCGCAAAATAAGAAAATTTAAAAGAGATACAATGGATTACAGACTAGGGAAAGTCTACACCTGAGCGGACATATATGCACATCGCCGGCAACAGAAGCCAACTTCAGACAGATCTTCGGAAGAAACGTGATCTGACGATTCTCAGTATAGAAAAAGAACATCCATGAACACTGCAAGTACGAGGTCTGATAACACTGATCATTTACATCTGGTAACCATAAACCACAAACATCGACTACTATTTCTTTTTTAAAGAGAGGTACAGGACAACAGGAAGAACCCGAAGGGACAGGACCAAGAAGAAAATCCGTTCCAGGCACAGGAGCCAAGAATACGAGAAGACAGAAACCTTAGTCATGAATATTTCCAAATACCAAATCACGGAATTTCAAATACAGACTTTCCAAAAAGGTACTTCATTTGTTCCATCATATCATTCCAAAGTTCTTGAAACACAAATATGCGTGTACAAGTTTTTATGATCTCTATGACTTAGACACTTCTTTACAAACGTAGTAGAAAAAGCAGAAACAGCAGATGAACCAAAACAAGATATTCTACTGGGCTTAAGGAACAAAAGCAAATATTTACCACCAGTCAGTTATAAAGTACTGGATGCTTTTGACAAAGTTATTCTTAAAGACATGGACCAAATTTTCAAACTACCAAGATCTAAAGCAACAAACATCACCAAAAAGAGAGACAATCTTTACAACACTGGCTTCAAACAAAGACATAACTATACGCCAAGCCGATAAAGGTGGAGCTCTCATAATCATGGACACTGATTTTTTATGTAAGGAATGTTAATGAACATGTTGATGATGTAGAAATCTATATGAAATTGGACACAGACCCCACAAATGAATTCTTGAAGATTTTGACACAAATCATTAACCCTGCCATTGATCATGGTACAATTGGAGGAAAAGAGAAGGAATACTTGATCAAGACCAATCCGGATATTCAGTATATTTATATGATCCCCAAGATACATAGGCACACTACTTTGCCACCATTTTGACCAATTGTCTCCACCATTAATTCGATACACAAACCCATAGGAAAATTTATCGATAGGCGTTTACAGCCTATTGTTCGGAACATGTCCACGTACATCAAAGATACCACTCATTTCGTGAACATTTTGGAAGAACACAAGGAGTTTCTCAAAACAGACATGATCTTGAGTACGATTGACGTTAATTCACTATATACCTCGATCCCACATGATTTGGGCTTAACAGCAGTGGAAAGTTTTTTGTTACAGCCTGACGAAGATGAAGATTTAAAACTATTTTTGTTGGAGTTACTCCATTTTACACTCTTCCATAGTTATTTCCAATAGAATGACCAGTTTTTTAAACAATCATCTGGTACGTCAATGGGAAATTGCGGTGCGCCATCCTACACCAACATTTTCATGTATCGCTTGAGTTAGATCATATACTACAGAACCCGGAATGGAATCAAAATCTAATTCTTTATAAAAAATATATTAACAATATCTTCATTCTTTGGAAAGGATGGGAAACGACATTAACCACCGCTATTCTAAATCTCAACACCATCAATGACAGGATTGTGTTCACATCCACCATCAGTAAACAGCAAGTATCATTTCTAGACATCATGATGAAAACCAGTGTATTCAACAAACCAGCCGACAGAAATAACTTCCTGCACTATAACAGTTTTCATCAACTATCACTAAAAAAGCCTCTGTCATTTTTGCAACTACTTCAGATTAAAAGAATTGCTTCTACGGAGGAAATCTACAACAAACACAAAGCGATTACAATTGAGAAATTCAAACAGAGAGGATATCCGGAATCCATATTAAATGATGCCACTGAAAGAGCTCAAAAGTTGGAAAGGAATTAATTTCACAACACAATAGTGATGAACAAAAGGTCTGTTTTGTTTCCAAATTTTCCATTAGAAGTCACGGAATCATGAAGTCCATTTTAAAGCACTGGCCATTACTCGCACTTGAGGAAGACTTTAGAGGCATTTTCACGATCAATCCTAGATTTGCGTATGTACCCACCAGCAATCTCAAAGAACTGTTAAAGAAAATGAAAGCCGGTCAGCTACGAAACACCGAGGCACCCTCCCATGTCATAACTGTGGCAATTGTCATGCCATAAATAAAGGAAGTGAAATATCGCACCCCACAAAGGGAACTCCCATAAAACTCAGAGTTACAGAAACTGTGATAGCAGCAATTTAATATACATGCTAAAATGTCCCTGCGGACTGGTTTATGTTCAGAATCAATGGAGGGGGATAGGAATACGTGATCCAATCAGTTTCCTATATTGCTAATATTTTTAATCAATGAGAAAGGATCACTTGTCCTGCATAACATGGGGTATGCAGGGATGGTTCATACTAGTCCCAATAAAAAAACCCTCATACACGTGTTGGAAAATTACGATGTTTTAGCGGTATATCTTGGTTCCCCGCTGTCCCTCACACGTGTTCGCATAATCACGGGGTTTAGTAGTTTATGCGACCTCCAGCCAGGAGGTATTACCCTTGTTAGAACAGTAGTGATCAGAAATCGTGATTGTGAAGTGAAGTGGTGAAGTTATAAAGGACCTATACCACGTAACTAATGTGAAAGAGTCATAATCGCTCTAAATTCACTCACTTTAATTTTAATATTGTCCTCTAAAGACCAGAACTATTAAAATAATTGTCTGTTATAGAGAACAATTTTTACCTACTGGTTTATGTTGTCAAACATTAAGAAAGATTAAAACGCGATTGATCGAACATAAAAGCAACATAAGTCTCAAGAATACAAAATCTACAGTTGCTGTACACTTCAATCAGTTCAATCACAATCCTAGCCAGCTGCGTTTTTGCATTTTAGAAAATGTGCCACTATTGCCTGGGAGAGACAATTCTCAACATTCACTGAGAAGAGAAACTTTCTGGATAAATTATCTTTCTGCGCTACAACCAAAAGGACTGCATGAACATTTAGAATTCAGCTGCTTTATGTAGATGTAATGCCTCTACATTTGCATTACAATGAGCCACATCAACAGTTAGTGTACTTTGTGCCTACATTTTCTATTTTTTCATCTTTTCATTTTTTCCATTATTTCGCTGAAATACTATACATAGAAATGTGAAGTAATTACTATTTATTCATGGCACAGTTGTGTTAACGCTTCTGTCATTCTAGTCAGTACCATTTGACAGTGTTTTTACTTTGTGCTCTCACATAATGTGCCACAACAACACTGCGTTGTAGCATTGTTCAAACAATTGCCTCATTATTATGTTCAGATTTTCTGTTCTTAGTGGCGGCATAGTTTTTGGTTACGCATGCACCAGGAACACGAATCTTACAATTCCAGTTTATATCTGGAATACACCCCGATTTTCTTTTGTTAGAATTAGCTTCAGTCACCCACAACTTTATTACTCATCGGGTGCATCGAACACGGGCATTTCATGCACTTCACCTTCTTCGCTTTCTTTTCCGCGTAACGTCGATAGTGCCACACGCTGTAGTGTTTTTTGACTGCCATTTAATCACATGACGGAAACTTTTAGCATATTCTGCATCTCGGGACACCGTGATTAAACACATGACCGAAACTTTTTGAATATTTTCCACGTCTCGCTACACAGAACTTTATCGTAAGGAATTCGGACATTTAAGTTTGCGTTCAGACAACAGCTGACGGTAAGGAAACAGGCGGGTCCCCGCTTTTTTCTACTCACACTATGCACTGGATGTTATGGTAATGGCCCTGCTTTTATCCACAGGTAATTCCACTGGTTTTGTGACCCCACTCTCCACTTTGGTGAAGTCATTAAATGTTTCACTACCTACAAGCCTTTGCTATAGGTTAGACTTCCACGTATGCATTTGCTTTTTACTAGTTTCACTTTATTTGAATCCGTCCCTCGTGCACTTGCCAAATATAATCCACAAGCTGGTATCGCACACAAGGCTAACAATCCGTTGCACGAAACAGCTGACGGTAGTTCCAGCATGTCACTGTGGTAAATCGACCGCCCGCCTCACGGACACAATACTAACGTTCTATGATTACGCCTATGATCTCACCTAAGGACATGGTTATCCTTCGCTATTGCAGATGTATCTATAAGGCCACGCTTGCCGCTAGGAAAGTGAGTTTAAGGATGGAGGCATGGGGGCAACTGGAGAGGGCCTGCTTAGTAATAAACGATTGTCTATAGCTTGATAAGGCAGGTAGTAATGACTGGGTGAAATATGTTAAGATACAACTGACACTGATAGAGAGACAACATCTGTATAACCATGCCACAGAGTATTACTAGGCCGACAAAAACTCTGGTCAGGAAAGAATGGATGGTGTCGCAGGCGAGGTCAGGGCCTCGCACGTGGTCAGGGGATGCTGGAATTACGGACACAGACCACAGTATGGGAGGTATGCCGGAAAGACCCCGAGCGGTCTTCCGCCATTTATTTTATACCTCGGGCGAGCCCGCCCCGAGGGTGCGTGCATGCGTGTCCATGTAGAGACATTGTAAGTTAGAGGCCGGGTGGCTCTCTACATCCCTCCTTAAATTCAGTTCGCTTCATGCGATCCTTTCAGCTAAGGGGAGGACAAGGCAAAGTTTCTTAGTCTCTGGCTCGGGCCTGGATTGGGCCTCAGATTGTATCTGCGACTCCTGCCTGTGGGGGAGCCGTCAACCCCAGCCGGGGTCACTTCGGCTCTCCGCACCGGAGACACAAATCTTGTTGGCGTGCCACGAGCCGTGTTGGGTAGGCCGGTGCCTTCGACAGGGTTGTCCTGGCTCGGTCGTGGAGCGGGATCATCAGCCCATAGTCCATCTTTCTCAGGGTTATCTGGCTCCACACCCGAAGCCTCCCTGATGTTCTGGGGAATGCTGGTTGGCCCTCCCACTTTTTTGAAACATGATACGTTGCGGGTAACCGCCATGCGGCCTCGACACGCCGTCACCATGGTTCCTTGAACCTTCTCAACAGTCCACTTCTCTGTCTCAAAAGGGGTCCTGAGCTTCCATCCCGGATGTCTGTCTAGGATCACTACGGTGTCTCCTTCTCTTATTCCGGGATGTCTTGCGTGTCGAGCCTCACTCGCCTTCTGGTTGGTCGTAGTCCTCCGCGACTGGATGGCTTCGCCGTCCCTTGCCTCTGGCGTCCAGGTGGGTGATGTCGGTATGTTTCTTCGCGGCGCTCTTTTGAACAGCACGTGAGCAGGGGCACACTTTGTGGTGCTGTGTGGGGTCTGTCGGTATGCACTCGGAAATTGGTCTAGGGCAGCCTCCGGGTCGGTTCCGCCTTCCACAGCGATTCGGAGGGCCCTATTGAGGGTCCGCATTAGTCTTTCTACTTCCCCATTGGCTTGGGGCCACAATGGCGTTATCTTTCGGTGCCTAATCCTGAGTCCATCCAGATACGCCTGAAAATCCCTTCCTTCCCGTTATCAGATTTTATTTCCTCAGGAAGTCCCATTGTGGCGAAGATGCGGTCCAGTGCCCTCTTGACCTGGGGAAAAGCTATTGATGGGACAAGTTATGTTATGTTATGTTAATAACTTTTTTTTGGCGCACAGCTGCCCCAGCGAAAGGGCGTCCTGGCGCCTGATCAGGTACCACAACATAACAGGTAAAGCTGAGCAGAAGGGAATCAATTAACAGAGGCGAACAAGTGGGTTTTAATGGCGCGTCTGAAAAGAGTTAGGCTGTTTAGGGCACGAATGTGTACAGGAAGGGAATTCCATAAATCAGCCGCCAGAATACGAAAAGAGCGTCCTCCCATCCTGCTCAGTCTGAATCTTGGCTTAATCGCCAGATGGTGAGATTCAGACCTGAGGGACCGCGTAGGGACATACGAAGAAATAAGGCCCGCAAGGGCGGGTGGGGAGGAAAGCTTCAGGATCTTAAATGTTAGACAGAGAGCCTTAAATTTGATTCTCTGTCTGACCGGAAGCCAATGAAGGGAGGTCAGAACGGTGGAGACGGAGCGTCGTCTCGGAAGGCCCACAATGGCCCGTGCAGCAGCATTCTGCACCCTCTGAAGCCTAGTAGCCTCAGCCTGATTAACTCCAAGCAGCAGGGCACTCCCGTAGTCCAGCCGAGAGAGGATAGAGGCCTGAACCACCAGTTGCTGCGTGGGAGGGTCGAAGAATTTGAGGACAGGTCTTAGTCCTCGCAGGATACCAAAACAGGTAGCTGCAGTCTTCTTTGTATGGCTGGTGAAAGAGAGGTTGGAATCCAGCCAGACCCCCAGATTTTTAACTTCGGCCGCTGGAATGGGAGACACCCCCAATTCGGGAGGCCACCACTGGTCTCCCCAAAGTTCCGCCTGCTTCCCTAAGATCAGGACCTCGGTTTTCTTAGCATTAAGCTGTAGGCAGTTGTTACGCATCCAATTAGCCACAGCTATAAGTCCTGCACGGAATCTGGGCGCATTCACCTCAGGGTCCCCACTAAGTGTCACCGCCAGCTGCGTGTCGTCGGTGTACGATGTCATGGTAAGGCCACATTGCCTGACGACAGCGGCCAGCGGTTTCACATACAGATTGAACAGTGTGGGGCTTAAAGCAGAGCCCTGAGGGACTCCCAGACCCAGAGAGTGGAAAGAGGACTGGCCAGGTGGAATGGCTACTTTTAAAAACCCGTCCGAGAGGAAAGAGCGGAACCACTGAAGAGTCTTCCCAGCGATACCTACTTCCCCCAAACGCCGCATCAAGATGTCATGAGACACCGTGTCAAACGCGGCGCTCAGGTCTAACAAAAGGAGCGCCGCAGTCTGCCCCGCATCCAGCACTGACCGCAGATGTTCAGTCATAAAGAGCAAGGCAGTTTCAGTGCTGTGCTGCGAGTGAAACCCATTTTGACTCTCGTCAAGAATAATATTACGAGAGAGATGGGCAGACAAGATGGAGTTCACGTGTGCCTCAGTGACCTTAGCGGTCCAAGGCAGGAGGGAAATAGGCCGGCAATTCTCCGGGAGCAAGGGGTCAAGGTTGGGTTTCTTCAAAATAGGGCTGACCACAGCTTGCTTCCAGGAGGAAGGAACCACGCCCTCACTAAGGGAGAGATTAATCAGGTCCAAGATGGGCTCACGACAGAGGAGCGGGAGGAGAGTAAAAAACTCCGGCTTCAGCGGGTCTAAGGGGGACCCAGATTTAATTTTGAGGCTAAGAGTGTCAAATACCTCGTTAGACATGGCCGGCAAGGAGGACAGAGTTTCAGAGACCGAGACCTTCACAGCACTAGGAGCATCCCCGGGAACAGATTGTATAAATCCTCGATAGATTGTCTGCACCTTCTCGACGAAAAAGGATGCCAAGCTTTCACAGTGCGAGTCCGTGCAGATTTCACGCGAGGTAGCCCGTTTCCCCATCAGGTCTTTAAGTACCTTGAAGATTATTTTGGAAGGGTTAGGGCTATTGGAGAACTCAGCTGCGTAATAAGCAGCCCGGGTTTGACAGATAGCTCTGTGGTAGATCTTGAGCTGGGCAAAGTACTGCGATTTTAGCAAGGGATCAAAGGATTTCCTCCAGGCCCTCTCTGCTTGCCGGCAGGTTCTCTTAAGCTCGGCAAGAGTCTCATTGTACCAAGGGCTGCGGGTTTTAGCGTGACATTTAGACCATCGCAGGGGTATAAGAGAATCGAGGGCGGTGAGGATCCAGTTACAAAACTGTTCGTATCCCTGTTCCACATTCTGTAGTGTGCCTAGGGGCTGTGCCTCCAGTATCCTAACAAACTCCTCCAGTTCCACTACTGGGAATTTTGAGAACGAATCTACCACCACAAGTGTGTGCCTGACATCCGGGAAGCTTCCAAAGTCAATGCTTAGGTGGGTCCACGGGTTCGTGGGTGCGTCTTCCGTTATTACTGGGGCCGGCGCTGGGTCGGATCCAGTTATTGTACAAGCGTGGCAGGAGCGTACCATGTTGTCCACCATGCTGTCCATCGCAGGGAACCAGACCTTGTCCCTGAGCCGGGCCTTCGTCTTGGCCATCCCTTGGTGACCCACATGTGCGATGGTTAGCATGTGTCATTGGAGGCTTTCAGGTACGACAATGAGATGTCCCCGCAGCACGACTCCTTCGTCTCCAACGCTCAGCTCATTTCGGATCTGCCATATTTGTTGTCGGGCATGGCTTACTTCTGCGTGCAGGCCCTGAACTCCTTCGAGGAACCGAGTGCAGCTGCTGTTTTCGAGGGCCTTCTTGACTCGGGTCAGTGTCTCGTCGGCAGTGGTGGCTTCCCCTATTTCCTGCAGAGTTAGCGAGTCAGGGCACGCCGCTACAGATACCATGTGGACGAACTCTTCGGCCCCTTGTCCGTCCGCCAGCGGGAGCGCCTTCCTGGTCACATCAGGGTGCCGCGACAGATAGTCTGCCGGGTTGTGAGCCCCTGGCCGGAATACGAGGTTGAAGTTGTAGCCCTGCAGTTGAACTAACCACCGTTCGATCCGTGGGGGCGCCAGCCTGGATGAGCCGGTAAAAAGGGGCAGTAGTGGCTTGTGATCGGTCACAATGGTGAACTCCTGTCCGCAAAGGTACAAATGAAAGTGTTTGCATGCCCGCTTGATAGCCAACGCTTCCCGTTCTATTTGGGAATAGCGGGTCTCTGTATCGGTGAGGGCTTTGCTGGAGTAGGCAACCGGTTTCCATTCATCTCTGCCGTACTCTTGTAATAACACAGCTCCCAGGCCTACCGGGCTAGCATCCACGATGAGGTCAGTCTTTCTCCGTGGTTGAAAATAGGCCATTACCGCTTTGTCCAGCAGGCTCGCTTTGATGTCCTGGAATGCTTGATTCGCCGAGCAGGTCCACTCCCACTCCTGGTCGTGTCGTGTAAGTGCTCGCAACGGCTCCGCCAATGCTGCTAAGTTGGGGATGAACCGACCACAGTAAGTGGCCATTCCAAGGAAACTCCGCACTTCAGATGGATTCCGGGGAGTGCTCGCATTCCGAATGGCCTCCGCTTTCTTCAGGTCTACCTTCAGGCCTTCCCTCGTGAATGTGTATCCGAAGAAGTCGACCGCTTCTTGATAGAAAGAGCACTTTGCTCTGTGCAGGGTTAGTCCGTGCTCTTCTAGTCTGCGCAGTGTGGCTCTCAGGTGAGCGTGATGTACTTCCAGGGTGTTGGAGTATATGAGGATGTCGTCGCTCAGATTGATTACCCCACTCAATCCTGACAGGACCTCTCTTATCGCATTTTGAAATACTTCCGCTGCAGACGATACACCGAAACTTAACCTCCGATATCGTCGGAGTCCGACGTGAGTCGAAAATGTTGTTATGTATCGACTTTCCGGCTCGAGTTCTAGCTGGTGGTATCCAGCGTTGAGGTCCAACTTGGAGAACCATTTCGCCCCGTTCAGGTCGGCGACGATGTCATCCATCGTCGGGGTGATATGGTGCTCTCTCTTCACTGCGGCGTTGGGAAGCCTCATGTCGACGCACAGACGGATGGCGCCTGGCTGCTTGGGTTTGGGTGCCACCACCAGTGGGGATACCCAGGGGGTTGGTCCAGATACCTTCTCAATAACCCCTAGATCTTCCAATCATTTGAGTTCAGCTTCCACTTGGGGGCGGAGGTTAAAATGTACGTCTTAGGGCGACTGGACGTACAGAGGTGTCGATGTGTAGTCGAACCTTCTTTCCTTTGAGTTTTCCTAAGCCACTGAATAGCGCTGGGAACTCTTGCAGCATGTTGTCGGCGTGTGATTGGTGAACTTGATTTGCGAAAAATACTAGTCCCAGGTCCTCAGCGGTGTGGCAGCTAAGGAGGGTGCCCTTTTTGCCTTCGGTGATATGGAAGCGGGCTTCAGTGGAGTAATTGCCGTTGACGACGGTGGTGCATATGACTCCTCGTAGCAGCAGCGGGTCAGTGCCCCCGTAAGTGTAGATGCGCGCGCTCGAGGGCGCAAGCATTGGCTTAGGCGACATTTGCTCGTATTGTTCTGAATCCATCACGTTCACCGACGCCCCGGTGTCAATGAGCGCCCTCATTTCGGTGCCCTCAACCGAGATGGTGCACATGGGAGGTGGTCTCCTCTTCGTGGATATCCGACTGACATATGATATGACGTACACTTCATCGTCGTCATCATCTTCATAGTGCAGCCTTCTTTCTTGCCCTTGATTGTCAGGTGGCGGGTGCTCCGGCTCCAGCGACAGTTGTCTTACTCTTTGCGTCATAGACCTGGGTCCATATCCTCCTCTTGACCTAGGGGCGTTCGGTCGGTATCTCCCTCCTTGGCACACTGCTGAAAAGTGATTGAGCCTGTCACACTTTGAGCACGTCTTCCCTTTTGCGCTGCAAACAGCCGTCGGCGAATGGTCTCCACCGCAGTATGCACACGGGGCGTCACAGGCTTGCCACTGGCGTGGGCGGGCGCCTTGCGGCCTTCTTTGCAGCGCGTCCACTCTTTCCTCTTTGATAGGAGCCATCTTGGGAGTAGCTGGCGGGGCCATGGGCGAGCGTAGGGCTAGTTCCATCTCGTCAGCCCTCAAGTCTGACAGTTCATGGGAGCGAGCAAGAACGAGGATTTCGTCCAGCGTAATCCCGGGCTGTCTGAGGATGAGTTTTCTGAGCAGCTTCGACCTGCACCCCACAATAATTTTGTCTCTGATTTCTTCCCTTGGGTTGGTGAACGGGCAGCTACTTGCCAGACGACGCAGTCTGGTGTAGTACATGTCTATGGACTCGGCATCCGTCTGCCAGGCTCTTTTGAACTTAAATTTCTCGTAGTCATTGTTCAGTTGGGGGTCGAAATGCGCGTTAAGCGCGTCGACCGCCGCGTCGTAGTCATCTTCCTCACCCGTGTCCGGTAGAGTCTCGAAAAGGTCGTAAATTTCCGGGCCACCATATAGGATCAGGAGGGACCTCTTGACTGTATTGTCCATTTCACGGGTGCCCTTGAAGGATAAATTAAGTCTGCCCAACCACGCCTTCCATCGCGGCGCCGCAGTCGCCGGGTCGGCCGACTCGCTGAAGGGGGGAAGGGGGGCGACCCCTGTGTGGGCATGACTGACTATCTGCGGGCCGGCAGCGCGATTCAGAAGTGGGCCAGCAAGGTTCTGTTGTGCTGGGCATGGCACAGGCGCCGCCGTCGCCGCCGCTGCACCACCTTGAGCGGCGTTGTTCAATGCATTGCAGTGTGTGGGTGTTTAAACTCTCTCCTCCCCAGGGAAGTGGTGTGAGGCGCCGTGAAGGGTAGCTGCGGGGAGTGTTGCGGTAGGTGCGGTCAAATAGCACCCTCAGGCAGCCCGTGTGACAGGAGACAGACTTCTGGGGTGTCACAGAATGAGATAAATGCAGTCCCCAGTGTAATGCAGTAACTGGTTTGCCTTCGCCAATGCTTGTTAGAGCTGAGGTCACAAGAATAGATGCCACAGATTGACGTAGTGTATGAGGCAGTGCTCGAGGAGATTGCCGATTTGTATTTGCCAGTGCTTGATGATTTGGGGAGCGGCAGGGATCCCACGACGAACAGGGCAGGTGGGACAGCCAGAGCAGGCTCGGAGCCGACGTCCACCGTCGCTCCTCTTCACCCCTACCCCTCCGGGGCACGTGACGCAGCGCTTTGGAGCTCCGCGCCTGGGCCCGGCGGTGAGAGATAGGCCCAAGGCGGTGTGCAGCGCGCGGGGGCCAGGCTAGGCCACAGGAAGCGCTGCGCGGTCGTGGCCGTAGGTGCACACTCACCCGTTCGTCACGCGAGGCGAGCCCCCGCCAGCTGAACACGCTCCGAGTAGCGGAGACGCGTGGGCAGGGCTCGTGCCAACTCGCGGGCTGAGAGGAACCAGGAGGTCGGCTGCATCCTTGCTGCTGGGTGAAGCGATGTTGGCGGAGGAAGGTCGAGGCCAGAGGGAGGTGGCAGGACACGCACAGGTGCGGTACCGGCCTCGTCGCCAATGTCACAGGCGAGGTCAGGGCCTCGCACGTGGTCAGGGGATGCTGGAATTACGGACACAGACCACAGTATGGAAGGTATACAGGAAAGACCCCGAGCGGTCTTCCGCCGTTTATTTTATACCTCGGTGCGAGCCCGCCCCGAGGGTGCGTGCATGCGTGTCCATGTAGATACATTGTAAGTTAGAGGCCGGGTGGCTCTCTACAGATGGGTTATACGACGAGAAAAAAAGAGGAGGAGGATCTTAGCAAATGTTCAGTCAAAATGTGTGGCATGTTAGTAACAAATAGATTCATCGAGCCATATCTTCTCACTATCGTTATTACCTAGTCAGATTCTGCTTAGGTCTGTCACTTCTTCCGGTTGCCTCTCCTTCAACAGCCATATAAAAAGAGTCCCTGTGACTGGGTTTCCGTTCAATTGCAGCTGCATTTTTTTCTTTTTCTGTGAGCTATACAAAAGGAACAGGAAGACTCTGTTAGTTACTTTGTTGAAGTCACTGAAGATCAAGCACTGCAGACCTGCACTATTATATTTACAGCTATCACAAACAGACATGTTTTGCCAAACTGTTTACAAGTATATTTTATTGTCAGGAGCCTGTGGGAAAATTATGTTTTGCTATCTTTTTAATCCTGCTAGCTATCTCTTAATTGTGTAGCAAGTTATGTACGTCGTTTTCAGAACATAATAGATGTCCAGGTCCTATGACTGTATCATACAGGAATATGGTAGTGAGTTGTAAGTACAACAAACCCCTTTATATAACATGCAAATTTTATCACAAATTTATAAAAGTATGTATTGCATATCTTCATTTTTGTAATGTCATTAGACAGCTTTTTACTTATGACATTGATTGAATTTGCTGTACTTCAGAGAACCCTTTGGTATCTGTGAATCTAGGCCTAAGTCATGACATTACAAGTATATTAAACCTTTCTGCACTATAATTGCACTTTAGTACGTATATTACTATTTTTATACCTGTTATGTTCCTCTATTGTAATGCCAGAACATCACTTTCTATGCTAATGGATGTATTCAAATGTGTTTTTACAGTTTTATTTAGCAATTTTACCACAGATTTTAGGGTAAATGTCTCTGGTTGGAATTTTGTACATACTTTTGAAACGCGCTGGCCCAAGGCTGTACGTGTAATTGATTGACATGGAACAACTATAAATTGTATGCATTTTTAGCTTTTGTGTTATATTATCCTCTAGCTGGTTAGGTTCCATAATGTCAGAGCCAAACTTGAAAATGCTATTGCTGTTACCAGATTGAACTTGTTCTTTACCTAGGTTCAAGATTTGAGGTATCGCCTTAAAATATGAACGCAGTGAGGGGGTGACTCTGGGGGGGAGGGCTGTAGCGGGGGTTGCTTTGGCACGTTTTCTTCCCCTTTTAGCTTTCACCTCAACCGAGAGATATGAAGATGCTTCCCGATCTACTTGTGGACTTTTTTCTGGTTTAGACACTTTTTTAACAACCTCCTCCTCAATTTCTTGAAGTGCACCCTTTGCTTTCTTTTTTCGAGATGCACTAACACCTGCTGTAATTTTTGCTACGCTTTTTCCCCTTAACTTTCTGACAGGGTCTGAAGCACTCATGTGTGCCAAATTATGGCTGAAGGGGGCACTGGATGCTTTGCAATTAGTCAGCACATCAATACCCTTTATTTCATTCAAAACGCTCACTGTACTTACTGTGGAAGTCTCAGTACCCCCGGGGGACCCGCCTTCTGATGTGCCAAATGAAATAGTACTCACGCGCAGGGAAGAGTTATCACCGTGTACCTTGTTTGCTCCTTGCGCGGTGTATCCGACTTTCAAACTGCACATACCAGAGGCTCCATTAAGTTTCCTGGCGCTTCCTACGCCTAGAAAGCACTGAAGGTGTTTTACCCTGTGCAACTCGAAAGCGGCTAAATTCCAGGGCTGATGCCTCACAATCTGGAGCAACGGAGAACGTTTTCCTCCTTCTCCCTCGTCTTCACGGTTACTGGTGTTTGTTGAGAGCAACCTGCACGAAGGGCGAGTTCTTCCGTGAGCACTTCCGCATTCGTCTCCGCTGGCGTTACCGAGGTTACCGAGGCTACTGCGCCCTTGCCGGACGCTGCCTGAGATCCTGTAAACTCGGCACATCGGACTCATCGGGCAGAGAAAAGGTATTTACCCCTCACGAAGCAGCCGTGGAGATAACGTGTATGATTGAAGCCGAGTCAAGTGCAGATTTTTAGCTGACAGGCATCTGTGAGGGCGAGACGGAGCGGAGCACTCGCCGCAGTCAGCCGACTGCCGCCATGTTTTCCCTCAGTCCATGCAAAAGACTCTTGTGAACAAAAGTGAAAACACCATCCCTCTCTGGTTGGAATTTTGTACATACTTTTGAAACGCGCTGGCCCAAGGCTGTACGTGTAATTGATTGACATGGAACAACTATAAATTGTATGCATTTTTAGCTTTTGTGTTATATTTCTTAAACCGAATAAAGATTAATTCATTACATACATACATACATACATATCAAAACAGCCCCTAATGTACAATATTTGATTTAATGATCTATTTACAATAGCAGAACGTATTTTATAGACTAAGAGCAGCACAGATCATCCATTGGCACTAGAAACAATATACCTAGATGGGAGAGATTCATTTGTAACCGATTAGAAAGAGCTCCGAACAAGCAGTGCCCACACTGAGTACACATGCCTCGTGAATACTCCCAGCACATACCACATTTACATAGAAATGGAACACAATCAGCCAGGATATATTTGCATCCAAAACTCAATAACAAATGGCGTCCAATCTTACCCTGCAGCAGTCGGGGGTGTTGGGAGTCCCAGGTGCCGACTGGGTGGTGAATGCAGATGCCTGCTCTGTCCTCCCGTAGTGATTGCTTCTCCCTCTTCTCCCCTCCCTCTCGATTGCAGAGTGTGCTTGCACCAGGCCTACTGTGCATGCAGTCACATCGGGTCTCTCCCGACAAACTATCTCCCAAATTGTTTGTTTCTTTTCTGTCTCTGCAGCATGCCCACCTTGCCCCTCTGCACATCTGCAGAATTGTATGGAATTCCGCTGAATTTGAATGTAATTTAAGTGAATTCCATGGAATAAATCTCCGCTAGTTCCATCCATGCCTAGTTTTTTTGCCAAAGTTTGAGGTTTTTAAGGTCATTGTGATTTTGAAAAGGTAGTGAAATCGACGCAGGACAGACAACCCTAGATTCCCTAGAGTGTCTCGTTTTCGGAATTGTTTGGGTTTGGTAGCTTTCCTGGGTGGTGTCCGAGCCCAGACCCGGAATCCAGCTACCACAGCTACCCACAAGTGGGGTATTGTTTTCATCAGGACATGTATAGAAATACAAGCTGATGAGAAACTTGTGAATTCCCCACAGATTCTGGATTTATCTCCCACATAAATGAGAGGAAAATGCATGTTTTGTGCCAAAGTTTGAGGTTTTAAGTGCATTGTGGGTAAGGAGCAGAAGAGTGATTTAGGCAAGACAGACCACCCTGGACACCCAGGCTCCCCATATTCCTAAAATATCTGGGCTTGATACATTTCCTGTGGTGGTACCAAGCCCAGAACCAAAATCCACAGAAACTCACACTGCAAAAAGGTTGGTTTTAAGTGGAAGAATTTGTTCTGTCTAAGTTGCTCTTTAGGGCCATTCCTCTCAAGGATGCTGGGGTTGCCTATGCAAGTGAGGGATTGTTTTTACTTGGATAAGTGTGGGAATGCTAGGTGGTGAGAAACTTGTGGATTCCCACAGATTCTGGATTTTTCCCTACCAGAAATGTGAGGAAAATATATGTTTTTTGCCAAAGTGTTAGGTTTGAAGGCCATTGCAGGCAAGACAAGAAACAGGGACCCATGCAAGACAGACCACACTGGACTCCCCAGGGTGTCTAGTATTCTGAAATGTCTTTGTTTGATGGGTTTCTCCGGGTGGTGCCAAGCCCAAGTCCAAAATCCACAGTCACTTCCATTGCAAAAAAAGTTTGGTTTTGAGTGGAAAATGTTGATCTGGCCATGTTTCTCTTTAGAACATTTCCTGTCATGGGTTCTGGGGTCACCTACACAAGTGGGGTCTTGTTTTTATTTGGACAAGTATAGGAACACAAGGTGGATTGAAACTTGTGGATCCCCCACAGATTCTGATTATTCCTTTCCCAGAAATGGTAGAAAAATTAATGTTTGAAGTGCAAAATAAGGTTTGTTTTGAGTGAAAAAGTTGTATCTGTTCATTTTGCTTTTTAGGGCCTTTACTGTCATGGGCTCTTGGTCCACCCACATCAGAGGGGTACGGTTTTTATCAGGACCAGTGTGGGAAAACACAGAGATTGGAAATGTGTGGATCCCCACAGATTCAGAATTTTCCTCTCACAAAAATGTGAGGGAAAATGCATTTTTTTGCCAAAGGTTGAGGTTTGGGGAACATTGTGGAGATGAAAATGTACAAGAATCCGTACAAGTCAGACCACACTGGACTCCTGTGTGTGTCTAGTCTTACGAAATATCTGGGTTTGGTAGGTTTCCCTTGGTGATGGTTGAGTTAGGGACCATATTATGCAGCTACCCATATTAAAAAAATGCATTGGTTTTGCTGTGTGTAATGTGATGCCTCCAGGACGATTTTAGGGGTTTTTTGTGTTGCACATGCTGGCCTAGCCACAGATATGGTAAAATGGAATAGTAGAACATTTGTTATTACTAATTGGGTTTCTCTCTCTTTTTGACTTGCAAATGTTAGCTAGTGTGCAAGAAGGAAGACATTTTGCAAAATGTCCCCTGAATCGCCATGGTATAGGTAACTCAAATTGTGAGCTGTACAAATAGTTCTGTTCCTAAGCTCATTTTAAAATACATCGATTTCCTTCATACCCATTTTTCATTCATTAAATTTTACCATATTTATTCCTGGTTAGTTAATACACAATGAAAATAAAAGCTCAGTTGTTGGCTCTGGGTATCACATATTTTTCGAAAACCCACAACCCCTATATATTCCTGCATCCAGAAGGGTCTACTTAAAGTAATGGTATTTTGTTTTTGTAAATCGACCATCATGACAAAAAAATTACAGATGAAAACATTGCCACCAATTGCTATATTTTCCTACTCATTGTCATTTTTTTTTTCAATGATTTGTTTCTTTGGGAAAACTTTGCAGGATGTGCACAAATTACCCATTTCCAAATTAAGAATTTGTAATCTTTTCAGAAATGTATAGCTCTCCAGGAACACCAATGGGTTTCACACATGTTTCTCCCACAAACTTCAAGTGAGTTGAAACTATAACAATTAGAAACAAAGGGCCACCTCTTAAAAAAATGAAATACACTTTGATTAAAAAACAGATTGTCCTGAAAGTTGGGAAGATGATGATACAAGCACTACAGACCATTCATTAATGTTATTTTTTTGAAAAAAAACACAATCTTTCTGGTCTAGTACTTTTTTTCCCTTTGTTCCTAAAAATATTTTGGCATTTTTTCTTGGTTCCTTGTAGGGGAATACTCAAATATCAGGTACCTTTAGAATCACAAGAATGCTGGGAAAAATAACACAATTTTTATGTGGATAGTTTTTGTGGAAAAAAAAGTAATGGAGTTTTGAGCATAAACAGCCACTACCCTAAATATCCAATCAATCAATCAAAAATACTTTATTTGATCTACATAGAAAATAGATCATAAAAGCACAGAGCACAATTTACAATAAAATATAATTGAGAAGAACTTCAATGAAATCAGATAAAAACACATATTTAAAAGATAGCTGATTTCAAATGACTTCATAATCCTGTTTGCTTTTAATGCTAAAGATAAAAAAGATAAAAAAGATGCTACTCAATAACAGATGAAACGATCCTGTAACATTTGCAAAAAATATAACGCTACTCGACATTGCCTAAAATTATATTTGCGCATGATTGGAGCTATAAAAGGTTTCTGATAAAGTGCATAGTGTTTAAAGAAAAACAGGAAGTGCAAATCAGTTTGAGTCTAAACTCCATCACATTGACAAAAAGGCAAAGGCTGTTGCGAGTAAATACCGGAAGGAAAGCAGGGGATAAGATTTAATCTTAACCTTAACAGTACAAATAGATGCTGACGGTTTGTTACAAAGGACAGATAAGAAGCTGTTTCCTCAGGGATAACAGGTATGTTCAAATAAGTTAAAACCGTACTTTTTTGGTTATTATATGCATATCTTACTCTTTCCATTTTGTCTCAAAATTTAGTTATCATAATTTATTTAGATATTAACCCACAAGTAGATGGGTTCTCAAAAAGATGTAGACCTAATGTAGTAAGAGTACTTTGAACATACGAGATCCATCACATCTTATGAGCTTTATCAAGTGACGGACAAACCTTAATGATATTTGGAGTTAAATGTAATGATTCACTTCACCAGACTGGTCCCATAACAGGATTGGTGCCAGACGGAACTGGTCGATTATGTATGGTACTTCTAGCTCAAAGTGGCAATTATAGGAGGAACAGCTTTTACGAAAGGGTACTAATTTTATCAAGAAAGTGTCTTCCATGGACTGAAGTGACTCAGAGCACCCTAAATATCCAAAAAGGGGCTCAGCACAAGGGCGAAGCCCAGCAGTCAAGTAATTAATGAGTATAGATCTGATGCCAACCCTCGGTGTACGTGTAACCCTAATGTGAGGTGCTGTTACTTACCAATACGATTCAGAAAAGGGGGTGGTGATGAACAGAGTATCTGAATGAAGCAGAACACTCCTACTTAGTCAACAGATCAGGGCTTGATCCATCACCGTTTTTTAGCTCACTGCACCATCCCAGCTCAGAACCTGGCTCATGCAAATTAGTCTGTCCCTGGCCCAGTGCATCATGGGAACAGGGCAGACCAAACTACCAAGCCAATTCTTTTACTGGAAAGGAAACAAGCTTCCGGGGACCGGTTTCTGGCATTACAGCGGTCTTCGGCCCGGCTTGCTTGAATCCTGATGGTGCAGTGAGCAAGGGACTCATGTCTGAGCATACCCTTCCATGCTTATGGTGGACAAAACGATTCAGAAAAGGGGGTGGTGATGAACAGAGTATCTGAATTAAGCAGAACACTCCTACCCAGTCAACAGATCAGGGCTTGATCCATCACCGTTTTTTAGCTCACTGCACCATCCCAGCTCAGAACCTGGCTACATGCGAATTAGTCTGTCCCTGGCCCAGTGCATCATGGGAACAGGGCAGACCAAACTACCAAGCCAATTCTTTTACTGGAAAGGAAACAAGCTTCCGGGGACCGGTTTCTGGCATTACAGCCGTCTTCGGCCCAGCTTGCTTGAATCCTGATGGTGCAGTGGTGTGATCTCTCTGTATCCACTTCTTGCCAGGCTCGAGACGTGGATACAGAGACATCACACCAATTGCAACACGCAGAACGTAATATATCTCTTTACGTGTCCATGTGAACTGTGATACGTAGGCATGACCAGCAGAAGGGTCAAACAGAGAATCTGTGAACATCGATCAAATATCAGATGTAAGAAATCAACAACCAAAATGAGCAGACACTTTCTAGAACTCAACCATACAACAAACGATATGCAATGGACAGTCATTGAACATATTAGTAGTAGTAACAACATCAACCACCACCTCTTCGAAAAAGAACAGCGTGGGTCTACAGGCTTGGAACCCACATTCTTGGATTAAATGACGGCATCCCAAGGAACCCTGTGATCAAATGAATACTAGGGGCCCTCTGTTGTTCAGGCGTCCTCCTAACTGCGGGATAGTCCAGTATTCTGCATTGTCCACTCCTCCCGCGCACCATGCAGATGTTCTGACATCTCCAATTGATCGTTAATGTCAACAAACTCCCGGGCCCCATAATAACGGGCTCTCGATTGGAGCACCTGACCAACCTCTATTTCACTAAGAAAGAATGAACGCTTTGATCTTTGAGTCTGCTGTCTCCTTGACAATAGTCAACATCGATCTTGATTGGCCTGCATAACAACGTGATCACGTGACAATAATCGTCAGATGACGGCCAAACTCCCTGATTGGCCTACACGTGTGTTCGACGTAGTCTGACTGCGCCCACCCGGAAGCCGATCATCGCAAAACACCCATTTAGCGCTCTCCTGACCTCGCGTCCACATCTTCGGGGTCCAGTCGAGGGTAGAAGCAGGTACACAGCGGGTGCCGAGCGTCGAGGGCGTGAATAGAAGCAGAAACCGTCTACTGATTACTCCACCGAGCTAAGTACCTACCCAATGTTATGTGACTGACTGTGCGTTTACTCCCTCTGTTTCGACAAATCGCAGGGTGTGCCAATTACGTTCCCACCCCCCTCCTGTGACCCATGGTGTGAATCCTGAACACCACAAAAGTGAGAAATTTTAACCTGTTAGCGCGATCGCGCCTGCATTTTACTTTGATAGCGATCAAGGAAATACCCTTCCTTTTTAACTACCTTTTCATAGCACGTATTATACACAGCACTACCCACTTTTAGCAGTCAAAGTTTGGGGACCATGGTGGTGATAACTATATTGTTATTTTACCACAAAATGTCTTGTAAACCACACACTGGAGGACTTTGGATTGACATAAGTGATCAGCATCATGATTTTATGTATGTTCTGTCCTACATGTTTGTCCTTGTCTTTTTATCTACAGGTGCAGAAACCGTGAAGCCGGAATCCTCCTAAACCAGGAGCAATTAGGAAGACAATATTTCCTCCTAATTGTTTTGCACCTTACACTTTTTTGTTAATTTTAACTTTCACGTCCCTAGGTAAGGGTGGGCCTTAGAGAGTCCATTCCACCAGTGTTTAGTACACGTTGAGTCCTGATGAATGCCAGGTAAATTCATACCGTTTCGTGGCTGAAATATGTCGACTGATAACTAGGAAACTACCACTTAATTAATTGTGGATGAATTTCCAAAACATAATTTTTAATTAACCTGTCCCTAGTGATCGCTAGAATAAAGTTAATTTTGATACACTACGGACTATTTTTAACCATCCACCACTCACTAGTTTTCTTTACAAAACACTGCCTGAACTCACCAACCCGCTCCGCAGTAAAATCTGGCGTTGTAGCACACAAAAGAGACACTTGGTCTCTTTTGTGGGGCCCGATGATGAAGCATGTCATCACTTGGTGGTGAGTGAGGGCTTTCCTTAACGCCTTAAGTGAAGCCGTTTACCTGCTTCTGACGGTGGTTGAATACTACCATTTGCAGGGTTACTGCAAGTGTTCTAAGCCTTTTTTATACAATGCATCTTGATTTGCTTTCAAGAAAACAAATTGTGATATTACCCAAATGAAAATGAGCCTTCTTAAAAAATGTAACATTATTTAATTTTTTATTAAAACATTCTTAAGTAAAAGAAGAAATCTTTAATACAATTGTTAGAAATGGGAGTCTCTAACTGGCAATGGTTTGCACCGTTATCCAAGTAGGGACCCTTCTTCCTAGTCAGGGTAAGGGGATACACTTATAAAATAACCCCTGCTCACCCCCTTGGTAGCTTGGCACGAGCAGACAGGCTAATCTCAGAGGCAGTGTTTAAAGCATTTGCGAACACATACGGTAATACAATGCACACACTACAAATGGACACCACACCAGTTTAGAAAAATAAATAATATTAATCAAACCAAACAAGACTAAGATGTCAGAAATCCACAATAAAGTAAACAAAAATATGACTTCAAACAGGTAGAAACAGATCTGTTCAAAGGAAATTGCAGATGCGACTCTTTCAACACAAAGTACCTTGGATGCATCAAAATTAAAAGCAAGAAGAGATGCAGGAAAGCTGATGCGTTGATTCCTTATGGGCAGGGAAGATGATGCGTTGGCTCCTTACTTCAGGGGGTGTGATGTGTTGGTTCCTTACTGCTACACAGGGGAGGTGATTCATCGGTTTCTTACTGCAGCCCCAGCGTTCTTGTAGACTTGGCCGCCTGGTGCGATGCATGTGGATCAGGGATGCATCTGTTCTCGATGCAGCAGTAGCATCTGCTTTGATTTCTTCAGCTGCGGTCCCACGATGCATTGGTTCTTGCAGCCTCACAGCAAGGACTGCTTTGGAATCAGTGCAGTGATCTCGGCCTTTTTAGATCGATGCACTCGATGCGCATGCAGCAATTTCTCGAGCCGCGAGCAGGCACGGAATGGTTTCTTCGGCGATGCAACGGAAACAGGTAAGGATGTGTCACGCTTCTCCTTATTGCATTACTGTTCCAGCTCCCAACAGCCAGAAAAACATCCAGATGCCCAAACAACTACAGGCACCTATTGGCAGGTAAGAACTCTCAGAAAGGGAGTTTACAGCAGCAGGGTGTGAAGTCTTTGTGTCCCTGAGACATCAAAATAGAAGGGAAGCTCTACTTCAAATCCTTGGAGATCTTCCTCAAGCAGGAGATACAGCACACAACAAAGTCCTTGTCCTTTCCTTGGCAGAAATAGCCATTGCAGGCCAACCCCGACAGCACACAGCAAAGAGGCAGTACTTCTCATCAGTTTCTCCAGGTCTTCTCTTTGGCAAAGGTTCCTCTGGATTCAAAGAAGCGGTCTAAAAGTCTGGGCCCCTTCTTTATAATATGAAATCATTTGTTCTCTGGTGCATAGAAGCTCTTTGCCTAGTCAAAACCAGTTCTGTTCTCTCTGGTACAGCTTCCTGGCAGGTGGAGGTGGAGACAACATTGTCCTTGGCAGACCAGGCCCATTCAGGTGTGAAAGAAATCTCCTCCCCCTACTCTGAATGCAGTGCAGGTCTATTCAGCCCAGCCCTGACTCACCCTGGAAAGGCAGAACACACCTCAGCCCCATAAGTGGCTGTCTGAACAGAATGCACATCCCCAGCCCCTGTCACTCCAAAGCCAGACAGTCAATACACAGCCTAGCAGGGGCACATAATGGTTAGGCAAGACAGTACCTACTTTCTAAAAGTGGTATTTTCATACCCAGAATGTCAAAATCACCCTCACTAAAAGATGCCTCTTAACATTCTGAGTTCATGCATATCAAACTTTAACTTCTTGTCTTATTATGATGTTATGAGGAAACTCCCCATTCTATGCAATGGTGAAAGATTGCTTTACAATAGTGAAACACAAAATTGACAGCATTTCACTATCAGGACATGCCACACATATCAGGCATGTCTCATCTTTCACATACACTGCATCCTGCTCACAAGGGTACCTTGGGCCTACCTTAGGAGTGACTAACATGGAAGAAAAGGGCAGTTAGGGCCTGGCAAGTGGGTGCACTTGCCAGGTCGACATGGCAGTATTAGACTGCACACAGGCACTGCAATGGCAGGCCTGAGTTACATTTACATGCTGCTTATGTGAGTGGTACAATCTGTGCTGCAGGCCACTAGCAGCATTTTATTTAGAAACCTTGGGCACCCATAGTGCACTGTACTAGGGAATTACTGCTAAATCAAATATGCCAATCATGAAATCACCAATCCATAATAACACTTTACAGGGAGCACTTGCAGTTTAGCACTGAACAGCAGTGGCAAAGTGTCCAAAGCATCTAGACCAGCAAAAACGAAGTCCAACACACAGCAACATAACAGGAGGTCAATGCAAAAAAACAGGGGAACCCCATGCCAATGATGCCAGGTCTAACAACAATTAAACAGGATTTGTTTAAAAAACAATATTGGATGATAAAAAACAAAAATAATATCACATCATATCAAATATAAACTCTCAACAATTAGCGTTTCAAAAACAGCTAAACACACTCTATATACTTCAACTGTATTACTATATTTAGTGGATTCATTACTTTTTATAGGAATGTTTTGCAGTACCAGTTGTTGGCCATGTATGGTGCTGGACGCATGAGAATGTGTGCGGACACTTCCCATTTGGAGCGGAGATCTCTGCACAGAAGAGATACTAGAGGTTTGTAGCATATTTTATAATATGCAATTAATACTATTTTAGAAAGACTAAACATACTGCAAAGTGCAGTTTGTGAATAGGCCCTTTTGTGTTCTAGAGTTTATGTCCAAGAACTTTTTTGGTTGCTAGTATGCCCAGTTTACTTTCTGCTTAGACACTATCTCATCAGGTAAGGACTAGTACAAGGAAGACAAACTAGGAGATAATGACCGGGAGGTGTACCAGTAATCTTTACTTCTCCTAGTCCTGTTTGCCTTCCTCACAGCCCTAGTTTCCCACTTTCCTTCCACATTGAAAGTACAGACTGGGTTTCAAGCTAATTTTCTTTTTTAATATTTGTATAACTTAGAAACTACAGGAAGTCTGGGAGTTGGCTTCCTCCATCTCTAGGGGAGGGTTACAGAAGGCATGGAGGGAGCAATATCTGGCATTTTTTCTATTATAATGATTGTATATATAAATCCAATGTGTGAGGGAAGCAAGTTACTAAGGGGAGGACTGTGACGAGGAAAACCAGGACTTGGAGTAACGAAGATTTCTAGGAAGTAAACGGATCATTTGCTGTAATTTCCATAACTACACATTTTAGCAGGGAAGAAATCATATGGTTTATGGAACCACATCTAATACTGATATTAGAAACCTGACATTGGATAAACATGTGTCTAGTGCCTAAGAGATTCTCTACGATTAAAGCATCTAGGCAAATCATCATGGACATATAAAGAACATGAAGATGTAGACAGTGTATTGTTTATTACAGGATGAGTTTGGCAGCTATTTCGCCGAGGTTACAGGCTGTTCATAATCTTTTCAAAGTTATAATGAAATCGAAAGAAAGAATGTAAATACTTGGAGGCCCTGGCGTTCTGGCCATTTCTTAAACGCAGTTTCTTTCGATTAAAAAAATAGAATCTCCAGGCTGTGCTATCCATTCTATTCTGCATTGCTTGTATGAGCCCTTGCTAATTTCCTTTATGGTTAGAGCTCTAGAAACTGAGAAAACAGTAATACCAATCTTTTACAATACTTAATTCTGCTATGTTTGCTGCTTGTAAACTCTTTACGAGCTATTATTGTAAAAAACTAAAAAACCTAGAAAAGCATACTATGGGATTTAGAGTTTGGCGGATGGGATAGTCTTTCACAAATGTGACAAATGCCCCATCTGATACATTTTTAGGTAAGTAAGTAAAATCTTTATTTGCGTGATTACTTAGAACCATTGCAAAATCCGATACATAAGAAGTGCATTATAGTATATAGTGCTTGTAATATGGTGGACGGAATATCCACTGCGTTTTTTCTGAGTATCCTGTCTTCCAAACTCTATATAAGGTCCTATTGTGTAGAATTATCCCCCCCCCCCCAAAAAAAATGGAATGACATGATAGCCTCTTAAAAACAGTACTGATAGCGCAGAGGGAAATGGGATGGAGATAGAGTGTCCAAAACCCAATATACCATTAATTGATCTATCTTCAATATTTAGACACCACCATTTGAAAAACCCTAATTTTATCAACAGATTTAGGGACACTTATTCGGAACAGGGAACATTTTCTGATCTAAGGAGAGCCTCCATCAAGGAAACTCACAATAGCAGCCATCAGTTTGCCTGTTGGAATATAAAGCCCCGCGAATGTGAATCCTGCATTACACAAAACGTGCACAAAATAGTCTCCTACATGGAGCGTCTGCTAATGAGTAGTGTAGACTCCCAGACTGAGAGGGCTTACATTTTATGTCAACAGGTTATAATTATTAGTGAGTGGAAAGAGTCCTTGAGTTATATAGGGTTTCATCCAATAGCTGGCTGTGTGCCCTAAATGTAAATAAACATAGGAGGACTTCCTTCTCAAATATTATTTGAGCTATCTGGTCTGCAAAGCACGAATTAATAAATGAAACTAAGGCAGGATATTTCTTTCAGACTTCAGCCATTCCTCATTGGCAATGGAAGACTTTTAAAGCGAGAGGATAATTAAAGTAGGAATCCCAGTTTACCATCATGTAATATTTAACTATATCTCTCCAATTGCCCTGAATTGTTGAAGATGTTCCTCAGTCTGCTGGGGCCCAATAATAAATGCAAAAACACACTCCTCTTTCATGATTTATTCAATGATCCAGCAGGGAAAAGTGTATGATATATTTTTCTCGTGTTCATAGCGCCTAGAGATGATATTACTAGCCCTGCATGTTGACAAGACCGCAGGGGCTTACCTGAAGAGGAGGCTGATATCTGCAGCAAACCTCTGCTGTTTATGCAAATAATAAATTATAGAAAATTGGGCACCGGTAGGTTCATAATTGGAAAAAAAGGCAATGCTTTAAACCAGCAAAATAAATCAGTACCTTGCTTTGAGCACATCAGTTTATTATTCAGCATTTTTTCTTGAGGTAAATAGACGAAATTCATTTTTTGTGCCAATTCCGTGAGCTGGAATGAGGCTTCGGCAGTGGAAGAGTCAAGAGTGCAGAAAACCAGAAAGAGATTCCACAGCTCTGTTTGTTTCTCAACTTTAGCAAACGCACGGTGAGAGGCAATCAGGATGTGAAGAATAAGATGTGAGCACATTTCTCAAAGCAACGGGGCGGTTGCCCTCGGCGAGATCCTTTAAATTCGAGTGCAAATGTGTCTGCGCCGACGGATTGAATGATTCCGTAGCCCAGACGAGAATTGGGACACATCTTTGTCAGGATTGAAGGCGATGGGCACAGATGAAAATTCCAGCTGGCTGCGTACTTGAAAGATTGGCAACATGGAGAGAAGTGAAGGGAAAATATGGAATGAAAGATTCTAAATGTTGATGTTTTTTGACAGCAGGGTGTAAATGTGACTTGTATTTTAACTCTCAGCATATCCATTCCCCAGTGCCAGACAGCTAAACCATGAAAGACACCAGTAAATCGATTATTTCGAGGCTAAACTCTGTTTGCTAAATTTGAATTACAATGTCTGTCTCAAGTGACAAGAAACGGAGGTTTTAGGTCTGGCCTTTGATTAGATGTCTCAGCAGACAATTGTTTACCCCCATAAAATTATCCACACTATAGATACATCGAGGGTCTTTTGATCAGGAGGCTTCATTCATTGGGCTCTTGAATTGTATTTCACATTCTGTTTCAACCCTCCACAGCATACAGCATGGGGTCAATCTAATTTGTCTATTGGCTCCGTTCATTTTAAGGAATTGCACAAAGTTTGTGCACATTGATCACATCAGCTTAATTACATGTGCCTTTCTGTTTGGCGACAAAGCTGTTTTAAAGGGTGCTTTTTAAAAGGTATTTTTGTCTATTGTCTTTTATTTTTAAAAAGGCAGCTGTTTATTTTGAATATACGTTGGGTGCTCCTTTAGATGTAGATTTACTTCCTGTCTATATTCTAACAACAGCGACCCCCCTGGTATAAATGGGTCGAGGGGACAAGGTACACAAGATAATATGCACACAAAGACCCCCGTCTAACCTTTCCAGTTAATCTGCATATGTCCTAAACTCCCATGAATTTGCAGTAGGCTCAGAACAGTGTTTGTTGAAAAGTCACATATTTCTTTCAATCAATTCATATTTTCATATTTTTTATATCTATAATCAAGAAAACATCTCTATTTATCAAACAAAAGTTATCACATGAAATGACAGGTATCTAGAATAATATACTCAATGTTAGAAACATAAACAACAGAACCCCAATTAATTGCATACGTAAACATACATATCTCTGACACACTCACCACTTTAAGATTTCATATAAAAACAGCTTTGCATTGATAAGTAAGGGTCCTGCATAACAGAAAGATTACTGTGAATATAGATCATAGTACTCAGTATTACAATTGTCTTATGTCTTCTCCATAACATGGATTTATACATCAAAGTATCATGTCTAATATGACTTTATACAGATTTGTGTAATTGTATTTTCTTAAATCTTGTCCTTTGAGTTGTTCCGTATGGAGAATATTGTTTTCTTTATTATTTTGTACTGTGTCTTAATCAATAATCATTATTATTTCAAAATGTGGCTTAATGACTAACCATCAATGCAACTTTCTGCTGAAAACCCTTCCACAGGAATGCCCCACAATAGACCCTTCTGAGGGCCTCATTTACGAGGTTTTGGCTGCAAGGAATCTTGTGGCACTGCCCTGCATCAAAAGAAAAGGGCAGAAATGTGCTGTATCTATGAGATAAGGTGCATTCATGTCTTTTTCCCCTGTGCTGGTGCACAATGGGCTGCCATGCGCTAACGCAGGTACCCTTGCTCCATGGTGCAAGGGTGTCTGTGAAGGAGCAAGGATTTGAACGTAATGGGACTTGCTTGTAATCAGTCGTCTCGACATAACGTTAATATGCTAATCAACATGTTTGTTTTATTAATATCGCATTACACGACATCTGAGGGAAGCTTGCATATGTTCTTTTACTAATGTTAATCTGCTTGCAATAAAATGGCTGCTGCTACGCGGGATTTCTTACTGCGCATGTGTCTGTCACACTCATGTGAATGACGAATCTATCGCTTGGAGGGAAAAGTTTGCTTCTGCGCATCAAAACTAAGATGGCTACTCTGTGTTACAGCATGCATGAAGCTTGCACTGCTGCTTTTGCTAAGCTGTTCGTTCTGCTTAACTCTAACGCAATAGTTAAATATAAAGTAATGGGAACAGAGTAGAGATAAGTGCTATACAGTGCATTAATTTATTCTGTGTTCTAAAACAGTTTTTTCTATTCTTTCATGTAATCACGCTTCTGAGCCTGAAATGTACCCGATACTCCATTTTGAAACCCACTGTACTCCATATTGAAACCTTTGAGCCTGCGCACCAGAGTCCGAAAGCCAACAAGTCATGCCATTGAATGAGTGCCAGGGACAGTCTTGACCAAGATGCGCATGGGAACTTCACCTCCTGAACTTTACAGAGGAAACAGAAATGTTGAATGGACTACTTTGTAACCGACATTGATACATTCACTGCTGGGTGGAATAAAACATATGCGGAAATTAAATTGATGGGCGGGAACGTTAATTTTAATATGATCAAGAAAAGTTTCATTTTGGTATGGTGTGATGACCTCTCCTCATTCTGTGTCCAATCAAAATTGGGGATTCTTACACTTGCAACATTGGGGGGTGGTACAGTGACCTGGAAAATAGTATAACTAGGGTAGGCTTAGCTAGTTAATTTGTCTGACTTATCCGAATAGCTGACCTGTCACTGACCCAACGCACCCAATAGGTATTCGGGAGCAGAGGTGCTGGCGGAGCACTGTGTCAGAAGGTTCGAAACCCATATCGGGGTTGGTAAGCTGAAGTGCTGGCGAAGCACTTTGTCGGAGAAATCGGCAATTCTTACCGGGTTCTGGCTGTTAGCTGCAGAGAGGGAGTAGAGCAGGCGTTGCAACTTTAACTGCGGGTGCGGTTTTAGCCTGTGGTGGTCCTGTCCTGATCCAATCTGGTTTTGCCAGTCCTGATTCTGATATGCACCTGCCTGCCTTTATGGTGCCTGTATTTTCGGGGTTCTGTCCTTTAAACTGACCCGTGGCCAGGGTCAGTTCTTCAAACCATTCTAGGTAAATATACTTTGTGGGTATGTCATTGTTTTGATTCCTTCTCTCTTCCTACCCTAATGTTAAATGATAAAAGTTTTACATATTGTCGTATATCATTGTTCTGAATTCCTTCTCTCTCCCCACCCTTTTGTCAAATGCGTAAAAGACTGCTTTATAAGAACTCTGCATATTTTCAGTCTGATCATTATTTTCCTAATTGAGAATTTTCCATTATTCAATGCTTGGATTATGACAATTTAAAGAATTTTAGATGAAGAGTTTAAAACTTTCCAGAGTCTGTGGTTATTATATGAGTGCCCATGTTATTTTTGTCTACCTATTATTCTAACACCTTGATCCCTTAGGACTTTAGGTACCGGTGACGTGGATTGGTAAGTCAAGGTATAGAGGTCAAAAGTCCTAAATTAATGAAATACACTGATAGTAGAGCGAAGGTTACCTGCTTAATTTGTGTTTTATTGATTATGGACCCAGGTGAGTATGGTAAAAGACTAGACGGGTCACCTGCACACTCTATCAGTATATTCTTTTGGTAGCAGCAGTATGATTAGGGTTTAGTTAAGATAGGTAATTAGTTAGTTATGTATTGATTATTGATCGATCAAATCTGATTTTAAATTGATTATATTGATGCTGTATTGAATATATGTATTAACCAAAATTGTTCGTACCTGTCATATGTTTTGTCTGGAATCCCTGGGTACAGAATAGCAGGTGGTAAATAGAAACCATACTGCAGTGAGGTCACTTACCTAGAGGAAATAAGTGCATGGTTAGGTAAAACCGGAAGCACTATTTAGGGATTTTCTGTATAAATGTGTGAATAAATGATAGCAAAGAGTTCACTAGCAAAACTTTTTGTGTGATATCACCTAGAAAGGGTCACACGGAAGGAAGTAACAGGTTCGTCTGAGCTTGATTGATAGCAAAGGGGTTCGCTGGTGAAACTTTGACCTTGGTATATCCCAGAAGGGATACGTCTGAAGGAGTAGCAGGTTCTCTAACGCTTGCTTCAAGGGTAGACGGAAAGGCTCTACTTGTAGAAGAGTAAGCAGAAGGGATTTACTCGTAGTGAGTGAAATATATCTTTCTTTTGATTTAGTCGCTCAGTTACAGAGGCAAATGTTTTTTACGCTGTTGAATAATAAAATCTGTATTAAAAGGGAAAGAAATTAAGTTTTTGTATTACCTTGCATTGGCGGGAGTCAGTCGTGGAGCTGCGCTGATATAACTCAGAGCCGCACTGGTATTGGTTGAGACAGCGGGTGTGTAGCTGAGGTAATAATTATAAAGGAGGGGTGAGCACAGGAGGGTGAGAACTAGTCTCACGAGAGAAGCCACGCAACCATTGGTTGATTGGTCACTGGAAAATAAAAGACACGCTGGTTTTGGAAATAATTTTGTAAACAAATTGAGAATATCCAGAAGATTTGCGTTTGAAATATATGTGGCATATAGGTCCGCTTGTAGGAAATAGACCTGATAGGAGATATTTAGGGTTTGCCCAAGAACAGAATATAAAAGGAAGACCCTTTAACATGTACGGAGGAAAAAGAAAAATGTCATTTATTAAAAGAATTAAGAATCATTTCAAGAAAGATAAAACAATTAAAACAAGAGAAGGGATTATTATTCCACCACCAAATACGCCCGCATCATACATGATGGTAGAAAGGGGCTATCACACTAGTGTGTGGTTAGAACATTGGATAGAGTACACAAATGATGATGGTGTTTTAGCATTTCCAGAAAATGGTACATTTAATGGCAAAGTTTTGCACAATTTGAGAACTCGCGTGAATGAATTAGATCCCAGACCTAGATTAAAGCATTATGAGGCATTGGAGGAAAGGAAAACTCAGGCTTTTGACCGAGCTAGACCCAGAAGTAATGGTTATTGGAGTTGGATTTATCCCCGATTTCCAAAAGATACAAGAGATAAATTAATGAAGCAATGGAGACAGTCTATGTTAGTGGAAGGATTGTATCCTGTATTAACTTTAGAAGAGCCCACTGGAAGTAAAAAGAATGAGAAAACGAAACATTTAATGACTAGTGGTGAGTCAGATGATGATTATTTGGAGGATTTATTTTTGAAAAATCCACCACCTTATAATGAGGAACCAAGTACAGTTAATCCAAATGCTCTGTTTCTGAAATCACCTTTGATTCCGCAAGTTGTACATGAGACTTCATTAGAAAAAGTACTACAGGACAGGGAAAGAGAAGCATTAAATAAACAGAGAAGTGAATTGATTCAGAAAATTTCCCAATTAAATACAAGTCCTGACGCTCTAACAATTCCAGTAACTATTGCCCCAGTTGTACCTTTGTACGGAGATAAGCAGGCTAGTCCTAAAACTCCTATTCTGACTACACCTATAGTTCAGCCAAGAAAAGAGCCCTTAATAGTTGATGATCAGGCGAGTGAATATGAGTCAGTGATTTCCCTGATGGATTTGCCAATAAGAGAACCAGTGAGTGACTCAGTCAGGAAAACTACTCCTATACATTTCAGAGAAGTACAAATAGAGACATCCTCAGGTACAAGAAATGCCGCAGTAGTAACGCCAGAAGAAATAGAGAGATGGACACGAGAAATAGAGAAGCCAAAGTCACAGCCAAAAGTATTGGATATACTTAAATTAAGAGTTGAATTAGAAGAAATGATGGCTGGAAATGTGGGAATCAACAGATTAAATACATTCAGTGAAGATGAGTTATTGTTTATATGTAAAAGCATTACTAGAAATACAAAAGTGTTTCATGAAAAGTTAATGGACATGGCAGCTAACATCGGAATTGACATTGGCAAATCTAAAGTATTACAGAAACCATATTGAGCTGAATCAAAAAAGAAGTTCCCTTGTCACGGGTGCGGCAAGTTGGGGCACTGGAAGAACGAGTGTAAGGCTGTGCAAAATGGTAACATGCCAAATAATGATTTGATTTCACAGACGCAGAATGAGGTGCCACAGAAGCAACAGCAGCAGGTAATACAAAACCAGTTACCCCTTGCACCTATGCCAAATTTTAGGAGCAAATCACATCAGAGTGTGGATACTACAAATTGGGAGGGAAGTAAAAGGAGTGATACAGCAACCTCACAATTTCTTTTGAGTGATACGTTTTTCAGTGAGGACACCTACTGACGGTGCCTGAGAGGGGAGGATGAGGAGTGCGTACTTGGCGCCTCCTTGCCGGTAGATAAGTCAGGTCCATACATTGAAGGAAAGGTTGAAGGAAATGACTTCACCTTTCTATTGAACATTGGTGCTACCCGTCCTACTGTGAGAACAGCAGACATTTCAAACCTACCCCTCTCGGGAGGAGCAATCCAAGTAGTGGGCGTTTCTAATAAACAAATTAGTACCCCAGTTGCAGAACCAATGGAAGTTAGAATAGGCAATTTTAAAGAAATGCACAGATTTGTTGTGTGTGATTCAAGTCCAGTAAACCTGCTAGGTAGAGATTTATTGTGCAAAATGAATTGCATCATTTTTTGCACCCCAAGTGGTGTTGAAAGTCAAACTCCAGACGAAGACGGATTTGATAAACTAATGTTAGCAAAACAAGAAACAGAATAAAAATATAACTATAGAAGACTTACCAGAAGAATTACAACAAACTGTGAATATTAATGTGTGGGATTTTACTGGAAAAGATGCAGGATTATTGGCAAATGTTGATCCAATGAAAGTGACAGTGATGGAAGGTGCAGTTTACCCAAATACTCGACAGTACAAAATGAGCCCAGAAATAAAAGCAGGAGTTGCAGCAGAAATAAAGCGTGTGGTTGAAGCAGGCATTTTACAAGAAATAATGAGTAGTCCATGTAATTCACCCATAATTGGGATAAAGAAACCGAGTGGCAAGTATAGGGTCGTACAAGACCTTCGCAAAATTAATAAGATTGTTTTCCCATGCTGTCCAGTTGTGCCAAATCCTGCAATGATTCTGTATCAGATACCGTGGGAGGCTGAATGGTTTACCGTGATAGATTTGCGTAACGCATTTTTCTCGATTCCATTACACCCGGATAGCAAATTTCTTTTTTCTTTTGAATTTGACAGTCATGTATACATCTGAAACCAGGTTCCTCAGGGGTATACAGAGAGTCCTTCGATTTTTGTATCAGATTTTGAAAAAGTGCCTTAAGTCTTTGGTGCTGCCTGGACGGTCAGTCCTGATCCAGTATATAGAAGACCTATTGGTGGCGTCTAAAACTCGAAATGACTGTGTTGTTGATACCATTGCTTTACTGAATACTTTGAAGTAGGACATCAATTGTCACCTGAGAAATTACAATGTTGTACCACGTCAGTGAAATATCTGCGGCACCACATACAAAGAGGTGTCAGAAGGGTTACATCAGAAAGAATTAAAATGATCAAAAACATGAATTTGCCTCAAACTCAGAAAGAGATCAGAAAAGAGCAAAAGACCCAGTAGAATGGGATGATGAAAGCATGACTGCTTTCTTTAAATTACGAGAATGTCTGTGTACAGCTCCAGCATTAGGGATGCCTGACTATTTAAAAGATTTTGCACTATTCTGTGACACACAAGATAATTGTGCACTTTCAGTTCTGACCCAGACTCATGGTCTGATGGGATGTCCTGTTGCATATTTTTCTTCCACACTAGATCCAGTGGCATCTGCATTGCCCGGATGTCTGAAAGCAGTAGCTGCAACCTGCATGAGCCTTGAGCAAAGTGATTCCATTATTATGTAACATCCTGTGACAGTGTATGTTCCACATGCAGTTGTGATTTTGTTAACCGGGACCAAGACCCAGTATCTCATTCCTAGTCGGCTAACTAAGTATGAGCGAATCCTTGTAGGTGCAGGGAATGTAACCATTGCTAGGTGTAATATTTTGAACCCAGCAACACTGCTACCTGATTCACACATTGCAGAAGTGAAGGGAGAAGTCAAACATGATTGCATCGACTTAACAGAATACAGTACAAAACCACGTTCAGACATAGGAGAAGAGCCATTAATATGTAGATGGTTCATGTATGAGACATGAGGAAGGAGGTTTGAGTGCTGCGTATTCAGTGTGCACGTTGGGGGTCCAGTTGAAGCATCCTATTTACCTGGAGTCAAGTCTGCACAAGTAGCCGAATTGATTGTATTAACAATTTTGGGAAAAATTGGAAAGTAACCATATACACTGATAGCCAGTATGGTTACGGGGTTGTGCACGACTATGGCCAATTATTGATGCAAAGGGAGTTTCTGACTTCTTCAGGTACTCCTATTAAAAATGGTCATTATGTAAAAGATTTACTTAAAGCAATCCAATTGCCAAAAGAAGTGACTGTGGTCAAGTGTGCTGGTCACAAATCTGGAAATGACAAAGTGACAGCTGGTAACAGATATGCTGACCAGTTAGCCCAACATTGTGCCAAATTGTGAAGGGCTGTAAACAAGAAAATTGAAGTAGGCAAAAACAGCTGCCAACTTATGTTGCTTGAAGGTGTGAGAACGTGGGAAGAAGTGAGCGACTTGCAAAACGAAGCAGAACAAAAAGAAAAGGAAGAGTGGAGAAAGATAGGTTGTCAGAGAAGGGTTGAAGATGATGTCATTGTTTACCTTGATGGTAGGCCTGTGTTACCAGACTGTTTGCTTGCTCCTATGGCTACGATGTTCCACAGTGATTCTCATTTGGGGAGAGATGCCATGATATGTCTATTCAGACAGTCATTATTCAAAGCGAAATTCAGGAACAAAGCAGAAGCACTTTGCCAAAGATGTTCAATTTGTCAACAAATGAATCCTGGAAAGAAAACAGTAGTGTTACCAGGAAAGATTGGGAAGGCAGAGGGTCCTTTCATAAGATTACAGATTGATTTCATTCAGTTACCCCCTTGTCGAGGACTAAAATACATTCTTGTCATTGTCTGCCTATTTTCAAAATGGGTGGAAGCTTGCCACACATGTAGGAATAATAGTATCACTGTAGCCAAACTTCTACTCAGAGAACACATACCACATTTCGGTTTTCCAGTAACAATTGAATCAGACCGAGGCTGCCATTTTAATAATGAAATAATTGGCCAAATCTGTGAAGCATTCAATGTTAAACAAAAGTTGCACTGTGCATACCGCCCAGAGGCTTCTGGAGTGGTAGAACAACTGAATGCCACAATCAAGTCAAGATTGGGAAAAATGTATGAGTCTACCAGATTAGAGTGGCCAGATGCTTTACCTCTTGTTCTGATGGGACTCAGAAGTATTCCAGATCGGAACACAGGCTTGAGTCCTTATGAAATACTAATGGGAAGAGCAATGAGGCAAGCATGGGTGCCAGGACACAAGCTGATAAATATATCTGATGATTTTGTACTGGAGTACTGCAAAGAACTGGCTGACCAAGTGCGTTTTATCTCTCACCAGGTTGGGGAAGACGCTGTCGCCAGACAAGCAACTCCAGCACATGACCTGAACCCAGGCGACTGGGTAGTGCTAAAGAAACATACTCGAAAATCTTGCCTTGCACCGAGGTGGGAAAAACCATGTCAAGTTATTTTTGGTTACCACCACAGCTATAAAGTGCGAAGAAGTTCCACACTGGATCCGTGCCAGTCATACTAAAAGAATGACTGAACCTGATGAAACTGAAGCTGAAGGTTGTACAGCGGAGGGGTCTCAAGATATCGATCCTGAAAGGGATGAAGAGTAACAACCGAGAACCAGTCAAGATGATTGGATTCCAGTAGTTGAGATACCTGCAGAATACGTGAGAACTAGAAGTAAAACCTATCTAGACAGTCAGAGTGATAGTGAGGATGAGATAGTTCTAGAAGAACAGACTCAGATTACAGAAATTCAAGCCAATGGTAATCTTGAGGAGGATCAGATAAGGGAAAATCGATATACTCGGACATTTAAAAAACATGTCACATCTCTAAAGTCTGAGGAGGGACAGAGAGGTAATAGGGCGGAAGCTCGAGCAGAAGAAAATCAAGAGTTCGAAGAGCTTGAGCAGGACCAGATAGGGGTAGAAAAATATGTTCAGGAAGAAAAAGGTGAATCAAATCAAATTCAAATTCAGCAGATACCTGAACAAGGCCAGATTACTAACCAGGCAGAAGAAAATAAAATAAGACCTGGACCTAGTCAGATAGAGAGGAATACAGAAGACAGCATTGAAATAGATGTGCCACAACTGAATGAAAATAAAAGAACATTGGAAGAAGGCCAGAGTACAGTGTCAGCTAAAAGACTCAGAAACGATTGGTCAACAGGCAGTTGTCAGCCTTTTTGGAGTCGAATGGACTCCTTCGACCATCACAAACTGGATTCCGCCCAGGGCAGGGCACAGACACGGCCCTCTTGGCAGTAGTCGAGGAGGCAAGATGCATCCTTGACTCAGGAGGGTCAGTGGCGGTGATCCTCCTGGACCTTAGCGCGGCGTTCGACACTGTGAACCATCAGGTGTTGATCCGACGGCTGGCTGAGGTAGGGGTCTCCGGGGCGGCCCTGCAGTGGCTGAGGTCTTTTCTTTCGAATCGTTCCTACCAGGTGTGGGATGGCCCCGAGAGATCCAAATCCATTCCCCTCCAGTGTGGAGTGCCACAGGGCTCGTCATTGAGCCCTACATTATTTAATGTATATATGGCCCCCCTGGAGGACGTAGTATCCCCATACGACATCAAAATCGTCAGCTACGCTGACGATACGCAGCTAGTGGTTTCCTTATCACATCTGGCCGACAATCCTGACATCTTGAACTCCTGCCTGGCAGATGTTCACACTTGGATGGGAGATTCCTCCCTTAAGTTAAACGGCTCAAAAACGGAAATACTGCTGCTGGGGAGTAAAACTACCCTTCTCCCGCCGCTTAGTTGGCCGGGATGTATGGGCGATCCCCCGGCCCCCAAGGATGCGATCAAAAGCCTTGGAGTCTGGCTGGAACCAGACTTGTCTTTCCGCACCCAAGCCAAGAAAACAGCAGGAGTATGCTATGCCCTGCTCAGGTCGGCTCGGAAAGTCTTCCCCCTACTTCCGGTAACATCGAGGAAGCTGTTGATTCAGGGTCTCATAACATCTAGACTCGATTATTGCAACGCCATCTTTTTAGGCGCCCCTGAATCAACCTTTAAGACTCTTCAACAGGTCCAAAATGCAGCGGCAAGGCTGCTCACGGACATTCCGAGGACACAATCTGCGAAACCAGCATTGAAGGCACTGCATTGGCTCCCCGTGCGGGAGAGAGTGACTTTTAAAGCACTCTGTACCGCTCATAAAATTCTTGCAGGCAAAGGTCCCCTTATTTTAAAAAATCTAGTGACTCCCTACAAAGCTGGCAGAACGCTGCGGTCAGACACGAAACATCTCTTGATGGTGCCCAGAGTCAAAAAGGCCCGCACTGGTGGGAGAAGATTTTCATTTAACACGGCAAAGCTCTGGAACTCGCTTCCCCAAAAACTCCGAGCTGAGCCCTGCACACTGCATTTCCGCAAGGGTCTTAAAACCTTCTTGTTTCCAGCATAACGCCTCGATGCTGTTCCTTTTACCATCCGATGTTGTCTTGAAGCGCCGGGATGCCCTAGGGTAGCTGCGCGCTATATAAGATTTTAAAATAAAATAAATAAATAAAAAGGAGCAAAGTGGCCTAGGTTTGTCAAGAGACTGAGATTCAGTCTAAAAACAATAAATGAAGAACAAGAACAAGTAAATGAAATAACTAGTCAAGCTTAACAGTCTGTAGTACAACCAAGAAGGAGAAGTCCACGACTGAAAAGGTTGAATAATAAATTCAGAGGCCCTGAATGGACTTACATCGTTCTTGAAGATTTCGAAAACTTAGAAATAAACGACGAATGTGATGACAAATTGATTGCTGATCAGACTGACAGAGAAGTGAGACCCACTTGAAAAATTTCACAGGTAAAAAGACTCTGCAAAAGCTACAAAGAGGGGTTAAGTCTCCTTGGTCAGAAATGGCTGATCGTACTGTTAACAGAAGACCGAAAAGAAACTGTTTAAAAACATGCTGTAGAATATGCACATGTAGTATAGCGATGGTATTCATAGTATGGTTAGGATTAACAATAGCTATTCCTTAGATAATGAGTAGAGGCATGAAGAATAACACTAATGAGCTACAAACGATAGATACACATAGAAGAATTGATACACAAGAGAAAGCACTTAGCATTTAACAACAGAAGGTGGATTTAGAAGCATCCTGGAATTAAAAACAGAACTCACTTAAATGTATTTGCAAACCTATTAGTACACTATGTAGAAGCTATGGAAATAGAAGATTGCTATGTTTGCATGAAGTTACCTACTTCGGTAGCCGAAGGTGTTACCTACCACCATTTGCCACTAACATATGCTATTTCATGTAGTATTTTAGCTAGCTTATTCTATAAGAAAGGACCTTTGCAGTATTACTATTCTAATTCAGATGTGATATTTCAGAACTTCCTATACATAGTAACCTGAATCCTGTACATACTAAGAGTGATGTAACACATTATATGGGTGAATACTTTCTAACTATAGGTACAATAGATATGGCTGAGGCACACAAGAATAATTTAACATGCTTATTACGTGAAAAAGCGAAAATATTTTAAAATATGGTTGAGAAAAGGAGAGAGAATTTCCAAATAAAAGCAAATGATAAGAATCATAAAATTCCTAAATGGGCTGAAAACATAGGGTTCACCCCAAATGGCAAGACTCATGCTGCTATGTTGCTGGATTTCCAAAAGAAGGGGAAACTCCGTCTCCATAGAGAAAGAACAAGTGATTATAACAATATATTCATTGGTTCCAGTGAATGTGAACACAATTATAAGGTAATTGGGGTTGGAGTTTCGAAGATAGAACTGAACCTGTGTTTCCCGGAATCTATTTTATATGCGGAAACAAGGCTTATTACAAATTGCCAGATCATTGGTATGGGAGCTGTTATTTTGGAATAGTATTCCCAAAGATATATCAAGTAAACAAAATCACTGTAAACAATGAAGAAATTAATGGATTAATACGTAGTAAAAGAGCTAGTTTTGGAGAAATAGTAGGTGATATATTTAGTGCATTGATACCCACAGTGGGAGTGGCTCTAAATACACAAAAAGTTTGCAAATTATCAACAGTAGTGGATTGGTTATCAACTGACACTGCTGGAGGATTTCTAATGTTCAATAACGAATTGGTTGCGATCAGCTCAATGGTTTTACAAAATCGACTTGCTCTTGATACATTATTAGTAAAAGAGGGCGGAGTCTGTAGAATGTTGAAAGTGCAACATTTTTGCACGTAGATACCTGACAAGAGTGTTGAGATTAAAGGGTATGTAAGAAATATTACACATTTGGAAAAAGAGCTCAAACCACTGGAGGTTGATAGTGCATGGAAGAGACTTACTGATTGTCTCCGCTCTACAGGTAGTTGGCTTTCTAATGTAAGTAGGTAAACGTTTTGTAGGTAGAATACTGATGCCAATGGTGGGAATAGGCCTACTGATTTTAAGGATAATAATTTGTTGCAAATGTCGTAAGCACAATAAGACATATATAGTAAATAAGAGAGGGAAAACAAGAAATATTGCTGAACTTGAATTAGAAGAGTTGAATGGAAATATATACAAGAAAGTGAAAAATGTTCACACAAACAATGAAAAGAAACAAAATAGAAAGTTTGAAGAGATTGAGTTGGGTGAATTGTGAAAAGTTGGCATCTGTTTCATTAATTAGTGATGATCTAAAATGTCATCAAAGAGGGGATTGATGGAGATAGGATTTGCACGTAATGTGACTTTCTTGTAATCAGTCCTCTCGACATAACGTTAATATACTAATCAACATGTTTGTTTTATTAATATTGCATTACACGACATCTGTGGGAAGCTTGCATATGTGCTTTTACTAATGTTAATCCGTTGAAATAAAATGGCTGCTGCTACGCGGGATTTCTTACTGCGCATGCGTCTGTCACACTCACGTGACATGACGTATCTATCGCTTGGAGGGAAACTTTTGCTTGTGCGCTTTAAAACTAAGATGGCTGCTCTGTGTTACAGCATGCATGAAGCTTGCACTGCTGCTTTTGCTAAGCTGTTCGTTCTGCTAAACTCTAACGCAATAGTTAAATATAAAGTAATAGGAATAGAGTAGAGATAAGTGGTATACAGTGCATTAATTTATTCTGTGTTCTAAAACTGTTTTTTTTCTATTCTTTCATGTAACCCCGCTTCTGAGCCTGAAATGTACCCGATACTCCATTTTGAAACCCACTGTACTCCATATTGAAACCTTTAAGCCTGCGCACCAGAGTCTGAAAACCAACAAATCATGGAATTGAATGAGTGCCAGGGACAGTCTTGACCAAGATGCGCCTGGGAACTTCACCTTCTGAACTTTACAGAGGAAACAGAAATGTTAAATGGACTACTTTGTAACCGACATTGATACATTTACTGCTGGGTGGAATAAAACATATGTGGGAAACTAAATTGATGGGCGGAAACGTTAATTTTAATATCATCAAGAAAAGTTTCATTTTGGTATGGTGTGATGACATATCCTCATTCTTTGTCCAATCAAAATTGGGGATCCTTACACTTGTAACATTGGAAAATAGTATAACTAAGGTAGGCTTAGCTAGTTAATTTGTTCGACTTGTCCGAATAGCTGACCTGTCACTGACCCAACGCACTCGATAGGTATTCAGGAGCAGAGGTGCTGGCGGAGCACTGTGTCAGAAGGTCCGAAACCCATATCGGGGTTTGAAAGCTGAAGTGCTGGCGAAGCACTTTGTCGGAGAAATCGATAATTCTTACTGGGTTCTGGCTGTTAGCTGCAGAGAGGGAGTAGGGTAGGCGTTGCAATGTTAACTGCGTGTGCCGGTCTTAGCCTGTGGTGTTCCTGTCCTGATCCAATCTGGTTTTACCCGTCCTGATTCTGATCCGCACCTGCCTGCTTTATGGTGCTTGCACTTTGTGGGTTCTGTCCTTTAAACTGACCGTGGCCAGGGTTAGTTCTTCACACCATTCTAGGTAAATATACTATGTGGGTATGTCATTGTTCTGATTCCTTTTCTCTTCCCACCCTAATGTTAAATGATGAAAGCTTTACATATTGTCATATATTATTGTTCTGAATTCCTTCTCTCTCCCCACCCTTTTGTCAAATGCGTAAAGACTGCTTTATAAGAACTCTTCACATTTTCATTCTGATCATTATTTTCCTAATTGAGAATTTTCTATCATTCAGTGCTTGGATTATGACAATTTAAAGAATTTTAGATAAAGAGTTTAAAACTTTCCCGAGTCTGTGGGTATTATATGAGTGCAAATGTTATTTTTGTCTACCTATTATTCTAACACCTTGATCCCTTAGGACTTTAGGTACCGGTGACGTGGATTGGTAAGTCAAGGTATAGAGGTCAAAAGTCCTAAATGAATGAAATACACTGATAGTAGAGCAAAGGTTACCTGCTTAATTTGTGTTTAATTGATTATGGGCCCAGATGAGTTTGGTAAGAGACTAGACGGGTGACCTGCGCGCTCTATCATCTGCATTGTAGGCGTGATTGTTTTTGAGCTGGAAGGTAGAGCTTCCTACACAAAAACAATCAAGAGAGGTGTTTTCCTATTTCTATGTGTGCTGCACAATGTAGCTCACATAGAAAGAGGGAACAACATGGAGAAAAAATGATATTTCTCCTAGTTGCACCTCCCTAACCCCACCCCTAGGGTGGGGTAAGAATGTGACGCATTCCCAGGTTTACAATTTCTAGTAAATCTGGGAATGAATCAGATTCCTCAGGTGTTGCGTGAGAACACCCACAGCAACACCCACGGAATGCCCCTTTAACTCAGAATTCTTTGTGAAAGGGGCACATATTTACAAGGCCCTGCAAAGCCACTTATAAATATGCTAGGGCCTTGTAAATATGGTGCGGCACATTACGTCACCAGAGACTCAAAAAAGTGATGCTCCTGCGGTGCAAAAGTCCTGCTAGGGGCCTCATAAATTAGGCCCTGGATTTACAGACAGCAGTGTGGGATGGAAATTAGATTACTGCTACACTGCTGAAGTTAGCCAATAATCATGCAGCGTGAAACAATTCAACGTAGTGTCTAGCATATACCATAATGGGCTGATTCCACAGAATTCCCAATGTTCCACTCAATGAGCCTCATATTTTCTATTGGCTATAAATTTAGTAAAGATTTAGTAATTTTCCAAAGTTTTTTTTTTTTCAAATACTTTGATCTGATTCATGACTGTGCTCTTACTGTGAAGCAACTGAAGGGGGTCACACTGAGTCCATCTGAAATGAGTTGTCCAACTCATTATCCAAATTCGAGCTCTTGCTTTCCGGGAGCCTCACAAGCGAATCAGCATCAACATGTGCTCTAAGATATGACCTCTCTCCTGTGATGAGATCCTCAGGTCAACAGGATGACCGCGGGGCCCGATACTGGATCATAGTACCCACAGCAGACTTCCTCTCATCAGGGAAATCACAATACGAAGCAAGCATTCCATAGCTGGCCTCTCTTTTATTTAAGATGTCTGCCGCTTAGGCATGCTAGTATTTGTAGTTTTTTAAAAACTCTCCACAAAAGATACCACAAGATCTGTGAGGTGTAAACAATGAAGAAATTAATGGATTAATACGTAGTAAAAGAGCTAGTTTTGGAGAAATAGTAGGTGATATATTTAGTGCATTGATACCCACAGTGGGAGTGGCTCTGAATACACAAAAAATTTGCAAATTATCAACAGTAGTGGATCGGTTATCAACTGACACTGCTGGAGGATTTCTAATGTTCAATAACGAATTGGTTGCGATCTGCTCAATGGTTTTACAAAATCGACTTGCTCTTGATACATTATTAGTAAAAGAGGGCGGAGTCTGTAGAATGTTGTAAGCGCAACATTTGTACACGTACATACCTGACTAGAGTGTTGAGATTAAAGGGTATGTAAGAAATATTACACATTTGGAAAAAGAGATCAAACCACTGGAGGTTGATAGTGCATGGAAGAGACTTACTGATTGTCTCCGCTCTACAGGTAGTTGGCTTTCTAATGTAAGTAGGTAAAAGTTTTGTAGGTAGAATACTGATGCCAATGGTGGGAATAGGCCTACTGATTTTAAGGATAATAATTTGTTGCAAATGTCGTAAGCACAATAAGACATATATAGTAAATAAGAGAGGGAAAACAAGAAATATTGCTGAACTTGAATTAGAAGAGTTGAATGGAAATATATACAAGAAAGTGAAAAACTTTCACACAAACAATGAAAAGAAACAAAATAGAAAGTTTGAAGAGATTGAGTTGGGTGAATTGTGAAAAGTTGGCATCTGTTTCATTAATTAGTGATGATCTAAAATGTCATCAAAGAGGGGATTGATGGAGATAGGATTTGCACGTAATGTGACTTGCTTGTAATCAGTCCTCTCGACATAACGTTAATATATTAATCAACATGTTTGTTTTATTAATATCGCATTACACGACATCTGAGGGAAGCTTGCATATGTGCTTTTACTAATGTTAATCCGTTGAAATAAAATGGCTGTTGCTACGCGGGATTTCTTACTGCGCATGCGTCTGTCACACTCACGTGACATGACGTATCTTTCGCTTGGAGGGAAACTTTTGCTTGTGCGCTTTAAAACTAAGATGGCTGCCCTGTGTTACAGCATGCATGAAGCTTGCACTGCTGCTTTTGCTAAGCTGTTCGTTCTGCTAAACTCTAACGCAATAGTTAAATATAAATTAATAGATAAAGTAATAGGAATAGAGTAAAGATAAGTAGTATACAGTGCAATAATTTATTCTGTGTTCTAAAACTGTTTTTTTTCTATTCTTTCATGTAATCCCGCTTCTGAGCCTGAAATGTACCCGATACTCCATTTTGAAACCCACTGTACTCCATATTGAAACCTTTGAGCCTGCGCACCAGAGTGTGAAAACCAACAAATCATGGCATTGAATGAGTGCCAGGGACAGTCTTGACCAAGATGCGCCTGGGAACTTCACCTTCTGAACTTTACAGAGAAAACAGGAATGTTAAATGGACTACTTTGTAACCGACATTGATACATTCACTGCTGGGTGGAATAAAACATACGTGGGAAACTAAATTGATGGGCAGAAACGTTAATTTTAATATCTTCAAGAAAAGTTTCATTTTGGTATGGTGTGATGACATATCCTCATTCTTTGTCCAATCAAAATTGGGGATACTTACACTTGTAACATTGGAAAATAGTATAACTAAGGTAGGTTTAGCTAGTTAATTTGTCCGACTTGTCCGAATAGCTGACCTGTCACTGACCCAACGCACTCGATAGGTATTTGGGAGCAGAGGTGCTGGCGGAGCACTGTGTCAGAAGGTCCGAAACCCATATCGGGGTTTGAAAGCTGAAGTGCTGGCGAAGCACTTTGTCGGAGAAATCGATAATTCTTACTGGGTTCTGGCTGTTAGCTGCAGAGAGGGAGTAGGGTAGGCGTTGCAACGTTAACTGCGTGTGCCGAACTTAGCCTGTGGTGGTCCTGTCCTGATCCAATCTGGTTTTACCCGTCCTGATTCTGATCTGCACCTGCCTGCCTTTATGGTGCCTGCACTTTGGGGGTTCTGTCCTTTAAACTGACCCGTAGCCAGGGTTAGTTCTTCACACCATTCTAGGTAAATATACTATGTGGGTATGTCATTGTTCTGATTCCTTTTCTCTTCCCACCCTAATGTTAAATGATGAAAGTTTTACATATTGTCATATATTATTGTTCTGAATTCCTTCTCTCACCCCACCCTTTTGTCAAATGCGTAAAAACTGCTTTATAAGAACTCTGCACATTTTCATTCTGATCATTATTTTCCTAATTGAGAATTTTCTATCATTCAGTGCTTGGATTATGACAATTTAAAGAATTTTAGATAAAGAGTTTAAAACTTTCCCGAGTCTGTGGGTATTATATGAGTGCAAATGTTATTTTTGTCTACCTATTATTCTAACACCTTGATCCCTTAGGACTTTAGGTACCGGTGACGTGGATTGGTAAGTCAAGGTATAGAGGTCAAATGTCCTAAATGAATGAAATACACTGATAGTAGAGCGAAGGTTACCTGCTTAATTTGTGTTTTATTGATTATGGGCCCAGATGAGTTTGGTAAGAGACTAGACGGGTGACCTGCGCGCTCTATCATCTGCATTGTAGGCGTGATTGTTTTTGAGCTGGAAGGTAGAGCTTCCTACACAAAAACAATCAAGAGAGGTGTTTTCCTATTTCTATGTGTGCTGCACAATGTAGCTCACATTGAAAGAGGGAACAACAAGGAGAAAAAAAGATATTTCTCCTAGTTGCACCTCCCTAACCCCACCCCTGGGGTGGGGTAAGAATGTGACGCATTCCCAGGTTTACAATTTCTAGTAAATCTGGGAATGAATCAGATTCCTCAGGTGTTGCGTGAGAACACCCACAGCAACACCCACGGAATGCCCCTTTAACTCAGAGTTCTTTGTGAAAGGGGCACATATTTACAAGGCCCTGCAAAGCCACTTATAAATATGCTAGGGCCTTGTAAATATGGTGCGGCACATTACGTCACCAGAGACTCAAAAAAGTGATGCTCCTGCGGTGCAAAAGTCCTGCTAGGGGCCTCATAAATTAGGCCCTGGATTTACAGACAGCAGTGTGGGATGGAAATTAGATTACTGCTACACTGCTGAAGTTAGCCAATAATCATGCAGCGTGAAACAATTCAACGTAGTGTCTTGCATATACCATAATGGGCTGATTCCACAAAAGTCCCAATGTTCCACTCTATGAGCCTCATATTTTCTATTGGCTATAAATTTAGTAAAGATTTATAATTTTCCAAAGTTTTTTTTTACAAATACTTTGATCTGATTCATGACTGTGCTCTTACTGTGAAGCAACTGAAGGGGGTCACACTGAGTCCATCTGAAATGAGTTGTCCAACTCATTATCCAAATTCGAGCTCTTGCTTTCCGGGAGCCTCACAAGCGAATCAGCATCAACAGGTGCTCTAAGATATGACCTCTCTCCTGTGATGAGATCCTCAGGTCAACAGGATGACCGCGGGGCCCGATACTGGATCATAGTACCCACAGCAGACTTCCTCTCATCAGGGAAATCACAATACGAAGCAAGCATTCCATAGCTGGCCTCTCTTTTATTTAAGATGTCTGCCGCTTAGGCATGCTAGTATTTGTAGTTTTTTAAAAACTCTCCACAAAAGATACCACAAGATCTGTGAGGTGTAAACAATGAAGAAATTAATGGATTAATACGTAGTAAAAGAGCTAGTTTTGGAGAAATAGTAGGTGATATATTTAGTGCATTGATACCCACAGTGGGAGTGGCTCTGAATACACAAAAAATTTGCAAATTATCAACAGTAGTGGATCGGTTATCAACTGACACTGCTGGAGGATTTCTAATGTTCAATAACGAATTGGTTGCGATCTGCTCAATGGTTTTACAAAATCGACTTGCTCTTGATACATTATTAGTAAAAGAGGGCGGAGTCTGTAGAATGTTGTAAGCGCAACATTTGTACACGTACACACCTGACAAGAGTGTTGAGATTAAAGGGTATGTAAGAAATATTACACATTTCGAAAAAGAGCTCAAACCACTGGAGGTTGATAGTGCATGGAAGAGACTTACTGATTGTCTCCGCTCTACAGGTAGTTGGCTTTCTAATGTAAGTAAGTAAAAGTTTTGTAGGTAGAATACTGATGCCAATGGTGGGAATAGGCCTACTGATTTTAAGGATAATAATTTGTTGCAAATGTCGTAAGCACAATAAGACATATATAGTAAATAAGAGAGGGAAAACAAGAAATATTACTGAACTTGAATTAGAAGAGTTGAATGGAAATATATACAAGAAAGTGAAAAACTTTCACACAAACAATGAAAAGAAACAAAATAGAAAGTTTGAAGAGATTGAGTTGGGTGAATTGTGAAAAGTTGGCATCTGTTTTATTAATTAGTGATGATCTAAAATGTCATCAAAGAGGGGATTGATGGAGATAGGATTTGCACGTAATGTGACTTGCTTGTAATCAGTCCTCTCGACATAACGTTAATATACTAATCAACATGTTTGTTTTATTAATATCGCATTACACGACATCTGAGGGAAGCTTGCATATGTGCTTTTACTAATGTTAATCCGTTGAAATAAAATGGCTGTTGCTACGCGGGATTTCTTACTGCGCATGCGTCTGTCACACTCACGTGACATGACGTATCTTTCGCTTGGAGGGAAACTTTTGCTTGTGCGCTTTAAAACTAAGATGGCTGCTCTGTGTTACAGCATGCATGAAGCTTGCACTGCTGCTTTTGCTAAGCTGTTCGTTCTGCTAAACTCTAACGCAATAGTTAAATATAAAGTAATAGATAAAGTAATAGGAATAGAGTAAAGATAAGTAGTATACAGTGCAATAATTTATTCTGTGTTCTAAAACTGTTTTTTTTCTATTCTTTCATGTAATCCCGCTTCTGAGCCTGAAATGTACCCGATACTCCATTTTGAAACCCACTGTACTCCATATTGAAACCTTTGAGCCTGCGCACCAGAGTCTGAAAACCAACAAATCATGGCATTGAATGAGTGCCAGGGACAGTCTTGACCAAGATGCGCCTGGGAACTTCACCTTCTGAACTTTACAGAGAAAACAGGAATGTTAAATGGACTACTTTGTAACCGACATTGATACATTCACTGCTGGGTGGAATAAAACATACGTGGGAAACTAAATTGATGGGCAGAAACGTTAATTTTAATATCATCAAGAAAAGTTTCATTTTGGTATGGTGTGATGACATATCCTCATTCTTTGTCCAATCAAAATTGGGGATACTTACACTTGTAACATTGGAAAATAGTATAACTAAGGTAGGCTTAGCTAGTTAATTTGTCCGACTTGTCCGAATAGCTGACCTGTCACTGACCCAACGCACTCGATAGGTATTTGGGAGCAGAGGTGCTGGCGGAGCACTGTGTCAGAAGGTCCGAAACCCATATCGGGGTTTGAAAGCTGAAGTGCTGGCGAAGCACTTTGTCAGAGAAATCGATAATTCTTACTGGGTTCTGGCTGTTAGCTGCAGAGAGGGAGTAGGGTAGGCGTTGCAACGTTAACTGCGTGTGCCGAACTTAGCCTGTGGTGGTCCTGTCCTGATCCAATCTGGTTTTACCCGTCCTGATTCTGATCTGCACCTGCCTGCCTTTATGGTGCCTGCACTTTGGGGGTTCTGTCCTTTAAACTGACCCGTAGCCAGGGTTAGTTCTTCACACCATTCTAGGTAAATATACTATGTGGGTATGTCATTGTTCTGATTCCTTTTCTCTTCCCACCCTAATGTTAAATGATGAAAGTTTTACATATTGTCATATATTATTGTTCTGAATTCCTTCTCTCACCCCACCCTTTTGTCAAATGCGTAAAAACTGCTTTATAAGAACTCTGCACATTTTCATTCTGATCATTATTTTCCTAATTGAGAATTTTCTATCATTCAGTGCTTGGATTATGACAATTTAAAGAATTTTAGATAAAGAGTTTAAAACTTTCCCGAGTCTGTGGGTATTATATGAGTGCAAATGTTATTTTTGTCTACCTATTATTCTAACACCTTGATCCCTTAGGACTTTAGGTACCGGTGACGTGGATTGGTAAGTCAAGGTATAGAGGTCAAATGTCCTAAATGAATGAAATACACTGATAGTAGAGCGAAGGTTACCTGCTTAATTTGTGTTTTATTGATTATGGGCCCAGATGAGTTTGGTAAGAGACTAGACGGGTGACCTGCGCGCTCTATCATCTGCATTGTAGGCGTGATTGTTTTTGAGCTGGAAGGTAGAGCTTCCTACACAAAAACAATCAAGAGAGGTGTTTTCCTATTTCTATGTGTGCTGCACAATGTAGCTCACATTGAAAGAGGGAACAACAAGGAGAAAAAACGATATTTCTCCTAGTTGCACCTCCCTAACCCCACCCCTGGGGTGGGGTAAGAATGTGACGCATTCCCAGGTTTACAATTTCTAGTAAATCTGGGAATGAATCAGATTCCTCAGGTGTTGCGTGAGAACACCCACAGCAACACCCACGGAATGCCCCTTTAACTCAGAGTTCTTTGTGAAAGGGGCAAATATTTACAAGGCCCTGCAAAGCCCCTTATAAATATGCTAGGGCCTTGTAAATATGGTGCGGCACATTACGTCACCAGAGACTCAAAAAAGTGATGCTCCTGCGGTGCAAAAGTCCTGCTAGGGGCCTCATAAATTAGGCCCTGGATTTACAGACAGCAGTGTGGGATGGAAATTAGATTACTGCTACACTGCTGAAGTTAGCCAATAATCATGCAGCGTGAAACAATTCAACCTAGTGTCTTGCATATACCATAATGGGCTGATTCCACAAAATTCCCAATGTTCCACTCTATGAGCCTCATATTTTCTATTGGCTATAAATTTAGTAAAGATTTAGTAATTTTCCAAAGTTTTTTTTTACAAATACTTTGATCTGATTCATGACTGTGCTCTTACTGTGAAGCAACTGAAGGGGGTCACACTGAGTCCATCTGAAATGAGTTGTCCAACTCATTATCCAAATTCGAGCTCTTGCTTTCCGGGAGCCTCACAAGCGAATCAGCATCAACAGGTGCTCTAAGATATGACCTCTCTCCTGTGATGAGATCCTCAGGTCAACAGGATGACCGCGGGGCCCGATACTGGATCATAGTACCCACAGCAGACTTCCTCTCATCAGGGAAATCACAATACGAAGCAAGCATTCCATAGCTGGCCTCTCTTTTATTTAAGATGTCTGCCGCTTAGGCATGCTAGTATTTGTAGTTTTTTTGAAACTCTCCACAAAAGATACCACAAGATCTGTGAGGTGTGGCATGATTTTTAACCCAGAGTGTTCATGCTGTCTCTTGTGCATTATATCCATGATGGTCCTATACGTACTTACAAGAAGTCAACATAAATACCCTAGAAAACTGTTTTAAGACCTAGTGTAATAGCTTAATTTCAATACAGTGTAAATGTTCATGTCAATAAGATGCACATTTTCAAAAGTAAAGAGCAAATGAAATGTCCTACTGCTGAATCATTACAGTACTTCCCTCCTTAAGGATGTTTCAATAATCCTGGTTTAGTCGGATCGGAGGTATGAAATTGCACAATGAGAGCAGGAGTAAAGATATTGTGCACAGGTTCCCATGAATCGTTTTCCACGCCAAATAACTTTTCAGGATAAGAGGCACCATAATTTGCTATTATGGACTATAGGGCCAGATGTAGGTCGCCAATTACCGGTCGGTAATGGCCGATTTCGGTCGTTACCGACCGGTAATTGGATTTTGACATGTAGGGGCCATTATTTTACTGATTCGGTAAATTTACCGATTCTGTAAAATACCGAATCGGTAATTTTACCGATTTGGTAATTCCAGATGTAGGTAGCACTGTTGACAGTGCTACAGGCCTTCAGAATTCGGTATTTTACCACCCAATCCAATTGGGTGGTAAAATACCGAATTCAGGTGTACATGCACATCTGTGCATGTACACCTGTGCCATGTGACACACAGACATGCCCTTAGGGCATGTATGTGTGCCACATGGCACACAAGCCAGTACTTGGGGTGCTAGAGGGTGTCAAAGTGACACCCCCTGCACCCTTGCAGGATTCGGTATTTACTGATTCGGTAAATACTAAATTGGTATTGCCCATTGATTCCTATGGGCTTCAAGGCCCATAGGAATCAATGGACAATACCGATTCGGTATTTACCGAATGGGTAAATACCGAATGTTACAGATTCGGTAATTGTGTTTAAAAAATTACCTACATCTGCCTCCTTCTAATTTACCGATTCATAAATACCGAATCGGTAAAATTCGGTATTTATGAATTGGTAAATTAGATTTACCTACATCTAGCCCTTAGATTCTAGGATTTTCCAGACCTCATACTCCGGAGGCATTCTTTGTATCAAGGGGGGTTCAGGGGGCAGGGGCTGAGGATATTTCTTTTCAGCTTGAGTTTTATATTTCTGCTTTGCTTTGCATCTAGGCAAAGTTACACTTGAGTCCATATGTGTTGAAAAACTTGAACATGGTGGGTAATATAACCTTATAGCCCACCGTAGCGGGCTATACCAGCTATTAAAGGCCAGATCCTGCATTAAAGGCCCGAGCCGAAGGTGAGGGACTTTTCCAAGGGACCAGGACTTTAATAGCCGGTAAAGCCCTGCTACAAAGGGCTATAAGGCTTTTAGAACATTCTGCCACTAGAGGGCAGAATGTTCTAACAAATAAAACAAAGGCCTCTCGAAGCTCGAGAGAATTTAAATCCCCTCGAACTCCGAGAGGCCTTTGTAAAACATTGGAATGCTGCTCTGCATGCCTTTACCGGCCCGTAGAAGCATGGAGCACTCCATTGTCTACAATGGAGCTCCCAACATTCCAATGTTCTAACAATTGATACAACCGATGTTTAAAAAGGCATTGCAATCTTTAACATTTTTGGGGCAGTGGATAAGACGTATTTTGGGAGCTCCTATTAGGAACAACTTTGCATTTTCTACTATTTCAATACAGCATGATGTTAAACAAACTTTCAGAAATTAAGTTAATCAAAAATTGTTGAAATATGCCTTTTCAGGGTCCCCAAAGTCATTAAGGTGACATGGGCAATGAGCGCTAGGTAGGAATCGGCTGAGGGAAAAAAGTCGACATACAAAAATAGACAGAGGTGAGAAAAAGAAAAAAGTTAATTTAGTAGGGGCCCTTTGGAAGTTGGAGGCCCTGTGTAATTGCCCACTTTAGCAGATAACTTAAAATGCATCTGTCCAAAGGTAGTGCAAATAGTAGGAAAGAAGGGTATTTATAGTATAAGCAAAAGCACGGAGAATACCCTTTGGAAGTATGTTTGGTGTTATTGTAGGCAGTTTAGGCCAACCAAAGTATATCCACCCAAGACCCAGGGTAGTCAGTCCTCTACAAATGTAAACATTGTTTCAAACTTTGGTTTACCCATTGAGTTTGCCATATGTTTGTCTTTGAAAACTGGTTGACAGCTTGGAATTGGCATAGAGATTTGTGCACCATGCTAGCCAGAACTTGAATTACACTCAGAAATCATAGTTTTGGGTAAACTCTGTATTCTCACTACAGGATGTAGTAACAGTTCAACTAATTCAGAAGCTATTGGTATACCATGACAAGGTATGAAGTGTGCCATTTCTGTAAGATTATCTACTACAAATAGGATGGTATTTTTTTTTGTCTTTGGTTAAGGCAGGGATAAAATCAAAAGAGTTTTTTTCCCATGAGTGACCTGGTGTTGGTAAAGGCTGAAGTAGTACTTGGTGCTTTGCATGGTCCATTGTGGTACGGGCTCAAACTGTACATTTTTGGACAAGACATATGACATATTTTAGCAGGTTAACCACCAAAATCCCCTTTGTATGATATCCAAGGTTTTGGGGATTTCAGAGTGTACATCTATGGGCACTTCATGCATTTGTATTTGTATTTGTATTTAATTTATTTATAAAGCGCTAACAATCATCCTAGGTAGGATATCACGGCGCTGAGGTTTGGTGCTGAGGGGTACGGTGACCGCATTGATTACTGATTATTCTGGTTTAGGGAAGAGTAGTGTCTTTAATTGTTTCCTAAATGATAAGAGACATTCTGTCAGTCTGAGATTGGGAGGTAGATCATTCCACTTGGTTGCAGCTAGATGAGAGAAAGCCCGCTCTCCCATCCTGACAGTCTTCACGTGGGTAGTGTTTGCTCTTCCTGAAGTTCTGGATCGAAGGTTCCTCGATGGTCTATGGAATTTGACTTTATTGTGTAGAATGGTAGGGCCTGTATTGTAAAGTACCTTGTGTGTGATACACAGTAATTTGAAGTTGGCTTGAATTTGAAGTAATTTGAAGATGCCACCAGAGAAATATAAACAATTGAAGTTCTTGAGTTGGTAGGAATAGTCTTTTTTGGTTAAAGGATAAGGAGATGCCTAATTTTGCATGATCACGCACAAAGTTGTGGGCTGATGCTGCTGCTTTTTTTTACTGTCAAAGTGCTCCGAGACCTGTTAACCAGATCTCAGTGTCAGTACTCTGATGCTTAAAAGTATTTGTTTGAACAACTTGTACCCAATTGGCTTAAGTGAACTGACTTATAAAGTCCCTAGTATGTTATACCATGGGTACCCAGGGTCTGTAGGTTAAAGTCTCCCTCATGGAACGCAGAACATACTGTGCCACCGTTATATCTCTCCGCCTGCCACTACAGATTGGCAAAAAAGTATAAAACTGTTAATTCAACTTTACCATTTAGCACAAAGTACAGACCTCCCTTGTTACTATACATGTCAACCCTAAAGCAGGCCTATTGAGCCCTAAGGCAGACTGTTCTATATTAAAAAGCAATAAATACATAACATAGGCAACCATATAACCCCTTGTGAGCTAGGTTTTAGGGCTTAGAAAGATAAAAGGCTGACAAGGAATTTCTTTGAAATGTTCAAAGGCAAACAATAAAAATCCTTACCTGATTCAGTGCTAAAAGTTGCTGGGAGAGCCTTTATGGATGTACTATCCCAGTGGGCAAATAATAATAAGATCTTATTGTTTAGTTTTAGACTTTGAGTTGCACCATTGTTCAGTGTCTAAATCTGCATTTTCTATTTAACAAATTTACTGTGGCCAAACAAGCAGCTGTTCATTTGGCTATTATGGATCTGATGTCTGCCTTTGATTGTGTAAACAGAACTAAAGTAAGGGCTTTAATGTTATCTCTTGGTGTTGATCTTGACATTGTTCATCTTTATTAATAAACTTCATTTAAAACTTTCTAACAATGTTAGATCTGGGGCCAGGGACAAATACACTGAGCCATTTAAGCTTGGCTGATTAGTTTGGCAAGTCTATATACTTGCCATATTTGTATTTATGTTTTATATTAATAATTCAGAAAGTACAGTGGTGGGCCAAGGATAGGATATTTTAGAATTTGGCTTCCAGGTCATTCCTCTTTTATTGGTTGATGATATACTGCTATCGCACATACCGCAAAGGGTCCGAAGAAGTTGGTTAACTCTGTGGTTTTGTTATAGATCAGCTCAATTTAAGTACCAACCTCACAAAATCTTTTTCAATGGTTATTGGTCCTAAATAGTTTCAGCCACGGTCCTTAATAATCCAGAACAGCATCAAAAAAATGGTTTAAAATGGTCTTATCTTGTTATCTGTTTTTATAGTTCCCTTAACTTGTACATTTATCTGACTTGCAGGAGGCACCTATAAATCTATAGAGCTGCTATTTTTTAAATTTGTTTCCAAGCTGGGTTGCAAACCAATCGCATCAATGTTATACATATAAAACAGCAAATGTGTTTCTACCATTTGGTATTGGGTAGGAGTTTCGGGCTATGCCAATACTGCCAACATAAAGACCGAGGATAGTAGATTTGCAGATGGTTGCTAAAGTTACCACTATGTAGCTCAGTTCACATCTCTCATGCAGAGTTTGGTCAACACTTCTTAGACAGCATCATCAAACTCTGCCTCATTTTCCAGTGAGTTCAAATAAGGCAAATTGGAAACATCTTTTTATTAGGGCCATCATTACTGACTGTATGGCCCTTGAAGGTGTCCACAGGATATTATAGGTGGAGTACAACAAAACCAAGAGTTACAAACTTGCAAGACTGGAAATATTTTCCTACCCTATTACTAAAACAAAATAAGACTTGCATTAGGTTAAGGCTGCATTCCTGTATCACAGAAGTGGCATGAGAAATGAAGAAGAATTGCTGAAACTGACTGTAAGATTGCATATTCTTGTTAAAACTGTTCTGTATATTGAGCCATATTTTAATTTTTTACATTATGCTCATCACAAATGTGGTTAAGTGGAATATTAGTTAGGCTGGACCAAAAGTAATATTGGCCCTATTCTTGCTAGGTACAGCAAAGGTTTCAGTAATTTAAAGCTGATCTCATCCCCCATTAGCTACGAGACAAAGCAAGCATGTTTAACTTAAGAAAATGTGTAAAGCATGCAGAAGTGCTAGAACAGTTCACAATTCAAAATTACAACACAATAAAAATCCCTCTCCAATGTAGAAAAATAGGGAATATTATAATTAACAAAATAACACCAAAATGACAAAAATCCAACATGAACGTCACTTCACCAAAAGGCCCCCGCCCACAAAAAAACAAATAATGGATTTAACCCAGATCTGTGACAGGGGGTGAATGTTTGATTTGTTCAGCATTCTGTCCATCATCTGTCTTAGAAGCAGAATTGGCATCACATATCCTTTGACCTTCAATTGCACTCACCCACAAGCTTACACATAACATACACATTCACAAACACACTCTCTCTCATGTGAACACACACACTCACCCTCTAGAATGCACACAGCATACATTTAAAAGCATTTAGTTTCTTACTTCAGCTGACAGGGAAGGCCAAATTCCAGCAAATTTTAATCCATTTTTTACTACACTAATAGTGAATAAGGAAATATTATTCACTAATAGTGTAATAATAAAATTGAGGGTGGAACCCCAACCAACGTCCATAAGGATGAGCTCCCTGCCACTGATTTTGCCACCTCTGAAGCCAGAGTTGCAGAGACAGTGCCAGAGGTTGCAAGGGGCAAGCCAGGGGTCACAGCTGTGACCTCTGGTGACCCCCTAAATGACATCCTTAAAATCCAATAATGAGATTTGGAAAATTAATTTGTAATGTTTTTAACACAATAGCATCAAAAAGCATAAAGCGACAACCGTATGCAACTGATCATGCCACACTGGAACAAAGGTAAGCTTTAAGGCCGACTGCGATGGAGCATAGGCCTGAGGTAAGGACTCAGTTGACCTCAGTCAAAGAGTTACTCTAAAACTTCAAAGTTTTTCTGGGGAATAGTGGTCATCGCCTAGTCATTGGCATGGTAAGCCATAAGCTGCATGACTATGGGCTAACAAAGGATGATGTATAGGTAATGGCATTGATGAAGTTGTAGGAAAAGTACAGAACTCATACCCAGGTAGGCATCAATATCCATCGAATACTGCATGGTGTCTGGGCCAGTGAAGATTTCTTCCTTTAAATTCAGTTCTCTGTGGCTCCCTGCCCCGGCCCTCGCTTAAAGCACTTTAACACAGCTACTTCAGGCCTCTCTACCACAGCACTGCCCCTCACCTGCTCGCGGCTGCGGACTGCACCGCCGACACGGCTTTGGAGCCTGCCTGACCAAGAGGGGATCGACGGCGAAGCAGATCCGAGATCGCAGCGGAGGGAAATGGCGGACGCTGCAATGTACCCGCCGGCGCTGCACTAACAAGATGCCGCAACCCACGCAGGGAGGGTGCCGGTCGGCTCACTGCCGGTTATCCCCGAGGGCCCTGCAACCTGAAAATTCCGACCAAGGGACCGCATCCGGGACCCAGACCTCTGCCTCCCCCTACAGCGGCCCGGACGAGAGGAAGAGAGATGCCCGCGGAGCCGTGAAACTCGAGGCCCCGGCTCCTGGGCCTACCACAACACGGGCCACGCGGACCCTGGTGGACAGAGCCCGGGCCTGTGTGGCAATCGGCACAACCTGCGGAGGACAGAGGTGTATGTAGCAGCCCGGATCCCGTCCGGGATGGACCAAGTGCCAGAGCAGCCTTGTTGGCGCCATTTGCAGTGACGAGGCGGGAACCAGTAGGAGAGGTGGCTGGACGGGAAACGGGGATCCCCACCACGAGGCCTGGAGCTGCCGCATTCATAAAATTGGAGGTGGGGAGCAATCTTGGAGGTGACAGGCGGGAGATTCGGGGGGCACAATCGAGCCCCCAGTGGTCGACACAGTTGTTTCATGGCAACCTAGGCTGCCGGTCACGAGAGGGATTGGCGGCGACATCCCACGAGCGAATCCTTAGCACCAGCTTGGCGACCGCCGCCGTAGACTGAGCACCGACGGACCTTCTGCGGCCGCCACGCCCCGAAGAGCAGCCCACCGACCCAAGAGAGCGGAGACCTGAGCTACCAGCAATATCCGCCGATCACCCCGAGGCCCGGAGATCGTAGCGCCGCCACAGGCCTTCTGCCTCCAACCTACCTGGGCAGTGAGGAGATCAGACCGGAGGGATCGGCCTACCATTCCCTAGGGCAGTGAACCGAGACGCGGGGGCGGCAGTGTCCCGGGGTCCGAGATGGGGTCTACGCCACGCAGCTGCCACCGACGAGACCACCGGGGGTTCCAGAGTAACCCGGGAAGCGGAGAACCCTCAGCCAGAGGCCGTGCCTGACCATGTCTTCGTCCAACCGCCATGCTGGACGCACGATCACCGACATGCTGGGGAAGGGTGCCCCCAAAGGGGATAAGAGCCCCGACAAACCGACACAGATGGCTCAACCTAAAGATGGTGCCCGAGCGGGCGGAGAAGCGCCAGCCACAAAGTCCTTTATGGAAGCGCTATTCACCTCCCTCAAGGAAGATATTCAGACTCTGAAGCAGAAGATGGCTGGGGGATACAAAGAACTGAGAAGAGATATGGATGAACTTGGAGAAAGAGTAGCAGAAGTGGAGACAGCGGACATTGCCAGAGGCGAGGAAGTGCATGTCCTGCAACAAGAAATAATTAGACTCCAGGAGCAACAAATGGACCTGCAGGCACACAGAGGACCGGAAGAACCGCTCCAGACGCAATAACATAAGCGTCCGGAACGTGCCCTCAAAGACCGAAGCGGTGGACATGACGGCCTATCTACAGGGCCTGTTCAGAGACATATTGGGGGAGTCGGACGACTTTGAGATCAGGATCGACAGGGCACACAGGGTGGGCCTTCCACGACGAGCAACCAACCCCCCGCCTGATATCCTCGCCTACCTTCCGGACTTCCCACTCAAGGAACGCATCTTGAAGGCGGCCCGGCAAAAACAACCCATCATTTATCGTGGCCAAGCAGTGGAACTCTTCCAGGACCTGTCCGCAATCACCCTTCAAAAGCTGCGGGCCTTCAGAACAGTTACGGCCTTTCTGCGAGAGAAGGGGATCCCATTCTCCTGGGGACACCCATTCCGCATCATTGTTAAATGGAACGGGTCCCTGCAGCAACTCAGATCACTAAACAACACATGTGACCTACTGGGCATCCCGCACGAGGAGGAAGGTTCGGGAGACGACTCAGGTATGCCCTCATCACAGGCGACGCTCCTATCAGGCGACAGAGGGGGCTGGCAGAAAGTGAGGCACAAGCGTCCCAAGAAGAAGATTAATAAGCCTGACCCCGAAACAGTAGCCTTGGAACTCGCAGCCGCTATCCAAGAGGTGTCCAAAGACACTGCCAGCGCACCATGAGAGATAGTGGTCGGGACCTTGACGAGCATGGCCACCACGCGGGGAGGGGGCAGGGGCGGGGAGCCGACAGGTTGCCGTTGCCATTGCCTACCCATCATCGATACACCTTACCACAGCACCAGCTGGACAGTTGACTGGACCTGGGACAATGTTCGCTAATGACTCTTTCACAGTTGGGGTAGGGGTAAAGGAGGGGGGAACACAGGAGGGTGATGTGGGAGTTTGGGTATCAGGGGTGTTGGGGGGGTGACATGGGGGGGAGGGCTCTCCTTGTCCAGGGAATGTTTACTCCGCAATCCGGTTCCATAGGCTGATCCACGTCAGACAGGGGAAGACTCTGCCACAGACATTTGCAGGCCAGATGCTGCGCTTAGCTAACCCAGCGACCCACTCGCAATGACACATCCCTTGACAGTGCTCACGCTTAACATGAGGGGCCTTAACAACCCGTTCAAGCGCAAAGCGGTGCTATCCTTTCTGGAACGCTCTAAGGCGGACATCTGCCTCTTACAGGAAACTCATTTAGTACCTAAGGATCACCATAGACTAAAGTCTCGATCCTTCCCCTGGCAGTTTTTCTCGTCTGCCCATAAAAAAGTAGCGGGGGTAGCGATTCTAGTGGCCAAGTCCTTTGGGGGGAGAGTCCTGCAGAAGGAGGCTGAGGTTAGGGGGAGGCTGCTTGTCCATCGCTTCCAGGTAGCGGGCCAAACGTTGCTGGTGGGCACTGTATACACTCCCAATGAGGGTCAGGAGAAATTCTTGCACACAGCCTTAGAAGCAGCCACAGCCACTACACACCCGCACCTCCTGCTCGGAGGTGACTTCAACTTAGTGTTGCACAACACAGCAGATCACTCTGGACAGAGGTTCGGCCAGGTGGGGGCACTCTCGGCGTCGGGACACGCGCACATTTCAGATTTAGATCTCCTGGATCTGTGGAGACACGCTCACCTACACGCAACAGCGTACACGTACTACTCGGCAGCCCACAAAACGTACGCGCGGCTTGATTATTTTTTGTGTTCTTCCCAACTGACCTCACAGGCACAGGGCATGGAGATACTCCCAGCCTCTTTATATGACCACTCGCCTGTAGTAGCAGCCTTTCGCGTCGCAGCCACGCCTAGCCCCCAGAGACACTGGAGACTGCGGGATGGCCTCCTACAGGCCCCAGCCACTCCGGATTGGCTCAAAACAGCGATCGCTCAGTTTTTGACGCATAATGCTAACGAGGACACGTCTAAAGCCACACAATGGGTAGCCCTCAAAGCGGTCCTCCACGGTGAATTCATCTCGATAGCTACAGCTAATAATAAGGAACGGGTGCAGAAGAGGGCCGAACTCACTCAACGCGTGGCGGAACTGGAGCAGATGCACCAACGCACCGGGGCGACACGGGCGTGGCGCCAACTCTGCACTGAAAGGAAAATGCTGGCAGCCCTGGACCAAGAGATGGAGGAATAAGCTGCCATGCGCCTCAAACATGCGTACTACACCGGAGGAGATCATTGCGGGAAGCTACTGGCGAGCAGATTACGAGAACAACGCCAGAGACAACATATACGATCCCTCAGGTCTGCCCAAGGCGCCCTTATCACTGAAGATGCAGCCATCGCTGTGACCTTCGGCGATTATTACGCTGCCCTATACGATGCTGACCATTTAGACCCACAGGCCAGCCTGGACTACCTGCAAGGCGCGGCACTCCCATCCCTAAACGAGGCGCAGGCAGCATTTCTAGATCGCCCCATTGGCCTTGAGGAGGTCATTTCGGCGATCTCCCGCCTTAAATTGGGGAAATCCCCAGGCCCAGATGGCTATACAGCGGCCTTTTATAAGATCTTCTGCCCGCAAGTGGCCCCTCTGCTGCGTGACCTTTTCAACACATTTGATCAGCCCGGCGCCATCCCCCCCGACCTTCTAGAAGCGGACATCTCAGTAATCCCCAAACCCGGACGAGACCCAGCTAGCTGCAGCTCATATCGGCCAATCTCCTTGTTGAACATCGACCTGAAGCTCTACACTGGCATCCTAGCAAGTCGTCTAGCACCGTACATGCAGCAACTGGTGGAGCCCAAACAAGCAGGCTTCATCCCACAAAGACAGACTAGCGACAATACCAGGCGAGTTCTTCATCTCATCAAGGCCGGGTTGCGCACGAGACCGGGCTATATGCTCCTCACCATCGATGCGGAGAAGGCATTCGATAGAGTGCATTGGCCCTACCTCAACCGGGTGCTACAACACTTCGGAGTAGGAGAGGTCCTCCGCAATCACATATTTAATTGTTATCGCCGACCTATTGCAGCAGTACGGGTCAACGGTCACACCTCCCCGCGGTTTGAAATTGGCAGAGGGACCAGGCAGGGGTGCCCACTTTCTCCCCTCCTGTTCGTGCTCTATATGGAGCCACTGGCGCAGCGAGTGAGACAACACGACCTCATTTCTGGCATCCCCTTTGGCGGAGACATACACAAGATCAGTCCCTACGCTGACGATATCTTATTATCGCTAACCAACCCAATGCAGTCCCTGCAGGCACTTTTTGTAGAGCTCCACACCTTCGCGCTGGCGTCGGGTTTCAAGATCAACGTAGCGAAGTCAGAGGCCCTGAATATATCGCTGCCGCCAGAGGTCCTAGAGGATGCCAAGGCAGAGTTCGACGTGCAATGGTCTGAGTCCACCATCCCCTACCTGGGTGTCCTTTTGGCGCCAACGATGCAGGCTACCACAGAGGCCAACTACACTGGCCTCAGCATGAAGCTCTGAGACCATCTCAGGTGATGGAAACACTTCACTCTGTCCTGGCTAGGCCGGATCGCGACCGCAAAGATGACCCTGCTGCCCCAGATTCTTTATATATTCCAGACCCTCCCCTTGCATCCGCCAGGAGGATGGCTTCAGAAGACACAGTCGGAACTAGCAGCTTTGTCTGGAACGGCTGACGCCCATGGTTTAAACATACTATTGCCACGCTACCGCCTGAACACGGTGGAGTAGGCTTGCCAGATCTCACACTATACTTCCAGGTGACACAACTGCGCACATTAGTGGAGTGGCACCAACTAGAATCAGGCAAACACTGGCTCTTTCAAGATCAGGCTGTGGCAGGTCACCCACTACAAGGCATCCCGTTCCTGCCGCGTGGTCATAGACCCCCCAACCTGTACGCCTCAATGGTCACTAGCACGGTTCTCGGGGTGTGGGACAGGGTGGCCGTAGCCCGAGGGCTCACCTCTTTCCCCTCACCGATGACTCCAATCTTCGACAATCCGGACTTCACACCGGGACTAGACTCTAAGGCCCATGCAGCTTGGAGGGCGACTCCCTGCAGGGACGTGGGACACATGTTCGACCTCAAGGGCATCCTCCCTCGCCACAAGGTGAAAGAGAATTAGGGACCGCCTGCCTTACCTGCTGATTCGCTAATGGGTTCTGCACCCTTCGATCCAACCCGGGGCACAGCGACACCTCACCCCATACGAGAGGTGGCTGCTAACCCACACATCTGACAAAAAACTAATCTCAGACCTCTACCAGCACTTGCTCCTCACCAACATACACACCTATAACGTAGGGAGGGCCAGATGGGAGAAAGACCTGGGGCGTCAACTCACTTGGAAGGAATGGGAGGGAGTGTATTATAGAGCTAGGCACTCGGCACACCACACAGGTCTTACCGAAACAATGACCAAAGTTGCCCCTATTGGTGCCATACACCCGAAAGGCTACATCAGTGGGACCCCAGAGTTAGCGACCGCTGCTGGAGGAGATGTGGGGAACTCAAAACACTGGAGCACCTGCTCTGGAGCTGCGACAGACTCCAGCCCTATTGGACCCCAATCCTTGAACTGATAGATTCTCATCTAGACACGCAGCTGCCTAGATTCCCATCTTATATTTTATTAGGTCTTCCTAACGCCCTGATGTACCCCTTCAAATCCTGGAGAGGGAGGCTTATTGCCCTAGCACTGGGGGCAGCAGTTCAGAATATTGTGGCTCACTGGAGGGCCGTCCAACCCCACAACAGTTGGGCTGGCTGCATCGGCTTTGGGCGATCCTAGGAATGGAAAAGTTGTCATTGGCCAAGGTAGGGAGGGGGTCAGACTTTGCAGCACTCTGGCAACCTTTTCTGACCCTGCTGACCGGAGAATTCCGAGAGCTAGGCTCTCCCCGCTACTTGCAACTGCTGCGTCTTGCAGACACCCCGCTCCGGAGCCTAGAACGCAGCCACGCAAACGCAAATCCCCAGCAGGCACTATACCGGATGGCCCACAGTAAGAAAGTGATGGACTATAGTTTCTATTCCCGCTTAATGGACAAGGAGAGGGGTGGTTTTGGGAGGAGGGTGGGAATGCAGGGGTTGTTTTGCCTTTTTTTGTCCTTTTTTTGTCCTTCCTGTTTATTCTCGCTTTAATATCAGCTCCGATTGCACCTCCGTAGCACTCCTTATAACGCGGCCGGCCCGATTGGGTTGTAGGCGGCTTGTTGTGTTAACTGTAGTGGTCGATGCTCCCAATGGTCATGAACACACACTGGCACTGTCTGTGACCGCCTTGTACACGGGGTGGCGCAGATGGCTGTATGAGGTGCAATGCTCCTGTTTGTGGCTCAATAAAAAAGATGTAATACTAAATTCAGTCTCTTTTTTGGAAGTTGCATTCCCTCGATGGGGCAAGACAACATGCTTTAGCTGGGGAGGGTTCGATGGTGTTGGATGCTGGTCAGTCAGGCTACCTGAAACGGATTCACTGCTACAGAGAAGAACGTAGCGGGAGCTGCAAGGAAGTCAGGCCCACTGGCGATGCATCCTAGGTGGATTGGATTGGCAGGTTTGTCTCAGTCTTCTGTCGATTCTCCAGTCAAAAATCCTTGCAAATGTTTCTTTGTCTCAGGTTTTATGGGTATACAGGAGAAGTGCACTCTGACACTTATCTAAGGAACCCAGTACTTTAGAAACTCACCTCACTCCAGTAGAAGCCACCCGCAGGTTTCAGGGCAAGTTCCGTTGTAAATGCTCCACTGGGCTCTTATTAGGAAAGTGGGCTTCTTCTAGCTTTTGTGTCCCTGAGGCTTAACAGGACATCAACCAACTGACCCTTGGAGTCCTCTTCTCAGTCCTGGGTACGAGTGGGAACAGGTCCAGCCCTTATGGTTCTCCTCACAGGTCACAACAGCAGGATGAGATCTGTGAGGACCCTTGAGACCCTTGCAGGTATGTAGTGCGCTTTACAAATGATTGATTGAATGATTGATTGATTAAGTGCAGTCCTTCTTCGATTTCAGGTGTTCTGAAGAAGGTTCCCAGGGATGCCACATTTTTGCCTTTTACTCAACTTGGATAGAGGTGACTCCTGGTCCATCCCTGATCAATAGGGAAAACCATACCAGTGGTGGCCCTACCAACTTTGACAACTGCTCCTGTGTGCCCTACTGCAAACAATACCACAGTGCCTTTCTCTAGCACAAAAAAACAGGAAGACAAAACCTTTCTTCCCCTGTGCATAGCTCCTCTGCCCACTCTGGAGGTGTGGTCTGGGAAATGAGCAAACAGTCCCTTCTAGTCACTGAAAACCGTCTCATGGGGCTGCTCATCTCCCACTGGGGTTGGTTTTTGACTGACTAACAGGACAATATGGGAGAAAACCCAGGTGGGAGCCATATCTGCTTGTGACAGTGCAGACTCCTTTCAAGATAGATAAGCTCCCTGGCCCTTCTCAGATTGTTATCCTGTCACAGGAACAGGATACCTATAAAACACATAAGCTCTTTGGCTCAAGTCTGAGAATCAATTGACGCATAAACAAGGAGCCATTCAGCTCTTGGGTGGCAGGTGGAAGCTCATGCATAGGGGCCTCTAAAGGCTTTCGTCAGGCTAAAAGGTACCTTTTTTAAAAAATATTTTTGTAAAATATGTTACAAATCCATCTTTACCAGTGAATTGGATTTGTAATAAATATATTTGTAAATGTCCAATAATTAATCTGGATCCTAGGAGATACCTTTATTAACCTTAATATAATATTCTATTGCTTTCCGAAGGAACAGCTACTTCCGCAGAAGTGAAAATAGGTATTAGGCATTGACACTGAAAGGACATACATAACATAAAATTACATTTTTACATGTCCTACTTTTAAATAGTATGCAATCCGCCTTATGGGCACCTAAGGACTACTTAACGGTGACTTAATATTTAAAAGGTGGGTTGAGGATTGTCAAAAGGGGTTATTTTGCCATGTTACATTTACAGTTTAAACCTGCGCATGCAGTTAACTGGAGGCAGGTCTGCATCCATGTTGTGCATTGTCACCTTACTGGTGGCACAATATGTGCCGCACTCCACCAGTGGCATTTAGCTACAGGCATTGGATACATATTGTTCCAATTGGTAGGGATTTACAGGTAAATTAAATATGCCAGTTAGGTTAATAGCAATTCAATATTTTCATAGGGATCAGAGTAAATACACTGAACATTAGACGGCAGTGTTCCACTGTACAAAACCAGGAGAAAAATCTAGCAAAATATGGTGGTGACCAGGTAAAAAGGGGGATTTTACTACAACACATACCAAATTACATGTTTCAGGTTAGTTCTGGTACATCAATCTATATTTTCCTAAAGGGTGGATTACTCATGATCAATTGCTTATATGGCCTTACCTCGTTACAATCAACATTACACTCTACGTTGTTCGTACCCTTTCCCTCAACTCACAGATGTTATTTGATCCACTTTCTTAAGTCTTTGAATCTTTACCAAGCCAAACCAGCTCTTGTATATCTACAAATGTTGTCAGGTTCATTTTCTTGTTAGGTTGTTGTGAGTTTCCTGAAAGATACACTTAAACTCAGAAACAATATTTTACTCTTAATGTATTTTCATTTTGTTTTACTATTTTGTATTTTCTGTTTTATTCAATCCTTTAATTTTATATTTTAATTTCTTATCTAAACTGTTTATTTTCTTTCCTCTACACTTAATTGATTTATTGTATGTTCGAAGGCTTATCTTTATGGTCATGATTTGACAGAAAAATATATTTTTGATAAGCTGAACTAGTTATTTAAAGAGTTTTATATGGAGCGGACAAGACCCCAGGGGGTATCAGAGCGCTTCACAGAAAAGTAGCTACATATTTAGACGGGTACAAGAAATATAAACATTAGCAAAGGAAGGACCGTAAAAGGACAATCAGTCACAACAGTAGAATATTTCAAAAGGAGGGAACAGTAAGAGAGTGAACCCTAGGGTGAGACTGAAGGACTGGCCAAATAATGATTTTAGCATAACCCTTTGGCTTTCTTAATAAGGGAGCATGAGTTAATATCACAGCTGAACAGGAGAGGACATAACTATATGACAATAACAATCATTGTAGTATACTCGAGACAAGGGTAATGCAGCACCTTCTGTGGGCTGTGGGACTAGCCTAGAAATGTTTTCATCAGAATCAGTTTGACTTCCCTTTTGAAGTAAGCTGTGGAATTATTCAGTCTTAATTCCAGTGGTAAGGAGTTCCAAATTCTAGGTGCAATACTTGAGATTTGTTCGATTGTACGTTTTCATTTTATGGAATTTCGGTGGTTCAAGTAGTAAGGTGCTGGAGCCTCTAGAGGATCTGGATCCTCCTGAGAGCTCAGGTTTTTGTGCAAAATAGAGTCTTGCGAGCAATTTTTAGATGTAGCCTTGCTTTATACATGAGCCAATTAAGAGCTTTTAACCCAGGCGAGATGTGATGACCACAGAGGGTTGCATTGCCATAATCCAGCTTAGAGATCACAAATGCTTGCACTGCAGTTTTGAGGTCGTTTTGGGGAAGGAGTGGGTTTATTTTCCTTAGGATGCTCAAATGGAAGTTTGCTCCTTTGGTGAAAGAACTGATGTGATTCTACATGTTCAGATGTCTGTCACGTATTAATCCGAGTGAGCTCTTAGAGTTAATGATGTTTGGAGTGCAGTTAAGGGCTGTCAGTTAGAGCACCCATTTTGCAATGACAGGGGACTGTTTATCAGGGGCAATGAGGAGGAGATCATTTTTGAGAGCCTTCAATTTCTGATGATTGAGTGTCATCAAACTTTGCATTTCCTGAAGAACTGAGTCAAGAGATCTGATATCCTCTCGGGAGGAGATTTTCAGGTACAGTTGTGTGTCATCGGCATACATCTGATAATGGATGTTGGAAACTTTCACGATTTCTGTTAGAGGTTTCATGAACAGGTTGAAGAGAGTGGGTGATAGAGTGAACCCCTGCACTACTCCCAGAGTGAGCTGTGAGTGGTTGGACTGGGACTGATTAACCTTCAGCCTTTGCGATCTATTATGTAGAAAAGAAGAAAAACAGTTAAGCACCATTCCTGATAACCCCATCCTGTGCTCCAGCAGACTGATGAGGGTATCATGAGTGACTGTGTTAAATGCTGACAAAAGGTTAAATAGGATCAAAAGGCATGACTCATTTTGGTCCAGCATATGAAGTTCATCATCCACAATGTGAATAAGAGCAGATTCCGTGCATGACCTTGCCTGAAGACGGATTACAATTCACCAAGAAGTTGGAATTGTTCAATATGTCTACAAAATTGTGTGTGAAAGCATTTCTCCAGGAGTTTTGTGAGTGTAGGAATGGTAGAAATTGGATGAAAATTGGGAAGATTGGTCTGGTCAGCTGTTGTTGTTTTTAGTATGAGGGTGACATGCCCAACCTTTAGTATGGAAGGTTTCAGGGTAGCCAGAGTTTTTTGAATGGTGCTTTCAACAGTGGTTTGGAATAGAGTCCAAGAGGCATTGTTTTTGGGTGGGAGAACCAGACGTTGAGGGGGCACAACCAGCCCAGAAGATATAAAGGTGGCAGGTAGATTCTTATGGGCTGCCCATAGATCCTGTTCAATCTTTGTTGTTTTATTATAGAAGAAGGAAGCAAACTCCTCACAGTTTGGCAGCTGACATGGTCCTGCAGAGGGCTGCATAGGTGGGATGTTAAATTGAAGCATGATGAGTTCAAACACCTTTTTCGGACGATTTCTTTCTTGCACTAGTTTTTCTCTGAAGTAGCTACTTTTAGAGCTTCTGATGCGTTTGTTAAATATGTTTCAAAGAGATCTCAGCTGCGTAAGATGATACACGGAGGGTGAGGATCTCCATATACATTCTGCTAGTCTTAGATTTCTTCTCCCAGTACATAGGTTCCCGTTGTACCAAGGTTTGGAGATTTTGTAGGATATTCTTTTCAGTTGTAGTGGTGCCATTGCGTCTAGTATTTTGGACATCGAGTGATTGTAGTGATCTGTGAGGTCAGTTACAGCAAACATGTCCGGGGGAGGAGGCAAGATGCTATCTGTGTGGGAGGACAGATCATACAGGTTAATATTTTTCAGATTTCTTTGCCAGATTCTAGGTTTCTTCATCTGAGATTTAATGGTTCTCATTGGTTCCGAGACAAGAAAGGAGATTCAGTGGTGGTCAGACCAGTCACATGGGAGGATAGATTAAAGTTTGGTGGAGTTGCTCTTGCCAATAACCAGATCTAAGGTAGTTCCTTATTTGTGCATAGGGCTGTCACATATTTAGTAAGGTTGATGTCCAATGCAGATTAAAGTCCACCAGGAAGATCTGGGTGCAGGGACAGTTCACATTTGTTGAAATGATTTCCTTGACCCGTTCTAGAAAAAGGGGGATTGTTTCTCGGGGGTGGTAGAGCGCCTGAAACTGGCAAGGCCTGCTTGTTGTTGCATGAGACCTAAAAGCACATGCATTTGCATGTAGTCAGGGAATCAGAGTGCAGTTGTCTACCTGATAAATTGATATGATGAACTCAAGTGATGCTGCCACCCAGCTAACCCAGTCTATCAAGGCGGATGATGTTATAGTTCGGGGGTACTAAAATGCTTATTATCGGTCCGGCAGATTCGTTAAGCCAAGTTCTGTCAGCACTAAAATGTCGGGATCATTTGCAAGGATGAGGTCAGCGATGTCTGCAGCGTAGCAGATTGCAGATCTGCAGTTGAGAAGCATGCATTTAAGCTGGGGTTTGGGATCATCTGAAGAGAGGAAGTTAGGGGGACTATGGTGAGGTTGTTATTATTTACCAATCTAGTGTTAGCCATGGGTTCTCTAGCCAGGTCAGAGTGGATAGTTTTAATTTGCCACATCAACTCACCCTCTAGCTCTAAAAAGCATGACTCACTGGTACAACCCTATAGCGAAAAAGAAATGTCAGTGACGGACTGAGTTCACTATTACAAAATAAGACTTAATTACCTGGATCGCTTCATAGTACACCAGTACAGACAGACTTTGTCGCAATGATTCAAATCAACAACCCTTTTTTATGATTTCCAAAACATCTGATAGTCTCATAATCCCAAATACACTATCTAAAGGATTCACAGATGCATCCCAAATCTGAATTGTATACATCTTCTGTTCATTTCACTGCATTAAGTTTGCCACAACAACTTCAATGAGTTATCAGACAATTTGAACACTAGGGGTCAAATGTATGAAGGCATTTTGCATTGGCAAACAGTTCAATTAGCTAAATCTGGCCATTTTGATTGCAAAAATGCCTAATGTCATGTACTAAAGGCATTAGCTTTGCAATTTTAGTGATTTGAAAGTTCACTGATTCAGTAAAATTGCGACTGTAACCTTGGCGTCTCATTTAACGATTTCCTATGACCAAATCGCTATTTCAAAGTGCGAAACATTCACAAGTTGCAACCAGTCGCAAAATGCTTGCTTTGCATATGTAATTTAGCACCAACTCAAAACAGGTGGCAACCCGGTCCAGCCAATATGAACAGTCCCAGAATGCATCTGCGTTTTCCACAATGGCTTCTTTGTATGTCATGGCGAGGAGGATAAGAATACTGATTAGTTGTCAGAGAAAGGTGAGGAGACAGGGGCTCACATTTAGAGCTCTTGTCACTATTTTTTACAGACAGAGAAATACATATTTGGCAAGTGCAACCTATGTAGTGCCCTCATATTAGATGTAATAGATGAAATTAAACCTGAGCTAGAGAGAAATACTCACAGGAGTAGTTCAAAAACCACCCATGTCCAGGTATTAGGTTCACTGCACCTCTTTGCTTCTGGGAACTACCGGAGTATTATAACTCCAGCATGTGGGGTTTCTCAAACTGCACTCTCAATCTTTTTTAGAGCATTTCTGGATGCAGTTCTAAGTATTACCAATGATTGCATTACATTGTCTATAACAGCACAGGAAGTGCAGCTAACATAATTACATTTTTACCAGATAGCTCAAATTCTTTTTGTCATAGGCTGTATTGATGGAATTCAATTTCAACTATGCCCTCCACATGAGAATGAGTTTATATTTTGAAATTGTAAAAATACTAATTCATTAAACATTCAAGTTACTGATATAGTGGCCAGATTCCTAGGACGTACACATGACGTACACATGATTCCTTAATATCTCTCTATAGTGGGATTTACGCATGCCCTTAGAGATAAATTTGATAATCATTTCTATATTTGTCTAAATATATTGTGAAAATGTAGCTTAATTTTCTCACTTAAATACTGTTTACTTTTACATTGTAAGAGTATGTTTTGCACTCCTAAATTTTCATTCCTTACCTGATCCCTGTTTCAGCAAGTGAGCGCTGCTACACTACTGGACAAAAAATGCAATTTAGAGGACTTTAGAACACCTCAAAAGCCACTTATGGTATCTTCACGAGAGTGGTGGGGTACTCCAGGGCACCAGCTGCAAAATGGGAGCAACATGTGCAATATTGCCAATATTGCCACATTAATTGGATTACCTGACACCCACTCCGATCCCAACTCCGTTGAAGATAACCTGCCAATACCACAACATCACTCTCCAGATGGGTCGTGGGGAGGAGATGGCATGCAAATGGCAGTTAGCTTTGCTTGTTGAAGTATAGTCATTTATTACCTTTGTTTAAGGTATTTTTTAAAGTTGTAGATCAAACAAAATCAAGTGCACCTAATGTACTAGTCAGATCTGTTGATTTTGTCAATAGAAATGTTAAAGAAATGTAAAGCATATAAACAGAAATTTGAACAAAAGTTTGCTACTCATTCCTGCCTCTCACTCCTCTCACCCTTTCAGTGTATTCAACATTTTGAGTTGTGTGGCATCTAGAGCTACACTTTGCCTTCAAGAGTGACACAGACTCATTGACCCTGTGGCTGAAATGCCACTGAGATGTGACAACTCCTCACTTTCGCCTCTACCAAACTCACCTGTTGCAGAGATGTTTGGATGTTTTCCAAAGCACTGGTGATTTTTACCAGGCCATGTGCTATGTCGCCACTGTAGTGGCCCATGTTCACTCTGCGCCTTGATTATATTGCTGTTGCATGTGTGAGCCAGTGAGCTAGCATAGTAAAATCATCCAATCTGCATACAAGCTGATGATGGTTGCATTTGTGGGAGATGTTATCCTGCTTCATTATTGTGCAAAAATTAGTTATAGCATCTGTGAGTTGTCTGAAATGATCAGAAACAAGATGTGGCCCCACCTCAATAGTGTATAGCTTTTCTAAGCCATCTTTAAGTTGAACAATGTTTTTATTTATGGGCACTAACCGTGCCTTCACTAATTTCATATTTTCACATTTTAGGCACTGCACAGATATTGACAATTCCAAGCCACTAACATCTTCATATCTGAGGGAGTGTCCTGAGTTTCCTCATACACAGTTTCTTCAATTCTTGTTGATGGTACAACTGTGAGATATATGAGAATTGTTTGAGTTTACTGATTGTCAAATCTTAGTTTATAAAAAAAATATGGAACAAGTAAAACAAATATTTATCTCCAAGTTTGTTCTCTAGGTCTTTAATGCCAATAATGGTTTTTTATTAATTGTGAAAAGAAATGACTACAGGAAAAAAGTAATGGGATGTTTACACTGGGAACTATAACACCCATACTCCATCACTAAGGTAATCTTATTGGTTTTTCAGGATTGGTTGCTTTGCTATAAGTTACTAAAAAGGTTGCAAAGTATGACGTAATACACAAAATAGGAATGCATGGTAAAAAATCTATCTTACCTTTCAATGTACTGGGTGGGATAGGGGTATCAATGTCTGACATACCAACAATGCTTTTGGGCTCAAAGGTACTCTCAATCAAAATGTGTTGTAGGTGGCTGGGAGGAGGATTTGCCACCTGTTCTCTGGGCCTTGCAAGGTTGGTTGCCACCTTTGTTTTTGGTACGTGACTGCAGATCATACCAGCAATTTAGAATTTCTTCAATAGTTTGCTGTTTCACTCCCATAGCACTGATTTTCTCTTGGATGTCTGTTGTAAAGAAGTAGGTCCATTACATGTAGTTTCTTTAAATGATTTATTCCAAGATAAGATGTTACAATAAGAGAGCCCAACTAGGAGCAGCCCGCTGCTGCTCAGACCTTCCTCCAACTGACACTCCCTCTTATCCATCATCCTCAACCAGCTCATACACCAACATTCTACTCCACAGGCACAGAGGCTGAGCAGCAGGTATAACAATGTCCTTGCAGATTTTTAATTTCTGGCTATCGGGTACCTGGAAACAGGCGTTGCCAAATAGCTTCCTGATGTGCCAAACACTCTTCTGGGAGTACCTCAAGCTCTTTTTTGCTGAACTTCAGATTTACTTTGCGCTGTCATGGATCTTTCTCATTATTATCATGGGACATGCTGAGTCACAAAGTAGCAAAATGCTTCCGAACATGAAGAAAGTAACAGAACTTACACAGCTTGCCTTCCTATGTGAATCTGTGAACTCAACAGCGCTTAGGCCAGACTTACAAGCCCCTTGCAACACTTTTACGCTGATGTTGCGTCACTTTTGTGACGAAGCGGCGGTGTAAACAATGCGCCATGTTGCAACACATTTACAATGCGCTGCATCTAGGAAAATGCATCACGTTGTAAAGCCCTGCACCACATTATACCTGCGTCAGGTATAATGTATGCAGGGTGGGCGTTCAAACGCCAGAAAGCCTTGTAAAAGTGATGCAGTGTGTAGGAGAGTAGGGTCTGCTATCCTATGGTCACCCCAAATTTTTGCTTTTTGCTTCACTGGTTTATGACTTAATGTGGCTGTGGGCCTGCTAATCAGACCCACAGCCTGCTGTTCTCTCTCTAAATTACTGCCAATGCACTCTAGGTGCATTACGAATTGGAACTGGTTCACCTTGTTGGCCCCTGTAACAGTGTACCCAAGGTACCCAGGGCATAGGTGCATCCAAGGCCTACCAGGGGCTGCAGCATGTATTGTGCCACCCCTGGCCTGGCCTCCATATTTGACACAACTGGCTGATCACTCAGCTGGGGTAAGTTGGTGTAATCACCTCTTACTTAGATATAGTATCCCTATATCTAACCTTAAACTGGACACATATGTTCCTATCAGCCACTCCTATGGAAGGCCTCTTCAATCCTGGAGGCAGAGTGCTTGGAAATATGTGAGATGGTGCTCTAGCATGAGCTGAGTCTGTCTGCAGCTGTCGGGAACCACTCCCTAAGCTGTTCCGTGATATTGCCATACCATATACTCTTAAGTGCATTATAATCCTCGCGGTTAAATGCTATCTTTGGTTTGGCTTTATCAAAACATGTCGAGTAAGGTGTCATACGAATTGGAATACTATCCCCTCGACAGTTCTGTCGACGGGGATAGCATTCCACCCTTCTAGAGGGACACGACATGTGTGTAGCCTTAACCCCGGTTAAAGTTAACCAGAGCCTCAGCATCACAAAATGGATGCTGCCACCACAGACACGAGTCTGACCTCCTGCTGCTGGGAGTCCTTCCAGCGAGGGAGGCTTGGACAAAGGGTTTCCTGCCTTGGGAGGTGCGAGCACCACCCCAGACAGGGTTTTGTGTATTGGGTAGGACAGGGCTGAATAGAATCAGACATGCCCGGGGCACACAAGGTGTCCCCGTGCATAAGCCAGTCCAAACCGGTCCCGGGACTTTCCAGACCCAGGCCTGGCGAGGAGCTGGACAAAGGAAAGGGGGTGTAACCGCCCCCCTCCCTGGTCCCACCCAGAGGAGGGACCTAGTAGGTGATCCACCCCTCAGATTGGGAATAAGAGTGGGAGCAGTGCCATTGCACAGCAGATCATCCTGAAATCAACTTTAAACAAGAAGAAGACTGGACTTTGACATTCTGCTGCACAGAAGACTGAAGAGAATCTCCCTTGTGGCCTAGGAGTGGCCACCCTGTGAACACAGGCACCAACCAGCAACTCGACATCTGCTTTGCCGCCACCTCCCGCCGGAGCCCGAGCCCAGAGCCTGACAAGACCCAGACTCCCAGACCTCTCACAGCCCGATCCACAGTCCCTGCAAAGAAGGGACCCGTGGAGGCACCGAGTGACGTGGGACCGGACCTCTTGGAAGACACTCGAAAAGCTGACTGCGCAGCAACCGAGGCATCCTCGATGTTGTGCTTTGGGGACTGAAAACCTTCACCACCGAGCAGCCCTTGGCCCGAAGATCAGCCCCCCAGCATCTCCACGATCTGCGTGGGGCCCTTTTGCATTGTGCCACTCGGCGCGCCATCCCGGCCACTAGCCACGTGGTCAGCGGCCATCTTGGCGACGAAACCGACTAACTACACTGCGGGTCTGGTTGCTTCAGACTTGCCCTAGCTCCTGTGAAAAGGAGCACCTGCTCTGACCTTGCTGGTCCGAGTGTTAAGCATTTTTTGATTCCTGCGTGGCTTGCATTAGCCAAGGTCTGTTTGCTCCGATCAAGTTGACAACACCGCCAACAGTGAGAAGCCTGCGTGGGACAGCTCGTGACCGACTCCTGGACGTCCTCAATCCCCGGTGTCCACGTGGCTGCAGAGAGAAGATACACCTCAACGTCTGTTTGCACCCGACATCGCCTGGTTCCAATCTGGTTCCATGGTAGTCACTGGCTAGTGACTTTGAACATTGTCCCCTCTGCTTTCAGGTCTTCACATCTTCAGATCCACCCTTGGATCCACCGGAACTCTTCACATCAAGCCGCCTGCAGCATCTTCAGCTCCAAGCACCATCGACCAGCGTGACGAAACCCAACACTACTTCGACCCTGTGCACCCGCTTCCTGTGGGTGAGGTAACTCAGCTCCGCTGGTGTTCCTACACTGGTACACATCTCAAGGGCCTGTGTCTTAAGTTTCAGCGTTCTAGGTCTCTCGGAAGGTTCCGAACTATCTAACTTTGTACTTTTTATGCACCATAGACTTTACATTGGAAAGTGCGTGCACTTTAGACACTGCACCTGAGTCCCGCGGGCCTTTCCCGACTTAATCATTGTTAGTCTTGAATAGCTCCAGCGATTCCCAAGGCCCTAGGCCTGTTCCCTTTCTGATTGGTATCTCTTATACCACTTTCTTAGTATATGGTTTAGGTGGCCCCTAGGGCTCATCCATATTGTGCAACTTTTGTGTATTTTAAACTGTCTTGTGATTTAACGCTTGTGCTTCTGTGCTCATAAAGAGTCCAGGGGATTTTATAGTTAGTAAATCAATATATATTTTCAATATATATCTGTGTGGTGTCCTTTCATTTGGTATTCAAGGGGGTTGTGTATGGTAATACAGCTGGCTTCACATGCCTTTCAGAGTTTAGCCTAAGACTGCTTTGTCCACGTTACCACTAGGATAACTGGTCTACAAGGTTGAATTACAACCAATCATCATAAGGGTTGCTTGGCATGGTACAAAGTGATCACTAGAATTAGTGAGCATTATATACCAGGCCAACTTCTCACACAGTGAAATCTACAAGATTTCACTGCGCCACTTCTAAGACGCCACTGCATCAAAACCTTACGCCTGCTTGACGCAGGCATAAAAAGCAACACAGCACAATAGGAATAGGCATTCCTGAGCATTGCTGGAGTTGCATCGTGCTTGCAACACGACTCCAGCAATGCGTTACCTTTACAGCAACTGATGCATGATGCATCTGTCAATCCTTGCGCCATGGTGCACCACATTGTAAATACAACGCACCCATGGTGGCACAAGGTTTTTTTTTGAGTGACGCAAGTAAACTAACGCATCTCTGCTATAACGCAGAAATGCGTCAGTTTCTTGTAAATCTGCCCCCATGTGTTTATTCACTTCCTCATTGTTAGGTCACCAAGCTGCTTCCAAATGCGACTTTGATGATTTACAATTACCAAATAGCAATTCTTTATTAACGGACTAGCTATTTGTTATTTGCAAAATAAAGAATTTTGGGCCCGATGTAGGTAATAGTGAAATACCGAATTCTAAATGCTGAATTTTACCGATTTGGTATTTAGAAATCGGTATTTCAGATGTAGGTAAGAATTCGGAAAAAAATACAGAATTCTTAATATTCGTTATTACCGAATCGGTAATTGAGATTCGGTTATAACGAATACCTACCCATTCATTCCTATGGGCTTGGAGGCCCATAGGAATGAATGTGAAGACATCCGGTATTTCCGATTCGGTATTACTGAATCGGTAATACCAGGAGGTATTTCAAGGGTGTAAGGGTGTCTGAAGGACACCCTGTTGCACCCCTGAAATGTGTGCACATTTTGCACACATGTATGCCCTAAGGGCATGGATGTGTGCCACATGGCACATAAAAAAGCAAGAAAGTGCTTTTTTAAGGGAATTCAGTAATTACCACCAAATTGAAGTTGGTGGTAATTACCGATTCCTGAAGGCCCAAAAGCACTCTTTTATCTGCTTTCTACATTGCATTTAAGGAATCGGTATTACCGATTCCTTAAATGCAAGGCCAATTAGGAATCGGTATTAAGGAATCGGTATTTACCAATTCCTTAATACCGACTCCTTCCCTACATCACAAATGCCTAAAAAGCGGTCGGTAACAGTGAAATTTACCGAATTTCACCGTTACCGACCGGTATTTGGGCCAACTACAACGGGCCCTATAATCCTAGTGAAGAGCTAAAAGAGGAGCCATTTGCTAATTACCATTCGGGTACAATCGTAGTTTGTAAATTTTGATTTGAAATCTTAGTGCTTCTGGCCCTAGATGTTTTCAGGCATGTCTTCCAGTGACAACATGGCAAATTTCTGGTCATCCATTGATTTCAGAACATGAATCAGGTGTATAAATAATCCAGAAAAGCACTGAAATATGATATAAAATGTATTCTTAAGTTTGCCTTTTCAAAGCATTTTTGTTCTTGTATTTGAAACTCATTTGAAAATGAAATTGTACGAGGCAGGGGGATTGCTGGGTGTTTTGAATATGAGGGTTCGTTTATAATATAAAGCTGCCCCCTCCATTTCATCTTTTCTATCTCTTGATATCTTTATGTAGTCCTTTCCTGTATTTCCAATTGCCTAAAATGAATATTCTTCACTTAAGCCATGAATTAGACTATTTTAGTTTGTCTAATTTTTAGGTGCTCTTTTGAGATATTGGGCCTAATTATGATGTTGGGCAGATCGGCACCAACAGGCCGTCAGTGGCGATCTGTCTGACATCCGAAGCTGCGGTCTGACCACTGCATAATGAAGCGGTGTGTCAGAGGGTAGCAACCTGAGGTACCGCCTGACACCTCAGACAGGCTCAAGGAGCCTGTTGGGGTGTTCATCGAACCGTAATCCTTACAATGGAGATGGTGCCTGCAGAAGCACCGCTATAGGGATTACGACGTATCTTTCCCTCTGCTTTTACATGGTGGGCTGACTGCCATGTAAAGGAAGATGGAAAGAGATTTTGGACCCCAGCAGGACCTCCGTCTTCGGTGGGCCTCCACTATGGGACCAGGGTTGCCCCATGTGGTGCCCGCCCAAACTTTCGTGCACCATATGCCATGCACCACATGTGACTTGTGGAGGGTAGAACTGCCTACTACATGCGGGGCAGTTCCATTCCTTGGGCTATGGTGGTCGGTTGCTCCTATGACCGCCATTGTAATCAGACCCTATGATAACCTTTATTCACAAATAAGTCAAATTCCAAGTTAGTAGATGAATGAAATGAACTGATTTTTGCCAAGGTAAGATTATTTCTTATTACATTTAATATAGACAATGTCCAAATTCATGTCACATAGTACTCCTCATAATTTAAAAATAGTATGGGGTTTGAATATTAGATTGTTGTGCAAATAACATATCACCCCTTAGGTGTCCACAAGACTCACATATTTACATTCATTGCAGAGAACCTTCATAGAACACCTTTTCATTTTGATTTATGTGGATTCCAAATTAAATTGCTGTTAATGTATGCTCATCCATCATCATTGGCTAGTGATAGCAGATAATAAAGCATGCCATTTTGTTTGTGTGCTGTACATGTTCAAAGACAAGTATAAAGTCAATGAGTAATAGGAGATGGAGCTGAACTGTAGGTGGTTAGTAAATTGTAATGTAGTAATCTTTAAAGAAGTGGGTCTTCAACTCTTTTCTGAGTTGGATCAGCATTGGGGCTGTGGTGGTGGATACAGGGATGTTATTACAGATCCTAGGTGTATAGATGTAAAAGGCCTGCTGTCTTATTTTTTTTATTTTTTCACTTTTAATGTCGAGTCTGATGGTGTAATGACTACAGGTATGCCGCGATTCACCAGTGACAGTGAGCTTGTTTGCAAGAGAAGCGGGATGATGGTTGTGATAGCTTTGTAAATGAAGCAGTTGTTTTTGAAGATGGTGTGGGGTAGTAAGGGGAGCTAATGGAGTTACATCAGGGTTTGACTGGTGCGATTACATTTTTTCAGACTTTGAATGAGAAGTGCTGCAGCTTGTAGGAGTGCATCAAAGGAGTGGCAACTTGAAGTCTGAGAGGCCACAGAGGAGGGCATTACCACAATTCAGATGCACGAGTATGAGAGCTTGAACAGCAGTTCTGAAAGTGCTTTCTGGAATAAATAGTTTGACTTTCTTTAAAAGAAAGAGCAGGCACCAGGTCTTTGTTTCTTTCGCAGTGTGTTCCTTGAGTGTGAGATTGGTGTTCATGGTAAATCCAATTGACTGTGTTTTCAGTGAAAGTTGTGGTTTGAAGCTATCAAGGTTAATGGCATTGAGAAAGGTTTATACTTTGTCTTCAATATTGTTTGTGTCAATTAATAGGAATTCAGTTTGGGTTTGGCTGAACTTTATCATGTTGGTGGACATCCAGGTCTGAACGATTTGCAAGCAGTGGTCGAGGAGGTGGATTGCTGAAGCAGGAAAGACTTTCAAGTAGATCTGTGTATCATTGGCATATTAGTGAATATTGATGCTCTTATCTATGATGGAGCAACAAGTGGCTCTATGTATAGGTTGAAGATAACAGGAGACATCATGGGGACCTGAGAGGCTTGACCAGTGATAGGGATCTTTTATGAACTGGACATGCCCATGTGATAAAACTGGTTTTGGTTGGAAAGGTACTGCTTTTTATGTTTTTGCACTTCTTTGGTCTTCCACTTCAAATTTTGGATATTTTTTAATGTGGAAATGTGGTCAAATTCACAAAGTCTCAATGCCGGTCTTCTGTCTGGAGAATCCAGTTTCTGATTGTTCTGGTATACTTTGGAACTCCAGACTACATTCTAGAAGATAGGAACTTCAAAAATATAACATTTACTAAAATGAATTTGCCCCAAAGTACCACTACATGCAATTCAAACCTTGACCCTCACAAATGGAGCAGTGTTTATTAAGCCTTCTGCTGGCCTAAGAATGGTGGTACAAAAGGGGTTGGTGATGGACGGAACTTCTGAATCAATCAGACACTCACACCCAGTCAAGAGATCTGGGTTTAATCCATCACCATTCTTTAGCCCACTCTGCCACCCCAGTTCAGACATGGCTATATGCAAATAAGTCTGACCCTGTGCCTCATGGGAACAGTGCAGCCCGAACTGCCAAGCCATGTCTTCCCTGGACCGGAAAAAAGCTTCCGAGGACCGGTTTCTGGCATTCCAGCCTTCTTCAGCCCGGCTTGCTTCAATCCAGTGGCAAAGTGAGCAAGGGACTGCCACACTTATGGCGGTCAAAAGCGGTACAAAAGGGGTTGGTGATGGACGGAGCTTCTGAATCAATCAGACACTCACACCCAGTCAAGAGATCTGGGTTTAATCCATCACCGTTCTTTAGCCCACTCTGCCACCCTAGTTCAGACATGAGTCACAGGGTCAGACTGATTTGCATATAGCCATGTCAAAATGGTGGGGTGAGCAGCGGTTTGTCCATAGGACATATGTTTTCACTGTGATGAAAAATGACAAGTTAACAAGTGTATATGCACTTGAGCATTTTCTTCATATGAATCCACATGCATTTCAAATGCATTCACAAAACCTTTTCCAAAATACCCCTGAAAAACTGATACCGGTGCAGGATTCCAGGGCTAACCCAGAAAACCTTTGTGAAATTGAGAAATAGTTGTAACTCTGCATCCATGTGATGAAGTGAACCTGATTGTGCAGATTTTTTATTTGTTTCACAATGAACTCCCATGAGTTTAATGTGTTCTCTGAAGCCTTTTATTTTCTCTTACTACAGCTGTCACTGTCCCCAGTCAATCGATTAATAGTGCATGAAGTTCTCAAAATTACACGTCAGCACCTGCGTTTCACACCAACTGGACCTGAGCAGGTACCAGAATACAAGCATTCTATCGATTGCATAAAGCCATGTTAAGTGGATTAACGCTGCCTTGATAATTGGGCCCGGTCATGCTAATCTTTGCGGGAAAGGGGTGTGCAGTGGGTGTTGCGTTGGGAGTTCCACCGCAACACCCATTGAAGTCGACGCTGCCACCTATTATCAAGATTGGCGATAATTGGTGGCAGCGCAAAACTTAAGACCAGACAAATCCTGGACTTAAGGTGGCGAAACAATGAGAAATGCTTTATTTCTCTTAGTTTTTGCTTTTTCCATGTGTTCTACTTTGGGTAGCACACATGGAAAAAACAAAAAGGCATGGTTTGTTCATGTACAGGAAGGTGTCCCTTCCTGTGCATGAACAAACCGTTTTTCAAAATGGCATTTTGCAACTTCCATGTGTGCTGCACGAAGTACAAAAGGTCATTTTAGGTTTGTTTATGTGCAGGAAGGAACTCCTTCCTTCACATAAATAAACCTCCCTGCTCACAGACACCCTTGCATTCTGGTGCAAGGGTGCCTGCGCTGGTGCTAAGTTGTGTAACTTAGCGCCATCGCAGGGGAAAATGCCAGGCTGCAACATATCCTTGTTAATATGGTGCAGCCTCGCGTTTCCAAAGTGGCGGAGAGAGGCGTTAAGTTAAGACAGCTAACGCCTCTCTCCGCCACTTCTTTGGTAATATGCCCCAGTAATTGTAAAAAAAAAATCTTTTTACTGGATAGATTTTTTAATGAACTTGTAATAATAATTATGCTATTTATTAATAAAATAATTAATACAAATATTTCTGTATAGTTTTGTTATATTAAATGATATAAATGATGTTAGCACATTTAAAGAACATATATTTAATTTATTTGTGTTTAACAAATGAGTATTTTTTAAATCTGTTTGAACCATTGGTTACCAGAATACTCATCACTAATAATTCCACTTGAAATTCACAAGACTTTTGCCAGAAGTGAAATATACTTCTTCACATACATGTCAAAATCTATCATAGAAAGGACATTCGGTTTATTGAAGTCAAAATTATTTGTCTCAATCAGTCCGGTGTATGGCCGCTGTGCAGTCCACAAGTGGTCAGCAAGATGACTGTTGTGTGTACAGTGCTACACATTGTTCTTTGTGAAGCTTGATGAAGAGTGTGAAAAAGTCAATGATGAAGAATCACTATAAGTTTCATTGCATGTTCGGTCTGTTATACAGAAGGGACGTAGGAGGGATGCTTACATTGTAAATATTTGTTTTGTAAAAAATACCTAATTTTAAATTAAAATTTTACACCTTTCATTTTGCATTTTTCAAACACTTTTGCAAATATTTATCTATGATAATAAAGACTTGTTTAAAAACTAATAATGATTCAGTACTTTAATTGATATGAATAAAATGAATGCCCAAATGTCTGTATTTTTACTATGGCAAATGGTGTCCCCTTGATGATAGACTACATGTCTTTGTCTATGGCTGCCCGGCAAATCCTCTTCTTATATGAACTCTGCAGAGTTTAAAGGAAACGAATTGCGAGAGACCGTGCGTAATTTATTTTTTACATTTTTGGCGTGATTCAAAGACCCTACGTGACTCCCGCCGAAAATATTTTTAAAAAGTTTCTGGGGGCCCCGGGGGTCTCTGTGAGACCCCCTCAGCAGGCTCAGAGGGTCAGCGTATTTCTACCTTGCCCCCTTTTCTTAATTGTTAATGTTTTTCAACCTTTTTCCTTGTGACTCGGTTCAACCGAGTCATAAGATGGCTGCCAAGACCTCCTGGTTGGAACAGTTGGCAGCCAATCTGATTGCAGGCTCGAGATCGGGACTGTTCGCGGATCCTTCACATCGATATATGGATATCTGAGAAATGTTTACATTTCTCAGGAACCACTGAAAGGATTTACATAATTTAACAAAAAGAGTGCTTTCCGAACGAAGAGCTACCTTTTTGCCAAATTTGGTGTAATTCTGTTCAGCAGTTCAGGGTGTGCCGTGTCTGAAATGTTTCCTATGGAAATTAACATGAAGAAAACACATTTTCGGAGCCCCCTTTTTCTTGGATCCCACTTGACGAACCACCCCAAAACTTTAAACACAAAAGCTGAAATGGGGGGCCATTAGTTTTGGATTCTTTCACAAATATTCTGCAAATGGCACCAAAGATATTGGCAAAAGAAAAAACAATTTTGAATAGAAACAAGGTCCTAACTATAATTACCTACTGGCAACCGCCAGTAGGTAATATATATATAGATAGACAAATCCGTGCTACGTGCCTCTGATAAAGGAGGTAATATGGTGATTTGGCCAAGGGATGTGTATTTACAGGAATCTAACAGTCAACTAAATGACCAACAGGGGTACTGTAAGATCAGCAAAAGAGAATATGAGGGGTTGAGAGAAGCATTTTATAAAGATCTGAAAGGCTGGCGAGAGAATAACCTAATCAGTAAAGAAGAATTTTACTTTCTACACATCAAACATCAACGATTCCAAATTTTGTACCGTCTACCGAAGGTATACAAGGGCAATGTCTGTCCTCCTGGAAGACAAATCTTATCAGCTTTCGGGTGTTTTCTTGAAAATGTATCAAAATACGTAGATTACTTCGTACAATCCTATGTATGTGACCTACCCTCACATATACAGGATAGTACTGATTTCTTGAGACACATCTTCGATATACAGTGGGAACCAGCCTTTCAGATGGTTTTGACTGGATGTAAACTTATTGTACATCAGCATACGTCATAAAGATGGTTCCAATGCCAGACGTCATTTTTTTAAAACAAGACCTATCCAACATATGAAACATAATGAGATGCTTGTTGGTATGATTCTGGGGCATTTGAATAGCAATGAATTCTTATTCAACAGTGAGATCTTTTAACAGCTACAGGGGTCTCCAATGGGTACCTGCTTCACCCTCAGCTAAGTGAATTTACACATGGGATGGTGGGAGGAGCAGGTGCTCCATAACACAGAAAGACATGACTGGTCACCAAATATCGTTATTTGCCTGAGGTATATTGATGACCTCTTCATATTTTGGAGAGGAGACACAACATCAGTTGAGGAATTTGTGTAGGTAATTAATGTGAATGATCTCAATTTGTCTTATGTCTGTTGCATCAGCAACAAATGCATTGACTTTCTTGATATAAGGTTGGAAATGATTAGGGGCAGACTTACAAATAGAGTATATAGAAAAACTCAGGTAACCCAACCTTACACGCCACCGGCTCACACCCAGGTGCTCTTAAAAGGAGCGTTCCCTATGGGGCATTGCTAAGAGAATCTGCAGGACCAAAGAGACATTCACAGCAACTGAAAAAGAGAGGACTATGAGATTAAGAGCAAGGGGCTATGATGATATTACCCTGAACCAAGCTAAAGATAAGGTTAAAACTAAATCAAGGAATGACCTGCTATTCAACACGTAGTCCACTCCGAAGTCACAGAAGATAGGGAGACCTACAGCAGATACAGTTAGCAATCTGACCGAGCCATGTAGATTCATCAAAACTTTCAACATAGCACATAATCAAATAAGAAAAATCTTGCACAGACACTGTCACTTGTAAATAGGAGTGGAGATGGAAGATAGACCTGCTACAACCTATAGGAGAGCGACATCTATCAGAGACAGCATAGTTAAAAATCAGATGCTGGAGAGAACCATCTAGCTTAAACCAGTCAGAGGGTTAAAACAATGTAGTAAATGTAAGGCGTGTATGCAGGGTAATAATGCCACAATTGTGAACACAGATTTAGAAGAAAGGATAACCATGAACAAATCCTTAAATTGCAAATCTGCATTTGTAGTATATGTTTTAATTTGCCCCTGTGAAAAGAAGTATGTAGGCAGCACCATACTACAAGTGCATAAAAGAGTATTGCAACACCTTCGGGCAATCAAGAATGTAGATGAATATTCCCCTGTGGCTAGGTATTTCAAACAACACCATGATTGTAATCCCATTCATTTACGTTACACAGTGATTGATCTAATAGAGAAATCAAAAAGAGGTGGTGACAGAGAAAAGGCAAACAGACAGCTGGAGTGTAGATACATCCTCAGATTGAATACATGGAACCAGTTGATCTTAACGTTGATGAAGAGATGTATACCTACTTGTAAGGACAGTAATATTGCAACCTGCTTATATTTTCGTCATTTTATGTGTTTTTAATCTTAACAGTTACGAGGTCAGGGAGAGATTGTAATATAGATAGTAGAACACAATTTAACATGTGGTTAAACTCACATATATTTTATGTATCTTCTATTTTACTGGGCCTGGTCTGAAGTCATTGTCTTATATGATTCTGGATTCCAGTTCAATGAGTACCAAGCAAAAAACGTGGAGCTATCTTCCATTTTATATTTTGCTTATTTATTTTGTTATATTTCACTTTCATTATTAATATGTTTTCTGCTTTTTTGGATTTTGCAAAAATATGCGTATTCCTTTGTGGTAGAGCCATATTATTGAATTGTAGGTACATATTTTGTCTATGATATGTCTGGTACTATGTGTACAAAACAAACAGGAGTAGTATACCACTGTGACAGAATACTAATACACCCAATGGGGTAAGATAGATTCTACAGGTATTGGATGACAGTCATCCAGTTGCAGATGTATAATATCAAAGCCAAGGACCCTTAGTGCGCCCGGGTAACTGCCCAATGGGGCATAAGACACATCCTATGTTCCAGGTCACCTACTATTCCCAATGCCGAATGGAGTTTTGAAACTTAATAATGGCAGCTATTTTCACTGACATGTCATAATAATCACATTATCAGAACAATCTTAGAATTGTATGGCATCCTTAATTAGTATGACTAAGATAATAATGTTTAAGAAAAAAATTGCCTTTGTATTGTATGGCATTTGAGGGTGACTCAACACAATGTGTTTCAACTTTATTTGGAATTTTTCTGGTTTGCTCACTCGCTGTAAACATCTGTTTTTCCATTTTCTCTGACCTAGCAACTGATGTTATAAGATGGCCGCCACTGTAAGCTGAACAGTTAATGCATTTGTGCAGACATCCCCTTCTCTATGTTCACTTACTACCTGTTTATTAGTTACCCTCTAACTGTGCATCAACATCGTAACAAACGATTTGTGCCGAAATGCGTAGCCGCTTTTTATCGATTTGTTTACTTGATGGAATAAAACTACATTTTGAATATCGCAAGCCCTGTTGAGTGCCATTCCTCCCTGGTAGATTTTGTGGGTCAGAATTCTCCAGCATACACACACATATATATGTATGTGTGTGTTCCTTTGTGGATTGATATGACATATCTGAGACCCACATTTGCAGAAATTTGCACAGACTGCTTAATTTGCACAGATGGTTACATTTTGCACAAATGTCTGCTTACATATTAAGATTTTAGTATTTTATGTATTAGGGTCCTACTATTTTTTCCACAATGATTTTTGGAACTTGAATCACACATTATCTTAAATGTTGGTACATATTTATATATTTGTATTTATTTGCATTTAGCCACTCTCCAATGACAAGCATTTATGCTGTTTGAAAATATTAATGTTACAATTACTATGTAATCTCATGAAAGCTAAGTAATGATTCGGAGTACAAACAAAGTATTTCCTCTATGTTTATGGTGGTGGTCATGTGACCCACAGAGGGGGTGTGACACCTAGCATCTTAAAAACAATGGCAGACGCTGTATTTTTCATGTGATCAAAGGCACAGCTTGCTCGAAACGCGCCAACAGAGGGAAAGGTTGAAGAAATAAAACATCTACCTGCCTGAGCTGCTGGGTCCGTTTCTCTCATTTCACCAGTGTGGAAGTAGTGAGAATTTGAGAGTTTGCTTTTTCGAGATGTGTATATATATATATATTTATTATATATATTCATTGAAAAAAACAAAGGTTTCAGGGACGTTATAGTTAGAAATTAGCATTTAAAAAACCTTAGAGAATCACTGAAAAAAAAACCCAGGTTTCAGGGACGTTATAGTTAGTTGGACATTTCACTCGTACAAAACCAAAGAAATTGGGCCATTATAGTTAGTTGACTAACTATAAGTCGCGCCTCCACGATTCACTGCTGATGATGTCACATATTACATCACTCATGACATGGTCAGTGACATCACTGATGACATCTCAAATTACATCACTGATGTCAACATCCACATGATAATCTGATGCACCTTCCCACACCTTAAAATAGCTTTTGATATACCCACTCTAAAATACAGACTTCCATTTTCGAAACCATACACACACCAATACCAGTTAGTACATACCCGCCCAATGCTTCCAAGGTCTACACACACATCCACTCATTCACCCATACACTCAATCATATAGGCGGTCACTAATCAATACAGCACTATAATTTGCACTCATACACCTTTACAGACACTCACACACTGTTTCTCATCCATAGAGTTACCGGCACACCCATTTACTCAGTCATGCAATGAATCAATCACACACCCATTTACTCACCTATATAGTTATACACACACCGCCTCACTTATTCATACCGATACTAACACATACTTACTCTCTTATACAATCACTCATACAAGCACACACTCATCCAAACAGCCACTCTCACTGACTCTCACATATAGTCATTTATATGATCCAACTCTCACATACACTGCCTTTTTAAATTACTCGAACATGTACCATTCACTCACCAAGGCACACAATCACACACTCACCCACCCATACAGCCCTTTCCAGATACACTCTTGAGCCCATACACCCAGTGAATCAATCATTAACACATCTATGCACAGTCACACAACCCCACCCCTCCACACAGACACTCAGGCACCCATTCAGATTCTCAGACAGCAAATCAATAACCCATATAGACACTTATGTAGCTACTCACCAACCAATGAAGCCACTTACACACCAACTGACAGAATGATACAGACATTCACACAGTTTAGTCACTAACCCATGCATTCAGTAACACACGTTTCATCACTCACTTATATAGTCAGTTACGCATCTACTAAATCATCCATTCGGACACTTATACACCCACTCATTCTTCAACACACCTTTGCATATATAGGTATGCAGCGTTTAGAACGCATGCATTACAACGGAATACCTTTACAACGCGGTCGTAACAACGAAAGTTGTTACCACGCATTGCACTGGGGGGCGCTCAAGGATCGTAAATGATTTAATTTACTATCCCAACACCTTCCCTACTATCCACGGGGACTGGTGTTGGAATAGTAAATTAAATTGTTCAATTTTGCGCCCCCCCAGCGCAATGCGTGGTAACAACTTTCGTTGTTACGAACGCGTTGTAAAGGTACGCGTTGTAAATGTATGCGTTCTAACGTCATACATCCGCATATATATATATATATATATATATATATATATATATATATATATATATATAAGACATATCTAAACTTCATAGAAACACAAAGTCACTGGATAATGTCATCAGTGATAGAGGTCATAAGGCAGTTCATTTCAAACTCAGGTATATGTTGCCTAAGCATCGTCCCCAGTGCAAAGCTTCCAAGATTAAAACTCGTTTTGGAGCAAGGTTCAAGGTGTAGACTTTGAAGCTGCCCTTAGCCATCTTCCCCCTATGTTAGCCAGGGACAACAATGCAGCAGCCTCCAAGTTTGACGACTGGATCCTGGCAGCAGCGAATTGCGTCACACCTGAACAAATCGTGACGACTGAAAGGCGTCCAATAACGTTGCCTTGGTATGGCCCTGAATTCAAATGCCTAAAAGTAAACTGCAGAAGATATTAGCGGCTATGGAGAGCGGATTATAGTACACAGAGTAAACTGGCAACCAACGTGGCACAGCAACAGTACAAGAAAGCAATTGTTGCAGCCAAAAGTGAGTTTTACACAACAAAGATTGAGGAGGCCGGGAACTCCTCTAAGGAACTCTTAAAAGCTATTAAACTGCTGGCCAAACCGCAGCAGGCCAGTTTATTTAAACCAGACCAAGCATTCTGCAACAAGCTTGCCTTTTTCTTTCAGAACATGGTTCAACTAATTTATGATGATCTTCTTAGTACGTCGGCTGTCATGGATAACAGCAGCTGACTACCTTTTAAGGACAATATAGACCAGTGCCAGTTGACCTGCTTTCAACCACTCTCGAATGACGAGGCAAATAATCTCCTCCTGTCTATAAACTCTGGATCACCCAATGATCGGTGCCCCCCTTCCATTATGCATCTAGTTTCTGGGAAGATCAGTGACTTCCTCACCCTTCTGGTCAATCAAGTCCTGAAATCAGGGATATATCCTGCTGCATAAAAGAGCATGTATTAGGCCAATTCTTGAAAAGCTGGCTCTGGATCCCACCGAACCCAAGAACTATTGTCCAATCTCTGGCCAGCTGCTAGCAACCAAAGTCCTGGAGAAGTCGGTCAATAGGGTATTGACTCATTGCCTGGACGCTAATGGCCTACTTGACTCTATGCAGCACTGTTTTTGGCCTTGTCACTCCACTAAGTCGGCCCTGATTACCGCCACAGAAGCAATTTGGAGAGTAATGGACGGGGAGGCAGAGCTGTCCTCATTCTCTTAGACCTATCAGTAGCATTCGACACAGTGAATCCCTCGGTGTTAGTGCAGCGACTGAAGGACGTGGGAATTGAGGACTCAGCTCTGGCCCTCCTGTCCTCTTTTCTGAAGGTAATGGAACAGCGCATTGAGCTGGGATGGTCTGCAAGCCGACAGCTTCCGTCTCCCATGTGGTGTGCCACAGGGGTCTGCCCTGTCTCCAAAGTTGTTTAATATCTATGTCACCCCTTTGGTCAGACTCGTCAGAAAACATGGGTTCTCACTGGTCTCCTACGCTGATGAGTCTCAGCTTGTGATATCTATGTCTGACTGGCCTAAGACCACAGCTGATACCTTTCATGCCTGCCTGACTGAGATCACAAGTTGGATGAGCCAAAGTTTCCCAAAAATAAACACAGGAGACAGAGGTAGTGGAGTTTGGAAAGGGTTTACCCTTGTGAAACCACTCCTGGTGACCGTCAGAGGCTGGTGACTTTCCCCGTCATGTTTCAAGGGTCAGGAACCTCGGAGTCATCTTTGATGACCAGTTCAATTTCTCAGCTCAGGTCAACAGTCTAACCTTCTCCTGTTTATTTTTATTGAAGATCCTTCAGAAGATTTTTCCTTTTATCACTCAAGAGCTACAGAAAACAGTAATGGTGGCCCTTCTTTTGTCAAAGCTGGACTACTGCAATGCCCTTTTTTTGGGAATTGATAAATTTCAGATGAAGAAACTTCAGTCGCTGCAAAATACTGTGGCACGACTACTTCTAAACATACCTAAGGGCCATTCGATCACACCCGGGATTAGGGCACTTCACTGGCTCTCTATTAAGTGGGTGGAATTTAACCTCTGCAGTGCTCATGACAAGCTCAGTTCGTCATGAGGCACGGTGCTCGTGTGCTCATGATGAGCTGAGCTCGCCATGAGCTGCGCAACGCTCGCATGCGGGGCTAATTCCCCCGCTGCGCTGTACGTTTCGAAAAACGAGCGCGGTCATGACGAGCTCAGCTTGTCATGGGAAGAATTACCCCCACTGCGAAGGGGTTAAGGCCCTCTATCTGGTGCACAAGGCACTTTATTAGGGTGGGTCGAATGACATCAAGACAATGTTCTCACTCTACTCCTCCATCCGAACTCTCAGATCCACAAACCTGGGCCTTATCCACACTCCCAAAATCCAGAGAGCAAGGTGGGGAGGCAGGACCCTATGTACTGTGCAGCAAAGCTGTGGAACAAAATGCCGGTGGGCATGAGATTTCATTCTAGCCGGCAGCTTTTTAGGAAATGGCTGAAAACCTGGTTGTTCACTTCTTTTTAGACTGCAGTAACTCAGGCCCTATTACCTTTCATTCACCCCAGCCCCAAGACGCCTCAGCAATTGAGCGCTTTATAAGCTCATATCCTATCCTATAATATGTGCATGATTACATGGGTGCATTGGTACTGTGTGGATGACTGGAAAACTGCAAGGATAGTCACTGAGTGATTGGAAGAGTACATGGGTATAGCTTCAGGGATTTCATATGTGCATGGATAGTGCCTGGGCGACTTTATAAGTGCTTGGGTAGTGGCGGGGTGATTGCATGAGGGCATAGGTAGTACATGGCTGATTGCATGAGTGCATGGGTAATGCCTGGGTGATTGCATGAGTACATGGGAATTTCTTGAGTGATTGAAAGAGTGCATGGGTAGTGCCTCGTTGCTTTTATAAGTGCATGGATAGTGGTGGGGTGTTTGCATTAGTGCTTGGGTACTAACTGGGTGATTGGAGGATAGAATGGGTACTGCATGGGTGACTGCATGATTACATGGGTAGTCCTTGGGATATTGGAAGAGTGCATGGGTAGTGCCTGGGTGATTGTATGAGTGGATGTGTAGTGCTTGCGTGATTGGAGAAGTGCATGGCTAATGGCTGGGTAATTGAAGGAGTGAATGAGTGGTGTCTGAGTGATTAGAGAAGTGCATAGGTAGTGCAAGGGTTAATGCAGCAGTGCATGGGTAGTACCTGGGTTATTGCATGAGTGGATGAGTAGTGCCTGAGTGATCGGAGAAGTGCTTGAGAAGTGCCTGGGTGATTACAAGAATGCATGGTTAGTGCATGGGTGATTCAAGCACTGTATAGATACTGCCTGTGTTATTGCATGAGTGGATAAGGAGTGCCTAGGTTAATCCAGTAGTTTGTTGGTAGTGCCTGGGTGATTTTGTAAGCAGATATGTATTGTTTAGATGATTTTGTAACTCCATACATATTGCCTGGGTGATTGCATGAGTGCATGGTTACTGCTTGGATGAATCCACCAGTGGAAGAGTAATTTCTTGATGTTTGAAGAAATGCATAGATAATACTTGAGTGATTGGAAGACTGTAGAACTAATGTCTGCATGATTGCAGAAGTGTATGGGTACTACCAGACTAATTAAATGTGTGGATTAGTAATGACTAGATGATTTTCTAAGTACATAGGTAATGCGTCAGTAATTGAAGGAGTGCATGACACAAAGACGAAATTGCTGACTTGATAACTTCCTTAAAGCTGGATCTGCTCTTTATTACTGAAACATGGACCAGCCCCTCATCAGAACCTGACCTTTTAGTCGCGGTCCCGGAAGGTTACAACATTCTTAAGCAGGACAGGATTCGAAAAATAGGTGGTGGAATCGCTGTAATATATTGCAGCCATCTTAAAACCACTATAAGCCCAGTCCCACTCATTAGCTGTGAAGCATTTCATTTCTCTATTGCACTTACACCCTCCCAACGCCTTAAAGGCATTTTGCTTTATCGCCCTCCAGGAAACAAATCTGAATTTCTATCTTCCCTTACGGACATACTTGATTCTCTTGCCACGGAAAATACAACTACTATCCTAGGCGATTTTAATTTTGCGTTAGAAAATTTAGAAGATAAAGATACTAGTCGACTTCTATCGGACTTAGAATCCTTGAATCTGATGCAATTAATCTCTCACAGCACCCACGATGCCGGTCACACACTGGATGGCCTGTTCACAAATGACAAAAATATCAAAATACAAGAGATCATACCACTAGTCTGGACTGATCACCATGCTGTGATATTTGAAATATCACTAAACTCTCCCACGCATACAAATCTCACATCTCGTTCCGGTAAGTTTAAATCATGGAAAGATATAGATAATAAATTACTTGCTGAAACCCTGTCATCCACCCAACCAGTAACCTCCAATGACACTAACACGGCTGTCAACGACTATACCCACTGGCTCACTACAGCCCTGGATAAACTAGTCCCTACAAAATCCATTTCTAAAAACCGTACCCTTCCCACAGCTCCCTGGTTTACTAATGCCCTCAGACGCCAAAAACAGAAATGTCGTAGCCGAGAACGACACTGGAGAAAGGCCTACACTACTGAGGACAAACTTCTTTATAAAAAATAACTTACAAACTATAAAAAAATGATCTTGCAAGAAAAGAGTACCTATTATTCTGCTCAAATCGAGCAAGCGAAACATTCTAACAAACAACTGTATCAGGTTGCAACCAAACTTTCAAAGTTACCCCCTCAATCACTGCCCATTCCTTCTCAATCATTTTGCAACAGTCTTGCAAATTTATTTTATGACAAAGTTAACAACATCTGTACCAATTTGTCCTATGAGAAGACAGATCATTCAAGCTCCTCTCAAATGATCTCCTCTAAACCTGTTCAGCCCATTTATGATCAGTTTCTAGCCACCAACATAGATGAGGTCTCCAGGATCATGACTACTATTAAATCAGGCTCTCCCTATGATCCTTGCCCCCCCCCCCCAATTATGCTTTCACTGGTCAACATAGTAGCTCCCCAACGCACAGGAATTTTTAATATCATGTTTTCCACAGGGGTCTATCCTGCCACCTGGAAAGACACTATTCTCAAACCTCTTCTGAAAAAATCTCACCTCGATGCTGAAGACCCTAACAACTATAGGCCTATCGCCAGCTTGCCTTATGCAGCAAAACTAGTAGAAAAACTGATGAATATTCAACTATCACAGTACATTGAAGACCACCTGCTTTTAGATGATACCCAGTTTGGCTTTCACAGACACCACAGCACCGAGACAGCACTTATCAAGGCCACAGACTAGATAAGAACAATCCTAGACCAACGAGGGACGGCAGTACTTATCCTGCTCGATCTGTCTGCGGCCTTTGACATGGTCGATCACAAAATCCTGATCGACCGTGTCAATGCCATAGGTGTTCGGAATAAGGCCAAGGATCTTCTTACCTCCTTTCTCTCCAACCGCACACAAATGGTACAATTGGGAAATTTCAGCTCTGCCCGGATGACACTTCCTTGTGGCATCCTCCAATGCTCATCCCTAAGTCCAACGCTATTTAATGTCTACGTGACAGATCTAGCTAGGGTCATCAAGGACTTTGGGATGAGCCTAACATCCTACGCAGATGATACCCAACTGATATTAGCCATAAAAAATAACGGAGATAAAATTGCGGCTAATTTTCAACAAGGAATGAAGACTATCAGCAACTGGATGACGACCAACTGTCTTAAGTTAAACTCTAATAAGACGGAGGTAATGATCTTTGGAAATTTGTCCCCCAGTTGGCCAGGAGCATGGTGGCCCAATGAATTAGGCTCCCCGCCTATACCTTCCTCTAAAGTTAAAAACCTGGGGGTACTACTAGATGACAAATTAACATTTGCTGCTCATGCAAATTCTACAGTTTCAACTGCCTTCTATAAACTTAAATCTATCAAAAAGATTCTTCCTTTTCTCCTTCCCGATTCAGTTAAGACATTAGTCACGGCTTTTGTTATGTCAACCCCGGACTATTGTAATGGACTTTTCATTAATACTCAACAGAAAGTCATTCGCAAACTACAGTCTGTGCAAAACGCAGCTGCTAGAATGTTCTCTGGGACCCCAAAATTTAAATCTATCTCCCAAGTGATTAAAAATTATCACTGGTTGGCAGTAAACAATTGAATCAAATTTAAGGCACTTTGTATAGCTTATAAAGCCTCCCCTAAGCTAGGGCCTCGCTTCCTCATCAACTCTTTGGCATTCTATGCCCCTAACAGAACCTTACTCTCCATGAATGCCCTGTTGATGACTGTCCCCCGAACCAAAACAGCTTCATGGGGTGACCGCCGTTTCATTGTTGCCACATCCAAACTATGGAACTCACTTGATGCGGATATCAGATCCTGCCCTACTCTTACCCTCTTTAGATGGAAAATAAAGACCTGGCTCTTCAACCAGTAAATCTTGTTATCTTCCTGTTTTGAGCTGTCATTATCTAGCGCCGAGACGCCTTCGGGCATTTGCCTGCGCTTAACAAATTTCATTAATAAATAAATAAATAATAAATACTGTTGAGGTGATTTGAGGAATGAGATGATTGAGTTTGAAAAAATTAATAACTGCAATAAAAGTGACTGTACACGTTAATTCATGTTTATTACATTATTTCATCTTGCCTTCTGTATTTTTATTAGATATCAAAATCATTGAAACTATTTTATAGTTGTTTCATTGTAAATTAAATTTAAAATATTTCCATACTTTAGTTTTACTTTCTGTATAAAACAAGAAAAAAATACTATTATTGCAAATTTTAATATACAGTAAGAACACAACATCATTTTAGAATTACATAGCATATTCAGGTTTTCTTTTTTGCTGTTTTCAGATTCTATTTGAATTCCACCACACACAGTGATTTCAATGTTGATCATCATGAAACTGTGGGAAAAAAATGCAATCAATAAGATTGTAAAAACAAGTTCAACTATCTCTTTACATTTTCAAATATAACCGCTCTAATTTTCATGGCATATAATAAAAACACCAAATATAAGAACTACTTCTTTCTATCACAATTTTCCAAATGCAATATCAATTCAACAAAATGAAAATAAATAAACAGTAATTGCTCACATCTACTCAATAGGCCAAATGATGTTTCCAAAACTGTTTGCATTGAAAATATCCAAAACAAACGTGTTAATTCATGTTGACATCTTCCCAATAGGCCGAATTATGTTTCCGAATTCATTTGCATTGAAAATATAAAAAATAAACGTGTTAACTCATGTTGACATCTCCTATCACAATTTTCCAAATGCAATATCAATGAACCAAAATGAAAATAAATAAACAGTAATTGCTCACATCTACTCAATAGGCCAAATGATGTTTCCAAAACTGTTTGCATTGAAAATATCCAAAACAAACGTGTTATTTCATGTTGACATCTTTCCAAAAGGCTGAATGATGTTTCCAAATTCATTTGCATTGAAAATATCCCAAAATAACTCATTAAATCATGTTGATATCTTCCAAATAGGCCAAACAATGTTTTTAGAACTTTGCCATAAAAAATATTAGACATGAATTTGGCAATTCATAAGGCAACCGACATTTGAATTCTAAATGGGCATCATTACATTGTGTCCATCCTTTATTGCAATACACAGTATAGTGTCCAGATGTTGTACTAGGTCCATCATGGCAAATAATAGACACTGCTTTAAAGGTTCTTCCTGAAATTGACACTTGACTTGCCACAACATTTTTAATTTTTGTTTCCAATTTTCTTCCATCTGCGCAACAACGTTGTAGCATTAAAAGGACGTATTGTCGGAGCCCAATGATCTCACGCGACACGGGCAGATCTGAGCCACATTGGGTTTCATTGTAGCAAAGGGGAACATTGCGCAAAGATGGGGTGTGGCAGAGACTCCGTCCTTGGCTGCCTGGTGTAGAGATATGGACATAAATATGGTAACTGAGCGACAAGTGTACATCAGCCGAAAGAGCCACCGTAAATGTACCAAAGTATGGGAGGCCTGGAACACATACCGAGGGGACATTTGTGAACCGATACCAGAATCAGAGGGCTAAAGTTCTGATGATGAAGGGGGTGAGTGTGCGTGAGAGAATGTTTCAACTGGAATTAGCGGGATTGTAGAAGGTTATATAAATGATAATTGCATTACCCAGAATAAATTGCTTGTAGAAATGTACGATTGAAACGTCAATGCTTCAACGATTACTGTCATGTCTGACCAGGTGTTTTATATCTCAATAAAAACAGTTAAAAAAAATAGATTGCAAAACACTCCTCCTCTAGCTTGAATGCTGCCCAAAGTGATCTCTGGAATGTAATGCTGTAGTGTCTTTCTATCCCTTACATTATTCCTCACTCCCTACTTACACATTGTTCAATATGTTTCATTAATAAATATTTGTTTATTATCTAAAAAAGAAAAAAAAGGAGGTATTGTCCAAATCTTTCTATACAAAATATGTTGACAACATTTCTGATTTGCAGTGAGTACATTTCATATCTTGATTAGCTGTTTTTACTATTTTTTTTAAATACACTGTTTTGCAATATGGTATTGTCAAATATATGAATTGTTCAGTGTCTATTTGAGTGGTAGAAGAAAATGAACAGTCTTCACATTTATGTTCCCCTCAGTAACGTGGTCCAAACAAATTTTCAATTTGTATTCCTTCATCTTCTAATACAAGCAAGCAAGCATAAACATAAGAAATTCTTGAGCATCTTGTTGTACATTAAGTGTAAATTGTAAAGAATCAGTACATATATCCAAAAGATGCTGTATGCCAGAAGCAGTATGGATTTTAGTTGTATCAGTATTCAACTTTTCAAAAATATAAGGTAACAAAGAACAGAATCTTTTTTCTTGATTTCCCATAATTGGATGCTGTAGATTTTGTAGAAAAAATACAACGTTCACAAATACATTAGCATAGCAATTGATACATGAACTATTTTCAAACTGATATCCTACAATATCATCAACCGTGTCCTTTTTTCTTTTCTTTTCAGGCTTATCATTCACTTCAATTGTTTTTTTGTTTCCAACCTTACTGGAATGTTTCTCATATTCTCGTTTTTTACATACTATATGTTTTTCATAAATAGGATATTCACCTAAGTCAGGAGCATACAGTCTTCTTAACCTATTATACTCTTTTACACAATTTGCATCTGCACTAACCTTTTGGTCATCAAAATCAATCAAATGCAATCCAGATAATGTTCTTACTCGAGACAATGCAACATATGCCATACCCTCTTTAAATACTGAACTTCCAATATTTACTAAAGTACTGTCTACACTTGAACCTTGAGATTTATGAATGGTCATGGCATATGCTAAAGAAAGAACAAACATAAAAAATCTTTTACAAGCAAGAAACTAACAGCACAACGACCAACCTGTTTCACCTCTTCTATCTGATCAAATGTAATCTTCCAAAATTCAATTCCTTCTCCATTCTGCAAATTTACATTATCAATAACTTTTCCCATTGCTCCATTCACTAAACCTTTTTCAACATCTAAATTGCGCCGTGATATTACCCGACAGTTTACACATAAATATAAGGTTTTTTCCAATCCAGCAGTTTTAGATATAGACTTTTCCAAAGAATCTAATTTTGACTGTAATTTCTCTGACAGAAGAATAGTAAATCCTTTGTGTTCTATTTTATCAATGTCTTCCATTTTTATTATTGGTTGTTTCTCCAGTTTCAAAGGTTCTTCATCATCATCATCATCATAGAGTCTTTATTTTGATTCAAAAGTTCTTCATTAAATGTAGAGCACTCTTTTAGTGTTGGCATAAGGCAAACTATGGACCTCTTTTCTCTAATTTTTTTAGACATTATTTCAGGTACAATGTTTTCATTTGGAAATAAGTTTTTTAGTAGTCGACTTTGTAAAGCATCTTTGCCATGTTTAGTCAAGACATCAATTCCAATATCTTGAAGAATGTTTCCCTAATGTTTGTCACTTGATTGTTGCATAGTCCTAATAAATTCTTTATAATTAAAATGAGATCAAATGTTCACATTTCCAATACTTCCCAAATATATTTTAGTGTCTTCGTGAACAAGAGATTTAAAAACTGGTTGGCTTTTCACAGGAGTAAGTTGTAATAGATCAATTGCATGTTTTCCTCCAAATAAAACATCATAATCTGTTTCTAAAATCTCTTAGATTCTCAAATGTACAAAGGGAAGCATTAAGTTTGAGACCATGCTTACCTCATCAATTATAAGAAGTTTCATTTTCTTCAGTACTCTTGACACTTCCTAACAAGCTTCTCCAGATAGCATGTGATATTCCAACTTATTTTCAGGTTTAACTGGTAGCATGAGCAAATGATGTAATGTAATCTCTTTATTGTTGTGTGCTGCTAACCCAGTTGTAGTGGTTACAATACAGAGATAAATGTGAATCAGTGGTTTTCTGTAGATAACTGGTCAAAACTTTAATCAAGAAACGTTTTCCTGTTTCAACTTGCCCACTGATATACATTTGAATAGGTTTAACTGATGTGCATTGGCAATATTTCTTTTCATGCAGTAAACCATGTTGTATCTGTTCTATAACTTGCTGATATATTTCTTCCTGTTCAATATTCAGTTGTTCCTCTAACTTTTCCAACTGAATAGTGCCCTGTTGTGCTTATTGCATTGTCGTTTCCACTGCAATCATTTCTATTGCTGCTTCATTTTCAAGAATTTGTCATCCTAGTGGATCATGCCTTAGTAGAGAAGAACTCTGACGATCTTGAGAACTGTCTCTGGCTATTTAAGCTGCAATAGTAGTTCTTGATCAATCTATTCTTCAATATTTGCAGATAACTTGTAAATATTGTACATTAAATGCTATCTTTACATGCATTGAAAGAATCGTCTTAGCACTCAAACGTAATTTCATTTCAGTCAACCAAGGCTTGAAGAGTTGCAGAAGTGCTAAATGGAAAAATTCTCTTTCATCTGGAGTATCGCAACTGAGTTTCCTGTCATTAATAAGATTTCCTTTTGCATGTTTTACCAATCCTCCTTCACATCCAATTGTTGCATATTTTCTTTCATTTATATTTCTGTAACATTTCTCTTAAAGCTGTAATGTTGCAGAACTTCATAGAGACATATGTTTTCCATATGTGGACTTCTTTTAGGATAGTACCTATCCAACATATTTGTCTTAACAATATCTGTACTTTCCTGTTCACTCAGTGCTTGGTATTCAATTTCTTGTACAGATTTCAATACTCGAAGACCAAGACTTACCCAAATGATTTCTCTTAACTAAGCATGGGCGGAAAAACCGTTCCGCTCACGGATTTTGCAGATTTTCGGTAAATTCGCAATCCGCGAATTCTCGCGAATTTACCGAAAATCCGCAAATTTGCACGCAGCGGATTTTTTTTCTTGGTGATACAATATTGCGGCGTGCGGCGTTCACTTACCGTCATTCAGCGTTTGCCGAGTTGTTTTTCTCGATATTTTGCGAGTGATGCGCCATTTTGGATCTTGCTGCGGGATCCCGCGGGAGTTTGGTGACGCATCGCGAGAGTTCGCAATTGCGAACATGTAGGTGCGGCGGGCAGCAACAATCTCGCACTTTCGAAATTACAAAATTTGCAATTCTGCACAAGAAATCCACTAGCAAGCAGCATAGACCTTCTGAAAATGATGAATTTTATCAGAATAACTCCTCGGGTTGACATTTGCCTACACTTTTTTGGATTTGAGGCCTTTTGACTTTCTTTGGATCACTTTTGGATTAGAAATCAACTTTCACAAGTAAGTTTGTTTGGGGCATTACAGTTGCTGTTCTGCAGAAAAACGAGTTTTGCAAAACTGAAAGCACTCAGCAGGTGCAAAAGTTCACTCATCATTAGTAACCATTCCCTGTAGTACTTCCTGAGGGGCCACTCCAGAGTTCAGTAGCCTATGTTTGTTTGGGGAATTACAGTTGCTGTTCTGCAGAAAAACGAGTTTTGCAAAACTGGAAGCACTCAGCAGGTGCAAAAGTTCAAACTCATCATTAGTAACCATTCCCTGTAGTGCTTCCTGACTGGGGCCCCTCCAGAGTTCAGTTGCTAGTTGCAACTATTCTATGACCCTGCTCTGACCCTCACAGCAGGCTCATAGAATAGCTACAAGTAGGCCACAAAGGTCCTGGAAAAAAAATTGCACTGCAACAGAAAGCAAATTACAGATAAGGAAGCAGGTGCCAGACTGGAATTTTAAAACAGTGACACATTAATAAATCAACCCCAAATTAATTCATGTCAGTTTAAGCAGGGCAGGTGTGCTTGCTTTTCCCCCCCATAATCTACAGTGATAAACCAGAGGGTGGCATTGATGTACCAGAGGGTGGCATGGGTGAAACAGAGGGTGGCAGTGGTTAAACAGAGGGTGCTGTGAACCTGTGATGATGAACCAGACGTAGAAACAACATAGTCGCGACTGTTGCGAGCCGACAAGTAAGTTCGCAATTGCGAACTGGTACAAAACCCTCGCGAACTGGCAGAAACACTTGCGAACACAAAAAAAAATCTGCAAATTCGAGAGAATTAGCGGGTTTTGCGGATTGCGAGTTCGCAAATACACAAATTTGTGAACGCCAGATTCGCAAAATTCGCCCATGCTTACTCTTGACTTTGAATATAAACTTGTAGATGTCAACCGATCTGAACATTCGTAGGATCCAATCCCTTGATGCAAAAGCATTTTCAAATTAAAGCTGTACAATTTTTTACTAAGAGACATCTCTTGAGAAATTTCTTCCCACATTTACTTCAACTCCTTCTTTTCAGATTTGGTTATTTAGGACGTAACATAGTAGGCAACAGCAATCAATTATCTGCAACATATTGGATATCCATATTTGCATTCCACATCATCAAAATCACTGGATTTTAGTCAATAATATATTTTGACTCTTCACTTCTTTTTATATTGTAAGTATTCTTTGGAGATTTTCAAATGACAGTATGCGTCACTGCTTCCATGAAATTGTAGACTCTTCCTTTTGAAATTACTGGTCGTGGAAATCCAAATCGACATTTTATATAAAATTTTCTTTTGACTTGTATTTGCGTCGACAATATTTCCGAAATTGATTACTTTGAAACCGTAAAATTTGTTGTCTTAAAGTATTTTCTCCTCCTGTTTTTGGAAGCGCACAGATAACATAGTCTTCATTGAAAGATAATAAAGTCTCATCAGTTCCAAATCCATGATAACATATGTATATGTGGATCACCTCTGGCTTTGTACTTCTTTCTCCAAAAGAAATCAATAACTTCTCCAATAGGTGGGTTATTTGTAGTGCAGATAAAAGACATCATAGCTTGAAACCTGCGATTAAAATATCTACAAACATTTACAGGATCCAAGGAACACAGTCCTAAAGCTGTCTTCAATTCAATGTTTTTAATATTTTGCTTCTCGTAGAAATTCAAGTAAATCATCCCATGCGTATTCAGCACAGCTTAGCATAACAAACCACATTGGGGTTCCTAAGTTCCTCAACATACATTTAAGTTCTCCATGATGACGATACCAATACTCATTAGTACCACGTTGACACTCCATCAAATTAATTATCTGAAGTTCTAAATGATCGCTTCTTTGTTCTACTTTGTCCATGAATTCCTTTGCAGAAAGATGTGAACATGAACTCCTGTTTTTAATATGTGGTTCACTGGATATGAAAGTCCAGACAAGTCACTTTCAAACAAAAGATGAAATATGTATGAAATACATGGTAAAAATCTTGAATCTTCTGAGTACAATCTAGTTGTACGATATTCTGAAGCTGGAATCCACACGAGTTGTTCAACATATCATCTACCTTTTCCAGTGGGGAAGAGCTGTTGAAAACAATGGGCTTCTAAACTTCTTTTCCAAACATTCATAGGACTTCCTTTGCTTTCTTCATTTGGAATAATTTAATGATATTTGCAATCACTTCTTTTGAATGTAAAGAATGTATACTATAATGTTTATGTATTTCTTCACTCCTGGAGACATCCACCTTTTCGATGGCCAGTTCAAATTTCTCTGTCATCTTCTAAAGATATTTCTTCTTCGTCCACATGTATATTTTTATAATAAATATTGTTTTTTGTAAGATATAATGTAGCTTTATAAAGTTTGGTGACATCTACTAACTCTTGCCATATTTTCTGACTCTTTGTTGGTACTCCATTAAATAGAATAACTACAGATTCAATTTCCTCTCTCTCTACACCAACAATTTCAATATGTTTCTTGAAATCTAAAGGTAAATAAACAACTCACTTTTTAATACTCTTAGTAAATCTGTTGGAGACAGCTTGCCTGTTTTAGGATCCATACGAACAATAGCCTGAAACAGGTGCACACATTGAATAAGAATAGATTCATATGTATTTAAATCTCCTAGTTCTGAAGAAATACCTACCAATTCAAGGTATTATGTACAGCTCAGGCTGGTATTTTATTCCCTTCTAGTTTGCTGTAACAATATTTACAAATTTGTTGATCATTACGCACCTCAAAACAATCTTCTACCAACAAATAAGCACCAAATTGATATCACTTACCATTATTTTCCTTTTCACTTTTTAAATACACATCAACATTCCTAGTTTGATTTCTTTAGTGAGTACGTTAACAACAGATACAAACATAGTTTGGTTTTTCACAACAAACTACCTTAAACTTTGTAATTTCTTCAGCAAACTTCTGAGTACTACTATGTTCCATCTCTTCTAGACTCTCAGTTTCTTTACATTTCTCTTCAGAACCAAAGAAACTAAACTGTATATCATCACAAACTTATTTTTTATCCAATACTGAACCATGCAAAAGAGAAGCATTTATTTCACATAAACATTATGCAGGACTCTTTACATAGTACAATCTTCTTACTAACTTCCTGCATTTCTTAGTGATGTACTGCTAACATTATCAAATGATGAAAAATGCGTTGACACAGCTTTCTAGAAAGATAAGCCAGATAATGACCCTGCAAGACAGTATTTTTTCCTACTTTACAAAGATTCCGCCCGTGCAATGTCCTAATCTTCTGTTTAACACTTCTTTTTACTATATTCTCTAAAAAAATTTAATAAAATATCAATAGATTCTTGTCGTACACTACAAATGCTACTACAACCCCACCTAGACACTGGAGCTTGTGGACATCTCCCTGGAATTTCTTCAGCTATTACTTTTCCACAGTTCTAGCAACCATCTTTTCTTTTTCAATTAGACAACAGTTTTTAACTTCATAAGAACGACCATTGGTATCAGCTGCGTAAACTAATGTATTTTGTTGAAAACATCTTTTTTCATTAAAAAAGGTTTTGAACGTGAAGTGTGCTTCCATTCACCCACCTTTTTTCTGCAAAAGTTAGTTCTATTAACTACTTTTTTCCTTTCCTTTTTATATTTTTTTATTCAGTCTTCATTCTTTTTAATACTAATATAACCAATCTTCTTTCCTATTCAAAAGCTTTTTCAACTACACTTTCAATCTGTTTTTTCTTGTAGAATGCAGATCTTTTTTGCAGCCTTTCATTACATTTTGCAGTACTCTCCATTTAAACATCAGTCTCCTAATATCCTTAAACTGTTTCTTCCTTCCTTTGTGATATTGTTTTTGCCCAAAACATGATCCTTTATAAATATTTCCTTTTGCTTCTGAATGGTTGTACTGGTTTTCATTTTATTGTTTCCATGTTATAAATTCGTAATCTTCTTTATAACTCTTTTACCAAAATCTTTAGTTCACTTACCAGAAGCCTTTTTCTTCAATGTCACATGTTGTACTTTGTCTGGTTTCTCCTTTTCCTTTTCTTTTAAATCGGACTCTTTTCTTTTTTTTCTTTTCTTTTTTTAGCTTTTGTGGTAATAATCAATCTTTAGTAATAATAATGTTCAGTATCTGTAAAGAAAGAAAAGTGCAAATACACTTGTTAAATTGTTTAATATTAATAAAATATTTATATACAAATGTTATGAAATATAAGTTAAAAAATATTTTTATTTGCATTTTAAAGGAATGAACTGGGTAGTTTTTGTAAGTGCATGGGTAATTTTTGAATGATTGCAGGACTACTGAGATAGTACCTGACTGAATAAAGGCGTGCAAACATACTACCTAAGTGAATTGTTATCAACATAGGTATATAAGTACATGATTACAGGTGGAAAGTGACTGGTTAATTCCATGTCTGCAGACATACACGTTGAGTGCATGGATAAGTGTATAAATAGCACCTAAAAGCATAGATGAGCTATTGAGTAGTGCCTAGGTGACTAGATCAATGCAACAGTTGTACATGGGTGATTCTATAATTGCAAGAGCAGTGTATGGGTTATTATATAATTGCATAGGTACAGCCTACATGATTGCATAACTGTAGCGGTAGTACATAACTAGTGTCTCTGTGATTGCATGACTGAAGGGTTAATATCTGTGGTATTAGTGGAATACATAACAAGTGAGTAGGTGATTTTATAAGTCAATGAGTACTGCCTGGATGATTACAGAAGTACTAAACTACTATCTAAATGATTACAGGACTGCCAAGGTACTGCCTGGGTGATTGTATAAGTGCATGTGTACTAGCTGAGTGATAACACAACTACAAGAGTGCTCGGTACGTGATTGAAAGAGCTCAGAAACAGTGCCTGGATAACTGAAGCACTGTATAGCTAATGCATTGGTGATTGCATGAGTACAGCAGTAAGGTCGGGGGATTAAAGGAGTACATATATTACACCTGCATGATTGCATGACTACAGGGGTAATATGTGGAGATTTAAATTACTACATAAAAAGTGACTGGGTGATTTTATAACTGCATGGCTAGTGGCTGAGTGATTACATGAGTACAAGGGTAGTATCTCAGTGATTAAATGAGTGCAACAGTAGTGCCTGGGTGATTACCTAAGTAAATGAATGGTGGATACATGTTTGAAAGTGTTCATGGGTAATACCATGGCAATTGCATGAGTTCATAGGTACTGCCTGGGAGATTGCTTGAGTGTACACGTAATGTCTGAGTAATTAAAACAGTGAATATGAAGTGCCTGGATCATTAGAAGACTGTATGGGTAGTATAAGGGTGTTTTTATAACGGCATAGGTGTTGGGCCTAACAAAATATAAAGCGGCAGACTATCACACCACTCATGTACAAATCTGTCAATATTCTTTGAAGCGTGCATATAAATGTCTCTTCATTTTCAAACCAACATCCTATCTAAAAGAAATATGTATACAATATTCTATAATTCCATGACTACTGCCTGGGTGATTAGACAAGTACTAAAGTACTACCTGAGTGATTAAAATAGTACAAAGGTAGTGCCTGGGTGATTCTATAAGTGCATTAGTACTGGCTGAGTGATTACATAAGTACAAGAGTACTCCATGTGTGATTGAAAGAGCTCAAACATACTGTTTGTGTATAAATAGCACCTGAAACCATAGATGAGTCATTCAGTCGTACCTAGGGGAATAGATAAATGCAACAGTAGGGCCTGGCTCATTCTATGACTGCAGTGTAGGTAGTGTGTGGGTTATTACATGAGTGCAGAGGTAGAGCCTGCATGATTACACAATTGTAGAGGTAGTACATAACTAATGCTTGCGTGATTGCATGACTACAGGGGTAATATCTGGGAAAATACTGGACTACATAAAAAGTGAGTGGGTGATTTTATAACTTCATGAGGCCTTCCTGGCTAATTACAGAAGTACTAAGGTACTACCTGAGTGATTACAGGACTGCAAAGGTAGTGCCTCTGTGATTTTATAAGTGCATGAGTGCTGGCTCACTGATTACATAAATACTCCCTGCGTGATTCAAAGAGAGCAAACATAATGCCTGGGTAATTGAAGTACTGTAAAGCCAACGCATTGGTGATTGCATGAGTACAGCAGTAACATCTGGGGGATTAAAGGTGTACATAGGTAACGCCTAGGTGATTGCATGACTACAGGAGTAATATATGGGGATTTACATGACTGCATAGAAAATGACTGGGTGATTTCATAAGTACATGGGTACTTCTTGGGCGATTGCAGGACTACTGAGGTAGTGCCTGAGTAAGTAAAGAAATGCAAAGGTAGAGCCTGGGTTATGTGATAACAGCATGACTGCTAGCTAAGTGATCACATAAGTATAAGGATAGTGCCTCAGTGATTGAAAGAGTGCAACAGTAGTACTTGGGTGATTATATAAGTGTATGAGTATGGGGTACATGAGTAAAAGAGTACATAGGTCATACATTGGTGATTGCATGAGTGCATAGGTAGTACCTAGATGGTTGCATGAATATAGCACTAATGTCTGAGTGTTTACAGCTCTGCATATGTAGTGCCTGGATTACTTGAAGACTGCATGGGTAGTACTGGGGTCTTTTTATAACAGCATCAGTGTTAGGCCTACCAAATATAAAGCAGTACACTATTATATGACTCAACCATAAGTCTTTCCATATTGTTAAAAGTGTGATTACATACGTCTCTACATTTTCCAATCATTACAAATCTAAAATAAATAGCTGTACAATATTTCAGGAATATAGTGAAACCTAGAAAGTGAGACATGTGAGACATGTAATAGAGCTGCCTGAGTGAGTGCATAACTCCATGGGTAGTGCTTGGGTGATTGCATGAGTGCAAAGGTAGTCACTGGGTAATTGCAGGAGGAGATGGATAGTGACTAGCTAATTGCATGATTGCAAACATACACATTGACTGCATGGATAAGTGTATAAATAGCACCTAAAGTGAATAGAGGAATGCAACAGAAGGGCATGGGTGATTCTACAACTGCAAGGGTAGTGTGTAGGTGATTACTGAACTACTAAGATACTGCCTGACTGATTACAGGAGTCCAAAGGTAGTGAGTGGGTGCTTTCAAAAGTACATTAGTACTGGATTAATGATTACGTAAAAGAAAAGTGCATAAGTGATTGGAAGAGTGCAAGGGGATTAAAGGACTAACATGTCGGTGAATGCATGACTGCAGGGATAATGTCTGGGGTTTTATATGAGTACATAGCAAGTGACTGGGTGAATTCATAAGTGCCTGTGTACTTCTTGGGTAATTGCAGGACTACTGAGGTAGAGCCTGAGTAAATACAAGATTGCAAAAGTTGTGCTTGGGTGATTTCATAACAGTATGACTACTGGCTGAGTGATTACTTGAGTAGAAAGGTAGAGCCTCCTTGATTCAAGGAGTTCAACAGTACTGGCTGGGTGATTATATTACTACTTGAGTTATCCCTTACTGATTGCATAACTGCATACATAGTGCCTAAATGATTACATCAGTGCAGCAGTAATGCCTGAATGATTACAGCACTGCATATGTAGTGCCTGCATTATTGTAAGAGTGCATGATGAGTACTTGGGTATTTTTATTACTGCAAGAGAATTGGGCGTAGCCAAACATAAAGCAGTAGACTATTACATTACTCATCTTTATGACTGTCCATATTCTTAAAAGCATGCATACATATGTCTCTACCTTTTCAAATCTTCATGATATCTAAAAGAAATATGTATACAATATTTGTGAAATATAGTAGACCCTAGAAACTGAGACATGTACTAGATCTGCCTGACTGATTCCAAAATTCCATGAGTAGTCCTTGTGTGATTGTAAGCGTGCAAGGTTAGTCAGTGCATAATTGCAGGAGAAGATGGATAGTGACTAGCTAATTGCATGAGTGCAAACATACATATTGACTGCATGGATAAGTCTATATTAGTAACCCTGGCCGTAGTTCGCATAGTAGTGATACGCGTAGCTACGCGAAGTGCACTTCGACAAAGCAAGCTATGCGAACTGCGTAGTGTACTGTGCAAAATGCTGTTCGCACTGATTGCACAGGGTCCGATGCTTGTCCGCACTGTGCAATCAGTGCAAACCGCATCTTGCACAGTGCAAGTGGTCGTTTTCTGCAGCTCAAGTAGATTTCTACTCGAGCGGCAGCTTTCTCAACACGGTCTGGTAGTTTCCCATTGCAAGCTGTCGTGAGCATACGCCACCACTCGTAATGAGAAACTTGACCTCCCTGCATTGATAATCTCGCCAGGAGGATTATTCTCAATGCTCGCGATCAGCAGCTTGATGTTGCTGATCGCTAACGAGGAAAAAGTCTCGCTGGGATGTAATTTTGCTCGCTCGTGGTCGCCAACTTCACGTTGAGGACTGCGAGCATGCTAAAACTGACCTCTAAGCGTGTTTGCACTGTGCTACGAGCAATTCGCGTAGTGCGAAGTAGCGCACACTTAGCAAACTACATGAGTGTAGCATAGTACTTTGCCCAGGGTTAATAAATAGCACCAGAAGCGGTCGATGAGTCATTGAGTACTGCCTAGGTGAATAGATAAATGCAACAGAAGGGCTTGGGTGATTCTACGACTCCAAGGGTAGTGCGTAGGTTAATACATGACTGCATAGGTACATCGTGCATGACAGCTTGACTGTAGAAAAAGTATATATATCTTTGATGCTCAATGATTACATGCTTGCAAGGGTAATATCTGGTGGATTACTGAAGTACATAGCAAGTGAGTGGATGATTTCATAAGTTCATGAGTACCGCCTGGGTGATTACTGAACTACTAAAATGCTGCTTGACTGATTGCAAGAGTGAAAAGGTAGTGACTGGGTGATTTTAAAAGTACATGAGTACTGGCAGAGTGATTACATAAGTACTAGAAAGGTGTGTATCTGATTGAAAGTGTACAAGGGGATTAAAGGAGTACATTGGTAACACCTCGGCGATTGCATGACTTCAGGGATAATGTTTGGGAATTTACATGAGTACATAGCAAGTGACTGGGTGATTTTATAAGTGCATGTGTACTTTTTGGGTGATTGCAGGACTACTGAGGTAGAGCCTGAGTAAATAAAAGACTGTAAAAGTAATGCCTGGGTGATTTCATAGCAGCATGACTACTGGCTGAGTGATTACAAGAGTAGAAAGTTAGTTCCCCCGTGATTCACGGAGTGCAACAGTAGTGCCTGGGTGATTATATAACTACATGAGTTATACCTTAATGATTGCAAATCTGCATGATAGTGCCTAAATGATTGCATCAGTTCAACAGTAATGACTGAGTGATTACAGCACTGCATATGAAGTGCCTGCATTGCTGTAAGAGTGCATGACAAGTACTTGGGTGTTTTTTAACTTCATGAGAGATGGGCCTAGCCAAATATAAGGTAGCAGACTATCACATAACTCATCTATAAGAATGTCCATATTCTTAAAAGCACGCATACATATGTCTATACGTTTTCAAATCATCATGATTTCTAAAAGAAATATGTATACAAAATGTGTGAAATATAGTAAAACCTAGAAAGTGAGACATGTACTAGATCTGCCTGAGTGAATCCAATACTCCATTGGTAGTCCTTGGATGATTATATGAGTGCAAGGGTAGTCACTGGATGATTGTAGGAGAAGATGAATAGTGACTAGCTAATTGCATGAGTGCAAACATACACATTGACGGCATGGATATGTCTATAAATAGCACCTGAAGGGATCAATGAGTCATTGAGTACTGCCTAGGTGAATAGATGAATGCAACAGAACAGCATAGGTGAGTCTGCAACTGCAAGGGTAGTGTGTAGGTTATTACATGACTGCATAGGTACAGCCTGCATGACTGAATGACTGTAGAAAAAGTACATATCTTTGACCCTTAATGATTACATGCTTGCAAAGGAAATATGCGGTGGATTACTGAAGTTATTAGCAAGTTAGTGGGTGATTTTATACGTTTTTGAGTACCGTCTGGGTGATGAACAAACTACTAAGATAGTGCCTGATTGATTACAGGAGTGCAAAGTTAGTAACTGGGTGATTTAAAAGTACACCAGTACTGGCTGAGTGATTACATAAGTACAAGAAAAGTGTGTGTGTGATTGCAAGAGTACAATGGGACTAAAGGGCTACATGGATAACACCTTAGCAATTGCATGACTGCAGGGATAATGTCTGTGGATTTACAGGAATAGTTAACAAGTGACTGGGTGATTTTATAAGTGCATGTATGTTACTTGGGTGCAACATTACACGGGGGCCGAGCTGATCGCCACACAGGAGTCACAACTCCAAACTTCAAAATAAAAACCAATCCACTTCCAGTTTCAGTTTATAAACTTTATTTTAATTTAAAAAATCACAAAAGTCATCACAGGACAACATAGAGACTAAGTTGGACAATACATCATATCGCTATGTCAACACACTTGGTTATGACTTGGACATATAATACTCATTATTAAAATATTAAATAATTTATTACAGCCATAACAGCGGCCTGGAAACAAATTTTCCTTTTTAAAAGAGCATCAAATCTATACAATAACATTCATATACAATTACAATTAAAAAAAATATTAAATGATGAATAAGGGAGGAAGTTTACCTATACCTCCCTTTAGTCCAATAAATCACCCACACCCAGCCCAAGAAATTGGCTGTGGCATTTACCGTGGGGCCATCTACTGCGGTTTTAAGTAATCTGAAAGCCTCACTGTATACCCTAGCCCCCAAAGATAAACACAAGGGTTTCAACTAGCATTGCCTCGGATTATTATACGGTGGGCATGCAAACAGAATGTGGGCCACAGATTCAACCCTATCAGGGCAAAAAGGACAGTTGCTGTTATTTGCATGCAAATTAGACCACTTCGAAGTAAAAGCCTTAGTGGGTATTGTTCCCACTGTAAACTGGTGGAATAATTTTCTGTCACGTGTCGATGTGATTAGATCCCAATATTGTTCATATTTGGGTTCAAATTTAATTTCAAGAAAGGTGCTGGCCAGGGTAAAACTACTGGAAGCTGAGAACTGCCGGGAATATATCATGTGCCAGTAAGCTCTCTTTAACTCTGTTTTACTGGGAAACTGACTTTCCACGGGGGAAGTCCACAGCCGACTCAATCCCAGCTCACAGAGAATATTTTTTACACTCCTAAACCACTCAATTTTATTTACATCCATATCCCGAATTTCTAACACAGCCAGGGCATAAATGGCTAGCTCGGGAGCCACCCAAAGTCTCCTGCAGTATGATACTAATCTATAACGGGCTACATCCCTAATGGAATGACACCCCAAATCCAAATAAAGGGGGATCAGCGGGGGTAGATTGCGGCAGGCTCATTAACAGTCTTAAGAATTTATTTTGGCCCACCACTAAGGAATCCAGTTTTGCATGCACCCACAACTCTGAACCATAGAGGATTGAAGCACCAATTTTAGAGTTATAGATCTGCAATACTGGCGCTATGGGTTTGGTATAGGAGCGTCTATGCTTCCTAAGCAACACACCCGAGAGTTGAGCATGTCTCACTGTGAGACAGTCTATTTGCGGCTTCCTGCTAATTTTTTTGTCTATGGTTACCCCTAAATATGAAAAAATCGCTGTTTGCTCAAGAACACCTTCCTGCATTCTAACTTCACTGATGTATTTGTTAGAGTTCTGGAGGACCATAAACTTCGTTTTGTCAACATTGACAACAAGGTCATGATCCGCACAGAACTCCTCAAATCTTGACAGGGCTAGTTGAAGGCTCTGTCTCGTTTTGGAAAGAATAAGAGTATCATCAGTGAATATTAGGAGTGGGATCTTTAACCCAGTTAGACTTGGGGCATCTGTGGGGCAGTTTTCAAAGTATTTCAAAACCCCATTTATATATATTGAAAATAGGGTGGGTGCGAGTACGCACCCGGGCCATACACCCTTCTCAACCGAGAACTTTTCAGTGGTGCGGCCTGCCTTATCCCACCTAACCTGGGCATAATTATCCGCCTGCAATTTGACAACAAAAGCCAAGATGTCCAATGGCATACCAAACTTTAAAAGACTGTGACACAGCTTAGAACGCGGAACTAGGTCGAAAGATGACCTAAAGTCCACAAAAGCTGCATAGATGGAGTCTCTCCCCAGGGTAACAGTGCAACAGTATATTAGAATAAACCTTAAAACCTGGTCCACTGTACTGATACATCGTTGAAACCCTGCTTGCAAGTCTGAGAGGATATGACATTCCTCCATCCATGCCTGCATTCTACCTAAAACCACCCTTGCCGCTACCTTCTGAATGCAATCAATCAGGATTATAGGCCTGTAATTCCCTGGTAGGGAGCGATCCCCCTTTTTAAAAATCGGAAGGATTACTGCACCTGCCCAGGAACTGGGGATCACCGCCGCTCCCTTATCGATGGCATTCATTAATAGTTGAATATACGTTGCCCAGGAGTCCAGATCTTGTAGAAAAAGGTCTGAAGGAATGCAGTCAAGACCTGGGGCCCTACCTTTAGGGACCTGGAGAAGAGCGGATTCTACCTACTTTTTAGTGATGCAGAGGGAGGGGGAGAAGATGGTACTACAAAGGTGTCTTGAGCTCCTGGATCATTAGCGAATTGACCTTTGAAGTAGCAGACCCACTGATCTGGTTCCACATAATTTGTGGGAACATTTCTAGGATCCCCACTCCCCCATTTCACCAGATGCCAAAATCTCGTCATAACCCTCCCAGAGCATGCATTAAGTAGTTCAGCCCAATGAGCTTCATCCCAGTCTCTTTTTGCCGGGGATTTTGCTGCCTTATATACCTGCCTTTTCTCTCTTATTGAGACCTGTTCTTTACTCCTAATTGCAACTGCCAAAGCTCTATAGGCCAAGCGACAGTTAGAATTATGCCAAACTGCAGCCTTCACGTTGGGTGATACGGTACCTTTTTTATTTTTCATAATAAAAAAAACTTTTCAGTTGATTAAAAAGATGCTCATGTGCCTCGCCAATTCTATCCCAGTGTACCCCCAATTCAGCGTCTGTCTGAAGAATAACTATAGTATTAGCCACTAAGTTACTCATATCTAGCAGCTTCTCAGGGTTGAGTGCAACTTTGGCCCATTTAAGACATCTTGTATCATTTGACAAACGACCTTCTACGAAATCTGGACAGTCTGGCATCGCTTCGACATGGTTTGGTTCTATAGCCCCCATAGAAACTAAAAGAGGATAATGGTCACTTTCAGGCCGGGCTTCAACCATCATGTCTAGCAATTTAGGCCAAAATTCCTTATTTATAATAAAGTAGTCTATGCGACTGAAGAGATGCACACTACTATATGTTGGTATCCCTAATTTATCAGACTTTGTGCGACCATTTGCTGCTCTCAACCCATGTTCCAGACAGAATGCTTTTAATTTGAGTGCTGCTCTGGTCCACTTTTTATGGGTGGAAGTTCCAGAGGTGGGATTGACCACTGGTCATCCTCCTCCACACTAAAAATCATATCCTCACAATCAAGTGGTTCATAGGTGCAATTAAAGTCCCCAGCTATTATGATGTTACTATTACCTCTGTGATTTGTTAAAAAAACATCTAGAAGGCCTCCTATATCCGACGCCTTCCCGCCTTGCTGACCCTTAGAGTAAACATTAATGAGTAAAACATCTGGGGAATTGCCCTGTGATAGCTTAACAATGAGAATGTCCCGAGAGTCAACATCAATCTCCTCTAGCTTGTAGTGGTGGAGCTGCCTGACCCACATTGTCAAGCCCCCTTTAGGTCTACCCCTTTCACCCTGTACAGCTAACTTTGAAAAATTAATATATCCCTCACAAAAGACCTGGTCCACTGCACAGGTTTCTTGGAAAAATATTATCTCCTGGTCCTCAATAAATGTGGTCCATTCTGTAGAAACTACTTTACTTACAAGCCCCCCAATATGTTCCAAGGAGCTATTTTTAACACAGTGCTAGACTCCATCGGAACACTTATTTGGGGGCCTTGTCCATACTTTGACAAATGGAAGGCTGGAATATTATCAGTGGAATTACATGGATCAACTGTGCAATTATCACGTGCCCCGGGGGTTAGAAGTGTACCCATACTACGAATGCACGACACTCGATTGCCCCTACCTTGCTCATCCCTTTGGGGTAGGGTCTTTCCGATCAGGATCGGAGGACCCAGTCAATCTATATCCTCCAGATTAGTGAAGGATTAAAATCTATTAAAGGGTGGGACAGAGTACTTGTACATTCCCTGAGCATGTGTTACAATATTACAATCAGCCTTGGCCATTGTCGACAACGGTCTGGCTTGGTAAAAAAACCCTAATGGTAGGATGTTGATATCTTCCCCACTCAAATACCTTGATCCAGCCCTATCAAGGATTGTTTTAACTGAATGGGGGGACCCAAAATTCACCACCACACAATCGTCTCTGCTTGTTTCTTTGATTTCCCTATCCACGCAATCCTACATGCCATTTTAAAACCCCCAAATAAATAACCTCCCAGCCCTTGTTGGCCTTTATTAGATGGAGGGCCTTATTCCTAAGTGAAACCCAGTTTTCCTCAATGCTAGATTGTAAATGAGGTAGATTTGTGAGTACAATGGTATAGGGCGTAGCCTCTGGGGGTAGATTGAGAAATTAATTACAGTTATGACCATTCATACCTCCCGTGGCACCCTTCAAGTGGTACCCCCGGGTACTTCCACCCTACATGAAGCTATTGCATCGGAAACTAGTAAGTTACCCAATGTTTGAGGGGGTGCTACAGTGACAATATTGGCACCCGTAACCATGTCACTCACGGGAAAAGTTGGTACAGACCCCAGCACTTCATTAGCAACAATGGGGCCATTAATAGGATTACATTTTGGCAGTGATAGTTAGTGCTCAATATTAGTCAATCTTTGAGCAATGTCAACAAGTTTAGATACTAGGGGTTCAAACATTGCCTGTAGTTTTTCTTCAAGTTTGACTAGAAGCCTGTCCTCCATATCATGTGGCATCTGATTAAAACTGGCAGGGAACTAATAGATGTTTGACTAGAGACCTTTGGTGTTGCAGCCTCTTGAGCATGGGCTTTCTTACCACGGGCGGCCCCTTTAATTTTTGCCACTTTACTGGCCTGATGCAAAGTAAGGGATAACCCACCCGCCTTCCTTTTCTTAGAAGGGGCTGTATCCACACCCTCCCCCTTCTTGGCCTGGGTATGGCTCTGCTGACGTGTTGGCATCTTATCTGGGGATAAAGTAGTGGGGATAAGGACTCTAACTGGGGAGGAAGGAGCATCTATCACTGTTAGAGGGGACCCAGAGGATAATTGCTGCGGTAATTCTGCAAATGAATCCAAACCCTCCTGAGAACTTGCTAATGGAACCCCGGCAGATGGTCTATGGGGATCTAGAGACAATCTCCTTTGAGTAAGCTCAATCTCTTTGATAAGTACTGATTCTGCTCTCAAGAGAAAGGCATCAAGTGTCCCAACAACCCCCTTTGATTGATCTTACTCATTTTTAACTTTTATCCCAAGTCCTGGTTGCCAAAGAATATGGAATGAATGAGCAAAACTTAGCAAATTTCACAGTCACTAACAAGGTCCTTGTGGGCACCAATTAGCTGTTGAAAAGGGGGTGGGCCAGACCTGCCTTCTCCTGGCTACGACGGGCGTGGACGGGCCTGCCCTTGGCCGAGGCACTCCCGCGCTCGTCCCGTGCTGCGGGAGGCTCTAGATGCTTTTAAGCGCCTTGTGGAGCTTCCGTATGACGGCATCAGAGGGCACCTAAAAAGGCTGCTGGGAGTTGCAGTCCTTCTCCTTGTTCCCCCTTGTCCCGACCAACAGTACAGGAAATGGCACAGCAGGGCGTGCAGCGATGTCGTCAGCCCCCGATGGCAGCAGCAGGTTAGGCGAGAGACACACTATGAGCCTGGTAAAAGACCCGAAGGAATCCGCGCTGCGGGAGGCTCTAGATGCTTTTAAAGCACCTCCTGGCGCTTCCGTACGACGGCGTCAGGCGGCACCGACACAGGCTGCTGGGAGATGCAGTCCTTCTCCTTGTTCCCCCTCGTCCCGACCAACAGTCCAGGAAACGGCACAGCAGGAGGTGTGGCGATGTCGTATATCCCGGATGGCAGCAGCGGGTAAGGCGAGAGACACACTATGAGCCTGGTAAAAGACCTGAGCAGAAACCTGTGCAGATATTCCCAGTCTCTCCTCCTCCATGGGCTGGAGTGAGGCAAGTGAAGGTTTGGAGCCAATCCACTTCCTTTATTTCGTTTTAGACCCAGGGACCCCATCCCCGAGCCCATCATTTAAAAAAACAAAAAAACAGGAGGGGGACCGAGTGGCCCCCCTCCCCGTGGCCACTTTTGGCCCTGGGGACCCCATCCCCTGGGGCCAGCCCCTAGCGTTCGGGACCATGGGGGGAGCCCCAATGCCCCCACGGTCACAAGGGAAGCTGCTGACATGCAGCTCCCCTTGTGCAAAAGCAATATCTTTCGGTTTTTGGAATTGAGAGCAGGTCTCCTGCTCTCGCTACTAAAAACCAAAGCAGAGTTTGCTACGACAGGGCGGGAGCATGTGCTCCCGCTCTGTCATATCAAACAACAATGTCCCTGGGGTGGGCACGATGGGACATTGCAGGAGCTGGCCCTGTGGGGTGGCGGTGCCCAAGGCCATCGAGGGCTCCAGGAGGGGGGGGGGGCAGTGCGGCCCCTCCTAACATTTACAAAGCCTGGCTAGGTGGTAGTCCCTGGGGCATGGGGGTCTGTAACAGAAACCTATTTTTTAATTTTCAGTGCCCCGAGATGGTGGTGGTCCCCAAGGCAGTCTGGGGGGCTTGAACCCTCACACTGTTTATTATTTATAGCCCAGGGTGGTTGTGGTCCCCGGGGCTTCGGGGGGCCCACGAGGCCCCCCACCCAATTTTCACAAAGCCCTGGAGAGTTGGCAGTCCCCGATGCTTGGGGGTGCCTGCGAGACCCCACTAATATTTATTAAAAGCCCCGGGGAGGGGGCGTCCCCGGGGCTGCAGAGGGCACGTACCCACGTGCATAAATTATGAAGCCCCGGGGAGGAGGCGGTCCTCGGGCTGCAGGGGCCCCTCAAATAAAATTAGCATTGCCCCGGGACCTGGTCCACCCAGGGCCTTACAAAAACGAAGCGCGGGAGCCCGCACTCAATTTCTATTTTATTTCCTCCAGATTCGTCAATCAATCAATCAATCAAAGCATTTGTATAGCGCACTAATCACCCGGAGGGTCTCAAGGCGCTTTGGGAGGGGGGGTCAGCTACTGCTCGAACAGCCAGGTCTTGAGCTGCTTCCTGAAGGCGAGGTGGTTTTGAGTCAGGCGGAGGTGGGTCGGGTAGGGAGTTCCAGGTCTTGGCGGCCAGGTAGGAGAAGGACCTTCCTCCTGTTTTGGCTCTTCGGATGCGGGGGACGGCGGCGAGGGTGTGGCTGGTCGATCGGAGCTGGCGTGTGGGAGCGTAGAAGTTGAGGCGGCTGTTGAAGTATCTCGGGCCTTGGTTGTGTAGGGCTTTGTGTGTGTGGGTGAGGAGCCGGAAGGTGATTCTCTTGTTGACCGGGAGCCAGTGCAGGTCTCTCAGGTGTCCGGAGATGTGGCTGTGTCGGGGGATGTCGAGGATGAGTCTCCCTGAGGTGTTCTGGATTCGCTGGAGTCTCTTCTGGATCTTGACGGTGGTTCCGGCGTAGAGGGCGTTGCCGTAGTCCAGTCGGCTGGTGACGAGGGCCTGGGTGACCGTCTTCCTGGTCTCGGTGGGGATCCACCGGAAGATCTTATGTAGCATGCGCAGGATATTGAAGCAGGACGAGGAGACAGCGTTGACTTGTCTGGTCATGGAGAGGGAGGTGCCCAGGATGAAGCCCAGGTTGCGTGCGTGGTCTGTCGGTTTGGGTGCGGTGCCCAGGGCGGGGGGCCACTAGGAGTCGTCCCAGGTGGAGGGCGAGGAGCCCAGGATGAGGACTTCCGTCTTGTCTGAGTTCAGTTTCAGGCGGCCGGTCATCATCCACTCGGCTACGTCTTTCATCCCTTCGTGTAGGTTGGCTCTGGCGGTGGCGGGGCCGTTGGTGAGGGAGAGGATTAGCTGGGTGTCGTCGGCGTAGGAGATGATGTTGAGGTTGTGTTGGCGTGCGATGGCCGCAAGGGGGCTCATGTAGACATTGAAGAGGGTGGGGCTGAGCGAGGAGCCCTGAGGAACGCCACAGATGACTTCGGTGGCCTCTGATCTGAACGGGGGTAGGCGGACTCTCTGTGTCCTTCCAGCGAGGAAGGAGATGATCCACTCCAGTGCCTTCTCCTGGATTCCAACGTTGCTGAGGCGCTGCACTAGGGTGCGGTGGGAGACAGTGTTGAATGCCGCGGAGAGGTCTAGGAGGATGAGGGCTGCTGTTTCTCCGTTGTCGAGCAGGGCTTGGATGTCATCAGTGGCTGCGATGAGGGCGGTCTCGGTGCTGTGGTTGGCCCGGAAGCCAGACTGTGAGAGGTCGAGGGATCCATTCGTCTCGAGGAAGGTGGCCAGTTGCTTGTTGACGGTCTTCTCGATGACTTTGGCTGGAAACGGGAGGAGCGAGATGGGGGTGGTAGTTTTTGAGTTCGGTGGGGTCCGCTGTTGGTTTCTTCAGTAGAGCTCTGAGTTCAGCGTGCTTCCAGCTCTCCGGGAAGGTGGTGGTGTCAAAGGAGGTGTTGATAATGTCCCGCAGGTGGGGTGCGATGACAGCGTCAGCCTTGTTGAAGACGTGGTGAGGGCAGGGGTCGATAGGAGATCCGGAGTGGATGGAGTTCATTGTGCGGATGGTGTCTTCGGTGCTGATCGGGGTCCAGGCATGGAGGGTGGTGGTGGGGGGCGTTGGTGCGTTCGTGAGGAGCGTTGGTTGAGTGCTGAAGCTGTTGTGTATGTCAGCGATCTTGTTGTGGAAGTAGGAGGCGAGGGAGTTGCAGAGGTCTTGAGATGGGGTGATGTCGTTGTTTCCGGCGTTGGGGTCGGAGAGCTCTTTCACAATGTTGAAGAGTTCCTTGCTGTTGTGTGCGTTGTTGTCCAGTCGTTCCTTGAATGTGGTTTTCTTGGTGGCGTGGATCAGTTGATGGTGCTTTCGGGTGGCGAGCTTGAGAGTGGTCATGTTGTTCGGGGTTGGGTCTCTTCGCCAGGCTCTCTCGAGGGCTCGGCAGTTCTTGGAGTTCTTGAGTTCGTCGGTGAACCATGGGGCTATCTTGCTGCCGGGTCTGTTAGGCGGGGTCCTCATTGGGGAGAGGTTGTCTGCACAGTTGTTGATCCATTTTGTGAGGTTGGCGGCGGCCTGGCTGGGGTTGGCAGAGCTAGTGGGAGGGTGCTGGCTCAGGGATGAGGCGATCTGGTCGGCTGTGATCTTGTTCCAGCTTCTTCGTGCAACCTGTTGCTTGTGGTGGTGGATCGTGTTCTTTCTGAAGCTGAAGTGGATGCAGCTGTGGTCCATCCAGTGGAGTCCGGTGGCGTGGCGGAAGGTGATGTGTTTGCTGGATGAGAAGACGGGGTCGAGTGTGTGTCCGGCGTAGTGGGTGGGGGTGGTCACCAGCTGCTTGAGACTGAGGTTGGCGAGGTTGTCCAGCAGGGTGGTGGTGTTGCAGTCGTTGTTGTTCTCAAGTGGAAGTTGAGGTCCCCGAGGAGGATGTAGTCAGCGGAGGGGAGGGCGTGCGGGCTGATGAAGTCGGCGATGTCTTCGCTGAATTGTGTGCGTGGTCCCGGGGGTCTGTAGTCACGGAAACCTGGATGAACGCCTCCTCTGCACCCGACATCGCCATCGCCATCCCAGACAGCTACAAGATCATCCAGAGGGACCGCGTCAACCAGACAGGAGGAGGCATAGCCATCATCCACAGGAACACCATCCGCATCACAACCAACTCCGAAGACACCCTCGCACCCGCCGAGCACCTGCACTTCCAGATCCACATCAACCCCAAGACCACCCTCAGAGGCACCCTCATCTACAGACCCCCGGGACCACGCACTCAATTCAGCGAAGACATCGCCGACTTCATCAGCCCACACGCCCTCCCCTCCGCTGACTACATCCTCCTCGGGGACCTCAACTTCCACCTGGAGAACAACAACGACCGCAACACCACCACCCTGCTGGACAACCTCGCAAACCTCGGACTCAAGCAGCTGGTGACCACCCCCACCCACTACGCTGGACACACACTCGACCCCGTGTTCTCATCCAGCAAGGACATCACCTTCAGCCACGCCACCAGACTCCACTGGACGGACCACAGCTGCGTCCACTTCAGCTTCAGAAGGACCACGATCCACCACCACCAGCAACAGGTTGCACGCAGAAACTGGAACAAGATGACAGCCGACCAGCTCACAACTTCCCTGAGCAAGAACCCAACCACCAGCGCAACAAACCCCAGCCAGGCGGCCACCAACCTCACGAAGTGGATCAGCGACTGCGCAGACGACCTCGCCCCCCTGAGGACCCCGCCTAGCAGACCAGGCAGCAAGAAAGCCCCATGGTTCACCGACGAACTCAAGAGCTCCAAGAAGAACTGCCGAGCCCTCGAGAGAACTTGGCGCAGAGACCCAACACCGGACAACATGACTGCCCTCAAGCTCGCCACCCGAAAACACCACCAAATGATCCATGCCACCAAGAAAACAGCATTCAAGGAACAACTGGACAACAACGCACACAACAGCAAGGAACTCTTCAACATTGTTAAAGAGCTCTCCAACCCCAACACCGGAAACAACGACATCACCCCTTCACAAGACCTCTGCAACTCCCTCGCCTCCTACTTCCACATCAAGATCGCGGACATACACAACAGCTTCAGCACTCAACTGACGCACGCCACGACCGAACCACCGCCCCCCACCCCCACCCTCCGCGCCTGGACCCCGATCAGCACCGAAGACACCGTCCGCACGATGAACTCCATCCACTCCGGATCTCCAACCGACCCCTGCCCTCACCACGTCTTCAATAAGGCCGACGCTGTCATCGCACCCCACCTGCGGGACATCATCAACACCTTCTTCAACACCGCTACCTTCCCGGAGAACTTGAAGCACGCCAAACTCAGCGCTCTACTAAAGAAGCCATCAGCCGACCCAATGACCTCAAGAACTACCGCCCCATCTCGCTGCTCCCGTTTCCTGCAAAAGTCATCGAGAAGACCGTCAACAAGCAGCTGGCCGCCTTCCTCGAGACGAATGGTTTCCTCGACCTCTCACAGTATGGCTTCCGGGCCAACCACAGCACCGAGACCGCCCTGATCGCAGCCACCGATGACATCCAAGCCCTGCTCGACAACGGAGAAACAGCAGCCCTCATCCTCCTAGACCTCTGCCCGGCCTTCGACACTGTCTGCCACTGCACCCTAGTGCAGCGCCTCAGCAACGTCGGAATCCAGGAGAAGGCACTGGAGTGGATCATCTCCTTCCTCGCCGGAAGGACACAGAGAGTCCGCCTCCCCCGTTCAGATCGGAGGCCACCAAAGTCATCTGTGGCATTCCTCAAGGCTCCTCGCTCAGCCCAACCCTCTTCAATGTCTACATGAGCCCCCTCGCAGCCATCGCACGCCAGCAAAACCTCAACATCATCTCCCTCACCAACGACCCCTTCACCACCAGAGCCAACCTACACGAAGGGATGACAGACTTAGCCAAGTGGATGATGAACATCCGCCTGAAACTGAACTCGGACAAGACGGAAGTCCTCATCCTAGGATCCTCACCCTCCGCCTGGGAAGACTCCTGGTGGCACCCCGCCCTGGGCAGCGCGCCCAAACCAACAGACCACGCGCGCAACCTGGGCTTCATCCTGGACTCCTCCCTCTCCATGACAAGACAAGTCAACGCCGTCTCCTCGTCGTGCTTCAACATCCTGCGCATGCTACGTAAGATCTTCCGATGGATCCCCACCGAGACCAAGAAGACGGTCACCCAGGCCCTCGTCACCAGCCGTCTGGACTACGGCAACTCCCTCTACGCCGGAACCAAACGCCAAACTCCGGAAGAGACTCCAGCGGTTCCAGAACGCCTCAGCACGACTCATCCTGGACATTCCCAGTCGCAGCCACATCTCCGGACACCCGAGAGACCTGCACTGGCTCCCGGTCAACAAGAGAATCACCTTCCGTCTCCTCACCCACGCACACAAAGCCCTACACAACCAAGGCCCAGGATACCTCAACAGCCGCCTCAACTTCTACGCTCCCAAACGCCAGCTTCGATCGACCGGCCACGCCATCGCCGCCGTCCCCCGCATCCGAAGAGCCACCACAGGGGGAAGGTCCTTCTCCTACCTGGCCGCCAAGACTTGGAACTCCCTCCTGACCCACCTCCGCCTGACCCAGGACCACCTCGCCTTCAGGAAGCAGCTCAAGACCTGGCTGTTCGAGCAGTAGCGAACCCCCTCCCCTAGCGCCTTGAGACCCTCTGGGTGAGTAGTGCGCTATATAAATGCTTTGATTGATTGATTGATGAGGGTGCCTCTGAGGGTGGTCTTGGGGTCGGTGTGGATCTGGAAGTGCAGGTGTTCGGCGGTTGTGAGGGTTTCGTTGGTGTTGGTCGCGATGCGGATGGTGTTCCTGTGGATGATGGCGATGCCTCCTCCCGTCTGGTTGGTGCGGTCCCTCCGGGTGATCTTGTAGCCCTCCGGGATGGTGATGGCGATGTCGGGTGCTGAGGAGGCGTTCATCCAGGTTTCCGTGAGGAATGCAACGTCTGGAGATGTGGTGTCAAGGAGGTTCCAGAGTTCGACGGCGTGTCTGTGGACGGAGCGGGTGTTGAGCAGGATGCACTTGAGGTGGTTGCTGCTGGTGTTCGGCTTGGTGGGTGCTGGTGTAGTGTAGGTCCAGTTGCAGGTGTACTTGCAGGAGTGGCAGCTGACGGGTCCGTGGGTGCGTCTCGGGGTGGCTCAGTAGCATCCCGGGATTCGGCCGGTGTTGAGTGCGTGGAGTTCGGTGGAGTTGTAGGTCCGGCGGGTAGGCTGGTGTCTGCGGGGGCCAGGGGTCCTGGTGCTGGGCGCGGTCCAGGCGCGGACGGGCGCAGACGGGCTTACCTTTGGCGCACCTTCGGCGCTCAATCGGTGCTCCTGCTGCGAGCGTCCGCTACGCGGTTGCTCTGGGGGCGTCATAAGTGAGGAGCCGGGAGGACGGGTCAGCTGGGTGGCGGGAGCGGGGTGGCCAATGGGCGGGAGGGGTGCGGAGACGCCAGAGGGCAGTGGCGGGAAAGGAGGACCGAGGGCGGCTCAGCGGTGGCTGGGTGGTCCGGCGGCTGGGCAGGAAGCACACAGTAAGGGATATAGAAGGCAAAAGGGGAGAGGGGAGGGGGAACACAAAGTTAAATACACGGGGTGAAAAGGCAACAGGGGAGACAAAGGCACAATACAAACGCCGGAGTGCAGAGGGGGAGACAAAAGTTAAGTGAACAGGGCGAAAGGCAGCAGGGGAGACACAGGTAAAAAAACAGACGGCGGAATGCAGAGAAAAATGAGGCAGCAGCAGGAAGTGCGCAGCAGTCAGCAGGGCAGGGTGCTGGCAGACAGCGGGCAGGACCAGCGGTGTGGGGGGGACCTCGCCTGGAACAGGCTCAGCGGTCGCTGCGTGCACCCAGCGTGAATTTGGACATTCTTTTTTAAATAAATATTTATTTTTGGGGCTTGAGGTCCTTTTGGGACCCCCTGAGCAGGCCTTGGGGTCAGGGTTTTTCTACCCTGCCCCCTTTTCTAGTTTTTTTTATCTTTGTTTGACTGTATTCTTGTGACTCGGTTACCGAGTGCCCAGATGGATGCCAACACTTCCTGGTTCGGAGGGTTGGCAGCCAGTTAGAATGAAGTTTGTGCTCGGGAGGAGTGGCGACTCCTCCTCGTTGCTCAGATATCGATATTTTTTCTTTTTTTTATTTCTGAGGAACTACTGAACGGATTTACACCATTTAAAAAAAATTGTTCTTTCTGAAACAAGCGCTACCTTTTTGCCAAGTTTGGTGTAATTCCGTTCAGCACTTCGGGCTGTAGCCTGTTCCAAAAATTCATTTATTTAGGAAAGGCAAATGATCTGTTAATTGAGGAGACCAATAACCTGACATTCTTTTGTTTAGTTTTAACTAACATGTTTCAAACCAAGCAAATGAATTCAGGGAGCCACTATCACCGCTCCAGGCATGTTTGGTGTACAAGTGAAAGTGTAGAAGATAGATCAACTGTTCTTGGCTCATCTTATGTGCCTAAAGTATGGCTTGATTTGGGCAGTGACAGATAAGGTATGTCAGGAAGTAATCAGTTATTTATTTTTTGAAATGGCAATTATGAGGACCTGATGCAGGATAAGTTCTAACATATGCTTTCTAGTTCGATTCAGTCGCCGTTTAAAAAAAAAAATCTGTCAGCAAAGTGTTCCACGTCTCCAAACGTTGTACATTTGATCCAAGACATCCGAATTCCACCTCTGAAGAGTCGTTTTATGGGTGTCGTTTTAAGGGTTGGGCAAAGTGGGCAATCGCCCCGCCTTCAAAGAGCCACACTGGGAATGTGAACGTTCTCCCTAGCTCACTCCTGTATATTTCTGTATCTCATACGTCACCATATAATTCACTATTGATGGCTAACTGTAGGGCTTGAAATGACCTTAAAAGGGATAATACAATTCAAAGGTTTTCCAAACAGGGGCCCCAAAATTATTTCTTGACCTGGGCCTCAAAAATACTTAAGATAACACAACATCCCTGACCTTTTAAGGCAAATAATTACTAAAAATCAAGTGAAGCCTGTGATGAACAGGACATTGAATTTTCATTATAACGTTTGTGAATGCATGTTTTCCACATGACACTGTCAGCTTCCGCATTCACTGTGACTACTGCATAGATAACGTTTGCAGCTGTCCTACTATTATATTTTCCTATGTAAACTCTTCAGGGTTTTTTGTTCCGCCAAACATCCATTAGTGACCCCCGAGAAAACAGTGTATGGCGTATGAAAAGGAAAAACAACGTGCGAGTGAGTGGTGGGAGGCATTAAATTGGCAAATGCAACACGTGTGGACTCGAGGGTTTCCGTTGATTTGTGCTATGGTTGCATGTGTGTTGTACAATAAAGGCTTCGAAATGAGTAGCTTTTCCCTAGAAGTGCTTTTATCTTGTATGTTTCCTTTTGTGTCACTGAGTGAAAAAAATCACTCTTGATGCATCTAGTAATGGAAAGAAAAGAGAAAAAAGCAGGTGAATGGCTCACTGCTGGGTCCTCCCTCACCAGAATCTTTTAGTTCGACAGACGAATATGTGTGTAATATCTTTCTGATGTACTCAGTGTTTTTTGGTGGAGACATGGGTTAGACAGTTTTAAGTGTAAGTTTGTATATGCCCGACTATGCCTTAAACTGCTATAACAGATCATTCGGAATTGTTACTTATTGTTTTTATTAGTTTGTTTCTGTATAGTTACCATGCACATGCATTGGCAATCTCATAGTGCAGTTAACAGTAGCTATTACCATCACCTGTAAAGATACTTATTTTAGATAATGAAAAGAAACAAATATACTTTTATATAGCGCATGCCTACCCGGAGGCATCCCAGGGCATACGGCAGGAGGAAACAGCGTGGCAACCAAATTAAGTAAATAGCCAGGGCCCTCATTTATGAAAAGTGACGTATCCTTGCGCAGGCGCAGGGATGCGTCAAAATTCCGTACGATGCGCTGCGTCAGAATTTTGCGACGCAGATGCGTCAGATTAATGCAATGGCGCATCATGTCGCAAGTGATGCCGAAAGTCGGGGAAAAGTGACGCAGACGCTGCCGTCCTGACGCACCAGAAAGTCACGCAAGTGCTGGAAAAGTGCCGTAAGTCACAATCGTGGTACTGACGCAAGTGTACGCATCGCTGCCCCACTTTCACGTTGCATCAGATTCCGGAAAAACGCCAAAAATACACGCATCCATCTCCTAATTCTCCCGCAAAGCGAAAAAATTGCTACCATGGAGCGTGAAGGACACAGCAGCATCAATGGAACCTTCCACATGGCAGCCAGGATGCCCAGCCTGAAACACAGGGAGAAACACATGGAAAGAGGAAAAGGAAAATAAATTTCAGTGCTGAGGAGAACGACATACTCATCAATGAGGTGACAGACCACCAGCACCAACTTTTTGCAAGTTCCAAGTTGCCATTATCAAAAAAAGAGGCCATTTAGCAGTCCATATTGACAGAGGTCAACTGTGTGGCCCAATCAAAGAGGACAGTCATTGACATTAAGAAACGCTGGAATGGCATAAAGTGCAGGGCAAAAGAAAAAATGGCAAAAAAACGCAAAGAAGCAACGGTGACAGGAGGAGGCAGCCCATCACAACAGGAAGAGCTGGATGACCTTGAGGAGCGGGTTGCGGCGGTCATCCCAGACGAGTTGGTGGTAGGAATTCCAGGACAGGACAGTGCAGAGCATGAGGAACTGCAAGACACACAGGGTAAGTCCCTACAAGGAGAAATGTGCAAAGAAGGTAATGTTGTGCAGTGCATAAACTAAGGTGGCTGGCTCAATTACTGACGTGTTGTGGAAAGAGAAGTCATGCAGTGTCATGAACTGTGAAGTGTCTTCAAAAAGTATTGTACCAGGGACATGCAGATGTCATGTAGTGGTGGCACAATGTGCCACACCCACAATAATAGGCCACAGACAGCCATGTTACATAGTACAACATATCATGTCATTGCATCATTCCCACATTAAAGTGTGAGAAAGCGCAATTCCAGGGCTGTTACTGGGGCTGTACCCAGAAACATCCATGTCCAATTGACAATGTCCAATAGCAAAGTCAAACTGTAACTGTTACGCTGCGCCACAAAGATATGCATCCTCAGGGTCTGTGTAAGGCATGCACAACCTGAATAGATACTAACTGTTTCCTCTCTGATATACCCAACATATAGCTGTTGCATCCAAGTGGACACATAGAAAGAGGAAAAATCTTTTGATGACTGCATCATGCAGGAATGTGTCCCTTCCATGCACACAAACAATGATCCCCTGCACCGCTGGACCCCCTGCAACATGGTGCAAGTTTGCCTGGGTCGGTGCATGCCAAGCATTGTGCACCTATGTCGTTGTGAAGGACAGGTGACACCAATAAAGAGACCCTACTGATAGTCACCCCATGCAGGCCCAAAACCTGTCATCGTACTACGTTGTGCATGATGGTTTCAGCCTCATCATCTGCATATGTAAGGGAAAGTACTCAGGAATGTTACTCAGCATGTGAAGCCCTGTGCCACATTACACAAGCATCATTCATAACGTATGCATGGTGGGTCTGCACATCCAAACAAAAATATCAGTAGTGGTGCTGTGCAATCCATCCAAATTTTGGAAATAAATTAGCATCTGGCAATTGTGTCAGTACCTCACACCTGCATCATGGTAGGTATAGGGGTGAGGCAGTGCCACGGGAGAGGCTTGCACCAAGGTTTGCTGTACTTGAATGATGCTCCTCACATGAATGCATGACTTAAGCACTGACCAGCAACGTCTGGATGAATGACGTATATAACATGAATAACAACATGTAGTGACATAAAGTGAATACAGCACATCTATGTTGTCACGTCCATGGGAAAAACAAAAGTGTACCAATGGTGTTCTTGCAGTGAAAGAACATCCAACATCAATAGTTTGCAGGAATGCACACCATCTCACCGAAGGCCTCCATTCATGGTCTGTACCTATGCATGCACTGCAGCACACCTATATTGCAAGTGGCGCAGTCCAGCTGCTAAACATCCAGCAAATATGCACCATACTTAATTATACAAATGGATCATCAGCGAGTTAGCAGCACTGTTTGTGTAGCTTAAGTGCCAAGAATGTTTAATCACATTAGCAAGCTGTAGCATACCGATGAGAGCAAATGCTCAGGAGTGATAGCAACTTCTATGTCAATGGCATTGCATGTCCCAACAAAACTATGGCAATGACATGCAAAGTAGGCGTTACGTATCCAAATAATGCTAATAAGTTAACTAACTGCACCTTGCAAGATTAGCAAGGCTGTCACAGACATGAAAGAAACAAGCAAACTCACGCAAATGCACAATAGCTCCCGGAATGTAAAGCCACAACATACATGTCCCTAAGGAAGGTGACAATTCGTGGCACAACATATATGCATGGGACTGGTACTGGACAGCGCTGCAAACAAGCTTACAGGGTTGCCCTGTGACAAAGATACACTCTACAAATGTGCAACAACAACAATATTGTGTGCATTCCTATGGCACAACCAAGAAAATTGTTGCTGCAAGAAGACAGTGAGGCAACACTTCTCACCATGTCCCCCCTTGCAATAGCATGGATGTACAGTACCCACTGGACATTGCTCCATGATTCAAGTAATGACTGATCCATTACAAATCATAATGTCAGTGTAGGCACAACCATGCCGCAACTCCAGCAATGCATAGTGGCAGACGATGCCAATGGCAGAAATTATGGTGTCATTAGAGATCCTAACAGTGCTATTTGTGTGCTGTAGTTTCCCAAGTATTTAAGCATTGGCGGACTGTCTTTGCACAAGGAGTGGATGAGATGTCATGCAGTGCCCTTGCTCCAGCTGCAAGAGCGTGCAAGGGTGGCGGTGGTGATTGCTGGTCAAGTCACATATGTCATGCATTTAATGATGGTAGTGCCAGGAGAGTATGAAGTCAGACATGAATCAAAAGTACCTGCAGCCGTAGTACAGGTACTTAACCGTGTCCTGTTCAGTGGTATGTTGAGGTCCCTTGATGCTTGTGTCTGATGTCAGTGAAGTTACCCTGGAGGTGTTGTTGGTCAGGTAACTTAACCTGCTGAGGTGGAACTGGAGGTCATCGAGAGGGATGCTGTCTGTGGATGTCACACACTGGGGTGCAATGAGGTCAACAATGGTGTTGGAGAATGGGGCACATGGCCTGGGTGTCCTGCACATGAGTGTGCTGCTGAGAATGGCCATGGGCCTGGTCACGATAATGTAGTTGTTGTAGTACATGGTCAACCATGGCACATTAGAGTGCCTGCTCATTCTGGGTGTACCAGTGTATGGGTTTACAATACCTCTTCCATGATTGTCGTGCAGCCACATGCAGGTGACACAGAAGTTGTCAGTGACAGTGATAGTGATGTCTGTAGCAGAGTTAAGTCCTGGCAGGTGAGGTGGCGTACAGCTTTGATGGTGAGGAGGTTGCTGACATTGTATTGTTGCAGTGTCAAAGAGGAATAAACCTTGGTTCACAGTGTGGACCTGAGCCAGTCATATGCAAACAGCGTAGACTATGGTTGACGCAGTGTTTTGCGATGACCATTACAATGTATGCTGCACAATGTCAACAATGCAATGCATGTGTACCAAAATATCATCTCAAAATACCTCATTGTGACCACAATTATGTTGTGATGTAAGTACTTCATTTGGTAATGTGTGTCAGTATTAAAAACAATACTTTGTGACAAATCTGAAAAATATCTAAAATGTAGTGCATTTATGTGTCAAATAATAACATTTGGTTGTGTCATGGGGTGAAATATGGCTGAACTATTATTTGTATAGATGTACATCATAAGAAATAGGGGGTGAAATGTTGAGAATATTAACAAATGCTGTGTATATTTGTTTTGCCAATGAAAAATGGAGTGTGCATTACTCACTAATCTGACTCCATTGTGTGTGTCGTGGTTGTTCATAAAGGATTTTCATGCTTCAGGTCTGGGTGTGTGGTGACAAGGATAGTTTGGCCATGTACTCACTGAACTTTGAACAGTGTAATTAAAGTCTCCGCAGTGCCACACCTACTCTACAGTTGCAACATGCCTAGTATTAAAAATTATTTCAATGGAATGTGATGACATGGCATGTTTTGGTAATATGTATGTGCCTTTTGGCACAAGAGTGGTACACCTGCTCTGCATGGGGGCACAGTGGCAAACATTGGCAATTGTGGGGGGGGGGAGAGCTGTGAGTTACCAAATGCAGGAAATAACAATGAATGTCTTATGGATGCAGGGATGTGTGTGTGAGTGGGTGCTGCAAAACATATAGTGGCCGATTCACAGAATGAACTTAAGACTCAATCATACACTTACTACTATTTTGGTATTCACAGAATGCACTTACTATTTTTGGCATTCACAGAATGAACCTACTACTTTTGGTATTCACCACAGAAGTTAGGATTTTCGGCCACATGCATCAAAGTTCGGTTTTGCGATTCCTAATTTGCGATTTTTACCGAATCGCAAATAAGGAATCGCAAAACGGGATGCATGATTGAAAGTGCATAAAATTTGCGATTCGGTAAAAATCGCAATTTTTACCGAATCGCAAATATTTTGCGAATTCTAATTTGCGAATTCGCAATTCCCATTGATTCCTATGGGCCAAAATGCCCATAGGAATCAATGGGAATTGCGAATTCGCAAATTAGAATTTGCAAGATGTTGATGCATTCCATGGGTGCAGGGGGGGTCCAAAGGACCCCCCCCCCCCCTGCACCCCTGAAATGTATTTTGAAGTGCATGTTTCAAACACACATGTCCTAAGGACATGTGTGTCTGGAACATGACAGTGTTTTGAAATGCAAATTAGAGCAATTTAACACATTTTCGCAAATTACCACGAGGTTCAACCTCGTGGTAATTTGCACCCCCTAATTACAAATTCGCAATTTTAAAATTAATCATGCATTGCTTTTAAGGAATCGCAAATTTGCGAATCCTTAAAAGCAATCGCAGTTTTGGAATTCGCTAAAAATAGCGATTTCACCAAAAATGCTTCATGCATCCCAAAAACCTATTTAGGAATCGCAAATGGCTAAATTTTGCGATTCGCACCGTTTGCACTTCCTAAATAGATTGATGCATGTGGCCCTAAGTCTTAAGTTTCTCTTAAGACAGACTTAAGACAGACTTAAGACAAAATCCTAACTTCTGTGAATACCAAAAGTAGTAAGTTCATTCTGTGAATGCCAAAAGTAATAAGTGCATTCTGTGAATACCAAAATAGTAGTAAGTTTAGGATTGAGTCTTAAGTTCATTCTGTGAATCGGGCACATATTGAGGGAAGTCTGACCTCAAAGCTGTGTCCCATTTCTCTGGAGCCTATGCAACCCTGCCTTTGTGTCACGTAAAAGGAATTAGGCAGCCAGGCTCACTACTCTGAGTCAATCACAACACTGTGAAGTGCTGGTGTGACTGGTAATAGGAAATGGGATAAGTCATGCAGCCACATGCTGGAGTGTTGGCCATGTTTGCCATGGAGGCTGAAATGCAGCCTGCATACCAAACATGGAAGTGGGTATTACTGCTGTGGTCATCATGGGTGGCACCTGAGTCATCTTGCCAATATGCACATGACCCACCTCATCTCAGATGTCCCCTACCCACCCTCCCATGCCATGATGACACATAGCATGATCACATCAGTCACTCATCCCTTGTGTCTCCTTTATAAGTCAGTTCAGTGCTCTCATCTGAGCCCACACTCCACATATGGTCTATTAACTATCACTAAGGCCCCCACCCCTGTCTTCATGTGTTCCGTCATCACTGAATATTGTACCTCACAATTACCCTACTCAATGTCAGCCGCTGTGCAAGCGCACAGCAGACGCATGTACATGGTATGCTGAAGGCACGCCTAAGGCAAGTCTGAATGCGCACATCTGTGTCCCAAACGCAATCATTTCCAGCAACAACTGATCTACAGTCACTCACTGATGCAGCTCAGCCAGCCTCCATGCACTCACACATGGAAAACATTGGAGAATGACAACAGGCCTTTGCAAACATGACCCGCAGACATTTCACATGCCTACACTGCTGACAAAGCTCAACCACCACCCTGGTCTCAAACACAGCCAACGCCAGCGTTTCTGCAAGTGAAAGTCACACCTGGATACACAACTGCGCATACCAGACCTCCACCCTCTGCAAGCCTAACAAACAGCACTACAGGGACACGGCATGGTAGAGCACTGATCTCTAAGAAGCAAGAGGCACCAGCAGATACCTTGGTAAGAACTGTATAAACACCAAGACACCTGAAATGTAAAACACATACATGGACGCAATGAGGGACTACCACAAAAAAATAGTCTAAGATAATGGAAAGTCCTGCAAACTCGTCAAGGTCCTCCATGAATAAAACAACCTATGCAGCAAAGCTACAGACATCAACCTGGCACTACAACCCTGTGATAAGTGTCCCACAAAGTTCACCATAAAGTAAAAAATTACACTACAACAACTTTGCGGTACACATGAGATGCCACAGGCAGCACCACGCAAACCTCTCCCAACACAACAGCCATACTACCATCCCCACCGGGACACCAGTCACAGCTCAATGCACCCCCTCGAACATGAAATACACCCACCTGTGGGATCACTACAGCCCTGTCCTCATCACATCAACAACAGCACCAAGATCACCCTATTCACAGCCACAGGTGACATCCGCACCCTCCGGGACCAAGAGCCGTGAGTGTGCTCCGACACAGACTAACACCACACAGATTTGCCACGCTACATGAAGCAGGATTGCAAGGAACAACGCTTAACTGGGTCACTCATCCCAGCAAGAGGTCCAAGGATCAGACTGACAACCTTCGTCTTTAAAATCACGTAATTCCAATGCTGAATGCAAGAGGGACCATATATGTGTCTGACCCTTGTCAACATCAACAGGGCTGCCTCAGTGCCATTTGAAACCAAACACAGCCTCAACATTGTATCCATTGCTGATGACAGACAGCTCATACTCTCTCACACCTAAGACTACACCAACCAAAGACTTGAAATACATTGAGGAATGCATTACATCGCAATCTGCATGAACCACAGCTGCATGAAAACAAAATCAGTGAATACAGAAGTCCGTGTCCTTGGAACAACTCCTTCAGCATGTAAAAACACCTGTTGGATCTCCCACTCTGATGGGAAGGGGCTGCCGCTACTGCTCAAAGAGACAGGTCTTGATGAGTCTTCTGAATGCGAGTAGGTCCTGGGTCTGCATTGGGTGGGCCGGGAGGGTGTGCAAGGTCTTGGCGGCGAGGTAGGACAAGGATCTGCTGCTGGAGGTTGGTCATAGGATGCAGTGGACAGTGGTGAGGGGGAGGCTGGTGGAGCGGACCTGGTGTGTAGGGGTGTAGAAGCTGAGTCTGCTGTACTGGTAGGCTGGTCCGGCCTACTGGAGTGCATTGTGTGTCTGGGTCTGGAGCTTGAAGCTGATCCACTTGCTGATGGGGAACCAGTGTAGGTCTCACATTTGGGGGATGATGTTGCTGTGGTGGGGGACGTTGACAATCAATGAGCCGTAAATGTATTGGATGCGTTGCAGTCGTTGTAGGTGTTTGGCTGGGAATTCTGCGTACAGTGCATTGTGGTAGTCCAGTCTGCTGCTGCTCAGGGCCTGTGTCACAGTTATTTTTGTCTGGGGTGGGGATCCACTTGTAGATCCTGCATAGCATGCGGAGGCTGTTGTAGCAGGAGGAGGAGATGGCGTTGACCTGCTCAAACATGGAGAGGGAGGAGTACTGGATGTATTGTAAGTTGCGTGCATGGTCAGTGGGTGTTGTTGCTGTTCCCAGTGTGGTTGCCCACCAGAAGTCGTCCCAGGCTAAGGGTGTGGGTCCGAGGATGAGGACCTGTGTCATGTCCAAGTACAGTTTCAGACTGCTGCTCCTCATCCAGTTGGTGAGGGACTTCATTCCCTCATGGAGGTTTGTTCAGTGTGTGTGTGGGTCCTTGGTGATGGAGAGGATGAACTGGGTGTTGTTGGTGTAGGAGATGATGTAGAGGTTGTGATGGCGGCCCACTTGTGCGAGGGGGACATGTACATGTTGAACAGTGTTGTGCTGAGGGATAACCCCTGGGGTACGCCACAGATGATGTTGATGGCGTCCGATAGGATGGGTGGGATTCGGACACTCTGGACGCTCTGGGTTCTGCCGGAGAGTAAGGACGTGGTCCAGTCTAGGGCCTTCAATTGGAATCATGATTCTCGGAGGTGTGTCTTCAGAGTGTGATGGCATACTGTGTCAAAGGCGGTTCACCGGTCCAGGAGGAAGTGGGCTGCTGTCTTGGTTCTGGCTAGTTGGCGCATGATGTTGTCTGTGCCAGACATGTGGACTGTCTTGCTGCTGTATGTATGTATGAATCCGGACTGGGACGGGTCAAACATGTTGGTGTCTACCAGCTCGCGGCCCAATTGCATGTTGATGATTACCTAGATGACCTTCGTTGGGAACGTGAGCAAGGAGATGGGCCGTGAGTCCTCGAGGGCCTTGGGGTGTGCCTTGTGCCTCTTGAGGAGGGCATTGCTTGTGGCGTGCTTCCATATTTCCTGGAATGTTGCTGCATTGAAGAAGATGTAGATGAACTTGTGTAGTTGTGGTATGATGGCTTCCTCTGCTTCGTACAATAAGTGGTGTGGTCATGGTATAGAGTGTATGGAGTTAATGACCTTGTGTGTTGCGTCCTTGTTGACGTAGTACCAGGAGGTGCTGCGGTTAGCGCTGGTGGTCCTCGCCGGGGAGGTGGAGTCTGGCATAGTTGCGGGGGTTGTGGTGTTGAAGCTGTCGTCGATGTCACCAAATGTGCGCTGTGAGAAGATGGACAGTGAGTCGCACACTTCTTGTGAGGGTGGGATGTTGTGAACGTTTGCGCAAGGGTTTCTCTGTTCAATAACAATGCTGAAGACCTCATTGCTGTCGTGTGCATTGGTATCCAGCCAGGCTCGGAAGGAAGAGCTCTTTGCCAATCTGTTGAGGTGGTGATGTATACACGTGGCGTCCTTGTGGACTGTGTGGTTGTGCGGTGTGTGTCCGTGGAGCCATGTTCACTCCATCTTCCGGCATGCGCATTGGTAGGTCTGGGGGTGTCGGTGAACCGGGTGGCTCTGTTGCAGGTGTGGCTGTTGGAGGGTAACGTGAGTGGGGCAAAGGTGTTGGTGCAGTCCTACATACACTGTCAGAGTTTTTGGGCACTGGTGACTGGGTTGGTGGGGTTGTAGTTTGGGCTCTGGCTGAGGGGTGTGACCAGCTGGTCTACGTTTACTTTCACCCAGCATTGGTGAGGCAGCAGTTGTCTGCGGTGGTGTGTGGTTGATTAATTGAAGGTCAAATTGATGCAGCGGTGGTTGGTCGAGTGCAGTTCAGTGGTGTGGTTGGAGGTGACGTAGGTGCCTGTTGAGAAGATGGGGTCCAGCTTGTGGCTGGCGGCGTGGGTTCGGTCCCGAGTTGTCTGCGGCCGGGTCTGGTGAGGTTGTTGATCAGTATGGTGGAGTTGTCGTCGTTGTTGTCCTTGAGGTGTAAGGTCAGGTCCCACAGGATGATGTTGTTATGAATAGTCCTCAGGATCGGTTTGTTGAAAGGGAAGCCCACCTCTGAATCTAGCCAACACCTGGATAGCCGTTATAGCACAGAGTGTTGACAGGATTAAGTGAGGGGAAAAATAAGGAATATCAAGGAAGGAAAGGATGGTTACAGCAGGGAGGGAGATCTGAAAGACATAAACAAACACATGCATAAGACTAAATCCCTACACAGTAAATGGGTAGCTTCTATAACTGTTACTATGAGGGTTCATACCTGTAAAAGAAAAGATAAAGCCTTGAGGATGTGAAGAGGTACGTAGGGTTGGATATGCTGTAACTATAGGGATACAGAATATATATATAAGCGATACATACTCCAGTGGAACATATAACACAATGCTTGCTACGACAAATCAGTTCCTGCACTAAGCACCTACCTATATAAGACTCCACTAAACCTCACAGGGGTAGAGTGTATTCCACACCTTCTAATCCCCTGTTAATAGAAAAGCCAAAGAACAAGTTACACATCTGTACATATATAATCCGTGATACCCTTTCACACACAGTGTTGGTTATGTCTCACAAAGCTCCTCTGGAGATTCCAAAGGGGGAATCCCCAACTAATGCCTCTTAGCTGGGTTCCAGGAATAGTCTTATGTACAACAAAGAAAAGAGCACCCCAAAAGGAGTAACTATCCAATGTTCGATAGTTACAACAGAAATCACCGCCGTTGGCCGACAGTACCAACAGTGGCGTCACTAGGGGGGTGCGGGGGGTGCGGACCGCACCGGGTGACACCAGCACTAGGGGGTGACACCAATGAGCGGTGACCGACGCAGACCGCAGTGAAGCTCTAATTGTTGTATTTACCGATGCAGACTGTCACGCATAGTTTGCTTTCAATAATTCTTCCTGCTGGCAATCATTTTACAGTTAAGAACGGTTTCTTTTATTAATAGCATTACAGCAGACTCTGACTTCCCCTTGTGAACCCTGGAGTGACGCCTTGAGTGCATGCATGGTCTGATTGGCCAGAGGCAGACACAGGCGGGCGGCAATTTTGTTTCTCCTTTCCACACACGCAGGCGTCAAAACGGCGCCATTCTTCCAGGTCTGATCGTATGCGCGCAGGGCCTGTGGTGGATGTCCCTCCCTGTTTGGAGCCAGTGGTTTCCCGGCCGCCTCCTCCTTCCATGCACCGGTCACCAGGTCACTAGGCATCGGAAGATTCATGCCGTGTGAGTGTGTTGCTATTATAACACGGACTCCTATCCCTGGTTCAAGGCAGTGATTCATCACGGAACGTGCTGTGTGGTAAGTACAGTGCTGTTGCTACTAGAAAAATTTAAGTTTCATGTGCTGATAAAAGGAGCACAAGTACGAGTTAATGTTTGAGCGAATAAATCTGCTGAATGTGCACCTTCTTTTGGAAGCATTAATCTGTTAACACTTCTCCCGACGCAGGGACCTTCCGTGACGAGTCTGCTGCTTTGATTCCCATACTGAGAGTGTAAAATGTGTCTGCAACTTATAAGGCGCACGTGTGCGTTGCTCTGTCTGACGCCACTTAGACTGAGACATCCGCTCCACTGTATCGTGAGCATCTAACACAGAAGTTAATGGCTAGCTGCGCCTTTCGATTTGTATAGATGGCAAGATGATTCAGAGTTAACACACATTGCTGACATCAGATTACTGGTTCCAGTTGTCGGTCTCATCCCATATTATTTAAAGGGCTTACAGACCACTGTATGATGCACTTTGCAAAATGTTATAATGAGGAGCCACACATTGGATGGGCGAGGTACTGGCCTGAAATGAAATTCAAGGTATTTGTAGGCAGGTCAAAGTTGGGAAAACAAAGGAAGAGGAGACAAACTCTGAAGAGATGCAACACAACTTTACCACGGGGTTAGGGAATGAGCCAAGGACAGCAGGGCATATAGGGCAGGTAAAATAAGCTCCTCTTTCTGCGTCAAACACTGACAGGGGATATGCTTAATTTGTGCTGCTGGTGGGCACCGGCGCTCATTTTTAGCGACTGGAACTTATTTTTCACTATTAGACTTTAAGCAAGAGAGAGAAAGGTAGAAACAAGCGAAATAATGTGGAAGATAAAGATGGGAAAAAGTAACAAAGGGAGAAAAGACAGATGAAAAGGAACCAGCGAGAGATAAGATAAAGGAAGGCAGGGTGTGGTGGGAAAAGGGTAAAGGCTTTGGTATTTGAAAACACCAGCATTCGACCACCCCAGCCTTCAGGGTTGCCAGCAGCAGGCTCCCAAAGGAAACTTTGAACCCCTGCACTTTTTTTAATATAATGTAATCTGTAAACCGGACTTTAGCCACAAAACATTTGTGATCTTGGTGAGGAGGTTGTGTACCTTCATCTCCAGGTTCCCTGACAATGACTGTTCATCACCAGCTTCTTCCTAGTGTTTATACCCACCAGTCCCACATCATGTTTGGTGCATCTGTAACCTCCCAAAACATGTAAAAAGTATTATGTTTTGTGTGCTGAACTATTTGGTTGGTCTTGTTTCTTAAAAATCAAGACTTGGATAATACAAAATGTAGTACGTATGTGGACTCGCAATGCTAAAATAAGCATTGGTCCTGTACTCTTGTCAATCTCATTTTCTCTAAAGAACACCTCTAGGTGAGTGTTTTCTAGCAATGTGAGACTTTCATTCCTTAAATAAGTTTCGTGGTAATCTTTGACAATATTCTTTTTCAATATAATTTGTGATGTACGGTGTCTATTCCAATATTTTTAAATGAGGCCTGAATAAAGTTCTGCATTGTGGTAACACGATTCCTCTTAACATACATTGTATATAGCTAGGCTTTCCTGTTTTCAGTTTCTATTTTTGGTAAATTCTGGTGGTGTTTTTTCAGTGTTTTCCAGTGAATTCCATACTTTAAAAAAACAGTGCTTTTCAGTGGTAACTCATTTTCGCACCATAAAAAACAACTGAAACAGTGTTTTACCGGTGTTTATGGAACGCTTCGCTTTTAATATTGCTTTTTCCATTTTCTTAGGAAATTGTATTCTGCTCTACATTTCAGAAGTTAATACATTCATGAAATACTCTCCATTGTCCTTTGATTCTGCAGCTCAGATTTAACAAGCATTTGCAATGCAATAGGTCTCGCATTTATGCGAGTTTAAGCTATTGGCATTGTAAATGACAAATCCTTTCATTTATGTTTTGAAAACAAAAATAAAAGGCATTGTTATTTGCAATGTCAACAGCTCAAACTTGCGTAAATGCGAGACCTATTGCATTGCAAATGCTGGTTTTAAATGAAAGCGTGAATTGGTCACTCAGCGTTTGTCAATAAATATACGTAGATAATTTTTTTAAATGCTATGATAAAATTGCAGTGTGGCCGAAGGGGCATGCATATGCAAGTCAAAAAAATGGGGTTAAGAAAAAGACTTCCTCTAGCAAAAAAATAATAATAAGTATTTGGGTCTTTGTTCTTGCACTTGATTTTTTTTCTCCGACAGTGATGGTACATTTTTGCTCTTTTGACTGCTCTCCAACAGGATTGTGTAGCAAGTGCTGTAATGCAATAAAGTGCTGTTAGGTACACCATGCCAATAGGTCTCACCTTTGGGACCTTATTAGTATTTAGTTATGCAGCACAATATCCTTGGTGCAATAACATTTACTGTTGCATGGCTAAACACTTATAAGGTCCCAAAGGCTAGACCTATTGGCTATGCCAATGCTGATTTTTAAACCCATGTTCTTGTTGCTTGCCCAGTCATTTTCTGGCTACCGATATACACTGAGTGTTATACATGGAGATGTTACTTTTGAGCCAAAGTCAAATGTGAGATAACACAACATACGTATAAAATCCCGCTGCCTACCTCATTTGCTCCCGACACTAATCTATCAATAACACATTAATTTGTGATTCCCAGAAAGAAAAATGAAAAAAAATTATAACTGTGGACAAATAAAACTTGCAATTTACGTGGTGCTTGTTTGTGTAATTAGCCATTTGACCTCATCCCAGGCCAAAGATTATGGCTCAAGCTCTCACTGTTAGACCTTTCTCCAGACCTTGCTCCGACCTACTAAGATTTGAAGCTGCAATCTGCACACAGAAGGCTGCATGCAGAAACTAAATGAACTAAGTTTGTATTAAACACTAGGCAGGGCACAGGAATACAGAGCAGACAAGGACACAAGGCAGGCAATGTACAGGACTACAGGAGGCAGGGGGGTGCGGGGAATGAGATTTTGATATCAATTTATAAGTATGATAAATTTAATAAAGAATCCCATTCATCTGTTTTGGACCGCTCGTATCTGTCATTGAGGAAAGGACCACCCCCGCCTTGGTTAGACAAACCCCATTAACTGACGCCACTCTGAAGAACCACTTACAACTGATAAAGTTTTAAGAGTTTATATAAAGATTAATTTGGATGCGATACAATCCACTCAGGATAAAATCTCAAAGTATACAAAATACAAAATCAGTTTCAATATCAGCCTCTTAAGCTTCGGTGCGAAGTGGTTCCTTCTGCGTCATCTGCAGTAAGATAAAAACATCATCAAGTTAATCTGTCCCTACTCTATGCTACGTGTCAACCCTACTTCGCAAGTTTCTTCCCTAAAAAGGTGTCAGCAGTTTGACTTCCAAAGAAGTTCAAACTCTCTTTAGCCTCTAAAGGAAATCTTAAGTTTCAGAAGCAGTACCCTATCTGCCTACCCATCCGCTCTCTCTAAGGGTCCTCGGCCTACTGCTCCCTTGCGCTCTGATGTCTTAGCGCATCTGCTCAAGGCATCTACCCTTGTCTTCGCTCTCGCCTTAGCCTAATGCTAATTGCTCTGCTCTTCCCTGATTGCTCTCCTCCTCCCCGGGGTGCTGTCCCTAAAATACACATTCACCGTGTGGGTGGAACGCCCCTTGACGCCCACCACGGACTTCCCCCGATGATGTCAACTTCCTGCTTCTTCCATTGGTCCATTCCTTGTGTCGTTCGTTAAGTTGACCCTTCTCCTTTCGATGTCACCTTCATCATCTCATCGTCGACTTTTATTGACTCTTTCAGCTCAAGTGTCATAGAAACTTAGACAAGGTCTTAACTCTATGTCTCTTAACTTGACCCTGCTAGGTCCTGTGAATGGTCTTGTCAAAACATAGTCCACCTCAACAAGTGTCTCTCCTCACGTTCGAGCAATAAGCTCCGTCCGGCATTGTCACCTTAAATCTAACAAGTGCTAGACTTCTCGGCTCTCACGTCCACATCAAGCTATTTACGACTTTTACAAGCCCTCTAAATTACATTCATGTGACTATGCTCCTTCGAACTCTTGACCAGTTAGGTTACAAACACAAATGACCTAAACTCCTCCAGCATTCCTACAGAAACCCTCTATACAGTATAACCTTTGGCATACATTTATATATTCGTACTTTTAGCAAAAGCCCTAGTTATACTTAAATACATTCTACATCAAATATGTAATACATAGAATACAACTACATAGAATATAACTTATGCATTCTCCTTGGTTACATTATCATGTACGTTCCCTACATTTCTCCACGTTACATTTCTCTACGTTTATGCTTTTCCACATTACATTTCTCGCCGCTTCTCCATTTAAAGTTACACACGTACACGAATTCTACTGTGCACGTTCTACATTTCATAAGCATCTCTACATTACCCATCATGTATACAGGCCTTCTAAATCTAATGCATTTTAACATGTGAATACATTTACGTTTCCTATAACATGTTATCACATTCGTTGGCTTTTATGTTATAATTGTCAACTTTACATTACGATATACGTTTCATTCCTACGTTTATAACATATACGTCTAAATATGGTTACGATGTACTTTGCATTCAAATTGCGCTCTCTCAGTTCCCCCCTTTGATGACTTTTAGGAGTCATCACTAAAAGCAATTTGAATACATCATTTATACCGAACTAGTTACATCAGTTCCTCTTTTTATCGATTCAAGTGTTCTCAGACTTTTATACTGTTGATCTTGTAGAACAGCTAGTCTCCTTTCTTGGTCTCTCATCGATCTTTGTAACTGGTTCGACCTATACCATTTATACAGTTTTACTAATCCTAATAATGTAATTATGCAAATTAATACTATTAATACAGGCTTTAAAATATACCAAACTATACTTTTGCCTAGATTAGCAAACCAACTTCCAACCTTTCCCACTCCATTTCCTACTTTTTCCCAAACATTTACTTTTGATAAATCTTCAATTTCTTGATGAATCTGTGTAATGTTCTGTATGACTTTCTCAAGTGGTTTTGAATTATCAGGAATATAAGTACAACATTCCTGAACTTTCAAAGCTTTACAAACTCCGCCTTCCTTTGCTAATATCACATCTAAAGCAAGTCTGTTCTGTAAAACCATTGCTCTAATCGACTGCATCTCACCTTCTACTAACATTAATGATCTTGCAGTACTAGCAGACAATCTATCCACGACTGTCGCTAACCTTCTAATCTTAACATCGTTAAGAATCAAACCTAACAATGGAAACATCGCTCCAAATACATCTCCTACTACTTCTGCATCTCCTACTTCCCTTTTCGTCCTCCTCGAAGCCTTTCCTTCTATAATCGCTAAATCCTTTGCATGATATATTTTGGGGAAGACAATTGCCAAGTAACACGAACCATACCAATTGTCAGGCAGTTTTACATAGGCATTTCTCCCACATACAAAATACACATTCGGAATAGCTTGCATTCCTTTCATAAAATCTTTCGTGTAGTACTCTAGTTTAAAAGAGTGCTCGCAACTAACCTCACCTACAAATTCACTCTCGTAATACGTTTTGCTTCGAGCTAAACATAACTTTCCTTTCTGCGTTCTATCCAATGCTATTGGACCATTGCTACCTTTCTTTTTATGTGCCTTCTCTTCTTCTGTCCAGTCTATTTTCCATTGTCCTGACATTTTTAGAATCTTCTGCCGTCTGCATCGATCATCTACTTGTGCTATAAATCTTTTCTCCACTTCTGATACTTTGCAAGTCAGATTATTTCTACGTGCATATGATGTATCTAATGTGTCCCAAGGAAGAAAGAATTTGGCTAGTCTATCCTCCTTTTTGTAGTAGTCCCACTTATTCATTTGTTTATAATTCGGAACTTCAGGCAGTACCGAATCATAATTTGAAAAGTAGTACTCAAATCCTTCTCTACCATAAAATATACTAAGCAGTAAACTACATGTTATCCCATAAGTCAATGGGAGATGGTGATATCTAATGCCTTCGTCTACAGAAGCCGGCAATTGCATACAAACGTAGCAATCTTTGGCCTCCATGGCATCGATATATTCGTACAATAATTTGGCATATGCATTTGACCTAAAATTTCCCTGTGACTCGTCTATATGTAATCTACGAGCTTCATCTGCAAGTAACGCCTTTTCACGTGTAACAGTGCTCTCCTCCTTCTTTCCCACAAGAGCAGGTTTCAAGGTCGTTACAATTTTTACATTTGCTATTCTTTTATCATTCTCATGTCCTGTCAGGTAAGATATCGTTACTACTAAAATTATAAGGAATATCACTATTGCTATAAGTGTACCTACTATACATCTAGCTTTTCTGTTTGGGTTGCCGTTCTCCATGTCATCAAAACAGCGTACCTCGTTCTCTAGCGAAAATTCTCTTTCCAATCTTTGGTTGCTTGTTTGCTTTCACAGTCTTTAAAGTGCTTTTTTTTTTTTTTTCAACAGGTATCTTTTTCATCACAATGTCTTTTTCTCTTCTTAGCAGCAGACAACCCTAGCCCTTCTCCGTCCTCTAAATGTAATCCCTAATTTTATTCTTCTTTCCACTCGGCGCTAGGTTATCTTCTTCTTTATAACATACGTACAAAAGTCTTTTATGCATCAACAATTATTTTCGGACCTGCAGCTTTCACAACAATTATTAATAGTTCAAAGCGAATAACTTTTTCTTCTTCTTCTGTCATTTGTTGACCAGCTGTTGGAAACTGTAATCTTTTTAGCACTAGATCTTGAATTTTACTCAAACGTGGGGGCATGGGAAGTGTGAAAGTCAGTAACCCCTCAGTCTCGAGTCCAGGTGCCAACATCCATATCTCCACTGCCACAAATGGATCGAGATCGATTACTTTCACGCTCTTCACTCTCCCAGATTTCTGTCCCCAATACATCTGCTAGATAAGTCCACTCTGGGGTGGCGTACCTTCTGCAGGGCACACGTACCCTTCTTGATCTTCGTGGACTCTCAGTTCCTGAATCTATCGTTTCTTCCTCCTGATCCGATTCTTCAGCGATAGGAGCAAGGGTTCTTTCGTTCTTTCCTTCCGAACTTGGCCTTTTCCTTCTCTCCGGCCAAATGGCTTCGTTGCTTTCCGTCTTTCCGCTCCTTGTTCCAGGACCCGTCTCTTGGTCACTCTCAGTTTGCTCGATATCTGTGTCGGACTCCCAATTACTTTCTTCTCCTGAGGCGACTTCGGTCCCACTCGTGTCCTGACCTTCGTCGTCCTGTTCCAACACAGTTTCAGCTTCTTCGATCACCTCCACAGCTTGGCTTTCCCCCTCTATGGCTTCTCCGCTTCCCGCCGGATTCTCATCCGAGAGAGGAGCTGTGTCTTCTGGAGGTGTTGGCACTCTTCGGGTGTGTGAGGCATGTATCCAGTTCGGCAGACCTCCACACTTCACTGCGGTATTCGTTACAAGTATGACTTGAAACGGTCCTCGCCAACGCACGTCTAAGCAGTTCTTCCTGACATGCTTCTTCACCAGGACCCAGTCTCCTGGACTCAGGTCATGGCACAAGTCTTGTACTGACGGAACCTCTGCAGCCTGGACCTGGAGGGACACAGAATTAACGGCATCAGATAGTCCCTTGCAGTAGTCCAAGATCAAATCGTCTGTGATGTTCACTAGCGCTGCCGTCGGAACCGATGGCAATCTCATGGCTCTCCCCATTAGCACTTCATGTGGAGAGAGGCCTGTTCTTCTATCAGGTGTGCTACGTATGCTCATAAGAACTACTGGAAGTGCGTCTGGCCAACTCAGGGATGTCGACGAACAAACTTTAGCCAGTCTGGACTTGATAGTACTGTTAATTTGCTCTACGATCCCTGAAGCTTCTGGTCGATAGCTGCAGTGTAACTTCTGATCAATATTCAAAGCTGAACACAGCATCTTCACCACTTCGCTATTAAAATGAGTTCCTCTGTCCGATTCCAAAGAGGACGGCACCCCAAACCTCGGTATCAACTCTCTAAGCAACAATTTTGCTACTGTAAGTGTATCGCACCTACGTGTAGGGTAAGCCTCAACCCATCTAGAAAATATGCAGACAATCACTAAAACGTATCTGAGTCTGTTGCATGGAGGCATTTCTATGAAGTCAATCTGCATCCTATTGAAAGGCCCCCCAGACCTTCCTATATGACTCAAGGTAACTGGTGTTCTCTTTCCCACATTTAGTTGCTGACAGATCGTACATCGCTGACACACTGCTTCTGCCGCTATTCTAAACTTAGGATTGAACCACGTTTGTCTGAATACTCTCACCATAGCATCTCTTCCTATGTGTGCTGATCCATGCAATTTCCTTGCCATTGGACTAATGAGTTCATTTGGTAAAACTTCCCTTCCGTCGGCAGAAACCCAAAAGTTCATCTCACTTTTCCCGCAACCTGCTGTTTCCCAGCTCCTCTTCTCCTCATCTGGTGCATTTTCCTGTACTGCTCTCAATTCATCCCATGTATCTACAGTATCTAGTAACATAGTCAATTCAGTTCTTTCCTGGATTCCCCCCACTTTCACATCAGTGTGAGAATATCCCTGCTCTGCGCAGTAACGCGCTACTTCATCTGCGTATTTGTTTCCTAGCAATACAAAATCAACATTTTTGGTATGTGCTACACATTTGACCACGGCTATGGCCATAGGTTTTTGCAAAGCCTCTAACAGAAGTTTCACGAATTCTCCATTCCTAATCGGAGAACCCGAGGAGGTCATGTAACCTCTCTGAGACCATAACTGCCCGTAATCATGAACTACGCCGAAACCATACTGGCTATCGGTGTATATAGTGACTCGAAGTCTGTCGCCTGCTAGGCAAGCACGAGTCAAAGCCACAATTTCAGCTACCTGTGCGGAGTGGACTCCTTCCAGGCAAGCGGCTTCTATAACTCTGGTAATCGTGCATACTGCATAAGCTGCTCTCAGCTGACCGACATCGTTTCTTACGCATGAACCATCAACGAAGAAAATTTCGTCTGGGTCTGTCAATGGCTCATCTACGATATCAGGTCGTGGTTTGGTACATAGTTCAGTCACATCGAGGCAGTCATGCTCTGTACAATTTTCATCGTCCACTTCGTTCGGAAGTGGCATCAAAGTTGCAGGATTCAAGACAGAGCATCTCTTTAGGGTCACATTCTCGGCAGCCAGTATGACCTGCTCGTAGCGTGTGAGCCTGCTATTCGTCAGATGCTGAGTCTTCGTCCTGGTCATTAACAGTTCTACAGAATGTGGTACATACACCTCTAACTGATGACCCATAACTACGCTTTCAGATCGTTCAATGCTGACACCCGTTGCAGCTACGGATTTGAGACATCCGGGCAACGCTGCGGCTACTGGATCTAATGTAGCCGAAAAGTACGCCACTGGCCTGCGCGCATCTCCGTGGACCTGTGCTAATACCGCTAAAGCGCATCCCTCTCTCTCGCAGCAGTAAAGCAAAAAAGGTTTCTTATAATCTGGCATTCCTAAAGCCGGGGCGCGACATAAGTCCTCCCTCAGCTGCAGAAACGCCATCAAACAATCTTTGTCCCATGGTACCGGATCACTTACTCCTTTGTGCGTCAGTTGCAATAACGGTTTAGCCTTCAGTGAAAAGTTTGCTATCCACTGTCGACAATAACCGACCATGCCTAGAAACATCCTGACTTCTCTTTGTGTTGTAGGCGCGTTCATTTTCATAATCGCCTCTATTCTGTCTGGAGACACCTTCCGCTTTCCCTTTTCAATCCTATGGCCCAAGTATTGCACCTCAGTCTTACAATATTGCAATTTACCTGGAGACACCTTGTGTCCGTTCTCGGCCAAGTGATTTAACAAGGTGATGGTGTCTTCTCTGCAAGCTTCCTCAGTTTCTGACGCAACCAGGAGGTCGTCTATGTACTGGACCAGAACTGAATTCTTGGGCAGTACTAGACTCTCAAGATTTCGTTTCAATAACTGGTTAAAGATCGACGGGCTTTCTGTATACCCCTGAGGGATACGACACCATGTTAAGACGCGATCTTCCAGTTTGAAAGCGAAAAGATATTGGCTCTCTTCATCCAACGGTATCGAAAAGAAAGCCTGGCACAAATCTATCACGGTAAACCATTCAGCTTGGAACGGTATCTGAAATAATATCACTGAAGGATTCGGTACCACTGGACAACATGAAACAACAATGTTATTAATCTTTCGGAGATCCTGCACTATCCTGTATTTTCCACTAGGTTTCTGCAAACCCATGATCGGGGAGTTACATGGACTACCCACGATCTCCTTCAGTATTCCCTGCTTAATCATGGATTCGATCACAGGCTTGATCCCTGCAATCGTCTCTGGCGTTAGCTTATACTGTGGTGTTCTTGGATACTCAGCATGGGGTCTTACCAAGATTTTTACCGGTTCTACTCCTTTAATCAATCCTATTTCTTCCCCAGTAAAATCCCATACCTCAGCTGAGACTTTCTCTCTCAAGTCTTGTGGAAGCTCCTCCACTGTCAAGGTAGGATAAAGTTCCACACACTCTTTTGAGTTTACGACTTTAAAATCAGCGTCCTCATCATTGGTCTGCACTTCTACTCCTTCTGGTGTGCAATGTATCGTGCAATTTAGTTTGCACAGCAAATCTCTCCCTAGTAAGCACACAGGACTAGAATCGCAGATCACGAACTGATGTTCGTCACTGTAATTCCCTATTCTTACTGACACTGGTTCGGTCAAGGGATTTGTCATCCTTTTGTTCGCGACTCCTACCACCTGTACCGTTTCTCCTGATATTGGCAGACCCGGGACTACCGCAGATCTTAACGTGGATCGAGTGGCCCCTGTATCCACCAAAAAGGTTGTAGGACATCCCGCTATTTCCGCCTCTACGTATGGTCCTCTCTGATCTACTTCCAAGGCGGCTCCTAGAGTGCAGTCTTCTTCCCTACTCGCCCGCTGCCCTGTAAGAGGATCAACGTAGTAGCATTCCTCTCCTCCTACAAACAATGGCATCTGTCTGTAGGTTTTCCCTCCGTTTGAGATGCGAGGTGGTTGAGGAAACGGGGCTCGAGGAGTCTGAGTCCCCCCTTTGACAAACTTGCCCTTCGGGACTGTGGCTCCCTTAACCACGTTGTGCTGAATCTCCTCCTCCTCCCGCTCTAATTCTCCTGACTCAACATTGTAAGGACACTCGCGTCGCCAGTGTCCCACCTCATTACACTGATGGCATCTCGTCGTCTTTTTCAGTGTCGCGATATCCATTCTCGGTCTTGGTCTTTCTTCCTCATCTCTGCTCTGATTATTCTGTTTCTTTGCCGGCGTTCCTGTTCCCTGCTGCCGCTGTTTATCCTTCCCAGCAGCTTGCATTTGCACTAGCATTAACTTTTCTTTAAGCTTCTTTGCCTTAGAGTCTATCTCGTCACTACAATACCTTGCGTATCTCAGAATCTCGTCTAAAGGTTTGTTTTGCCAACAGATCAGATGCTGCTGGATCATTAGGCATATTTCTGGTCTCAATCCGAGGACAAACTTTGAAACAAACTGTCCAATGTCCTTGGGATCCATTACGTCTAACCCGCTATACTGCTTGAATGCTTTCATTAATCTCTCATTAAACTCATGAACTGTTTCTTTCGGCTCCTGAGTAGTTCGGTCTATCTTTACCCAGTCTATATCTTGCACCGGCACTTTCTCTTTTAGCCATGTTATTACCCTTTCGTATTTCTCCATGACTCTAAGTGATGGACCATTTGTCCGAGTATCTCTCGGTGGCTCACAGGTAGGCCATTCAACACTGAGCTTGCACGCCGTCCACAAGTCTCCGGGTACTACGATATCGAACAGTGTGTTCAAATCGATCCACAGTACCTTCGAGATCTTCACGAATCTTTCTACCTGCTTATACCACTCAACAGGATTATCCCTAAGCTTTGGGAAGGAATTGGTAAATGCCGCCAAATCCCCCCTACTCCAGGGCACATGAACGTAGCTTCCATTCGCGATTTCTCGCAACGGGAAGGCTTCCATTCGCATCAAGTCTGCGTCCTGGGAGTTTCCAAGCACACTCCGTCTAACGGAGCCCTTCTTGGACCATCTTTCCTCCCATCTATCCAGATCTCTCCATATCCTGATACTTATGATCAATTCCCTTATGTGTACCTTCAGCGCGATCGTTCTACGGTCATCCAAATCCTGATCCGTGCAAGTTAGCCTATGGTTGCTCTGTAAAGCCTTAGTTCGTGACAAGTCTACCATGTACCTGTTGGCCAAATTAGATAAGTTCTCATGAGCTGACCTCGCTCTTCGAGTAATATCTTTGGATAGGAACAGTATCTCATCTGGTGTATACGAGGCTAATCTCTCTAATGACACTGTACCATCAATCAATTCATCCAGATCTGCCTTCAAACTCATTACGTCAAGTCGTTTTGCTTTTATTTCCGCTTTCAGCATCTCAGTTCTGTGTTCTTCTCTCATATCTCTCTCACCTCCACTATGCGCCCTACGCCTGAGCACAGGTGAGTTATGAGGAGCTCTGCTTCCTTCTCTTCGTTCCCACCCCTCGAGATCCCAAGCCTTTCCGTCTTCACGTGGGGTATGGTGGAATAATGCTCCATCCTCCAACCCTACATTCCGTCTTCTAGGCTCGGTTTCTCCAGCTATGAGATAGGATCCACCGTTCTGTTCTAACCCATTATAACTTGCTTGTTGTCTGGTGTCGCTTAATAATATGAAAGGCCCTCGCCGGTCTTCCGTGTTCCCGTGATCTCTTCCGTGATCACCGGATGGATGGCGAGACGTTTCGCGACTCCCTATGTTTTCATGACTCCGACCGCTATCACCAGATGCATGTCGAGACGCTTCGCGACTCTCCATGTTTCCGTGACTCCAATGTCTCACTTCCTCACCCGGGGCATGGTGTGTGCACCTAAAGGTATTCCGGTACTCCTGTGTCCTACGTTCCCCTTCACTGAAGGTGACGCGAGGCACTTCGCCACACCCTGTACTTCTGTCTTCGCACATTAGCCTATTGCTGTTATCAGTAGGACAAATGTCTCTTCTGCTTTCTTGACTTCCTCTCTCCCACTCGGGGCTGCTTTCACCAGCTCCACAATGAGAGAAAATCCTGTTGTCCTGCTCTCTCCACTCGGATCCCGTTTCTAAACTTCTATTCCGCGCTTCTTCGGCAGCGTCCCATTCTCTCAGGTATTCCCTTAATTCCTTATGGGTTTTCGGTTTAGGACCTCTCAAACCCATTGGCCCTCTCCGACCTCCCTGTTCTACTCTGGGACCTGTTGTAGAATCTAATGGGGTACTCCGACTTATTGGTGCTCGTATTTGCCTGTGGGGATTCATTGCGGCATTCCTATTCTCCTCTTCTGCTCTTTCATTGTCCCATCGTGCCTGTTCCTCCTGCTGGACCCCTTCCGGGTTGTAGATTGACACAATAGGGCCTATGGTGACCGGGACCTGCAAAGCGTCCGGCATTTGGTACGACCTAGCGCATTGCGTCTCTGGAGCCTTCTGGACCACAAATCTTCCCACTACTCTCTGTTCCGAACTAATTTGGGGTATCTCCTCAGCCTTGGTAGCGTCCCACTCTGTTACTGGGATCGACTTATATTCCCCCCACCTAGTTCCGTCTGTTTGCGGTAATATGGGGCTCGCAAGTTCACCACTGTATGGAGGTGGTCTGTCTGTTAATAGCCTATCTATCAGATCCTCCTCCGACTCGCTTTCCTCATCTTCCTGTTCTCGAGGTTTCCTTTCTCCCGTAACTTCCAACATCGGGTACAGTTTATCTGCTTCTATCTTCTGCACCCTCCATTTCTTAGCTTCATCGTCCCATTTAGCATCCTGCACCGCCTTTACCGATCTTCTCACTCTTTCTTGGCGCCTCTTTACGCCCCTTTCGTGTGCTGTCCTAAACCACACACCAAGAGCTTCAAATTGTGTTGGCCTCGGTAGAGGTCTCATTGAAAGCATCGTTGCCTTCAGTTGGTTCAACACTTCTAATTTAAACGTTCCGAATCTTGGGAACGCCAGTTCTTTTTGCCCTTCAGTTAGCCTGTGCCACTCGGAAATCCATAATATCGAGTGTAAGCCTACATTAACTGCCATATGATATGCTGGTGTGCCTTCTGGTGGAGCTTCTTCTCCAATATATAAATTTCTCCTTTTTCTTTTAAAGATTTTTCCTAAACCCTTAAAACACTTCATTTTGATCACGTATGATATTTCTTACTTATTTGCGTCTTGATAACAACCACCAATCCCTGTACGACTCTCGCTAATCCGCCTATCTCAGCACAGTTCTATGTTAACCGACCAATCTCAGCGCAGCTTTACGCTGACGTCACTTGTCCCTTCAGCAGCTTCCCTCGTTTCTCAGCTCGTTTCACGATCTCACATGCGTTTTCATTCATACATCGAAAAATGACTACTTCCGTCCAAGCGATCACTTTTCTCTGACTGTACGGCCACAGTCTAACTGTAATTGCTACCTCAACTGGCACAGCGTCTTTCCTCTTACGGTCGGACACTTGCCTCAACTGATAGGTTACTTACACACAGTAAACGTACGACCAGCGTCCGTTACTCGTTCACTCACACATACGCTCCCCCTATCATCGGTCTGTCGGGAAATCAATGGTACCTCATGACCCCCTTTCAATGGTAGACAAATTACTCTGGGTGTTCGATACACCCGAACCACTTAAGTCCTCTGGACATAAGATTTCATCCGGTTGCGCGCGCTCACAACCTTCCCCCAATCACACTACAGGCATTCAACTCCGCTTGACATTACAACACAGGAACAACATAAAACACCGCAATCTTACAACGCATGACCCTTATACTCACTCTCGACCGATTCTGCTGCTTTTCTCTCGACGCACCATCAGCACCGTCTTCGGCTGCGATTCTTCTTCTGGTCGACGATGACTAGGGACCTTGGGGTAAACTAACCTGGCCTAGGTCGTCTTCCTCAAGAAGATAACCATCATTACTCTGCTACCAACTGCGGGGAATGAGATTTTGATATCAATTTATAAGTATGATAAATTTAATAAAGAATCCCATTCATCTGTTTTGGACCGCTCGTATCTGTCATTGAGGAAAGGACCACCCCCGCCTTGGTTAGACAAACCCCATTAACTGACGCCACTCTGAAGAACCACTTACAACTGATAAAGTTTTAAGAGTTTATATAAAGATTAATTTGGATGCGATACAATCCACTCAGGATAAAATCTCAAAGTATACAAAATACAAAATCAGTTTCAATATCAGCCTCTTAAGCTTCGGTGCGAAGTGGTTCCTTCTGCGTCATCTGCAGTAAGATAAAAACATCATCAAGTTAATCTGTCCCTACTCTATGCTACGTGTCAACCCTACTTCGCAAGTTTCTTCCCTAAAAAGGTGTCAGCAGTTTGACTTCCAAAGAAGTTCAAACTCTCTTTAGCCTCTAAAGGAAATCTTAAGTTTCAGAAGCAGTACCCTATCTGCCTACCCATCCGCTCTCTCTAAGGGTCCTCGGCCTACTGCTCCCTTGCGCTCTGATGTCTTAGCGCATCTGCTCAAGGCATCTACCCTTGTCTTCGCTCTCGCCTTAGCCTAATGCTAATTGCTCTGCTCTTCCCTGATTGCTCTCCTCCTCCCCGGGGTGCTGTCCCTAAAATACACAATCACCGTGTGGGTGGAACGCCCCTTGACGCCCACCACGGACTTCCCCCGATGATGTCAACTTCCTGCTTCTTCCATTGGTCCATTCCTTGCGTCGTTCGTTAAGTTGACCCTTCTCCTTTCGATGTCACCTTCATCATCTCATCGTCGACTTTTATTGACTCTTTCAGCTCAAGTGTCATAGAAACTTAGACAAGGTCTTAACTCTATGTCTCTTAACTTGACCCTGCTAGGTCCTGTGAATGGTCTTGTCAAAACATAGTCCACCTCAACAAGTGTCTCTCCTCACGTTCGAGCAATAAGCTCCGTCCGGCATTGTCACCTTAAATCTAACAAGTGCTAGACTTCTCGGCTCTCACGTCCACATCAAGCTATTTACGACTTTTACAAGCCCTCTAAATTACATTCATGTGACTATGCTCCTTCGAACTCTTGACCAGTTAGGTTACAAACACAAATGACCTAAACTCCTCCAGCATTCCTACAGAAACCCTCTATACAGTATAACCTTTGGCATACATTTATATATTCGTACTTTTAGCAAAAGCCCTAGTTATACTTAAATACATTCTACATCAAATATGTAATACATAGAATACAACTACATAGAATATAACTTATGCATTCTCCTTGGTTACATTATCATGTACGTTCCCTACATTTCTCCACGTTACATTTCTCTACGTTTATGCTTTTCCACATTACATTTCTCGCCGCTTCTCCATTTAAAGTTACACACGTACACGAATTCTACTGTGCACGTTCTACATTTCATAAGCATCTCTACATTACCCATCATGTATACAGGCCTTCTAAATCTAATGCATTTTAACATGTGAATACATTTACGTTTCCTATAACATGTTATCACATTCGTTGGCTTTTATGTTATAATTGTCAACTTTACATTACGATATACGTTTCATTCCTACGTTTATAACATATACATCTAAATATGGTTACGATGTACTTTGCATTCAAATTGCGCTCTCTCAGGGGCACAGAAAGAGGGGGCAGGCAAAGCACAGAAAGAGGGGGCAAGCATGGAACAGAAAGAGGGGGCAGGCATGGAACAGAAACAGAAGGCAGGCAATATACAGGACTGACACACCAGAGGTGTAGCAAATGGGGAAGGGAGGGTACAGATACACCTGGCAAACAGTGCACAGCACTAGCACCAACCAGGAAAAAGACACACTTGGCAGCCAGGGCACAGGACCAAAGGGAAGACTGGCTGTTGCGCAGTGGTTGAATAGGTTACCAGATGAAGCCATCTCATCAGTCCACGTAATCAGTAGTCCTGCGACTTATCATAACAAATCATAGTTTTGTGCATGTCAATCTCTGCACATCAATTAAACGGAAGCAGCATTACAATTTATGGAATACACAGATTTGTTTAAGAAAGCCTGGGGTCTGAAAAGGGTGCTCTGATGTCATGGGGTCATCGAGTGACCCTAACAAGACATGGGCAAAGCTAACAGGGCAGGTTGCGCACATGCACCATGGAATCCAGGGCACAGAGCAGAGGCGCAACTAGAGCCACATTTCGGGGGAGTGAAGAAAAGAATTCGAGTGGGGGGGGGGGGGGGTTTGGGCTGAATCTTTAAGCAATAGTCAGAGTGGAGCTGCAGGGGCTCTTAGAAGGGGTGAAACAACAGCGTCTCATTAATATGCAAATGGTCTAAAGACCTGTGAAATGCTCGGGTGCGGCAGCTGTGTGCATGCCTGGGGCTGTCTCATCCTGGGCTGCCACACACGAGGGGGAGGGGAGGGTATGCTCCTTGCATGGCAGAAACAGATCCACATCAACCTCGCTCTACAATTCTGCGAGCAGGAACTCTGTGGCATTACATTTTCAAGTAGCCGGGATAATGCACCCGGCTGATTGAAAATGAAAGTGGGCATGGTGCGCTTAACGAAAGCAAAGCATGTTGTCATGCTTGGGTAGGAAAAACTCAATAAAGGATTTTAGAGCTGAAGAGAAACGGAAAGAAAAAGAATTGTGCAAAAGCGGAAAGAGTAAAATGTGTTTAGAGAGTTGACAAGAAAAAAGAAACCGAAAAGTTAGAAAAACGGAGGAAATAGAGAAATGCAAACATCCGGCTAAAAGAAAACTAAAGCGAGTACAAAAGAATACAGGGAAGGCAAGAGTAATTGAAGGAGTGTATAGAATACATCTAAGTGTAATTGTGTGTCCACGCTTTGTGTCAAACTCACACAGATTTGGCGGCGGGGTTATTTACAGCGGCTCTGTTTAAACTTTACTTGCCAGTTAATTAACTCATTGTGTGCCTTGGACAGATTATCGATTTGAAGTGAGGCCTCGAGTCTCGACCCCTGTAATCCCCCACCATGGACTTTGTCTTACCTGCGTGGGTAGTGGACACCAGCCATGTCATATAGGGTCCTCGAGTAGATCCCTGACAAGCTGTAGAGGAGCCTCCTGTGCCACCCTAACCATGTGGAAGCCCTCGCTGCCCCACCTGTACCTCTTCCTGGGCCTGTTCCATGTCTGTGGGACATCTCCACCACAGCTGTAAGTGTGCCCTCCTTCCACCATAACAGGACGCTCCTGTGCCTCTCCTGTCCTAAGCCCATCCCTCCGCACTGTTCAGATCAGGCCCCTTCCACACTCATCACTCGCCTCCCTTCTACTGTTTATGGTTCAGCCCAAGCCGAAGCCGCCACTTGACCCCGCTCCTTGACCCGTTCCATCTCCGTGACAAGTCCCCCAGGGGGCCATTAACACCACGGCTCCCCATGTGTCAGAACCCAGAAACACTGTTTTCCCCTGACACCTACGCGCCACAGTTTATAATGGTTTGGCTCCATCAAGTGGTCAAGTGCTGCAACAATGAAGAAAATCAGTGACACTCGGTTTAAATCGGGTCAGCTGATTTTCTTCCGGTAGATTACTATCGTTTAGAGTCGGTTTTAACCAAATCCCGGACAGCCTATATATAGCATTTAAAACCAGGGTTTAATTTGAGCTGGCGGTTTCCGGTGCTCGGCACTGGCACTTAATTGTCAGCACCAGCACTTGAAACTGTATTCCACAAGATAGCACTGTCCTGCTAACTTAGAGATGACAACAACAACAGTTAATTATTTATTCAATATACATTACATTAACTGCTATCCCCTCCCTTACCCTCCCACCAAGCCATTTTTATAACTTAGGGGGCCTGGAATATTCCAAATTGTCACACTTGTAGGGTTGAAGGGTGATGGTTAGTAAGTGTGTTGTCACTATCATGGGTAGCACTGGCATGGGCAATGTGTGGTGCAAGCTGAAGTGGCCTCCTGATGAGAGCTCTGGCACCAGGCGCGTAGCTAGGCACTCTGCCTGCCAACCGTGGCGGACCCTGCCTTTTGCCACCACACGCCGCTTTGAAGAGCTAGGGGAGGGGTGCTAGAGAATATTTTTGCCGCTGCCTCCAAAACTCGCGCCGCCAGGTTACGCGTCTTTGTTCTTTCTCGCCTGAAGGAACAGGAAGCACAGCCAGGCCCCACTGACCAATGTTGTGATTGGTTGGCACACAGGAACCCCAGACCAATCGCAACACTGCAATGCAGCGTTGTGATTGGTTTTGAGCATCCTGGTTCGACGCTCAAACAGGGAATGGGGGCCTGGGAATGTTCTCCATGCAGGTTGTAATGCAGCCTGCATGGAGCACAGGGAAAGAGTGCATGACTTGTGTGGGCGGCCCGAGAGTCATGACCAAACAGTCATTGTGCACTTAGGAGTGGACACACCACTCCTCCCTTGCTCCAAGAGCAGAGCAGCAACCTGCAAAGCAGCAGGAATCATCAAATGATAATAACTGAAAGTCTGTTATTACCATGTTATGTTTCTACTTCTTGCACTGCTTGAAAGCAATGGGGCGATGCTCTGGAGGAGACGCCACTATGTGCTCTAAGATGTCACTGTGACTATGAGAAATATACACATCACGGGGCTGTGTGCTGATCACATGTGAACCTTACCTCACGCTAATGATAGGACGCAATTTGCAGCATCATTTGAAATGTTTTTTTTCGGTCTGTGAGATAGGCCGCCAGTGCATGTGTCTTTCTTTCTGTCTCCATTCCACCATAGTGACAGTTTACATGTTTTGAGTGCAACTAGAGATGATTTTCTTTTTTGTTTGTCTTACTAAAACGCTGACTGAAAGTTACTTTTCTGGCCCCCATTACAAATGCTGCGCTACTAAGATAGGGCAATAGCAGGAGTTACCAGCTCCAATGGAAATACCCGACCTGCTGTATCACTGTGGGCCCGGTGGGTCTTGTGCACATCCAGCTGCCGCTGTGTCCACTGGCGGACTCGGAGTGGACTCGGTCCATGCAGTAAGTCGTGAGGGGGTGACACCATGAGTTACCCGCACCGGGTGACACCAACCCTAGTGACGCCACTGAGTACCAACCGGGACAAATCCAAAGCAATTACCCAAAGCAAAACACCAGAACTAAATAAGGTCTCCAAATATGCCTTCACAGCCGGAGGTGGGTAGGAAACAAACCGCCGCTGATAAGAAACACACAGAGTCGCGGTGAACACACTCTTACCACACCAGCAGGACAGAACTCCGAGGTCGCGCAAAGCTACGGGTCCGGAATCACCGACAACTTGCTCCGGCCGCCATTCCCTTTTGTATTGCATCGTGGAAGGGTGATGCGCCACAAGGAATGCCGGGAGCTGTAGTCTTTTCCCGGAGGATGCCGGGATTTTTAGTTCGCGGTACCTCCGCGATCGTAACAGATGTAGTGCGTGGAGGCGGGTGCCTGTGTGCTGGCGAGGTCATCGATGGAGCTGCAGAACTGAGCACAGGGTCGGGGTGCTGTAGACGAGGGTCCTCTGAGGGTGGTGTTGGGTGTCGGTGTGGATGTTTAAGTGCAGGTGGTTGGCGGTGTTGATGGTGTTGTCTGCATGGGTGCCGACCTTGAGGGTGGACTTGTGGTCGATGGTGATTCATCCACCAAATCAGTCAGCGCAATCCCTGCGGTTGAACTTGTAGCAGTCTGGGATGTCTATGGTGATGTTGGTCGCAGAGGAGTAGTTCCACCAGGTCACGGTTAATAATCACACATCTGGGGCGGAGGTGTCGAGCAGATCCCAGAGCCACATGGGCTGTTTTTGTGTGGAGTGGGTGTTGTGGATAATGCATTGGAGGTGGCTGGGTCCACTCCATGGGGATTTGTTGGCTCAGTTGCATGTGAAGCTGCATGTGCGGAAGGAGAAGGGTCCTGTGTGTATGTTATTGTGGTGGCCTGGAAGCAAGTGTGGTATTGGCCGGCATTGAGAGCATGGAGGGTACAGGCGTAGTACTGGAGTCTGGTGTAGTGGCGTTAGTGGCCACAAGGGGTCCTGGCACTGGGCATGGTCCAGGCGCAGATGGCTGCAGACTGGCTTGCTCAAGGTGTGCCTCTGGTGCCCAAGTTGCACAGTCTAGCAAAGTTAGGCACATATGGGGATGTGGGAGGGAGGAGCAGCTGGTAGGCGGGAGCAGCAAGTGTGCATGGGGTGGTGGAACAGTGGCACTGAAACCAAAATGGTGTGCAAACAGGGGGAAAATAGTTGCACAGAGGCCACTAACGGGACACTAATATGGTGGTTCTGCACACCTACCAGTGTGTACTCAGCAGCGGCAGCAGGGGCACACAGGGGGAGCTGGGTGTAGGTTGAGCAACATACCAGGAGCAATCTGTATTATTCAAATATAACGTCATTAGCATGAAGACACAGGAAATGGGTCACACACAAACAACACATCGGTGATGGCTATGACAGGTGGGATGATGTGATATGGTAAGAAATCCATGTCCCAAATCATCAGTAATTGTGGCCTGATACCTGTTGCACACATATAAAGTGCATAATGCCACTTGGACTTGCTACTGTGCTAGAATGTGTCCTCAATACACACCAACAAAACAGACATCAGGACATGCACTCAAGTTGAATGTTGCAAGTGTGCAAGCACTGTCTGGCCATGTGCCATGTGATTGGAAAAACTTTTCGAATCCATGAAATGAATCATGCCATGCCATTTTAGGTAACATGAGTGATGATGTGTAGCTTTAACTTTGCGATGTTGACACACATCAAAGTCAAAAAGTGTAGATGACTCAAAATTGTACATCTGTAGACCATATGTCAGACATGACCTACATCTTTTTTCATTTCAGGGCATGGTACACCTACTCATGAGCAGGAACCTATGTTTGAATCCGATGATGAGGGTGGTGACAGTGTACCAAGTGTGGACACAGGCCTCCTCCAGGACCTGTTAGAATCAATATAAACTCCCTCTCCCCGCACAAGAACGCAAAGCAGCACAGTTGGATCTCCGCTTGCCCAACATGGAAGCACTCCTACGCCACCTCCCACAACATCTTAGCCTCACCACTCGCCGAACATGCTAAATTCTTTTGAACAACGTGTTGTTGATGTACAGGGTCAGTTGGCACAGGAGGTGCGTAAAGGGATAGAGAGCATGGCAGGCACCCTAGAGGGAGTGCTCCGTTGCCTAACATCCAATAGTGGCAGTGGCAGAAGTCATGCAGCAGAGGCACAGACAAATGCCCAACACAAGTGCCAGCCTTGAAGTTGCCAACAGGCTGAGGGAAATTCAGGACATACTATAAAGCAATGAATCAAAAACAGGATGCATACCTCACCAACTTGGCTGCCTACCAACGGGATGTTACAGCAGTGCTGGAAAATCACCAAGTCATGCTCAGTGCATTTATGCGTTACCTGATGGGCATGGAACATGATGCAGGTACAATCCCGTCAACATCTGCAGTCCCTGATGTGTCTATGCCTCCTATGTCGACTGCACCACTGATTACACCATCAGCTGTGACAACACATACATCTGATGAAGAAGATTCAGAAGATTGTCCAGTCCTCCGCAAAACTATACGTTAGCATCACTTATTGTACCAGGACACTAAATATACACTGTCTGGTGCTCATACTACTGACAGTGTACCCCAGTAATGATGAAAAACAAATTACTGCTAGTCAATGGATGTACAATAAATTTTCTGTGGCCTCCCTCCTTGAGGTGAACGTATGATGTTAACACTCCCTTATCACACAATAAAAACCTACTCACTCATACATGTCACAAATGTCATGTTGATGTATGGACTGTGCATGTACATCCTCAACCCTACTGTATGTGTCCCTTGATTATTAGAGTTCTGTCATACCTTGCTACTTGCTAAGTTGTGTCACTTACATTAATTTGCAACCACAACATGCAATGTCCAACTGGCAACGTTCATAAAGTGACTAGTAACGTGTGTACTACAGCATTGCTAATGTGCAACATAACAAATGATATCATAAGTTGGAATGACCAACACTACAAGTTTGTACAAGGAGGGGGTGACTGACTGGTAAAATCAGATCTGCTTGCACGCTACAATAAATGGGGGTCAGTCCAAGGTGTATGTATGTGATGATGAAATATCTGACATAGCACATGTATGTATAAATGGAAAACAACAGCACGTGGCTGGCATCAAAGGCACATCCTAACGTAAGATAAGTAGCAGACAATTCAATTAACTTAAGCATAGGAATAGGGACGTGCATCACACCAGTGATTGCAACAACATCACTCAACACTCAAATGGTGTCTCATGTATGAAGTCCTACAAACACTTCAGTGCTGCTGCAAAGACTGTGGCCCTCATGCCTTAATGCCTTGTGGCACCGAAGCGTCACAATTTTCACTTTTCAAAAGTGATTCAAGGCTGTGATTGATGAGGCTCAGTGTGCCAGATGTATTTTGACACACTGACGGACATAATTGGCTGCGGAATTAGCCATGGCAAGATGACTTACATGACATGTCAGAATTGAGATGTCCTAACACATATGTGAATCTGAGCGAATGGCAAAGCCTCGCCACACCACTGATCCTTGAGCACGGTTACACCTTTCATTTGGAGAAGTGAGAACGTGACCGATTTCAAGCTTGGAGTCTGTTAGAAAATCCACTAAATTGCTATGTGAAAATGAGTCAGCTACCATACTTCCAAAATAAGTACTTATGTACAGGCCTGTCACACAGATTATTGTGCAACTACAGACAAGAAATGTCATTCCCCAATTGAAATGCTTCAATACACTTGTGGTACAATCCGTACCACTAGTACAATGTAGATTGCCAATGAGGCCATTTCCCAGTGGCGCCATGGTCTGTCTGTGCCTTGTTCACTGTATTGTGCCCTTGGTGTGTGTGTATGCTGTTCCTGATAGGGCTAATTTGGCCTGTCTGTTGTGTATCCCCTGTATTTTCTCTGTATTCACACTGACTTTTACTTGCCACTGCCACTGCAGTTACCTGTCCATTCAGCACCCACACACGTCCATGCTCCAGCTACAAGCTGCTCACCCTACACACGACCCCAGCTGAATGGTGGATTATGTATATAGGTACCATTGTTGTGCAGAGTTCAAGCACATCAGTGAACATACACAACATGAGCAAGACCAGCTCAAGTTAGCCTGGTCGTTAAAACCACCCCCACTACAAATGCAGCACTCAATGTATGCAACCTTGTAAGATACAACTGTCAGCTCTGGACACCATGCAAATAACAAGCAACAGTCTCATGTTGACACTGCTGAAGCACCTTACCCCATCTGCAGACAATTACAGTTATGAACAGCCAGCTGTATGCCAATGCACAGTGGTGCCTGAGCTGCATCCTCCTATACACATGCCCTGTGCACAGATATGGCATATAAATGTGTGAGGCCAACTACAGCCTCTGGCACAAGTTACGTTGCCTGGCTCACATCTGCAACTGGCATTGCATACACAATCCGCAACTTGTACAAGATCATGCAGAAATACGGCCACAAACACCATGGAGGGATGCCTTGCCATCATCTCCAGGAACTGCCTCCAACAGACTAATGCCATTATGATCAAGTGACTGCACAGTCCTGAACATGTCCACTCCTGTATCAAAGTAAACTACAGGACAACTCCATGTTGTACCCTTGCATACAGACATCCTTGATGTGCCACAACATTTGCCGACTACAATGCAGATCACAGACCGCACAACAACCTACAATACGTGGACTATGTACAGCCCTGACACCAGTATGACTCATTGACAAACTCTGCCAATTCAACTTCACCGCACTCCTAGACAACATCCCCGACATCAGATATACCCAGGTTGTCATCAACACAACTCACAAGGTGCGACACACCCGGGCACACATTGTCGTCCAAGGTAACAACATTTTCCTTGGCCATCCCTCACATCCTCCCTGATCCAAGCCCCAATGCATCCTCTCATCATTCAGAAAACACACCATACACATGTCAAGGACATAGTCCCTGTGCAGACACTGGTGCAAGATCAACACAGAGCCCCTTGCCTCAGAACTGATACACACCCCTCCATCCACCATGTGCCACACAAACTCAGATCATTACGAGTTACAGATGTCGTACTACATATGCACATACATACCTGCACACTTCCTTGAAGCACAACATACAACACACCACCAATGTCACATGTGTATCCAAGGACATACAACAAACAATGCTCATGTGCAGGCTGCTGGATTTAGCTTTGAGGGTCAACCAAACCCCAGGAATTACACTCCGCCTACAGGGACAACATCACAGCAAAATGTCAAACTCATCTGATCCACACAAATGCAAAATCATCAAGGGCACAATCCTCTACACATCCTGCCAATCCATGGCAAGCATCAACTCCATACCAAATTTAACAATATGACCCAGCTCAGCCCTCACTCACTCCACGGAAATTTTCTAGACACTTGAAACAGTCTCCTACCACTAGATCAGCAAAGTGAATGTCAACTTAGATGAAAATAACCAAGGCATCCCACATAACACCTTAGCCCAAGTAAGCCACACTACACACCATCCTCTGGTGGCCACATGTCTACGTGTTTCACACCACAAACACCGTGATGGGCATAGTTTAAGGAGCACCCACACACCCCTGCCCACAGCACATCTTCCAAAGGGCTGCATCCCCCATCGCACACAAACAGTGACAGTACATGGCCTCCACCATTGGAACATGCACCTCCACAGTAATTGCAAATGGTGAGAGCTAAATGACATTACCAGTTATACCCCTGCTGACCCACAGGCACATCTTTCCACACACATTTGCAGACAAAGTCATAAATCAGAGGGTCATCATGCACCCAGTGAAGTTCATAGGAACATACAACATCCCCAATCCTGCTCCATGACAAACAACAGCATCAAGAGGTCCCTCCTACACGCCACAGCAACATCCACACAATCCTCAAAGTAGGTCACACTGCCACTCCATATACACAATACATCGCATCATTTCAAGAAACAATGTTACACAACACACTAGCAGCCAGACTCCACTATGGCATGAGGCAAGGTAATGCACCACACTGGATTGTCTCCTCCCTTGCAGACCGGAGCAGATGATTCAGCCTAATACATTTCACAGCACAACACACAGAGTACTGATGCTGAGATCCTCAGGGACTGTCCCTCAGTACCTTTGTCTACTATGTCTACATGGCCCCACCTGCTGACAACATCATTGAACATGGACTCTGCATAGTACCCTACGCCTAATACACCCAGCTCTGCCTCTCCCTCACCAAGGTACCCAACATCACAGGAAACAACTAACCACAATGGATGCAAGATGTGCCAACAAGTATGTGCCTCAGCTGGACAAATCTCCATTTGTTGTCAAAACAGGTCATCATCCTCACAACAACCCCTACCACATGGGACTATACCTGGGGGTCCCCTGGGCTTGATAAACAGTTCACCACTCATATGTGCCACACAAACTATACATTGTACAGAACTCATCTCTCACCATGTCATTACGGATAATAGCAGTATCCTCACCATACTTCTTCACCCTCTGCAAACTCTGCAAGAGCATGAAAATTATTGCCAACAAATGCATTGATTATATCAGCCACACATCCATCATCATCAGCCTGTTCAATGTGAAAGCCCTCAATATCAGTATCAAAAATTCCCTAAGGACAAAAATGATGAATGTCCTGACAACCATAGGTAGACGTTCCCTGTGGCTCCCATGATAATACCACTTCCGCCAGCACATACAGGAGCTCTACTGCATCCACACCCATACAGATATACTGACACTCAAGGAGCTCACACACGCCTCCACAGTCAGCCACAACCCTGGCCCAGCAAACCTCTGTAAGAGAAAGGGTTCCCTTAAGGCACAGATAAAGACAGGTATACAATAATGTACCTTATGACTTAACAAATACATACAACAAAATATGGAAAAGTAAAAAATTCATTTATTTGAATATATTAAAAAAAAATCAATAAGGATAACTAAACTAAATCCCTGAACTAAAACAAGATAAATTTGAGACAATACATATAATTGCGACCTGCACAATTACAAGCAGACAGAACAGTTACAACATACATTTGTTGGATACAGGTTTGTATATTCTTTCTCCGCTCTAATATCACCAGAGTAGTATCACTACCAAATCAGCGTATCTATTATGGTGTTGGAGACTTGAATTATACGCTTTAGGTTGAGTCGACGCGTTTCGCTGATAACTCCTTATTATGATCACCTTTATCAAGACATAAATTTTGTCTGCCAGAACCAGAGGGTATGTAAAATCGCCCCTGGGATAATATTGACGATCCTTTATAGGGATCACTTCACGTTTCCTAATTGGAGCGTGGGCTTCTGTAGTCGCCTTATACAATACTGCTGATAGTAGTATATTTCTGTTTCTGTTCTGAATAAATGCGTTCTTTTGTTGCCCCCTGACCATAGGAGACCAAGGAAAAATGGTTGTGTTGTAGACCATAAGTATTATATGCAATCAGGCCACAATTGCCATGTATAAATATACATATCACGAATTCTCCACTTCTGACGGGTTATGTTGCAGAAGGTTGCGGTTGTAATTCTCTTTTAGGCTTCACAAAGATAACCTAATGGGACGATCTAAAGTTTCACAGTCCCTTGGTCATCGTGGTATGGCCAAATATAATGAGAGTCTACCTAGTTAGTAGATAAGGGTTCTGCTCTCTGTGGGGGTCCGAGTCGTGTAAACCTCTACCAATTAATCTACTTCTAGGCCCACAAGACATACCTCTGCAATACAGACCGAGCCAAGGTCACATTTCCCTGCAACTACATAGCCAGCCTTTGAACCAGCTTTATTTTCCACTTGCAGGAAAGAAGTGGGTCACACTGGCCCTCAGCATTGGGACAACACTGCAAACATTGAGCTACAGTCTCAATACCAGGTGGCCCAATTAACGACGGCCCTTGTGCCATCTGACCCTCACTTGTTGTGACATTGTGTGATGCCTAACCCTGCCTAATAGTCATCATCCATCCCCAAGGCCCATAGTCATGGGATAATGCTGCATGCTACAAATCTGACCCTTGAACGCATTGATCTACGTTACAGGCACGTGCAATGGGTGTTGCTGGGTGCCTTCCCAGCAACATCCATTGGCTTTTGACACTGCCCCAGATATAATAGGAACATGAAATGTGAGGCACTGTCGAGAAATTACACAGACCCAGGGCAGGCTTGAGGAAGGCACAATGTTGAGAAATATGATAAATTCTCCTTGTCTTCCCTTTTTCTCACAATGCAGCACATATAGTAAGAGGAAGAGGCCGTTGTGATGATTGATTAACTGAGAGGTGTCCGTTGCTGTACAAGTATGATGTTCCTCGCAAGGCAGCCACAATTGCCCCATTGTGCAAAGGTGACTGCGTTAGCGCTGAACAGGACATTGTGCACCAGTGCTGGTGAGAACAACAGGACTGCACAGTAAGCATGGGCGAATTTTGCGAATCTCGCATTCGCGAATTTTGCGGATTTGCGAACTCGCAATCCGCAAAATCCGCGAATTCTCGCGAATTTGCGGATTTTATTTTTTTTGTGTTCGCACTGGTTTCTGCCAGTTCGCGAGGGTTTTGTACAATTTCGCAAACGCGAACTTACCTGTCGGGTCGCAAGTTTTGCGAACTTGTTGTTTCTACGTGTCCAGCCTGTTTGGGACACTCTTCTTCATCACTGCCACTCTCTGTCACCACTGCCACTCTCTGACTACTCATGCCACCCTCTGGCCCACCCATGCCACCCTCTGTTTCATCACAGCACCCTCTGGTTGTCCAGTCAGTGTACATTATTGTGGCAAAGCAAAGCACACCTTCCCTGCCTCAAGTGACCTGAATTAATTTGGGGCTGATTAATGTGTCACAGAATATTTTTTTAGCTGGCACCTGCTTCCTTAGTGCTTCCTGATTAGTGATCTTTTGCACTTGCTAAGTGCTTTCATTGTTGCAAAATTAGTTACAACACCTGCCCTGCCCCAACTGACAATAATGAATTAGGGGCTGATTAATGGATTTGAACTTCCAGCCTGGCTCCTGCTTGTCTCCCTTAGCTGTAATTCAGGACCTTTGTGGCATATGTGTAACTATTCTGAGGTTCAGAGCAGGGTCACATAATAGTTGCAACTGGCAACTGAACTCTGGAGGGGCCCCTCAGGAAGCACTACAGGAAATGGCTACTAATGATGAGCCTGAACTTTTGAACCTGGTAAGTAGTTTCAGTTTTGCTAAGATCGTATTTCTGCAATTTAGCGCTTATTCGCGGGGCGCGAAGTTGTACTGGGAAGCCGCGAACTCACGCGAACAGTGCGAGCAAGCCATAAAATCCGCTGCTCGCGGATTTGCCGATTTTGCGGGAGATTCGCGAATCTCGCGGATTGCGAATTTACCGAAAATCCGCAAAATCCGCGAGCGAAACGGATTTTCCGCCCATGCTTACTGCACAGTATCTTGCAGATACGGCACGGTCCTGCCCTTCATCCTGCAAAAGGGTAACGTAACAGGAAGGCCTGCTGTGCTTCACTACGGCAAAACGTCATGAAAGAGTTCCCACAATCTTTACACATGATTGTTGATCACATGGGCTCACCTGACACGCAATACCTTAAGTCCCTCAAGGGTGAGTATTGGCCTGTATGAATTAGTGATAGTGTAATGAACATTTGGTTTACAATACCTAACATGTAACGTTAATCTCAGATATGAGATCATTGTTGACATTCCTTGGCCAGCAAGTGTAAGGCTCACCCTAAGCTGATTTCACAACTTCATATGCCTACAAGTCCGACTTATTGTAAAAGAAAAACATATTTTATTTACAAAAATTGTTCACACAAATAAAAAGCTCCACTACACTTATTAAAATTTGAATTAAAACCCTACACTAAGCTAATCTAAGGCACTAACATCTACACTTATCTTGTCTTACTGTTCCTATACCTACCTCACACATACTACACAACACACAGATGACCCCCCACCCCCCTATTCAACAATCACACATCAGGCATACATACACTTAATCTAAACACATACTAATTAACCTACCTAACTAAACAATGATATATTTTTTTGTAATACATCTTAAAATACATTTAACATACACTATACATCAACCCCCCATCCACTCCTAATAACTTAACACTTATCCTAATACTATTCCTAAGTACTGCAACTATCCTAAAAGCTATCTAACAATTAAAAAGGTAAACAATAACAAGGTCAGTAACTTGACATGTGAAATACCATGTCATGGACAACGACCACAGTAGTGATGGCGTTGTTCACTCAGTGTTTATTGCTGCTCGTCCATTTGGAGAATGGTGGCATTCATGTCAGCAACCATGGACAACAGGGTGGCCAGCTGCAGTTGCATGCCCACAATCTTCAAAGTCAGTTCCTTTTGGGCCTTTTCAATATTGTCAATTTTGCCCATCAGGAGCACAACATCGATCTCTGGGGGAGCTGCTGCATGCCCTTTTGCTGTATGTCTGACTTCCGCACAAGCCAGTTCAGGTGGCGCTACTGCAGCTTCATCTGTCTTAGTTGCAAGGGGCTGTGCAGTGGTGGGTCCAGATGTTGGAGCAGTGGTTGTCACAGGGGTCAGATCAGAGGGATGTCCAGAAGTGGAATCAGTTGAAGATCCGGAACCAAGACTAGATGGGGGTGCGACCAAACCAGATGTTGATGGTGATGAGGTCTGTAGGCCTGAGGGTCCATTCTGTGTTGGAGATGCAGTTTCCATTTGGGGATCTTGTTCTTGACATGATCCAGTTGCTGGTCCGGAGTCCATGTGTGATGTTTTTTGCTTTTGCTTCCGGCTCCGCGTGTTGCATGGGGGAGTGGGAGTTGGTGATGTCCAGGCTCCAGCAGCACGTGACTGCTCATGTCGGCGTCCCATCTGCCTGAATGAACGTCCAACATTCCGGATGTAGCGGTATCTTTTGAGACGTATGCAATACTGCCTCTCCTCATCTTGTGACATGTTTTCTGCAATGGAGCAATGACATCCACATCAGTCTGCACTTACACATTGACAACTGTACATATGCACAGTAATGCAATCTTCGGCACATTTTGTCAAGGGCCTATCGTTAACAGGGCATCAAGTTCAAAGCATGGCGGCATCATCATCGATGGTCACACACAGGGATGCTAAGTGATGTTGCGTAATACCTAACATGATAAATAATGTAGATGACATGTAGGGCCTCAATACATATGAGATGGTGCATTCCAATGATTTTGTCCTGGCCATGAACCCAATGCTCGCCATTCACATATGCAGACCCCTTTTCAACATGATGCCAGTGTATCTGTGTGCAGGCAAGGTTTGTATGGGCATTGTAAGTTGACACTTCATACGCAGATACAAAGAAAGGTATATGGGCCATCATCCCTGTATGCTGCACAAGGCAACACACATGTAAAATGCACCATGGAAACGAAACATGGGCAAATTAGGATTGTGTTGCAAGGAAAAACACAGGTGTGCACTGCTATTGATTTGGGCACCGCCTCCTATCATTTTACACTTGTACATGGGGTGCTGCTTGGGAGTAAATACGTGCTGCGTTTTCACGCAACGCAACACACACTGCACAACACTTTCATGGTAGACGCATCTTGACAGGGGACGTGATATCATGCCCAGCATTAAGGCCTGGTATGTGGATTGACTATGCATGGTAAATGATGCAATGACCATTTAAACACATGTACATCATTGCATATGAAGTACTGATGTCAATAGGGAATTCTGCCGGTGACCCTTTTAGTTGCATAGGTAACTGCATGAATGTTGTGCTAATTAATGATGGACTTGCAGCACTGTTGCATCCCTCTAACAATGGCAAGTACTGACACACGTGGGGCACAAGGAAATCCTACATGTAGGAGGTATATCTATGTTGTACTACAATTAGTATGTGTCATGTAGGCATGGTATAAATACACTGACTGTCACGTAGCCCAAGGCTCCTTGCTCAGCACAACACTCTTCGACATCTCCATGAGCACCCTTGTCGCCATTGCATGCACACACCACAACAACATAATCTCCTATGCCAATGACACCCATCTGGTACTCTCCCTCACCCAAGACCCAGCCCCAACCAAAAACAACCTCCATGAAGGAAAGAAAGACGCTGCAGAATGGAAGAAGCTCAGTCAGCAGAAACTGAAGTCACACAATACAGAGGTTATCATCCTTGGCAAATCAACATCCACCAGGGACGACGCCTATTGGTCCACAACAATGGTCACTGCAACAACACCCACGGAGCATACACCCCACTTGGGATTCATCCAGGTCTACTCACTCACAACGAACAAACAAGTGGATGTCATCTCATCCTTATGATTCTACACCCTGCGCATGCTCCGATAGATATTCTGGTGGATCACCACCGGAACGTGTGAGACGGTCACCCAGGCCCTCATCAACAGCCAACTGTACTACGGGAATGCCCTATACACAGGAACCACTGCCAGACTTCAGTTAGAACTACTACCCATAGTAAATGCAACGGCACAACTCATCCTCGACAGCCCTCACCACAGCAGCATTTCTACCGGCCTTATTGACCAACACTGGGTCACCGTCAACACAAGGATCACGTTCAAGCTCCCCACCCACACACACACAGCTACATTACATGGGCCCAGAATGACTCCTCAACCGCCTCTCGTTCTCAGATCCTACCGGCCACCTCCGCTCCACCAGCCTCCCACTAGCCACCATCCCAAGGATTTACTGATCCACCACTGGAGGTAGATCATCCTCCTACCTGGCGACCAAGACATGAAACTCCCTTGGCGCACAACTACGACTGACCAGGACAATCTTACTTTCACTAAAGAACTAAAGACCTGCCTATTTCATCAGTAGCAGCACACCCCCTCCCTTCAGTGCCTTGAGACCCTCACACCTGAGTATGGTGCTCTATGAAGGTATAGATGTATTGTTTGATTGTGGTCTCATTTTATGTGGTAGATACTTACAGCAGCACAAGAAGTGTTACTGTGTCCCTTGCACACTGTAACATCTCATACATGTGACCCTTATCTTTGACTTTATGCATTTCCACATAGTGCCATTGAGTCCTTGACACTTCCATGCACATGTGATGTGTAAACATGCTGCATGCAAGAATGATGCTTTTGGACTGTCTGCATACAAGGCATGCATGAGGAGACATTGTAAGCATGCAGACAAAGATAGTAATGATTTCACACTCACCAGTGGCCTTAGGATTCTTGAAGGACTCCACCTCATCCCTTGTGTATGGTGGTGGACCACCTACAAGGGAAAGGCAATAGACCAGATTCTCAGCGTATGTTGCATATTTCAACACAGTACAGAGATTACATGAGAGTCAGTGGTATTTTCAACATTGGCTTATGTTGCTTCCCATGAGGCTACCTGATTCATACAACAGTCTCTGGCTAAGTGCTTCACATGTGAAGCACACTCTTCCACTGCATGTGTAACACACATGTGCTCCCTTGTTTGTGGTGTCACATTGAGATGGCATTTGCCAAATACATGCAGACTTGTCCCATATTGCAAATATGTTTGCATTGTGTAGATGTATGTGATTGTGCTTTTATGGGGGACTTTGGTACAATGGTGAATGTGAACATCTGAGTATTCACAGATGTGCCAGCAGAATAATGCGTCACACACAAAAAAAAGCAAATATCCGCCATATGTATTCAAACAATTGTGGAATTTAAGTGGCCTTTTAGAGAAGTTTGACCTCCCTAATACACACATGGCCTATCATTTGTTTATTCATCATTCACAGATGTACTGGCACCCTTAGATGTGTCAGTGTGTCAGCTTCTTTGATATGTGCATTGTGACAACAACTGCAAGCAACATGCAATTACACACATACACATTGATCTGTGTGCAAGTACACCATGTACACGTGTACATGGGATTAACATTACATGCACTTTTCCAGGCCTTGTAGATGTGTGCCTATTTCCCACGTGACTAAGCACAATAGTGGCCTATAATTTTGATTGATGTTGTTGTTTCAGCACAACAAACATGTGACCGGACGTAATCCCAGCTGTATGATGAATCCTATGTTTGGGTATGCTAACAAACCTTACTCAGCCCATGGTATGCCATCATGTATGCACATTGTTGTATAAGTGTATTGTTATTATCATGTTGTTTTCCATTCTGCACTGCATTTAACATCACAAGTAGTTACTGTACATCCAGTCATTGTGTAGAATCCAAGTAATTAAATGTGATACTTCCTGCACACAGTCATGATGAAGGAGTGAAGGCATTGCATGGTTTGCACTCAGTTGACACTTGTGCATCTTCGCTGCATACAGATGGTAATGTAGCACATATACACACTATCCCTATATAAAGTTCTGGCAATTATAGTTCCATTCTACTCACAACTCATTTGAGATGTCATGAGTGATGGCATGAGTAAGATGACTGACGTTGTCATGAATTATGTAATGTCTGAGGTCATAAGCAGTGCATTGCGGGGGCGTACGTTATAAGTAGCTCAGGTAACTATAACAGCTGAATTTCACTGGTTTTGTACGAGTGAAATCTGAGTCTAACTATAACATCCCTGTAATCTTTGTTTTTTTATTGAATTTCTAGGTTTTTTTAACGTTAAGTAAGATGTCTATCACAATGGATGGTGGGGGGTTGGAAGCAGGGCCTGGCCTTGCATTGTGCTGCCCTCACCAAGCTTGCTGCTCCTGCCTCCCTTTTCCTTGCCATCCATTGTCCAAATTCATGCCTCTGCTCCCTCACTACATCCCTGTGTGGCCGATGTTCTGCCACTAGCCTTCTCGCCTTCTTGGCTTGCTGCCCCATCTAATTCCTCCCGATCCTCCGGGCCAGGATGAGCAGTCGTCGCAACAGGATCAACAGCAGCCTCTGGAGATTGCAGGTGGAGGACCCTCACTTCAGGCAGACTAGGGGAGCAAATCGTGCCACCCCAGCTGTGTCAGATAAGCCACTGCTGTATGGGGCCCGTCGCTGCGTGGAGCTCCCGGCTCAAGCGGCCATCATTGATTGTGGCCACACCATGGCCCTGGTCCTGTAGTTTCTTGGTAGACAGTAAGTGGGAGACACCCAGTAGGTCATGAATAAAGGCTACCAACAAAAGGAAGAGTTAATGGATGCTGGGAGTGAGAATACACTTACTATGACATTAATTGTAGCAGACTTTGTTCACACCCACTGCCCCAGAACTTTGCACTTCCTACCTTTTGACACCACTTGATTCTGATGACCCAGGAGAGGCATTAGGAGGGAATTATTCCCACTCAAAGGAGAAGTTCTGTGTCACTGCTTATCATTCAGTGCCCAGAGTGGTTGTACAATTCTGGGAAATATCCTTGCCCCTTTCCCTTATGGCACTCACACTACAGACTGGAAACAGGCCCCCACAAAATACCCACAGTTTCACAGGGCGGGCAATAAGAATATGAAAACGTAGATGTCGCAAGAAAGCATTAGTGGGTGTTAAATTTGAATTCTGTACATTCCGATATATGTAGGGTCTAAAAGTCACATGCAATATACCACGGAATTCATTGTGATACGTCAAATGATTATAATATATGTGAAATTGAAGAACTGAAGTAATTTCAGCAAAACATTTGAAGTGACAACTGTCATTTGTACACGTGCACATTGTCTCAAGTACTATTACTTGTTTTCCGTGAATCATCAATAAGGCCCATGGTGGGAAAACAGGGTTATAACGGAATAAAGATACACAACTTTATATGTGTTCTGGCCAATGGGCATTACAGCAACACATGTTAATGCAAGTCAGTGTTCCTTTCTGTATCCCTAATGTTTGAGCTGGGATCTAAATGTTTTGACTGCAAGACATATTTCTGAAGCTGGTGACTGACTTCTCTTTCATACATTGCCTTTCCTGATTCTATTTGCTGTCATTCCTTGTGGGTTTTGGTGTTTTGCAGACTTTGCAAAATGTGCAAAAATTTGTGGTTATTTTTTTTGTGGTTCAGAAATTCACCGGATTGCTGTTTTTTTCAGTGCTTAGAATTTTTTTGGGGGCATATTAGCAAGAACCTTGTTAAAATCATCGCCGTTTTAGCAACAGGAAACTGCCGCTAAAACTGCGATAATGGGCTTGCTAATATGCATTATAGAATTCCAGTAGAAGCCCAGGTTAGATGTGCAGGACATCTAACTTGGGCTTCTATTGGAATTCTGTAACGCATATTAGCAAGCACATTATCGCCGTTTTAGCGGCAGTTTCCTGCCGCTAAAACAGCGATGATTTTAACGAGGTTCTTGCTAATAAGGCCCTCTGCTTTAATTTCCTTCCTCCCCTCATTCGTTCCTACTGTTAGTCATTCCTTTTTTCCAGCTCTTTATCCCTTCTTTTTAACTTTTCCTTGAATTTGCTCTTTCATAATCCTATTGTTATTTCTTTCTCCCCCTCTCTATTTTGTTTCTACTAATCACTGTCTTCTGTCCAACAATCAGCTCCAACCATGTGCCACAGATGGTATGGCTTAAGATGCTTTTGCATCGCTTTTAGATTTTTTTCAGCCTATAAAGCATCAATAGTGGGCATTTAAAAAACTATCCTGATCCTCTTTTCTTTAGTCAAATGACAACGGTTGTCGTAAAAAGGATTTTCTGTTTGAAACGTGGTGTATGTTCAGAGTTTTCTCTGCTCCTTTTTTTCAGTCCAGTGTTAAGTTGTCATTTTATTTGTTTCGGAATGTCAAGGAAGCAATGGACTAATTAAGATTTTATAGCAGTCTGATCTGGGCATTTTCCCGCTCTCCATCATCACAGTGGAAACGCCTACTGATCACTTAAACTGCATAATATAGGCGTTTTAATCTGTGGTTACAGCAAACTGTATTGCTATATGGTAGTTAAGAAACTTCTTGACCAACAAGAGCCAATTGGTCATTTGGATGTGTCGGTTTCAGTATGAATGAATGCAACTGTTGGGACTTAGAGGGTGAATTGCTACATGTAGGCATGCCACAAACAAGGTCTGCGCATTTTCGTAAAGCTTTTATTTCGTTGTCTTTATGTTGTTTTCTAAAATGTTGGGTTAGTGATTACTGGATGTCTTGTATTTATTTGGAAGGCGTAAGGTCTAGTAATCACGATTTCTGAAAAGCAATTTATTTGAAAGCATTACAGAGACTTCTGTGCTCCTTTCGAATTTGTGTAGGAGTTGGGCAAGCTACTTTATCTTTGTGTTCTCTGCAGCAGTTCTCTGTTCCAGTGCATTTCTTTCTTGTGAGGAAAGAACAAGCATAGGTAGATAATTTTGCCGTGAAATGCAACACAGCAGCAGAAGACAATATCAGGATGAATCTGTATACCTTTAGCCATATTCTCATAATGGCAGGACATTGAAACAAAAATGAATTTTTTCACAGGGCCTGGCAGGTATTTTTGTTGAAACTGCTCCTGCAGCCATGGTGATCCATGATGTAATAGTGACATGACAAACCTGTTTAGATGTATTCATTTTTCCAAAGATAAAAACATAAAACAGGAGTTTGAATTTGAAAACGGAAAAGTCAATGTCTCCTATATGCAGAAAGTAGGGGACAGTACATGTTTTTGCTGTTTAGTATCCCAGTGAACAGCATAGCAGTCCCAAAAAGGAAAGAAAGTGGCTAATTTGGCCTTAGAATGTCTACCCTCAGTTGGAAGTAACTAAATATGTCTTGTAAGCCAGCAGTGGTGTCCTTAGCTGTGTGTTTCCTTCAACAGAGACTGCTATTGTCTGCCTTCAGAAACACAGCTGATTCCACTCTAATCTGAGGTGAAGTGACAGAGAGGTAGCCTGATGGTTCATTCCCAAAATAGATTACCACCAATCTTTAAATAACACCTTCTGTCCTGGTTTTCTTCTTCTTCTTCAAATTTTTAATCAGTGCAACATCCATACAGATAAAACAATATTAAAATAAATACAAGTAAGTCAGTCAAATTTGCAAGGAGAGTGTGGGTGTCTGGTGGACCTGGCCCTCTCTGCAGGGGCACCCCCAAATGTTTTGCCTTTACCTTCCACGTTTTGTCATTAGGTGTAGCTGGCAGTTTGAATTTATGTTTTCCTAATAGAGAGCCACACAATAGGGAGCTTAGGCGTGCCTAGATGGGCCATCACTGGCAGGATGGTAGGGAGGAGATGGCCACAGCTCCACTGACACCTGAATAGGCTGTGTCCTGCTTCCACACAAAATAATGCATACCCCCTGTAGTTAGTCTGGACCATGGCAGAGAAGGCAGGATGCCTGGGGACATCAATGGGAATCTCTAGAAACTTCTCTCCCATTACAAAGGTGCAACTGGGTATAAATACTGGATCTCAGACACCAACTCTTCAGAACACTTCTGGACCTATGGATACTCTGCCAAAAAGAGGGACTGTGCTTCTGAAGGGCTGCCACCCTGCTTCTGGCCTCCTGATCTGAAGCCTCAGGGACAGAACAGGCTTTCGAAAACCTTGTAGTTGCACCTTGACTCTACCATCTGTGAGTTAACTCTGTAAAGTGGTGTCATCCCAGTCCTGAACTCTTGGAAGTGGGTTTAAAGTGCTTTTTCAGCCTCTGTGGATCCAGTGGAACCAATGCATCTCCTTTGCTGCATGGCACAACTCCAATACGAGCAGATGCTTCTCTACTGCTGTGTAGATTGGACCGGTCTCAAAGACCTGCATCACTGCCGCAGAACTTTCGGAACCACCGCTGCATGACTCCTCTTCTGTGTAGGCCCTTGCATATCTCGTAGGCAGCAATCTGGATTATGACGCTGGACTCCGCATCATAGCCTCGCAGCTCTTTGGAACTGATGCATTGTACCAACTGCACACCATATGCTTGACTTCAGGCTGCGCAGCGCATGCCCCGTTGACGGAATCCTCAACAATGATGCAGCTCCTTGCACCGCAGTCTTGCCACATGTGGAGCCGACACATCGCTTCGACTGCACAGCGCATCTTTGATGAGGATCCTCACAGTATTCCGCAAACCAGGATTGAAGGTACTTTACTCAGCAGGCCTTACTGGGTCCCAGTAGCTGTCCGCCCTTTATCTCGGCTGACTTGAACTTGTGACTTCTTCCCTGTCCACCTTGACCGGATATCCACGATTGGCACTTTACTCCTTTTGGAACTATTTTTACAAAAATAGTTAAAACTGGATGTCTATGGTTTTGTCATTTTGATCTTGTTTTATTTATTAGATTAAGCACTACTGTTCTAACCTGGTGTGCGATCCTTTTTGTGTGGTGTTTCCACTGTTTTGAAGTTTGAAGTGTTGCACAAATACTTTACACATTGCCTCTGAGTTAAGCCTGACTTCTCTCTGCCAAGCTACCAGGAAATTTGAGCACAGGTTAATTTAAGGTTTGCTTGTGTCTTACACTGACATGGCTGGTGGTTGCTGCTTGACCAGGGCTCACACCCCAGTCAACCAGTAACCCAACTTTTTACAGTACCTTCTTCGCTGTCAATGACACACCCTTATGATGAAGGGAATGAAACAAAGTAGAATGACAAAAGGGTAATACCTGTCAATCAGTCAACTGAGTGAGGAGGTGATTGTATTTAACATAGCATTCCCCAGCAGCTGTTTAGTTGGATTTCTTTCATACAACTCCCTAAAGAATCTTTGGTCCCAATGTTGATATGGTTATATCTTTGAAGCAGTTTGTTTTGATTACCTTGCTACCATTTTAGTAAACATTTTTAGGTCTATCGTTAGCCAAGACCGTTTGATTCTAACTAAAATTTTATGTATAATGTACTTACCTAAAGGAGCTTTTAGCCACCACTCTTCATCCATTGATCTGTTGTTGTGCCATTCACATTTTGCTTCTGCCAACTACAGCATGCAGCAAATGGTAATGGGTCAGCCTACTTAAGCTACTGGTTAAATTCACTTTCAGTTATTGCATTTTGCCCTTTCACAAGGAGCACACCCACACACAAGGTAGTTTCTTTCAGTATCAGTATCAGTGTTTTTTTTTTTTAGTTTATCATTACATTAATTTGGTCTTTGTATTCAGATCAAATTTGATAGCAGCATACTTTTGATGTGACCAAAAGGCACATTCCATCTTTATGAGATCCCATCTGCTGCAATGCTATTGTAAATTCATTTGGAGTGGCTTTATCTGACTGCTGCTATTTCACACCAGTTCATATGAAATCCAAATAATAGCTAATCAGTGTGTTCTATCTATATTTGCAACGCTATATTTTTTCTATGTCTTTTCTTGCCTTCTTTCTATCCTTCTCTTCATCTTTTTTCTTTCTTTCATCCCTTCCTCCTTTCCTTTCTTCCTTATCTCCTGCCTTCTTTCTTTCTTTGCTTCTAATTTTCCTTCCTCCATTTCTTCTTTCTTTCGTTCCTTCTTTCTTCTTTCTTCCCTCTTTTTTCCTGCTTTTTGTCTTTTTTCTTTCTTTTTCCTTTTTCATTATTTCCTTCTTTCCTCTCTTTCTTTCCTCCCTTTCTTTCCTTCTTTTTCTTTCTTTCTTTGTCCCTCATTTCCTTCTTTTTTCCTTCTTTCCCTTTTCCCTTATTCCTTATTTTTTCATTCATTCATCCTTTTCTTTCCTTTCTGTTTTCCTTCTTTCTTTCTATATCCTTCTTTTTTATTCATATGCTTTTTTTCTTTTCTTCTGTCTTCCTACTTTCTTTTTTCCTTATTTCCCTATTTTCCTTCTCTCCTTTTTTCCATCTTTGTTCCTTCTTTCATTTTTTTCTTTTATTTCTGTATTTGTTTCTTTGTTTCTTTTTTTTGTTTCTTTGTTTCTTTCTTTCTGGTCTATTTTCTTTATTTTATTTCTTATTTTCTTCTTTCATTCTTTGTTTCTTTCCTGCTTTCTTCCTCTCCTGCCTTCTTTTTTCTTTCATGCCTACTTCCTTTTGTCTATGCCTCCTTCCTTGCTTTGTTTATTTGTTTCTTTCTTGGCTTCTTTCATGCCTTCTTCCTTTCATGCCTTCCTTCTCTAAGGCAATAGGCAGGAAGCCATAGGTTAGGACTCTCTTAGTCAAGACCTTTGGATTTTACTCAAATTATGTGATTATCATTCTTACTTATAAGGGTTTTCAGCCAGATTGCATCCTTTAATCTGTTGTTGAGTCATTAACATTTTTCTTCCAGTTACTCATGTATGCATTAAGGAGAAATGCATCAGCCATTTTCACTCATTGGCTGACTTTACTATGATTTAGGGCATGCTTCCCTTTCACAAGGAGAACATCCACAAACAAAGTATTTTTCTTCAGTGCCAGGGAGTACAATTGCTAATGAATTCGTATTTGAGACCAAAGATTTTATTGCCTTTACCCAATGATTTTTTTATATTGATGCAGGCCTGCCACTTCCTGAACAAAACGTTTTACAAACACCATGACAAAACAAATCAAGAATAACCAGAAGGCTAGCAAGCAACACCACACCTATTGGTTTTGCCACTGCTTGTTTCATTCTGGGCCCATCAGACCCAACACAATGTCCAATATTAGCCTCAGATAGATTTGAAGCTTGTGCACTATGTAAACAGAAGTAGAGGGAATGGAACAGCCAGAACATCTTTACATAGGGTTTAGTATTTCATAGCAATTCCTAAGTGAGCTACATAAATTATTTCCACAACTGAAAGTTTTACCTATGATTAAATGTTCCATAAAATAAATGTTTTCACTAATAGTGTGCACTTGCCACCCATGATTAGGCAGACATTTGTAGACTGACACTGCAGTGGTCACTACACTGAGATGCGCTTTCTTAATTTCCTACTTTTCAAATAAAACACATCTCACTTCTCTCTCGCTTTGTGAATCCTGGTTCCTGAAAGACAAAGAGTCATGATAGTGGGTGATGTGGGAAAAAGTGAGCTTAAATCAGAAGCCTTCTTCTTACATTTGAACTGCATTTTCTGTGTAGCTCATTTGGCCAAAGAATATTGGAGTTGCAGCGAATACCTAAGATTTTAAGAGCATGTCTGGCGATGAGAGACCTTGGAGAACCGGGCCTTATGGTCCTGGCAGCGCAGGGCACGCCTTAAATCCCCGAGTTCACCTGCCTTGTCTAACAGAGACACGAGACACTCTGTTGAGCGCGGAAAACCAGGTTTATTAGCTGCAGCCAAGCACAGTTGTCCTAGAAGTACACACAAAATGTAAATTCTAAGTAGACTGCCACTTCAATCCGTGCCACACAGTCTTTTATAGCAAACATATTTACAAAGTTTACTCTCTACACATACAAAACAAGCCAATAGGAAAAGTTGGAAAACAAGCTATCAGGTGTCTCAAATACTCCCCTCTCTCAGACCCCGTGTGTTACCCCTCCCGACAAATTAATCAGTGCTAGTACTGACAATCCAATTTTCAGGTGGCAGGACGTATTTGTGTGCCTCAAAGAATAGATGTGTAACAAGAGAATACAAGGAGAGAATAGCGAAGGGCAATCGATTAAGATAATGTAAGGAAAGAATAGGAGAAGGCAAATAGTCAGTCGAGACAGGGATCAATCAAACCAGACATGGATTAACGAACTCGGCCAGACCCTGACATCGGTTTCGTAAACAAGGGAAGGGGGTTACTCTTTAACAGAAGAGACACGTAGCAGCTGAGAAAAGCAAAAACACTACGTTCGCCGTGCTGCCTGAGTGATGGCAAAACAAAATGGCGACGAGACACAAAATGGCGGCTGAATACGGGACAAAGTCAGAAACCGAAGAACCTCAGACCCTCCCTTTGCCATTACTCAGGCAAGACACAAAGGACTCAAGTTAGTCTGAGTCGATGTCAATGGCCATGAGGTCATTGAACTGTTGCTGTAACATCATTCTAATATTCTCTGTTTTCTGTGACACAGGCTTTGGGACACACATAGTGGCTCAAAGACCACAGATGGCAGGGCCACACTGTACACAGAGACAACAAGAGAAAATGATGGCCAAGACTATTCCAAGGAAAGTTAGTATCTTCCATCCCCATGTGGACAGTAGTCCCCAAAACCATCCCATCACAGACCAATCTCCTGTGTCCTGGTGTATAGACTTGGAGATGATATGCAACTTGGAGATGGCTTGGTATACTGTAGGGGTATTATCAGGAATGTAAATGCAGCAAATAGACCCGATCAATTTACAGACTCCTCCACGATCTCCAAGGACAATATCTAGAACCATTCGGTTCTGCAAAGTCATGAGGCGATCCGCCTGAAGTTCGGCTGTCAGATTACTCAAGGCTCCAGAAGTTACATTTATGGTAGCCTCAACAACACAAACTAGTTGTCTGATGTCTCTGCTATTGGCCATTGGGCCTCAGAAAGGAAGTAACCCTTTAATAAAGTCACCTCCTTCTTGTCCTGCTGTGTCTTTCAAATCAATAACCCCTCTGCCATATCTCTTTCTATGATGACCTGAAGGAGCAGTATATTTTGGAGGAAGAAGAAAAGCCACATATTAAATTCCTGAAAAGTAGGTAGGAAGCCACGTATAGGCTCTATCAAGGCAGACAAAATATGTGCCTTGTGATGGCACTAACAGTGAAGAAATCTGAGGTGAATAGACATAAGTATGGGAACAGACACTCTTCTCCTGTTGATTTTTAACATTCTGACTATTAATCTGTAGACAGAAATTACCTCGATGAGGTACAGTCCAAATTGGTGGGGATCTTCTTCGCCTAGCCTTATCTGTAAGGCTAGTAACATACGAGTTACATTCCAGCCATCATAGGCTCTTTTCTCATCCACAGGAATCTTACTAATCTCAGCAATTCTAGCCAGGGCCACTATTCCCTTTATCAAAGAAATGTGACTAAAATCTGCTCCACCATCATATGGACTACCAGGAGGATATCAAAGTTGGTTCTGATATACATTACAAAACATGGCCAAATAGGCCCAAGCGGAGGCTTCATAGGAAAACAGAAGGACTAAATATGGCATAAGCCCACAGACCCAACAATCAGTGGTGTTCAATACCAGTTGATGCTGATGCAATAACTGAATAAATGAATTATTAAAGTATTCTGTTCTTCTAATCTGCTCATGTTCTGGGAGTGTATGAAACAGATGTGGGGAGGCAGTGGTAGAGAAAGACAAGAAAACAGAAGTTGGAACAGGTGCTTGCTGCATAGTGTAAACAACCCAACTTACACACTCCAATAAAATACATGAACATATTAAAATGCATAAGATTATGCGACATGGACTAACCAATAGTTTCTTACATTTACTTTTCAGTTGTTCGTTCTTATCATTGATTTCCACTTTAGTATCCATACTCTAAAGCGTTGCTTACGGCAATCTTCCTAGATCACTTAACTGTGATTATTAGCCGTCCTATGACACTGCAAGTCCTGCAGACCTACTGTCACTACTCAGGTCACAGCTTAAGACTCCTACCGTGACCTTGCAACTTGATGGACAGTGGAAAAAAAGAAATGTCTCTCAAAAACGTAAGCAGAAAATGGAAAAAGAAAAAATTCAATTGTTTTTTGTTAATCTTGGTCTTAAATTGTACTGAGTCTTATTAGGGATCGTTTGCTCCTTAAACAAAGTTTCTGGATTCACTGTGTTCAATCGCAGATGTGATGGTACAGCTTCTTGCAACACGTCGTCGTCTTCTTTCTCAGGGTTCGTTTGATCCAGGTGTGCACTACGAAAAGGTACAAATCGAGGGTCCCTTTCGCCTTCACTGTCGTTTATACCCTTGCGAACCCACTTGTCAAAAGGTAGAGGCAAAGGTACCCTCTTACAGTGCACGCCACGGACCCAGTTCTTTTTCCAGACAACCTTTACTGCTGTGTGTGTTGCTAACAAAACTTGCCGAGGCGGGCCCCAACAAGGTTCCAAATTCTTTTTCCGCTGGAAATTCTTCAGACAGACCCAGTCACCGGGTTGGATGGAGTGAACTGGATCCACAGCCGCCTCCGGCAGAACGTTTTGAACCTGTTGATGAATAACACGTAATTTAGTGGTAAGATCATGCAAGTAATCAATCAACATTGGGTATGGGATGTCAGAATACTTTTTAGGTCGAGGGACTCCCCAGACATTGGCTGGGCCCCCAAAAATGACCTCATATGGGCTGAGTCCTAAACGAGAATGCACAGTAGTTCTCGTGGATAAAAGTGCCAAAGGTAAGGCATCAGGCCAAGCAAGACCTGCGCTGGCCTGAATCTTTGCCTATTTAAGCTTGAGAGTGCCATTATAGCACTCTACCAAACTTGCTGACTGAGGGTGGTTTGCCGCATGGAATTTCTGCCTAATACCAAGACCTGTACACACTTTCTGCATGATTTGGCCTACGAATTCACTCCCATTGTCACTCCAGACAATTCGCTGCAAACCGAACCTCGGGAAAAACTCCTTCAAAAGGACTTTGGCAGTAGACAAAGCAGTATCGTCCTTTAGGGGGTAGGCCTCTATCCATCTTGAAAAGGCACACACCACCACCAGAACATACTTGAGGTTATAACAATGATCCATATGAATGTAATCAATTTGTAATATCTTGAAACGGTACGTAGGGGGAGCAAAATGACCTGCTGGAGTTGGGGTTCCTTTTCCTGGATTATGCATTAAACAAACAATGCAATGCTTCACCACATTTTCCGCACATTTAGGAATTCCTTCATTCTCCCATACTGGAGCTAGAAGTTTACATATGCCTTTTTCACTAATGTGGGCTGGACCATGCTCCATAGTAACTACAGGTAGTACATAGGCGTCTGGTAACAGCCAACGCTGATGCTCTGACAATTCCGTCCAACACCCTGTCGCGTCCAACATTCCCGTACTTTCTTTCCACTTACTCAATTCCTTCTCAGTAGCCTCTTCTTGAATCGTTCTCACACTTTCTATTGTGTCCTCACACATTCCTCTCTCTCTGACCCATCTTGCAGGGCCCGCAACACACATGCAACTCGTAGCATCTTTCACCGTTTCTTTTGCAACTTCATCTGCAAAAGCATTCCAGCGACCCACATCATCAGCAATCTTCTTATAAGCACTACACTTAACTATTGCTATTTGGGTAGGCAAAACAAGTGATTCGAGAAGGTCAGTCACCAACTGACCATGCTGTATCTTAGTCCCATGGAAAGTAAAGAATCCTCTTTCCTTCCACAAACGACCGAAGCTATGAGCGACACCAAAGGCGTATTGGCTATCAGTGTGAACATCCACTCTCTTTCCCTTAGCCAACACAGATGCTCTCGTTAGGGCAATTAGTTCAGCTGCTTGGGCTGAATTCTGTGCAATGCGTGCTGTCTCCACTACCGTATACAAGGTGGTAACAGCATAAGCTGCAGTCGTCTCGCCATATGGAAGTTTGAAACAAGACCCATCCACCCATAGGATCCCATCCGGGTCCACAAGTGGTGTGTCTTTTAAGTCTATTCTGCCTTTCGTTTCCTCCTCTGTTCGGAGAAAACAATCATGCTGTTCTTGAATGCCTTTCTCATCATGAATGGAAAACAATGTTGCTGGATTCAAAGTATTACACCGCCTGATGTTTATATGGCTAGCCAAGAGCGTCGGCTCATATTCAGACAAGCGAGCACTCGTGAGGTGTTGTGTTTTCGTTCTGTTCAAAAGAGTATCCACTGTATGTGGTACCATAACAACAAGAGTGTTATCTAATACCAATCCAGCAGATTGACGAATAGAGATCGCTGCAGCTGCTGTAGCTCTGAGACAACTAGGCAATGCGTTGGCTACTGGATCCAACGTAGCTGAAAAATAGGCACATGGCCGTTGTCTGTCTCCAAATTGTTGCGTTAAAACTGACAACGCGCAACCCTCTCTTTCGTGAATGTAGAGTGTGAAAGGCTTACTGTAATCTGGAGTACCTAACACAGGGGCAGAACACAAGGCAGTATGTAAGTCAGAAAAACTCTTCTGACATTTATCAGTCCAGGAAAGAGGTTGGGTGTGTCTTTCAGAGTAAGTGTCAGCAGAGGTTTAGCCAACAAACAAAAATTTGGAATCCACTGTCTAAGAGGTAATGCCCAGAAAGGCACGCACCTCCCTTTGTGTGGATGGCACAGTCATTTGCGCAATTGCTTGAATTCGTTCTGGGGTCAATCGTCTTCCCTCCTTCGACAAGAGATGACCTAAATAGGTAACTTCTCGGCGGCAATATTGCAACTTAGAGGGGGACACCTTGTGATGCAGGTCAGACAAATGACGTAACAGTGAAACAGTCACATCCTTACAAACTTCCTCCGAATCAGCAGCAACTAACAAACCGTCACATACTGAATAAGAGTGGCACCTGGGGGCAAAATGAAAGCGTCAAGCTGAGCTTTCAAAGCCTGACTGTAAATGGAGGGTCTCTCACAATAGCCTTGAGGTGCACGGTTGAATCGGAAACTTCGGCCTCCAAGAGAAAAATCAAAAATATCCCTACTTTCCTCAGCAATAGGAATGTTAAAGAAAGCATTTTTGAGGTCAATAACCGAGAACCATGCCGCTGAAGCGCGTATCATAGTAAGCAAGGCAGTGATATCTGGGACAACAGGAAACTGGGGGACAACAATCTTGTTGACTTCCCGAAGATCGATCACAAAGCGATATACAGGAGGTTGAGAAGGATCAGTGCGTTTAAGAACAGGTAGAACAGGCCTGTTGCAAACATTACCTCTCGTCTCTTTAACCACACCCTTCTAAACCAGATCATAGATAATAGCCAACAAAGCACGTTCACCATCATTGGAAATCTTATACTGAGGAATGCGTGGTAATTTAGCGTTAGGCTTAATAGTAACCACGTAAGGCGGAATCTGGAGCAGACCAACATCATTCGGACCCGTAGTCCAATGCGTAGCAGGAAGAGACTGCAATTCAGGCGGAAATCGATCTTTAGATAAATACATAGGAGAAACCAATTTCTCACCCAAGGTGAGATGCACACCAGAAGGGGAACAATACAACGTTGCATGAAGACGTTTCAACAAGTCCAAACCCAACAAGTTCTCTCCGCAACCAATCGTCAAAATAAGCGGCGCTTCCAAATCGTAAGGACCAATCGAAAGAGGCAAAGGACAAGAAACCGGGTTAGCAACTGGGGCGCCAGAAAATCCTACAGAAACATTTGTTAAGCCAGACAAAGGTGCCCCAGGGAGTTTGGAATGAAGGATAGAACTTCTCATCGCACCAGTATCCAAAAGAAATGGCTCTGCAACACCGAATGCAACAACTTCAACATAAGGCCCATTCTGATCCAATGGAACTGATACAACTCCCTTACTTTGTCCATTGCTGTCCTAACTAGAATGAAAATCCTGAACCTCACCCTCAACACAATAATCTTCATTATAATATTGTGCAGACTGAGTATTCTGCTGATCAAAATAATTTAAAGAATTCTGAGGGGGAAAGGGACGCTGTCCTTGAGGCATCACACCTCGCCCTCTACCCCTAGGTGCTGATTGAAAACCACCACGACCTCGTGGCCCTAAAAATCCACAATTACGCTGCAATAAAACCGGACAGCTATCCTTAAAATAGCCTTCCTCTTTACAATAGCACATTAATTAGGACCAAGCAAAGGTCGCGGAACCAAAGGGTCAGGTTTCTGTAACAACCTCTGAAGCTGGGGAGGCTGTTGAAACTGGCGCTGAGTAGAACGAGGGGGATAAGCCTGTTGCAAAAGAACCTTCGTTTTTAATTATTTCGTCTTCTTCTCGATCTTATCTTTCTCTTCTTTATCCCTATTTTCATAATACTAAGCAGTGGCTAATATCTGTGCAGACGAAGGAACAGCCCATGAACGTTCGGAGTCTTTCAATTTATGCGATAATTCAGGAAGTAAATGAAATAAAAATTTGTCCACAAATAATCGCTGTCTACCTTCAGTACTCATATCTTGAACACTGTGATCGATAAACGTCTCCTCAAAATGAGTAAAGAAATCGGAGACACTCTCATCTTTCTTCTGCTTACACGCGGCTAACTTTTCCCAGTTAACACGTAAGGTAGGCATCATCGTCTTCATTAAAACGATGATTCTACCAGGCAATTGTGTAATCAAATCATCTGGCTTAGCACCATCCACTTGTGCTGCATCTGCGGCAGCTATAGCTGCCCAATTACCACCTAAGGCTTGATCATGGTCTTCCCTATGAATCTGAGCCCACAACGCTTGTGGAACTACATTCCCCATCAGCATGTCAATATCGGCAAAATTCATATTACACGCATCAACAGTATGGGATAGCTCCTTATAATACCCAGCAGGATTTTTACCAGGGTCCGATAGAGACTGTTTGAGTGCCAGAACTTCGGATCGTTTCCAGGGGACATGTACCCATATACGCTGGAAATGAGCAGGGATAGCCTGAACAGCACCCGCTTGCAGAACCTCTTCTCTCCATACTGGAGGAACTGCTCTCATAGGGTACTGTTTCATTTTCTGTTTAACTGCAGGATCAGGTTTAAGAATAGTCTGAGAGGAGAATAAAGACCTGAAAGTGACAAGTGTCTTTACAGCGTCCTCGACTTCGGAACCCACAATAAGTCCTTTATCAAACCTATCCTGTATATCTAGCAGTCCCTGAGAGGCTAAATCCAACTCCATATCCTCCCATCCTTTGACAAGAGCGTCACACATGACATTAAAAACATATCTCTGGTGGCGCATTCCACTGGAGAAAGGTACACTGAAAGGTGGACCACTCATTAACCATTTGTGAGCAAGAGAGTCCAATGCAACTCGTTCGGCAGCATCTGGAATTTGACTACGGAATTGCCTTCGAGAAAAAACAGGAGTCTTATTAAAAGACCCAAAAAGAGGGGAGAAAAGGCCAGAAACAGTATCGACCAACCGATTACGAGTTAGGGAAGAAGCAGACAATAAAACTGGAGATGCTGTATTAAGTAAAGGAAGAGAAGGACTAGCCGTCACAAGAGGGACCAAAGGTGAAGGGGGCTGAGGTACAGAAGTTGGTGGCAAAGGAGGTGCAGGTAGCAATGCAGGAAGGGGCAATTGTGGAAGAGCCGGACCAGCTGGCTGAACAACAGGTTGCTGAACAGGTGGCAACAATACAGGCGCATTAGCTCCTGGTACATAAGGCGGAGACAATCTCAACAAATTGGACATCAAGGGATCTTCGTCAAGATCCTTACTCTGCGGAGAATTAGGCAACACAAGGTAGCATCTATCTATTGCCTTACGATGTTGTCTGTCTGAGACTTCATTTGCTCGATCAGTCTCATTGTCCTTAAACTGCTGGGCAGCCTGTATGATCGTCATATCCCTTGCTTTTCTATCTCTTTTTGCCTGCTTAATTTCTCTCTGTTTGGCTTCCTTACGTCAAAGGCGGAAAGAGTCAAACATTGCCGGCCGGGCTTTTCTTTTGAACAAAATTGCTTCCAAATTTTCTAATATATCAGGCTCAAAGCTACCATGTCGTGGCCACCGTAAAACATCATCTTTCTTCGTGTATCGGATCCATGCCTCATTAAAGGCAATGGGACCAACACCATGTTTAGAATAGAGCTCATGAGTGGGATTTCGAACCGGAGGAATCGGACATTAGTCCTCGAGCCGGGAATCCCTATTACAACCAAAACAACAAAACGTCCTAAATCCGCTAAAACCAGGGATCTTAAGTTCACTGGTCAGTTTACCAACTTCAAGGAGTGAAAACAAAGAACACAGTACAAATGTACTCACTCCTTGGCTTCGGATATTGCAATGGTCAAATAAGACAATGCAAAAACAAAACAAAGAAATGGGCGCTACCCACGAATACTTAACTAAATGGTCTTCTCATGCCAACAGAGGTCTGTCTAACGTCTCGCAATACCAGTCATCACCAGAGGGTCCAATGTAGGGTGGCAGTGAGGGCAGCAGTCGTCAGCAGCCTTCGGAAAGGAGTAGTCACGCTGCAAAAGACCTTCGGTCCACTTCGACATACAGCGGTCGCTTGACGTGGCTCGCAAGTCCTCCAAAATTTTCTTGCGGGGCTTCTCACGACCCTCGGGCTGAACCGCTACCTGTGAAGCCGCCCCACGTTGGGCGCCAGTTGGAGAACCGGGCCTTAAGGGCCTGGTGGTGCAGGACATGCCTTAAATCCCCGAGTTCACCTGCCTTTTCGATCAGAGACACGAGACACTCTGTTGAGCGCGGAAAACCAGGTTTATTAGCTGCTGCCAAGCACAGTTGTCCTAGAAGTACACATGAAATGTAAATTCTAAGGAGACTGCCACTTCAATCCGTGGCGCACAGTCTTTTATAGCAAACATATTTACAAAGTTTACTCCCTACACATACAAAACAAGCCAATAGGAAAAGTTGGAAAACAAGCTATCAGGTGTCTCAAATACGCCCCTCTCTCAGACCCCGTGTGTTACCCCTCCCAACAAATTAATCAGTGCTAGTACCGACAATCCAATTTGCAGGTGGCAGGACGTATTTGTGTGCCTCAAATGATAGTTGTGTAACAAGAGAATACAAGGAGAGAATAGCGAAGGCAAATCGGATAAGATAATATAAGGAAAGAATAGGAGAAGACAAATAGTCTGTCGAGACAGGGATCAATCAACTCAGACATGGATTAACGAACTCGGCCAGACCCTGACATCGGTTTCGTAAACAAGGGCAGGCGGTTACTCTTTACCAGAAGGGACACGTAGCAGCTGAGAAAAGCAAAAACACTACGTTCGCCGTGCTACCTGAGTGAGGGCAACACAAAATGGCGACGAGACACAAAATGGCGGCTGAATACGGGAAGAAGTCAGAAACCGAAGAACCTCAACCTGGTTGAAGATATTTGTAACACAGTTCTCCATTGCTTTGCACTGTGAACATGCAACATTGATAAGAAAGATATGAAAGTCATCTGGAGGCACTTGTAAATAGGCATCATACAAATTAGAAGTGCAGCTATACTTTGATTGATTAGAAGTGAAACTCAACATTTTGCAAATTGCCCACCAGCCAATGCCACAGGCTTGACAAACCACTATTCAGGTCCTTGCCTCCAAGACATTCTCAATGCATTCCTAAATTCTATAGCTTTCCATTGAGTATTCCAATCTGGGAAGCTCTTGTTCTTGACCTAATGATTCTTATTCTCTTTAGTGTCTCCTTAATGCTGACAACTTGCCACAGCGGTCCTATGCATTGAGGAAATTGTAGGGTCATGACCTTTATTAAGCGTTCAAGTTCCCATTGATGTTGATGCTCTCCTTGTAGAACAAAATATTATCCCCAGTAGTTTGAAACCCCAAGGCTCCCCATTGCTTGGCACAACATATTGTTTGAGAGGTCTGGCCAGAAAAGCTTCTGGTGCTCTGGACGACCTTGGGCCATATTATCAAGCAAGGCCGATACATTAACGCTGCTTTTATCGGCAGTAAACTGCCGCTAAAGCGGCAATAATGGGCTTGATAATATGCCCTTGTGAATTCGCATAGAAGCCCAGGTTATGGTGTTAACCTGGGCTTCTATGGGAATTTACAAGGACCTATTATCAAGCCAATTATCGCCGTTTTAGAGGCAGTTTCCTGCCGAAAAAGCGGCGATAATGTATCATACTTGCTTGATTATATGGCCTCTAATTCTCTAGTGTGCTGTTAAGCGTGCATTTTTCATGAACAGTATAATTAACAGGATAATTTTTGAGTGAGTCCCAGTCCAAAGTTCTGTATGTATACAATTTCTGGTTTTTGGTTAGAAACAGCTGTAAATGATGAAACCCAACAAGGCAAATATTTGCTTTTGAGTGGAAACTGAAAAGTACTGACTTCTGCAGCACATATACTACTTTGCGCGGTATGTTCCTAACGAAAATAAGAGCAGATCCTGTCTCTATGCACTTTTCTATGATAGATGTGCTTCTTTATACCGTTCTTGGTGCCCATTGTAAGCCACCCAAGATGTCTTTCCGAACTTCCACAAGATCCCTGCGTCTCCAGAATCTACTTCCAACAAAGACCAACATATTAGAATGTATGTGCATATAGCCAAGGATAGATTTACTATTCGTAACTCCACATATATGTAAATTGACAATATAAATATCGTCAAGGTTTAGAGATATTGAATGAACTACAGTACCCCTATACTTACCTATACATACGTAACCTCATGATACTTTGACCCTCTGTAGTTTGCCCCAAAAATTCTGTCAGCATAATATTCTCGAATCAATTGTGGTGGAATGTCCCTTGGGCTACCAGGAAGGCACTCAACAGACCTCGCCCTAGGTGTGGCGCCGCGGCTAGGGCGACTGACTCTGGAATCTGGGGATCACGGTTCGATCCCCGGGGCCGGCGGCAGATTAGCCCAGCACCATGTGACTCTGGGCAATAGTTTGCTTAATCTTCCCAACGGCCCCCAGCGCCTAGAGACCCTTACGGGTGATTGTGCGCTTTACAAATGTGGATTATTATTATCTCTATCCAGTACCCTGTATCCGGACTCTCTATCCAGTACACATCCAGGGCACTAGCTCTCAGGCAAGAGGCCTACCCTGACCTTTGCTGCTCTGAAAGGCAACTTATTGTTTTAATTTGCCCAGATACACTTGCTGCTCTGAATGAAATTTTACTGGTTTTAGTCTGTGCCGATACTGCTCTCAGTTCCATTTTGATTTGTGCCATTTATGTAGAGAGAGCTGGTATTTAACACACTTGCTAGCGGATGATATGGGTTGGGGTTCAGAAGTCTAGTTGCTGAATCTCAGTACACTATTTAAACCGGTGACGATGCTGTGGCACTAGCTGTCATGCAAGTGGACTACCCCAACCTTTGCTGGTCTGAAAGGCATTTTACTGGCTTTAATCTACCCTGATACAGCTCTCTGTTACTCTGTCATTTGTATTGTTTGTGCAGCGACAGCTGGTGTTTTACAAACTTCCTGGTGGATGCTATGGGGGTGTCAGCAGTATAGTTGCTTAATCCCGGCTCCACATTTAAACTGATGACAGCGCTGACGCGCAGCAGGCACATGCAGCTGGCACACATACAGCCAGGACCAGGAGCCAGGAACCTGCTCCTCTCACTGAAGATAACAGGTACTTTTCCCAGAATTATATATTCTGCTGATGAACTATGTAATATAGTCAACCTATATACCGATTCAATGTCTTTGGGTACTTACTGCGCGGTCTACTTTCCGTCCCAATTAGAAATTTCAGCAACATGCTTAAAATGTCACTTTCACCGTTTCCAGGATAATTTTATGACAATCAAAATCACCTTAGGTTGAATTCTTCTTGGGAAGTTCCAAGCTCTTCTCCCCTATTGACTTCTAGGTATCTGAAGGGTTTTCTATGTAATGTAAGGTCATTACCAAAACATTCTATTGAATTCTGGGGCTCATCCTCAGTAGCTACTGAGACTGGCCTCTTAATGGAAACCTAGTGGAACTTTATTACCTCACCTGCCATTGCGTTAACATTCCCTGATAACTATCACATGTGGAGACTGGACATGGAGGGCAGGTGGTGGTTTCACCATCATCTTTAAAAACACACTAAAAGTCTCGTTTATAGAGACTTTACTAGAATACTAGGTGGAGATACATGTTTTTAAAGTGGAACTCTCCCCTCATGATTGCTTCAGACGCGCTCTTGTATATCACCCCCTGGACCACAAGGAGATTTCAGTCAACAGCTCACTGAATTCATTGCCACACATGTTTTGACATCCAAACATTTCCTTTTATTGGGCGATTTTACCTTTCATGGTGAAAATCTCTCACATATGGAGGTCACTCAACTTATTTCTGATCTTACTACGCTTGGCCTACATCAGAAAATTAGATGTCCTATACATATTGAGGGCCACACCCTCAACATAATTTGTATGAACTCTTCTTTCTTATCTTGTGACGCCCCTCTACCTGTACTTTGGACTGATATTCCTTGATCAGTTTGCTGATCTCAATGATGCCTGTGCCTGAATACACTAAGAAGGATATGAATAAACTGGTGAGACACTGCTTTAAAGTTGTCGAGGACGCCTTCACTAAAGAATTTGACTTTATGTTACGACAGATGATACTAACATGGATAAGCTTTACCAGACTATCATTCAGCTTTAAACATTGATTAGTTACCCTTTGAAAACTGTGCCATATCTAAACATGGTACTCACGCACCCTGAGATACACGAGATTTGAGCAATGAGAAGGCCTTATGCAAAAAACTTGAGAGATGATATTGCCAGTCCTATAACTCGAATGATAAAGAGGTTTACAAAGTATCTTTAAAGATGCGCCATCATAATATTCGAAAAGCTTGAAAGTCACATATTTCTCTTCAGCTCAGACAGACGGGTAAATACTCGAAGGAGTTATTCAAAGTCCTTAATACTTTCATGAACCCTCATGCTTGTTCCTCTGAAATACAACCCTCACAAGCTCTATGTGATTATCTTGCTGACCACTTTGTAGAGAAAATAATTGTGATTTGCAAACATTTTCCAAGACCAGATAACCAAAAGAAGCAGGAGCCTAATCTTAGTCTGTTGCCGGCCAACAGTGCCTCCTCCTTAGGCAAATCAAACTATTTAGGCCTGATTCTATTTAGAAAGTACTGGCTTCTGCCAAATCAGGGTCTCCCTTAGACATCGCTCCTGATATGATCTCTGCAGCACTGTCCTATCAGCTCATTCCTGCAATTTGTTCTCTACTTAACCTGTCATTAAGATCTGGGAACATTCCCTTAGCTTGGAAAGCAGCTCAGGTCATACCTATTAAAAAGAAGGCCAATCTATCATATATTGGACCTCTCCAAATATCGACCTATCTCTCTGCTTCAGTTAGTGAGCAAGCTGCTAGAAGGGCAAATAAACACTCAACTTATGGAGTACTTAGAACCAAACATGATCCTGGACCCATCACAACCACAATCTGCGTTTAGATTTATGCACAGAACTGAAACAATTTTTATTGCATTTACTGATCATATAAGATGTTCTCTTGATGAAAATAAGCCATCATTGCTTGTGCTGTTGGACTTTTCTGCAGCATTTCCTACTGTGTCTCATTGTAGGTTGCTTTTTAATATCTATGTGTCCCCCTTGTAAAAATTGTCAGAGCATTTGGATTCACAACTCCTTTGTATGCTGATGACACAAAGCTTATAATCTGTTTCAACAAAGGTCTGAATAAAACGAAAGTACATTTTGCAGCCGGGATGAAAGCCATTGCAGCCTGGATGACAGAAATCGGTCTCCAGCGGAATTCCAGCAAAACCAAGATTATGCTGTTTGTCAGGGTTCAACAGCTCTGGACCTTGGACTGGTGGCCTTCTGAATTAGGCTCAGCACCAGGTCATACAATGGCAATAAAAAACTTGGGTGTTCGCCTTTATCAGTCACTGACATTGAAAGAACAGGCTTTGGTGACCACTGGTACTTGCTTTTTTTTGATGCGCTTGCTGAGATGAGTTTTTCCTCTACTTCCTCCTTTTGTGAGGAAAACTCTGGTTCAAGTGTAGGTTATTAGCTGTCTGGACTATTGTAATGTCCTCTTAGCTTCTACTAATGTAACACTATTAATTAAACTTCAGTTTTTCCAAAATTCAATACCGTTGCTCATTAAAAATCTCCCATCCCGGACTGCTTCTTCTTCCCTTTTGCATTAGCTTCATTGGCTACCTGCTCGCAAAATAATTATTTTTAAAATCTGCTGTTTTAACGCACAAATCCCTGAATGACAAAGGCCCAAACTATCTTTTGTGGAAGCTTATACCCTACCAACCAGGCAGACTCCTAAGATCTACTGATAAAACTCTCCTCACAGTCCCTTGAATCAGGAACTCTTGTTCAAGAGGTAGATCCTTCTTTTATTTTGTGCCCTTGCCCTGGAATCAGTTCCCCTCACACATGTGGAAATGTACAGATCACCTCTGATTCATAAAACTTCTGAAGACTGGATATTTCTGGTCTTAGTACTCTCTTATTGACTAAGATTTGAGCTGCCCGAGATACCCCTCCCAGGGTGCTTCATGCGCGTTATAAGTAAAATTAACATAACATAACAGTACTTGACATTAACTTCAAGATCTTCATAAACAACATTGCCAGAATCAATCCAGAAGAGTACCACTGTTGGAATAAATGTAAAGAGGTATAGTATCACCATTATCCGACAAAGAACATTCAGCCTTCCCACTCCTCCAGCTTTAAATCCAAATCCTGATTTTTACGGTCCTCAAAATCAGGCTCAGAATCCTCTTATTACTTGGGCTGATACACAGTGAATACAATTGTGGACAGACACATTTTGACTGTCAATATTGTGCTCAAACCTGAGCACCTAGTGGCTTTAGTCATTAAAATCTCCCTCAACCCTGTAACTGAAAAGCAAGATCAGTCTTCTCTTCTATTGAGTTCACATCTCTCAATGTATTAATATCTTCACCAACTTTCTCACAACGTTCTCTAGCATCAGGATATCATGAAACTTGTGACTGAGCACACAATAGCACCCCATTCAAAACAAGACTACTAGAATGATCCAATAAAGAGAAAAACATCTCACAGTTTTAGAAACTAGTTGTCATTCCCCCAAAGCACATACAAGACAGTTATTGATGAAGTCCCAAGTGACAATATTTCACAACTAAGCTCTACAAATCATTGCGTATAAGGGCCCACCTCTAATTCTCCGTGAGAACTAATATAAGTAGGAGAAAGTAGAAGTTAAAAAGAGGGCTCTCAATTCAGGTATAGAGTCAGGCACCCAATGCAGATACTGGCATAATAACCAGAATATTATGATAGGAACAGAAACATTTCTGAAAAGACAAGGAGCTACTAACACATCCACCACATTGGGATAGACCTCTTGCAGCTCTGCCAAATGTCACCCATCAGGTGTTAAGTTAACACAAATATGTGGCTTTGTCCACATTCCAAAGGGCAGATGAGAGGTCTGGAGTGCCTTGATTACACCTAATTTCTGTCACCTTGCAGCCGGACGCATCCACTTTATGTGAGCTGCTCACTGCTGCTGAGCTCCCATCACAAGAAAGCAAAAGACACACAATTGATGAACAGAATGCAGAACAAATCAAAACATTCACACCCAGTCAAGAGATGACGGTTAAATCCATCATTCTTTTGCTCACCATGCCACCCTATCATGTTCTCCATGCCAAATCCATTATTCTTTTGCTCACCATGCCACCCCAGTTTAGACCAAATTTGAATTTGCATTTGAACTCCCATGGCAGGCAGCTTTCTAAAGCTAACTGGGAGAAACGCGCATCATGCAGCTAAAGCATATGTCACCTGTGGGTAAACAGGCAATGAAAGACCTACCAGGCTGACACAGTGATTTGGTTGTGCTCCCTTGCACCTGATCCAGGGCCTATCACTACAGCTTTGTCCAAGGAACGGCTGACCTGCCACTGCACCTCAAGCTCTGCTTACATGTATTGCAGAGCCCACAACGTCCATCCATGCTTCTGATAAAGAAGAGCAATAGGCACGATCAAGCTATCAGGTTTTGGGGGAGCATTAAGCTCAGAGTTGGGTATTATCCTTGGCATCATCAGTCTACTCTCAACGTAGCAGGTAACAAAGTTGCCAGTAATGCAATCACTGTGTTCCCACCCTTTTACGAAGGCAGGTTGGCTCAGCAGAGGGTTAAAAAGGCTGACCAGAAACAATACGTAAAGATATCATATATAAACTATATGTGCATTTAAAGTTTTTTAAAAAGTTGGTGTATGAAAGTTTATATTGGGGTGTGAGTAGATGCAACAAGTATCAACAGAGGGAGGTAGAGTATTGAGATAGGATTCTCACTCCACGGGCACTGATAATTAAACAAGAAGAATCCTACTCAGAGTGTACACCTCAGAGGTGGGGGACACCCAGTGTTGTGTTAAATACCCCTCACACACCAACAGGCCCCTTGGTGTCATGCTTCATCATCGGGGTCTTCGCACCCTGCTAGAGGGATGCGGCGTGCTACGACCAGCGACTGCGCGGGAGCACTAGAGTGGTTGACTATGTGTGGTGTGTGTTGTGTGCATGTGCTGGGGTATTTGGGAGAATGTGAGTGAAGGGTGTGGTGAGGATTAAAAAGACACCTGGCCAGTAGGTTGTGAGAAAAAACTTTATTCGAAAACTCTGGCTGGTGCTATTAAAAAAGGTGCAAGGCGAGGTTAGTAGTCTTGATTATGGACTCTACCTCTGGTGTGCGTCAACATGTTTCGGAACTCAGTGTTCCTTCTTCAGGACGGGTGCACAACTTCCCAACCCTACTCACGTGTTTTTTAATGAAAAATGTTGTTGTTTTCTAAACTTTAGAAAAAAGTGAAAATTATTTACAGTGATAAACAAGGCTATAGTGTGCCTACAGCGGTTTGACGGGATCATGCGGTTGCATGTCCTGAAAAGAAAAGGAAAAATTTTTGAGTTTGGTTGCCACTCGGGAATGGCTCAAACAAGTGCAGTCACTTGGAGCCCCAAACGGTTAAATAAACCTGTAAAAGAAACACATACACAAAATACATAAAAGACACATTTTTAGTTTCTAATAGTTCTGAATTCATACTCATTTAGACTGTCATGTTTTGCCTCACGAGCATGTCCAGAAAGCCAGGGTAGGTAGATGGACTCCTAATCTGTAAAAGGTTTGAAAAGAAGGATTCAGTCCTTTTCTCACTGTTCTCAATATGTTCAGTGGGTTTTGTCGAAAAGGAAGTTTTCTACTCATACTCACAAAGTCCGCCAAAGTAGGCCTCTTTCCTCCCCGCAATACTCCGCTGGTAATGCTTAGCGTGCAGGGTTGTGGTATATATGGGGCCTATGGCGTTCTATGATTCGTTAATTAACGGATGTGATTTAAAGCCCATATATGGGACATCCGCCTCTGTGCCTATCATGATCTTTGACCTGTTGGAGGGATACCATGTGTCGTTCTGAGCATGTAGAATGAGTTAGTGACTCTCTTTCTAAGCGCGCATGCGCATGGTAGGTTGTCTAGATGGATTTAACTGCTATGCGCATGCGTAGAAGATTAAGTATGTTTAGGTACACTACTCCTTTGTTTACATAGATCTGGCACGGTTCATGATCTGAAAATACAGCATGTTAAACAAAACCTACTGAATATTTTCAAAAAACCAATTTTGCTTGATAGAGTGGAGGAGGTGTGAGCCTGGCTACCATTATTTTGCGGATTAAGAAGGTAAGTTCTGGTACTTTCCATTGTTCTATCCAGACAATTGACCCCAAGGGATATCGTCATTTAGGCCGTCCAGATGAGTGCCCAAACGGAAAACCCAGCGCTGTTCTTTCTGAAGTAGGCTAGTTTCCGAGGGCAAGCGTTCGATTACGGTCCAATGTAGATCGTTGACACAGTGTTGTTTGTCTAAAAAGTGAGATGCCATTTTTGTGGTTGTTTTCTTGCATCGGATGTTACTCTTGTGTTCTCCAATCCTTACTTTCACTGGTCGGGATGTCATGCCGATGTATTCTAGGCCACAAGGGCAGGTGATCATATAGACAACATTTTTTGTGTTGCAGTTCGAGAATTGTCTTTGCTCCCATGATGTGCCATTTCTGAAGCGTATTTCTTTGCTTTTTTGTGTCAGGTGGCAACTGTTACAATCTCCGCATGGAAAATGTCCTTGTACCCCAATGCTGGTTTGTCTGCCCGTGGGGATTTGGCGTGGTCTTGTGTGGACCAAAATGTCTTTGATATTTCTGCCTCTGCGATGTGCATACATCGGTTTTTCAAAGTTCAGCTGGCCACAGTTCAGTATTCTCCAATGCTTATTGATTACTTTCCGCTGAATAGTCGTTCAAGAATCGAGGCGGCGTCCAAGACAGCACTATACGGCGGCTCCTGCGCAGGAGCCGCCGTATAGTGCTGTCTTGGACGCCGCCTCGTTTGAAAACTTGCCCCAATTACAATTATTTAAATATTTACCGCTGACTACGTTGAAGAAAGATGTGCCGCCTCGAGGCGTCTGGAAACTAGAAACAACCGTGTGCTTTATCCATCGAGGTCACACGTAGCTGACTTGTGATGCCGATGAACAACGCATTGAAAGCCCCGTTTTGACAGACGTTTTCCGCGAACAAGTGCTACTTTATTTCGTTGTAGAACAACGCATATTGACTCGTCCAATGACGAAAACTTGACAGCTTCTATAGACGCGGTTTCCCACATTTTTTTACCAGGTCCACCACTATTCTACTGTGTTAACTAATCCCCACCTGATATTACTCATTTCTTCAAAACACAGAAGAGAACCCTAAAGGCCCTGAAGAGAATCCCTATAAATCATTGGGATTCGAAACGCGTAGGCCCCAGCCATCTTACTGTCTGCTCCAGTGATAAGCGTAAATGCTACAACAACTGTTGCTTATCACTAATCTTCGTACATTATCCTTTTTCTAAAGACCCAAGAAGTACTTTCATACATTTAGCTATAGGAATGTACGTTAAAAGTGATTGTTTATTGAAAGAATTTATTTAAGTGTTTTTGCAGACACTTGGCTTCTCCTGTCTCATGTATAGTATTGTATTATATTGTAAATATTGTATGTTTTGATAAACTTTGTAGCTCTTCTATTCAGTGTTCCCCTTCTCCCCTTGAATGATTGTTTATCGTTTGGTTGTGATATGAGTGATATGATGAATGATTACCTTTAGTTTTGAGTTTGGTCATTGAATTGTTTTTTATATGTTTGTCTTCACATAATGAAAAAGTACCTTTTGATAAAATCAGAAATAAGAATAAAAAGCTATTAACTAGCATCCAGTCTTGAATTTTTTCTCAAGCACTGTGTTTTGAATTTATGTTACTGTGGTGTTATCAGTACTGGCAATTTCTCTCTTGTTATGTTCTAGAATACATCGGCATGACATCCCGACCAGTGAAAGTAAGGATTGGAGAACACAAGAGTAACATCCGATGCAAGAAAACAACCACAAAAATGGCATCTCACTTTTTAGACAAACAACACTGTGTCAACGATCTACATTGGACCGTAATCGAACGCTTGCCCTCGGAAACTAGCCTACTTCAGAAAGAACAGCGCTGGGTTTTCCGTTTGGGCACTCATCTGGACGGCCTAAATGACGACATCCCTTGGGGTCAATTGTCTGGATAGAACAATGGAAAGTACCAGAACTTACCTTCTTAATCCGCAAAATAATGGTAGCCAGGCTCACACCTCCTCCACTCTATCAAGCAAAATTGGTTTTTTGAAAATATTCAGTAGGTTTTGTTTAACATGCTGTATTTTCAGATCATGAACCGTGCCAGATCTATGTAAACAAAGGAGTAGTGTACCTAAACATACTTAATCTTCTACGCATGCGCATAGCAGTTAAATCCATCTAGACAACCTACCATGCGCATGCGCACTTAGAAAGAGAGTCACTAACTCATTCTACATGCTCAGAACGACACATGGTATCCCTCCAACAGGTCAAAGATCATGATAGGCACAGAGGCGGATGTCCCATATATGGGCTTTAAATCACATCCGTTAATTAACGAATCATAGAACGCCATAGGCCCCATATATACCACAACCCTGCACGCTAAGCATTACCAGCGGAGTATTGCGGGGAGGAAAGAGGCCTACTTTGGCGGACTTTGTGAGTATGAGTAGAAAACTTCCTTTTCGACAAAACCCACTGAACATATTGAGAACAGTGAGGAAAGGACTGAATCCTTCTTTTCAAACCTTTTACAGATTAGGAGTCCATCTACCTACCCTGGCTTTCTGGACATGCTCGTGAGGCAAAACATGACAGTCTAAATGAGTATGAATTCAGAACTATTAGAAACTAAAAATGTGTCTTTTATGTATTTTGTGTATGTGTTTCTTTTACAGGTTTATTTAACCGTTTGGGGCTCCAAGTGACTGCACTTGTTTGAGCCATTCCCGAGTGGCAACCAAACTCAAAAATGTTTCCTTTTCTTTTCAGGACATGCAACCGCATGATCCCGTCAAACCGCTGTAGGCACACTATAGCCTTGTTTATCACTGTAAATAATTTTCACTTTTTTCTAAAGTTTAGAAAACAACAACATTTTTCATTAAAAAACACGTGAGTAGGGTTGGGAAGTTGTGCACCCGTCCTGAAGAAGGAACACTGAGTTCCGAAACATGTTGACGCACACCAGAGGTAGAGTCCATAATCAAGACTACTAACCTCGCCTTGCACCTTTTTTAATAGCACCAGCCAGAGTTTTCGAATAAAGTTTTTTCTCACAACCTACTGGCCAGGTGTCTTTTTAATCCTCACCACACCCTTCACTCACATTCTCCCAAATACCCCAGCACATGCACACAACACACACCACACATAGTCAACCACTCTAGTGCTCCCGCGCAGTCGCTGGTCGTAGCACGCCGCATCCCTCTAGCGGGGTGCGAAGACCCCGATGATGAAGCATGACACCAAGGGGCCTGTTGGTGTGTGAGGGGTATTTAACACAACACTGGGTGTCCCCCACCTCTGAGGTGTACACTCTGAGTAGGATTCTTCTTGTGTGAGTAGATGCATAAGAGATTATGTGAATGATGCCATCAGTGATGTCATTTGAGATGTCAGTTACAATGTCATGAGTGATGTGGGACTTACTTTCATTCCCCAAGAGCGCGCCAGGAGGTACATTTGCAGAGTAGTGCAGAGAGGGTGCGGGCCTTCTGCGAGTTGCTGGCTTCTTTTTTTTATTTTAGGAAGGGGTGCTGTGTAGCCCCCTTCCCTTGATCCTTTTTGGGCCCCAGGGACCCCATCCCCCAGGGCCTGACCCATTTTTTTTAAAATAAAAAAGGTCAGGGCCACGTTGCCCCCCTCCTGAGGCCAATTTTGATCCAAGACCCCATCCTCCGGGGCATGGTCAATTTTTTTCATAATTTTCTAGGGAGGGGGCCCGCTTGGGCCCCTCCCAGGCTGGTTTTGGCCTCAGTACCCCATTCCCTGGGGCCAGACCATTTCTTTTTAAAAATATTTTATTTGAAGGAGGGCGCTGCGCGGCTTACTCCCTGGCCATTTTCAGCCCTGGGACCCCATCCACTAGGACATGGCCAGCTTTTTGGGAGCTGCTGGGAGCCTTAAGGCCCCGCGTACATGGCCGGCTCCTGGCTCCCACCGCCTGCGGGAGCAGCATGGCGTTATACCTTCATTGGCTACCTGCTCACAAAATAATTATTTTTAAAATCTGCTGTTTTAACGCACAAATCCCTGAACAACAAAGGCCCAAACTATCTTTTGTGGAAGCTTATACCCTACCAACCAGGCAGACTCCTAAGATCTACTGATAAAACTCTCCTCACAGTCCCTTGAATCAGGAACTCTTGTTCAAGAGGTAGATCCTTCTTTTATTTTGTGCCCTTGCCCTGGAATCAGTTCCCCTCACACATGTGGAAACGTACAGATCACCTCAGATTCATAAAACTTCTGAAGACTGGATATTTCTGGTCTAAGTACTCTCTTATTGACTAAGATTTGAGCTGCCCGAGATACCCCTCCCAGGGTGCTTCATGCGCGTTATAAGTAAAATTAACATAACATAACAGTACTTGACATTAACTTCAAGATCTTCATAAACAACATTGCCAGAATCAATCCAGAAGAGTACCACTGTGGGAATAATTGTAAAGAGGTATAGTATCACCATTATCCGACAAAGAACATTCAGCCTTCCCACTCCTCCAGCTTCAAATCCAAATCCTGATTTTTACGGTCCTCAAAATCAGGCTCAGAATCCTCTTATTACTTGGGCTGATACACAGTGAATACAATTGTGGACAGACACATTTTGACTGTCAATATTGTGCTCAAACCTGGGCACCTAGTGGCTCTAGTCATTAAAATCTCCCTCAACCCTGTAACTGAAAAGCAAGATCAGTCTTCTCTTCTATTGAGTTCACATCTCTCAATGTATTAATATCTTCACCAACTTTCTCACAACATTCTCTAGCATCAGGATATCATGAAACTTGTGACTGAGCACACAATAGCACCCCATTCAAAACAAGACTACTAGAATGATCCAATAAAGAGAAAAACATCTCACAGTTTTAGAAACTAGTTGTCATTCCCCCAAGGCACATACAAGACAGTTATTGATGAAGTCCCAAGTGACAATATTTCACAACTAAGCTCTACAAATCATTGCGTATAAGGGCCCACCTCTAATTCTCGGTGAGAACTAATATAAGTAGGAGAAAGTAGAAGTTAAAAAGAGGGCTCTCAATTCAGGTATAGAGTCAGGCACCCAATGCAGATACTGGCATAATAAACAGAATATTATGATAGGAACAGAAACATTTCTGAAAAGACAAGGAGCTACTAACAAATCCACCACATTGGGATAGACCTCTTGCAGCTCTGCCAAATGTCACCCATCAGGTGTTAAGTTAACACAAATATGTGGCTCTGTCCACATTCCAAAGGGCAGATGAGAGGTCTGGAGTGCCTTGATTACACCTAATTTCTGGCACCTTGCAGCCGGATGCATCCACTTTATGTGAGCTGCTCACTGCTGCTTAGCTCCCATCACAAGAAAGCAAAAGACACACAATTGATGAACAGAATGCAGAACAAATTAAAACATTCACACCCAGTCAAGAGATGTCGGTTAAATCCATCATTCTTTTGCTCACCATGTCACCCCATCATGTTCTCCATGCCAAATCCATTATTCTTTTGCTCACCATGCCACCCCAGTTTAGACCAAATTTGAATTTGCATTTGAACTCCCATGGCAGGCAGCTTTCTAAAGCTAACTGGGAGAAACACGCATCATGCAGCTAAAGCATATGTCACCTGTGGGTAAACAGGCAATGAAAGACCTACCAGCCTGACACAGTGATTTGGTTGTGCTCCCTTGCACCTGATCCAGGGCCTATCACTACAGCTTTGTCCAAGGAACGGCTGACCTGCCACTGCACCTCAAGCTCTGCTTACATGTATTGCAGAGCCCACAACGTCCATCCATGCGTCTGATAAAGAAGAGCAATAGGCACGATCAAGCTATCAGGTTTTGGGGGAGCATTGAGCTCAGGGTTGGGTATTATCCTTGGCATCATCAGTCTACTCTCAACGTAGCAGGTAACAAAGTTGTCAGTAATGCAATCACTGTGTTCCCACCCTTTTACGAAGGCAGGTTGGCTCAGCAGAGGGTTAAAAAGGCTGACCAGAAACAATACGTAAAGATATCATATATAAACTATATGTGCATTTAAAGTGCTTTAAAAAGTTGGTGTATGAAAGTTTATATTGGGGTGTGACTAGATGCATCAGAGATTATGTGAATGATGCCATCAGTGATGTCATTTGAGATGTCAGTTACAATGTCATGAGTGATGTGGGACTTACTTTCATTCCCCAACCAAGAGCGCGCCAGGAGGTACATTTGCAGAGTAATGCAGAGAGGGTGCGGGCCTTCGGCGAGTTGCTGGCTTCTTTTTTTGATTTTAGGAAGGGGTGCTGTGTAGCCCCCTTCCCTTGATCCTTTTTGGGGCCCAGGGACCCCATCCCCCAGGGCCTGACCCATTTTTTTTAAAATAAAAAAGGTCAGGGCCAAGTGGCCCCCCTCCTGAGGCCAATTTTGATCCAAGACCCAATCCTCCGGGGCATGGTCAATTTTTTTTATAATTTTCTAGGGAGGGGGCCCGCTTGGGCCCCTCCCAGGCTGGTTTTGGCCTCAGTACCCCATTCCCTGGGGCCAGACCATTTCTTTTTAAAAATATTTTATTTGAAGGAGGGCCCTGCGCGGCTTACTCCCTGGCCATTTTCAGCCCTGGGACCCCATCCACTGGGACATGGCCCGCTTTTTGGGAGCTGCTGGGAGCCTGAAGGCCCCGCTTACATGGCCGGCTCCTGGCTCCCACCGCCTGCGGGAGCAGCATGGCGTTATACCCCCAGGAAGCTGCTGACAATCAGCTCCCGGGGGGCCCTAGCATTATTTTGACGATTGCCCTGGGACCTGGCCCACCCAGGGGCTTGAAGAAAACAAAGTGCGGGAGCCCAAGCTTCGTTGTTTAAAAAACTTTCAGCCGGATTTGCGGACCCAACGCGACTACTGAGGAAAATGTGAACAAAATGCTTTTTTTGGCTCTGGGGGTCTCTGTGAGATACCTTCAGCAGGCCTATGCCAACACTTACTGGTTTAAAGTGTTGGCATCCAGATCGGGAGGGTTTGCAAATCCTACGGGTCCATATTTAGATATCTGAGAAATCTTTAAATTTCTCAGGAAATGCTGAGTGGATTTATACCATTTAACAAAAAGAGTGCTTTCTGAACCAAGAACTAACTTTTTGCCAAATTTGGTGTAATTCTATTCAGCAGTTCGGGCTGTAGCCGTGTCTAAAGTTTCATATGGAAATTAACATGGAGAAAACGTGTTTTGGGACCCCCCTTTTTCTCAGCCCCTGTTTAACAAATCACCCCGAAACTTTCAACACTGGAGCTGACCTACCGCCTCATTACTTTTGTAAAGTTTGCGAAGATTCGTCAAACAGCTCTAAAGATATTGGCAATAGAAAAAATGCTTTTTTAATAGAAACAAGGTCCTAACTATAACTTCCTGCTGGTGACCGCCAGTTGGTAATAGATATATATTTTGCATATTGACTGTTGCCAGTAAGTAGTTACACTTAGGACCAAAGGTTTTTGTTTTGCAAATAACTTTGGCGCCGCTTGACGAAACTTTCCAACATTTTTAAAAAGCTTCCCCTTTTTGGTTCAGCTGCTGTGGTGAAAATGTTGGGTTGATCCATTAAGTGGGGGCAAGAATAAAAGAGGGCCCCAAAACGCATTTTCCACATGTTATGTTTGTGGGGATTTTTACATTTTTGAACACGACTACAGCCCGAACCACTGAACGTAATTACACCTAATTTGGTAAAAATCTAGATGTTGGTCCAGAAAGAGTAGTGATTCGGTGTAAATCTGTTCAGTAGTTTCAGAGATATTTAGGTTTAAAAAATATAGATATCACAGAACCCAATAACCCACTGAAACCCTACTGAAATTTAATTGGCTGCCAAAACTTCAACCAGAAAATGTTGGCAGCCACCTTGGGAGTCGGTTTAACAGAGCCCCACAAAGAAAAGTGGGCAGAGTAGAAACACCCTGATTCCGTCGGCCCAAAAAATGATTTTTTTCAAACTATTTGATGGGATTGATGGATCTGGCTAAAAAAAGAACACAGTCCACAGTGCTTCTTTGTTAATTGGCCTCTGGGTCGGCCAGGTCCTGGGGACTGCCAACTCCCAAAGGCAAAATGTGAATTTCAATAAAGGGTGACCCGACTGGCTAACCCACAGCCACAGGGACCACCACCTCCTCAGGGCAAAAGAAAGCATTAACCCTGGGGGGGTTGCATGCCCCCAGCAGCCCTGAGGACCACCACCTCCCTGGAGCAACAATTTAAATTTAATTATGGGGCAGTCCTTCCCCCGCAACTCCGGGGACCACCACCTCAACTTGGACTGTGTAGCTCAATGGAAGTGGGCCACACCAAGCCCTAGATGGCCTCGGGCGTGGCACCCCCCAGAGATTTCACCTGCAATGTCCTAGGATGCCCACCCCCGTAACATTGCAGTTTGCTATGGCTAAGCCATAGCAAACACTGCTCCGCTTCCAGTAAGCGAGAGAAGAATTGTTTTTACTTACAGGGAGCCAGGTGGCCCCTCTCCCCTCTTTTGCCAGTGAATACAAAAATTAAGTAGTGGCCAGGCCCCAATGGATGGAGTCCCCAGGTCCGACATTGACCCTTGAAGGGGGGCCGTGTGGCCCCCTCCCCTTTCATAAAATATTGGCTCCAAGGGATAGGGTGCTTGGGGCCCAACCCTATCCTTAAAAATTGGAAAAAGAAATTTAAAGAAGTCAGCAATTCCGTCGGAGCCAACTACTGCTCCTATTACCTCCAGTAAGTCTCAGACAGTGGGATTGCTTAGAGGTCTTCATAGGCCATGCCCCTTTCTCCACCACTCTGCAAATGCATCGTCTTGCGCACTACTGGTTGGGGAATTAAATCTTCCTGGATGGTGAGGGACCTTCAGGCCAAGATTCCTTCCTGGTACTTTCTGCAAGTCTGACACAGCAGGATTCCTGAGAGCTGGTCGGAAGACCTACCCCATGTCAGAGACCCTGCCCCCTTTCTCCACCACTCTACAAACACCATTATTACTTAAAAACATTTAAATTCACTGAAAATAACAAAGGTTACAGGGGCGTTATAGTTGGAAATTAGCATTTAAACACCTTAGAAATTCACTGAAAAAACAAAGATTACAGGGACATTATAGTTAGGCTCAGGATTCACTCGTACAAAACCAGTGAAATTCTGCAGTTATAGTTAGCTAAGCTAACTATAGTTCATGCCCCCACAATGCACTGCTTATTACCCCACATATTCCATCACTCATGACATGGTCAGTGACATCACTGATGACATCTCACATGACATCACTGATTAAATTATCCACAAAATCACTAACACACCTACTCACACCACCATAGAACCTTTCATACACCCACTCCCACACAATCATTCATAAACCCATTACAGACCTAGACCATTACTTACACACCAACTCACTAATTCATAGATCTACACACAACTCAACTCACTGACCCATACAAACACTCAAACACCCACTCACTCACTAAAACTACCACTGACATATCCACTCATTCACCCATATAGCCACTCACACACTGAGTCAGTCATCCATAGAGCTACTCACACAACCAATCACTCACCCATACAGTCACTCATACAACAACTTACCTACCCATACAGTTGCACCCGTCACTTACTCACTCATACATATACTAACACATACTCACTCGCCTATGCAGTCACTGACACAAGCAGACACTCACCCACGCTGCCACTATCACATTCACCCACTCACCCATACAGTCACTCATATACCACATCATACACTTATACTGCCTTTCATAAACCCAGTTACTCGCCCATATACCACTGACATCCTCTCACTCAAACCCTTAGGGAATTTCTATTTTATTAGTAGGACTTGCAAATAGGAAGGCATTTGTCTGATCGCACAGCCGTTATCACCCTAAAGAGTGTGCCATTTCACTCCGCATTTAAACCCAACCCAACAAGGGTACACAGACAAAATATCGATTTTTAAATATCGATATGCAAAAATATCGAAGTTTAAATATCGATATACAAAAATATCTAAGGTAAGTAATATCGACAGTCTAAATATCGATATTGGTATGATATCAGTAATATCGAAGTTGTAAATATCGATGTTAATAATATCGAAATTAATAACTTTGACGTTACTAATATCAATTTTTAAATATTTAGTGTATATTATATTGTATTTATTATGTTTTATTATTTATTTTTAATGTTATTTTACTAAATATTGTCTTTTACTACTGTAGTGGGTTGTGGGTTTATAGGGGAATAGGGTGGGAAGTAATTTAATTATGTTAAATTAATTATTAATTATTAGGAATTATTAATTAATTAATTGAGAATAAATTTTAAATTATTTTTAATTAATTTATTAATTGATAAATATGTTCTGTAGCGGGTTATGGGTTTATAGGGGAATAGGGTGGGAAGTAATTTAATAATAATTAATTAATTGATATATGTTTGTACATATTTTAATTAATAATTAATTGGTAATTAATTTATATTAATTACTTAATTAATTATTATAATTTTTTCATATTTATAATGATTAATTAGTTGGTAATTAATTATTATTAATTATTTAATTAAATTAATTATAGTAATTTTTATATATAATTTATTGTTATTCTTAATTAATTAATTGTGCAAAATAATATTAATTTTTAAATTAAATTAATTACAGCAAATGTGCTAATATATTTACTTTATTGTTATTGTTAATTAATAATTAATTGGTAATTAAATAATTTTAATTAATTTTGGGTACATGGGTATTTTTAGGGTTCAGGGTCAGTTTTCAGTTCATGGGTACAGGGGTATTTTTAGGGTTCAGGGTCAGTTTTCAGTTCATGGGTAAAGGGGTATTTTTAGGGTTCAGGGTCAGTTTTCAGTTCATGGGTAAAGGGGTATTTTTAGGGTTCAGGGTCAGTTTTCAGTTCATGGGTACAGGGGTATTTTTAGGGTTCAGGGTCAGTTTTCAGTTCATGGGTAAAGGGGTATTTTTAGGGTTCATGGTCAGTTTTCAGTTCATGGGTAAAGGGGTATTTTTAGGGTTCAGGGTCAGTTTTCAGTTTTTGGGTAAAGGGGTATTTTTAGGGTTCAGGGTCAGTTTTCAGTTTTTGGGTAAAGGGGTATTTTTAGGGTTTAGGGTCAGTTTTCAGTTTTTGGGTAAAGGGGTATTTTTAGGGTTCAGGGTCAGTTTTCAGTTCATGGGTAAAGGGGTATTTTTAGGGTTCTGGGTCAGTTTTGGGTTTTTGGGGTACAGTCGTACAGGGTAAAAATTAAATAAATTTAAATTAAATCAATTAAATGAAATTACAAAATATAAAATTACATTAAATTATTACGTTTTTAATTTATTTTAAATGTATATGTATTAGTTGTAATTTTTTAATTATGTTTTAATATTTTTATTTAATATTTGTAACATTATATGTATTTTATAATTATTTTAACATTATTATTAATACATTTAAAAAAACGATATTTTTAATTTCGATATTTTTGTACTACGATATTATTTTTTCGATATTTTTGTACTTACCTTGTTAGGGATAGGATTCCGATATTTTTGACTTCGATATTTTTGTCCCGATATTTTTGTATGTCGATATTTTTGATTTCGATATTTAGTCAGACATTCCCCAACAAGATGTGAGGACAATTGAGTAAACAAGTTACTGGTATTTCTTTTAAATTTCACCATGTTTCTGTTTTGCATTCACTTGTTGACAAAAAATAAAATTATCAGTGCAATGAACAGCTCTTGCAGTTTATATATCCAAGTAGAAAGATTACTATTTCCAGTTTGTTCGTAGCCTGAGTGCTGCGCATTTCATTATTTAAAATAGCTTTCATAACATCACAGTCTGTTCAGCCCTTCACGCATTGCTGCATCTTAAACCTGGCAGCCTCTCGTATTGTCTATTCAAATTTACAAGTTTAAATAATAATTTAATAAACAACATGAATGTCAATGTAGTAATAAATCTAAAATATAAATGTTCTAATAATATGAAAATGAAAAAATATATAATTTGATGTAGGGTAAGATTGTCTGCTCTAAATGCAAGTCACTTAACATAGAGGAAAATTCGTACATCAATACGGTGAGATTTACTAATCAATAAAACATTTCCAACATTTTTTGGGGGGGGGAGTGAAGGGGTCAGATCCCCTATTCTAACTCCAATTTGTCATAAATGGGGTAAAGTGTATATATGTGGGGAGGTCAGATTGACTATTCTAAATCTGGCCCCAGAAACATAAGGGAAAGTGCATTTATTTGGGGGGACAGGGGGTTATCTTTACTATTCCAATGCAAGTTCAAAGTGTATGTCTTTGGGGGCAGATTTAAGATTTTAACTGCAGCCCAACATGAATTTGCATATACCTAAAACACGTCCAGTTTATTATTTGAACTCCAGCCACAGAAACCATTGGGGAAGTGCATAAATTTGAGAGGGAGAGTTGTAAACTTTAATTTTTCCAGCCAAACATAAACTGGATAAAGAACATATTTTGGGTGGGGGTGGGGGTCACATTCGCTAGTTTACCTGTAGTCCTCATAACTTAGAGAAAGTGGAACTATTTGGGGTGGGGTTCTGATTGACTTCCCAAGCTGCAGTTTGAAAAGCATTTGAGAGAGAGGATATGCTGGTGAGGGGTCAGATTCACTATTTTAACTCCAGCACAGCATGTATTTGGGGAACAATACTATTTTTATCGGAGTCATATTCACTTTTCCAACTCCAGTCCAACAAAAATTGGGGTAAGTGCTTATATGAGATTGATACTATGATCTTTATTCTCCTTAATTAGGTCTGGTATAAAGTTGGCAGGTGTAATTTCTGTCCATTTAATCCTTATAGTACTTTTCTCAACTAGTTTAATATTTGCTATGTTTGCCGGATGCACATTCATTGGGCCTTGATGTTAGGGTTATATGATTAAGTTCACTAATATAATTTTTCCATGGTCGGGTTAATTTGAATCACCCTCATATTTTCTACACAGCAACATATGATACATTTTACTCTGTCCTCTAGTCCCAATGAAGGTGGGAGGGTTATTAACATAACCTACAATTTGGTATTGATAACAGTCATGTTGTATTTAAAACCTAGCTTGTTCAGAGAGGCAACATAGTGGGATTTACTAAAGCCTTCCATGTCTTCTTTGACGGAATCAAGTATACCACACCTTTTTCAAATCTGCATTGCATTTAGGTAAACTGAAATCTCCAGCTCAAATTAAAAACACATCCTCCACCCTGTCTGAGAGAGATATCTCCAGTGCATTGCCCATATCTTCTACTATGTGTTGTTGAATGTGCTGTTATAGTAATTTATTACTAAGATATCTGGATTTTAACCCCATCTTAATAAGACAAACTCATAGTAAGGTGAGACAAGAGAGGCTTTAAGTATCCAAAAAGGGACATTTGTAGAAATTAGCACAGTTACACCACCTTTGCTCTACCCTTTCTATATTCTAAGGCAGGTGTACATGGTGAAATGAAAACATTGGAATCAAAATATTTAACATCCATGTTTCCTGTACACAAGTTATCTGAGCTCCCTTAAGAAATCTCGCCCACTCAGCTGTTGATGGTTAGTTTGCTAGGCCAGCAATATTCCATGATACTAATAATGATCTTTGAAGGACTTTCACATGGCCGAACATCTGACCAGAATTAAGATCTGGTGGGTTACGTTGCCAGGTGAAAATTGAGGTAGTCCTCTATCTTTGCTTTGCTGAATTCTAGGGGGCATTTGCTGCCTGTTGTAAAATATTTTCCTGTGATACTTCCGAATGGGTTGGTTGCCCCCCTAATATTTGACAAACAAAGATCGCATATATTCTCACTAAGGCGGATCACTGAAATAATATCGAGAGACAAAATATCGACCTGCAAGAATATCGTTGAGAAAATATCGACAGACAAAATATCGAGTTTCTATCTACAAACAGGTAAGTACAAAAATATCGAGTTTAAAATATCGTTTACAAAAACATAGTTTTAAAATATATCGACTTTACTAAAAACACTATTAAATTAAATTAATATTAAAAACTAAGTACTAAAATATATTTAAAAATACTTAAATTAACTTATAATAATTAAATAATTAATGAAAGTAAAAAAAAAAATTAAATCATATTTATTAAAACATATATATATATAGTAACAAAAAATAATTAAATAATAGCCAATATTATTAACGTACAATAACAAAAGAGTAACAATTACTATTCCCACTCCAGTGGGTGCAACAGTAGGGAAAGCGTTGGATAGCGTAGGGGTTAAAATTACTATTCCCACTCCAAAGGGTGCAACAGTAGGGAAAGCGTTGGATAGCGTAAGGGTTAAAATTACTATTCCGACTCCAAAGAGCGCAACAGTAGGGAAAGCGTTGGATAGCGTAGGGGTTAAAAATACTATTCCCACTCCAGTGGGTGCAACAGTGGGGAAAACGTTGGATAGCGTAGGGGTTAAAATTACTATTCCCACTCCAGTGGGTGCAACAGTAGGGAAAGCGTTGGAAAGCGTAGGGGTAAAAATTACTATTCCCACTCCAAAGAGTGCAACAGTAGGGAAAGCGTTGGATAGCGTAGGGGTTAAAATGACTATTTCCACTCTAGTGGATGCAACAGTAGAGAAACTGTTGGATAGCGTAGCGGTTAAAATTACTATTCCCACTCCAAAGAGTGTAACAGTAGGTAAAGGGTTGGATAGCGTAGGGGTAAAAATAACTATTCCCACTCCAGTGGGTGCAACAGTAGGGAAAGCGTTGGATAGCGTAGGGGTTATATTACTATTCCCACTCCAGTGGGTGCAATAGTAGGGAAAGCCTTGGATAGCGTAGGGGTTAAAATTACTATTCCCACTCCAGTGGGTGCAACAGTAGGGAAAGCGTTGGATAGCGTAGGGGTTAAAATTACTATTCACACTCCAGTGGGTGCAACAGTAGGGAAAACTTTGGATAGCGTAGGGGTAAAAATTACTATTCACACTCCAGTGGGTGCAACAGTAGGGAAAGCGTTGGATAGTGTAGGGGTTAAAATTACTATTCCCACTCCAGTGAGTGCAACAGTAGGGAAAGCGTTGGATAGCATAGGGGTTAAAATTATTATTCCCACTCCAGTGGGTGCAACAGTAGGGAAAGCGTTGGATAGCGTAGGGGTTAAAATTACTCTTCCCAATCCAGTGGGTGCAACAGTAGGGAAAGCGTTGGATAGCGTAGGGGTTAAAATTACTATTTCCACTCTAGTGGGTGCAACAGTAGAGAAATCGTTGGATAGCGTAGGGGTTAAAATTACTATTCCCACTCCAGTGGGTGCAACAGTAGGGAAAATGTTGGATAGCGTAGGGGTTACAATTACTATTCCCACTCCAGAGAATACAACATTAGGGAAAGTAAATAATTCCTATATTATTAAAAAAGCTAAAAATGAATATCTATTAACTAGCAGCCCGTCCCAGCGTTGCCTGGGGCAGAAGGGGGCTGGGGGCAGCATTTCAGGCTTGCGTGCACCCCGCCCCGGCTTCCGCCCGCCACGACATTGTCCGTGTCCCGGAGCCTGACCCTTACCTCAGCCGGCGTTGTTCAGGGCCAACCTCCCGCCCCGGCCCCGGCACGGCCCCCTCCCGCCCGTGTCCCAGAGAGCCTGAGCCTTACCTCAGCGGCCGGTCCCGCTCCAGACGATTTTCTTTCTGTTGCTACCTCCCGCTCCCCGCGCATGAAGCAGCTCCAGTTACTCCAGGACTCACCCCGTCCACGCTGGAAGGGATTGTCCGGTCCCGCTCCAGGCGCCCCGCCCGCACAGGCCGCCACTTCGCCCAGCAGCAAGCAGGGACGCGGCAGTCCTCCCAGCAGGTCGCGATCTTCCATCAATGGGCACGATCCGCAGAGCTGCACAGCCTCGGACACCCCGGGCAGCACGATTCGCCGCCATTTCAGGAATTGTTGCCAGGGAGCGCAAATTATGTCATCACACAGACGTCGCGGCCGGCACTACTTGCAAGGGACTACTTTATTTTTATTTCTAAATTTTTTAAACAACGTATATTTTTTCTTTTTAATAGCCTATGTCCTTCTGCACACCCTGAGGATTACAACAATGTATTGGGTGTGTGGATTGGTGCTGTGGCTCCCGAGTTTACCTTGCCGAAAGGTTTGTGTTCTCTCTTTATAATAGTAGTATAGATAATTAATAAAAAAAAATAATAAACAATAATTATGTCAATTATTCACCTATTAATACAAATTATTAAACATTAACAATTACATATTTTATTATTTAACATTATTTTACAAATATTTCCAAATACATAATTTGTAATTAGTTTTATTATTTAATTATTTATTAATAAATTACTTTCCACCCTATGCCCCTATAAACCCACAACCCGCTACAGAAATTCAATGCGTAAAATTTACATAATTACCAATTAATCAATTAATATAAATGAATTAACAATTTTAATTAAATTAATTAACAAATATTAATTATTTAACAATTATGTACCATTTACTATCAATAAATAAAATTACATATTTAATTAATTATAATTAAATTACTTCCCACCCTATTCCCCTATAAACCCACAACCCGCTACAGAATTACATTAGTAAAATTTACATAATTACCAATTAATCAAATAATATAAATTAATTAACAATTTTAATTACATTAATTAACAAATATTAATTAATTAACAATTAATTACTATTTACTATCAATAAATACATTTACATATTTAATTAATTATAATTACATTACTTCCCACCCTATTCCCCTATAAACCCGCAACCCGCTACAGAATTAAATTAGTAAAATTTACATAATTACCAATTAATCAATTAATAATAATTAATTTCCAAATACAATTAAATTAATTAACACATATAAATTAATTAACAATTAATTACAAATTACTATCAATAATTACATTTACATATTTAATTAATTATAATTAAATTACTTCCCACCCTATTCCCCTATAAACCCACAACCCGCTACAGAATTACATTAGTAAAATTTACATAATTACCAATTAATCAAATAATATAAATTAATTAACAATTTTAATTACATTAATTAACAAATATTAATTAATTAACAATTAATTACTATTTACTATCAATAAATACATTTACATATTTAATTAATTATAATTACATTACTTCCCACCCTATTCCCCTATAAACCCGCAACCCGCTACAGACTTAAATTAGTAAAATTTACATAATTACCAATTAACCAATTAATAATAATTAATTTCCAAATACAATTAAATTAATTAACACATATAAATTAATTAACAATTAATTACAAATTACTATCAATAATTACATTTACATATTTAATTAATTAAAATTAAATTACTTCCCACCCTATTTCCCTATAAACCCACAACCCGCTACAGAATAAAATTACGCAATAATTATTAAAACAAAATTCATTAAATATAAATATTTATAACATAAATACACACTTTTCACACATATAACATAAAAATACACTATAAAAAATTATATATTATTAAAAAATCGATATTTTTTACTATCTATATTATATACATCGATATTTTAACTATCTATATTTTTAACAGTCGATATTACTTCACTTACCCTAAAAACAATATTTTTGTAGTCTATATTCTGTCCTGTCGATATTTTGTCCAGTCTATATTAAAAACTGGATATTATGTCCAATCGATATTTTGGACTCGATATTATGTCTGTGCACCCAATTAGGCCTATATGAATTTTCCTTGACTTTTGTGAAGACGTTTGCTATGATAGGTACTCTTTTACATGCATTGCTTAAAACGAGGTTATACTTGTTTAGAAGGAGAACAACAGAAGGCATTTGATAGATTGAAACAAGCTAGTTTGGCAGCTCCTCCACAACTTTTTTTTCTCACTTCTATCTTGACAATACATGCTAGCTCTGAATAAGTGAGCATAGTTTGTATTTATATTTGTAAGAGCTAGGGAAAAAAAATGCAATGTTTGTGTCAATTCCTTTTTCTGCTGCTGAAACAAAGTTCTCCACCACACCCTTATACAAGGTGTAGGGAATCCTACCGCTAAAAGTATGATCATATTGTACATTTCCGGTTGGATTCTACTATATAATTATTTGGGGAGGTCTCCCCTCTGCTGCGGGGAAGTCGGGAAGGAATAGAGAAGTAGCATAGAGATGATCTAAAAAAACAAAAATCTCCCTCAAAATAACTCCTGAAACATAAATAAGGCACACAATGTTGTTTTTGCCCTCTTCGCCTTGGACTGGCTTCCCATTCAAAGATACGGGCAGCCGAAATCAAGAGGAATACCACTGAGGAGGAGGGCAGACATTTGCTGTTGTTCATTACAAGGAGGGACATAGACTGCCTCAATAACATAAGTATTTGTAAAGCACACTATCACCCAAGGGTCTCTGAATAACAGATCTACATGTTACCGAACTCAATGGTACTCATTTTATCGACCTCAGATGGATGAGTGGGCGCGGGATTTGAACCTGTGACCATGAGGTCAAACACAGGCCCCTACAGTGGATACATTAGTCCACTGCACCACCAGACCTCAATACATGCTTGGTGGAGTGGAAAAGTCAGCCACGTTGCAGGAGTTAACAGGAGATTAGAGATCTAAAACAAATGATAGTATCAGTGGATGTGGGTAAAGGATAAGTCTGTACCTAAAATAATTGAAAATAAATAAGCAATATAAAATATTACAATTACATATTGTTGACATTTAAAAATGTGTATTTTCTTTTATTTTGCTATTTTCTGTATGCAATGATAGTGTCTTGTCTCCATTGATTTTTATGAACGTGTTTGGCCATGTATGGTTCTTGGCTCACTTAAAAGTGATGGCTGGATTAGATTTGAGCCTCTTTTGTCAGTAGCACTACCTGCATATATTTAAGTCTAACTTTTATGAAAAGCAATTGTATCACTCCTCTTTGAGTAGGTTTTATTATTTGCATGTTTCTCCCTAAACCCCTCCTTCATGTTTCCTAAATCTCATCTATCAAGCAGTAAACATTCCTGGGGGGCATGTCCAACATGGAGAACAGGACAGTAGTCTAAATATGAACTGTAGATCTCAGTTCACCAGAGATGATGTGCTCCCCCAACCCAGAGCTGTGGGAGGCTCTAGCAGATGCGGGTGTGCCACTGGTGGAGGTGCCTAACCTGGTGGTGGATTCAGAGATCCGTCACACTCGGCGAGACCACGGTGTCTCCGAACAGTGGAATAACAGTGTCTAAGGTCAGAATGTCTGCTCTGACGTCCCAGAGGGCGCCGAGAGGCCTGCGCCATACCAGCTGCCCCCGGTCTGAGTTACCGCGACAACTACTGCATATTACTGCATATTAGGCTGGGAAAAGCGGATAATCCCCCGATATGCAGAAGACTATGCGGAGACCTAGAAGACACTCTCGGCCCTGATCCTTGTGCTGGTGCTACGTCAGGGCTTGATCACTGCCAAAGACTCATCCGACAGACAGCATGCAGAGGGGGAGGTGTGTGCAGGGACCCTCGCTTATTTTTGCTGTAGAGTAGAATCGAAGTGCCATTAGAGAGGGCACTGTAAATCTGGCAACACCCAGGGGAGAATTGACCGAATCAATTGGATGTTTGGTAGGTCACACTAAAAGGCTGATGACAAGACCCTAATCACCTGCCGCCACTGAGCATAGATTATGGGACTTGCATTCTTTGGGAAGAAGGTCACTCTGAGAGTTGAAAATCGGTGTTTTTTCAGAGGTGATTCCCTCACTGCGGGAATGACGCCCAGCATTTCATCATGCATACTGCGCATCCCCTCTCCTCCCTCCAGTCCTATAATGATGCCTTATGACTGACGTGAGCGGTATGGTCTGATTGCCTGGGTTGATTCACTTAAGCACTGGTCGTAGATACACAGACTTTCAACCTGTAGACACTGCTGCCTGTAATTCACACACAGTGTAATTCACAGATGCTCTTTACGGGTCTGATGGCCCATGTGATGGCTGTTGGGGCCTTCTTAAGAGTAGCAATGCACTGCCATTGCTGCTGGTTCTGATGTAGTGCTAATCTATGTGTGCTCCACAATATTGCCTGACTCTCCCCAGTGTGCGACGCACCCCCATGGTGCTGATCATTGCTGGGAAACCCCCATTGGGTCACTGATACCCTCTCTGCTTTGTTCATACCCAGCAGACATATTCTACGTAGTTTTGTTTTAACATGTCTTAAGGGAAAATGGGTTAGTGTGGAGATTGGCTTAATGTGCTCACCGCCACAAACCCAAGCAATCCTGTGCACCAATCGGCCACTTGCAAGATCACACAGAGAAATTTACAGAACTGTTGGGGCCTCATTTATGAGAAATGATGCATCGCTGCGACATTCCTGATGCGTCATATTTAATGTATGACGCATCATGTCGCAAGGAGTTACAGATGCGTCAGTATTTCTGACGTATCTGTAAGCGCAAAAGTGATGCATTGCTGGAGTGTGTCACCAAAGTGACGCAACTCCAGCAATGCGTCCTTTCACATGGGGCAGCCCCATGTGAAAGGGCCTGCGTCAGTCTTATGCCTGCTGTGAGGCAGGCGCAAGATTTTGATGCAACGGCGTCCTAAAAGTGACGCAGTGAAATCTCATAGATTTCACTGCGTCACTTCTACGACCCTTCCTTGCGTCAATACGCCCCCCTTGCATACATTATACCTGGCTCAGGAATAATGTGGCGCAGGGGTTTACAAAGTGACGCATCTACCTGGATGCGTCACATTGTAAATATGGTGCAACAAGGTGCATTTTTTACGCCACTGGTGAGTCACAAAACGTGACGCACCAGCAGCGTAAAAGTGACGCACAGCCTCATAAATGAAGCCCTTGGTAGCGGTTAATAACTCCCTGGAGCCCAAACTGGACTCTTTAATGTTTGAGTAGGGTTCCTTCATGAGAATCACAAAAATCTAAAGAACAGAGTGATAGATGCAGATACAGAACAGGCAACAGTTCGTCTATCTGATGGAACACCAACAACAGAGAGAAGCGCTTTAGAGGGAAATGGAGCACCTGTGGTCCAGGGCTGTTGATGCAGAGGGGCGCTCCTTTATTGGACATTAGAGTGGTGGGCGACCCCGTTTACACGGAAGGCCCATGTATGGACCTATTCCTGGAGACATGGCAGGCGGAGCAGGTACTAGGAGGACAGATCTCCAAATTATTTTCTGTTGAAAGAGCACACAGAGTACCAACACGTCGCCCCCTCCCCCCCCCCCCCCCCCCCCCCCCCCACCGCCTCGACCTATGGTGGTGAGAATATTTAACTTCAGGGATGTGGTCAATATCCTACAGCTTGCTAGAACTAAGGGCCTTGGACTGTGGAAAACAACACAGTAACAATCTTCCCAGATAACACGGCTGAGATACGAAAAACGTAAGATTCATTCCGTGAGGCAAAGGCTATGTACACTGGATATTAAATATGCACTATTATTCCCCACAAAACTAAGGGTCATTTCAGGCAGCAGGACTTTTTTCAGACACCCAAGGATCTGTAGACCTGGCAAGAATCCCAAGCCTACTATCTGCGCTCCTCCCAAATGGTTTGGGAAAGGGACTGGAAGACCCAATGGAACAGGAGGCATTCCACTCAGAATATCTGTGGCAGACCATCAAAAGTACAGGCGGAGCTGGGCAGAGTAGACGTGCTGGTTGGGGTGGAGCAGCATCTCTGTACAACTCAGAGTGTAGAGCTTTGAATAAAGAGACAAGGGCACTACATGACGCTATGGAAAAGACCACACTACCAGAGGAACTCCAAGGTAGCCCCTTAGTCACCCCAATGACTGCAGACTTGTTGCATGGTGCCTGATGGTACAAAATATATCGTTGTGGTAATGTTACTCTCATGTCAGGGGCCTCCTGAAAGATGGGGGTGACTAAGAATCTGGAGCTGCCACACTACTGTGAGGGAGGAAGGGTATTCGTTCTCCTGTACTACCAATGGGGAGCCGAACAGTGATGACTGTATTGACCCCAACCATCATCAAGCAGGCTTTGTACTAGTTACTCAATCCTTAATGGTAATGTCTGGCCTTTATCGATTGAGGGTGTGGCCTGGATTCCGGAATTTTTCGGGGACTGGTATTGATGTTTTTTTCTTCTATATTGATTGCCATTTTTCTTTATTTGCCCTACCTGCGTGCTACTGTGCCTCCTCCTCACTATACAGTTCAGACATGGAACTTCTTACCACATAAGTAAAACATGACCACAAATGAATATAACATAGTTACATGGAATGTGAGGGGCATAGGCACCTATACCAATATATGTTTTTTAAGGTCACATTTTCCCCACGTTTGGGTGCTCCCTAAGATGAAACGAGTGTGTTTGAAGGCATAGGAGCATGCATACAGCCTCAAGGCTGTATAGTCTAACTCTCCTTTTGTTTCTCCACATAAATATTCTGAATATTCGCCAGATAGGTGATATAAGCATATACACCTTTAAATAGCATGCATTAAGTATATGTCCGGTGTGATATAGCAGTAGTGGTAAAATGGAGTTAATATCATAACATAATTTATTTCCCTAGGTCCTGATTAAAATACAATAGGGGTATAGCTAGAAGCATTCCAACCTTCTAGGAATCAGGTACACTAAACCCTTCTTTCCTAAATGCCCCCTTCTTTTAATCATATCGACTAGCGGTCAGAATACATAGGATAAACTGACTAGCCAGGTATTATTAAAATTCACTCCAGCACACAAACCCCCCCCACTCCTATTTTTTTATATCATATCCCTTATAATTATATAGTCATACAAGTTCTCCCATGTAACCTGTAGGTGCCATCATGCCCGCTCCGTTGCAAAACGGGATGGACCTGATGATGAAGCATGCTACCAAGTGGTAACCCAGGTGAGTGAGGATTTTACAAGAACACTTTGTTTTCTCCTGTGGACGGTTAGGCTCCTCGGTATAGCTGGGTTCTTTTTTTTGTTGTGCACCTATAACAAGGGACACAAGATCAATTCTTATTTAAAACGGCATAACATTCACTTTTCCTGCCTCCAGAAGACACACTTAATGGCAGGAGAGCTCCCGAAATTGTGTAAGCGCTGATGGGACCTCATACTGGGCACCACTTACTCTGCTGATGCTAAGGGCGTCCTGGGTCTAGGAGTCTCTTTTGTTCCAGAAAACACTTTAATTGGGTTGGAGGGCTAGTACGTTATTACAGAGGGCACAATGGATGGGAATTCTCTCACCTTGGCATTGCTATCTGCACATAATGTGGAACAACCCCTCATTTTAGTCAAACGGAAACTAGCTCTGTTTCACTCGACACAATCCCCCACAATCTGGAGTGGAGACTTCAATTGTCTTCCAAATTTAGACCTGGACAGACCCACTCCTCCTATCACAGGAGCACACTCACACTAAACCACTAAAGAATTGCAGCAGTTGACTCATAATGTACAGGTGGTAGATGTATGGTGCACGTTATACCTGTGTAATCGGGAATACTCTCATTACTCTGCATTACAAGCTCTCGATCTGGTATACAGTAAAGGGACATTAGTGAATAAAAACTTGCTAGAGGAATAGCTGGGGTGGACACTTTCCAACCACTGCCCCTTACTGGTGACCTTTCTATAGGGAAGGTTGCACTTAGCGATCCCTACCTGGTGCCTGCAGCCACAGGCGCTAACAGATATGTTGTTCCGGACAACACATAGATAGGTATTTCACAGAAAATGAGGGCTCCGTCTCAGATGGAATGATTGATTGGGACACGTTCAAGGTGGTGGTGCCGGGATCGTTTATAACCACACCGCACCGCATAAAACTTACCCTTCAGATGGAGATGTTAGGCCTAAAGGGTAGACTGAGATTGGCAGAGAGGGAGTGGGTATCCAATCCTACACATATCCAGGATTGGAGGGTATGAGGTCTGAATACAGGGACCTGTCCAGACGTTTAGCCACCTTTGATTTTGTGGAATGCACCAAACGGCAAAATGAATTGGGAGACACGGCCAGTAGTTTACTGGGATTGGTGCTGAAATCAGAACACCCATGCACCCCTATCGGAGCTATTCGAACACATGCAGGCCACATAGTGAACACTTAGTTGGATATCAATATAGAATTTGAAAGATATTGCAGTGAGTTATACCGAGCTCCTCCTGGTGTAATATGGAAGCAGTTGCTGCTCATCTGTGGCCTCTTGGGACACTTCTCCTCAATCCATTATTGGTGGAAGAATTGGATGCTACTCTGATTATTGAGGAGGAGTCACTAGCCATTAAGTAAATAGCCAGAAGTAAGGCGCCTGGTACTGATGACCTACCTCTTGAGTTATATGCCATTTTAGTCCCACAGTTATTGTATCTATATGGACGAGCTAGGGTGAGTGATAACCTTTTGGATAGCTTTCGAGAAGCCCTGATCATGGTGCTTTCGATGCCTGGAAGGGACTCGCTCGAGGTGGCATCCAATTGTCCACTCTCTCTACTCAACCTTGATTAAAAGGTGTTGGGGAGGGTTTTGGCAAATATATTGATCCCAATGGTGCACACTGTGATTCACCCAGACCAGCGCGGGTTCATTCCGGGTATGAATACGTTCCTAAATATCCGTCATTTATTTGGTATCATGGACTGGGTGCACAGAACAGACTCTCAATGCTGGGAGGCCTTGTCAGACTTAGAGAAAGCATTTGACAAGTTGGGGTGCACCTGCTTACAGGGTGTCCTGTAGAAGCTGAGATTTGGCCTAGGGTTTCGCAGTGGATTCAGGTCCTTTATGATTCCCCAGGGCCATGGGACACATGAGTGGAGAAGTGTGGCTCAGGGGTTAGAGGCGGCAGACCCGGAAGCTGAAATCGGCCCTGGACCAGGGTTCAATTCGCTGCCCCGACGGGGGTTGGGCTCAATAATTCCACGGACTCGATAATTCTCGCTCCGGTGCCTACTCGACTCACGGGTTCACACTCAGCGACTCTGGGCAATAGCTTGCTTAAGCTCCACAACGGCCCCTCGCGGCGGGATGCCTGGCTTTCACCTTGTGGATACCCTGCCGGGGTATCTCACAGGGGAATCCAGGACGGGTTCCCTAAGCAAGCGCATAGATGCCTGCGATGTGGGCGATTTGCGCTATATAAATACATGTACATTTACATTTACATATCATTTCAGACAGTTTCCCCATTTAATGCAGAATTAGACTGGGTTACCCCCTATCTCTCCAATTGTTTGCCCTGACCATGGAACCGTTATCCTGCCTGCTTTGGGAGCGAGCGATCGCATAGGGTTATCAGGTCTCAGATCACCCACAGATAGTTTCCATGTATGCCAATGATACCCTGATTTATTTAAAAGCAGACCCATTGATTTTACCAGCGGTCATGTCAGTTGTAGACGACTTCAGCCATATGTCCGTACTCCAGATCAATTGGGGGAAATCATGCCTTTTTCCGTTGCTGCAGACACCCAGACCACTACACACCCCGAGAAATTTGCCCCTCCGGTGGGCATATGACACATTGAAATATCTTGCGGTCCAGGTTTACGACTGCGAATGAGATCTAATGGATCTATAAGGCTCTCTACTCCAATTGGCAGTTGCTGCCCTTTTGGACATAGTTACGACTGTCGTCTATGGGTAGAATCTCCATACCAAAGATGTTAATACTTCCCTGAATCCTTTATTTTTTAGCAGCACTTCTGATGATGCTGAAGTAACCATTTTTACTGGAGCTAAGGCAATTGCTTGCCTCCCTGATTGGGGTACTTAGAGACATAGGGCAGCTAGCGTCAGAGGTGGGAGGCTTGAGTTCCCCCAATTATGGGTTTACTACATTGCAGCTCAAAGTTAGTGGCCATTACGCTGACTGTATGACACACTGCGACACACAAGAGAGACACTGGGTCTTGATCCCAGAGATGGCTCACTGATGGGTGGCTCTTGGTGCATCTCTCTTATCATACGACCCCGAATATCCTGGTGAAGGTGAATGTATGGTGCTGGAGGAAATATATACACCACGGGCAAAGAGGAGTACCATATGTACCCAGTTTGCCCTGATGAGAGCCACTGCCCTGTATGACTTTGACAGCTCTTCACTCAATAAATGCATGGACTGCAGCAGGATTTGTAAAGTGGTGAAATATGGTGGTAGAAGACAGGCTACACACATTTGAGGACCTGATGGAGGGGGGCAGACTTGGCCCAGGGCAATTTCTACTACATTCAGCCCTCCATGAGGTGACTGGTAGAATGTGGTGCCCAAGAGAGATCTATCTTGGGTGGCTGTACCACTAGAACTGATGCTGACCACAACAAGCTCGAGACGAGCTATATCAGTTATCTATGAAACTGTGAGCTGGGGCCCTTCTGATCTCTGCTTCCAGCCTCTTAAGGAGTGATGGGAAGACAAATTGTCCACAGAACTGACAGATGCTGCCAGGCAGAGATGGTTGGGTCCAACAAGTCAATTACACAATTCAACTACCTGCCTCACATGTACCTCTCCCCAGAGAGAATAGGCAAAACATAACCCGGTGCAAGAACCCGATGTCCCAGATGCCAACAGGTTCAGGCAGACTTTATTCATGAGGTGTGGGTATGCCCTGCAATCTTGGATTACTGGTAATCGGTAACCTCTTGTATTTCTTCTATCACAAATTCGATCCTATTCAGTGACCCTGCTCGTTTCATCCTTAAGTCAGTGGTGGAGACCAACAAAACAAAGCAATTGATGAGCTTTCAGGGTCTAGCACTTTTCCTTGCAAAGCATCATATTGCCATATCCTGGAAGGCAGCAACTGCCCCCTCACTTACAGCATGGCAAATAGATGTGGTTCGTAAGGCTTCAGTGGAGCTCTCAATACGCACTGATGCACAAGGCAGAAATGAGAGGCTTAACCTCATGGAGCAATGGGATGACTATCTTACTAAATGAAAGGACCTGCTTGCCCTGATTGAGTGACATCTAGATGACTGGATGGGATGCCCCTGAATATGAATGACACTCCATTGAATGCCACACTGTATATCCATGTTAGGCAGAGAAGAGGGATGGCACAAGGTGGGAGGTAATGTTGGGCCTGGCTACACTTGTCTCCCCTTTTGTCACCTGAGGCATTCAAGGAATCCCATTTACATAATAGTATACATGTTTTTATCCTTCCCTTGTATTTGGGTTCTTGATTGCGCCCCTCAGCACTTTGTTGCTTATCCATTTTGACTCTGGATACTGACTGTTGGAGCTGTACCACATGTACACAAGCTTTTGTTATAAACAAAATCAATAAAAATATTTACCAAAAAAAGTAAAAATTCCTACTTTTTCAGCCATTCCTCTTAGTCTCTTCTACATTTACAACAAGAACAAAGACCACCCTGTGTGGAGACCTGCACTTGGGCAGATATTTTCAGGGATAATAGATAGGCCTTGCAGTGGTAGAGATTTCTGGCTGAAGACTTGGGAATACAATTTGTCAGCATGGGAAGCAGTACTAAAGCTTCCCATAATCAAAAACACCTTGGTGAATAGATCCACTATGTTTTGAAGGGGCCCGTCATTTTGTAATGCAAGGGTGTCTAAGGAAAGAGTCTTATCTTCAGATTAACATATTTTATGGACGGTTCGGGAATGTACTGCACTACAGAGAGAGCTTTTAATGAAAGATGATTGTTGGATTCCTCTATTGTCCTTGAGGAAGATTCAAAGATTAAACCTTGCCTCACTGCACTTATACATGTTTCCAATATTCAATGAAAAAATCCTCCTCAAGCAATATGCACATCTAACATCAATGTTTTTATTTGAATATGCTATAGATAATTTTGTCATAGTAAGAAATAATTAGCTCTCTCTCTTGGTTTTCTTTGCTTCTTCTTTGATATTGTTTTAATGCTTACAAGTTCATATAGTCTTTTCTCTTGTTCCCTGCCATTTATTTCTCTTAACTCTTTGTATTTCTTGGCTTGTTATTGTTATTTATTTTCTTCATTGTTACTTAATTAAATACTGAAGATTTGTATCATTGTAATACATTCATGGCTTAGTGCGGCAATGATTCTATGTTTGCTTTCATGTTGTGTTAGTTGTTCTAAACTGGTTAGTACACAGAGTTGGTTCTTGCTGTCTCCATTAGTCCTGATGCGTGTGGGGGCTGTTCTAATAAAAATAGTGCTTATTTACCATTCATTTCTGAATTGATTGATAGAAAGTTGTTTGGGGTGAGTTTACCTGCCAACAAGACCATGTTGAATAACAGAACATCGTCCATGATACCCTGTTGAAATCTAGACCACTCAGGGGCACCAATTCCACTGTGACACATCAGAGAGGACCTCCTCTCAGCAAACAACACAAGAAATAGAAGCGTATGGGAGCAAACAAAGTTCATCAGCAAACACCGTGCCATCACTTAATCACCCTAATTACCAAATTCTACATGTGGCTTTTTGCTAAGATAATCACACAAACCAAATGCATTCTGAAATCTGCGTGGACAACTAACAGGTCAGCATTATGATGGGAAATATTGCAAAATATCAGGGCAAAATCACTCTTCCAGAGACATAAGCAAATCTAGTTGTATATGAGAGACAAATATGTGGCTAAGCAAAGCCAGAACCAAGAACACAGACACTAGCAGCTTACAGAAGACTAATGTGTACTCTCAAGAGATCACAGCTATTTTAAAGAACTACAGCATTCATCAAATGATGTTTCCACTGCTCCTGTGAACACTGAGCTGAATTTACCAATGGTTATGGTATTAGCTCAGCTAGATTACTGTATATTCAAAATAATACAGTTAGATTTTGCCTTTCACTTGAAGAAGTAGGGTCACATCGCCCCAACCTAGAAAGGTACTTCGCTGACCATCTTCTAGGCTTTCTGTAGGGGGCCTTCGAGACTAGTGGTCTATCAAACCTACAACAACAGATACTACACAAATATAGTTGTGCTTACAACTTAGCCTGAGAGGATATCAAACTTTCTATCCAATATAGCTACAAGCATAGAACACGTGCAAACATCAATCAAAATAAGGGTTTGTTGCTCGGTAACATGTTGAATTCATCCACATAGAACAATGCTTATTTTTGGTCATTTAACATAGACTGGCTGTTATAAATGGGATTTCTGGTTGTCTAAGGTTCACACTGAATCCAGGCAGTAACCACAACTCTAGTCAGGATAAGGGAGCTACACCCCTAAAATAACCACTCACACCCTTGGTAGCTTGGCACGAGCAGTCAGGCTTATCTTAGATGCAGTGTGTAAAGCATTTGCACATAACCAACAGTAATACATTGTAAGCACTACAAAAGGACACCACACCAGTTTAGAAAAATATCCAATATTTTGATATACTTTAACAAGACCAAATACGATAAAAATCCACAGTACTGTACTTTAACATTGGTTGTGTTGCAAGATGTCTTTAAATTGCAAAGTTACATTGAAAACACAGTTTTTATGAGTCAGTAGCTTGGTCTGAGCCTACCGTGATGCTGAAAACAACAGAGTCTCACAATTCTAACTGACCGCGTCGGTATGGGCCAGCAACAGCAGGACAGGTACGTTCACAGTACCTTTATTAGTGCGACTCAGACAGCGGTGCGAGTCTGTCTTGGCATCCGTCACGGTTGTGATGCGAAGTGGAAGCGGTGCGCGGTGCGGTGCCTCTTGATGCGGTGCGGCTTACGGTGCAGGGCGAGACGGTACTCAATGCGGTACTGGCAGGTTGCAGTGCAGAAAAACTGAGTGGGTGGTGGCGTCCATCGTGGCTAGGGTGCAAAGTGGAAGCGGTGCACTTTGCGGTGCCTCTGAATGTGGTGCGAGCAGCGGCACTGTGGCGATCGTCCAGACGGCGTTGGTGAGACCAAGGTGTGGGGTGCAGGGCGAGAAGGTGGTCAATACGATGCTAGCAAGTTGCGATGCAGGCAATAGAGCCGGTTGGCAGAAATTGGTGCTGGCCGAGCCGGACAGCTGTGCGTTAAGAGGCGGTAACGAATGTTGAGCCAGCAGCGACCGTGTCGGTGAGCCAAGGCCAGCGAAGTGAAGCGAGGCGATGTAGGTTGCGGTGCCTCTCGATGTGGTGCAGGCAGCGGCTTGGTGACAATCGTGCAGACGCATCGGTGAGACCAAGTGTCATGATTCAACATCTGCAGCTCCTTCCATTGAAATAATCCTGAATAAACCCCCCCAGAAGGAATAATCCAAGACCTTCTCCCTTCATGAAACCCACCCCTGTCCCGTGCATCCAGCACTCCAGTTATGTTCGTGTAAACTGTATATTCTGTGAACTGTGTTTTATTAAGGGCTTGCCAATGCTTGTTTGAATATTTACATTTCGTATTTTGCTGATAGAACACAGGTTTTAAGCAGAAGGGATCGTGCCATTGACTATAGTTTATAGAAAATAACTTAGTACTATGATCTCGGCATTGTGTGCAGACTATGGAAAGTACGGCAATGCAGGAAGAAAGAGACGCGTTTAAAAGTTGCACGCGTTCGTGTGAAATGCTCTTGTGCTGTGTGCTGTTCAACACAGTGTGAGGGCAAAGTTGACGTGTACGGCTACAAGGACGTCCCGGGGTTTGGCAGGACTATAAAAGCCACACCCGGGATTCTAGAAGGTGCTTAGCCTTCCAGTTGCCTCAGAGGAACATCGCGTCAGAGGAATAATCGTCGGAGATCCCAGGAACGAAGTTCGAGCCAGAGTCTTCGGTCTTCTGAAAATCGTCATTCATCTGTTATCTGCAAGGAAAAAAAGAGCTAAGTTACACTTCTTTTTGGAAAGGCGCCCAACGCTAGCTAAAGACTAATTTTTGGACACTCTTTGTGAGAAAAGGGAACTTGGACACAGAATCATTTAGAGACTTGTTTTAAGGAGTAAAATTTCAGCATAATTTAGGAACCACGATGTTTTAGAATGTCTTACTAATTCTTAATTTCAAAGTGAGAAGTCGTCTGAGTAACAAGAGGAGAATGTTAAGTGAGTAGGTTTTAAGGTAGCTTTCATAAGGTTGAATTAACAGATATAAGAGAATGTGCAAATGATTTATACTGTTGTTTTACACAGAGAAACCTTACATTCGACATAAAGATCTGGGGGTGGACAGTTCAACCACCTTCGGACGTAAAAGAACAAACATCTCCTCAACCAGACTACCCAAAGAAGACGACTTTTAGGACGCGAAGCCAAGTCTAGTAGATCGCAGGTAGGAGCTTATAGACTTGACATTAGAATAAAGTGCAAAGTGCTTAAAAGAGCAAACAATAAAAGGATTAAGTTCTAAGGAGTTTCTTGTTGCTTCGCAGGTCGACTACAAGAACATAATAGCGTCCGATTCGGCCTCTCTCCCTGACTGCTATCCATCACCCTAGTGTTAATTAAAAAGACCACAGGTTGTAAGGTAGGGTTTCTGGGAGTTTGGCTTGTAGCGTCTCTGCAAAACCAATCAAGCACCTTACAGGTAAGGGATCGTGAGAACACAGGTAAGAGTGCTTGATCTACCTGACAGAAGGCTAAGCCCACAGAAAAGTTTTGCCCAGACGCTATGGACGAAACTTTGCAGATATCTCTGCAGGATATAGCTGCAGTGTTATTAGAAATAAGATCAGAGAATTCAGAATTGAGAAGGGATTTGACTGCAATTCAGAGTAGATTACAACCCCCTAGTCCAACAACTTGGACCTTCACCTCAGATAAAAAATCCTATATAAAACCTCCAGTTTTTCAACCGACCATGCAAACCTTGTATAGTGGGAACACCACACCTTATACTTCCGCTAATACTCAGATCCAGGTCATAACTCCAGTTACTGTACCTTTAGCACCCCCAGAGAGATTTTATGGAGATTGTAACAAGTTTACAATATTTTTGAATCAATGTCAGTTACATTTTGTGGCAAAACCTACAACTTTTCCCGATGATTCCTCCAAGGTTGCCTTCATTTTATCATATTAAGGAGGAGATGCCGCTTTGTGGTCAGTACCAAATGTAGATAGAAATGATCCGGTTCAAAAGGGCCATGAAAAAATTATTCGCCAAACATGTCTTCGTTCAGACAGCAGATCATGAACTACTTAATTTGAAGCAGGGTTCGTCAGATCTGTTACATTATATTTCCACCTTCAATAGGCTGGTCATAGAAGCGGAATGGCCAGAAGAAAAACGTGTATCTCTGTTCTATCGCGGTTTACGTGATGATTTAAAAGATATGATAACACAAATTTTAGATCCACCAACTGATTGCGAGGAATTTATCGATCTAGTTGTTAAACTCAATCATAGAATTTCTGAAAGAAAGGTTGAAAGAGGAAAATCAGACTTTAGGATGATGATGTTTAAAGAAAGGGGAAATTCTAAGATAGAACCCTCCACAGCTAAGTTAGACCCAGTAGAACCTATGCAAATAGGGACTATTAGAGGACCTCTTTCTAAAGACGAGAAGGAAAAGCGTAGGAAGTTAAACCAATGTATGTACTGTGGAAAAGCAGGACATTTCATAAAAGACTGTCCCACACGACCTGTAAGACCAAAAGTCAAAACTTCTGAGGTGGCAGCAATACAGCAGTCGGTAAACTAAGAAACTCGGTAGACAATGAGGTCAATCTATCGAGTGCACATACCAGTTTTGCCTCTTTAACACCAACTGCCTCTCATTGTCATCTCAGTATGCAAATTCTTCTTCAATCACAAGAGGATAAAAACCGGTCTTGGTCTATAGATGCTTTAATAGATTCTGGAGATACAGGCAATTTTATTAACACTCAATTATTCGGAAAACTAGGTTTACAAAAGGTAGTAAAAGATTCTCCAGAAATTGTTAGAGCAGTAGACGGTAAGGAACTCACCTCAGGACCAATTCAACATCATACTGAAAAATTGAGAATGACTTGTGCTGAGAAACATATAGAGGAGATAACTTTTGACATAATCGATGCTTCTCAATTTGGTTTAATTCTGGGCATTCCTTGCCTAGTGCTTCATAATCCTTACATAGATTGGACAAACAGAACCATACTGTTTAAATCTGGTTATTGTCATGCCAGGTGTTTTCAACAATACCCAGGTTCAGAATTGTTAATACAGGGATATGACTTTCCAAAGGATTCTAAAAGTGTCTTGGTAGTTGCTGGAGTTCCTGACGAATACTAGGATTTAGTGGATGTTTTTGATAAAAAGAAGGCCAACACCTTGCCTCCCCATAGAGATTTTGATTGTCAGATTGATTTACTTCCTGGGGCGACTTTACTTTGTAGCGGCATTTATGCGCTAACAGAAAAAGAAAATGAACATTTACGTAATTATCTTGATGAATATCTAGCTAACGGATTTATTAGACATTCTAAATCTCCGGTCTCTTCTCCACTCTTTTTTATTTCAAAAAAGGCCGGATAATTGCGCTTGTGCATTGACTATCGAGCAATTAACAACGTGACAGTAAAAAAACGATATTCATTACCATTAATTCCAACATTACTGGATCAGATCAAAGATGCCACCATTTATACTAAACTGGATTTGTAGACACAATCGCAATGGACCGCACACCGCTAGTCCCTCCTCCGGATCGCCCCTAGGGACTCTGGTACATGGAGTTCTTGAGTGGTTCATCCCAGTGGGTGCAAGTAGGTACTTGTTGAACTGATGATCTCTAGACCCGATACATGTCCCGGGTTTTTGGATATCACCCGAGACATGGCTTGGGTTTCGGGATAACTTCCCTCATCAGTAGAGAAAATAGTTTGGGGTGGAAGAGAAGGCCGCCAAGCAACCGTCAAAAGCCTCGATGCCCGAACCGGCATGCAGGTGCGTCGTCCAGGAGCTCATCAGCTTAAAGCTCAAGGGAGCCAATTTGTAGACACAATCGCAATGGACCGCACACCGCTAGCCCCTCCTCCGGATCGCCCCTAGGGACTCTGGTACATGGAGTTCTTGAGTGGTTCACCCCAGTGGGTGCAAGTAGGTACTTGTTGAACTGATGATCTCTAGACCCAATACATGTCCCGGGTTTTTTGGATATCGCCCAAGACATGGCTCGGGTTTCGGGATAACTTCCCTCGTCAGTAGAGAAATAGTTTGGGGTGGAAGAGAAGGCCGCCAAGCAACCGTCAAAAGCCTCTATGCCCGAACCGGCACGCAGGTGCGTCATCCAGGAGCTCGTCAGCTCAAAGCTCAAGGGAGCCAATTTGTAGACACAATCGCAATGGACCGCACACCGCTAGCCCCTCCTCCAGGTTGCCCCTAGGGACTCTGGTACATGGAGTTCTTGAGTGGTTCGCCCCAGTGGGTGCAAGTAGGTACTTGTTGAACTGATGATCTCTAGACCCGATACATGTCCCGGGTTTTTGGATATCGCCCGAGACATGGCTCGGGTTTCGGGATAACTTCCCTCATCAGTAGAGAAAATAGTTTGGGGTGGAAGAGAAGGCCGCCAAGCAACCATCAAATGCCTTGATGCCTGAACCGGCACGCAGGTGCGTCGTCCAGGAGCTCGTCAGCTCAAAGCTCAAGGGAGCCAATTTGTAGACACAATCGCAATGGACTGCACACCGCTAGCCCCTCCTCCGGATCGCCCCTAGGGACTCTGGTACATGGAGTTCTTGAGTGGTTCACCCCAGTGGGTGCAAGTAGGTACTTGATGAACTGATGATCTCTAGACCCGATACATGTCCCGGGTTTTTGGATATCGCCCGAGACATGGCTCGGGTTTTGGGATAACTTCCCTCATCAGTAGAGAAAATAGTTTGGGGTGGAAGAGAAGGCCGCCAAGCAACCGTCAAAAGCCTCAATGCCCGTGGAGCATATCATCTGGTGCGAGTCCGAGAGGGTGATGAGTGGAAGACAGCATTCCATACGAAATTCAGATTATATGAATACCAGTTTATGCCTTTCAGACTCTGCAACGCTCCAGCCACATTCCAGTTTTTCATAAATGAAGTGTTAAGGGATTTCCTGGATATCTGTTGTATCGCCTATATTGATGATATTCTCATTTACTCAAAATAAAAATCTGAGCATGTAAAGCAAGTACGAGCCATTCTACAACAGCTTTTACAAAATTCTTTATTCGTAAAATTATAGAAGAGCTCGTTCCATGTGACCACTGTAGACTTTTTGGGATACATCCATAGTCCAGCAGGCATTGAAATGGATCCAAAAAAGGTTCAAGCAATTATAGATTGGCCCAGTCCTACATCAGTGAAACAAATCCAAAGTTTTTTGGGGTTTGCAAATTTTTACAGACGGTTCATAAACAATTTTTCACAAAAAGTGACTCCTATCACTAAGTTGTTAAGAAAAAACATGAAATTCGAATGGACCTCAGAAACTGAATTGGCTTTTCAAGATTTAAAAAATCAATTCATAACAGCCCCAATACTAAAATATCCAGATCCCTCTCAATTTTTCATTGTGGAAGCAGATGCCTCTCAATTTGCAGTCGGAGGCATTTTGTCCCAAAGAAGTAAAGATACTGGGCAAATGCATCCAATCGCATACTACTCCAGAAAGTTATCTCCCACTGAACAAAATTATGCCATAGCCGATAGAGAATTATTGGCCATAAATCTGTGTTCAAAGAATGGCGACACTACTTGCTGGGGGCTCGTTATCCTGTGACCATCTATACCGATCACATAAATTTGCAGTCACTTAGATCTGCTAAGGCTTTGTCTCCTCGTCAATTGCGTTGGACTCTATTCTTTAATGATTATGATTTCATCATCACGTATCGCCCTGGGAAAGAGAATAACTAAGCTGATGCATTGTCCAGAATAGGTCTAAGCGATGGTTTGAATGTTAAACAAGAAACTGTTCATCCAATAATTCCTGCGGAGCATATTAGAATAGGACTTATGGATGCTGAAGTTTTGTCGGACATTGAAAAAGCTCTAAAAAATCAATCAAAGGAAGATTGGAACAAGGTTTATCCGTTATTGCAATGGAAAGAAAATGTATTATGTATGAATGATCAGGTGTTTGTTCCCAATGAATCGTTACAGGAGAAGGTGTTACAAATTTACCGTGATTCGTTTCTGTCAATCCATCCTGGGGTAACGAAAATGTACCAACTAATTAAAAGACGGTTTGGGTAGCCAACAATGCTCAAGGACATCCAAAAATATGTATATACTTGTACTATTTGTAGTCAAAACAAAGCAGTTCATCGATCCCCACATGGTTTGCTTTTGCCCCTACCAATACCACCACAACCATGGCATACAGTTTCACTTGATTTCATCGTAGAGTTGCCTCGTACTAGGTCTGGCTTCACCACCATTCTAACTCCTGTGGATCACTTTTCTAGATATGCTCATTTTATTCCCCTAAGAAAGTTTCCTTCAGCTTTTGATTTGGCCCACATCTTTGTAACACAAATTGTCAAATTACATGGAATTCCTTCAGTAGTACTCTCGGACAGGGGATCTCAGTTTGTGTCGCATTTTTGGCAAAACCTAGGAAAGTCCCTAAACATGGAAGTGCGCTTGTCATCCAGTTATCATCCACAAACTGATGGATTAACAGAACGCACAAATCAAACTATAGAGCAATTCTTGCGTTGTTTGCTGGCCACTTGTGATCAGGAATGGTCTGACATACTATGGGCTACAGAATTTGCATACAACAATTCCGATCATTCCTCAATTGCTATGTCTTCTTTTTTTTGTGTTCATGGCTTTCATCCAAAAGACATGTTAGGTGTAGGAAAAAACATAACAGTCACTCCAGCGGTCACTGATTATGTAAATCATTTGGTTTCAGTTCAAGAAAAAGCTCAACAACATTTAGCTCATGCAAAGGAAACTCAAAAGAAATTTGCAGACAAACATCGTTCTACACCACCACATTATGCAGTAGGTGACAAGGTAAGGTTAGCTACGAAAAATCTAAAATTAAAATGCCATAAAACCTTTCGTCCAGGATTCATAGGTCCTTTAATATAGAAAATATGATTAATCCTGTTAGCATGAAATTGTTGTTGCCAACTACTTATCAAATCAATCCAGTATTCCATATCGCTTTGTTTAAGCCATGTAACCCAGAAACCACATTACTGAGTCATCCCCCGGCAGTGGAGGTAGACGGTATGCCTGAGTATGAAGTAAACGCAATACTTGATTCCAAAAGAGTGAAAGGCATATTGTTCTATCTTGTAGACTGGAAAGGATACGGTCCTGAAGACCGCTCTTGGGAACCCCTTGCTAATTAAAACATTTCTCCACGATGCCTAAGAACCTTTCATAACAGATACACAGAGAAACCAAAACCAGTTCCCACAGTATTAGGAGGGATTCTACGGGGAGGGTACTGTCATGATTCAACATCCGCAGCTCCTTCCATTGAAATAATCCTGAATAAACCCCCCCACAAGGAATAATCCAAGACCTTATTCCTTCATGAAACCCACCCCTGTCCCATGCATCCAGCACTCCAGTTATGTTCGTGTAAACTGTATATTCTGTGAACTGTGTTTTATTAAGGGCTTGCCAATGCTTGTTTGAATATTTACATTTCGAATTTTGCTGATAGAACACAGGTTTTAAGCAGAAGTGATCGTGCCATTGACTATAGTTTATAGAAAATAACTTAGTACTATGATCTGGACATTGTGTGCAGACTATGGAAAGAACGGCAATGCAGAAAGAAAAAGTTGCACGTGTTCGTGTGAAATGCTCTTGCGCTGTGTGCTGTTCAACACAGCGTGAGGGCAAAGTTGACGTGTACGGCTACAAGGACGTCCCGGGGTGTGGCAGGACTATAAAAGCCACACACGGGATTCTAGAAGGTGCTTAGCCTTCCAGTTGCCTCAGAGGAACATTGCGTCAGAGGAATAATCGTTGGAGATCCCAGGAACGAAGTTCGAGCCAGAGTCTTCGGTCTTCTGAAAATCGTCATGCATCTGTAATCTGCAAAGAAGTAAAAAGAGCTAAGTAACACTTCCTTTTGGAAAGCCGCCCAACGCTAGCTAAAGACTAATTTTTGGACACTCTTTGTGAGAAAAGGGTACTTGGACACAGAATCATTTAGAGACTTGTTTTAAGGAGTAACATTTCAGCATAATTTAGGAACCACAATGTTTTAGAATGTCTTACTAATTGTTTATTTCAAAGTGAGAAGTCGTCTGAGTAACAAGAGGAGAATGTTAAGTGAGTAGGTTTTAAGGTAGCTTTCATATGGTTGTATTAACAGATATAAGAGAATGTGCAAATGATTTATACTGTTGCTTTACACAGAGAAACCTTACACTCGACATAAAGATCTGGGGCGGACAGTTCAACCACCTTCGGACGTAAAAGAACAAACATCTCCTCAACCAGACTACCCAAAGAAGACGACTTCCAGGACGCGAAGCCAAGTCTAGTAGATCGCAGGTAGGAGCTTAAAGACTTGACATTAGAATAAAGTTAAAGGTGGTTAAAAGGTAAAACAATAAAAGGATTAAGTTCTAAGGAGTTTCTTGTTGCTTCGCAGGTCGACTACAAGAACATAATAGCGTCCGCTTCCGGCCTCTCTCCCTGACTGCTATCCATCACCCTAGTGTTAATTAAAAAGACCACAGGTTGTAAGGTAGGCTTTCTGGGAGTTTGGCTCATAGCGTCTCTGCAAAACCAATCAAGCACCTTACAGGTAAGGGATCGTGAGAACACAGGTAAGAGTGCTTGATCTACCTGACACCAAGGTGTGCGGTGCAGGGTGAGACGGTGCTTGATTCGATGCCTTTAGGACACAAGGCCGGCTATGGAGTCGGATGACGGAGTCGGACGCGGTTCCCTCTTCTCTGTGGCAACTGCAACAACGGTTCCAGGAGCGGTACCCAGAGGTTAGTGAAGTCTTTGCAGACCCTGAGACTTCTTAACGGGAGGCCAGCCCGGTTTCAGGCCCTTGGAGATACTCAACACAAGTAGAGAAAGTTCAGTCCAGTCCTTTCACTGCCCAAGGCAGAACCAGCAGCTGCGGGAAAACCCAACAAAGCAACAATACAGCAAAGGGGCAGTACTCCTAATGGCAGCTCTTCCAGCTATTCTTCTTGGGAGGTTCCTTGATTTCAGCGAGGTCTAAAGTCTTGGGGTCTGTGCCCCAATATTTATACCCGTAATTCCTTTGTCCTCTGAAGATCATTCGCAAGGACCGTACCGGCCACACAGGAGGAGGCATCGCTATCGTCCATAAGAAATCCATCCACATCTCAACCAGCTCAGACGTCAATCTCGCCAACTCTGAACACCTTCACTTCCAGATCCACATCGACCCCAAGACCACACTGAGAGGCACCCTCCTTTACAGGCCACCAGGACCCCGCGCACAATTTAGTGAAGACATCACGGACTTCATCACTCCACACGCGCTCCCCTCCGAGGACTACATCCTTTTGGGAGACCTCAACTTTCACCTTGAAAAGAACAACGACCGCAACACCACCACCCTTTTGGACAACCTCGCAAACCTCGGACTTAAACAACTTGTCACTACCCCCACCCACATCGCAGGTCACACACTCGACCCTATCTTCACCTCCAGCAAGCATGTTTCCTTCAGCCACACCACAGCTCTCCTTTGGACTGACCACAGCTGCGTTCACTTCACCTACAACAAGCCCACATCCAACAACCACCCCCAACCCACTCTGCAAAGAAACTGGAACAAAATCACCATCGACCAGATCTCCTCATCGCTTCTTCAAAAGCCCCCCGCCCACTCCTCAAACCCAGACCAAGCAGCCATTAACCTCACCCAATGGTTATCCAACAGCGCCGACATCCTAGCACCACTGAAAAAACGACAAATCAAACTAGGCAGCAAGAAGGCCTCCTGGTTCAACGATGATCTTAAGAAATCCAAGAAACTCTGTCGCTCCCTCGAGAAGGCCTGGAAAAAAGACTCAACCACCAGCACCAAGGACGCCTTCAAAAACGCCACCCGCATACACCACCAACTAATCCGAAATGCCAAGAAAGCAGCCTTCAAGGACCGTCTAGATAACAACGCCCACAACAGCAAGGAATTATTCAACATCGTCAAGGAATTTACCAACCCCTCAGCCAACTCCAACGACATCACCCCCTCTCAAGCCCTCTGCGACTCCCTAGCCTCATTCTTCCACAACAAAATTGCAGACATCCACAACAGCTTCGACAACCAACCCGAAGACCAACCCACCCAATCCCCTGCAGGACCCCCACCCCCCCTGAACATCCTCAATGACTGGAAGCCAATCTCCACTGAGGACACCATCCGTCTGATGAACTCTATCCACTCAGGATCCCCCACAGACCCTTGTCCTCACCACATCTTTAACAAAGCAGACTCCATTATTGCACCGCACCTCCGAGACGTCATCAACTGCTCCCTCAACTCCGCAACCTTCCCGGAAAGCTGGAAACATGCCGAACTCAGCGCCCTCCTGAAGAAACCCACAGCTGACCCCACCGGACTCAAAAACTATCGCCCTATCTCACTCCTTCCATTCCCGGCCAAAGTCATCGAGAAAGCTGTCAACAACCAGCTCGCTGCATTCCTCGAAACCAACAAATCCCTCGACTCCTCACAGTCCGGCTTCCGAGCCAAGCACAGCACCGAAACCGCCCTCATCGCAGCAACAGACGACATTCGAACTCTACTGGACATTGGAGACACAGTCGCCCTCATCCTCCTCGACCTCTCCGCAGCCTTCGACACAGTCTGCCATAGCACCCTTCTACAGCGCCTCAAAAACATCGGAATCCAAGGAAAAGCACTGGAATGGATCACCTCGTTCCTCTCCGGAAGAACCCAGAGAGTCCGCCTTCCACCATTCAAGTCAGAGGCCACTGAAGTCATCTGCAGCGTACCTCAAGGGTCCTCACTCAGTCCCACCTTCTTCAACGTTTACATGAGCCCCCTCACGGCCATCGCACGCCAACATAACCTCAACATCATCTCCTACGCCGACGACACTCAACTGATCCTATCACTCACCAGAGACCCTAACACGGCCAAAACCAACCTACACGAAGGAATGAAAGAAGTAGCCGAATGGATGAAGCACAGCCGTCTGAAACTGAACTCAGACAAAACAGAAGTCCTCATCTTAGGTACCTCCCCCTCCGCCTGGGACGACTCTTGGTGGCCAGAGGCCCTTGGAAAAGCACCCATCCCGACGGACCACGCACGGAACCTGGGCATCATCCTGGATTCCTCACTCTCGATGAACAGACAAGTCAACGCCGTTTCTTCATCTTGCTTCAACATTCTTCGCATGCTCAAAAAAACATTTCGATGGATCCCTACTGAAACTAGAAAAACAGTCACCCACGCTCTGGTCACGAGCCGACTGGACTACGGAAACACCCTCTACGCCGGCACCACCGCAAAACTCCAGAAAAAACTACAACGCATCCAGAACGCCTCAGCCAGGCTCATATTAGACATCCCGCGTAAAGAACACATCTCTGATCACCTGAAAAACCTCCACTGGCTCCCCGTCAATAAGAGGATCACTTTCCGGCTCCTAACCCACGCACACAAAGCACTCTACGAAATCGGATCCGAATGCCTCAACACACGACTATCCTTCTACACCCCCTCCCGCCAGCTACGATCCTCCAACCAAGCCCTTGCCACTGTACCTCGCATCAACAAAACCACCATGGGAGGTAGATCCTTCTCCTACCTAGCAGCTAAAACTTGGAACTCACTTCCCACTCACCTTCGCCTTACTCAAAACCACCTAGCATTCAGAAAGCAACTCAAAACGTGGATATTCGACAAGTAACTCCCCACCCTTCTACAAGTGCCTTGAGACCCTCTGGGTATGTAGTGCGCTATATAAATCTTTTGACTTGACTTGACTTGACTGCCAGGGTGCATCTTCTCTCTTTGTGTGGGCCAGGGTCCTCAGACGCACCACAGGAGGTGGAGCCAGCATTGTGGAAGGCGAGCCCAGCCCTATTCAGACCCAGGTGCTACTCCTCCCACCCATCTATGTATGGATGTGCCTATTGAGCCCTGCTGACTCATCCTGTCTCCGCAGCCCCTGTCACTCACAAACCAGACACCTAATACACAAGCTAGCAGAGGCAGGCTGGATGGTAAGGTCAGAAAATACCTACTTTCTAAAAGTGGTATTTTCAAACACAGAATGTTGACAACTAACTTCACTAAAGATCTATTTTATCATTCTGAGTTCAGGCATACTAAACTCGAATTTCTACCATGTTCCCTGAGTCAGGTAGGATCATAGGATGCAATGATCAAACTGCCCATTCTGGCCTATGGAGAACAGGTAGCCTTGCAATAGTGAAAAACGAAGTAGGCTGTAATTCACTTTCAGCACATGCCACACACAACAGGGCATGTCCTACTTTTTACATACAATGCACCCTGCCCACTGGGGTACCTTGGGCCTAACTTAGCGGTGACTCATATGTAGAAAATGGGAAGTTTAGGGACTTGGAAGTGTGTGCCCTTGCCAAGTTGACATGGCAGCCCCAGGCTGTGCATAGGCTATGCGATGGCAGGCCAGAGTTACACTTTACGGGCTGTTTGTGTGGGTGGCACAATCCAGTGCTGCAGCCCACCAATAGCATTTGATTTAGTGGCCCTGGCACCCGCACTGCACTTTACTAGGGACTGACACATAAATCAAATGAGCCAATCATGGAAACACCAACCATAACTCATTTTACAAGTATGTCTGAAAAAATGTCGATATACAAAATATCGACCTACAAAAATTTTGCAACAAAAATATCGATATCAACAATATCGACATCCTATCTCCAACAAGGTAAGTAAAAAAAAATATCAGAAAAAAAATATTGATGTAAAAATATTGTAATAAAAAATATCATTATTTTAAATAAAAAAAATATGTAAAATAAATTAAATATTACTTATAAATGTAATCAAATCAAATCAAAACCACTTTATTTCGATTAATAAAAATCATAAAAGTATACTATACAACATCTTTACCACATAATGCATAGAATATCATTAAAACATTCGAAACAAGCTAAAAAGAAATCTTGTAAGCAATTTCATCAGTTTCTTATAAATGTAATAAACATAGTCAAACATTTGTTATAGTATTTACAATTAGTCATCAATATATATAATTTAATAAAACGAATTATTAAACATATACATATAAAACACAATATATGCTTCCTTAATATTAACTTTTTAAAATTATTTTAATAACTTATAAATATTTTAAAATATTATAAATTACAAATACATCTATACACATAAAATAATAATATACACAAAAATTAATAAAAATGTTAAACAAATTTCAAAAAGTAAGTAAATGTTGGATAGCGTAGGGGTAAAAATTACTATTCCCACTCCAAAGAGTGCAACAGTATGGAAAGTGTTGGATAGCGTAAGGGTAAAAATTACAATACCCACTCCAGAGAGTGCAACAGTAGGGAAAGTGTTGGATAGCATAGGGGTAAAAATTACTATTTCCACTCCAGAGAGTGCATCAGCAGGGAAAATGTTGGATAGCGTAGGGGTAAAATTACTATTCCCACTACAGAGAGTGCAACGGAAGGGAAAGAGTTGGATAGCATAGGGCTAAATATTCCATTCCCACTCCAGAGAGTGCAACAGTAGGGAAAGTGTTGGATAGCATAGGGGTAAATATTACTATGGCACTCCAGAGAGTGCAACAGTAGGGAAAGTGTTGGATAGTGTAGAAATTAAAAATAACATACTTATACATAAATTAATATTTTAAAATATAAAACAAATTAATTATTAAAAACATCTAAACTATTTACAAATACCAATGCATAATTACTAAAAACATAATTCCAATGGATAATTAATTAAAAATAAATAAATAATAAATACCAATTAATAATGACTAATTACCAATTGATAATTAATTACCAATAATATAATTAACAAAAACAATTATTAAAACAAAGTATTACTTAATTACCTTTAAATTACATCCCACCGTACTCCTCTATAAACTCATAACTCACCACAAAACATAATTATCAATTAATCAATTAATAAAAATTAATTACTAATTAATGTTTAATTAACGATATTATAATTAACTAAAACAAATATTACTATTAATTATTACTTAATTACATTTAAATTACTTCCCACCCTACTCCCCTATAAACCCATAACCCACTATAGAACATAATAATCAATTAATCAGTTAATTAAAATTAATTACCAATTAATATCGATTAATTACCGATTAATAATTAATTAACAATTATATAAGTAACACAAACAATTAACTGAAATACATTATTACTTACTTACATTTAAATGACTTCCCACCCTATTCCCCTATAAACCCATAACCCACTACAGAACATAATTATCAATTAATCAATTAATAACCAATTAATAAAAATTAATTACCAATTAATTAAAATTATTTTATAATTCCTGACAAATAATAATTTAGTATAATTAAAATACTTCCCACCCTATTCCCCTATAAACCCACAACCCGCTACGTTACTAAAATACTAAATTCACTTAAATTACATTTTAAAAAACAAACATATTAAATACGTAATAACATACATAAAAATCATATAAAAAGCGATATTAGTAACATCGATATTACTAACATCGATATTAGTAACATCGATATTACTAACATTGAACTTAACAAAATTGATATTACTTACCTTCGAAATTCTGTCCCATCGATATTAAAAATATCAATATTACTTACCTTCTATATTATGTCCCCTCGCTATTTAAACATCAACATTATTGTATGTCGATATTTAAAAATCGATATTTTGTCTGCCTACCATTTTACAAAGAGAGCATATGCAGTTTAGCACTGATTAGCAGTGGTTAAGTGCCCAGAGTCCTAAAAGCAACACACACAGGTCAGGAAAAATGCTAAAAGTTTAGGGATAACCCTGCAAAAAGGGCAATTTCCAACACTGGCTCTGAAGACTCACCTGTCCAAATGCACACTTTTGAACTGCCTATCCATCTCAGGAACAACTCCTTCCTCTCCACAGTTGGATTGGCCTTACTAACTAGCGTATTGGTCTCATCAAAGTCACAGCAACAAAACCCTAAGTCACCAGAACATTGAGACAATGCCCTGAACTGTCCCATTATTCACCAGCTCTTTGCAGATTGACCTTTTGGCCACTTATGATGGCGCACAATAAAAGAACATATATAAATGACAAGCCGTACTCTCACTCAACTTGTTGACCCTCATTTTATCCTCTGAAGGATGAAAGGATGGGTCAGCACTGCCTGAATATGTATCTGTGACCTGAAGGATACTTTATTATTGAGCCATTTTCAAAGAATAAGTAGATACAGTGTAGTTTAGAGTAAGAAATATTTTGAGCTATATAAATGAATGTGTGCTTCCACGCTATGCCTCTTCAATTTCCCTGTCTACATGGTGCAGGGTTTGACAGGCGAAGGCAGTCTCAAGAGAATAATAACATTTCTTAGATCATTGTTCGGGCTCTGTGTTTGGCAGATGAATCAGATCTTATAACTCGCTCGCTCTTTCTGTGGGAAAATGATAGAACAGGCACGTATGCCTTGTTCCTTTTGTGTCGAGGGACAGAACAGGGAACATTGCTTTGGGAAAGCCTGCCCTGCTACTGTGTATCTACAGAACACGAGGGAACAACTGACTTTCTTCGCCGATATACTTTCACTCACTGTAGACAATTAGACATTCCTTACTCTCAAACGAATAGAACGTGTTATAATAGAACGCTTTTCAAATGCTCTTCTACTCCTGCAAGGTGATTTACTGTGCTACAGATTAATTCTGCATATTCATTTACTTACCGCGACTAATACCCATTAAATGAAGTCACACAGGATCTGATTCATTCCCCGCATTTTCTCTTTACTTAACTTTTACTTAGGTGCAAAATAAATGCCATCCGTTATATTAAGTTGGTTATATCGAACTGCACTCACATGGACCGCACAATCGACTACCGATACATGTTCCACCTGTGGACACCATTTAGCAACCTGTTTTTATAAGAATAAACACACACCATGAAAATTAACAGAATAATTGAACCTATAGTTCAAAGGTAAGTCAATTCAATACAAAATACAGATAATTCTTGAGTTATCTAAAAATAAAAAGTTCTGCAATGCAAAACATAGCTCAAGGAATACCGATCCCCTTTCAGAAAATGTAACCTTCCTGGTTAATTTCCTAGCTTCTCTGGCCTCCTAGGGAAATTCCTATCGCAGTATCCGGACATAGAGGTCGGCAAAATCTGCAGAACATGTCAGAGTTGAGGGAAGACCTATTGGTGAACATCCTCTGGTTTCTCGTCTGTTAAAGGGGGTACCTTTTGCTAAACCTACTGGACCTCATTTATGAGAGATGACGCATCGCTGCGTGAAAGCAGCGATGCGTCACTTCTCAGTGGGCATTCCTTGCGACATACCTGATGCGTCATATTTAATGTATGACGCATCATGTTGCAAGGAGTTACAGATACGTCAGTATTTCTGACTTATCTGTAAGCGCAAAAGTGACGCATTGCTGGAGTGTGTCCCAAAAGTGACGCAACTCCAGCAATGCGTCCTTTCACATGGGGCAAGCCCCATGTGAAAGGGCCCGCATCAGTCTTGCGCCTGCTCGGAGGCAGGCGCAAGATTTTGACGCAACAGCGCCCTAGAAGTGACGCAGTGAAATCTCATAGAATTCACTGCGTCACTTCTCCTAGGCTTTTTGTGGGGGAACGCCCCCCTGCATACATTATACCTGACGCAGGTATAATGTAGCGCAGGGGTTTACAAAGTGACGCATCTGCTTCGATGCGTCACTTTGTAAATAGTGCGCAACAGGAGGAATGTTTTACGCCGCCGATGCGTCACAAAAAGTGCTGCATCGGAAGCACAAAACTGACGCAAGGCCTCATAAATGAGGCCCCCTGTGCCTAAGTATATTGTCATGTGGGATGTTGATTTAGGACTAGGCTTGTTTATTTCATGCCCTGTCATTGATAATTTATCTCTTAAATATTTATCTGCCAAGCTGACTATGCTTTTGTGTTTAGTCTCACACACACTTGTATCTGATGTTACAGCATTAGATGTATCTTCTTTCCAATATTCTTCCTCAGTAGTTTATTTTCAAGTTAATAGCCATCCTAAAGCAAATTTGATGTCAGTTCACTACCCTTTTTCCCCTCTCTGTCTAATGTATGTGTTGGCAATTATTTGAAATCTTACGTTTCACAAACTGCAGATCTCAAAAGTTCCTTCTCCTCCCAGCTGCTTAGTTCCTTACAAAAGCCCCACAGACCAGTTCTGCTCCTACCTTCTCCCGTTGGGTAAGATGGTTCATATCCTTAGTGGGGATTTCCACAGTTTCCTTTGGAGCCGTTCAGCCACAAGGGCTATGGCCGCTAAGGCTTTCTGGGCAGAGTCAAGTTTGCATGACATTCTCAGAGTTGCAGATTGGTCAAATGTTAACACGTTTTGAATGTTTTATTGTAAACCAGTTGCTCATCCTTCTAACTCTTTCATTTCATTGTTTTTAAAAAGAATAAAATGAGCCTACGTCCTTGTAAAAAAAATGAGATTTTCTTACCCTTGGTGTCTGAAATGCTAGATTTTATTAATGACACAGAGACGAGCATTATCCCATCACTCCTTATTTAACCCTCCCTGGTCTTTTTCATCCATAGTTGCTGCACCTTCAACAAGTTCCGCGGCATCCAATTAACCCAATTGGATCACCTACTACTCTGGGATCCTCCTGGTGGATTTTCCCTTCTACTTCTGCATCTCTGGATTTGGCTGATTTTCCCTTGATGTACATATTTTTGGATTTGGTGACTGTGACTCTAAGCTTATGTTTGGTTATATTGTTTTGTTCTCTGAATCTTGAGTAATTCTGGCAAGAAAAGAAGTTTTAGAAAATAAGAATGATGGTCCAGCTCCAGGATGATTGGTTAAGTAGATTTATTCAGGATTAGATGTAAAGCAGAGCCTCACCAGGAGCAGCCTTCCTGCTGCTCAGCCCATCCACCAACTGACTCACACACTCACCAACATTCCACTCACCAACATTCTGTCACCACAGTTACACTGGCTGAGCAGCAGGTATAACACATCTACTTTCTTTATATTAATTACAAATGAACTCTAAATGGAATGACAATGAAGTCTGAGGCAAGCAAAATATGACATAGGAACAATACCATGCAACAGAATGATATCAGAACCATTGCCACAAATAAGCAAATAGCAATGATCTGAAACATCAGCATGAAGATAATAGATGGAAAATATCATGCACAAGGAATATAAAAGAGAGAGAGGAAAAGCAACACAAGTGCTATAATAAGAATACACTCATGCACCATCTCGCTTTCTAGTATAGCAAAATCCATGCACTACCTCACCACAAACCACAAACAACCACAGATACTTAAAACATGCTGGCTGGCCAGGCAAACATGAGAAAAGTAAATAGGGTGCCAACCACAAAGTACGGTAGGGAACTCTGCACACAAGAGCAAGAAAAAAAAAACCATAGGAAATATGGAAAATACATTCCACAGCAAACAGACGGCATAAACGTTGCCGTTCACCCTTACCCGTAGTAAGGGTGGTACATGTGGAAAGGCGCTCCACACGAACACGTGCTCTTGCACAACTCAACACCCAATAAAATGTAAGAGAAACAGCAATCACAAGGAAAACACTCACTTTCAAAATATGGCTTCAACTCAGCCCTTCACCCAAACCCGAAGTTAGGGTGGTACGTGTGGAAGGACGCTCCACACAGAACATGTAAAGGTGCACAACTACACTCAAACATGTAATAAAGGAAAACAGCACTCACTAGGAACTATACTCTCTCTTCAAAATTATGGCTTCAACTCAGTCCTTCACCCAAACCTGAAGTAAGAGCGGTAGGTGTGGAAAGAAAAATCCACACAGAACATGTAAACATATACGACCCTACTGCCAATCAAGAAATAAGGGAAAACAATCACTAGCAAAAACACTCAGTCTACACAAAGCTGGCTTTAACTCAGCCCTACACCCAAACCCGAAGTAAGGGTGGTACATGTGAAAAGGCGCTTCACAAGAAACATATAAATGTGCACATCACTACACCCACTAAAGTAGTAAGGAACTAAACAATCAATATGAAAACCACTCACTCCTCAATAATATGCACTCCGATGGGAGGTATTTCTGCACCAACTCACAACCCCATAAAAGTAAGACACCAACACAATCATAAGAGTGGGTTGTAATAATACACCATCCCAAACATTCATCTCACTGTTAAAAGAAATAATGGTATGTGTATTCATGAACACCTCAAACAAAGCACACAACAGAATCTGTGCATGCAAAGCACACTCAAAACCTCTGACAAACCTAAGGCAAACCAACAGTAAAGCAAAGAACCTTAGACAAACAGACATTAAAGGAAAATAATCACAAGCACTACAGTGCAGAGAAAGGTATTGAAAAGAATAGAAATTACGTAGATATAACACTAAGAATGGACAAGGGACAACCTCTGATGAGCGACCTCTCAATCGAGTGTGCAGGAACACTAGACTAAAAATAAGTTCAGATAAAATGTTCCACGGTAGCAGATACAAGAAAATGTCTCAACGCTAAAATTGACAGGGTGAATACCCTAGCACTGAAGTGGCTAAAATATAACTTACCAGCAGTGTAGTGTCACGTCGATTGTGAAATGGTGGACACATATGGAGTGGAGGACTCCCATTACCTATCGCGAATTTCCCCATGGCGTGGGGTGTTTTCCCGGTTACATTAGATATGCGGAAAGGCCCCGGCATACAAAAAGTTATTAAAGAAAGGCAACGCACATAAAGAAGGAGACAGTGCTTGGGTCACTAGTCATTTTGACCCATCAACGTGTGGACGGGATCGGGTTTCCTTCGTGATCCCCTCATTGATGTGTATAACCCTGTCCTGAAGTGGCCAAAGAGGATAAGGCTTAAACGTGGTCACGTCGACATTTCAATTGGAGGGATCTGCATAAATTATAAATACACTGATTAGTTTTGTGCCATATGAGAGTTAGATTTACTGAATAGTATAGGCACATTAAGGCACACTGGTCAGATTTCCTCTAAGTGTTCTTCCTGGATTCGATAGGGGGACACTTGTTTGTGTTGCATTGTGGTTTATGGTATATGTGCTATTGTTATTTTCACATTTTTTCTATGTATGTGTAAATATTTGTATTGAGTGGTTTTCTTCCACGGCTGATGGGTATCAGTGCCTGTGTTGATGTATAAGATATAATCTTGATGAACAAATAGTCATCTTTAAGGGAGTAATTAAAGGTACTCGACTTACTTATATATTTTTTTGCATTTTTTCCTTTGATACCATCTCTTGTTTGTATAACATTTTGTGCTTTACCCAGGTATTGAAGGGTCATTTGGGTATTCCCCTGTTGTTTGTCTATAAAACATAACTTGAAGAGGTTAAAATATACTTGAGACTTATCACTTCAATAGCTCACCAGAAGACCTAGCCATTTATCAATCGAGCAACAGTACGCTTACCGGAAAAGTAGACTTCCACAAGTTTTAATGCCCAAACTCTTGGCTGTAGAGAAATGACGCTTCAGTAATCACCAGGGGCACATGAACTAGCAGGTATTGAAGAATAAGCAGGGGCACTAAAGAGAGGTATCAGGCACTTCCCGGCTTCACCACAAACAAGATGGCGGCACGCTAATTGACAAGTGGCTCTGGGCACTTCCATGTACCACTGCGTGAACACTGTAGGACAGGCTGAGAGATGAAGACATAGCTCGTGCTGGCATCAGGGACGGCGGTTTAAGGCAGGTAAGCCAACAGATTCCAACCGTTTTCTTAACAGACGCAGTGGTAAAACATTTAGACATAGCAGAGGTTACCAAACACCAGGCGGTTCAGAGAAAACATGTAGGTGGGAATGATTAAAAAAAAAACTCCTCCTTTTTCGCAGCCCCTCTGACGTTGCTCTTCTTCCAGGGGCGGCTCTAGGCTCATGGCGGCCCTGGGCAGGGAATGTAGGTAGGGGGCCGCAGACGAGGGGGTCCGGGCGGGGCGGAGAGATATGTATCCCTCCTCAGAGGACTTTTATATTAAGGATATATATTGGCGTGGAGGCCCCCTGGGTTTGGTGGCCCTGTGCACGTGCACAGCTTGCACATGCCTAAGGCCGCCCCTGCTTCTTCACAAGAAGCTAACCCAGGGAACTGCTTCTCCTAGACGCACGTCCTAACATGGAACAAGGAAACTCCACCTCCTTGAGACACTTCTAACACGGGAAACTCCTCTCACCAGATGCACCTTTGAACATGACACAGACGGGCTCTAGGAAAGTTATCAAACAGCTGCAAAGAAGTGGCAAAACTCTCCAGGGATGAAGATGAGTCTCATCCATGGTGCGAACACAGACAGCGCACTGGATGTAAAACAGTGGTACAAATCCATACACAGTGCTGTACTCTCAACGTTTCAAATGAGGGTGACACATCTAGAGAAACACAACAGGATGTTCCAAATAGAAGCTGAGGCAAAACAGTAGATGGTCAAATAAGGGGCAGCTATAAACACAACAGCCCCACAGCACACCACAGCTACACTCCAAACAAGAACAGGAATACACTGCAGGAACTGCCACGCCCGAGTTGGGGCCGACCGGTGTAGAGGTCAGTGGTGGGGATCAGGGCTGCCAGCTTCTTCAAGTTCAATTTCAAAGATAATTAGTCAAATAAAGTGTCCCCTTTGGGTAACCTTATGTCACAGACACTCTAATTACAAACTCAAAACAACATACATAATTACCTAGATTAATACAGTCCAGCAAGAGCAAAGATGATGCAGGTAATTACAATTGAAAATGTATACAATTTATTTCAACAGCCATTGAAAAACTAATACAGTACATTAGTTATATATTTCTAATCAATACAATAAAATAATCACATTAAAAATTCAGACATGGTGGGAACAAAATATAGAAAATATTTCTAATTAAAAGGGAGAAAGGACACAATAGTTAGACATAATTGAAAACAAGCTCCCAATTGTATGGATATCTTAGATGGAGAAGTTGTTTTGTACAATAACTTTATGTGTCACAATTCTAGCAAAGCATCGACGCGTTTCGGTTTTGGCAACTTCATTTAAAGCCAGCACCTTCCTCAGGATTAAAATATATTTTCCCACATATAACGAAAAGTCTTATTGGGGATAACGAACGTCCTCCTCGATTTTACTCATTCAAACGCTCCTTGTGGGTCGCGTTGGATTGATTAATCTCTTACATATTCATGGGTAATGAGGTAAGTTTCTTTAGTTCACTCACAGGACAAACCAACAATATTGATGCATTACTGGTTCTAAAAACACGGCCAAGGCGATTATCGCGTATTACTTCTGGCTCTTGTTTCCAACAAATTATCGGGGATATCAGTCCCTCTGACAGTAAGACCGCCCGCAGTCTTTTATCAAATTAGTAGGAGCGGCGTACGATGGAGTCTGTGCCTTCTTCAAAGTGCATCCTGTGTAGAGGTCAATGGTGGGGCTCAGGGCTGTCAGCTTCTTCAAGTTCAATTTCAAAGATATACAGTTGCTTTGAGCTTGATGGTTGCAGTCCAAACATGTGGCCAAAGCAGGTTCTTTCCAGTAAAGTTGCGAAAATATGTACTAAATAAGAATGATGATCCAGTTCCAGGGTGATTGGTTAAGTAGATTTATTCAGGATTAGATGTAAAGCAGAGCCCCACCAGGAGCAGCCTTCCTGCTGCTCAGCCCATCCACCAACTGACTCTCACACTCACCAACATTCCTCTCACCAACATTCTGTCACCACAGTCACACTGGCTGGGTAGCAGGTACAACAAGAGGGCTTGTTACTCTGTCAAGATAATTATTGTTGTACTCAACAGTCTATTGGTTGCCCTATTATGATGTTATGTATTAGTTCTTTTAAAGAGTTTTCTGGGTAATAAAGTTCTTTTCTCTTCTTTCCTGCAGTGAAAATGAAGCAGGAAAAGTAAGCACAATGCTCACACCATGTCCTTAATAACATCTAGCCTTTCAGACACCAAAACTAGGAACATCTCAATTGCTTTGGCATCTGTCAAGAGTCCTGAGGATGGATATCATGTAATTTTTCCTCAACTGATACACACATATCTTCTTCAATATGCATGCAGAGAAGCTCATCCTTTCCATGCAATGTCAAATCTACCCTTTCCTTATTCCCACATTCCCATGGCTATCATGAACCACACTGTGCTCAACACATACAATTTGGATAGATCATTAAAACTTGGATACGCTTTTTTCTGCAATCCCATATTTTTTTATCCTGATACATCATCCCACCTCAAACTCATAATCATTAGACATCTTTCTTGGCTTTACATTTCCACACTGTGACTTTCTACTCATTCGTGATGAACTGTTATCCTTTTGTTCACTTCATTTCAATCATTCTCTGGTCAATTTGAAGCCAGGTATGCCCCTTATCAGTAAAAGAAATAATTACATCACTGCGACAGTATTAGGAGCAGTTTTATACGCCCACAACATTTGTTCCACTTATCTCCAATAAAATGTGCTCACCAATGCTAGTTGAAGTTAGTCTTTCAAAGTGAGGTTGCAGTGCTCAACCAACTCTTTACTCCTAAGATGGTACAAGGATGCATTAGAATATTTTATGCAATTGGTACCCAGAAACCTTCTCATCTCATCGGAAACTAATTGTTTCATTGTCAGTTACTATTTCACTAGTAGTGCTCTGGAGGAAAAAGCTATAGCATTTTCACAACAATTGCCCCTTTTTTGCATTAGAACAGCACCCAAACCATGATTACTTGCAACAATTACAATCACACTCATATTCCTCGTGTCAAAAGGTTTCATTGGTTGAGCAGGCACATTAGCATTTCCTATGTTCTCCAAGGCCCTCCTGTCGTTCACATTTGCTAAAGATACCACTTACCTATGCTTACCATCTCTATTCTTCTTGATAAATTTTGATTCTAGTAGAATGGGCCATCAACAGGGTTGAACGAGTAGGCTTTGAGCCACGTTGCAGAAAGCTGACAATTGGTGATCTTGGATGTCTAGAAGAGTAGGTATTTTTTTATAGTTTTTTATCTTTGGGCTAGTATAGATATCAACTATGGGGTTTCAGGATCTGATTTTAGAATGCAGATTTTTATTCACCTTCTGGCACTTTTGACGTTATAGTTTTGGGGACAGAATGAAGAAGATCTCTGAGCCAGCTGACTGAAGTAGAATTCTAAAACTTGTATTGCGAGTATTGAGTGTTCATTCTGCATAGGTGCTTGCCTTCCCTAATTAGAAGGACGACATCGATGTGAGCATCTTTCGTACACAGCCTTTATTCACTAATTGATAGCTTATTGAAGGAACCATCTTTCTGACAGTGGACAAGATTTGTATGCTTGCTGCAATGTCAATGGAAGTGGAAATGACTGTACATTCATGTGGGCAGATTTACAAGCCCACGCTCAAGCCCAAGCCTCGTTTTTGCGCCGCAGTTGCGTCACTTTTTGTGATGCAGCAGCAAAATAAAAATGCGACCCATTTACAACGTGGCGCATCTAGGGAGATGCGCCACATTGTAAAGCTCTAGGTCACATTATACCTGCGTTAGAATTTCTGACGCATCTGTCAATACTTGTGCCATGGTGTGCAGTATTGTAAATACGGTGCATCCATAGTGGCGCAAGGGTTTCTCAAAGTGGCGCAGGGAAAGTGACGCATCTTCACAAATGCGTCACTTTCTTGTAAATCTGCCCCATGGTATTTTAGTATTGAATATCTCCTTTCCTTCACCTTACCATGCTTTCATTTTTTGTAAAGTTATTTCTGTCTTACCTACTGTCTTAAGAGAACATCACTTAATAACTCTGGTATTAGTTGTTTGTACTGTGCATGCATTACTCTTTTCTGTACCTAAAATTCCATTTGTCTGACACCTTTATTAGCAAAGTTTGTGTTGCACCACCTTCAATAATGAATATTGTCTTTTTGAAAATCCATCTGGAAGCTTGTTTGGGTAAAGGTGAGCATAGAGTTCCAAACACTTTAATTTTTGCCATGACAAAGCACCTAAAACATGTTTGTTGTTTAGATCCAACAAAGGTAAGCCAAAGATCTCCTTAAGATGCCTTTTCCTCACCATTCGGAGGAGAAGGCTAAGCTCATGGCCTTATTTAGGGTTTGTGGGGTCTGGAGTCCCACAATAAATCAGTAAAGTAGGCTTTCTATAGGTTGGCACCATGAATGCGAACTCACCAAAATGCTGAGGGGTAGCAGAAGTGACATTGCATGCCCTTTGACTCCAATGACAACACAGGGGAATTAAATCACGTGACCTTTCAACATGATAGCACCACTGAAACGGACTTCATGTACTCTTTGACTTTGATCATAAAAAATAGAAGACATCAAATGGGTTACCAAATCTCCACAATAAGTGCACAATTATCCAATGATAAAAAACGACAAACGCAAATGAAAATCTACTTTAAATGTTGCCGATATATTTTCTCAGGTTCAGCTTTTACATTTATAATGATTTTTTTTTTTACCAATTACAAACTCATATGCTGAGGCACAGTGTAAGAAAACAGTGCTATTTGCAGATGTCTCCTCCACTTTTTGCCCCATTTGGACTACAAGATGCTGGTGTTCGACTCTGACAGTGCATTGAAGCCTGTTAGCCACGCCACAGTGCCAGTGCTCTCTCCATTAAAACTGTTATGTGTAAATTGGCAAACCCAATTGACAAGGACTTTCCCCCTTATAAGTCCCTAGTATATGGTACCAGTAGTACCCAGAACATCGGTAGTAAAGGGGACCCCAGCTAGCTAGTCCATTATGGTACAACCTAGATATGTTGACTTTGGTATCAAACAACATGCCTAGTCACCAGTGACACAAATCGCATGTCAAGGGTGACGTGGCGTGCACCTGAGTGGCTACCTCAGAGGTTTCCCACTTGGTTGCCCCAGCTTCTCTGTTCTCTGGCTGGCAGCCATTGCTTACTGACATCAAGACAGGATTCTGACCACCTGCCAGGCAGTGTGAACACTCCCAGGAGTCAGGAACAAAAGCCTGAGCAGGACGGAGGTCACACTTCCACCCTCTCAGGGTGGCTAGTGAAGTGGCACATCAAGGCAGTGAGCTACAAAGGTTGCACTGCTATTGATATGCATCCAGGCTGTCTCTCAAAGGAGTAAGCAGCCCCCCTCCAGCCCCAGGCATATTCAGACCCAGGTGGGAAATTAGGTATGAGGAGGGGTACACCCCCAGAATGCTTGCTACACATCTAGGGTGAGCTTCGTGATCTTTTCACTTAAGGAAGACTTCTGCTAATTTATAAAAGTTGTGGAAATTGTGAGTTCTGGGAAGAAAAGGTGACCTACATCCCCAGATGTGGTCACCTCAGGGATGAACTGGCTGCAGGGACTAGCAGCCTTTGACTACTATCTCCCACACCCCTAACTCCCCTAAATCTAGAATTTAAGTGACCCCCTCTGACACCAGAACATCAGTTCTCAATCAACTTTCATCAAAGAGGACAAAGACGAGACCTGTATTTGCGACAAAAGGACTTGCATAAACCAACAAGAGGGATACTCTGCACCTGTGGCAAGGTTCCTCGAACTGCCTGATTGAGACTCATCCTAGACTAACTCTCAGTTCCCCCAGACACAGGGACCTCGGTGAGACCCTTAGGCTCTCCTGTACTAGTGGTGCTAGTCAACTGCAAACTACAAGTAATACAATAAAGAATAGCTGGCCCTCCAAGGGAGTGCCACAATCCAGATGGTCTAGTGCGTTTTGTGAGCTGTAGTCTTGCCTTCAATGAAGTTACAGGCAGCTACCGTGTTCTCCTGGAGCAGTGGACGTCAAAGTACCTTTCTACAAAGTTTATCGCTACCAAGGCTTGTTGGTCGCCAGTCTGGCAAACGACCCCTGCAATTCGCGTTGCATCTAGAGGGAACTACATCGGACATTTGGCCAACATCACGAATGACCCTGCTGTTGTGGTTTTGCATCTTGTTCCCCCAGCACTGTGTAAGTGGTAAAAGCAGCTCTCCCATGGCTCCCATTCAGCATTAGGGAACAGCCAGGAACACTCGGCAGCCGGGCTAAAGGGCCAGGTAAAATTGCACTGACTGTTGTGTCTTAGTCATGGAACATGCCTCGCCTTAATGCTCCTTTGGTTCTGCGCAACTCACCTGAAAAGATTGTAGTACATTACAACTCAATGTATTACATCTCGTGCTTTTACAACGCGGTTGTTACAAAAACTGCGTTTGTAGTACGCGATGCATTTACATCGCAAATCTTTACAATGACTTGCAGTAGGGGGCGTGCTGGACTCTTAGGAATAGTATCATTTACTATTCCTACTCCAGTTTGTGCAACAGTAGGGAAGGTGTTGGAATTAATTTCCAATCCCTCAGCACCCCCTACAGCAAGTTGTTGTAATGACTTAAAATTTAAATGAATTGTGTACTAACAACGCGGTCGTTGTAATGACCGCATTGTAATAGTACTGCGATCTAATGACAGCGTTTTAAACGCTGTTTCCCAACTGAAAGTGACCGTTTGTCACTACCACTTTTTGCAGTTGATTGCAAAGCAAATGTTCTGGAGGTTTGAATTGCATCGATTTATGTTTTCTTCTAAAATCCATATTTCTGGTTATATGTGTCTGATCACACTCATTTTCACATTTAAATTAATACAAAAATCTGCTCTATTTTCATAAATTGGTGTCTGATATTTATCGAGTTGTATCAATTACTTATCATCCTTGTTGGTACTCTGAAATGCTTAACACATGTTTCTCTACTAAAAACTGACTTCTCTTTGCCACACAACCAGGATTAAGCTAAGGATTTACTATTGTGAATCTTTGGGGTCTGTGAGAGTATTGCATGGTGATGCATAACTAGCATCACCACATAATACTTCATTTCCTACACACAGTTCCAAAAGCCCACACTGAGTTCATGAGGCAGAGAAGCAATCATCTCAAATGCCCAATCACAGCCTCAGATGCACTAGCAGAACTTGGAATGTTCATGCAAAGTCTCACATGACCTCATGCAGTCCCAAATGAAATTGAATACCCTCTACCAGAGAGAGCCTGTATTTCAAACATCCACTGTTTTCCAAAGTAGTACTGAAAGCAAATGATAGCTGTCAAATGAATAGGTAAAGCCTGATTATGCTCACATAGTGTCTCAAATGTCCAGAGCAGATTTAGAATGCTCAGGTTTAGAATCAAATACGGAGCTTGCATCCTTTTGTTCTTTTATAGTCTCAACTACCGTATGCAGCCACCCCAGATATATGGCATAATAATGAATTACATGATTTATAAATGTATAATTCAACCTACTTGTGAGCTGTCTATCCAAATTAAAGATTTGCCTCAAATTCTCCACTCCAGCTCAACATGCTTATTTACATCTCAAATTGTCAGCACAGCCTCATTAACGTTTACCCTTGAATGTCCGATGTATTCTTCTCCTGGAAGGTAGAAAGAATTGTCTGGTATGAATATTATTCTTTAGTACTTTACCATGCATGCATTTAACACACATTGGTATTACAATGAGTTGATGTTTACAACACTTTGGATTACACTGTGTTACTTTACCGCTCATTGAATGTTGCAATGACATGTATTCTTATATATATGTTAGATCAGAGGTTAAATAGGGTTAAGTGAAGTTAGCCTGTTGCTTAAGTAGGCTGACCCCCTGCCCAATGCTTTGTGTTGTGGTGGGCAGAAGCAAAATGCAACTGAATGGGCCAATGGAAGAAGAGCGGTAACTGAAAGCTCCTAAATGTAAGTATAATGTACATATTTTAGTAAAATCAAAAGGACTTGGCTAACGGGAAAGGGGTATCCTGACTACTTGGCACTTTTGAGGGACTCAGAGAAAGCCCCCTACCTAAGTCCAAAAAATAAAAAAAGAAAGTGCGTCATGGGTAGCGCAGTACTTTTGGGGGACACAGTGAAGCTCCCTGTGAGGTACTGCGGTACTGCTGCAGCAACCCAATATCACAAGATTAACTTACTAAAGCTTGCGTGGTCTCACTGTACCTCAGGGAGCGGCTTTAGTGGCAGTACCACAGTATAGTAGGCATATAACGTGCGATTCGTCCCACCATCGTTTACCCCCTCTTTTCCCACCACAAAAAGGCACCAAACCAGTGGCTGGTCTTCACTGCGTAGTCTTTATTAATTCTTAAATAAGGCCATCTTTATTTGTAGATGCACTGTCAACATTAGACCAACTTTTATTAACCAATCCAACACACATTGATAAACATTGGGTTGCACAGTATCCGTTTGAACCACAGGTTACAGTTACAATTGTATTTACAGTTCAGGATCTCCAGAGACACACTGTATGCTGGTTGTACCAGCAGGCCACAACCCATCTCAATTGCTTCCATTTCAGGCAACTGCCTGTCGTCTCACTGTATGCGGGTTGTACCAGCAGGACACAACCCATCTCCATTGCTTTAATTTTAGGCAACTACCTGTTGTCTACCTCCTAGACGCGGCCACCAGGGCACTGCTTTGCACCTTTCCTTGCGCACCAGCTTTCACCAGGTTGCTTCCTCCAACCCCCGGCATCTTGGGTGGGGCCGGAGAGTCCAGAGCCACCAGCAGGATGGCCCCCTCTCCCACCAGCCCGGAGCCCCATTGACTGCCGCCCTGTTCTAGGATCGGCCAGCCCTACGTCAAACAGGAGTCCCCGCCATTTTCCTTGCCCGGGACCCCGCCAGCTCTACCTTTAAAATGAGGGATGGGTGGGTGGGCAACTTTGATTCTGGCTGCGACCCACTGGGCGCCCGAGGCAAGAGGACAAAGAGGGCTTCTCCCTCGTGCTCCGTGCTCTTATCCTTATCCGTGGAGGGGTCGCCTGCGCACCTAAGTGACGCACTGAGTGCCTGCCTTACTGCCTCAAATTTCATGGCGGCCCCTCCCACTCCCCTAACCAGATGTGCACTGTCTCAGCCTCTCTCGCCCGAAATGCCACTAAAGGCCCCCCTCCCCTAGGCACGGGGGCGGCCTCTCATAGTAGGCATATAACGTGCGATTCGTCCCACCATCGTTTACCCCCTTTTTTCCCACCACAAAAAGGCACCAAACCAGTGGCTGGTCTTCACTACGTAGTCTTTATTAATTCTTAAATAAGGCCATCTTTATTTGTAGATGCACTGTCAACATTAGACCAACTTTTATTAACCAATCCAACACACATTGATAAACATTGGGTTGCACAGTATCCGTTTGAACCACAGGTTACAGTTACAATTGTATTTACAGTTCAGGATCTCCAGAGACACACTGTATGCGGGTTGTACCAGCAGGCCACAACCCATCTCAATTGCTTCCATTTCAGGCAACTGCCTGTCATCTCACTGTATGCGGGTTGTACCAGCAGGACACAACCCATCTCCATTGCTTTAATTTTAGGCAACTACCTGTCGTCTACCTCCTAGACGCGGCCACCAGGGCACTGCTTTGCACCTTTCCTTGCGCACCAGCTTTCACCAGGTTGCTTCCTCCAACCCCCGGCATCTCGGGTGGGGCCGGAGAGTCCAGAGCCACCAGCAGGACGGCCCCCTCTCCCACCAGCCCGGAGCCCCATTGACTGCCGCCCCGTTCTAGGATCGGCCAGCCCTACGTCAAACAGGAGTCCCCGCCATTTTCCTTGCCCGGGACCCCGCCACAGGGCGAGGAGCCTACTGGCGCTCTCGCCCTCCCCCCAAAAACAGCCTTGCCTTCCAGATCTAACGCTAAGGCCCTTCAATGTAGCATGATGAATAATTCCAAACCTGCTTTGGGCAGCTGCACCCTATCTGTCAAGTACAATTCTGATTACACGGCCTGTATCATGGTATGCCTAATGGAGCATAACGGCGTGACTGTAGTGAAAAAGGGGTCCTTCACCCCCGCTGCCCACCGGAATCATAATATTGCCGCATGCAAATCTCCACCCCCGCATACTTGCGTCCGATGCCTTGCACCCACAATATGAATGTCACCGAAAAGAAAGAAACAAGGCACTGTAAAATTGCTGCTGCCCATCGGCCACTGATCATCCTACCTGCATTCCGCCATATCGTTCCCAACTAGATGACCTCCACCTGCCCACCTTTTGATCATTTTGTTGCTCTAATGGACAGTGACACTGCTTCAATGGGCAGTGACCCTGCTTCAACACCTGAATAAAACCCAACCTAACATTCTCCTTTGTCCCCTGGAGTCACTAACTAAGGGCGACAAACCAATTGATCTGGGTGCCGCAGGACTACAAATGCCATCCTGGGAAAAATATTTGTTTTGCACCCCATCTTGTCTTCCATTTTAATACCCCGTAGTAGGCAAACCCTCCTTGGGTATATCAACTGATCACAGCTCCACTTTTTCAATGTCCACCTATTAAAGGTAGCAAGCAAGTTTTAGCCAAGAGATTTCACCTCTTCTGCAGCCGACCCGTACTCCTGCACTTGGCCGCATATTTGAATTTTGGCCTTGCTCTTGACCTTGGTTGTACTCTTGAACTTAACCGTCCTTCCAAACTTAGCCGTACTCCAGAACTTTGGCCATACGCCAGAACTTAGCCGTACCTCCGTACTTAGCCGCACCCCAGCACTTATCCGTACTCCAGCACTTAGCCGTACTCCAGCACTTAGCCGTACCTCAGAACATAGTCGTACTCCAGAACATAGTCGTACTCCAGAACATAGTCGTACTCCAGAACATAGTCGTACTCCAGAACATAGCTGACACGGCCTACCAAGTAACCACTCTGCTGCGTCCATTGCGCCAGCAGGCCCCAACGGTCTACAGCCAACAGTGGCACCACTTTAAAGCCCCCGGGCACGGCATCCCCCATCTGCCCCCACCCCAAGGATACCTGCACACCTGCAGCCTTCCCCCCAAATATTCTCCTCCAGCCCACCAGTGTTGGTTTAGAGCCACCCCTTAATTGAGTCTACAGATAACGGTGGTTTTCAGCTATTTGGCAACCCCCTTGCCCCCTAGAAAAATGCAACACCCCCCCAACCATCTACTCCAGTCCATCCGTGTTGGGTTAGGGCAGTAGAGTGCCAGAATCACTGGTAGGCCAGCTCTCTCTCCCTCTACCCTCCATACCCATGGAAAATACCCCCTCATGGGGTACATTCCATAGTTAAAAACACCCTTGTTGGGTATTCCCCTTCCCTCTCAGAAACTGAAGAAACGCCCCCCAGCAATCTTCTACTCCAGTCGATCTATGCCGGGTTAGGGTAAAATAGTACATGTTGCCACTGGCCCCTCCTGGGTCAAAAACACCCTTATTGGGTATTCCCCTTGCCTCTAAGAAACTGAAGAAACGACCCCCAGCAATCTTCTACTCCAGTCGATCTATGCCGGGTAAGCATGGGCGAATTTTGCGAATCTCGCGTTCGCGAATTTTGCGGATTTGCGAACTCGCAATCCGCAAAATCCGCGAATTCTCGCGAATTTGCGGATTTTTTTTTTTTTGTGTTTGCGCTGGTTTCTGCCAGTTCGCGAGGGTTTTTTACAATGTCGCAAATTGCGAACTTACCTGTCGGGTCGCAAGTTTCGCGAACTTGTTGTTTCTACGTGTCCAGCCTGTTTGGGACACTCTTCTTCATCACTGCCACTCTCTGTCACCACTGCCACTCTCTGACTACTCATGCCACCCTCTGGCCCACCCATGCCACCCTCTGTTTCATCACAGCACCCTCTGGTTGTCCAGTCAGTGTACATTATTGTGGCAACGCAAGCACACCTTCCCTGCCTCAAGTGACCTGAATTAATTTGGGGCTGATTAATGTGTCACAAAATATTTTTTTAGCTGGCACCTGCTTCCTTAGTGCTTCCTGATTAGTGATCTTTTGCACTTGCTAAGTGCTTTCATTGTTGCAAAATTAGTTACAACACCTGCCCTGCCCCAACTGACAATAATGCATTAGGGGCTGATTAATGGATTTGAACTTCCAGCCTGGCTCCTGCTTGTCTCCCTTAGCTGTAATTCAGGACCTTTGTGGCATATGTGTAACTATTCTGAGGTTCAGAGCAGGGTCACATAATAGTTTCAACTGGCAACTGAACTCTGGAGGGGCCCCTCAGGAAGCACTACAGGAAATGGCTACTAATGATGAGCCTGAACTTTTGAACCTGGTAAGTAGTTACTTTCAGTTTTGCTAAGATCGTATTTCTGCAATTTTGCACTTATTCGCGGGGCGCGAACTCATGCGAACAGTGCGAACAGTGCGAGCAAAATCCGCTGCTCGCGGATTTGCGGATTTTGCGGGAGATTCGCGAATCTCGCGGATTGCGAATTTACCGAAAATCCGCAAAATCCGCGAGCGAAACGGATTTTCCGCCCATGCTTAATGCCGGGTTAGGGTTATATAGTACATGTTGCCACTGGCCCCTCCTGGGCCCATCTAGACGTTGAACCCCCATTAAGAAACCGAAGCATCCTCACTGTCGCCGGCATCCGCCATGCCTTTCTGTCCCTTGTCTGTGGCGAGTGGTCGGCATCTACCACCTCCTGGGTGAGACACACCGTTTTGCAGTGGCTTGGTATTTGATCCTCTAATTGCCACTAAAACAGCGCCACTCTGTACCGGATAAAGGGAGAGCCTCACCCCTAGTAGATATGGCCCTCCGCTGTCCCTATACTCTTCCAGCCATTGAATGATGTGAAATGACCTTCCACAAATGACCCTTCGCCCTCAGGCTCCCCAGAAATGTACTCTTATGATTGTTGAGTCAACCGGCCACCGGCGCTGACTTGCACTGATTTTACTGTGGTAACCGCCAGCCCTGTACCCCAGAGGTGTCGATAACATAATTTCCCTCCGCGCTGAGTATCGCAACCACCAGCATGCCCAATCTAGACCATTAAAACTGCTTGTATTGCAGCCACCCCCTTGAAAGCCTGCAGCCTATGCTGCTAGGTAGCCTCTGCATCCCTTCCCTGAGCCCTATTGGCCTGCAAAACATCTAGGCAAATCTATTGCCTGTACGGTAGCCACCCCTACCATCATGCCTCACTGCTGCCTGTGAGGGCCCGATGTTGGGCCGTCCAACCCCTGCCTGAATCGGCCGCAATACGTAGCTGCCCCCCTTCCAGTGTCTCCAATGGTGCAGTTGGTTTACCTATGGCCCCTGTAATCCAGCAGAACATTAAACCATATTCAGCTCCTGAACACTGAGCACCCAATGTTCCCCCAAATATGTGTCCTTGAAGCCCCGATTTTTTCCACAACAGCACCGCAGGCAACCCCATCCTCCAGCGTATCCTGCCCCCAGGCAACATTATCTGGGTTACCAGAAATAACGCTTTTCCTGGTCACATCCCCTTCGCAAGACTTCATAATTATTTAATGGGTGAATGAGGGCGTGCCCTTAAGCAATTACACTCTGGTCTGATCTATGCTTGGCTCCACACCCAACCTTGTAGACATCCTATTACACTCATTCTCAGGACCTCTGTAACCACTCAGGTACTTCACCATGCGCCCACCTTGAGTATCTGTCTCCCATGAGCGTAACTCCCCCAAATGCATTCTAATGGTCACGCTTCGAAAAAGGGGAGTGGCATATGCGGAAATGGCCCCCGCACCCTTCGACCCGATTGACTCAGTATACCATCACTCTCAGGCACCCCTTACCACTCCGCCATGCTTCTTGGATTGCCCTTACAAACACGCCGGAAATCCGGTACCACCCACGGTTCCCCTCAGATATCTGTGTCCAACAAGCGCACCATCCCCCACTGCGTTCGATTTACTACCCTTTATGAAACCAAAGGCGTGTGCAAAATTGAACCCGTACCCTTCAACCGGAGTGACGCCATGGCTTCTACGCCATTACACCCGCTCCCCCAACCAGAGTTACTCCGTTTACCGTCACTCTCCCAGCACTCCTTAACTCAGGCACTTACCCCAGAGCACTCCAGTTAAAGCTGGCTCCCCCAACGCAATGCCCCCAATTGCGTTCCTTTCACTAACCATTACCCCAGCCCTCCCGGGATGCCCTTAAGAACACCCCGGTATTAACCCAAAGATTTCCCCTGTGCCAGAAGTGAGAAGGTAGAAAACGCTCGATAGGACCATGGAACGTTGCCCCTAGCGCCCTCAAGCCATTAACCTCCAGCCTGATCTGCGCCTGCCCCCAGCGGTCGCCAACCGTTACAAACACCCCTCCGACCTATCCCAGGTGCCTCCTATTTCCATCTCTCTTGGACCCCCTTAAGCCCTTAAGGACCGCCCATTGCTAACCCGAGGATTTCCCTTGTGCAAGGAGTGGTAAAGTAGCAAAGCGTTCAATAAGACCATGTAACGCTATCCATGGCGCACTCAGGTCATTAACCTCCTGACTGAACTGCGCCTGCCCCCAGTTCCCACCGGCGAAGGTGTGGCTGCTTTTTAAAAAAAAAATTTTTTTTATACCCAACATGCGTTCACATTTTCAAACTTTAACCAACCGAGGTTTCTCCCAAACAAGGATGTTACCACATCCTAGCTTGCCGGACCCTGAAACCATCACCATCACTTCGTTAACCTCCGTTGGGCTGGGCCGCTTGCTGATGCTCTCGTGATGTTCCCGCTTCCTGATCTTCCGGGAGTTTCCGTCCGCCGGCAGCACTGCACACCCTGCCGCCACCTTCCCAGCACGGCACACCTCCGAAATCCGCCAGCATGAAAGCAACGAAAAAGGAGACGATTACACCATCGCTCAAGTACTGCACCTACTCACAACATATCTTGCCGGCTTTGCACCCCATACACCACCCATATGTGCATCACCGCCGCAATCAATCCTTCAGCACCTTACACTATGCCTACCAGGAACATCTTGTGCACGCTCACCCCCGGCACCCCTGTAACAGCAACCCCGGGCAAACACTGCACCAGCCCACCCAAGTGGGGCACCCCCAATGTATTGATGGCCCGATGCATTCTGCGCATAAATTCAAGCTATAAATGGTCGAGCAAAAATAAATAAATAAATCAAATGCCCCAGAAATCTGTATATTTCAACAAATAGCCTATGTTCAATGTATCTGAAAGTCACTGGAGATGCCAGGGATTGATCCCGGAGCCTCATACATGCAAAGCATGTGCAATGCCATTGAGCTACATCCTCTGATTAATCAGAACAGAGGCTAAATTGAAACAGTGTAAAACCAGCCGACTCTGTCATGCCGCTTTTTGCCCCATAAGTCCCACCTATCCCCCGCTACCGCACTGGACGAGGAGACCGGACCCATGTAAAGCTGCCACTTTGACTCGCACTGAACACACGTAGTGATCGTGCTCTTCCACAGACCACAGCCGACGAGGCAGCGAGAACCTGCCTAAACACACTCTATAAAAGTCCTTAACCCGCCTGCTATTCACTTCACACCATTACTGTTAAATATCTCCGTTCCACTTCGTTTTCATCGCCCCTCTCTAAAGGGCCATGCAATTGTTTCTAAGCCCTTGTGTCTTGCGCGATAAACACTGAACCGCAATCCACTGTATAAAATAAAGGATTAGCCCCGCGATTCTTTTCAGCCCGCCTAGAGAAACCCACCTCTTGGCCGACTGTATCCACGCATAACATGATTAACGATTTCCTCCTTTCCCATGGACTAACACCAAATAAGTCCCATACAGACAAAAATTGAACAGCACCCACAGTAGAATTTAAAGGGTTAGTCCCGCGATACTTCTCAGCCCGGCTAAATCGAGCCCTCCGCTCGGCCAGCTGCACTGACGCCGAAAATGATTAATGACTTCCTCCGTCCCCGCATGAAATAAACTTAAACAAACCCTCCGTCTCATTATATTATTAAAATAAATTGCTAAAAGAGACCGCCAAAACGGCACTAAAATACACACCTTGCCAGACCTGGTCCCTTTGCTACGCTGTGAGGCCCCCTCACCCCAGTGCCCGCCGCAATTTTCCAACTTCGCTTCTGGCTGCGACCCACTCGGCGCCCGAGGCAAGAGGACAAAGAGGGCTTCTCCCTCGTGCTCCGTGCTCTTATCCTTATCCGTGGAGGGGTCGCCTGCGCACCTAAGTGACGCACTGAGTGCCTGCCTTACTGCCTCAAATTTCATGGCGGCCCCTCCCACTCCCCTAACCAGATGTGCACTGTCCCAGCCTCTCTCGCCCGAAATGCCACTAAAGGCCCCCCTCCCCTAGGCGCGGGGGCGGCCTCTCATTACCAGCTCCCCTTCAAGGAGACAAATCTACCACAGTCCATGCAGTACAGTTCAAGTTCAAGTTCAAGTTTAACATTTGTATAGCGCACTACTCACCCAGAGGGTCTCAAGGCGCTTGAGGGAGGGGGGTATTTTACTTATCGAATATCCAAGTTTTTAGTTGTTTTCTGAAGGAGAGGTGGTTCTGTGTGAGGTGGAGGTGGGTGGGGAGAGAATTCCATGTTTTGGCCCCCCATGGTGGATCTGTGGATGCGTGGAATTGCGGCAAGGGCTTGATTGGACGATCAAAGTTGGCAGGTGGGGGTGTAAAAGGATAGGCGCGTGTTGAGGCATTCGGGTCCTAGGTCGTAGAGGGCTTTGTGTGCGTGGGTGAGGAGACGGAACGTTATTCTCTTGTTGACGGGGAGCCAGTGGAGTTCTTTCAGGTGACCCGAAATGTGAGCTTGGCAGGGGATGTCTAGTATGAGTCTGGCTGAGGCGTTTTGGATGAGTTTTTTCTGTAGTTTGGCTGTGGTTCCGGCGTAAAGGGTGTTTCCGTAGTCCAGTCGGCTTGTGACCAGTGCGTGGGTGACCGTCTTTCTTGTTTCGGTGGGGATCCAACGGAAGATTTTTTTTAGCATACGTAGGATGTTGAAGCATGATGATGAGACGGCGTTGACTTGTCTGGTCATCGAGAGGGAGGAGTCCAGGATGAAGCCCAGATTACGTGCGTGGTCCTTTGGTATGGGTGCGTTTCCTCGGCCGGTGGCCACCATGAGTCGTCCCAGGCGGAGGGGGATGAACCTAAGATGAGGACTTCCGTTTTGTCCGAGTTCAGTTTTAAATGGCTGTTCTTCATCCATTCGGCTACTTCTTTCATCCCTTCGTGTAGGTTGGTTTTGGCGGTGTTTGGGTCTTTGGTGAGGGAGAGGATCAGCTGGGTGTCGTCTGCGTAGGAGATGATGTTGAGGTTGTGTTGGCGCGCGATGGATGTGAGGGGACTCATGTATACGTTGAAGAGGGTGGGACTGAGTGATGATCCTTGTGGTACGCCGCAGATGACATCGGTGGCCTCTGATCTAAAAGGGGGGAGGCGGACTCTCTGTGTTCTTCCTGCGAGGAACAAGATGATCCAGTCCAATGCTTTTCCTTGTATTGCAACGTTGCTGAGTCGTTGTATAAGGGTGCTATGACAGACTGTGTCGAAGGCTGCGGAGAAGTCAAGTAGGATGAGGGCAGCTGTTTCTCCGTTGTCCAGTAGAGTTCGAATGTAGTCTGTTGCTGCGATGAGGGTGGTCTCGGTGCTGTGTTTGGCTCGGAAGCCGGACTGTGAAGGGTCAAGGGATTTGTTGGATTCAAGGAAGGCGGTGAGCTGACTGTTGACGGCTTTTTCAATGATTTTGGCCGGGAATGGGAGGAGCGAGATGGGGCGGTAGTTCTTAAGTTCTGTGGGGTCTGCTGTGGGTTTCTTCAGAAGGGCGCTGAGTTCTGCGTGTTTCCAGCTTTCCGGGAAGGTAGCGGAGTTGAGGGAGCAGTTGATGACGTCTCGGAGATGGGGTGCAATAATGGAGTCTGCTTTGTTGAATATGTGGTGGGGACATGGGTCGGTTGGCGATCCTGAGTGGATGGAGTTCATCAGGCGGATGGTGTCTTCAGTGGTGATTGGGTTCCAGGCGCAAAGGTTGTTGGAGGGGGGTTTGAGTTCGGAGGTGGGTGGGGTGGACTGGTCTTCAGACTGGTTTTCAAAGCTGTTATGTATGTCAGTGATTTTGTTGTGGAAGAATGAGGCTAGGGAGTCGCAGAGGTTTTGGGAGGGAGTGATGTCGTTGGTGCCGGCGGTGGGGTTGGTAAATTCTTTGTCGATGTTGAATAGTTCCTTTCTGTTGTGGGCGTTGTTGTCGAGTCGATCCTTGAGTGCTGATTTCTTGGTGGATCGGATCAGTTGGTGGTGTTTGCGGGTGGCGTTCTTGAAGGTGGCCAGGTTGTCAGTGGTTGGGTTTTTTCGCCAGGTTTTCTCAAGGGTGCGACAGATCTTCTTGAATTTCTTAAGGTCATCTTTGAACCAGGGGGCTGTTTTGCTACCTTGCTTGGTTTGATGGTTTTTCAATGGTGCTAATTCGTCAGCGCTGTGGGTGATCCATTGTGTGAGGTTGGAGGCTGCTTGGTTTGGGTCCGATGATTTGTCAGGAGGGTTTTGGTGAAGCGATGTGAAGAGCTGGTCAGTGGTAATTTTGTTCCAATTTCTGCGGGGAATTGGTTGTGGGTGGTTGTGAATCGTAGTCTTATTGTATTTGAAGTGAACGCAGCTGTGGTCCGTCCAATGGAGAGCTGTGGTGTGATTGAAGGATATGTGCTGGCTGGAGGTGAAGATTGGGTCGAGTGTGTGCCCTGCATGGTGGGTGGGGGTGTTAACAATTTGTTTGAGTCCAAGATTGGCGAGGTTGTCTAGAAGGGTGGTGGTGTTGCTGTCGTTGTTCTTTTCCAGGTGGAAGTTGAGGTCTCCCAGTAGAATATAGTTCTCGGAGGGGAGGGCGTGTGGGCTGATAAAGAATATGTTTTCCAATACCTCTGAAAATTTGATGATCGCACATCTTATGGGGCCCACTTTAGCTGTGAATTTGAATCTCCCAGTGGAATTTTAAAGAAGTTCCAGATAGTTGATTAGGATTTGGTGTGTGGGTCTTTCTGGGGCTCCTTTTCTTCTGCACAATTACAAACAAATTTTGAAATACAAACAAGCTGTTAGAGGCTGGAGGGGGTGTCAGTGTGCTCAGTAGTGCCACTCTCTAATAACAGTAGGAGGGCAGGAATTTCCAGTGAAGAGATCAAACTAACAACATTATCCAATGAAATGGTGTTTCTCAGTCACTCATTCAATCACAAGTTCTGTGGTACTGTTTTCAAATACTGCAGTACCACAACACCTTAAAAAGCAGATATTTCATTAAAAGCATCAACACATCTTTCATTTTTGAGCCTGTAAGGAAATCCCAAGACTCAAATTTTAAACATATGTACTCCTTTATAGTGTAACTAAATTTATATTTTTAAATTCTGGGTTCCGCTGTACTTCAACCGATCCCTGTGAGTAAAGCGGCACTCCCTCTTTGGCTCTATGAGTCCGGTAGGAGTATCACAGATTTTTATTGCAGATGAAAAATAGAAAACAAATAAAGAAAAAATTGGGGACAACGACTAATCAAACAGAGGAAGCACAGAGATCAATTTTACACCATCATTAAAGGATGAAGATATAATTGTGATGCCTATGATATTAACAGTGGAGCCATCCACTAGGCTGAAGAAGAATATGTGTTATTTCACGCGTTCTCCAAGGAAAAAAAATAAAACCAATGCCCGAATTGTCACATGCACATTGTGCAATCAAGAAATTCACTGCAGCCATCCTGGGTACAACTCCATGGGCAATATGGGCACATGTAATCACTTCAGATTAATGCATCCAAACAAAATTAGCTAAAGAGAACATCCAGCAGTTGAACTACAAAAAGCACTGTTGATGTTGATATCAACATCGGAGCAGGACTACAATATGCAGAGCTATCTGCATACTGCAACACATGTTATCATGTTGTCCTTTCGTACAAGACTAACAGACAAGTTTCACCAAAGCATTGAGAATGCACTTAAGAATCACCACAAATATTGAACAAAAACATCAGAAATAAAAACAAAAAAGAAAAAAGGTGCAGCTTTATTAAGTATTAGAAAGTAAAACATATATATTTTTAAACACTATCCACTGGCTTCAGGTAAATGTCTGCATGCATCTGCCCTCTTCTGCTTGGCATTTGTGGTCAGCTTACTGCCCCTCCATCTTCCCCCCAGTCCTGTCCTTCATTCTTTGTGTGCATGCCCCTGATCTTACTTCCAGTCATTCTTTATTTGTGTGCATGCCCCTGCCCCCTAGCTCTTGCCCTCTGTATTCTGTTGTGCTGCCGCCCTGCAGCTTGTTTTCCTAGTTATGTTGCTACCCCTACCTGTACCACTGTCCTCTTTGCCCTGCTCTATATGGGTTTGAGATCCTGTCATCTCTCTGCCATATTTGGTCTGTTTTGCTCCCACTGCCCCTGCTGACTACCTTTTCTGGACAATGTGCTGTTCCATCGTTTGACTCCTTTTCCTCTACCCTATTTTTTTTTCTTTGTGTTCCAGCCTTGTCGCTCCTGCCTTCCATAGTTTGCTCTTCTGCCACTGCCCTTATGACTGAAGTCACTGCTTAGCTTGCGTCCCTGTCCATCCACCCCTGTCTCTTGTCCTGCATGTTTTTAAATATGCCCACTCTCTCTTACCATTGACTGCACTTTCTGCTGATACTGTTCAGTGCACCTTCCATCTGTGGTACATTTGCTTACACGTGTCCTCTGCTGTCTCCTTCATTCCCTTTTCTGTTTCCCGTGCCCACTCTCTATGGTCCCACATGCCATTATACACACAAATATTCATCCAGTCTCTTCTACACACAACCACAGATTGTAGGTAGATGGAGACTGTTTTTATTCAAAGGTTGTGCAAAGTGTAAGATTAGCCATCTGGTTGGGTATAGGGCCTGGTCAGATTCCAAGCCCTGCAGCCTACACTCCCTACTGTGGGAGGCTGAAGGGTGTGTAAAGTGAGGAATTTGAAAAGTCCGAAAAAAACAAAATTCACCATAAAAACAAAGGGTAAAGTGATGTTGGAGTTTGGTATGGAAAGAATGACTTAACTTACTTTAAAAAAGAAATAACTGAAATTCACCAATAAAAAGCTTAGAAAAAGTGATATTATAGTCAAGTATTGAAAAGCCCCTTTTTTAAAAAAAAATGGTAAATTCACTTAAAAAACAGGTTAAACTGACATTATAATTAGGTGGAAAAGTCACCCGTTAAGTAACGTTTAAAGAAAAGGAGCACTGAAATGTGACAGCTATAATTTACTGAGCTAACTATAACTCGAGCCTCAACATGCACTACTCATGACATCACATATTACTTTACTTATGGCATATGACATGACATCATTGATTACATCAAATATAACATCTCAAAAGATGGCATCTCTGATGGCATACCTGGTGACATCATCCAACCTACTGCTTCTAAAACTACTGTATAAATGTGAAGACCATGTTTGAAATAGAAACAGCGTTGTACTTGAGACACACGTCCTTTAGTATGGTAAAAGTTATATGATACACACTTTCACATTAGTGAACTTTTTAAGTGCAAGCAGTACTTAATTTATTTAAGTAAGATATAAAAAAGAGGCCAAGTAGTATGAGCTATAGAGGTGGATTGGAAAAGGTTGTGGGTTAAATCTAAGATCTTGGGTTAATTGTGAGACATGTTTTATTGTTGAAGAATGTATAATGCATGGGTGAATCACCAACAGTTCAACTTGCGCTATGAATGTAAGCATTGTTGTAATGGTGTATGCCATTCTGCTGATTTGTGAAATATGGGTAGTGTTTTTTTACAAACTATGGAGGGTTATCCATAAGGCCTGCTTGTACATTTCGTAATATTGACTAATGCGTATATCTGAAGGCATTTACATCAAATACTATGTCAGATGAGGTATTTAACAGTTACACAAAATTAAGAAAAATAATGACAAAACACTTTTTAAACTGTAGTCACATTTTAAAAATGTGCTGATCTCACTAATATCTACAGAGCCATTATGACTATTGTGTGTCTGAGTAGCTCCACAGTCAAAGTATATTATTTACTAAATGTGAGTGATTTTACAGATTGGCTTCAGGTTCTGGATTTTAAGAAAGGTTACAACCCATAGTACTACGGAAGTGATAGTAAATTGGGTCTAGGTGTAACTTGTGGAATGTCTTCCTGTTAGAAAAGTGTTTAGCAAAATGTCACATACATTTGATGGCTCATTAGTCATATCATCAGTGATGTAATCAATTATGTCATTGGCATACTTTGAGAGATGTGATAAGTGACATCATAAGATGTGTGGGGCGCAAGGTATAGTTAGCTCAGAAAATCACAGCAGTGTTTTTTTTGCTTTTTAAATATTATGTTTGTGTGAATTTGTCACCTAACTATAATGTCTGTTTAAACTTTTTTCTGAGAATTTCTGTTTTTGTTTTTAAGTAAGGAATGGCGTTTTTTTCAATATATAAATATTTTACTACTTTAACCTTTGTTTTATTCAGTGAGTGTACATTTATATGTATAGTACATATTATATATATTATATTTACAAAAAGATGAAAACATACATGCATAATAAAGTCCTGAGTTGTAAGGCACCTAAAATAGCCTTCATGGTACTTAAGGTATTTTCAAAATGGTAAAGAATGTGAGTATGATTCACAAAGGTAAACCTACACTTTTGTGTATGTTTACTATTTTTTTTGCTATTTAGAAACTATGAGTTATTAGTTAGTTTTTGACTGTTATGACTTCTGACCTATATTTTTATGTGCGGTCTCCAGAGTATCCACAGTCATAGACATACAGATTACTTCTAGTTTTAGAATAGCAAAAAAACTGTTAACTTACGCAAAAGTGTATGTTTACCTTTGTGAATCAGGCCCTGGGTTTAAAAGATGATGCATGGTAATGGATGTGTGGTAAAGGCTAATTACCCTCCAGCATCTATGGAGACTTCCTACTGCAACCTGCCATTTTGCAGAGTTGCACGATCTTCAATTTATAAAAAAGTGTTTTTGAAATCCAAATGAAAATTGTTAAATTTACAAGAGCTTGACTTTTTGACAATTGATAAAGTTGGATGGTATCTGCAAGTCACAAACTTGAACCCTGAGAAGGCCAACTAAACCTTCCATTAGTCCGCGGTTAGTCAAATTAATGCAAATAAAATTGGAGTAACCATAACATTATTTACAGCACCTAGCAATGGCAGAAGTACAATATGACTGCTATATAAAATAGGTTATTCTTATGTAGAATACTATTGAACATTTGGTTCTTCTAAGTACAAAATCTTAAACAAAAATAGCAATTTAAAAATGAACAAGACTATTAAGAAATGACTATAATTATTAACAGGATCCATAGTACCTACCCTTTGAATTTATTGACTCTCATCCAAATCTGAAACATTTTGTTGTGTTCCTAGTGCCTTCACACCATCACAAGTACTTTGAAAGAAGGTGCATTGTCATGGGTTACCTTGCTAACAACTTTGAAGAACACATATTTTACATGTAGATGAAGGTAACTGTATTTCAATCATTTAACTTGGGGGTGAGCTAGAACTCTTTTTGAGGCCATTCCTATGCCTGCTGGGGTTCCGTCTGATTTCTTATTGATTTTGCTGCACATTTGGAACTTAGCATTTCTCAGATTTTTCCCTATTTATGTATTATTCTGTTTTTGATGGCCTTCATGGCAAACATTTTTATGTAATCAGTTAGTTAACCTCCACATTTAAATTTGTAGTGTACTATTGAATTTTTGTAATAAACCTTCATGCTTTTTCAAATTAAAATCTCCATCTCCCTGTTTGAGTCAATCCTTTCTTGCTGACTGCATTTTGAAACACTGTTTGAATCTTATCTCTAGGGGCAAATTGCTGCATAGACTTTGAGGTTAACACCGTCCCAAAACCACCCAATGTTTGGGTGCAGATGATGGATCACTAAGAGAAGAGGATGGTTAAAAACATATGATACCCTGTTGACAAGACCTTTGTCCCTGATAAGGGTATTTGCCTATTCTCAGGTGTTCAAATTGCTGACACCCAGCGCTCTAGTGATATACCTGAGCAAAAGTATTGTTTGTATTAGTAGGGTGGAATGGATCTTCTGATTGACTGTGTTTTAGTGTGCTAAAGATGCATTGTGACCTTTTTTGTGAAAGTACAAATTTGTGTTGAGTCATGAATAATTACACTGCACGTGAGATCGGTGATTTTGCCTTGCTGATTCTTGGTTCATTTGGTGGTTTGATTACTGTGATTTTGATCAATTTTGTCATATTTGTTAAGGTGACAGAAAAAAAATAGTTTTCTTGCTTGTTAAGGTAATCAGATTTGTCTTAATCTAAGATCTTGGGATATTGTTAAACTTGTCTGCAAAAGGTAATAAGATTTGCGAGGTCCCGCATTCACACTGATTAGGTGTTTTCCTGAATTAGCAAATATTTTCTTTCAGGGTCCAGATGTCTCATCTTGAATGATACTATTTGATTTTTATTGCACATCGATAAATTTGCTGATTAATGGTGCACTACTACTGGAAAGAGGAATCTATCATAAAGTAATTTGAGAAATAATATAGAGGCGCTGTTCTGTACTGTTCTATTGATTGTGGGATTGTTTCATTTATCTTTTAGTGTCTCTCCTACTTTAAGTTGGCCAGACAAGATGTAATTTGTTTATTTGTGTGCATGTGTTGGCTAAAAACATTTGTGTTGATTCCACATTCACAAAGACGTTCCGCTGCAATCGGTTAATTGAAACTGGGAGCTGCACTATAATTGGTGATACATCATCACAAATCATTATACTGTCATTAGATAGTTATCTCTGTAGCCATGTTGTGATTGGTTGACCATTGCCATAGCGGTGCTGAAATAATTTTGAGAGTTTATAGATTTATTTTGAATGACAATAATGGGTGGCACATTGAAATGAACAAAAGATCCTAGTGTTTCTGTTATGGAGAGTTAAAAGATTCCTCGTGAGGTTCTCTTGCCTTCAAAATATTGATAGCCAGTCGTCTTTGTACATGTATGTGATTAAAAGAGTTCTGGTGACAAGTACGTGCAATTTCCTTTAGAGAGCACCTTTATTATTAGAAAGCATAATTTCCAGTTGTATGCCATGTATGAGAGAAAGTCGTAGGCTAAACCCAAACAATTTGAAGCACTAAATAAATGGGATCAATTAGTCACAGAGAACAAAAGATCGAAGAAGAAGAGGCAAGTTAAAAATTTCAATAAGCCACTAGTTAGAGTCTAAGTGGGGAATTCAGAAAAAGACATGGAGAGTGGATACAGTGCAGGGTTTAGAGTTTTTCCCACAATAGCTGATGAATCAGACAAACGTAAATTGATTAATCTAATGATGAAAATCAAAACAGAAATTAGGAATTTGATTCACTTGAGGAGGATGCTTTCCTAAATAGCCTGTTGAATTCTAGACACCCTCTTTACACAGACTGGCAGTACTTGATATGGGTGAAGCAGGCATGAGTATACAAGAAATAACAGCACTTGATAATGTATTTGCAAGTGCTCCATCTGAGAGTACATTGACAACTTTACCTAGTCCTAGTGGGGTTTTAACTTTTTGAACAAACTAGTTACTGTTTTTGAAGGCATGGTTACTAAACCTTCTGAAAAGTGAGAAATTAATATTGCTAACTTGAAAATGTAATTCGGAGAAATTCTGCAATGGACAATTGATATAAACAGGATGGTATATAATTCAGAGGTATTGAAATATATGAGCAAAGAATCGGCAAGATGAACAAATGAGGCTCATAATTATCTTCAATATTTAGCAGAAGAATTTTGAGTGGATTTACACATAGTAGCCTGCATTAAAATTACAAAATGAAACTGAGTGAAACAGAAATTGGGGGCATAGTACTAGTGGCTTTGAGCTAATATCAAACTCTTAAGGACAAACATAATAATATGAAAAATATAATATAAATAAAAAAGTATATATATACAAAGACTGGAGAAACTTGAAATACAAGGAAAAGGGGAAAAAGAAAGTTGATTCTAAAAAGAAGAATGTTGACACATGAAAGAAAGCAAACGTGGTCATGTGTGAACCTGAAGCAGAATCAGTCACAGACCAAGGGTGATCTCTATGCTTCTACGTCAAATTTTCCAAACTTGATAGAGAAACCTGATGAATGGTATAAAGAAGTTCACAGGTTAGTGACAATTTCAAAGGTGTGTTGGGATGTTTGACGTTATTGCTATTAAAGATTTGGGGTCAGAATACAAGGCTGCTATCACCTGTCTGATACAAGAACCAGCAAGGGTTCCACCTAATAATGCTCCATCTGATGTAGGATGGAACAATATAAGGAGGTAATAATCTTTTGAAATAGAGGTGCTGGAGAAAGATGTAAATCGGGCAAATCAAAAGAGGGCCACTGAAGAGCGGAGTTGGTGCAAGTGTTTAATGAGAGTTATGCATATCTATAGTAAGCACAGTGAAGCTGAAGAGTTAGGAAGAGAAGGCATCAGCAGATTTGTATCAGCTTTCATTTCAGGGTTGAAACCTGAGCTTAGTTCTCATATTCAGCGGTGTGTAAAGTGCTAGCAAACTAAGAGTATTGATGGAATACTCAAATATACTTTCAAGGATTCTGGGTCAAAAGGAGTTGATGATTGTGCAGATGAGACAGATTCAGAGAAACAATAAGAATCAAGTGAAGAATTCAGATGAAGATATTGTGATGTCTGTAGGCTCTGGTTTGAATGTGAATGTGAATTCTGGAGCACAAGGGATGCAAGGAGCTTGAAAAAGGAGAGATTTGGTGCAGTTGCTAGCCCAAGGTAGGCATAGAGACTGAACATGCTCGTAGCTTCAGTGTTGCATCAAGACATGAGAAACAAAATGCCATATAATCCAGGGTACCAGCAGAATCCATTAATTATGAGCAATGATTTTCCCCACCAGTTGTCACCAGATGCGACAACTTTGCAATGATGGTGCCTGAGGTAGGAGAAGGTTTGCATGCTTGGTGCAGTACTAAAGGTAGACCAGAGGGGACCATATGTAAATAGTGAGGTGAATAGCCATCCTGAATCATTTCTAATTGATACTGGATCTAAACACTCTACGGTTCATTCCATGAAGTTTCCAAACATACGAATCTCTGGAAGAAAAGTCTATGTTGTAGGAATAAGCAATACACAGATGACTAACCCAGGTTCTGCTAATGTCTCAGCTAAAGAACGATGATGGACTTAACCCACATCGGTGACTGGGGTGAGTGTCTGAAAAGTTAAAGCACTCCCTCATCATCTCCTTGTGTTTTTTTTTGTTTACCCAAATTTGGCAGGGTATGCCCAGACATGAGTCCCTCACTCACTTTGCCATTGGATTCAAGATAGCCTGGCTGATGAGGGGTCTTACCCCGAAACCTGTCCCAGGATGCTTTCTTCTAGTTCTGGGAAGACCTGGCTTGGCAGTTCCAGCTGGACTGTCTCAATGAGGCACAGGGTCAAGACTGATTTACACATAGCTGGGTCTGAACTGAGTTGGCAAAGTGAGCAAAAGACCAATGATGGATTCAACCCAGATCTGTGACTGGGGGTGAGTGCTTTAAAAGTTTCAGCACTCCATACGTCACCTCCTTATGTTTGCTTTTTTCACCATAAGTTGGCAGGGTTATGCCCAGCCATGGGTCCCTTGCTCATTTTGCCATTGAATTAAGCTAGCCTGAGACTGATGAGGGGTGCTACCCCGAAACCGGTACCAGGATACTTGTTTCTGGTTCAGGTAAGACCTGACTTGTAAACTCGGGCTGGACTGTTCCAATGAGGCACAGGGTCCAGACTGATTTGCATATAGCTGGGTCTGAACTGAGGTGGCGAAGTGAGCTAAAGAACGATGATGGATTTAACCCAGATCTGTGACTGGGGGTGAGTGTCTGAAAAGTTTCAGCACTTTGTCCATCATCTCCTTGTGTTTGCAATGCCCACTTAAAGAAGGGTCAGTGGCAAATAGTCACCATTTCATATTGTGTGATTCAAGCCCTGTTAATTTACTTGTCAGAGGCTTGCTTTGCAAAACAATCTTCATGATGTTTTGCACACTTGATGGTGTTACAATTGAAATCCAAGATGACAATTCAATTTTTTGATTAAAAATCTCAAGAGTTGAGAGTTCATCTGTTACCAGTTCTTATAAAAGATGTCCTGCCTCTTGATTTACAACACATAATGAAAAAAAGTGTGTGGGATCTTACATGGAAAGAAATAAGATTATCTAAAACGATTAATGTGGTGGAGGGTCCTAGGGAATATTTAAAGATCAAACCTGAAATATACCCCTGTACACCGCTATTACAAACAACAGAGTCCGGTGGTCTACAACTGGGAAACAGGACTAAATTACCAAGTGACAAAAAGAGTATTACAAGAAACCCAAAAGCAAGAAGAAAAGACCCTTGAGAAAAGTAGGATTTCTATCAATTACCAGGGTGGCTAGTGTCATCATCTGGATATCCTTCGTAGCCTTCACTGTACCTCTATATCACAGAGGATAACCATGTGGTTCAGGTTTTAACCAGCTCATGAAGGTCATAAGGGGAGGAAGAAAAGAAGAGACCAATTATCACATAGTAGTGGACATAATTACCAAGTGATGGAATTTTTTGGTGATGGAATATATTGTGCAGTGCGTGTAGGTGAATTTAAAAAGGAGCTATAAGAGAAAAACACTTTTAATCTAAATATCTCTACTAATTCTGATTAAAAATAGTGCAAAAAGCAGCTTTGAACAAATAGGCTGCCTCACAATACGGTCAACATGTTTCAGCCTTATTGACTGTTGATCGTAGGCTTTCTTCAGGATCCTAACAGAAAACTGTATTGCTACTGCATTAATAATTAAGTGAATACGTGAAAAAATCCTTTTTATGAAGTTAGAATAAATACAACCTTATAAGACATCGTTCCTCTGTACAGGCGGACCCCTGTAACAGAAAAACACATTGTAACAATAGAGCACCTTGTACCCAGAATGAAACTGTAAAAAAGATCCTAAACCCCTCCGACAATTTCTCATCCATACCGTGCAACCTCTGGGTTCGCACACAGACACATATATCTATAAGTTCTATATGTTTGCCAGAGACAACTTTCGTTCAGCTGGTGTGCTCACCTGTTTTGTACAAGGATAAAACCCCACCTCACCCGGTCACAACTCAGGTATAGGAGGCCCCACTCTATAAAGAGAGGGACATTGCTTTTAAGTGGAAAGAAAACAGAAAAATGCCATTCTAATCTGTCCCTCAGGAAGTTTCTGCCTTTTTGATTTTTTTCAATTTTGTATTCCAGAGAAGATTTGACACAACACATTGAACACCTAGAATTTATATATTTAAAAAAACTAGAATTTGTATTATAAAAAACCTCAAATGTCTCCTTAAAGAACCAGACTTGCTATTCTCTCCGGAGTCATTCATTTGTCACATACCCTGTGAGCTAAAGAACGATGATGGATTCAACCCAGATCTGTGGCTGGAGGTGAGTGTCTGAAAAGTTTCAGCACTCCATACTTCACCTCCTTATGTTTGCTTTGTTCACCCTAAGTTGGCAGGGTTATGCCCAGACATGGGTCCCTTGCTCATTTTGCCATTGGATTCAAGCTAGCCTTGCTGATGAGGGGTGTTACCCTGAAACCGGTACCAGGATACTTGTTTCGGGTTCAGGTAAGACCTGACTTGTAAGTTCAGGCTGTACTTTTCCCTTGAGGCACTGGGTCAAGACTGATTTGCATATAGCTGGGTTTGAACTGAGGTGGCGAAGTAAGCTAAAGAAGGATGATGGATTTAACCCAGATCTGTGACTGGGGGTGAGTGTCAGCACATTGTCCATCATCTCCTTGTGTTTGCAATGCCCCAGTTAAAGCAGGATCAGTGGCAAATAGTCATCAAATCATATAGTGTGATTGAAGCCCTGTTAATTTACTTGTCAGAGGCTTTCTTTACAGAACAATGTTTATGATGTTTTGCACACTAGATGGAGTTGCAATTGAAATCCAAGATGACGATTCCGTTTTTAAAATAAAATCTCAAGAGGTGAGAGTTCATCTGTTACCATTTCTTATAAAAGATGACCTGCCTCTTGATTTACAACACACAATGGAAAAAAGACTTGTGGGAGCTTACATGGAAATAAATTAGATTAATCAGAATTGCAAACCAGTTAGGATACCATTTAAGTACAATGCTGTTGATCATAGACTTCAACAATACAAATTTTCACGAGAATATGAAGAGGAAATCATGCTCATTATTGAGAAGATTTTAGAGCAACGTATTCTACGAGAGGTGCTTGGTAGTCATTCCAACTCCCCCGTGATGGGCATTAAAACCTGAGTGGAAAATGAAGGATGGCTAAAAATTTTAAAAAAATAATATAATTGCTGTCCCATGTTGTTCAGTGGTACCAAATACTGCTGTTATTTTGTTTCATTGTAGATGCAAAGTGGTGCACAGTCATTGACTTGTGACAAGCGTTCTTTTCCATTCCTCTCCATTAGTACAGTGAATATCTTTTTCCATTCCGATTCCTCAATAAAGTCCTCATTTGGTGTTGAGTCCTGTAAGGATATACAGAAAGTCTCTCACTCTTCAGTCAGATTCTAAAAAAAGATTTCCACAGTCTGTGGCTGCCCTATAAATCAACGCTGGTGCAATTCTTCCTGATTTGTTAGTGGTATCAAAGACAAAGGAAGACTGCAAATTAGATACAATTACTCTCCTGAGCTTTCCTGCTGATAATTGCCATAGGGTTTCACCTACAAATATGCAGTTCTGTAAAAGAGAAGTGATTTATCTTCTTCATGATATTGAGAAGTGGTCAATGAAAGTGTCCAAAGAGCGCATTTTTGCAGTCCTGAAGATACATCTTCTGACTACTCAAAGGGAAATGTGGATATTTTTTAGAATAATTGTCTACTGTTGCCAGTGTATTCCAAAGTTTTCCCTGATTACAACATCTTTACTGAGGTTTACTTGTAGTGACATAAAAGATCTGATGCCATTTGACAACAACTGCTTTGAAAACTTGGAAAAATTCTTTGTAGCGCACCTGTTCTCGGAATCACTGATTACAATAAAGAGTTCTACATCCTTTGTTATGAAAAAGAAGGGGATAGTGCTGCATGTGTTAATAAAAATGGTTAAGTAAAACATCCTGTCGCTTACTTCTGTCCTACATTAGATCCAGTAACCATAGCTCTTCCTAGTTGTTTGAAATCGGTTAAAGGTGTTTGCTTTGCACTGAACAATCTGAGAGAATTGTTATGGGTCATACCCTCTGCTGGAAAATAGCTCTCTCTGAAGGGTCACCCAAAACCTATGCCTTCCTGCTCCTCTGTTTCTGACTTCGTTTTTGTTGGCTTTAGGACTTTGAGTACTTTATCACTGCTAACCAGTGCTAAAGTTCATGTGCTCTCTCCTCTAAACACAGTAACATTGGCTCATACCCATTGGCATATTTCTTTGCTTATAAGTCAAAGTCATTAGTAAAGTGCACTACATGTGCACAGGCCTTGTAACTTAAATACTACTAATGAGCCTGCAGCACTGATTATGCCACCCACATAGGTATCCCCTTCACCATGTTTCAGGCGTGCCTCTGCAGGGCCTGTGTGGGCACTTTTCCACTGGGAAGTCAATCTGGAAGGTTAAACCTCTTTCCAGGCCTAAACCTCCCTTTTTAATACACTATATGTTACCCCTAAGGGCAGGGTGCAGTGTATTGATAAAGTAGGACACAAACCTTTAAGTTTTATATATCCTGGTAGTGAAATGCGCTAACATTTATTTATCTCTTCCATAAAATAACATTGAGATTACCATATTACCTTTTATAAGTGTCATTTCCATTTAGGAAGAGATAAAACCCCCACGTCTGGTGTCTCTGGAATCACAATTTAAAATCACAACTGATGGTGGAGTCGGATTTTAAACTAAAATTCTGAAAATGCCACTTTTAGAAAAATGGAATCTTTTACTTTGGCCATTTGATGTTTCCTTCCTGTCTCTCTTCAGTCTTGGTCGGGTGACAGCTGAGCTTTGGGTATTCCCTCTAGACAGCAACATACAAAGGGAACTTAGGCGTCACTTGATAGGCCATCCTGGGAGATCAGAGGGAGGAGCTGGGCACAGCCTCACATTTACACTTGAATAGGCTGTGTACTATCCACACACAAAGATCTTCATAACCATCTGTAATTAGTCTGAAGTCATGGAAGGAAGGGAGGACCTCTGTGTACTCCAAAGAAACGTCTTTGAAGCCTCCCCACTTCAAAGGCACAACTCAGTATAAGTCCTGAACCTCTGATACCATGACTTCATTACACTTCTGGACCTGTGAAGGCTCTCCACAGAAGAAGGACTGATGTGCTGCTGAAGGGCTGCTTCCCTGTTGAACAGCTGCTTTGCTGTACCTTTGCTCTGCTGTGGTTCCCTGATGCCTGCTGTTCCCCTGCCTGGGCAACTGGACTGGACCTGCATCACTTGAACCCATAGTGACTTCAAGGGCTTGTTGGCTTGCATCCTGATTTGAAGTCTCAGGAAAATAACATACTTCCATCAATACTACTTCTACACCTGGACTCTGCAATCTGTGAGTCTGCCCTGTCACATGGTGTCAACTCAGTCGTGGACCCTGGGAACAGGGTCTAAGGTTTATACACCAGTGGAACTGACCCTTTCTCTGCTGCACGAGCACCGGTGTTGTGGTGAACAGGACTGGTACATTACTAACCCTGGGCTCTGAACTCTGCTCCGTTGGCGGAGTTTGCGGAATTTTGCATACTCCACTCTCAGGGTTCCTGCTAAACTTCTGACTTCGCAGCGGACCGGAGTTCAGCCCCACAATAAATATTTTCTAAATACAATTTACAATTAAAGTAAAATAAAACCAAACTTACCTCATCACGGCATCCCGGGCGGCTCTCCTCCTCCTCACCGTAATCCCTGATGTTAGACATACGTCACGGTAGGACTGCGCTTGCGCACCCAACCGTAGTCCTACCATGACGTATAGGATTACGGCGAGGAGAAGGAGGGCAGCCAGGGAGGCTGCAATAAGGTAAGTGCAGTTTTATTTTACTTGAATTGTAAATTGTATTTAGAAAATATTTATTGTGGGAGGGTGGGAACTGCGTAGCCGAGCTCTAGGGAGCTTTTGGCCAACTCCGTAGAGCTCTGCGTAGATCAACTCCGCCTGCTACGCCTGGGCTTATACATTACTTCGTGAACCAGCACATGGCCTTTGGAACTGCTGCTGCAGAACCAATGCATCACCAGATTACTGACATATTATCAACACTACTAATATCAACCAAAAAAATTATCAACACACTAATAACGACCACAAAAATATTGACATCCTACTTTTTATTTAATAAAATACACTAATATTGAAATAAAAATATCACCAGTAGAAACATAGATAAATCTAATTTCGAAAACAGAAATATCGTAAAAAATAATATCGTAACCAATAAATAAACATACAAATCACAAAAATATTAGAACCAAAAATATAGACCACATTATTATCGTAAACACACAAATATCAGCGGCTCAAAAATGTTAAAAATAACACAAAACATAACATTAATAATATAATTAAAAGTACAAACACACACAATAAAACTAAATAGCTAAAAATGTTATCATTCATTCATTCAATAACTTTATTTCGGTCTCAAAGACCATAAAAGTACAGTGCATAGCACTGTAAGAAAAAGTTGGTATATACATTTAACTCATGATTAATATACTATAATAAAAATAAACCTGTACATTTAAACACAAATGAGCGTAATGTAGAATACATGCAATATTATTGTTCGGTATTAAAGTGCAAATGCAGAAGAAAACATTCTATTAGCAATTAAAACCAATAAAACTGGGCGGCTATCACAAGTTAAAAAAATAAAAATATGTATATACAAAATATTATCAACATGATTGCTAATTTTAAAAGGTACGCCAAGCGTGCCACATGGAATTAAAAAAGCAGGAAACAGCAAAGACAATCTGGGGGGTGATTGTCACATTTTAGGGCTCTGCATGCCACAGTACATTGTGTAAAACCTACATTCTTGTATAATTGAGCAAGCCAGCACTGATGTATTGTTCTATAAGCGGGGCAAAAGAAAAGCACATGTAAATTGGTCTCCTCCTTGTGACTGCAGGCAGGGCATGCATCAGACTCTAATTTGTACCATTTACTTGTGAAACCGCGGGGCAGCACAATCCCCATTCTGCACTGCATATACAGTTTTCTAGCCTAGCTAGGTTGGATGTCATCTAGAAGCGGCTCCATTAGATAGTCATCTTTAATTTGGAGAAAGTCGGCCGTCCAACGGCCACAGGGCTAACTTTGGATGACTGATGGTTTGTTCATTCTGTACGATCTTATCAGTTCCAATCGTGTAGTTGAAGGGCATGATTCTTCTGGTGATGTCCAAAGATCTGCTTTACCCAGGTTACTACAGAGAACCTTAATGTATTTGAACCAGGGTAACTCTGCAGAGCCTGGATAGCTCAGTATCTCTTTGAGCTCAGCTCAATATGTGGCCAGCTCTGGGGTCACCCGTAGCCTTCTCCAACATGTTAGGGGACCAAACAGTTGTCTCATGAAGTTATTTTCGATTGTATTCAAGCTGGGTGCAGAGCAATGACCCCACAATTCCGTCCCATACATTTTGGCACCCCTAGCCTGTGTTTTATAAATTTCAACCACTGACCCTGCAGGTTTAAATGTGGAGATTCTGTCGTTTCATAAGCCCTCCCACTGTCTGCACTAGCTTACGGGATGTTTTAATCACCTGAGACCCCCAATTCAGATGCTCTGTGAGAGTAACTCACAGGTAGTCAAAGACTGACACTCTTTCTAGTGGAGTACCTTGTAAATGTGGGTTTGCACAAGACTTATTGGCAGGGTTAAAGACCATGTATTTGGTTGTTGATGTATTAATCTCCAATGGACGGATCTTACAGAAAGCATCAAAGCTGTTGAGGATGCGCTGTAGTCCCATAGGTGACTTTGAAATTAGGAGGGTATCATCGGCAAACATCATCACAGGGACCCTGCCTGAAGCTAGCCTAGGGGCATCATTATCCTTCACCTCCCTGAGCTGCTCGATGAGTCTGCTAATGAAAAGGCAGAACAGGGTAGGAGCGAGCAAGCAGCCTTCCCGGACTCCCTTACCAACAGGGAAGCAGGGTGTCAATTAGTTTTGTTTCCCAAACCTTACTTGGGCAAAATTGTCTTCATGAAGCCTTACGAAGACACTAAGGAGGTAAGGTGGAATCCTCAGGTCTCTAAGTACATCCCAGAGTTTGCTCCTGGGAACGAGAACAAATGCCGACTTCAGATCTACAAATATTAAATAGAGGCTGCCACCCTCTATAGCCACAGTTTTCCAGTACAGGAGTTGTAGCCTGAAAAGCTGGTCAACGGAGGAAGTGTTCTTTCTTGAGCCTGCTTGGTATGGACTCAGGATCTCTTCTTCTATCCACACCTATAGGTGGTCAAGAAGCCCTTGGGAAAAATGTTTCTAGGATATGTCAATTAGGCTAATAGGCCAATAGTTAATAGGTAGGAGGGGACAGCCTTTCTTAAATATCAGGACAATTTTTGCTCCTCGCCAGGTGTCAGGGGGATCTATCCCATTCAACATTGCATTAAATCGAGACCATAGATACAGTCCCCATACTTTTGGTGCCTGCCAAAAAAAATCCCCTGATATGTTGTCAAGGCCCGGGGCTTTATTAGTAAGGAGCTGGTTAATGGCATTTATACCTTCGGACAGATGGTGGTATGGGTCATCACTTATGGTTGTGGGTGCCATGCTATTGTACCAAGAGCGGAAGTGATTCTCCCAAGCTTCAGATACTGTGTTTGGTTCAATAGCTAACCTCCCTTGATTGTCACCTGAACTGACTATTGCCCAAAAGGACTTCAGGTCTTTATTAATTCGTGCAGTTTTAACGTTTTCCCACCTTTCCAGTTCCCGGTTCTTTTTTACCAATTGGATTTTTTTTATACAATGCTCATTTTAATTTCATCCCGTTACTGTCCTTTGCTTTAACAGAATCCAATATGGCCCATTTTGCATTGCGATATTTAGTGTTATACCATTTGCATTTATGGTGGGCTTTGGCCCTCCTTGGAGCCACTGGGTGGAATATATCTTCCAGTTTTGTTGTTAATTCTAGGTGCAGTTTTACAACTTTCTCATTGGCTAGTGAAAAGCCTTTTCCACCTTCAAGTTCCCCCATTCTTGCAAGTATTGGCGTTACCATCTGATAGACAATGGCCATCTTATCAGGTGTTTGTTTAATGTGTGGCCACCTAACTCTCCTTCTATTATTAGTTATTAATAGCCCATTGTCCCTAGGTATGGTCACAGAATAGGTATTAGAGCATCTTAAGTTCTAAAGCTAGGGCATTATGATCACTATCCTGCCTCATTATGACACCAAAGTCATGGACCTTTTGCCACAGTCTAGTTTCGTCCAGTATATAGTCCAACAGAGACTCTTGGCCTGCCCTATTAAAAGTTAGCTGCCCCGGAATATCTGATGTAGTTCTGCCATTACATGCTCTTAGTGAGTGGGCTAGTGTAATTGAGCTAATCTCTAGTGCTAGTGGCGACCAAGCTTTAATAGATCGAATTTGTTGGTCGGGGAGATGCCAATAAGAATCTTCTTTGCTAGGGATGGTATTGCTCGGGTCAGTGAGAGGTTCAAATTGACAGTTAAATAATATCAATAAAACACCACTACAAAATACTTCACAAATCTAACATCATCAAATAAATCATTTTTACAAAGAAATTAACTAAAAAACAATAATTTATATATTTACTACATTATGACTTTACAAAATAAATACTAACATAAAATTAAATATACACATAATATTAAAAAATCATAATTTAACATTAATTAGCGTTTACCAAAAAGTAAACAACTGTCAAAACAATTTAAACCCATGCTTCTAAAATCAATGAAAAACATCTACAAAACAAATAAATGTTCCTTGGGACCACATTGCGCTGAACTGACCCCTGGATTCTCACCTTTGCCCAACAAATTCCTGCATACAAGGCAGCCGTCGAGGGAAGCTGTCACCACCTCGCCGGACCCGCTCCGCGGGTCCCGCAGCGCCTTGCCTTCCAGAGGTGGCTGGTCGTGTGGGAGTGTTTGTAGGAGAGGAGCGGGCAGGCGACAGCGCCGGCGGGGCTGCGAGCACACAGGCAGGGACTCCAGTGTCCAGGAGCCCCTGCGCGCCCAATCCACCACACCTGGGCTGCTCTCCCCGCTGGCCACGCCCCAGCCAACGGTCTGAAATACCGGCTCTCTCCCCTGTTCCTTGGGACCACATTGCGCTGAACTGACCCCTGGATTCTCACCTTTGCCCAGCAAATTCCTGCATACAAGGCAGCCGTCGAGGGAAGCTGTCACCACCTCGCCGGACCCACTCCGCAGGTCCCGCAGCACCTTGCCTTCCAGAGGCGGCTGGTCGTGTGGGAGTGTTTGTAGGAGAGGAGCGGGCAGGCGACAGCGCCGGCGGGGCTGCGAGCACACAGGCAGGGACTCCAGTGTCCAGGAGCCCCTGCGCACCCAATTCACCACACCTGGGCTGCTCTCCCCGCTGGCCACGCCCCCCCGCCAACGGTCTGAAATACCGGCTCTCTCCCCTGTTCCTTGGGACCACATTGCGCTGAACTGACCCCTGGATTCTCACCTTTGCCCAACAAATTCCTGCATACAAGGCAGCCGTCGAGGGAAGCTGTCACCACCTCGCCGGACCCGCTCCGTGGGTCCCGCAGCGCCTTGCCTTCCAGAGGTGGCTGGTCGTGTGGGAGTGTTTGTAGGAGAGGAGCGGGCAGGCGACAGCGCCGGCGGGGCTGCGAGCACACAGGCAGGGACTCCAGTGTCCAGGAGCCCCTGCGCGCCCAATCCACCACACCTGGGCTGCTCTCCCCGCTGGCCACGCCCCCGCCAACGGTCTGAAATACCGGCTCTCTCCCCTGTTCCTTGGGACCACATTGCGCTGAACTGACCCCTGGATTCTCACCTTTGCCCAGCAAATTCCTGCATACAAGGCAGCCGTCGAGGGAAGCTGTCACCACCTCGCCGGACCCACTCCGCAGGTCCCGCAGCACCTTGCCTTCCAGAGGCGGCTGGTCGTGTGGGAGTGTTTGTAGGAGAGGAGCGGGCAGGCGACAGCGCCGGCGGGGCTGCGAGCACACAGGCAGGGACTCCAGTGTCCAGGAGCCCCTGCGCACCCAATTCACCACACCTGGGCTGCTCTCCCCGCTGGCCACGCCCCCCCGCCAACGGTCTGAAATACCGGCTCTCTCCCCTGTTCCTTGGGACCACATTGCGCTGAACTGACCCCTGGATTCTCACCTTTGCCCAGCAAATTCCTGCATGCAAGGCAGCCGTCGAGGGAAGCTGTCACCACTTCACCGGACCCGCTCCGCGGGTCCCGCAGCGTCTTGCCTTCCAGAGGCGGCTGGTCGTGTGGGAGTGTTTGTAGGAGAGGAGCGGGCAGGCGACAGCGCCGGCGGGGCTGCGAGCACACAGGCAGGGACTCCAGTGTCCAGGAGCCCCTGCGCGCCCAATCTACCACACCTGGGCTGCTCTCCCCGCTGGCCACACCCCTCCCCCCGCAGCCCAATAGCCCGCCGTATTTGAGTTTAAAGGTGACCAGTGCCACCGCTTCGCGGGAGCGCGCCGGAAGAAGCCCGGGACAAGGGCGGGACCGTCTGTGGCCGTCAGGGGCCGAAGGAGGCCGGGCTGGGCCCACTCTCTTTCGCCTGCACTTCCTAGATTTCAGTTGGACCACAGTACAGGCTACGGACATGCCCTCACCGGCCCTAGGCGGAACTCCAGTAAGGGCGGGGGGAGGCAACACCGGGACTCTGGACAATTACTTTAAATCGGCTAAGGGTGACGGGGGAAAGGAAAGCTCTTTGGAGAAGCGCAGGGCAGAGCGTCACTGCTCTATTGAACACATGAAAAACAGGCCTCTCAGCGAGATAATCCCCTATCCTATCTCCCAAGAGGAAAGCCCCCTTAATGGTAGTCAGGATCTATCATCCCAAGAAGGCGTCCCCCTACTATTACGGGATAGCATCCCCAACCCCGGCCCATTCCCCGAGCAGACTATGGAGGTTATCCCACCCCCAATTTCTAGTAGTATGGCAGTTGATTTAGTCACCCAAACGCCCCCCGCAGTTAAAACCAGGAAAAACAAGCCCAAGCAAATTGTTGCAGCAGAGGTGCACGGCCCTCCGCCTAACAAGCGCAGAAGGAAGACAAGGGGTGGGCAGGGGAAGACCAAGATATCCCATTCTGATTTTGGAAAAAATCATAAGTCTGTACCCACCTCAGACAGGTCTATAGAAAATGAGCATAATGCTACTCCCCCTAAGGGTACCAACACTACTACCGCTGTTCCCACCAGCGACCAAGGGGCTAACCCGCTCAACATAGTACCCCCCATCACATCTTTGGGGAACATAGAATTCCTACTCAGATCACTCTTGTTGCCCATTAGCGAAAGTCTGAAGAAAGTAGAGATCAGGCTTACCATCTTAGAGGCAACCCTAACCAGCCTGAAAACCTCGGCCAGTAAACAGACCAGAACCACCAAGCCCAACCCACCTATAGGAACCTTCCCCATTATACAAAACCCTCCCACCAATGTGGGACCCCCTCTGGGTGCTGTTGCTGCCCCTCCTTTGCAGCCACTCATGGCCAACCCAGCTCCAATCCCACCCAACAACTCTAACACCTTACCTCCACAGATAATAGTCCCAGCATCCCACAGCTTAGCTCCTGGTACAAACCCTGGGGTTCCACCGAATGCTAGTATTTCTCCCCCACTACCTGGCAAGCCCGCTCCCAGACCACAGAGACCCGACTTGCCACCGGAAGCTAATAGCCTTATGGTGGTTCTGGCGGGTGGCCCCCCTCTCGAAATGGGCGAAAGCGAGAACTTCCAATCACTCAAGAGGAAAGTCATCAAATGGCTGAATTGGAACAGACCCTTATCAGCCCATCTCAACAAAGAGATCATTATAGTGAGAAGGGTACCATGGTTGGGGAAGACGAGGAAAACAATAATAGAGGACTGCATTATGGTGTCTTTCCGAGATCCTGCGACAGTATTACATATCTGCGCTGGGTCAAACAGATCACTGGATTCCACCATACAGACTCTGCCAGTCTCCTTTTTCTTTCCCCCCATCCGCATGCACTATGACCTGCAACAAGGCAACTGGACAAGGGTAGAACGGAGACCCAGATATAGGGGATATGCTGCACGTCCAGTTTACCGACCCCCGGAGACACCCTTTTTGCACTACAATCGTTTTAATTGTTTGAGAGGACTGGATGGGGTTGATTTACTGTCCCTAAACCTTGACCCCAATCTTGTGACCTTCGGACAACGGTCCCAGTGAACTTTCTGATCCAACTGGATTTACCGTTGACAATGTTCCTGACGTAGTTATTGGTGTAGCATCTGGCACTAGCTCCCCCCACACTTCCAACCCTGCAACCCCCCCTGCTGCTGCTACTGGGCACCTGAGACTAATCTGGTGGAATGTGGCCGGCCTAGCTAATAAGCTGGTCACTCAAGACTGGGTAACTTATATTGATTCCGGGGATGTTTGCATGTTCCAGGAGACCTGGGCAAGGGAAGAACATAGGCACCAGGGCTACCTGTCATTTTCCATCCCGGCTAGGTGGGAGGGCAAGGGTCGCCCCTCAGGTTGACTCACAACCTGGGTGGCATCTCACCTAGGCTGCCAGGCTTCACGTTTACCGGTGCCATCTCATGATATCCTAGTGGTTCTATTGTCCTGGCCGAACCAAGCAAAACTTGCCCTGATAAACATCTACTCCAGGCCAGTGGGAGCTTCTAGGGAATCTTCCACCATAGATGAGCTTTCAGTTTACTTAGCTGAAATGCCAAGAGATTTACCCTATGTAGTGGGAGGGGTATTAAATTCCCATTTCGAGCCGCTGCCTGGCCTCCTAGAGGGATTCCGCATGGAAGAAGAGGCCAGGTGGTCAGTACCTTCGGTAGTAGCTCCTCCCCCGAAGGCATGGACTCCTGTAGCACTGCAGATCACAGCCCTCACCCTAAAATATGGAATCAGAGCCTGTAGTGGGCGTATTAAGTCTGATGTACCAAGCAAAACCACCTATAACAGAGCGGGAAGATAATCTCGCTTGGATTACGCCTTGGTACAGATAGTGAATTGGCCATCTATTCTGGACTTTAGGGTCACTGAAAGACTAGATAGTGATCACAACGCCCTTGAACTTGATCTCATCCACCCCGGCCTTCAAGCCTCTATAACAACCGAGGAGGAGAACAAACCTGAACTCCTACTGGGTAACAACAGGAGAAGAATCAGGTGGGAAAAACTAGCCACGAGCCAAGTGAAACTCCCGAGGCTCTACGCCGGGCTAATGCCTATTTTGGAAAGAGTGGGAGATTTAGCTAATGGCGTGGGCAACAAAGATTCCCATGATAAATTATACCAGGCCCACGAGGACCTCATAAAGGGAGCGGCCCCCGAACTCTTTAGTAAGGTACAGAATCCGAGGAGGGGGCAGCAACACAAATCCTCATGGTATAATACAGCCTGCAGGAAGGCAAAGGGAGAACTTCTCAGAAGCATCAAGGAGGGCCTAGGTGGAGAGAAGCTAAGAGAAAGTAGACGGGCATACAAAAAACTAGTTGCCCACGCTAAAACTGAATGGGAGGAGAACCAATGGGAGGAGCTAACTAATTCCCTCGCAATAAGAGACCTCCGAATGTTCTGGAGAGTAGTTAACGGGGGTCGGGGAGTCTCCACTTGGCAATAGAGCCTAATATTGCAGCAGGGGTGTGGCAGGCACACTTCCAGTCTCTTTATAGCTCTGAGCTGGGAGAAACCATGAATGACATCGGTAATCGACTGGCTGAGTACAACGGGGATCTGATAACAGTGGGGGAGGTCAAGGCAGCAATAGCAGGACTGACATCGGGAAAGGCGCCAGGATTGGAAGGCCTACCCGGGGACCTGTTTAAGCAGGAGCCCGACGTCTGGGCCCCCTACCTTGCCGTTCTGTTTAATGGAGTTCTGCGCGGCATGGAAATCCTGAGTACTTGGCTGGGGGCAGAGGTGGTTCCCATATTTAAAAAGGGCTCGCCCCTGCTACCTGCCAATTACAGACCAATCAGTTTAATTGATGTGTCACAGAAGCTGTTTGGTAGGATACTGTTGAACCGGCTTCAGGACTGGGCAGAAGAGACGGGTGCCCTTAGTCCGTATCAGGCGGGCTTCAGAAAGGGAGTCTCTACAGTGGATCAGGTTTTTCGCTTGAATATTATTTACTGGAGGGCAGCGATATTCGAAGGTGGCAGCTTATACACAATATTTGTGGATCTGAGGGCCGCCTTCAACCTGGTGCCCAGAGGGAAACTTTGGAGTGTTTTGGCCGAGATGGGCGTCCCCCCGGATATCCTGATAATTTTACAGAGACTGCACCATAACAACTATGCCCGGGTCAGGTGCGGGAAATTTGGGGAACTGACGGACAGATTCCCCGTTGACAGGGGGGTTAGACAGGGTTGTGTATTGGCACCGACCCTGTTCTGCCTCTTTGCCAACGGGGTAATCGCTCACCTAAATGGCACTGAATACAATGACGCCCCAAGGTTGAACGGCAGCAGGGTGCCTGCAATCATGTTTGCAGATGACACCCTGCTGCTGTCCAAAACCCCCAAGGGGATACAGAGGATCCTTGACTCATTTGTGGACTTTTGCACAGATAGGGGCTTAGAAATCAATGCTGCAAAAACTAAGTTTATGGTCCTGAACCCAACCCAAAAATCGCGCCCGAATCCCCTATTGGGATCCTCACGGCTAGAGAGAGTCTCCACCTTTGAATATCTTGGTGTAACTTTGAACGAAACCATGTCCTGGGGATCACATCAGACTAGGGCTAATCTTACATTAGTACAGACCACTGGGGGCATTGCTCGGATGATGAAAAGCTCCACATACCGTCCGTTGGGGCCGCTCATCCAGATCTATAAGGCAAAGGCTAGGGGTGCCATTATGTATGGGGCGGAACTGTGGGGTCACATATCTTCCCGCAGTCTGTCTATATCTGAGAACAACTTTATCAGACAGATAGTTGCACTTCCGCCTAGCACCTTGCTCCTTCCCCTGAGGATGGATCTGGGACTGAGACCAATAGCTGACGAACTAGGTCTCAGACCCAAAGTCTTCTGGCAAAGGCTATGGAGTAGCGAAGAACTCTCTACTTATAGGGCGGAACTGAGGGAGTTTTTAACCCATCCCAAAGCTTTACAGATCCCCTCGATAAAATATATACAAAAATCCTGTGTGAGACTGGGGTTCCCCGACCTCTGGTCCGATCCAGCTAATGCCTCACTAAAGATCCCACGGAGAGCTCTGGTCAATATTTACCATGAGCAGAAACTAGCCATGGCCTTGGACTGTCAGGGTGAGGGGTCATTAACATCTGTATTTGCGCAAAGCAAGGACTCATACAGGCTGGAGAGGGTCCTGGACGCTATGTCCCCCGTGATGGCCAGGAAGCTATTTCTCCAATGGAGATACGGCACACTGCCTCTGCGATCCTATACTAGCTCCTGGTCAACACCGCCCTCTACCAAGCAATGCCCGGCATGCACTGGTGCTGAGGAAAGCGAGTTACATGTGGTCTTGTTTTGCCCAACTTACAAGGCAGCTAGGAAATACTGGCTCCTCCCACTTATTAGAAACCGTGGTTGTAGGGAGTATCTCCCGATGTATAGAATTTTAAAAACAGATGTTTCGAGTCCAATTGTGTTTGCACTAGCAAAATTTCTTACCAATGTCTGGCATACTCGCACCCGTATTCTAAAGTCGCAGGCTCCCACTTAATTTTAAGTTTAACAAATTCTAACCGTACGGTCTTTTATCTGTGCTAACTCTAGTAGTACTTAATTCTTAGAATGGAACGATTTTACATTGTACAATATGTATTTGTTGTTTACTCTTGATGATTTTATAATGGTTGTAATGTGTTCTTATTGTATATCTTTGATGGTCAAATCGGCCGAAATAAAGATTGATATATATATATATGTACAATTAAATGAACACTATGTAAACCAATGAAAAATCAACATAAATCCGTATTACACCAGAAAAATACGAGAGGAAACAACATCTCTGCCGCATTTCTTCTACATCGTCACACTGCCACACCTAAGACTTCAAATTCAACTTCACAAAGTAAGTAAAATATGAAAATTACTTAACAATGTAACAAAAGAAAACTAAACTAAACCAAAACACAGAACAAATAACCTAATGCTATTATAAATGATTTCTCCTCTACAGAATATCGCAACTACACTAAACTAACCACAAACAAACAACATCCCAAAAAACTACTCAAAACAAAGTAACTATAAATTTAAAAAATAGTAACCCAATCACTAAAAGTACCAACCGGAAAACCCCACTAAGTACCCACTCCCCAAAATACAAACAACATTGGTAAAGAAATAAATCAAAGACCAACAGAAATCATCACAAAAACCAACAATTTCTACAAAACCAAACATGTAAGTATATTTTCAACTTTAACTATTTTTAATACAATGAAAACATGTATAACATATTTAACATTTCCTAAATATATTTCTCATGACAGTTCAAATAACAAAATGACTGAAGGTGGAAAATGCATAACTCCGCAAAAAGGAAAACCTTTACTGTGCTATATGGGATATGTCTACACCCAGGAGAAACAAACAGCCTACAAGATTATTGGAAATGCACCAAATACTATAGCAATGTTGATTATGGGAGGGTAACAATAAAGGAACCTACTGTAATAAATGTCAAAGAGCAGAGCCACCCCTTAACATAGCAGAAATAGACATAAGAGATGTTTTAGAAGCTCTAAAAGAAGCTAGCACTAGCTCTCAGAAACCCACAACAAAAATACTAAAGGAAATCATACCCCGAGTTCCTGAAAATGTAACTGCACTATTACCGTCCATTCAACTTAAAAAAGGTTAATTCCTAGAACTAAAGAATCTTCTACTCACACCCAACCTGTCCCCAAAAACATTCAGGGAAGTTGAAAAACCTCCTGAACTTACTCTAATTCATATTGGAGAACAATTCCTTCTTCATAACAAATCAAATGACAAAAGAATTTTAATATTTGCAACTCCCACAAACCTACAAAAACTTCAAACGACCAAAACATGGATGATGGAGGGTACATTTAAAATATGTCCCAAACCATTTTTCCAATTATGCACAATCAATGGACAATAGCAACATCCCCTTCATTTATGCACTATTACCTAACAAACAAACACTACCTATGTTGAACTACCAACAAAAATAAAGCAAAAAGCTAATAACTACTTCCCACAAAAAATGATCATAGACTTCGAACAGTCAATGACACAAGTCATCCTGAAAAATTACCCTCATACAGCAATACAAGGCTGCTAATACCATTTTAATTAAAACATATGGAGACACCTACAAAAATCTACCCTTAGTGTAGAATATGCAACTAACATCAACTTTGCATATAAAATAAGAAAAGGAATTGCACTAGCCCAGGTCCCAATGACAGAAATTGCTGAACACTGCAGTTTATTAATTGAAAGCCCCCATTACCAAACTAATGAACAAAAAAAGTCCCCAACTAGACTTTTTTGAGCATATTTGGATGGGAAGACTACATAGACCTGGACATAGAAGACAGCCAAAATTCCACATTCCATGGTGGAATGTGTACAACAGTACACTAATCCAAGAAGCAAAAATGCATAATGCATTGAAAGTATGGCATAATGCCTTCCAACCAACAATGGGAAGAAACCAACCCATCCTACATAAATTGCTAGAATTGATCTAAAAAGAACAAAGCTTCCAGCAATTAAAACTAGAGCAATCTGTAACACAACTATGTCACAAATTAACAAAAAAATAGAACAATTTATGAGCATTTACAATTTAAAGTAAAGCTCTACCCAAACACTAAAGGACTAGAATATATAGAAACCATTGCAAACTCCAAACTTCCACACCTACATAAAAACCGCCAATTTCTCAATTAAATTTCTAACAAAACCTCAAATTATTTTTAAGATATAAAATCTAAATGCAATGTCAAATAATATGTTCTATTTTGACATAATAGTATTTTATAGAAAAAAATCTAAAAATATAGATATAATATAAAAGCACAACTAACAGCAAAATATATAACAATCCTACCTAAATAGAAAACAAATAAAACTTCAATAAATAATTAACAATGACAAATGTACAACTAACATTTTCTACCCACTATAAATAAATTAAAACTACTTACGATTTTGTAACTGAAGAATCCTATCCACAAAGAAAGGAAAAAATCCAAAGTTGTCGAAAATCCATAATTCATTAAAAAGTACCCAAAATAATGGAAAATTCAACAGTTCAAAACTAAATCCTCTGACACAATATCCGTTACATAGAACCATAAAAATCCTGAAAAATAGATTATAAAAAAGAAGCGCACCATGAAAGCCTGAAAAATAAAGGACATGTAAAATAATGATTAGTTTACTCAAAACTCATAGACATTTCCTTAAAAAAAGATATTTTTCCAATGCCAGGTCTGGAACAAAAAATAACACAAATCCCTCCCACACAAACATACAATAATAATAATAGTATAAAACAAACAAAAACATACTTACATCTACTTAACACATACTACTACACATATAAGTAACACTCTAAAACAAACCATAACACTAAACTTACAACACACTAACCATACCTGAAATAAAACAATCTACCTATGTTCACCACACAACAACAGCCAAAAACACAATGTACAAACCCCAAACAGTACCTATCTTTACCGGTACTCTTAAATTAGCTTTAAAAAGTAATTAAAATAAACTTACCTTAACCAATGCAACACAGCTACCAACCACGAGCTTCTCCCTTCAGAAATGACTAAAAAACAACATTGATAGACTAAAAAATATGAGTTACTGAAAACATAAATGGCCGCCCAATTGAAATTTAAAAAAACCTATTCCTTAGTAAACTCAATGTAAAATAAAAATCTTAGATAAAAAAATGTATCGAAAATATATATTAATGTAACAAATGATGAAAATATTTGTTATTACATGTTAAAAAAATTACTAAATATAGTAATAAACATTACAACATACATAGAGGTCTATTCCAATGTCGTTCAGAAGAGCTGCAAACTGGATTCAGAAGAAGCAAATCTGATTCGGAGCATATGTTTCCTACCAATTATCCCCCGTTCCAAATGACCAAGTACGATGTTAAAAAGCCATCTGCGCCAAACGAATCAGTTCTGAACATGATTCAGTCAGTCCGACTCGTTCGGAGCTATTCGTTCAGCTCAATGGGGCCAGCTTCCTGAACAACAAGTATGATGCCCGATTCTGACAGCCGTACCGTCTCGGTTTTAACAAGAGGAAAAAACTATGGGAATCAGACTTTGGGTGGCTGAAGCAGGCCCCCCGTCTCCCGGGGCCCTCCAAATCAATCACAGTGGGTGGGCCTGATTTCCCCGATCCAAGAATGCACAGTTTGGCGGGCAACATGGGGGGCCGACCACAGGGTGTAAGCTTTTCCCCACCCACCCCTTTTTTTGCTATGGGAGCCTGTGTACCCTTCGGTACATAGACTCCCATGAAGTTCAATGGAATGTCCTGAGCAAACCGAGTTCATCAGCATACAGCTGCATTGTACTCGTTCGGTCAGACTCGCACTGCGCAATTCGTTAGAAAAACCCTCCAGATCAGAGTCATACAGAAGGCTTTCCTAGCAAGATCGTAATCGGCCCCTAAATCAGGGAAGGTGCTGGACACTAAACATATATAACTTACTATTCCCACTCCAAACTGCATCAACTCAGGGAAAGTGCTGAACACTAAACATATATAATTTAGTATACCCATTCCAAACTTCATTAAGGGGCTTATTACAATCTCGCCCGGAAAGCATTCCTACAAATCGGTCACGGAATGCTTTCTGAATGGCTCAAATCGGGGGAGTCTGACCTAGCGATTTGGATGTATGTGGATGCTTCCGGATACGATTCGGTTGAACTGCCATTGACTTTCATGGAAGCCTGTGTTCCAAACGAGAACACAGGCTCCCATTAAAGTAAGGGGTGGCTTGGGAAAATCGTCCACTCTGTAACGGGCAACCGATGGTGCCTGCCACACTGTGCATTGTTGGAAAGAGGGGTCCCTTGGGTACCCCCAGAGCCAAAGTCAGATTTCGGTATACAAGAATCAGCCAACGCGTTTTTCTCCCACATCTGGAGCTTCCTCAGGGCTGAAAAAAACAAGCATATGGGCACACATATCAATATTTACAATTAAAAAACATACTCAGATTTTACATAAATCATATTTTTAACTAAAGGCACAAGATTAGTACTATACTACACAGGGGAAGAAAAAAGAAGGGAAGGGGGTAAGAAAAATCATCATGACAAAATTGTCAAAAGAGAACACCGAAAAATATATACAAGCATAAAAAGTGCATGTGTATGTAGGACATATTGTTTAGGCTTAGGGCATAAGTGGTAACATTTCTATAGACCAACGTTCAAATCCCACATCACTTACAATGAGACTCAGGAAGAGCAGCATAGTATGTATAAAACCCAATTGATTATTGGTAGAATCCTGTAGATGAAGGAAGTAACCCACAACCCTCCCTGGCTAGCGTGATCAGATCAATAGAAAAAGAGAGACCAGTTTTATTTGGCAAAGAGAAAAAAAGGGGGGAGAGAGGGTGTTACAACACAGCGGGGGAGGCCAACTGTAGTTTTTATAGTATATTCAAGAATTGACAAGGAAACAAGGGGAAAAAGAAGGGCAAATCAGCCCAAATAGATAAGAAAGAGAACAGAAAGACAGGAATGGAAAAGGTATAAGTACAGAGGGGTAGGACTACTCAGAAGGATAAAGTGTTCATCATCCATCTTCGAGTCCACCTATCTCACGGCGGTCTATTCTATTGAATTGCCGAATATTCCTACAATTTGAAGTAGTTCTCTCCAATCGAGGACCCCAAGGTCTAGCGGAACTCAATTGATATTCAAGCTTACCAGATAGTTTTGATGGTCTCCAATTATGGTTCCGTAATATCTCTGTAAGTAGCGTAGTGGCAATTGTATTTAAGGACCACTGTCACCTTGATTAGTCGGCTAAGGAGACAAAGCGATTGTAATATTTTAGCTGGCACAAGTATTCAGAACACCGTGTTTAACAGTTTCCAAATATATTGGGACTTTTTTTGTCTGGCCCATCAGTGCAATGCAAGAAGGAATGGTAGGAAGCATCTCTGCTTATCATTTGACTCAGTGGGACATGAAGCTTGTGTGGGTAAATCAAATTGTACTATGACACCAACCTCCTATGTGTATCCGATGGCTATAATTATATTTGTAGACAATCTCAAATAGGTGGTTGGAGTCCGTAAGAGTAATCGTCCAAAGGTAGTTGTATATAGATAATAAGGCATAGGACCTAAGTAATAATACAAAGCAGATCCAAATTAGCCTCTCATTGCATTTGATGAAACATCGTTCGTAGGGGTTGTAAGTCGTAGCGTACATTCTCAAGGGGTCCCATACCTTTTTTAATACTATTGTCAATTAGATCATCAACGGAGGTTCACACCGCATAGCCTTGTCATGGTAAAGAAGAATTAAAGTAGGTTCTCATGCGTAGGATCTATGTAATAATACAAAGCAGATCAAAATGACCCTCTCATTGCGTTTGATGAGACATCGCTAACATAGGGTTGGTATAGACAAACGTCCAACCAAACCTACTTGTACACGAGTAAGGGTTTTAAGTCATGGCGTACAATCTCAAAGGGTCCCATACCTTTTTTTAAAAAATAATTCTCAATTAAATCATCAATGGAAGTGTCACACCACACAGCCTTGTCATGGTAAAGAAGAACTAAAGTAGGTTCTTCTGTGTAAAATCAGGCGTTGTCCCTGGATCCGGACCTGCATAAATATAGATAAACTTCATTACAAAGTAGCTGTTTACAAAAGAAAGAGAATACAAGTATAACTACCCAACAGCATACCATGTGTGCTACACTGCTAGTATGGTAGCATAGAGTAACCAATTGTCCCTATCTCGATACGGACTTTGATGGAAAAGCGAAATCCCATAAATAAAACAAGAGGGACTGAGCTTCAAAATGTCTTCCCATATTGTGAACTATATCGCCATCAATCTTAGCATATATAAGAAATCCCCCTGGACCCCATGAGGTAAAATATACCAGGGGAATGGGGCATGTGTTTGAGACTGGATACAGGTTTATCGTTGCATCTTTCAAAACATTGAATCGACCGCCATGGGGAAAATAACTTCCATAGAGAAAAGCTTATACCAGAAAAGTACTACCACAAGCACACTTCCCCGTATATGTGCCTGGGGACCATGCACCCGAAGTTAGTCCTTCTAGCTAGAAATCCAATTTGCAATATTAACAAGAGCCCAACCCATCGTTTCCCCAACTTACAATTCAATCGCGGCGTAGCGGTAGAGTTTGGTGTCTACGGTCCAAATGCATAAAAACGCAGATTTTTCGCTTCCTTAAGAAGCACCGCCAATCAAGAATCAGCCTGATATTATAGCCAATCGAAGACTTAGGTAATACACACCCGTAGCGGTATGCGGAACGTCGTGAATCGGATAGTGTAACCTGTTCCTATGTGGTCGCCATCTTCTAATAGGCATTAGTTCTAATATGTCCCTATATCAGGCCGGCCAGCATTAAGGGCTCATTCTATTATTCTAGGAAAATGAGAGCTTATTTGTGCGTATATTGGGTTAGTATTAAATGGTGTTCCGGGGCTGACGTAACTTTGTAAGATACAATAGTCGTTTTCATAAACGATAATTCTCTTTCACATTCATTTTTACGAATAGTATTCATTTGACACCAGTGTATCGGAGTCGTGGGAGTTAGTAGTGCTCCAATGATTTCATAAAAAAAATCACGTATTTTAGCACAGCCAAAAGCATGGCATGTGTGCAGGACCGTAAACACCCAATCCAGGGCGGAGTATCGAAAGAGAGAGAGTACAATCTACTCGTATGTAGTTGCCATTTTATAATAGGCAAACGGTACATTTTGTCACAAAATAGGTTGTTGCCAACGCAGAGTATAGGTAAAGGAGGGGCAAGGTAAAAAGAGGGGATAGAGGGGAAAGTGCGGGACACTAAACATATGTAATTTACTATTCCCACTCCAAACTGCATTAACTCAGGGAAAGTGTTGGACACTAAACATATATAATTTACTATACCCATTCCAAACTTCATTAGGGGCTTATTAAAATCTCGCCCGGAAAGCATTCCTACGAATCGGTCACGGAATGCTTTCTGAACGACTCAAATCGGGGGAGTTTGACCTAGCGATTTGGATGTATGCGGATGCTTCCGGATACGATTCGGTTGAACTGCCATTGACTTCAATGGAAGCCTGTGTTCCAAACGAGAACACAAGCTCCCATTGAAGTAAGGGGTAGCTTGGGAAAATCGTCCACTCTATAACGGGCACCCGATGGTGCCTGCCACACTGTGCATTATTGGAAAGAGGGGTCCCTTGGGTACCCCCAGAGCCAAAGTCAGATTTCGTTAGCCGATTCATTCTGGAGAAATCGATTCAGAACATCTGTCCAAATCAGTCATCGTAATCGCTTGTTCAGAAACTGAGTCCATAGAGCTGTAAGATTTGGCTCCGAAAGGCTCCGAAAGACTGAACCTGTCTGATTGCCTTTCAGAACCGATTCCGACCGCCCTGATGGTTTACGCGCATCATAGTCGGTCATTGGGAACTATGTACTATTTGATTGGAAACAAGGGTCCTGAATCGAATTCGGGAAACCCAAATCCAATTCATAGCCCTTCCGAAGGCATCATAATCGACCCTAAAGTCAGGAAAGGTGCTGGACACGAAAGATATATAATTTACTATTACCACTCCAAACAACATTAACTCAGGGAAGGTGCTGGACACTAAACAAATATAATTTACTAATCCCACTCAAAACCACATTAACTCAGGGAAGGGACTGGACATTAAACATATAAAATTTGTTATTCCCACTCCAAACCACATTAACTAAGGGAAGGTGCTGGCCGCTAAACATATAATTGTATATTCCCACTCCAAACCAAACTAACTCAGGAAAGGTTCTGGACTTTAAACATAAATAAGGTAATATTCTCACTTCAAACCACATTAACTCAGGGAAGGTACTGGACTCTAAACATATATGATTTGCTATTCCCACTCAGGGAAGGTTCTGGACACTAAACTGATCCAATTTACTATTCCCACTCCAAACTACATTCACATAGGGAAGGTGCTGTACACTAGGGGGCCCATTAGGATCACGGGTGGTGGCGATCCGACCCCGCCCGCCACCCATTTCCCCTCCACCATATTACTATGGCAGGGGGGACCGCGGCGAACGGAAAGAGTTTAATATGGTGGCGGTGTCTGTTAGACACACCAGCCATATTAACATGGATGCGAAAGATGCCTTTCCGTGGTGGCATTGCCGCCACAGAAGGGCATGCGGGAATAGACTGCGGGAGCCTGTTGCGGGCCCCCATGTACTCTGAAGGGTGGGGGGTGCACATGCAGGGTACCTATGGTACCCCCCTGCAGTTCCATGCACAACATGGCAGGCACTGCGCGGTGCCTTCCATGTTGTGCATGGAAGTGCACAACATGACTTCCTGGCATTGTGGCGGGCGGTGCTGAGTGCAAAGCCCACCACAATGACAGGAATGCAGGATACACCCACCTGTGGCTGGCGCATCCTATTGGCCACCAAGGGACCCCCACCCTTATGACGGGTGGTCCTGTTTCCCGATAGGGTGGGGACGGACAAAGTCCACTCGCCATCCTAATGTCCCCCCTAAGCATATATAATATAATTAGGGCTCCCACTTTTCAGTTTTTAGACTTTTACAGATAAATGCAGAGGAAAACCTTTTATTTTCCTGTATGTATTTATATGTAAATATGTATAAAAATGGAAATTTGACTCTTTTTAAAGTGATTCTAAATTCTGGAAGTCATGTTTGTCAGGCCATACGCTGTGTAGATTTACAGGTAAGCTGTTAAAAATAAAGAAAATATTGTTATGAGGCTTTAACTAGAGTAAATATGCAAAAGGTTGATACTAAAATGTTCATATTTTCATATATGTGCATTGATGTATCTTCTTTTGGACTTCATATTATTGAAATCGGGCATACATTCAGATAAGAGTTTTCATCTATTGTTTAAATAAATGTGGAAATGTACTCTTTTTGCTTCATTTGTCTTATACTGATAAAGTTTGTAAAAAAAAAATGGATAAATACAGACGGAAATGTCCGGAAAATAAATATGATAAAACCGGGAGCCCTAAATATAATATTCTCACTTCAAACTACATTAACTCAGGGAAGGTGATAGACACTTAACATATGTAATGTACTATTCCTACTCCAAACTGCATTGATTAAGGGAAGGTACTGGACACTAAACATATATAATTTAATATTCCCACTCCAAACTACATTAACCGATTGAAGGTGCTGGACACTAAACATATTTAATTTACTATTCCCACTCTAAAACTACATTAAATAAGTGAAGGTGCTGGACCCCAATGCACTAATATATTAAAACAAATTTAAATAATAATTACAGCATATATAACAATTTCAAAAAGTTAATAAACATGTCACATATATGTTTTTTAAACAATTACAACAAAAACTATACTATAAAATCTTTTTAATGTAATAATATAAAAATAACAATACTAAAATATTTTTATTACCCAAAAAGTTAGTAAACTTTTTTTTATGTTTTCTTCAAAAAAAATTTTATATACCTAAATATTCCCATAACTTAAAAAAAGTACACAACAAACATTATACCTTAAAAAACACAATTTGGTAAAAATACAAATGTTTATTAAATAATAATTTCTCATTTTTATCCTAAAATGTTCTACAACACTCCCACCATTATACCTTATAAACACAACATCCCTAATAAAAAATAAAAAAATTCAACTTTTTTTATTTTTAATTTTTCAAATTTGTATTCCTATTTTTAAAGAAACTCTCCATGCTTATCCTCTATAAACCCAACATCCCATTCCTAAAAAGAATTTACAAACCTTTTTTTATAATTTTGAAAATGTTCACATTTTTATATACATATTTTAAAATACTCCCCACCCTTATCCCCTATAAAGACAACATCCTGCTCCTAAAAATATATTTTTAAAACATTTTTTCTACCTTTTTATATACATATTTTAAAACACTTCCCACCCGTATCCCCTATGAACCCAACAACCCACTCATAAAAAAGTATTATATTTTTTTTTACATTTTAGCATTTTTCAAATTTTTATACACATATTTAAAAATACTCCCATCCTTATCCCCTATAAACCAACATCCCACTCCTAAAAAAATTAATATACAAGAATAATAAAACTAAGCAAATGAAAGTATATTACATTAAAAACAATATTTTTAACAGCGACATTTTCTACATCGATATTTTTAACATTGATATTTAATAAAACACCTACATTTGATATACTTGCCTTTGATATTACTTTCCACAATATTTTGAAAAAAAACTATATTTAAAACACGATATTTATATATTTATATAAAACGATATTTTCAATTCGATATTCTGTGTAAATACCTGCATCACCACCATTACATGAAGATTCTCACATCACCTCTACTAGTGGAGAAATCCAGCACCATTCCCTTCGAAATTAGAGCAGTTCGGAACCGAGGCATCACCTTCAGAACTGACACATTGCCACTGTTTTACAGTTTATGCTTTAAAAATTCATATCTCAGGATTAACTTTTTCAATTTTTGAAGTTTTAGACTTATTTTAATTATAATAGTAAGCTCTAATATTCTAACCTGGTATTGCGTCTTTTTCTGATGTTCCCACTGTTTTACTGTTTGAAATGTTTCACAAATACTAATTGTCTTTTAAGTTAAGTCTGACTGCTCTGTGCCAAGCTACCAGAGGGTGACCACTGGATAATTTAGAGTGTTTTGCGACTTACCCTAACTAGGAATGTGGTTCCGGCTGGGACAGGGTGTACTCCTCTACCAATGATAAAAACAATTTTTAATGCCCTAATTGCGTTTTCCCCTCATTCAGTCAAGATAATTGGACATCCCTACATATAGAGCATTACTGGAGTCAAGCCGACTTGTGATGAGTTCCTTGACTATAGTTTAACACTAGTGAATCAGATTCCAATAAAAAATTAGAATAAGAAGATGTCAAATACCTAAATAATTACACACACAGCATTAACCCAGGATTTGATGGAAATGGAGTCATCAATCACAAAGTTCAGATTTGTCACTGCTTTTTGTGCTTAGTAACAGGGTCCAAGACAACGTGCCACTGAAAGGTATCCCAAATACTGCTAGCCTTTACAAATAGTACAATCTCAGTTTTTACCTCATTAAGCTTTAGACAATTAGACTGCATCCAATGTGATACTTCATTGGGCAACCTTAATAGTGTCACAGTTCTCTTCAATGAAAACATCAATTGAGTTTCATTTGCATGTGAAATGATATCCAATTCCCATACTCTCACAATGCCAGGAAAAGGAGGCATGTAGATATTTAAGTTGGTAGGACACAGGGACAAACCCTGGTTAACACCACAGTTGACTACTCCATGCTTCAATTTAAAAGGTGGCAGCTTAACTGACTGGTATGTGAGAGTGATTACTCAGGAAAGAGCAAATTCATTCAAGGGTGGTAGAATGCAGTCCAATCTCATATAGTCTCTGCAACAATAAGCAGTGGGAAACTGTATCAAAGGCAGAGGATGGTCTAAGAGGATTAGTTCAATGATTCACCCACATCCACTCTTTGCCTGATATTATCCAACGCTGCCAACAGTGTTGACCCAGTACAGTTGATTGCTCCAAATCCTGTTTGGTAGAGGTTTCTCAAGTTAATACCCTTCTAATAATGAGTAAAGCTGGAGATTGACCAATTTTTAAAAAATATTGGCATGGTAGGGGACAAAGGAGATAGGATGATAGTTTGCCATGTTTGCTGGATTAGCACCTTTTTTTGGGGGGATACTGGCAGTAGCCTGATGTGACCCAGATTTACGATGTGCCATTTTCTCTACAGCCACCAAAGTGGACAATGGATCAATTGAACCCCAACTGCCCATTTATAACGAATGAGGGATTTCAACATTAGGATAAATCCACACAGCACAGGGCCTAGTGTGAACCCTGTGTATATTTTTTAATTATATCATTAAAAGATATTGCCAGATCCACCACAGCTGAGTGTGCAAGTTCTTTAACAATTTTGAATAGTTCCCTAGAAGAGCAGTCTATTTCCTCAGTTCTCCTTACAAAAGACTGCTATCTAACCAGCTTCATTTGTATGATAATACTTAAGACTCCCTTTGAATATATTTCTGCCATCCTTCATTTTAGAGGAGCACCACTGTTACTCCAACTGCTTGCACTTCCTTTTACATTCTCTGAAGTGCAGGCATTAACATTTGGCTGAGGCTGACCATCTTAAAGAAATTACTATTTTCAATGGAGCACAGACACTTATGCCCTTGAATGTAATGAGAGAAGAATTTGTGGCTGCCTCACCCAAATCTGGCAGGCCAAAGTATGTTACCAAAATTACTCACATTGATATCCTTTCAGGAGCTAAATATGGCAGAAGATGCCATGAGGCTGACAGGGCGGCAATTAGTCAGTGTTGTAGACAATTTTATAAGAAAATTGTCAGACCAAATAATCGGGTCCACTGGATTTATTCTAACGACGTCTATACAGGAAAACAATAAATTCCAGTTATGACCAGCAGAATGAGTTGTACCAGTTATCCTTTGCACTAAATGTTGGATCTCTAGCTCATTATGAAGCTTAGTGTTGGGTAGTATTGATATGATTCTTCAAGTGAAGTCTGCACTCACCAATAAAGAGAAAATTATTTGACTGTGTTTGTGGATGGTTCTTGTTTGAAACACTATCAAGAAATACCGTGAGTACGATCCGGTGTCCTGGGAGGCGGTGCTGGAGGAATATGAGATGGCACCCAAGGAATTCTTTCGATACCACAAGCTGCGTCACACCCTCTTGGTACATGTGGAGAGGGCCAAGCAGCTGGAGGACTCCTCACCACTACAGGACAGAGTACTGTCAGAGCCATTGCACAAACAAGCAATCTGACTCACATACTGAAAACTGACAAATAATTAGGCCTGGGCGGAGTTCGCGGAGTGGGGCTTCGCGGAGCTACGCGAAGTGGGCGAGAAACTACGCCCACCTCCGCACTCCGCGTAGCCCCACTCCGCAAAACTACTGGCCGGCAGCCCCGCAACCCGCCTCCCTCCCGCCCTCCCTGAATACTTTAAAATAAAAGAACGCAATAATTTTAAAAGCACTTACCTTGCCGCCGCTGGCCGCCGCGTTCCCCGGGGCTCGTTCTCTTCCGTCTTCCGTATTTTGCAGTAATGCGCATGCGCGGGCGGCCGCGCATGCGCATTTTCTCGTGAAAATGCGCATGCGCGGCCGTCCGCGCATGCGCATTACTGCAAAATACGGAAGACGGAAGAGAAGGAGCCCCGGGGAACGCGGCGGCCAGCGGCGGCAAGGTAAGTGCTTTTAAAATTATTGCGTTCTTTTATTTTAAAGTATTCAGGGAGGGCGGGAGGGAGGCGGGTGGCGGCCAGCTACGCTCCGTCTGCGGAGCGTGCGTAGTGCCGCCTGGCTCCGCCAGCTCCGCAAAATGCGGAGTAGGCGGAACTACGCACACTCCGCAGACGGAGCGTAGCTGGCCGCCCACGGTTACAAATAATGCCCCCAACCCTATATTAAAGCTGAAAGTGGCCTTAGAGGCAGACATTTTGGAACTTGAAGAAGAGAAGTGGGAAGAGGCAATACAGTTGCCCAGAGAAGTAGCAATCAGAGCATGTTAACAGCTGGTTGAGCTGTGCACAAAGATTTGAGTGTGACAATCTATACAGACGTTCACACACACGAGCAACTGATTAGTCATGGATTTCAACAGGGAAACATAAGATTCCCTATTGTGTCAGGATCAGGATGTCTGATTTTGCCTCTGCTGTATCCCCAAAAAACAAAGGTTATCCAAAGCTATTCGAATAGACACCTTATTCACATGCTTCATCATCGGCGTATATCCACACCCTGGTGAGGAGGTACTACCTGGGCGGACTCAACCATAGATGGAATGGGAGCTCTTAGATAAAACCAAACTGGATAAGCAGGGATCCAAAGAGTGATTGTTTGAAAACACCTCGAGGCATACCCAAAGAGTTTTATTTATTAGTAGGGTACCTGGGGTACGGATACAATTGTGAGTTTATTGGGTTTTATTGAATCTAATTGTCCAATTGTACCCTTTTTGTCTGTGCCAAAATGTTTCGTCCCTCTCTAGGAGCTCAATCGAGTCTGGGGCCTTCCTCAGGGTTGTGTATTATGTATCCCTGCTCTTTCTTGTACAAGCACATCATGCACACTCGTGAGGCCTAGTGCTCTCACCTGTCTTGATTTTAGCTTCAGAGCATTTTCTGTAAGACAGAAGGGTCATGAAACAAAAAAAAGAGGTGACTCTCAAGTCATCATCCATATTGACTTTATTCTTGTGTCTCAAATCATCTCTAATGAGGCACCGTCTTATTGGACTTACAAGGAACAGTAGTCACTAAACTTCCAATCTGACAATCACTTTCCTTTCTGTTACAATTGCAAACTCAACATTTTCTTTTAGTGCTCCCCGGTGAAAGTGCAGTAATTTTGGATATGGCTACATATCTAATGTTATAGAATTGTGGATTCCTTTGTTATTACGTGAAAAATATATATACTCTAGGTC